>NW_024104309.1:1497500-2882500 GCF_003945595.2 Pipra filicauda
CCCTGCGGAGCAGGACAGTGGAGCTGAGGAATGGCTGGGGGCTGCTGGGGCTGTGCAAGGCTGACACAGCCCCAAACCACCCTGCTCATCCCTTTCCTTCCTCCTGGTCTGCGCTGGAAAGCATCACTTTCGCACATGGTGACGGACATGAGGGCTGTTCTCATGCAGCATCACTTCTGCCTCCCTTACCAAGAAAATAACAACTCTTGGAATACAACCTGGTGCCCGTGGCAGGAGTCCCAGTGCCACCCCCAAGCCCACAGCAGCCACCACGACGAGCAGTGCCATGGCAGAGATGCAGACACGTCTCCGTGTGCAGCCAGTGCAAGCACCACATGGATGGCAGGGCTCTGTTGGGAGGCAAGAGCAAGAGGTGAGGGGCTGGGAAAGGATCCAGCAGGGCTGAGAGTGGGTTTGGGGTGTTTCAGAGGGGAACAGTGCAGAGACATGAGGCTGATGTTTAGGGGGCTTTGCATGTGGGACTAGTGCGGGCTGCTGGGGTTTAGAGGTTGATAGTTGAGTTTAAGCAGCCCAACTCCAACAGTAAACACCTCCTCACAGAGAATTTTGCTGCTTGCAGTATGGAAGAACCCGTGCTGCTGTTACAGAGCACCGAGATCAAATGGTACAAACACCACATCTCTGTTGGAGCTCATCTAGTGGATTTGGATGCACAAGGGTGGAGAAAGTTGGACATTTGAGATGCCCAACTCTGTGGGACAGCAGTGCCCCTGAAACACAGGGCAGGCCACTGAAAGGCTGGGGAAGGTGCCTTCCCAGAGCCCACAGCAAAACTCCTCAGGAGGTAAAATTTGATTTTACAGCACTTTGGGCTTTCTGCCCCAACAAATGCCGTAGGCTTTCTCCCACAGTATGAGGCTGGATTATCAACTCAAAATGTTGGGAAGGGGCCAAAGAGCTGCCCTTTCCGTCCCCAAAGACATCTCCAGGGCACAGCAACCTTCCAGGGACTCCAGCTTTCAGAAAGTCACGTACATAAATCAAATCAAATGCACAAGCTGAAGGCCAAACCCACAGGCATTGCAACACAATGGCAGCACAAGGAAGAGAGACGTCAGTCACCCACCCTCACCTCAGCAACCTGCTCTGCCTCTAAACCAACACGGTATTTTCCTGTGTTCCTTTGTATTTCCAGACCAACAGCAAAAAATGTTAATGTGGTCATCTCAGAAACATGAAACCAGTCACTTAAGACAATCCTGCCTGTTTAATTGATTTTGGTATAACTGAACTTAAAGAGCTTTAACTAGAATTTAAAAAAACAACTTTTAAAAATTTAAAGAACTTTTAAGTTAGAATTTGTCTTGGCTGTGCTTTGTGTTTACTTGGTTGGTGTGTCATTCAAACTCAAGTGAAGGCATAGCCTTTCCTCAGTACAGCTAAGGGATCCTGGCTACAGCAACCTCTCCCTCTGTCACACTCAAGCGGAAACCAAACAGAACATTTCAGCTCAGAAAAGAAGTGGTGAATTACAGCATGGGTGTGTCTACAAAAAACTCTGACCAGGAAGCACAACAGTTTACACGAGTATAAAATAAAGGCAGTGATGAAATGTTGCAACCTGATCTACAGGTTTGCTATTGATTCTGTTTGATCTCACCTTCTCCTTCTAAATATGGACAATATTTGCTGAAGTTTGACTATTAAGATACATAGAAACCCCTCAGCAACCTCATTATGAGCCTTTCTGTGACAGACAAGGATCACCTATCATGCTACTGTACCATATGACTGCCAACTTCAAGATAACACAGAACAGCTAAAGTTCATTACTTTTATAGTATGGAAGTTTTACTACACAGAAAGAGTGGAAAATCAGTCCCAAGAAACCATAAATACTGGTTGTATTTTACATTTTAATTGGTTTATACTATTATTAAAGTTAAGCTCTGCATTTTATTAATTACCTCTTTTTCCAGAGAAGGATTTTGTTGAACCACAAGTAGGTACATCACCATTCCTCTAGAAGGAAGGGGATAAAAGACTGTTTACAGAAGCAGCACGCAGCAGCCACACAAGCTTTGCCTTTTTTAAGTCTCACACCATCTTACCCAGGAACAGGTAATGTACTCCTTTATTGTCACGTACAAGTAAAAATTGCCTTGGTGGAAACATGGCCCAGATTTAATTCCCAAAGCAATCAATCAGATCACCTTTTAAACCTTAAGTACCCATTTGTAAAACAAACACTAACTAGGTCCAGCACTTTATATCAACACTTTTCTTTTGTATCAAATTAAGTAGAAACTACTTGAAATCTCACAAAAGCAGCGATAAAGAAGTCAAGACAAACAACATTATCAAGAAAACATGTGCTCCAGGGAACAGCTGCATATAAGGTTTTTCTGACATAGAACTGTACCTGGGGGTGAGTTTTGTTCATAATTTCCAGAGCTACAGCCCTCAAAGGACTGCAGGGAGTTTTCTGCACCTCACCACGAGCGATGTTACCAGGATACAATCCCAACAGAGGTAGGAGACCAAGGAGAGCGCTGCTGCCCGGGCACACAAACAGGAGGGGATGGGAAGGGCAGTGCTGAACCTGTGCTGCAGCTCCAGTTGAAAGCACAGGTTGTGGTTGGCTTCTCATTCCTCCTGGCTCCACCTTGGTTTCACAACAGGGCATTAGACAATTCACAAAGGACAGGGACATTTGAGATGCCAAGAACCCCACTGCCACTCCTGACACCAGCTTGGAAGGTGAACACTCACCTCTAGCTGATGCCAACTGCATTTACCCTGGTGCCAGTCAGGGAGAACCCCCTTCATGATGAAAGCTTGAGGGAGGAGAGTCTGATCATCCTCATGCAAGCCTCCTTGCCCCCCCGCCTCCTTCCCAATTTGACACACTGACCTCACGGCAGCATCAGCCACATGATCGGATCTCAGGAGAGCTGTGCAAGATACAACCATCTGGAACAGCTTCTCTGCTTGGGCAACAAGCACAGGCACAGAAAATCCTCCAGGGTACTCTTTTACTTCTGTACTTGAACTTCCAGGCCTGCAATAAGTCTTAGCAGCTCAGCCTGCAGCAAACACAAACTTACAAAAAGGTTGCAGCCTTCTAAACTGGCTGCAGGCTTTGGCTCAGCACACACGAAGGGGAATTTTGCAGGATAAAACATCACCACCAGGCAGCTTTGCCATGGGGGCAATGGGGAGAAAAAGCACCAGCATGAAGTGTTTGAGGAGCCCATGTCCTTCTTGCTTGCAGGTGGACCTATGGGGCTCAAGTGCTTCCAAACTGTGCCATCCCACAGACCACGATTCCTTCCCAAGCACTAGCAAAACCAGCTCACCAGACCTTCAGAGGAAGCTGGGGGGTAGATTGTCTTTAAGGTGGTCTCAAGACAGTTGCCTTGAATTGATTCAAAACACTAAATAGTGCCTGATGCGGAGGAACAACTACAGCTACTTCCCTCTCCATCCCCACACATACAACCCATCCTCAACTACAGTGAGTTAATATGCTCTTCACGATCAGGGCATCTGTCAGCCCTGCACTCACAGAACAGCCAGAATTAAATACAATCTTTCAGGAGCTCCTCCTTCAGCACAGCAGCACCAATTTGTCCAAAGCATCTTCTCACAGGAAAGTTGGTGCTTCGAAGTTCTCCTTTTCCATGGGGAATTTGGGGTGAAAACGCCAAACGCCACATAGCAAACAGCCTGCAAGTCTGGGCATCTGCTACAACGTGGAAGAATGCCAGACTAAGGGTTAAACCCCCACATCTTATATTCTGGATCTCTCTTTAAAGAGGTTTAGTTTTCGAGCCTTTATTAGGTGACTGTGAGTTTGCTAAAACTCCTGTGTAAGACAATGGATATGTTTAAAATGCAAGAGGCATTTGCAAGAGGCAAATGTCCATAAGACATGTCCAAAGGGGCATGGTTTAGTGGTGGATTTGGCAGTGCTGGGGGAACAGTGGAACTCAATCTTGGAGATCTTTTCCAACCTAAGCAATTCTATGATTCTACAAACTGACACCTACCCCCACCTATTTCCTACACCAAGATCATCAAGCTCAGCTGCAGCCAACCAGACAGTTGGATTTTAGAGCAGTTACCTCACATCAAACACTACTTATAGTTCAGAAAAATGAGTTCATGACAGTGAGGTAAGAAACACAACCAAGCCCTTCTGAAGTTAAATTAAAAAAAAAAATTGTCAAAGATCAGAGCAGCTAAAGAGGCAACACAGATCAAGATATTCAGTATGACAGAAGATTATTAATTCTAGCACCTAAAAAAACCCCAATTCTCCCCAAATGTGCCGTGGCTATTTCTGCCAGCAGTGAAAAACACACACTCGAGAGGGTCACCTCATTTGTGTCAAGATGATTCCATTTTAAATCTGATATAGGTTCAGTTGAACACATGCCTAAAGAGAATATAAAATGCTTTCCTCCCACAATTTCAATAATTTAAGGCCCTTCATTTAAACAGTGGTTTTGAGCAGAGATCAAACCCAAATTGCAGCCTCTGAAAACGGAGATTTCAGGAAGTCAAACAAAAAACGAGTAGAACATGACATTTTGCAAAGTCAAATGCCAAGAGCACTTAAGGAGTCCATTTAGATTAGAAATCTTGAGAAACAGTTCAATTACTTGATAGTATCTGATTTTACTGAGGGAAGATCCTTTGACAAGAGCTTACAAGTACAACACTTGAATTCCTCAGACTCTGGCTGGCTCTGGATCCAGCAGTGCCAAGTGCCAGAGTGCCACAGGCACAGAGCTCTCTGTGACCCAACAGCACATTGCTGAATTGCTGGCTGCACTGCACAGATCCCTCGGCTGAAATGTCATTAAACAGCAAACAAAAGACAAAACACCCAATGAAAGCACAAGTTGTTTGCTTAACTTAAGCCCAGGGCTGTAAGCAATAAAGTTTTGAAGAGAAAGTTTTGTGAAATCATCAGCCTAACAGAGGTTGTACTGTCCACGTTGGAACAGGCAAACAGCCACATCTGCTTGGAGCTGTAACACTCCCTCTGCAACTACGTGTAATAGTAAAGGAAACATTTTAACAGACCTTACAAACATTTCCACCAGCTATTCAGTTAGAAAACCTTCGAGGGAGTGCTGTAGAATCAACAGAAAACGACATTGAGTCGGGCACCATGCATTCTAGCCAGCATTCAAACACTCAGAGACCCTACAATAAATCCCACACCCCCAACTTGCCAACACTGGGAACCAGCATTTAACAATCTCCTCAAAGAAAAGAACTGCAAAAAACAGATTAGAAACATGAGGGACATTGTTGGTTGTTATTGCTGTCCTAGTGAATCACACAGCAAAATCAGGTCACGTTGCCCAGGAGAGGAAGGCTATGGACAGGCTTCTCATACCGAGCCTGCTGCGGTCAATAATTAACCATAGCAAAAAGTTATATAGTCAACATTTTCTATACAGTCAATTTTATTTGTCTGCTCTCATTTCTCAGGAATCAACTTGTTTCTGTAAATGAAGTTACAAGACCAGAACAGTTAATCAAGAACAGAAAGTAGAATTTTTCAGAAAACACAGGCGCTAACTTTACAAGCAATTTAAGACTTAAAGGCTAAAGTTTGACAAAATAATTGACCATGTTATGCTCTGCATGTGAAGGGATATGTCCATAAGTTTTAATGAAGTTTCCATTTTTCACAAGCTGAGTTCTAGCCTACAGTACCTCACAAATGCTTTCCACCTCAAATATTGCCACACTGTAGAAAAAATATATTTCTGTTTTTGGAGACAGGGTTGTTTGTGCATGGACATTAACAAGTACAAAAAATTCAGCAGATAATTTTATAATATTTTCTCTTAACTACAACAGAAAGTGCAACACTAAAAAGGCATCTCCTGCCTACTTAAAATTTCTTATACCTTTACAAAGCTAACTCTGAATGTACACATTACATCCTAGAACACACAAGTAAGTTTGAAAGTGTCCTGGCAGAAGTATGGAAAGCATGCTTACAGCTTTTGTAAGCAAAAAGACACATAGCAAACACCAGCAAAAAGTGATTATGCCTGGAAACAAACACAAATTCATGTCTGAATCTTTACTACTAGTTGAAAACAAAATCCCATGACCTTTGTTGATTCTGCAACTTTATTTGCATTTAAAGACTGGCTGCTAAGCTTCTCATCTGAAGAACCACCACAATCAATCAGGAGTTGCTATCTCTGTTAAAATTAGTCTATCGGATCCAATGGAGACTTATTTAAATTGCAGATTGATCCAGATTGACTTTTGTAGGAAGAGGTCCTGCTTCTTCATGTTCCTCAGTCTTGCATCTAACCACAACAAGTGCAGAGGGTGGGTATCTGCTCAGTTTTTGCTCATTCATGTATTCCAAATCTCCATAGATGCTCAGCTTCTGAAATATTTAAACAAGGAACTTTAAGACAAAGACTCTCCATACTGTGAATAAAAGGAATTTCATTATGCAACTGCATTCCAGGTTCTGATAGGTGCAGCCCTGCCACACAAGCTAACCCAGGCTTTCTGTAACATCTGAAATTCATGGCTGGAACTAGACTTGCATCCAAAAGAAGTATATTAAATCTGCCAGAAAAATAGCAGACACAGTGCTTATGTAACAGCTCCTTTGATTTGCAAATACTGTGAGCCAGGACTCTCTGGGCACCAGGAAAGTGCCCCCTCTGATCAGACACTCTGCACTCACCAACACTACGCTGTCACTGTTCTCACTATTGATCCTCCTGGATTCAACCCATACTGGTTTTTACCTATACCACCCAAACCTCAGAATAGCTTTATTCCCAGAGAAATTAGAATCAGCCTCCACTTGTTAAGAGTAATTTGAAAGTTGTCAAGAGGAGAGCACTACAAACCAGAAGACACCCTCTCTGGGCTGCCTGAGTAAGGCTCAGAGCTCCTATGGGCCTCAGGAATGAGCAAGAATTGCTCAGCTATAAAATCATACTTTAAATAAACAAAAATGGTTTGCTAACCACATCCTCAAAAATAAAACCCCCTTTCCAGATGAACTTCCCCCAAATGTTTCTTAGTCCCTAGACAGCTGTAGCATAAAAGCAATATAAAGAATAAATTCAGAATATTGTAAGTTATAAAATGCAGTACCTCAGATGGAACATACTGCTCCACAGCTGTAGCTACGGTCGCACAACAAATCCAGAGCAGCACCAACACTGACAGGACAAGTGTAGTGGTTAAAATCCAACTGGAATTTCTGAAATGAGAAGGATGTTGCTACATTTCATATACTGAATACAAGACAATAGACCTCTAAAAAGCTTGGCTCAATTTTGACTGTCTTTCCTGCCAATTCATTAGTCTCTTGCTTTTACAGCTACACAGCCCACTGCAGACTCCTGGGTACTCTAATGCCTTTTTAGGATCACAAAAGAGTTGCTGGATTCTGTTATTGGGCCCTAAGCATCCTCTTGTTTACAGAATTAAAACCAGTTTTTTGTGACACATTTGGGGTCCAACTCACTGATCCTTCATGTATAAACTTTTAAAGAGAAAGTAGCCAGAAAAAAGGAAAGAAGGATCGACATGCTGATCTTCAGAAAAGCTCTAATAAATATACATTGTGTATTTTCAGCCTGGAAATGAGACATGTCAGTGGGCTTTGTATCAAACAATCCCAAAACAAAATACAAAAGAAGTGCTTTGCCCTGAAACACATCCAGAGCTAATGAACAGGCAAAACACAGTATTGATTAAACAGTTCAGAGAACATACTCAAAAAACAGTGCAGGAAATTATCAATACGTTGTTCACTTGAAATGGAAAGGAAAAATCAAAGTTGGCAGAACACTGTGCAAAAAACACGGGGCCAGTACAGCAAAGTCACACTAACAGTGAGATACAGAATTGTAACTGCTGTGCATCCTGAACCTACAGACTTGTAGCACTTTGAGACCTTGCCACAGTGCTCCACACACACAGGGGAAAGGCCATTATCCTCCTAGTGGGTACAGACATCCAGAACATACGTACACGGAAAGACACTTGAAAAAGCTGTCGTTTGCTCGCTCTTCAAAGAGCCCTCGGAATGTCTGTGAGCCCCCTGGACGTCTGTCTGCTGAGGGACAACAGCACAAACACTGGTCAGGAGAGCCAGGAAAGGGAAGACCCAAAGCCCACACAGTTGGTCTACACAAAGCCTAAAAAGAAGCTTTTAAAAACAACCCCAGCTTGCAGGTTTCCATTTCCAGCAGAGCTTTGTTTCTAGCACAGGCTATGCCAAGTGTACATAGTGCACTCTACACAGTAAATAATTACATTTCAGCTTTCTAAAAATTTGCTTTCATATGCCACCTGTAACTTTATTTTTTTCTTTGCGTGACAGGGAACATTTGCATTTACTCTTGCAAAGCACAAAGAACAACTTACAGGCTGTTTTACTCAGTGACAAGGATCCTCTTGTATCTCCAGTTTCCTGATCAAGCTGTGGAACATACTGTACTTCTGGCTTTGACTAAAACAAAATAAGGAGTTAGGAGATCATGCTAGAAAGCTTCCACTGATCTTGATAATTTATATTTTCCAAACTAATACAGAAATTAACCTGAAGACATGCTCCATTCTCCTAACTTTGAATTTTTTCCCCCATTAAACTGGCTCTAAAGGCAGTGAAATACCAGCAAAAACTGAGCACTTCTGATAGTTCTCTACAGCCTTTTCTGTGACTGGAAGAAGCAGACCTAAAGCAAGCAGCCAGGACACCTCAATCTCAGTGAAAAAGGTAAGCACCTGGAATATGACAATTTTGCCATCATCTGCTTGAAGGTAGAAGGTCCATGAGGATGTTATGAAGCTCTGAGCTGAATCCATCATGTCACTCCAGAATGATCTCACCAGTGTCAGAGGAAAGAGGAGATGAATTCTTGGCATCAGGGACATTAACTGCAAAACATTAACATGTTTTCCATTTCTTTTTATATAAAAAGGACAGAAGTCATGTTCTTGCTCAGCCCTCACCCCAAGGGTACATTTCAGTCCTTGGGTTTATTTTCCATTTGAAGAAACTTAAAAAAAAAGAGAATACACATACTGAACAGAAACAAGTAGGTGGTATTTGAAAAACATGTCACCTACTTACTTGCTCTTGCCTTAACTCAGCAAATGGTAACTGGTTCTGGCATCCAAGATGGCAAGCATATTGTTCATCAGATTGGGAGTATGCTTCAGTACAGGCTGCAAGGGAGAAGTTCCCCAAATGAGATGATAAATTCTGCATTTTAGTTAAGAAAACATTCTCAGTATAAGTTGGATCAGAAACAAAGCAGCAGTTAAAAGACTGACAATCCCATTTGCAGGGAAAGATATGGCAATCACTCCCAGGGTAGCATTTGCTCTGAGGTCTAATGACAGAATCAGAGCTTTAACAGATAAGGGAGATGAAATCTGACTGCAATCAGAGCAACTGGGCAGCAACGTTACCCTGGCCGAGCTCAGGGATGCAAGTTTTCATTGATCCTCCCACTACCACTACAGCTTTTCCTCTACATATCATATAAACCATCAAATTTTACCTCAGAGAACAGAGATGGAATCCTAATAATCCCAGAGGGACCATCAGTCCATTAAACCCCTGTGAGGTAACAGCACAAGTCATGGTATCACACTAAAATCAAATGAGCATCCCCTGTTAGCACAGAAACTGCACTGAAAGTACTATAGAATAATTTCTTATGAAAAATGAAGCCAACTCTTTGTTTAATAGATAGCTTCTATTCACTGTTGACTAGAGATCATAAAGATCAATAAATCTAATTCAGAGAGAATAATTTAGATTGCTCTGCCATAGAGAAATCAGGGAGAGCTCTCCCACAAAACTCTAAAGCTCAGGTGGACAATGTTGCAGTAGCACCTGAACTAAAGAATCAAACCGAGTAGCAACAGAGAGGACAGTAGCTCTCCCAATTTTCCAGAGGAACAAATGGACCATCAGAAAGACTAAGAAGCTGGCAGGAAGCATGGCACCAGCAGCTAAGCACTTGAGAGTTCAGCTCATGGCACCTGAGCAGCAATTCCATGCTGCAACTGCCACCAAGGCAGTGTTTGTAGGAGGCATCAGGAGACAGAACTGAGCAGATCAGCCAAGATGTATCTGCCAAGCACAGAATACTCAGTCAGGGCACCCACCAGCAGGTTATAGAACATAAGCCAGCAAAACAACAGCTCCATTAAGGAGAGTCAAACCAGAAATAAGCAACTGTTCCATTACTCTACATGTGCTCTATTGGTACATTACCCTGTTTCATGGCACTCTTTCGTGTGTGGTTTGACAACTAGACTGACATGCTGGATCACAGCTACACACAGTGTGTGACAGACTAGAGCATTAGCCCATTTCTGGAGCAGTTAATGAAGTTTTGTGTCACATTAGCATCTTTGCAAGTCAGGCTTTCTACTTCCCTACCTGCCATCAGCTCCTTGAGCTGGCCATGAGCTCTCCTGTTTCTATGAGCTACTAAGAGGATAAATGCCTCCCTTGAGCACTGGCCTGGTGCGTAACTGTATCGGCAATAAAGATGGAGAGCTCCCACCTTTCCTGCTCTGCATAAAACTGTGACTCAGCTGCCTCAATATTACTGGAAGAAAGTTCTATACAATTCCAAACCCACTATTAATTGACCCATAGTACACACCATACCCAGAGGTATTTAAAAGACATGGTTTAGTGGGTGCCTTGGCAGTCCTGGGGAACAGTTGGACTCGAGGTCTTTTCCAACTTCAATGATTCTACATTTCATCTTCACTGTGAAACTTTTGCTCTAAACAGATAACCCCGAGAGAATTAGTTCACCAGTATTTAAAGGCTTATTCCAAACAAAATGTACCTAATTCCCAAGGGTTTAGCTGTAAGGAAAGCTCAGGATGTAGCCTAAACCATGATTTACAAGGCACAAGATCTGTGTTCTTATTCCATCTGAACAATTCACTTCTATACTTAAGTTTGTCAGGAATGGTAAATGGGACTGATTGTCACATAAAAGGAAAACTATTTGACTGGATTTTTTTCCCAGTCATTTTGTGTTTTGTAGGACAAACTGCTTATAGTAAAATGAAGTATTTTGAATTTATTTCCTGATGACACTTAAGACATTCAACAACACTAAGGATCAGGTAAGGAGAAATCAACAGAGAACAGAGATTCCCGCTCTCCTCCCTCCTTTATGCCTTCAGATTACAGGATGTTGAAGGAGTTCTGAGGTCTTACCAGAGTCACATTCCTGTTTGGTCCGATTCAAATCGGCGCCATCGTCCACGAACTGGCAAATGGAGAACAGCCTGCAGCCCCTCTGGCAGGCGTACAGCTCCTCTTCCTGGGGAGGCACAACAACAGGTTTGCATCCCTCCAGTCCAGAACAAATTGCCAGAAAACATTTTTTTGTTGTTTGGTTGGGGTTTTTTTTGTCCTCCTCCTCTCCACCAGACCTACGACCCAGCTAAACATGACCTGAAGTAAACCCAAGCCACAGCTCTGTAACACTGACATCCCTATGGATTTAATTCAAACAGAGCTCTCCATTCTGTGGTGGGCAAACCTGGAACAGCAAACTGTGTTTTGTAATTCCAATCCTACAATCCACAAAGTGAACTTTTTACCAAATGCTGTGTTTAAAACTAAGAGACAGTGCTCTTAGAAAGGAAAAGATTTACTCATGCTTAACCCTACAAAGAGCAGAAAATCTCTGGTATCACTTAAATAGTAGAACCCAGAAGGAAAGGACAAAAAAATCCCCGATTTTGACAGTGATTACAATGTATCTACCAGACTCTAGTCAGAATCACCACAGAACTGTCAAAACAAGAGATTATCTTCTGAAGTACTACACCAGTACCCTGGTTAATTGTTTGCTGACAAACCAGCTCCAGAAACATAATTTTTTTTTATAATGAACTGAAGGGAAAAAGTGCTTTCTCACTGCAACCATTAAAATTAAGCAAATACAGAAATCCTACACCTGGTATGTCTTCTGTCCACAAAGGCAAGGGCACGGATGTGCACAGACTGGGTTCTCCACCTTGCAGAACTAAAGCCTCTGTCACGTGAGTGTCCTACCTCTGACCACACCCTGTCACTGACCCGTGAACCAGACCAACGAAACCATCACCCACTCAAATGACTGCACAGGTGGCAAACAAGACTCTGAATTAATTTAACAACCACCAAACACACCACACCTCATGTACAACCTGCTGTAAATGACCTGGCCACTGCTGAGAGCACCGGTTCGCACACTTTAAAAGGCACAAGAGCAGAAAACTGTGAATATAAATTAAAACTCAACTCTAACACTGACAAGGTGGGTGATGCTGTTGCAGAAAATGTGTTCTGTAATTTAATATCCATAGAAATCAGCTCCAGCAGACAGGTTTCTATGGCAGTCTCGATGAAGTTTGTCTTACTTTCCAGTGACAACTAAAATGATTTCCTTCAATTCCACCAGTAGTTTTGTGACAAACAGAACAAACACTAAATGTAAAGAAAGGGGTGAGTGTATTAGTCCACAGCTCCAACAACACGCACCAAAATTCAAATTCAAAAAGTAACAAAATTCAAAAGTACAATAAAACCCAAAGAAATATCAGCCTTCCTTGAACTTGACAGAGTCCTGCAAGGGAAGTAAACCAATGCACCAAAACAATGGAAATATATTAGGGTAATGTTTAGCCTTAATTTCTCGGGTTTAGTTCTTCCTCTTCATGTAGGTACCAAAACATGCCATAAGTACACATGTAAGTTTACTAATATTCCAAACAACTCCCTGTTACCTGTTTCCGTGGGGATACCAATATCAGCTGCAAAATCCACCTGAATTCCACAGGAAAGCAGGCAAAGCCCTGTTACCCAACCCTGGCACTGCTCTACTTCCCTGCTACCCTCCTGTGAAATCCCAAACATGGGGTAAGAGTTCCACTTGCTACAGAGCCACAGCTGATAATGAAGTTTATTGCTAACAGAGAACCAGGAAGGATAAGATTTTGGGTCCTGGATTTTCCAAATTCAGGCCTGCAGTTCAAAGCTGTGCAAAGCCTGAACCAACAGCAAACCCTGCGGTACGAAATTCAATTCCCATCAGACACTATTCCAGTACTTTCTCATGAGATGAAAAAAACTCCATGAAGGCTCTGATGAGCCACTTGTTTGTGTCACCATTTATGCTTCATCCTTCACCACCCAAGTGCACCGCTGGCGCCCTGACTCAGGATCTCTGCCCTGCCACCAACGCAGCTCTGTTTTAGTGCCCAAGATATGCAGCAGCCCAAGCCAAATTACAGCTGCCTCTTTAGGAACAGGAGGAAAAAAAGCAGCAACCACACCTCCCCCCCCAAACCCACAAAAGCACCCGGGACTGACAAAACCGTGCTTTGAAAACAGCGCTTCACTGGCAAGCTGCAGCCTAACCATCTATTTCTATAAGGAAATATATTTCTTCTGTATTTCTTTTTAGGGAAGAGACGGAGCTGCAGGGGGAGAGGGAAAAAAGAAGGGCCGCGCAGGGTCCGGGGGAGACGGTGGGGCCGGGAAGGGCCCGCCCGTACCTTGGGGTAGGTGTGCAGGGGGTAGGTCAGCTGGCAGGCGCGGTGACACGACGCCGTGTTGCCCAGCACGGAGTCGAAGGCCTCGGAGGACGAGGCGGCGGGGAGCGGCCCCGCGGCGACGGCTCCCGTCGGGAGCGCCAGGAAGAGCGGCAGGAACAGCGGCAGCACCGGGAGCAGGACGGGGAGGCCGCCCCGCAGCGCCGCCATCTTCGTCCCTCCGCCCCGGCACCGGCCGTCCACCACCCCTCGCGAGATGTGACCCTCGCCCCGCGCGGGGTGTTCTGGGAGGTGTAGTCCGCGCGCGGGGCACCCCCGCCCATCCCATAGGGCGTCACCGCAGGGGGGAACTACCGGACGAAAATGGCGGAATGGCCGTACTACCCACCGCGCGAGGCTTGCTGGGAGGTGTAGTCCTCGTTGCGGGACAACCTCGGCCATCCTATAGGGTCTCGCACCCGGCGGAACTACCGTGCGGAAATGGCGGGACGGCGGCGGGTTCCGTGGGGGAGGGCGGCCAGGGCAGCATGGAGCGGTTCCTGGTGCGCAGTGCCCGCGGCCCGCGCAGCCCCCGCCCGGCCGCGGCCGAGCCCCGCAGCTGCCGGCAGGTCACCCTCGAGTCCCTCAAGGCAGGTCACCGGCGGGGGGAGCGGTCACTGGGCAGCGCGGGGTGGCGGTGGGAGGAGCGGTGTGTGGACGCCTGCGGTGCCAGCTCTGCACCGAAGTCTTGGCAGCCGTGAGATGGGATCCTCATAGGGAATAGGGAAGTGGAGCTATACAGATGCAGAGGGCTCTACTGATGAGTAAGATGCATCACATCCAAAATATGAGACTCGCACTCTTTGCAGTCTGTTCTGTCAAGGTCCACGGTAAAAACAGCGAAAAACCGTGGATGTGCAGTGTACTTGGGTCTGCATTCGTGTTCCCTAATGCTTTGTTTCTCACCTTGCTGTCTTTATTTTAAATTTGAAGCAAATCTGAGCAGGATTCAGATTCTGCCAGCCTACTAAAGATAATTACTTGCCTCCCTCTTAATCCATTTTCCTATTTAGAGACATTTATACAATGGATTCCTTAAATTCAAAACACTTCTTTTCTAGCAGACATTTGCTGTTACATGGCCAGAGTTTGGCAGATCAAGGTGAAGCCTCTTACTTTGCTTTCTGGTTACTTCAGTCTTGATTTGCAGAAGGTTTCTAATCCCAAGCAAGTACCCATGCTCCCAGGCCATCGTGTATTCTATGCTCTGGTCCATGCCATGATCAATAATTCACGTGTTGATAACAGCCCCATTAGCTGAGATCACTGTCCTTATTTATCATAAGAATATCCCGCTTTCCTAATGGCTTTTCTCTTTCCCAGAGAGTTGTGGTTGTGGAAGACATAAAACGATGGAAGTCTATACTTGAGCTTCCTGGGCAGCCAAAAGAGAACCTGATGGAGGCTTTGGAGGAGCTGAAGAAAAAAATACCATCCAAGGAAGTGTTACTTTCCACTAAAATAGGTATATCTTGTCTATCTAGACTGTGAATATTAGGTTGTCTTGTGTCTGCTTGGCTTGTCAGTACAAAAGAGACTAGTTTGGAAGCTTTTAAAGAAATTAGTGTCACTGCCAATGAAATATTGATATCCAGCCTGCAGTTTTCAGAGCTGGTACTGAAAAAGTCCAGCTGGTACTGAAAAAGCTGTCCTCTAATTCCTCCCAGGCAATACTGCATCACCCCTTTTTGTGGTCAGATTTTTGAAGAGCTCTTCTTGGTCCCTGTGTGTTTTATTCCTTCTCCTGCTGTCTGTCAGAGTGCTCTCTTGCCATCCAAGGCGTGGTTCATTTATATAATTTGGCTGAATCCACTGGACGTGTGAGAAATTCTCCTCAGATCACTCAGAACTGCTTCTTGCATCCCTGCCCTAAGGAATCCCCAGCAGATGGGCAGCTCCCGTTAGAGCCATTAGAGCAGCCGCATCTCTAATCACAGAGCCCTTGAAAAGGAGAAGCGACCCGCCCTTTTCTCCGTCTTCTGAGCTGTGGTTTCATTTGCCATGTTCAGGCTTTATTCAGGCTTTTCTCGAGGTTTTTCCCAGTGCCTGCCTGCAGTCGGCTGGGCTGGAAGAGCCATCGAAGCCTAACAGTGACATCTCCTGGCCAAGAGCGCTTCTGGTCAGGGAAAAACACCCCTCTGAAAGCAGGAAGCTCTCTTTTGTCTCCTCGCGGAGAAAAGCCTCTTCTGCACTGGCCCCGTCGTCGATGGGAAAGATTCTGCTTGGAGTCACCGTGGTGTTAAAATGCTACAGCCATCATGAGCAACATCTGCTTCCTTAAGGGGGTTTCCAGGTGAAAACCAGCATTTTTTGTAGGCCAAGCTCACAAGCTTTCACCAGATCCAGGATCTGTGTAAAAAAATCAGCATAGCCTTGTGTTACATAAGTGTCACTCCACACCTTGTTGACTTGGGAAGGGAATTTTCACAATTCCTAATTGCTAATTGCTCAGGCAAAAATCACAGCAGAAGCCAAAGAGCGAGAACTCCATGCTCAATGGCTAATAAATTTATATCTGTGTTTGTGTCAGTGCTCTGGTTGTTTTGCTGACCCTGCCTCAGTTAAAAATGTGTGGCTGCTTTAGCCCTGATATGATTTGGCCAGTGTCCATTGTATTTTGCCCACCTGCCAATCCCAAGGGAGCTGTTCCTGTTTTCCAGGTCACACAGTGAACAAGATGCGCAAACACTCCGATCCTGACGTGTCTGGCCTTGCCAAGGATATTTACACAGAGTGGAGAACCTTCATCAGGGACCACTCCAACAGGCCCTCAATCGAGGTCAGGAGCGATCCCAAGTCCGAGGCTTTCAGGAAGAACGCACGGAAACTGCTCTGTGAAGCCCTGGATTTGGAGGTAACGTTCAGAGCCATTTGCCTTTAGCTCAAGGAATTACTTCTTGTAGGAACAAGTTAAACCTTTCCCAGCCACAGCTACTGCCAAGCTGGTCCTGCCTGCAGAGTGGGGACAAGACCAGGTGACCTGTTCCTACTTTTAGTGATTCACAGCACATCCCTATTTATGAGCAGCTTTGTTTTCAAGGCAGATAATTTTATTTTGGTTGTTAACCAAGTCAGCGTGCTAATTGTAAGCAAGGTGTATTTGCTCTCATTTACATAACCAGTCAACAGATCAGTTGTGCATCTACTGCAGTTGGGCTATACAAGAGAAGGAAGTTAATAGAACATGAAGTTTTTCCTACTACTCAACAGCTGTGAAAGCAACAGTGGGACCTTTTGGGTGTTTTCTAATTAAACATTTGTAAATTTAAATCTATTGCAAAAACAGAGACAAGGTTGAAAGTATATAAAGTGGTGATAAATACCAGATCCCTCAGGTATCTTTAAGTAAATGAACAGAGCTTTGCTGTAAGGCTTAATGACTAGTTTGCCTGGTCTATGAAATGCCATAATAATTATCCTTTTTAACTTATCCATTAATTATCCTTTAAATGGCAAGTCAAGTGATAAGCACTCAAGAGTTTCAAAGCTATGTGTTTTCTAGCTGTGAGAACAACCTCTCCAGCTTCCAGTGCATCTGGATTGGGGCAGCACAGAAGGATGGTTTGCTGTAGGAATGCCTCAGGAAGGTGGGAGCTCACTTTTGCTGGGTCAAACCTAGTACTCAGAAATCACATCTATGCATGGTGATAAGACTGGAAGTAAAGTCTAAATCTGTGGAACATCAAGACTATGGTACCACTCTAAAATGAGTAGAATTGGGTAAAGCAGAGCTGCCTCTGGATAGGACTCACCTGAAAGCACAGCAAGGAAGAATAACCTGTGGGTACCACCACATGTGCAAGCAGAGCTCACAGCAGGACTTAAACTGCTCATAAAGGCAGAGGAACCACAGAGGTCCAGCAAATGGGGAGCAGGGACACCTGAGAGGCTGACAAAAAGGAGAAGGGAAGGTGGGGCTGAGTGAATCCGAGGGACTTTTAAGTGATGGGTAGCAAAACCGGCATGGGCAAAGGACTCAGAGGAATACCACCTGGCTAACTGGAATCTCCTGCATGCAAAGCATGGGAGATTCCCCCTCACAAAAGGGAAATGAAACTAAAAGCATTTCTTTATGGGTGGGGGATTTTTTTTTCCTTAACTGTGCTAAATTACAGGTTTTGGCACATGTTGAAGCAATAACTACATAATTAACATTTAGCAAATCCCTTTCTGTGTTCTTAATTACACCTCCTTCTACACACAGAGGGCCCACATTTCCCTTTATAGCACAAGGCAGAGTTGCCAAGTGTTTGGCACATCTTAGAGTTGCTGTTGGAATTAAGTTTAAAATAGTATCCAAGGTACTTTCTATCAGCAAGACCAAAAGTGAGCTTTATGGAGACACTACAGCGTAGTCTATAATTGCAGTTGAGCTTGATATCCAAAGCTTGTCACAGATTAGTTTCCTGTTGTGATGGCAAAGTACTGCCACCCAGCTGGAGATGGGGACATGTTCCTTGCTGCTGACCATGTCGCCTTGTTCCTTAATTGCTGGGGTGGAATTAAATTGCTCTTCCTGTTACACTTGTGATGGGAAGTAGATTTCCTTGAATCTAAGCTGATTAATGAAGAAACACTGAAAAGCACCAAAGTCCAATTTCAATCAGTTGGTCTCCTTATTAAATGTAAAGATCTAATTTTATACTTTGCTGTTTTCAGATTGATCACCCACTGGCTGAAAATATTGAGCGAGAAGCTTTTCATCTCTCTTCCCGCCTCATTAACGCGCCGTATCGCAGGACAGTGCGAGCTCTTGTCTTCTCATTAAAGCACAAACCTGAGATCCGAGCTGAAGTCAAGGCTGGCACACTCACTGTCCCTGCCTTTGTACAGAACCATAAAAAGTGATCCCGAGTCAGAACTTCCTGTACCTACAGCTCCGTAGAACAGGGAGCCCCTTCTGTGGTGAGGGGAGCGCAGGAGTGCTGACAGTGTGACTTGACTCTCCAGCACCACTCCATGAACAGGGCTGCTGGAGGGGAAAACTAATGATTGAAGTGGTGCTGTAAATCTGACTTGGTAGAAATCCATGTGGGTTTGTTGCAGGAAAAGTTTCTTCTGCTCTGCTGTATATTTTCCATCCTTGCTGATTCACTTGGTTCTTCTTTCTGCCCCTTTGTCACGGCTCAGTTTAGCTGCATCCCTGATGTGGGTCCTCAGGTGGAATCAGCTGAATAACATCAAGGAGCAACTCTGTGCTGTGCTGTTGGGAAATACTGGGAATTCAGGATAATTGGTCCACGGGAGGAGATTCCTAGTGGATAACTGCAAATTCTAGTTAGCCCTAAATCATCCACATCTGCTGCAGCTGGGCCCTGCCTGTGGCAAGAGCTGTTTTGCCAAGCCAGGTGATTTTCCTTTGCAACATTCCAGAATTGGATGCAAAATGGGTTTCAGTAACTTGCTCTCTATTATTCCATCAGCTCAGTCATCCTGCAATTTGGGGCATTTTCTAAAGCTCTGGAGTGAAAATCAAAATGCCCCAGAGTATAGGTGCTATCTGATGCCTCTGCTGTTCAATGAGCAGCTCACTCAGCCTTCCATACCTCACTCATGATTTAAATGTGGTGCTTGTTCCTACTGTAACGTGAAAAAACTTGTAATGAATTTTCTAAATAAAACTGGGATATAAGAAAATTATTCCTTTTAAAGGCTTTTTTTTCTTCCAAAAGGAACATGGTTCAGAATGATAACGTGAACAGATCTAAGCAACTAACTATTGTTTAAATTCCTTCCAGTTATTAAAAACTGGAAATCTTGCCTCATACTTGGTCTGATTACTTTAGTGCCACAAGTCATCTTGTTCTTCATAATCTGTGACAGACATGGTGTTTGTATCTTCACCCTAAAACGTGACTGTCTTTACTTGGATCTGCTAATTACTTTTTTCCATTGCAGACACTGGAAGAAACACCTAAAACTTACCTGAGGTGTTGAACTCCATAAATTTAATTAGGTAATTGCAGGTTCTCCTAAAAATATCTAAACCCTGTTTTGTTTGCCTGGGCCAGTGCAAGACCATTTTTTCCTGTACATATTGCAAAGCTATCCTCAAACAGCTGACTTTTCTGAAAACAAACATTTCATTTGTAGAAAACTGATGTTAGGTGTGTTGGAGGCAGAAGCTGGCAGTATGGATAATATGTCAGTGAAGACCTAACACTTGTTGACCAGGCTGTAGCAAGAGATGTGAAACCCCTCAATTTACTTCTTACAAGTAATCAGCTCCATTTCCCACTTAAATAGCTTTGAGCTGCACAGCTGTAATTGAATTCATGTATCCTGGACTGTCACAGAGGAGGTTCAGGATCAATGAGCGACCCAGCTTTTGCATCAGAGCTGCAACACCAAGACCTGCAGTATTTATTTATTTTCAGCTTTCTGTTCCTGGTGCTGGGCTGTTGTTTTCTCTAGTTAGGTAGCATGCGAGAAGCAAAAGTCCTGAAAATTAGGAACTTCTGGTCTAATGAAAGCCAGGCCAGAGAAGTTTCCCACACGGTCTGACCGTGCCAATATTTTTCACTTAAGAATTAACTTCAGGGATGCAGAGTTACTGTACACAAGCAGAAAACTCCCCTATAAATTTCCTCTATTTAATGGCTAATGTTTTTGCCCCACTTGTTTTCAAAGGGACTCAATTGTATATAGCTCCGGGTCCAGCTCTTCTATCTTGATGTTAAAGCTGGCAGTAACATTTGGGCCGAGGATTCACAGACTCACCTTTGCATAAAACTGACTGTCTGGAGGAACTGGAAAAGAGTCTGGAGGGTTGGACTCAAGACCCGCAGGACAGGAGGAATGCAGAGAACTAGGAACCACTTTAAGGACAAAAACGAAGGTGGAGAAAGAAGACAAAAACAGAGATGGAAAAGCAATAGGCCAAAAAGGGCTTCATTTTCCCAAAGGGTGCTGCTGAATGTGACAACAGGATACTTGATATCTGGCAGTAATTAAGTTTTTAATTAGACTTTAAAAAACAGAGTCCCCCCTTGGACCAACCTCACCTGCACAACTGCATTTGTTTATGCCTTGGGTTACCTGCTAAATAGGTTTGCTGGGGAAACCCTTCTAGATTAAAAGGGAGGATGAAAGGGCTGAGTGGGGGCTCCCTTGTGCTTAGTTTCTCTGGCACACCCACTTCCCTTTTTACAGGGGAAACATTAAATGAGGGCGGCACCCAATTGGGAGAAAAGTTGTACTTTTTCCCTTTTTTTCCCCTGATTAAGCCTAGCCTACAGATTTCTTTCAGCAAATGGGTACTTAAAGCTGACAGACCTCTAGAGACCTGCTGTACCTGGCAAAGAGAGGAAGGAAGCATCTTCAGTAGGTATCTTCTCCTGATCCCCCTCCCCATGCTGCTGGTGCTTGAGGAATACAGGATGGGCTCAGGGCAGCACCAGGAGGGATGGAGGAGGGAATTCACCCCTGCCAGAGCTGACTTCTGACCCTGGCTTCTGAAGAGAAAAATTTGGGAAGGCATCAGGTGACAGCTTGCTCCATTCCCCACCAGCAGGCACAGCTCAGGAGAGCTTTGTCCTGCTGCAAATTACTTGGGCAAAACAGGATGGGAGTAGACAAGACCCTCCCTGTCCTTTGGAAAGAGAGTGCGCAGCAGCTCACCTTTTTTCATCTTTCAAGAGGCTCTTCAAAGGTTTCTGCACAAAGAACCCAAGCTTTTAGATCTCATTTGCTTCTCTGGCAGCCCTGCGATATGAAGGGTTGGCCAGGCAGGAACTTTCCTCCCAAGGAAGTTAGCACACCAGGAGGGCAGGATCATAGGATGGAGCAGAAATTGGGAACTGAAGCAGAGGAGGGATAGAAGGAAGCAGAAAAGAAGAGGTAGAGGGAGGGAATTCCCCAGCCCAACTGGCCACAGCCACCAAAGCCTTGTTCCTCCATACAGGGCCCAGCACCATTCAGGAGGATGAACTGGCATCTCACAGGATGAGACACTGAGGCACGAAGGGTCTGTGATATGCCATAGGATCCAAAAAAAGGGAAGCCTATGCCAGAGTTACACTGCAATTAATGATGCCCTAATTGTGCTGGCAGCCCCTGAACCACATCCATGGTCTCTGTCAATTAAACTAGATTATGGAATGATCCTTGCTAATTATATATTATTATCTAGCAAGCAGTTATCTCCCTATAAAGGGTGCTCCTATAATGGACAAACACTGTTCCTCTAGCACAGCCAGCCCCAATGGCAAATAAAAAAAGAAAAAGCCAAAACCATTTCTGCTGTGGCAAATATTTTGCCTCAGCTCAACTTTTCGCATTGCAAACACTGCACTCCTGTCCCAGATGGAGGGAGGAAGAAGAGGAGGAGGAGGGCTGCAACATGCAGAACCAGCTGGAGACAGGAGGCAGGATCAAATCTGCACCCCCCAAACCTCCTGCAGAGGCATGATTGCAAGCTCAAAATCCAGCTGTGAACACTCCCTTCCATCATGGAGCAAATGCCCCACTCAGCCTCCACACCAAAATCCCCATGAGCGGGGGGGAGGACCTTGCTGTCCCTGGGGCTGTGATGACCGGGAAACAGGGTTTAAAATAGGCTGGGAAAACCGCTCCCGGTAAACGCCATCATTGCATTTTTAATTGTCCATATGCTTGATCCATTATGTTTTCCCAGATGGCTGGGCTGCTTGACTAGTGCCTCTTCAACTGTGCCACCACGGCCAGGATCTCCAGTGATTACCTCAGTCCCCAAGGTAGAGACACCTCCACCGTAGGATCTGTGTCACTATGACCAGGGTCTCCAGTGGGGACCAGGGTCTCCAGTGGGTACCTGGATCCCCAAGGTAGACACACCCCTGGAGCAGGCTGGCATTGCCCACCTTAGCAGGCAGGATTAGCTGCAGTTTCCCCCAGGTTGTGATGGACCGAGGACTGTTGTGTCCACCACTGTGCTGGGAGGGAAGAGGGGGAGGAGGTGGTACCTAATGGTGGTCTCCTCCCCAACACCAACCTGTCCTCAATCCATCACCAGCAGCTCAGGGGAAGCTGCCAAGCAGCCTCTTGCTGCCCCTGTGGTTTTGTTCCCCCAAACAGAGCCACCTGCCAGGGCACCTACCTGTAGATGGGCTGGCAGTACCCACCAGGCATGACCCCCTCCAACTTCCCACTGCTGTTCCAGCTGCAGTACCCGGTGCACGGGCAGTGAGCTCTGTCCTTCTCAGCACAGACCCCCTCTCAGTGTAACACCCACCAACCCATCCATGCCAAGGTCCTGGGGGGCCGTGACTGGCTTGGTGGAAAAGTTGCTGGTGGCCTCCTGGCCTTAAACACCAATCCTCAAGAAAACCACCCCAAGGAGCAGCAAACCCACTCCTGCTCCAGCCAACAAACTGCCCTTGTGCTTGCCCCAGGGCCAGTCCCTGCTAAATTAACCATAAATGTTTGAGGAGAGGATGCAGGATTAGGGAAACCTGGCCAGCTTCATTCCTGGCATTCCTGGGGAAAGGGAAAAATCTCCAGAGCAATCCCTGCTGTGGTGCTGCTCAGCCTCATACCAGGTGACTCCAGGGGGACAGCAGAGCATCGATACCAGCTCAGGCAAGGTTGGCACCCATCCTGCACCCCACTCCTTCCAAGCCTCACAGCTCTGGGGCCATCAGGGACACTCTGAGCCAGACTGGGTTCAGCTGCAGGGTTGGATTCAGCTGTGCTGAATTTGCAGCCTTAGCAGAGCCCTCCCACCGTGAGGCTCCTCACGGCTGCTCAGTTGCACCTGAATGGAGTTGCTCCAGGTGCCATGGGATTTTCCAAGGCTGCCAGGTTCTCGTGGTGTGGATCATGACATCATCTGCTTGCTGGGCTCCCCAGTGGGATGGCCAGTCCTGCCCAGTGCCCCAGGGCAGGGGGAGCAGGGTCTTATTCCAGCAGCAGTGCCCATTTTGGGGCACTTCCACCCTTGCTGCATTTGTCCAACTCAGAAGTGCAAAAGCACAGCCCCCTTCAGCACACCCCACCAGGGTGACACATCAGGAAAACCTTCTGGTAAATAGAGAAAAAATGGAAAGCATGGCTGGGATTTTTCGGATATTTTAGCTCAGCTTCTCTCCGGTGGGAGCAATTCCCCCAGGGAAGGAGACGAATAAACCAGTTGATCTCCTGGGGGCTCTTCCAGTCCTGTTTTCTATGATCTACAATTTTCCAACAGTTCTTCACTTGATTTGCACTCAGACATTTGCAGAGGGATAATGGAGGCTCTCCCTCCTGCACAACAGCAAAGCCTTTGTCTGCTCCAGAGAGACGCGACTCCATGTCCATAAGCAAAGCCAGGAAATGGGGTGGCTGCATCCAGCCCGGCACAGTCGAGTCATCGTGCTCTAAATAAATAATCAGATGAGTAACAGGAGCACTGCCTGTGCCTGCTGCTCTCCTGCTTGCTCGGGAAGCACCAAGCAAACGCTAAAGAGGGAAACTGAGGCCTGATGTGTGAGGACCACAGTCATGGTTGAGGGAAGGACCACTGGTGATGGATTCCTGATATCTCTGCCCCTCATCTGAGCGGCTTTTACATGAGAAGAAGGATTTGTTTCACAAAGTGACCAGGGCAGTCCCTCTCTCTGGGCTGTGTGCTTGCACTGTCCCCCTCCCCAGCTGGTGTGTCAGGGAAGAGGTGGTTTAACAGGGAATGTCAATGAGCAAATTCCTGCAGAGCAGGGAGAGACTGGATGCCTAAACCTAATGGAGAAAGTCAGAGTCTGAGACACGGTAGAGGATGACTGGAGGCTGAGAGGGCCGTTGTTCAGCCAGCACCAGAGGCTTTCCTTGCTCAGAGCAGGATGATCGGTTTGAGTGGTTCGCTGCTGGTGGCAGCTGCAGCTGCAAATGCAGGCAGAAACAAGCTGGGAAAAGTCTTTTGTAAACATTCAAGTCGCATTAATCACCCCATCCATGAGCCCCTGGATAACACCCTGCAAGGCTGGGGGTGCTGGGGATCCCCTTGGCTCAGGGAGCAGAGCTGCTCCCACAGTACCAGTCCTGCATCCACAGGGGTGTGCAGGTGAATGCTGCACCCAGGGATGCTCAGGCAGCTTTGAACCGGAGCCAGAGCTGGAAACCTTCCCTGAGGTGAGTGCAGCAGTGGTCCCTTCTGCTGTTGGACCCTGGGACCTGGTCCAACTCCTTATTTGAGTGCAATACCAACAGCTACCCAGAAAAGCATTTTTCCGTGCAAATTGCGAGGTGCTGGAGGCTCCAGATGGGCAAGGAGGTGCCTGTCCTGCAGGCAAGGGCTGGATGCTGCTGGGTGCTGAGAGCTCCCCACCAGGCACGAGCGGCTGCAACATTCACCTGTTTCAGCAAAATCTGGGCCACCAAGAAGGTTAATTATGTCTTTAAGTTTCTTTCAGTTGTCAAATCTTGTAACTGTGGTCTCAAGCTGACAGTTCTATACCCAGCAATTAACCGGCAGCGAAGCTCCGCAGGCAGAGTGGGGGGGTCTGTCCTTGTTTCCCATCTACATACACAACAGGCTCTCAAAACATTGCCTTAATGGAGCTTAACAGGACTGGCAAATATTTCCTTCAGAAATCTTGCATTTGGTGATGTGTTGCACCAACAAACACCAAATCAATCCTAAGGAAGGCTCCTCGTTAGGAGGCATGCGCAGATTTGTGCCTTCTTCCCTCCCCAGACACCCTCTCAGGCATCCGCCGGCTGGTGCAATCCGGGAGGAAAAGCTGCTCAAGCATCATCCTTTTCCTTTGCTGCTGCTTCCCCTGATGCCCTGATGTACAGAACTGTCCCAGAGGGAAGCAGGACATCAGTCAGGGTAGCCTTTCACTGATGGGACTATCCTGTCAGTCCCTGCTAAATGCTGGATTCAGCAGCAAGAGGGGTTTACTGTGCTGTGCAATGCTTTTCAGAGATACCCAGTCCCCTCCCTAGGATTCATTCACATTTAGAGACAGCACCAAAAAAATGGCTCCTGGATTTCCCACTGCCCTCAAGCTCCATTTTTTGCCCCTGATCAACTATGCTGGGACATTTTAAGATCTCTCCCTGCACCGCAGTCTGTTTTACACAGGCTGGAGTGGGGGTGGCCCCTACACAGGCTCCCAGGGCTGTGTGCACCCTGCTTCCGAGATTTCCTGTGGCTTTGCCATATGCTGGCTCTGACCCACACTAGGATGAACACAGGCTGTTCTGTGACAGCCACCCCCTCTGTGATGCTGAAGGGGAATGTCCTTTGTGTTGGGATGGCACAAGAGGCAGGCAGGGGCTATTCAGCCATCCAGCAGGGCTCATGGTGAGGATCCCCAGTTTTCTGGAAGGGCAGGTGACCACAGGACTCCTATTTTCGTGCTCTTGTGTTGCTGAGCTCACCGTCTGCAGGGACTAGGGGTGGAGGTCTGGTGTCATTGAGGTCCTAGAGAAGCCAGCCCCTCCTGCCAAGGCCATCTTTACAGGATTACAAAAACCTCCACACTCCAGCATCTCAGGCTCCATGGCACCACAGCCTGCCAAGCCACAACAGGATTTTCTCATGTTTTCAGACCTCAGGAGTGAGACTGGTACAGAGTTCACAGCAGTGGGCACCTCAATATGCTGGAAAGGAGGAAAACACAGAGGAGAGGAGGGGAAGATTGTTCTCTTCCCCTCCAGCTGCTGGCGGCTGAGGCAGTCATAGTGAGTCCTGAGAGAAGGTGAGACAACATGTGAAGATCAAATGAGGAGCTCCAGGGCATGGCAAATTCATCTCATCACATCACCCAAAGACATCCAGAAACACCACCTGGGAGCATCTACGTGAGCTACATCTGTTTGTGCCAGGTGGAGATACCTACAACACAGCTCCATGGTCCCCCCCCCAAGCATGGGTGGGAGCATGGAGAACATTTGTTGGGCATACAGCAATATTTGGGGATGGTTTGTACCTTCAAGAATTCAGCAAGAAATAATTGACAGGATGATTTGCAGCCATCGGCAAACAACGCTACTTTCCTGAAAGCAGCAGCACTAGAGGGAAAACAAATTGAAGCAGGTGCAGGAAGAGTTAGGGAGCGCAAGAATTGCATTCCCGAGCCAAATGGACAGATTGAGACAGAGGAAAACAAATTGGGAAGGGAAACGGCTGCCTATTGCCTGGATTTTTCAGGCACTGGAAGGAGGTGGAGGTTGGGTTCAGGCTCAGTTTTGGGCCTGCGAGCTGTGACTCTGTTCAGGCAGCTGTGTTTGTGCTCAGCCTGGCCTGAGGGCTAATTTTGGGGTATGTGTTCACCCTGGGCAGGACTGGGATTGCAAGCCCTGGAAATCTGGAAAGCAGCATCCTACAAAAGCACCAGCCCCACCACTGCGATGACCATGAGGAGCCCGGCCAGGATGCAGATGCTGATGAAGATGATGTCACTGGTGTCCTGGCTCTTGATTTCATGGGCATCCATTGCTTCCCCCTCCCACTGCTGGGCATCCACCAGGTTTTCTGCCTGGCTGAGCCTGGATGGGTCAGGCCCAGCAATGAGGGTCACCGAGGCTTCCTTCCTCTTTGGCTCACACTGCACCTCGTACTGGTGGATGTCCTCCTGGTCACCCACTGAAAAATCGATGTAGAGGGTGCTGACGATGACGGACGTGTTGTTGCGCCTCTGCAAGACAAGGGTCACAGCTCATTAGAGCTTTGTGCAGTTCCTTATCACAGGGGTTTGGAGGGGTTGGCCATGAATCAGACGGGTATCTACTGGGAAGATGTGAGAGGGACTGAGAATGCCTCTGTGCAGCCAGTACACCAGCACAGGGTTAACCATCTACCCAGCTTGCTTTAAAGGAGGGTTTGCCGACTGCTTACCTGGGATTCGGTGCCGCAGGTGTCAAACCTGGTGTGTATTTTAAAGTTCCTTCCAACCACCCGGGCTGCACAGGAGGGGGTCCCCAAATAAATCCTATTCCTCTCCAGCTGGGCCAGAGACTGCACAGGGATCTGGATGTGGAAGTCTGTCCGGGTGCAGCTGATGTTCATGGGCACAACTATTGGGACAGAAAACACATGTAGAACTCATGATGAGTTTTCAGGAAAAAGGAGCAACGCCAGAAATGCAGAAAACAATATCAATGTTTTAGTCCTGTCCCATGCCAAGGGCAGACACGGATGGCTCCCAGGCACTGCCCTGCTTTCTGCCCCAGGGAGAGACCTCACCATCAACCAACCCCCTTGAAACTCATCCTCCTTCCCAGGTCTCTGAGTGACACAAAAGTGCCACTACAGGCAACATCATCATGCTGTCACTGCCACTCTCCATCATTGCAAATCCAGTGAGACATTTGAGTTGGTGCCCAGGACTAGACCACGAGAGCTTTGTGGATGGCTTGCTGTGGGCACAGGGCTCCCCTGCATCCTACAACACCCCTGTAAAGATGCTCTACAGGGATGAAATGGAGGGGATGTCTCTCAGAGGGACCCCACGCCCGCATGGAGCGATGCAGCTGCTTGGCTGCCCCTGGGAAAGGGTGAGCTAGATCCACGGCCCCAGGGCATCCTCCCAGTGGATGGCCCAGCCCAGATCCTCCTGTTGCAAGTATCATCAGCCCTCCACTGCCCTCAGAATGCTGTTTTTGATGGGAAGCTGGTGAAGAGAGTGCACAGAGGGAGCTGCTGTTGAGCTGTCCAGGATGCCGAGAAAAAGAGCAAGGCAATGGTGATCCCAGCCTCTCTCCACTACTATCCCTCTGGCATCATATTTGGCCCCTCTGGATGCAGAAAGCATCCACACAGGGAAAGAAGCAGGGACGAAAAACACCCCCCTCTTTAAAGTGAATTCATGCTCGGCTTGAACCAACCACTTGGGCACTATGAATTATTGAATTATTCCAGCTCCTCCTGAATCTGGGAAGATGCAATAAAATCATTACGAAAAAATAGTGTGACTTTGCTTCGCTTAGTGCATTATAAAGCCATTAGAATATTTACCAAATAACTAAAGTGCATTAGATCAAGAAGAGGAGAAAGTGGATTCTCTCCCCTGCTGTGAAGGCTTTCATTCAAATGGCCATAAATCACACATGCCCAGCCCAAGCCATGCCCTTCGGTGGGCCCAAATGGAAAATATCTGCATGGCTGAAGGGTTGTGGATGTGGAGGCTGAAAGGAAAATATCTGTATGGCTGAAGGGCTGTGGATGTGGAGGCTGAGGTGCCCTTTTGCCTCTGGGGGCTCCCGAGGAAGCCGGTGGTGGGGAGAGGCCAGCATGTCTGGTGGAAGCAGCCACTCTCCTGGCAGTGCTGGCAGCTGGATGTGCCACACAGGAACCTAATCACAAGCAGATGCTGGAATCCCTGGGCAAACACAGCTAGCAGCCTCAGCTTTAGGAAGGGAGGCTCAGTTTCACGTCCAAGCTTTTGTCCTCCCCTAACATGCATCTGAACAATGTGTGTACCAGGGGATGCAGGAACCTTGGGCAACTGGGAGAAGTCACATCCCTCTTTGTGATGGGACACACCCCACTCTTCACTAGCACCTCATCTATGTGTCTGCAACCTCCTCCGTTGGGAGCAGGGTTTCTCCATGACCAGACACAGTGAGGCCAAGATTCTCTCCCTGCACACTGCTGTAAAACAGTGGGAAATAAGGACAAGGACAGGGACAGACCTGCTGTGCACACTACTGCCCTACTCGATGTTCAGTACGTCTCTCCCTCCAGAGGCTGCAGAGGCTCAGGACAAAACTCCATCCCATTTCTTACTCCCACAGCCACACACCCCGATCCTTTCTGCTGCACTGGAAATGAAGAATGATTTTGCAACTGAGGGATAAAAGCTAATAAACCCAGGGGCAGCCTCCCCAGCCCCTGTGCTGCCAGTCCAGAAGTGCTGCTCTGGCTCCAGCCCTCTGTCGAGGCTGCCCCTGGTTGAATCATCCCTGACCTGCAGGTCAGCTTGGATGTAATTATCTTGAAATACAACAAACGCCATAAATTTGCTGGTGTTTGAGGTGCAAAGGTTGGCAAATGGAGGAGGAAGGTTACACACCGCTCCGCCCACCAGCTGTGGATGTGCCGGCTGGGACACGGGGCACGCCGGCAGCAGGGATGTGCCAGGCAGGGCTGGCTGGGTGGATTTGGGAATGCTGTGCCCCGGGGGTCCTGTCCTCCCGTGCTGCTGCCAGTGGAGGAGGGGGCGAGGTCTATGTCTGCCTGCTCAGCCGGGTGCTGATGGGACCGGAGCATCCTGAGGAACAGGAAAAAGGTTGTGATACTTGAGCTGGTCACCTGCCCTGGGGTTTTGGTTCCCTAAAAAAAACCCTGGTTTTCTCCTCTGAGGGAGGAACAGGAGCATGACAGTGGCAGAGACACAGGAATCTGAAGCTGGAAAGCATCTCCTGAATACTAAACACAACATGGAGCATGTGCATTCTGCACTCTGCAGGAGCTGGAGCTCACTCACCATGTCTTCCTCCACCCCAACCCTAAGGAGCCACGGGCTCTACTCCTGCAGACAGGAACCATCACTGCGTGGTCCTTCCAGAAATTGCATGGTCTGGGGCATGTTCTGATGTAACTAAAGCACTGAGGAGCACCCAAGTGAGACCTCACCTCCCACGTAGGCGATGGAGAAGCCCCTCTTGGCTGTGTTGCGGTCGGTGTGGAGGATCAGGAGCAGTTGGTTGCTGCGGGAGATGACGGGTGCCAGGCTCTCCCGCCCACACCACCGGCCCAGCAGGGATCCGTTCTCGGTGCCACCATCGAAGGCAGACAGGTGATCATAGTCACAGCCACCCGTCAGGCTGCTCCGGCCCTCCAGCTCCATGTCCAGGAAGAACACCTTGACCCGGTAGCCCGTGGGCATATGGATGCTCCACTGGCACTTGAGGTTGTTGGGGTAGAAGCTGGGGTACTGTGGGCTAGAGAAATTCCCTTTGATGGCAGTGAACACCTCCTGGCACTCTCCTGCTCAGGGAAAAAGGGGAAGAGAAAATCAAAAGCAGACTTGAACTCTGCTGTGTGTGGATAAGCTGGTGGAGGAGCAATCACTTGTTTCATCGCCCTTCACCTCACTGCTCCCCAGCCTTGTGTTTGGCTGATGGACAGCCAGCAGTTTTGGGGTATGGAAACTCCCAAAGTGGCCAAAGTCCTGCAGGACCACATGGGAAAACCCATATTCCCAGGAAATGGCATGAGCAAAGGAGAAAGGTGACTCTTGCTCAAGAGAAGGACAGCCCGGGGCCCAGGAAAGCAGCAATGCTGCTTTTTACATAGCGTGGTGGTTTGCACTTCACACCATCATCTCACAGGTTCTCACCACAGTGATCTCCTCCACTATCCTCTCCCTGCCGCAGGAGGGAGAGAATCACCACCCCAACCCTGGACCCGTCCCTACGTTCTTCCCACTGCCCCACCACACAGACACCGCCGCACCTGAGTAGAAATGGGCCTTGAAGCCCCTGCCACCGATGTTGAAGTCCGACTTGAAGATGATGAGGAGGTGTGGGGTGGAGGAGACAGTGCGGGGTGGGCGGGTGCTGCCACAGTAGCGTCCCAGGCGGGGGGCAGTGACAGTGGGGCCGTCGAAAAGGGCCACGTAGTCAAAGCTGCAGCCCTGGCCTCCCTCCATCTGGAAGTCAGCAAACACCAGGGTGAGGGGGCCACCGCCACTGGCCCCCCCGATGTTCCAGCGGCACTCGGCATCGTTGGGGTAGCTCTCGGGGTAGCGGGGGCTGGTGATCTCCCCAGACAGCCCCGTCAGCTGCCCGCCACAGGCATCTGCAAGGAGGCACAGGTGATGAAGACAGTGGGAGAGGGTGGATGGACAGATGCTCCACCACCACCATCTCTCCCTGATACCTTTCCAGTAGGCAGCGGCGAAGCCGTGCTTGGCCACGTGTCGGTCGGAGCGGAAGACGACAGCCATGACGTGCCAGGCGGAGGAGAAGGGTGGCGGGGGGCTGTGGCCACAGAAGGTGCCCAGGAGGTTGCCCCGGTCCCGGGCAGCCCCGTTGTAGACCTGGAGGTAGTCGTAGGCACAGGCGTCGTGGTACTCCAGCTCGAAGTGGCTGAAGGAAAGCAGGACAGAGGAGCCCTCGGCCACCACAATGAGCCACGTGCACTCCGTCTCATAGGGATATAGCCCCGGGAAGTTGGGACTGGAGAAATTGCCAGAGGGTGCTGAAAGCACTCCCCCACATTTGATGCCTGTGGGACACAGAGGTGGATGTGATGTTCCCTTTCCAGGGGAAGACTAAAAGAACGGAGGTGGGATGCACAACACTGGCTCCATCCTACCATCAGCACTACTAAAACTTCAGCACCCTGCAGACCTTAGCTGGGCTTGGCTACCCCCTCTCATTGGAGGACATGTGCCCTCCATCACCCTTCATCCCTCCACATGATCCCTTTTCCCTGCACTGCCCCATTGTGTGGCTGCAGCAGGGCTGCCCTTAAGCTTATCCTGCCAGTGACAGCATGGTGTCCCCACCTATTTATGGCTGGGAAAAAGGAAGTAGAGAGTGAGTTTTAAAGGCTCAGAGGTTCCAGGTTCTCTGATGCCCCAGCTGCCCAGCCCTTCAGCTTTGTGCTTCTCACTGACCATCCTCCCTCCATATAATGGTGGTATCAGTGAATTTGAGCTGGGAGAAACAGGGGTGAAGGGCTCGATGCACTGAACAATGAGTTATGCATGTAGGGATCGATTTCCTAATGAAATCTTTATACTGAGACATGGTTATTATAAAATAAGGCTGGGAAGGGGGCAACTGTCACCTGCCCCTGGGTCTGATTAGGGCTGGGGTGAAGAGGCTGATATAGTGGGCACATACATCATGTCTGGGAGGGATGCAGACCCTATGTAGCCCTCGGGAGACATGTGTGGGTTCCCAAACAAGGCTGGGCACTCACTGCCATCAATCTGGGCCAAGTATATTGCAAATCAATAGTCAGCCAGTGCACTTTACTTTTCATCATGCTTGCTGGCACGGTGACCTCCCAGCAAGGGGGGGTCCTGCGGATGTGTGGGATGCAGCACCACATGAGTGTGTGTGTGTGTGTGTGTGTGTGTGTGTGTGTGGCCAGATCTAAAATCAACTTGCTAATTACTGGGGATAGGCAATGAAGTAATACAGGGGTGGTACTAAAGAAATAATATTGTGGAAATAAATACCCAAGAGGGGAGCCTGCGGGAGAGGCAAATAGCCATGATGCACACAGATGGATGGATTAAGGGTTGGGAGCCTTGGGGTGCTCTGGGAAGCCCAGGTGGGATGTGGGGTGGCCACTCAGGAGCACATGCACCAGAACCAGGGATGGGGTTGGTTTCTGATGCAGTCCTTCTGTGAGAAAGGCCCTGCTGTTTTTGGGGAGAAGGATTGCTCTGCCCACCCCACCCCTCAAATTACTGTGTAATCTGCTAACCCTGTCCTGCAATCTGGGGGGCATTTTATACAGGTAGGGTGAGAGGTTTATTACATGCCTGTTACATATGCACACATACATACATTCACATAAATGTACACGTATATGTGTGTGTGTATATAAATACATGTATTTATATAGGCAAGTGAACTCCAGAAGTTAACAAACCCTTCACCAAAACACCTGTACATCACAACAGGACAATCCCTACCTGCAATCCTCAGTAAGATAAGTGTGAGGCAGAATACCAAGCACAGAGCAGTGTCCCACACTTGCTGCTGCACACAGTGACTCCAGATCCCAGATCCCAGATCCCAGCTCCCTGCCCCTGGCCTGAGCCAGCCCACTCCCTGAGAGAGAGCTGGAACCCACTCGCTCCCCAGAGCCACTGTGGCACCCGCAAACAGCCCTCTTCTGCTCCTCGGGGACCATGAATGCCCATCTAGCCCCAAGGTTCCCACTGGGAGCTGGGACCAGGTTCTTACCTCTGCTGGGAGCATCCCCGAGAGCCCCGCAAAGCACGGCCACTGCTGCCAGGTATCCCACCCCCGTGCTCCCCATCCTCCAGCAGGAAAATCTCCCCTCACTGGCACCCGAGCATCCTTTTGGAGCTGTCTATTTGGAAGGAAAAAAATAAATAAAGAGAGAAATAAATAAAAAGCAGGAGGACTGTAGAATTAATAGCAGAATGAATAATTCATCACTTGTTTGAATTAAGAGCGGCAAAGTAACTTGATCTATTCCTCCCTTCCTTCACTCAGTTTTAATGATCTGGATCAAATGTCCCAAGGATTTACACTATACCAGATACCTTGTCAATACACTATATTTAGAAGAGATATTAATGTTTCAGATATGGTGTATAACGGCAATAAGTCTGGGCTGACAATATGCCCTTAAGGGGCCATGAAAATAATTTAGTTCGCCAGGCAAGCCAGTGAACCAAAATGGGAATTTCAGACTTACCGCGGAAAAGCACCTCAGGAATTATCATGATTTATACTGCGGCACCCACTGCACAAAGCCAGCTGGTGGTAAAGGCTAGAGAAACAGGGAATGGGATTTAAACACGGCCACGTCTCTGCGCCGGCTGCCAGGTCAGCATCCCTGCAGCAGGAGTCCAGGCTCAGCGGGATGCTCAGCCCGGGAAAGCAGCAGTCGTGAGCACTAAAGATAGCAAATCCCACCTCCCCCGAGGAAGATTAGAGATGAATTGTGACTCATGGGCAAAAAAACATCGATTATTATAGAACCTGCTAAGGCCTTGGAGAATTGCCGCGTTCTTCCATGCCGGCTCACACTCCTTCTCGCCCAGGCTTTTGGATGCACTCGGCTGAAGGTAATCAAGGTTTTGGATTTGGTGGGAAAGATGTGCTCCTTGTGCTGTGCCACATTAGCTGGAGAAACCCCAAACCCAGCAGTGGCTCAGTTCCTTCCCTCCCACCCTGGAAAAAGGACTTTCCTGCTGCCACAGCCCACACCCAGATGAATACCAGGAAACAAAATCCCACAAGGACCTCCCAGCATGAGGGACCTGTGCTAAAAAAGTCACCTTCAAAGCAACAGGGAAAGAAGTAGTGAGTATCTCTAAATCTCAGGCAGGAGACAAGTTGCATTTATTAATTAAGCAATGAGGATCGATGCTGAGACATTTCCTGTGGATTAATGATGGGCTGGGAGGAGCTGATGGCCTGAGGTGCAGCTAAGGACCATTAACACCAACTGGTCATGAATCCCCGGGAAATGTTCCATGCCAAGGTCATTAAGTGCCTGCATATATTTATGGGGAATAATAACAACAGTAATATTTGTACAGGCTCTCTCTCCACTGCCCGGTCTCGCTGGAGTCATGCCAAGGGCTGCTGCGAGCATTGGGGCATCCCAGCCAGAAGCCCTCTGTCCTAAGCCCAGCTGAGGTGGAGAATGTCCTGGGGTGTCTGTCCTGGGGCACTGGGCACCACTTCACCCCACCAGGACTAAGGGTACATTGGACCGAGGAGGTGCAGGGCAGCCCTCCCTGTTCCCAGGTACCGTGTGAAGCTCTTGCTCCAGTGCAGGTTCTGGGAGATGCTGTGATACTGTCGCGTATCCCGCTGACCTCCTACGGACACTGCAGAGCTTAATTAGCTGCTTCCCTAATGGCTTGGAGAGGAGGTCTGTCCCTGTGCCTTGTGAAACAAGGGGCCATTGTGTGGGGCCATGCAGCAAAGAGGCAGGAGAGATCTGGCACGACGGCCCCTCCTCGATATTTCCATTGCCACAACCCTGGCTCAGTCAGGAGGAGTGCTCAGCCCTCCCAGCCCTGATCCCCTGGGCTCGGGGATAATGTGCTCCCCGACTTCTCCATTGCTGCACTATAGAGCAAGACATTCATCCTGACTTCTCCACCACTGCACTACAGAGCAACATGTTCATCCTGCCTGCATTCATCTCCAGCAACACCCACTGCCCTCCAGCCTTTCCACCACTGGCCTCAGCACCAAGGCACATCCCAGCATGGAGCCAGCGTCCAGGACACCAGTACCTACAGAGCAACTTCTCTCCATCCCTCCAGCTGGCCATAACCCCAGGAAATGGTATCACTGAAAATTGGTGACAATGAGGGGTCAGGGCTGCGCAGCATAGCAGCTGTGCCCCTCCTCCCAGGAGACAGCATCCATCAACCACCGGCACATTCACCCTTCTCCTGACCTGGAGATGGCCATTCCCAGGCTGGGCCTGAGCCCAGGCAACCTGCTTGTCAGCTGCAGAGCCAGGCAGGAGTGGGAGGCAGGGGGAGAGTGAGAGGCAGCAGGGAAACAGAGGAGCCAGGACTGGAGGTCAGGCTGGAGGTGCTCTGGGTCAGCTCAGGGTACTTTTCTCCAACCAGAGACATGGTGGGTGATTTCGAGGTGTGCCATGTTGGGGCTGCCTTTGTTCCTCTGTGGGCAAATTTATAAATCATGAGTCAAAAAGGCATTTGATTCATTTAAACAGAAAGGACGTGATCAGGACTGTGAGACTTCAGAGAAGATCAAAGGTTTAAAAATGGTCCCCAGGAGAAATAAGAATTATTTAGGCAGGAAATAATGAGATGAAATTAAGAGGGTATTTAGGCTGCACATGAGGAAGAAGAAAGGAAGCAAAGTGAAGCCCCTCTTCCCAGCACAGCACTGCATGGGCAGCAGGGGCTTCCTGGAGCGCAGCCAAAGACCAGGGGCATCCCACCAGCATCCCCCTGCCTGGCAGGAGAGGCAGGATGTGAGCCCCTGCCCTGACCATGCATCGGCCACCCACCACTGCGGGCAGCTCACGCACCTTAAGCTCCACAGATCCCCCAGTCACAGATCAACACTCTTTCCCCATGAAACTGCCACCACGGGATGGTTCCAGGCCTCCAAAGGAAAGGAAACCTGTCATCTTCCCTTGGCAGGGAAAATCCTGCCCAACAGCCTTTCCACTCCGTGTCCCTGCCTTTGCAGGGGTCCATGCCAAGGTCTGAAAGGGGCTGTCCCTGTGGGAGATGGTTGGGACAGGGGACTCCCAGCCTGAGAAACAACAAAAGGCAGGAGGGGGAAGGGAGAAAAGGGCAGAAAATAGAGAACAAAGTGCCTAGGGGCAGTGTAAAGGCTCCTTCAAGTCCCTACTTCCAAGGACATCGTGTCCCCCATGGAGAATGTCTCGCAAAGACCCCTGTCCCCTCCGGCACAGGCAGCACCTCCTCCCGCTCGGCCGCAGCCGCCGTTGCAGGATCGCATCCCGCAGCACTCACAGCTTGCTCCGTCTCTCACCACCCTCCCTTGGAGCCACGAACAAAGACGGGAGCGGCGCGGCAGAACGGCCGGACCAGCTGGGGAGGGTTTAACCATCGTGGCCCATATGTGCTGAAATACCCAGACATATTGGGGTTGTGTTTAAAGGAACAGTCCCAGCTTTCTCGCAGAAAGCCGTTGCTTTTCCAAAGCGAGCGTCAAGTTTTACCTTGGGCCTTTGCAAAAAAGGCTGGGTGGGCTTTTAGCAAAATCTCAAAAAGATAAAACATTTAAAGCAAGAAGTATATAAGCAAGGTTTTTGAATACTTAATATCTGACAAAAATATTTTTTCCATTTTCCCAGCCAAGCCCAAAGTAGGGAAATCGACTGGAGAAAGCATCTCCTTATTTTATCAGCCCCATGCTGTGCAGAGGCATCTCCACTATGCAGTAACTTACAGTGGCTGAAGCACAGCTTGGATTGGAGCTGAGAGCTTGTCTTGGACCGACCATGGACAACTTCTCTGGCTCAGCCCTTCCTCCAAGGAAGTTCACATAAAAGCTGCAGCTACACTTGATTAATTCCAGGCATTTGGTAACTGGAGACAAACCTCTGCAATGCAAGAGGAACTTATGTTCCCTCCCAATGTGTGAATCAGAGCCACCACTTCAGTGCACGCTGCTTATTTTGTGTAACAAACGCAGCTCCTTTGTGTAAGGTGTAGTATTAGACACAGGTACAAAATGAGGCATGAATGATAATGCAACATCACCTGGCACAACCACAACACAGCACGGACTGGGAATGAACAGAAAAACACAAAGGTGTGCAGAAAGGTTGTATTTCCCGGTGTTAATAGTAAATGCAGTGGTCTAAGAAGGTAAAAGAGTGGACAGCAGATAGCTTGGAGGAAAAGCAGAAGTATTTTGGACTGAAAGAGGAGAGGGGGACCAGGTGCATAGGCTGGGGGCTGTGCCAGGCTGCCATCCCCCAGGCAGCTCCTTGGCTCTGCTCTCTACCCCACAGGGGAGCACCCCAGCAGAGCCCCTGAAGCTTTCACTCCTCAACGGGTGTTCCTGTGTGCTTAGGGAACCCCCTTGGGCACCTGTGAGAGTCCTGTGACAAAAACAAACAGCTGTTTATTTGAAAAGAGGTTCAATTTAATGAGCCAGGGCTATGATACAACACTTAGGGGACATGGAAAGCAAACACCAGCAAACACCCATCCTCCTTGACAAATAGCAGCCACAACCCAGTTACGTTCTCTCAGTTTTAGGACATACTCTTTGTCTTCCCAGGCAGCATTTCAAGGGTTAAGGACAGGGTAGGTAATGCAGGCTGTGTCAGGGCAGGAGCTCAGCCTGCTAAGTCCTCACTAGGCATCACTATCCACCCTTATGGACAGTTTTTCCATATATGGTTGGAAAGGTTGTTTTCAGAGAAAATCAGTGCCACCTTCTCTGTATTAGTGTATAATGGGGCAACTGAGGCACAGAGAGGTTGAAGTGACTTGCCTGACATCACCCAGCACATGACAGAACCAAAATGAAGCCCACAGACTCCAGACTGCCAGGCCAGTGCTCTGCTGTTCCCTTGGCCAGGCAGTCTTCTCCCTGAGGATTAAATCTCTCCTCTGGACACTTAAGAGGGCACAATACCACTGCAGAATAACATGGATTGCAAAGCAAGTCCCTGGTCCCCATTTTAGAGCAGACCTGCATGTAGATGGTTTTAGTACCCCCTTAGGAGATCTCTCTCTTAAAACTGCGCTTGAAGATTTCCATTAAAATTACCACACTGTTCCCTCAGGTGTGGGTGACACACCTTGTAGCAGCCACTCTGGAATGGCACGCAGTCCTTAAAACACTCCATAGTGAGACTCATACTGGAGACAAATAGTTGATTGAAAGGCCTATGAAGATGTATGTCCAAGGAACTCAGTGTACAGAGCTGACCCATTTTGTGCAATGTCTGCAGAGAAACAAGGACGTCCAAGGCTTGGGCTAAGGTTCCTCAGGTCAGGAATATCCAGCTAAAAGACAAAACAGGAATTTTCTTCAATTCCTGCAGCTTTCAAGTATCTAGTCATATCTTCATTGAATGCAGAAGAGCCACAGATTAATACAAATGGCCTTCTTCGACAGGAATTTATTATTGTCTTCATCAAGTCTTCATTGAGACGACCAGTATATGTGTTTTCTTGATAGCTCCAAGGAAGTTTTTCCAGTGAAGTTTCCTGAAAAGGCAAAAGGGTTGCCGTGTGTCATGTTAAAAAGGACAGCTGATTGCTTACAGCCAAATCTCTCTCCTCCCCTCAGAGTATTGCACAGGATGCTTTCACCCTTGTGACACCATGTGGGTAGCACTGACCCTTCCTGAGAGCTGCATTCATCTTCCAAAGCCCAGATGAAATCTCTCCCTGCCATGGGACCTGGCCACTTGCTCAGGTTGGACTGAACAAAACCAGAGTGTAACTATCACTAATAAATGCTACAGAACCTTCTCCCTAGAGAACCACCTCCCAGTGCACCTTTCTTATTCCCAAATCCTAGATCCCAAGTCTATTTCTCTCTATTGCCTCTCCCATTCCCAAGTCTCTTTCAGTCCCATCCCCCTTGACCAAAACTGAAAGAATCTAGCTCTGCTCCAAACACAGCTCTGATCCCATGAGAAGTGTTTAGGTCCCGTGGCATTAGAGCCAGTGGGGACTCCCCCACTGCTATTAATCAGGAGGTGCTCAGATGTGGTGGTGACAGGCAGCAGAGTGAAATACAGACACAGACAGATATATAATCCCAAGAGGGAGGATGCACGAGCCAGTCTTGGACTACCACAAGCCTGCTAAGAGAAGAGGAGAAAGGGAGAGATGCATACACAGTGCAGACAGTGTTGACAGGGGTCAGGTGGGTTTCTTGCCCTTTGCTGATTGAATTTCAAGACCTCCACATGCTCGAGACAGCACTCAAGAGTTTAAATACCCTGAAAAGGGTATTTAAGCCGTGTCACCACAGACAATTATGGTTATGCTCCTACAGAGCAGCTGAGGGGGTGTCCAAGTCACCAGTACTTTTCCCTCTACCAAATCTCAACTTGCCGAGGCCACATGTGGAACAGAATGTAAGAGGCAGTTCCACTGTGAGAGATACAAAAAAATGATTCATCCGAGAAACTAAAAATGCACTGGGATTCATTCCCTTAGCATAAATAATTCTTTCTATAACCTCCCTGCAATGAATCCTTATTTCTGACAGAAATAATTTTTAACCATCAAATCCATGCAGAACACAGGCAACTTTGGGACCAAATGGAAATGAAAAGACTGCTCAAAACGTAAGACCACTGAGAGGTATGCCCTCATCCCATGAACGTGGCAGAAAAGTAATTTTACAGAGGGGTAAACAACTTTTAGAAGTTTAAAAATGGGTCAGCAAGAAAAAATAATTGCTGGGAAGTTGGTGGTAGCATACCAGAAAAAGAGAGCTCTGGTCATAAGCAATGAATGGAGGATAAGGACGGATTAAGGCACTGGTATTAGGAAAGAAAAAAATAGTTCATTTGCTGTTTAGATGCAGTAACAACTGTTTGAAGTGGGGGGAATAATCAATAGTGACTATAAAACAGCAAAACAACAGAATAGCTCCCAAGAGAGGGACAAGCAGCGATGGCCACCTCCCTGAAATTCTCCAGACTAGTAACACTGTAAACACACGTAGCAGGTTTAACCACAGCAGCCACCAGATCACAAAGTAGCCTGGATGACTTAGAAAGAATTAAGATCGTGCTCACAGAGAAGTGGAGGAGGCAGAGGCTCACCCAGCACACAGAACCCTTGAAGGAATGTGCTTCATGCCCATTTATTTACCTGGCTTAGGATATAAAATATTCTGATGTTCCAGTACCGAGCCAAATCCTGCAGAAGAGGTTTCAAATAAATTTTGTCAAAAGTAGGGAAGCAGCCAACAAGAGTTACAAAGGTTTCATCCTCTTCATTATCTGTTATGGACTGGAGGATGGGAAGCATTGGTGCAAGGCCGGTGCCAGAAGCCAGCATGAGGAGTTCTCCATACTAACAACAGAACAGAGAATTTGGAATGAGCTCTGGTGGCTGGAAATCGATGTGCTTATGGTCAGGTCCTCCTTGCTGCCACGCTGGTAAAGGGTCCCTTGAGAGACAACACATCAGAAGGTCATGCACTGGTAAATTCAAATCTCAGAATGTATTTTTCTGCAAAGGATTACAGATAGCACTTCCAGGGTTTATATCTCAAATTTAGTGAAGCTGGATTTTACCCAAATATAATAATTTATCCTAACTCTAGCCTTGATTTCAAACAACTTCTGTTTCAGTTTCAATTCTGCAGTACACTCTGCCGACCCACTGTGTGTTTTCTCCCACTGGAAATGCTCCCTGTGTTTGTCTTGGATGCTGCAAAGTACAATCTGAAGTACCTCTGGAAGAAACAGGTTCTTCTCCATCCTGATCCACATGTCTTCCTGGTGCATTATCTCAATTTTCTCAGAGCTACCAGCAGCACATAGAGTTTTCCATCTCCAAGGGGGAACATTCACTCTACTTGGAATAGGGATGTTCAGGCAGTAAGGTGTTGTGTATAGCAGGACAGAAGGTTCCCAGCACTTTCCCAAGCTGCCAGCCAGTGTGCACCAGTGCTAGAACTGGGACCTAAACCCCTCAGAGGCTGCTTGTGCTCTGTTTTGACTTGGCATTTTATTGTGAATTAATCTGATCTGCCTGAATTGGAGTCCTGGAGTTCTACTGACAGCAAGTACAGATAAACAAAAATTTTACTATAAAACTAATACTCAGAACCTGTGTTATAATTCCTAAATAATAAACAGTTTTTCACAGCAAGTTGTTTTAAAGATTGCTCAGGTGCTTTGCAAACTGCATGTACACAGATCACACACCACAGCATCACAGAATATGCTGAGTTGGAAGGGACCCACCAGGATCCTCAAAGTCCAACTCCTGGTCCTGCACAGAAGACCACTTCTAGGCAAGATTGCTATGTTCTGTCCCAAATGATTATCTGGAAGCTTTTAAAAAGAGAAAGGAACAGTGACCTAAACCAGCAAGGAGAGTATTTCAGGAAGCAGGACACAATTGATATGCATAGAGCTCAGCTACTCAGATTTTACAGCCTTACTTTTGTTGGGGGGGGTGGGGGGGGTGGGGAAAGGAAGCCAAAAAACCCATAAAGCTTCGGGATCTTAATGACCAGTGTTTCAGTTTTGCTCCTCATTTGAAAGGTCAGAATTAAGTAACCACATTAGTATGTGTGAGAAGTCTCCCCCTGAAACAGGATCTGCCTTTCTTTGCAGCCAGCCTGGTATCGGCAGGTGGGATCAGCGTTTGTGGAGTGGCTGAGTGACCTGACACCTCACTGGAGCTGCTGCAGTTCAGGGAATACCCGAGAGAGAGAAGAAGATAAACACCTCCCCTTTGCTCACCCAAGAGAGAAGAAGATTAACACCTTCCCTTCTCTTGTGCTCAGTGACAAAATAGCGATGTGGGTCAAACCAGGCAAAAACAGATCCACAGTCATTGCTGGTGGAAAGTAAGTTCCCTTTGTCAAGCACGTCAGGAACTTCTAATGCAAATGATGAACACAGAGGCTTGATAATATTTTCCAGCCTCCCATCTACCTCCCTCTCCTCTTCCTCCTTAAATATTCTGCAGTTCAATAAGGTGTACGTGCTCCAACTGACTACTAATGCTGTAGCACTGTACAGTAACCCAGGAAGTCCCTAAAATAATAATGAAAACAGCAATCAAATTGATGTCTTCCCTTTAGAGTATTGAACAAAGCTGGCTGCCACAAGGTGAAGCATCCTATGTCTCTTAGGGAACTAACCTTATTAGGTTGATATGGGAACCCTCCGAACGGCCCACGCCAAAAGACCATGTCTCCTTTTTTCCACGTTTTTATGTATTGTGACATCAGCCCAGCTTCATAGCACTAATAAAAAACATTGCACAAAAGAAAAGAATAATTATACTCAGTTGGAAAGTTTCCCAGCTTAAAGTCAATTATAAAGTTATCTACATTTAAACAAAAAGGGGACAAAAAAACATTTTGTGTGTTTAAAAAGAAAGATTTTTCTGTTTAAAAAATAACTCAGAGTTATACCCAAAACAAAGACATTTAAATTAAATCATATTGGACCCACTCCAGCCTGACTATAATGTAAACACAACCCCCTCTCATGCAATCTGAATTTCCAAAACTGGAAAAAGCTTATCAGAGTTCTTGCTTACAAAGCACACAGAGAAAAGTGTCTTGAATGCAAAGCACAGTCCAGGCCTTCAAGTGTTCTCCAAATCCCAGGGTTTGGGGTCTGGAAATGCCCTCTGGGTACTGTTAGTTATATAAACACTGCATAGCTCTTGCTTTATTTCAGTCTCTCAGATGCTGTGCTGATATAATTAGTGACCCAAAGCCAGGTTTCTAATTTGTAAAACCCTTGTTTTCAGAACAGATCATCTGGATGCTAAGGGATGCCTCCACATTTTCAAAAGAATATGTTAATGTTGGCCTCATGGAAGAAAAATATTAGCAAAATAACCTGCCTTACTTTCTACCAGGCACAAACAATATTATCCAGGCTGTTGCCTGCAGGAATGCTGATCTCAATCCTGACTGATGAGAAAGGGTTGGTGCTTGCTAGAAACAGAGCAGGGAGGAGAGGCTGGAAAATAAAGGGCTCATCCAAGGCAACTTGCTGCTATTTGCCAGATGTACATCCATGCCCTGTATGTATGACCCCTTTATGATTAAATAGAACAAATGTGAGCAAAAGAGCGGCCATGGTCCGGGATGTGGCCGGAAAACAAGGACTGGTCCAAACAGCAAGAGCAGGAAAGCCCAAGAGCTGCGGCTCACAAGCGGTCTGGTGCAGAGGTGATGCCACAGATAAGCCTGGGGAAGGGCAACACAACCGAAGGTCAAAAGATGGGATTTGCTATAAGCAGCGTATTTTGGGGTATTTTCTGCACACAAACTGGAGAGAAGCCCAGCTCCACACCCCAGTGCCTTGGCTGGCCACCAAGCTGCACTGCAGGCAAACAAAATTGGTGAACCACAAAGCAGCTCAGAAAGAGTGAGCATGTGCTTGTGCTTGCAAGCAGTGTTAGGTAATAAAGAACAGAGACGCTCCTCCCCTCCTAACACCTCACTTAAACCTGAAGAACTATTAGCACCAGTTGCTACAGTCAAAAGGTAAATCAAATACACATCCAGGCTCTGAGTTACTGTCAGAAACATTTTATGTTCAGAGGGCTCTGGGCAGGCGCTAAGTCTCACACAAGGAGCGTGCAGTTGCATCAAAGGAGCATGTTTTATACCTCCCTTCTTCAAATACATATGGAAACTCAAGGCAAGGGTAGAAAAGTCAGTCCCAGTTACTGCCTATTCCCAAAGGACCGGGGTAATGGAAACTAAAACAATCCTCCTTTCACCAAAATTATTTCCAAAAAAATTGAAGTGAGAAGTGATTGAGTGGGTTTAAAACCCAATTTTTCTAAATAAAAAGAAAAAAAATAATTATCTCCTGGGGGAAAACTTCTACACCCAGTTTTACATGGAGAAAAACCCTAACATTATAAAATCACTCAAAAAGAGGGTTATGCTCTGTAAATGGCAACTCCCTCACTCTTAACTGTAGTATCACAAATGCAATGCTATAATAACAGGAGAGAGAAGTGTTTGAACAGTGCTTGGATTGCATAGTAATAATAATATAGTACTTTCCAAAATTGCCTGAATAGTGTGAAATATACCACAACCTACAGAGTGAGTTATAAAAATGGCTGCTTTACACTGGGTGTTACCAACCTCTTTTGTCACTGCCCGAGAATAACTATAGCTCCTTTTGGGATGAAAGGTTCTATATAAAGGAAAGGTATCATTACAATCATTACTATTATTATTGAAATGCAAAACCTGTGAGTAATGAGCCGCTATACATGAAATTTCACAGTCATCCTGTGAATGTATCCTATTAATGCAACTCAAATGTAATACTTCTCTCCCCTACCACTCACCAATTGCCACAAGAATGGGGAAATGACCCTCCCATAGGTGTCCTACAGAAGCTGTTCACTTCTCTAAAGGCCAAGGTTTGTATTTCAATGTACAATGCATAATAAACCCCAAAAACATGAAATCCTGGAAGACAGGCAGAGGGCAAGTGGTCATCCTCTGCAAGCCACCTGGGATACCCAGCTCTCTGAATTTCACACCTGTACTGAAGTCTGGGTCTGCCCTGAGGAATCACTAGTGACATACAAATGCAGTATTGGAAAAATGTTCTTCCAGTCGATATTTGCCACACAAAGTAGTAATATATGAGGACCCTGCAGGCTTTATTCAAACCTCCTATAAAATAATTTTGAACTCAAGCAACACTTTGTGGTAACCTCCAGAAGGGCCAAGACACTTGTCCCAGTCAGGGCTCTGCCATCCCATCCACCCTGATAGATGGAGCCTGTGTCCATGGGACACCTTTCTGCCCATGGAGACCCTCTCACGCTGCAGCTCTAGAGCCCTGCCCACACACCAGGAACAGCTGCTCCCTGTTCCACTGTCTGTCTACATTTTTAACCAAACTGACATTTTTTATTGTGGGGTGTTCTTGGAGTCAAATACAGTGGGAAGGATAAGGGCTGGGCAAACACTTCCCAAAGTCAGTGGTTCAACTGGGCTGACAACTGGGTGCGATTTCAAAGACAGACTGAAAAGGCAAAATTATACGAGAGAAGCAGAATGGGCACCTCTTTCCACCTTGTTGACTGCTAGGCACCCAAGAGGTTCTCCCAAGTGCTTAACAGGGCTTCTGCTGCAAAGCCCTTGTTTGTGTGTCACCTTTCTCTGCTTTCAGTTTTGGGGGAAAAACTGCAATTTTTATCAACAAAGCAGAACCATTTCAAAACAAGACAGAAACAGTGCATGAGGGATTTGAGAGTCTCACTCCAAGTGCTGCCAGCGTGCTTGGTTCCTAAAGAAAACACAGTCCCCAGCACCTTAGACTCTACTCCATATTGTCTGGGCTTACTTACTTTAATTAGAACTTCAAAATAACCTTCTGCATTCCCAGGGCTGATTGGAGTATAGGCTCGCTGGACCTCCAAACCATTCACCACTCCCCTGAGAAGATAAAGAGGAACCCACTGTGACTTGGGCCATTGGGGATTACCAAACTCCTGCAGCTCCCTGGGGAGACAGGGCAGGCAGCAGGTCCTCTTCCCAGTGGCCCAGCCTGTGCACAGATGCAAAACACTTCCCTTCCACAGGTAAAAATCCAGGGGGAACATAGTGGCTTAAAGGCACCTTTTGTTTTCCCGGTGGTGGCCCCAACTGTACCACATCCAGCTCTGGGACACACCCCTGGAAGGGTGTTTGAGCTGCTTTGTGAGAAATGGCTGAATGTGCAAGAGCGGCAAAGGGGGGAGAAAACACTTCCATGCTTGAGTCTGCTGTTCCTTTTGAGCTGGGGTCACTTTCTGTGTCCAGTCAGCATCTGGTAATTAAATAACAAAAACCAGGGCACAGCCTTGACCTGAGGTCTTGTCAATATAGACTATATTTTCCTGTAAGTCTTATAGAATATATCCACCCTGCTCTTTACTACTGACCACGAGAATTGATTGAAGTGATCAAACCTTTTTCTCTGCTGCCTGATGAGACAGGGCTGGAAGGAGGAGCATGTGCTGGCAGCAGAAACCAGCTGCACACATCAGCTCTTAACCTACTAGTAACGTCAAGAGAGGCAGATCAATGGCATCATAACAGGACTTTTCCTATCTGGCAATGATCACCACAGATGGCTGAGAAACAGAAACTTTCCCCAAGTGGCCCCTTTCCGGCAAGCAATAAACTACACGGGAGGGTTGTTTTGCTCAAAGTCAGTCAGGCAATGCCTGGGCACTGGGATTACACCCTGGGTGCTGAAGTGCAGAGCTCTTGGGAAAGTGCAGCTCATTGTCTTCATTCCAACACGCTAGAGTAAATCATCTGTTGTAACATCTATTCTTTGAGTCTTTCTTTCTGCAAATGGATTTTCTTAATCACACCTAGTTCTTTCTGACCCACCGATGCAAGGATAATGCTGAAGAAAACTACAGCTTTGGAATGGCTTTTACCATGGAATTAGTGCAGCCAGTGAGCTCACGAGCTCTTTTCATCTGTGTCGTTGTGGAGGTACAGAAATCACGATTTGCCTGCTATGAAGCCTTTGTCTATTGACAAACCCCTACATATTAGGTTACATAATGCAGACTGTTTAACTAGCACAGAGAACAATACCTTAACACGATATGTTGTCCTAAACTCAATTGCAAGCTGCTGTTTCCCGGTAATTCAAATTTGTACTGGTAGGTGTCCTCTGTCAGCTGCTCCACCGAGCTCACGCTGAATGCAGTGAATGTATCTGGATTCAGCACTGAATTACTGCTCTGCAAGAACAACAATAAATAATTACTTGGTTAGATGGTGTCTTTTATGATTTCATTCTTCTCTGGAAGCAAACGTGCATGCTAATTTAGCAGCCGAGATACTCAGGACATGTATTAAACGCTGGGGCCCAGCGCAAATTCCAGCTCTCTGCTGATTCATTATCATGTTCTGCAGTGTGCACTTTGGGATCTTGCATTTCCCCACCACCACCACCACCTTCTTTTTAAATTATATATTTTTTTTTACACCTTACAGCAAGGTCATCCTATTATGACTCACTGCAATCATTTTCCCATGTCTAAAAACAAACAGAAATAATTCTGCTAAAAGCGCCAAGCACCGCTTTGGGGGCAACTTTGCAACCTACTGATGGCCACAGCAAACAGGAAATACTATCAGTTGTTTCAGCTGATCTTTTTTGCTTGACCCAGCATAGTTAATCTTATGTAAAAGGGCACTGACAAGCTTCAAATTACACTCTGAAGACAACTGCTCCGCCACACACAATACAGCTTTTTTCAGCCTCAAAATATGAGCCTAAAAATCAGGAGAAGATGAAAAAGGTGGGGAAAACAGAGCTTCTCCGAGGAAACTCTGAGAGGAGAGCTGCAGATTCAGGGCTGTAATGCGACACCAGGGAGAACATGACACTTGGAAAATCACATTACAGCAGGGAGAGAGCAGCCAAGGGGGAGGGTGAAGCAGAGTTTGGGGAATTGCATTTACAGCCATCTCTTAAGGCACCACTTGAACCTACTGCTGCATCCCTCGCCCATCACCACAACCTCAGACCCTAACAAGTACCATCAAAGCACAGGCTCCAGGATGTGATGGAGGTAAATTGACCTGCTCCCTCTTTTCTGTGAGAAGGCTTTTGTCTTGCTTTGCCTTGGCCCTCTCCCATTGTGCAAGCTCCTTCTCGTACACGTCATAGATGCAGGGTTTGCAGCCGCCGCCGCAGCACTGGGATGGAGAAGGTTCCCGGGGTCTGAGAGCCAGCCAGTCCTGCTCACTGCCACTCATTGCCTGCAAAACACAAGTCCTGTACCAAAAACAGCATGACAAAGAGCGGCATGTGCTCACCAGCCGGGCATTTTTGGAGAAGGACTGACAAAATCCCTCTTGAGTATTGTGCATCTGTATCTCAGGGAAAACTGAAAACCTGGAGCTGATCTGTGCCTGAAACACCCCATTGTTTTTTGAGTGCTCACTGCTTTTGCACTGTCCAGTGCAGGAATGCCAGACATCACAGCCCAGACCCTTAGTCCAGCCTCAGGCCCACCTCCCCAGCCTGGCTGCCCAGCCAAAGCCACGCTCTTTAATCCTGCTTGCTCTGCCGGGGTGATTTCCTACAAAAGAGCAGCTTGGTCACCTGGAACAGAAACATCTTAAAAATCTGCAGCTGAGTCCAGGAAAACGGGTGACAAACCCAACCACCAGATGTGGCCTGAGTTGTGCAGCTTTGGAAGAGGGGGAAGGGCAGTGAGCTGAAAGTCGTGTTTAGAGCCAAGGGACTTGAGGCAAATGGGGCAAAGTCTCAGGAAAACAAACTCTTTGGTTATGGGCATTGAGTCTGCCTTTAAATGTAGACATAGGGAAGGGCAGGAAGCACAAGAAGGGAGATTTTATCCCTTGCTCCCAGTGCTTCCAAGCGAGCTGTACACATCAAACACTCCTCAAGCCAAAATCGCACTGCAGACCTCGCAGGGACCCTGCTATTTTTACACACTGGCTGGGTTAACGCTGCTCCCAATGCATTTGTGTCCGTATCCTTTGAACGCAAGGGGGTCCACAGGAAATTATGAAGCCACGGGTGACCAAGCCGAAGCACGGGAACATTTAGCGCTTCGAGCAGCTTCACTGTCAAGGTCAATTAATTAACCTTCACCCCCGCAACACGAATACACTTATTTTAAGGATACGGAGGGAGAAGAGAGAACCAAAGGCGACTGGTCCGGCTGCCCACAGCGCCCGCTGGGAACCCCGAGCACACGTGGGCTGTGAACGAGGGGTAACCCCGACCCGGCCGTGGGTGAACCCGGAACCCTCAGGGCTGGGCAGATTTACAGAGTTTCGAGCACTTACTGTGCGGACCCGGGGCCTGGGACACACCGCCCCGGGGGGCTCGCACACACCGCCCCGGGGGCACAGCGGCCCCAGCACCTCCCACCCAGGGACGGTCTCTCAAGTGCCCCCCCGCCCCGCGGGCGAGGAGCCGCCTCTCCTCTCCCCGCCCGCCTCCCCAGTTACCCACACGGCTCCTACCCTCCGCCCGCCAGGCAATTTGCCGACTCTCCCTTACGGCGGGGCGCGCCCGCCCGCCATTGGCCGCCGCCGCCGTCAGTCACCGGGGGAGGCGATGGGGGACAGTCCCTCTCCAAGATGGCGGCGGGCGGGCGCTGAGGCGGCGGAGGGAGGAGGAGGAGGAGGAGGATGGCAGTGGCGATGGCGGCGGGGCCGGTGGCGCTGAGGCGGGCGGGGGCGGCAGCGCGGGGCCTCACCCGCGGCATCCTCACCCGCGCGGGGCGGCCCCGCCACCGCGGGCCGCTGCCGCGCACGCCCTGGACCACGCGCGGGCCTCCGCCGGAGGTGCTGGCGCGGGTGGTGGAGCGGCGGCCGGTTCGGAAGCAGGTGGAGCTGGACACCATCACGTGCGCGGGACGGCTGCACCACATACCCGGCCTGGCCTGGCCGCGCTTCCCGCCCTGGGACCGCGGCTGGCACGACCCCTGGCACTCGCCGGGGCCGCGCTACGAGGAGATGCCGCTGTACAAGGAGCGGGGGTGCTACATCTGCCACCAGGGTGTCCGAATGCTGGAAGGTACCACACACCCGCTCTGCCCCCAGCGCTGCCCCCTCCACCAGCACTCACCCTGCTCTGCCTGCCAAGGCTTCTCCTCACACAGAGTGTAAACAGAACACGGGCTGTGAAGAGCCTGCCCAGCCTCATGAGCTGCCTGGCAGCCTCGGTAACATAGTGCAGAATCACAGAATGGTTTGGGTTGGATCATCCCTGTCACCTGTGACATACCGCGTTGGGTTGTGTTTGCAGGGGTGCGGCAGGCGCAGTGGCTCACCAAGACGAAGCTGGTGGAAGGTTTACCTCTATCCGTGCAGAGCATCCTGGACAACCCAGCCCACGGGCTGCAGGAGCATGAGGAGCGGGTGAAGGATGCGATCTCACACGCGCGGTTCTGGGACACCAGAGAGGTTGCTCCCAAGAGGGAACGTTTCTGGTGAGTCTGCAGTTGTAGGGACAGTTTTTAACACTACAAGGAAAATTCGAACCGAACACAAATCTACTGTTGAGAGACTCGCTTGCTGTGTGAAGTTGTCATCTTTAAAACAAGGCAACAACCAAAACGACCAATAAAACACAATTTTGATGTTGACAGTAGCACTGACATAAACGCTCTGCTACATTAAAGCTGCTTTCAAGCCGAGGTCTCTATTTCACCTTGAGATCTACTCCTAGCTGATGCAGAATATCAGTTTTTAAAATAATAATTGTAAGCATTACCTCTGCCAACTTGGAACAGGATTGGTGTGTGTGATATTAATCTGCAATCTCTGTTAACTGCTTGGAAATGTTATGCTGTGATATGTTTTACATACAGTAATTTTACATCATTTGTGCCCCAGAAACGTTTGCCTGCCCTTATGATCCCATTTTTAGATAACAGTTTTTTTCTCCTTTTAAAGCCCAGTGCTGTTTGAAGACTTGATACATTTATGCCGGTTAATGTCTAGGAAGTATCCTGCTCTGAGTAAAAGGATGTTGGCTAGAAACTACAGGATAGCAGCAACATGGGAAAGAGGTTAGTTGCTGCCATGGTGAAAGCATTTAGCTCTTTAAGATAAGAGGGGTAACCATGCTGCTGGCTTTAAGGATGAGGACTTGGAGCAAGTTAAACAATTTCTGGAACCCTGCAGGTAATTCTTCCCGTTTTGAAAAGTGCTGTCAGCATGGGCAGCCTTGGATGATGGCAGGATATTCTCCCTGAGGACATTACTATGTGTTAGACAATACTGACAGTATGGTGGGAGAAGAGAACCAGGGCCTTGGACCTGATTGTGTGTTTGTGTCTCTCTCTGTTGTTTTTCTAAGTATGTTTAGTTAAGAACTTAATACCAGCAATTAGCATTGGTATATTAGGAGAAGAACCTACAGCTGGACTACTATTTAAGATGGGTTTGGAGGTGAGGGGGAGAGGGTGAGCCTTGCAGAACAGACTTGTAAAAGGAAATGTACGTGTTTCCCTAATCTGATTTCACCAGTGTTTGAATGCAGTCTAATTTCCCTCCCCAGAATCCGTTCTCCTTCAGGTCCGTGGCCTGAATGGAATACTCATGAACTCTATGGCCCCAATACCACCAGTAGCCTCCAAGGAGGAGATCCTAGCCACCAAAGAACATGTTCTGGAGACCTTCCATCCCATCTTGCCTACAATTGATCTTCAGGAGGTGAATGTCTACAAAGAGCTCAATGACACAGGTAAATCCAGCTGTTGATAATAATATTGTCAGTGTTTGGGTTAACCTAGAGCCCTTGTCCTTCTGTGAGGCAGCTGAGAGGGGGAATGTGTGGGAATGAGGGGACAGAGGAGCTGGGTAAAGGAGTGCAGTGCAAGCGCTCCAGACCTGTGGACTAAGCAGGACAATGGAGAAGAACTTAAACCCCAGCAAATTGCTTTAACAGTTCCTGAAGAGAAAGGGAGAGAACATCGGTTGTGTAGTGTCTTACTGAGTGATTTCTGACATGACTATCTGCTGTTTAGGTTTCAGAGATGGTTATCCCTACTCTCATCCTCACACTCTGTTCTTCCTGGAGTCAGCCATCATTTGCCCTGACAGGTTCAGACCAGAACAGCTCCGTGCTAAAATGCTGATGTTTGCTTTTGGCAACGCGCTGGCCAAGGCCAAGGCGCTGTATGGGGTATGTATGGCAGGCTGCTGCTGGGCCTTTGTTCTCCCTCTAGTGCTGCAGCAAGTGGAGAGAGTCCTGAAATTCCCTTGCCGTGGCATGCTACAGTACTTCTCACATCCAAACTTCCCCATCCAAAGGTCTAACCCCAACCTTCAGGTTACTGATGTCTCCTGATCCAGAAATCCTCCGCTCAGCAACAAGTGTGTTCGTGATGTAACACGCACTGGGGTGGTAATGGGCAGGAACTGGGGAGTAAGTTCAGCTGTAAAACTCTGACCCATCCCACAGCTCAGTATTTAAATTGACACTTCATTGCTGGCTGAAGGAGGAATTTTAATTAAAATACAAAATCTACATTCAAAACTTGTTTGACTAGAGTAATTTTCTGGGCAAGGTAACAATACATTTATTAAAATCTTGGCTTTAAACCAACTCTAAGATGCAGAATCAGCAAGTACTCATACAATTTCTGTAGTAACTGGTTTTTAAAACGTTCTCCCCCACCCCCTCTTCTTTTCCTAGAATGATCCCAAGGTTTTGGAGCAGCCAATAGTGGTGCAAAGCATTGGCACAGATGGCCAGCTCTTCCAGTTCATGGTGTTCCAGTTAAATACAACAGACCTTGTCTCTAACGATGGCATAAAAAATCTAGTGTGGATCGACTCCGATCAGAAACTGTATGAAACAGCCCAGTGTGTTCCAAAAATCAAGAAGAGAGTTGTAGTGGTAAGCAAACCTTTGGAAATGGTCCTGGAAATCCTGCCCTTTCACCTTGCAGGAGGTTTGAGAGCTGGTGCAGAGCTGCAGCAGGTTTTAAACCAGCTGAAGGGACCTGACATGGGCACTGGCCTAGTTGTTCCCTAAGCAGGTGTTCCTGAGGGGAACGGTTCCTGAGTGTTTGTAGTGCTGATGTGCCACATGCCAAGCTTAATATGAACTCCTGTGTACAGATATCCCTGTCTGTAATCCACCATCTCATAATATGCTTGTTTAAAACCAGCTCTGATGAAGGAAGTGCTTACATGCTACTGTCAGCCTTGCTGTAAACAGAGCACGGGGCTGTCAGCACTGGTTATACTGGGAGGGCATCTCACTGATGGTCAGAGGGATTCGGCTCTCTGAGATTGACACCAGTGGAAGTACCCCCACACAAACCCCTCTGGGGAAGAGAGCACAATTTAGAAGCTACCACGCCTGAAAGTCTTATTCAAGCATGTTTAAAGCCGTTGTTTGTCTACATTAATCACTTCACTGCAAACTGAGCATCCGTGTCTTTTTCTCTGCAGAAGCCCGTTGGAATTCATGGCTTTCAGCCAGACACATTCAAGAAGTTTCTGGCACTGTATCTGCATGGAACTGTGTGAAATTCAGCTCAAATGAAAATACTTCACCAACTGTACCTGCTGCTTCTCTTTGCCAGAACCATCACATAATTAAAGAAAGGTGGATTAATTTACTTTTAAAAATAAATTATATCGTTACTGAAAGTAAAATATTTTTTTTTAAACTAAATAGTGCATGAAGAAACTCTTTCATTTTAGGGGCTCACCTCTGAATTTGGGTTAGAGAAGCCATCAAATGCATCTTCCTGCACTCTTCCTCCATTGCCTGGAAAGAACATAAGCCAGTCATTATTCCTCTGCGCAGGCTCTGCTCTCAGTGAGCTTCTGCACAGAGCCAGACTCAAACCTATTCCTGAGGTTGCTTTGAGTCCCTCTGAATGCAGAAGAGACTTACAAAGCTTCAAGGGGGGAGCCTAAGACATGAGCCTTTTTCATTCTGCCTGGCTTTGACTTTGTTTTACTCCTGGCTGCTGCGGGATGCGTCGTGCTGCCCTGTGCTTAGTTCCCAAAGCACTTAATCGGAGAGATTGCTTTGTTGGATCTGTAGAACCGCAGTTCTTTTATCCCCCCAGTCCTGGATGAAGAGACCTCTGCATTTGGAGGGAAAGTGGTGTAGAATGTAGCATGAAACTTTGGTGCCTGTAGCTGGTATTTGCTGCTAAAAATACAAAGGAAGAATTTCTTCCTGCCACACAGAGTTAACTGAGCAGGAAGCGTATTCTTTTTAACATGGGGGGATTAGTGTGGGTTTTGTAAAATGAAAGCTAAATTAGCTGCAGCCAAATGTAGAATGTTTTGCAGTTCTGATACCCTCCAGCACATGGGAAAGAAGAGGACAGCCTGTGCTATTTTAAGGTGTGGAAGAGCATATTTCCAAGAAATTCATTTCTCTTCAGTGTCTCGTGTCAGAGGCTGGTCTTGCTTTGTGGTCTCTGACCACCTGGATGAACACCCCAGTTGTGTGTTCCAGTCCATCAGGCAGCTCCACTCTGCAGGTTTCAGCCAACATCCACCAGTCACATTTGAGAACAACAGTTGCACCCCGTAAATTGGGTTGCGGGAGCTGTACATTAAATTAACAAATCCCTCAATAGTTAGGAGAAATGCTTGAAAGAGAAATAATCTAGTAAGAGTTGCACTGATCTGAATCATGTTAATCCTGCCTGCTCAAGGGATGCCTAGTTCAGCTCATCAGTGTATATCTACTGAGGTCTGTGGTTTGCATCCTGGTATTTGGGAATATATTTTAGTACACCCGTGGTCTGTGGAGCCTGTAGGTGTTTGTTTCTCGGGCTGTTGGTTCCCTGCTGTGTCACATGGACCCTGCTTGACATCCCTTTGCTCTTCTGGCTTCGGATCATTACCCGTCCTAGGGAGGAAGCCCTGTAGGGCAGCCAGCTGCCTGTTCGCATTCCTGAGCAGAGAGGTTCCCTGAGGAAGCCTGCTGGAAAAACATCTGTGGCGGGGAGGGGGCTTGGAGAGGTGAAACACCTCCCTTGCTCCTAGTAGATGTGGGAACCTGTGTGTAGATGGTCTGTGAGGGAAAGAGGAAAAGTCCCTACAGATGCTTTTACCTCTCAACAAAGACATCTCTGTCAGGGCAGGCAGCAGAAGAGGAGGGAGCGGGGGAAGCTGGAATCCTGTCTCCAAACTGAACAGAGACAAAGCATGAGCACAGGGAGGGATGGATAAAGGCAGAGCAAAGGAAGTTTTAAAAAATGGTGGAAGCAGTGAGACGGGAAGATCTGTGGGAAAACAAAGCTTCAGAGGTTTTGTGAGGCATCAGGAAGCTGCTGGAGGTGAGGGGATCACACGCAAGCATGGAGGCCGTGTCTCTGGTGTGCTCAGGGCAGAGCTGGTCTCACCCGAGGCCAGGGCGAAGCAGCACTCACGTGTGAGCAGCTGATCCTCATGCAGGGTTTGCTCCTCTGAGGTCCTGCAGGGGAGCTCAAGGGAGGCAGAGTGGGGCTTCCAGCTTGGCACCTGGCACGGATGCTCAGGTTGATCTGTTGTGGTCCATGGACCAGGCAGCCCCTACCACATGTCTGTGGTATCCCTGAGCGCGCTGAGCATGGTTCAGCTCTCCCAGTTCCTCCAGTGTGACCTGCTGGAATCGGCCCAGCTGAGGGAGGTGGGACCGGGAGTCCAACAATGGGTCACAGAGCCTCATCTGAGTTGGCATCAATAAGTTATAAAGGCTCGTCAGCAGACAAATGGTGTTACCTCAGCATGGACCAAGGGCCAAGCATTAACTTTTAATGAATGGCAGCCAGGGAAGCAGAACATGCAAGAACGGGGTGACGGGAGCCTGAGACGAGGACCTGGCAGAGCCTGGCTGCCCAGAGCAGAGCTCTGCAGCCACCGTCCCCAGCCTGGGGATGATGCACACAGTGCCATCCCAGCTCCACCACTCCACACTCTCTTCCTCTGAACCACTCCCGGTGCAAAATCCAGCTCCATGGGCTGCACTCATCATGCCAGCAAGTACACCCCGTGCTCAGCCTGGAGCCCCTGGCTGTTCAGATCCTCCTCCTGCATTTAATTTAATGAAAACTAATGGGGAAGACAATTATCCCTGAGGTTGGGCCCAGGAGACGTTTAGAGGAGGGAACTTGGCAGTTTCATGGCGATATTTAATAAAATTAGCCTGTAACCCTTAAGAACCAGTGGGAAGGACTTTTCTATGCCCTGCAATAGAAACAGGCAGCAGTGCAGGAGCCTGGTGCTTAGGGCAGCTGAGCAGGGCCTGGATGGGCAGTGCAGGCAGGGATGGCCCCAGGGAGCTGGGATGGCCCCAGGGAGCTGGGAGGGCAGGATTTCCTCATCAGCATCAACTTAACCCTTGGGGGTTGCTTGACTCCAAGTGATGGACAATGCTCACACTCTACTTCCTGCAAAGCACAGGGGATGTGATTGCCTGGACCAAAATCCATGCTGGGACACGGCTGCGGACCCTGTACATGGACATCTGTGGCATTAACCTGGAAGCAAACCTGCACAGGTAGCAAAGGGTGAAAACACACCCCTCTCCTCAGCCACACCATTAATGACATGCTGATGGGCTCTGCAGGCTGTCATTTCTCTGGCTGGTTCCCAAACCCAGCAGCCATCCAAAGCATTGTCCTTTCAGCCTTCTGCTCCACAAGCATCCATGACCAAACATGACTGCACAGTGCTCGCTGCTGGAATTGCAGCAGTGATGTGACTGTGGGTGCTGGTGCCAGGTGGGAGCATTCCCCAGGACAGGTAGAGCTCCGGGATGGCTCACAGCCCCCTGAGCCCACAGTTCCCCAAGCCCACAGTTCCCTGAGTCTACTGCCCACGCTTGAACATTCCTGCAAGGAGCAAGAGCTGCACACTCGCAGCCAACCATGGCCTGCCTGAACTAGTCAAAGGCAGAGAACAAGTCTCAGACAGAAGCTCCCAGGAGCGTTTCAGGCACCCAGCAGTTGCAACCACCCACGTAAAGGCCTAAAAAGTCTCAATCTCTCCCCCAGCAGCCTCTGATGCTGCTCGTTAGGGAACCAGGTCAGCCTCGCCTGCACTTCTCCACCCCCAGCAGCTCCTTCAGAGCCTCAAGCTGAGTTTGATCCTGCAATGGTGCACACCCCCACCCAGCACTGCAGCCAGCCCTTGCCTGAGGAGGGCAGACCCCATTGCAAGCAGATCCCATTGCAAGCCCCATACATACATACATATATATATATATATATTTGAAGCTAACACTCGAGTCTTCCTCTCCCTTGCTTACCTCCCAGCAGCGCAGGACTCCAGCAACAGGAGGTGGCCAGACCCAGCTCCTCTCCCAGGGAGCTGCTGCATGGGATTGCTTCCACTGCCACACTGGCACTTTGTCTCCTCCAGCCACTAATGAGGAAAGCCTGGGGGTCAGTGTACAAAAAAAATATTCCCCTTTTAGCTCCTGAAAGTCCCCCTCTGCCTGCAGCATGGTGGGCTGGGTGCAGGGAGGCCAAGAGTCCAGCGAGCAAAAGCTCAGTCCAGTCCAGATAACACCAACCATTTTTCTAGGCTAAAAGCTAAATTTTCAAAATGCTTAAAAAAAAAATAACCCAAGAAACAAGTGGGCGTTGTTAAACCAAACCTCTCCCAGCCCCCCAGGTCCTGCACCGCAGCCAAATCCCTCTGGGATCCCTTTTGGGGCCAACTTCCAGCCCCCTCCCTCAGCTCTGCATCACCTCTGCTCCCACATCCCAAACCTGGGGTTTGGTCCTTGATAAAGGTTGGAAAAAAATACCCAACTCCCGCCCTGGGTCTGGCAGCAAACACCAGGAACAAACAGCAGAGCACTGAAATCAAATGTTTATGTTGATATTTATTACAGCATGGGGAGGGGGGAAGAAGGGGGGAGAACCGTTTCATTCAAAAAACCATCCGATACCAATGAAGACAATAATTTAGCTATTCATTTTAAAATACATTAAAACCGGTCCTTTCATTTCCTCACGTGAGAAAAAAAAAAAAAAAAAAGAGAAAAAAAAAAAGGTAAAAAACCCCCCAAACCTGAACAAGATGTGAAGCAGAAAAGGGGAGCCCCTGGGTTTTGCTGACGCAAGAAATCTGTGTTTGGTTATTACCTGGAAAATATTAACCTGACTGTAACTATGAGACTGACTCCCTCAGAACCCCCATCCCACCCGCCCCTCCCTCCCCACCAACTTTCTACAGGTAAAGCACAATGAAAATGCCTAGGAAAAGGAAGGCAAACATTAAAAAAAAAAGAAACTCATATTACACACTAAAAAAAAAGAAGTTTTGTCATCTCATGTCTTGCAGTCAGAATAATAAAAACAAGCCAAATGTCCCCCAAAAACATTTCAATGAAGGGGTGCGGAAAAAAGACATCCCTTTAATAAAACATTATCAACAAATATCGTACACAAACTACAATGTATAATAATTATTTTTTTTTTCCCCTCTCGGTAATTTTCGAACCAGACTACAAGGTAAGAAAAAACACTGAAACAAGATACAATGCTTTCAATAATCCGCACAAAGGTCAAATCCAAGGGAGAGAATATTTTACAGAATATGATATACATGGAGCAGAAATGGGAGCTGCAGAAAAACAAAGACCAAACTACAGGGTAGTGTCATGTACAGAGATCCCAACCCGCCGCCTTGGCTCATCCCTTCCTCTCCCACCAGAAGGAAGGGCCTTCGATGCTTGCCATTAATTTTTATTTTCTTATTACAGAGCGAGCCTACAGAATAGCAAGGTTACATTTTAACAACAAGAATTCCTTAAAAAATATCTCCATCCAGTTCCAAATCATAGATAAGTGAAATCCTGACAAGAGCACATCTCTAAAGAAAAGACCCCCCCCCCAAAATACCCCTAAAGCAAATAAAACCCCCAGAAAATCCCAAAGTTAGCTGGAGATCACAGTTTCAAAGTCCCAGGTCAGAGTTACTCTTTCTTTCGGTGGATTAAAAAAAAATATTTAAAAAATCAATTTTTGCAGTGAACCAGCTGAAGGATTCTGGGGAAAGGAGGGACAAGAGATTTCTTCTTGTATTCAGAGAGGGGGGGAAAGACTAACACAGTGCATGCCACAGTCACAGAGAGCAAGATCACGATTCATTCGAGGATGTGATCCTAGAAGGGGTCACCTGCGTTAACAAGTTTATAACGAGGTGGTGGAGTCTCTTCCCCAAAGCAGATCTTGTTAACTGGAGGAGGAAGCGTTGTGCTGCAAACAAACAAAAAAACCCCCAAAAATAGAAGGGAAAAAAACCCCAAAACCAAAAAAAAAAAAAAAAAAAAAAAAAAAAAAAAAAAAGAAAAAAAAGAAAAACAGGCCTTCTGAACGAAAACCACCATTGTAAACTGTCCAGTTTATTTAAAAAAATGACTACAACAGAGACAACATGATTTCATATCTAGACTAGCTTCCTGGTGTCGCACGGCACAAACATACAACAGGTTCGGTTTCTGTCTTTATTTAAAAGAACAAAGCAAAGAGATCGGAGTTGGGTGCTAGAGGCTTCCGTTTGTTTCCAAAAAGAAGTGTCATGTACATATATAAACCCTTCTGCACAAAGAAGGGTCTTGTCATGTCTTGAAATATTTTAAGTTTTGTCCTTCATGTTTTATGGAATAAAAAGTTCAGCCTTTTTATTGCATGAAACTAAACCTGGGGTTTTGGCCCCCGCCACGCGTGTCCCTGCCCATACACCTAGATTCTTCTTCTTCTTGCATAATTCGTTGAGATCCTCCGAACGGCAGCTGACTCTCTTGATCCTGGAGAGGAGGAGGGGGAGGGAAATCACACACTCATCGTCATGCTGGGGGAATACTGGAAGAGAGACAGAGCCAGGGTGAGAAACCAGGCAGGTCAGATCCCCGGCCGCTGAAGGGGGATGCAAAAGGAGGCTGATGACAACTACACAGCAACCTAATTGGATCTAATAAACCAGGAGGAGAGGATATGCTGGAGACTCAAATTTATCAGGGCATAATGTGCACTGTAACTTGCTTTTCCGGGAAGAAAATCAGCAGAACAGTATGGGGTGAGATGCAATTTAAAACAAGTAATTAACATGCACACGTGTATATGCTGCTAATAGAGGAAGAAGCAGAGGGATGTCTGTAGCCACCCACAGAGCCTCGACTCGGCCAGGTCGGCACAGCTGGCTGCATCTGCACCAGCTCCTCTCCATTCCTGTAGATCCTCTCCCCTCCATCAATACACACTCATCCCACCAAGGACCCCAAGCTTCCACCCACCAGCATATTTCTTCCTGCCCACTTTTCTGTCCCAGAGCAGCTCACACACAGAACAATCCAGGTCCAAAAGGCACCCACCGCTCTCCCCAAGGACTGTCTCCCCATCCCCAGGCAGGCACTCACTCACATTGTCATTTTGGAAGGAATGGAGAAAGTTGCCTCCCAGCTCCCCGTCGTCTCTTGGAGTGCCCGGGGGATTGCTAATGCCACTTATGTTGTTTGGAGAATTCTGTGAGAGATGGGAGGGAAGGTGGTGAGCAGGTCCCCATGCTCCATGAAACACCATGGGGGCAGGGCTATCCCTGCCCACCCCAGTCACATTTCCCAACATGTCCCCATCCATCAGGGTCACACTGCTACCCCAGTGCTGGGAAAAGGGGAGCCCACGCACCCACCCTGCAACCCACTTACTTTTGGAAGTCCATCTATGTCTCCTGACCCTGCACAGAGGGGAGAGAAAGGACAAGAGCCTTACTGAGCGTGCAGCCATGGCCTCGTGCCCCCCGCTCGGCTGCCCCCACACCCCGTTCTGATTTCCAGCTCTGCTTTGAGCCACTGGTGTGAACTGTGGGTTGACCCTGGGACGGGAGCAGGCACTGGGATGCTCAGCCAGTGTCCCCAGGGAGTGAAGGCCCATCGTGGCTCCCTGAGCCGCAGCCCCCTGCCCATTGCTCACCTAACGATCCGTTCATGTGATGGGGCTCCATGCCGCCCATGCCGCCCATGGGGCCGTCAGAGCCGGGGCCCATCGGGAACTGAGGAACAGAAAGGTGACAAAACCAAAATCAGTCACAAAACTACCCCAAATACCTGCCACGGTGGCTCCTTGGGGAACATTCTCCCCCCCACAAGACATCCCCCATGGAATGGGACACATCATGGAATCACAGAATTGTTAAGGTTGGAAAAGACCTTTGAGATCACGAAGTCCCAGTTGTCAACCCAGCACCACCACTAAACCATGTCCTCAGTGCCATATCCACATGTTTCCTGAACACTTCCAGGGATGGTGACTCCACCACTGCCCTGGGCAGCACGTTCCAGTGCTTGACACCCCCTTCCATGAAAAAATTTTCCTAATATCCAGCCTAGACCTCCCCTGTGCAACTTGGGGCCGTATCACTCCCTGAGGCTGTGAGGCCTCAGGGGTCCTGTGGATTCACCTATAAAATTCGGCTGAGTGGCAGACTCAGAGCCATGGCAACACAGAGGGCTCCATCCAACCAGCATCTAATGAGATTTAAGGCTGCCTGCATCCTACAAACCCCAGCACCTCTCTGGGCACGCAGCTGCCACCACCTCGGCCGGAGCAGCAGGACCGCTGCTCTCTTAGTAAGCATAAAAAATTAACAAAGTTGCCCAAGAGTTAATCGCTTTTTGATGGTTTGTTTTATTTCTGTTTTGTAACAAATGGCTGAAATCAATTAAACTGCTTTACTCTCAACTGATGAAGTTAATTATGATTTGTTATGGTATCTGATATGTAAATTATTAGAAAGCAGACTTACATTCGATCGACTGCCTGCGGGCGGTACTGGATTAATCATTGTGTAGATGTTGTCACTTGAATTTGTTGAATCTGTGGAACAGTGAAGCCCAGTAAGTCGGGTGATTAATTCATTTCTTAATTAAAACAAACTCATGCCACTTGAACTCATTCTTTTGTATTTTATCACCTAAAATTCCCTCTAACTACCACCATTTTCTGGCTAATTTGTATTTAATGAAGATCCACAAAGTTTTTAATCACAGAAATTCAACTGTGAAAAATAATTCAGCTCCTGGCTGGGAAGTGTGGGGAGGCAATTCCTCACCTTCCTGAGCCCCCCAGATACCAGATTCATAGGGGGATGTAGGAACATCCCCAAATGCCATCCCAAAGCCAAGCAGCCCATGCCACTCGCTCCCCAGAAAGTCAAAATCTGTTGTTTGCCTGTGGGCACAGCCCAAGGGATGGGGGTCTCCTGGCAGGGGAAGGGGCAGAGCCTGAAGGGCTGGCCTGGGAGAAGGGGGTCTTGGAGGGCTCATACCTGCAGGACTGGGCATGATGGGTGTCCCTGGGGGACCACCGCCGCCGGGCGGACCCTGCAGAGAGACAAAGCAGGCATCAGATGTGCAAATATGAGCATTGCCCACCTCTCCACGTTTTCAACCACCAGCTGGACCTCACACCCCCAAAGCCAGCCTGGTCACTTCCCACAGCACCAATTGCATCCCAAACCGTATGAACTCTATAACATCTCTGCGCCCCGATGACAGGATGGACAGATGGAGCAGGAGGACTCACCACGTATGTACCAGGCGATGAAGAAGAGTATGGAATCTGTAGGGAGAAGAGAGCCAAGTTCAGCCATGGGGTGCACAGGGGCTCCCACAGGCTGGCTCCCAGCAGGACACAACTGAGAGCCCCCACTGTCATCTCAGCCTGGCCAGGATGGGAGTCCCAGGGCCCAGCAGTCTAAGCAAGAGGCTGGGAACTTCCTCTCATTAGCAGGATTCAGCTAACAGGGAATGGCCCCATTTTGCAGGAAACTTCCCAACCAACCCTGCTCTTGCTCCAAGGACCGTGGGATACTCACTGAGTTAGCACTGCTGGGGTTCGGCCACGGTCTACCAGCACCCGGCCCCCTGGGGTCAAAATTAAACAAGAAAAAAATGAATGTTGTCTTTTAATCTGTACAGTCCTGCAGTCTTGAGTCAGCAGTCAAACATCCCAGTGCGGGGGTTTGCCTTACATGTTAATTCCAGGCATGCCAGGGCCTAGGGAGTTGGGTGGAGGTCTCATGCCGCTGCCGTAGTTCTGCAACAATAACCAAGGGTCAGTCTACTGCAATGGGAAGGGACACCAGACAAGAGAAGGGAAAAAATCCCCAATAAACAAACAAAAAACCAAGCAGGTCTGTTTGCAAAAATGAGATTAATAAAAAAAAATATTAATGATGATGAATGTAGAGGCAGTTGGTATATATATTTATATACTGGTATATATTTATAAAAAAACAGGCAGCTCAATATGGATGGGTGCCAGGCTGAGCCCCAAAGTTCCCCCTCCCTGCTCTCTGAGGCCACATGGCTGAAGGGAAAACAACCTCCTCCCAACTCTGGGAGACAAATCCACTCCCAGCCCCTGGTGCCAACAACAGCCTTTTAGATTTGTCCTTTTGTGCAGGAGAAAACAAGGGCAGGAGGAGAAAACAAGGGCAGGAGGAGAAAAGGCACCGCTTGGAAGGTTCCTGCTGCATTTTAAGGATGGGGAAAGGCTGCATGAGCTTCCCCTGCAATGGAGCATCCCCTGCTCTCAGGATGACGACTGGAGCAGGGAAAACCAAGCCAAGCTTGTTTTCCTGGTGCTCTCAAGCTCTCTGCTCTATCCCCTGGAGCGGGTCTGAAGCCATGGGGAGCAGGCAAGGGCAGGCAGCCCCTTGAGGCTCCTCTCCTGGCTTATTCCACCCTGGCTTAGCCTCCAGCTGGGACTGGGAGCCTCAGATCTGCATCCCCCATCTCCTAAAACCAGCTCTAGTACAAAGCCAAGCCCAGGGCAGCGAAGGAAGAGGAATCCCTCGAATGCCGCGCTCCATTTGGTCTCAGCTTTGCTCCCTGTGCCCTCCAGGCGACGTGCAGCCAGATTTAGGTCGCGCTGGCACTCTTCCCCTTCCACCTCCCTCCCTGTACTGAATCTTTTTGGGCTGTATTTCTGCCATTTAAAGAAAAAACTGCTACAGCAGAAGGAGTGATGGCTGGCCACTTCCCCTTCCACAGCCCCTCAGAGTGCTTCAAGCTGGATTTTAAGTACAATACTTCAGTGCTGTCGATTTTTCACTGGATTTATGGATACATCAGAACATGGTGCTCTGCTGAGGGCATCACCAAAGTTTGTTTTGAAGAGGAAGAAAAGGGTTTTCCCCAAACAAATTACCGGCAAGTCCTTAATTGATTGAAATTTCAGCCATTTACACTGAATAGCAGCATCAAACCCCTTGTTTAAAAAAAAGAAAAAGGGCTCAGCGTTTTTAATTGGAGCTGAAAGGCTGGAAAACGAAGCCAGCTGAAAGATGCTCAGGGAGGGTGGGGAGGGAACGCAGCTGTGCTGAGCGACCTGGATGTCGGGCTCTGGCAAGACACTGCCAAAACCCAGGGAGCTACAAATCCTCTTCGTAGAGGCGCTGGCAAACCCCGTCCTGGCTTCTGCAGAGAAAACAACTGGGACTATTAAAGGGAAAAGGCAGCAGCAACCAGCTGAAAGGGATGATTCATCACTGGTGTGTAATAAGGAGCTGCTGTCAGGACGCCGGGATGTCCTGGCTGGATGCTCTGCAGCCCTCTGGAATACTGTGGGGAGTATTTAGGAGTGTCCTGATGCAAAGCTTAAAGAAAAACAAGCCTTGAGCACACAAGGTGTGAGGGGCTGCTGGGCTAGGGCTGGTATTTTTGGTGGCTGCCTGTGCAGGCGTCGATTCCTGGATGTCTGGGGGAAGGCAGCGCCCGCGGGTGCCAGATTGGGAAGCCCAGCGCTTCTCCAGGGAAAGGCTGCCTCTTAAAAAACCTCTCCCTAATGTACGTACACAGGGAATGGTGGAGTCAAAAATAAAGCTCTGAACATTTCACAACTCCTGCCGGCTCCCGGAGCCGCCGCCATCCCACGCAGCGCTCACAGCGCCCTCGCCACTTCCAAGTTTCTCGGCGAGCTTTGGAAGTGGGAAGCGAGCAACCTCCCCCGGGCAAGCCGCCGCCGCTCGCCTTGGCGCAGGCCACGCTGGCGAATGCCGGGGTTTTTTTGGGTGCAATCCTTCAGGGAAAGGAGGATTTTAAGCACAGCAGCAGTGCTATTGGAGGGCCTGTCCATGAAACGATGCTCGTGCAGGTTTTTTATCCCCTGCCCTCGGATGGATCTGGGTGTCCGTGGAGGCGGCCGAGCATCCCTGAGCAGCAGCATCAGGTTGGTGTTAAAGAGATGACACAACTCTCTCTTTACACAACATTCACTTATCTCAACAGTCTCTGGGGGAAAAACAAAACAAAACTCCAGCGCACCCGCCCGCCTCTTGACAGACTCTGATCCTCGCGCTACAAACTCCACGTAGGCGACAATGCAGAGAGGATAAACCTCCAACCAAAATATGGTAATCTGGTTTTGAAGTCTTGTAGAAGGAACAAACAGGAGTGAGTCAACAATAAGCCACTCCGTAAGCGCATGAACAGAATGACAGCATATATTAACCCAGATCTGCTTAATTTCAAGGGTTTACTCCCCTTTCCTGAAATAGAGAGCTCAAGCAGGCAGCAGGAGGGGCAGGTGGAGGGGAACCTCACAGGGGAAAGCCTTATTCCCTTGCTAAAGGGATCTTTGCCATTTCTTTTTATTTATTTATTTTAAATGCAAGCCTCCTTTCCCTTTCCTGCTGTTAGGGTCGTAACTATTTCCCAGGCAGGCAGTGTAATGCACTCAAAGGCTGCTCTGGCGCAGAGCTAAGTGCCATCCCCTCTGACAGAAGGGCAAGAGGGAGGCTGCAATACCCTTAATGAGCTCTGAAGACCTCACTCATGTTAAAAGGAGGGATTTCCAGATGCAAGACTAATGTAAAATGCATTAACACTAATGTGGGGACAGGGCGTGGGGGGGGTAACTCCCAGCCCTCCAAGCCCCAGGAGGTTGTTCCAATGGTGTGCAGTGTTTGTATGATGCTCTCTGGAGCTGGGCTTACCTGCGGACCGGGACCCATGGGGCCCATCCCTCGCGGAGGATTCATCCTTTGCATGGGGCCGCCCATGTTGGGGTGCCCTGTTGGGAGCAAAAGTAGGGGTGTTACACGGCACTGCAGCCACTTTAGGTGGTCCCAAACTGACAGCTGAGGAGAAACGTTAATGTTCACCCCTCCTCTGCTGGGTTTACCTTGCTGTCGCGTGGGATCCATTGAATTGGGCAGCAATGGCTGTGTACCGGGAACGGCACCTGGGGGCTGTGAAAACAAGGCAGGAAGATTAAAAAAAGAGTAAATCCTGCATCCCGCCACATCCTACACCCCACTTTTACAGCCTCCAGATGTTTGCCTCCCTCATCCTTTCGCAAACACCCTCTAAAACCCAAACAAGGCGCCAGAGTTTTCTCCTCCCCGCAGGCCACGCACTGTCAGGCTGTCATATTTTAGGGCAGCGGGGGAAAGCCTGAGGCTGAGCAGGGCAGAGGTGTGAAACCCAGCAGGGAAAGGTGACCAGCGGGATGGCAACCCGGTACTACACAGCAACAGGGCCAAACAGGTCACAGTGATTCCATGGGCTGTGGAGGGGAGATGCTCCACGTGCAGCAGAGCAGCATTGGGACCCCTCCCCACACAGGCAGAGGGGAAGGCAGATGCTCCCCCTCCCCAAACCCATGCTCTGCTTGGGCAACACTGCTATTTAAAGTTCAAAGGCTGCTCTGAACAGATAAAGGGAAAGAAAAACGCAGATATCATCTGCCTAGGGGAAGCAAACTGTAAACAGTTTTGCTACAGTGCTGCCTTTTATTTGGATGCCGACACCGAGGATCCCACTGCTGGAGCACAGCGCGAGCATCGGGTTCACTTGGCTGCACCACGGCAGAATCTGCCCAATCTCAAGTTTTTTGCAGCCTGGAAGCTGGCAGCAGGAGGAAGATAAACTAGAGGGGTTGTAGAGGTGGATATTTACACTTCTGCTGCCTGACCTTCCTGCCTGCCTATTTATTCCTCTTGTCCCTCAGGATGTGACCACAACCTTGCCGAGCTCTGCGCAGGTAACAAACGTGTGCTTTATATGTGGTGTTTGGGGGGAAAACATGAAATCCTTCTAATTAACTTCACCCACTCCTGGATGCTTGATCCTTCTGTGGGAGCAGCCTCCCCAGGCTAGTCCTCTGCCTCTCCTGCCTGCCCAGCTCACTGTGCTCACCTCCAGCAGAGCTTGGGATGAGCCCTAGACCACAGCAGGATGGGGTTCTGTTAAAACTGATCCATGATGAGGTGCAGTGAATTAATATCTCACTAAAACAGCCACCAGTGCTCTGGGAGGGAGGCTCAGCCCCCACTGCGTTTTTCTCAGCCACATCTCAAGCTGTCTTACCATCATTTAGCAAGTTCCAGCTATTCAAGTCTCAAATCCAGCAAGCACAAACACAGAGCAAGCTGCTACATCCTATTTCCTGACTATCCTGCTCTTTCTGCTAATTACACCTATACAAAAATAGCACTGATAACCAAAAAATAAGCTCCCAATTTTTGCAGTCACCTCTGCTGCTCAAGGGAATTGCAGGTTTCTTTGAATTTCCCTTTAGTGACAAATAACCTCTGGTTTGGTCATTACTCTATGGATCTGCATGGCATCGTTGGGAAGGACATGAATTCCTCAACCAAAGCTACGCACACATGCCGGGCAGGGCGTGGGGTGGAAGCCTCCATCCGTAAGGCCAGAAACAAACTGCCCTCATTTAAGCCGGGATAAGAGGATAAACCCAGCCCAAAAAATTCAGCATTGACCTGCCCCGCTTGACCCCGCCGCTGATCTAAGCGCTCGGTTAGCCCAGCAGCAGGATTATCTCCATCACTTTAATTTTCTGCGATTGCAGGGAAAATCCAGCCGGGCAGCAAGCACATGGCATGGCACAACCCTGCTGGAAACATCACAGATAGAAAGTGGCACATTCCCCACCGCTGTTTCCACCCTGGATACGCCTGAACCTCAAAACAACATTAAAATATAACAGTTAAGTGACACTAGATGGTCCGGCACCGAGCAAACAGAGGATGCCCAAGGGAGGTAATGCTTGCCACCCAAACCCAAGGAGCATCTCCAGAACACCTGGCCACTGTCTCCCTCCCCAAATAACAGCAATCTCTAGGAAATGTGGAATCCCGGGAGCGCAGTACCTGGTTGCCCATCCTGATGGGGGGCCGGGGACCTCCGGCGTAGCGCGGTGACATGAACGGCTGCGGGGACACAAAAGGGGGTCAGGGCTGAGCTGTGGGGAGGCAGCACGCTCCCCACGCACGCTGGTTAGCCTGCACACAGTTTTTGGTATTTCTGATTTTTTTTTCTGGAGACATCCTTTTTAAAAAAGTTATGTTTCAAAAGAAAAAAAAAAGAAAGGTGTCTGGAGTCCGTTTTCTTAAACATTTTCTCTGTAGATTTATTGTTTGAGAGCGTTTGACATCGGCAATACTAGGTGAGGCTGTTAAAATTAGTGCATGGGAAACCCTGAGTGTTAGACACTGTTCAAGTTTAAATATATAGAGATATATTAAAAAAAGTGGCAAATAAGCACATACAGACACGCACACACAAAAAACCCCGGTGCTAAGTACTGAAGAAAAAAAAAAAAAGAAGAAAGGCTTAATGTTACTTTTTGTACAACTGCTGCTACTAACAGATTAAAAACCCACATCAAGCTAAATTTTTCAGGCTACCTTGGGAAGGTAAAAGAGTCTGATAACCCACTATTGACTTCTCAGTCCATTGACAACTGCATATCCAAAAAAAAAAAAAAATTAAAAAAACGAAAAAACAAAGCAAAAAAAGGGGAAAAAACAACATTTTGCTTCGGAGCTGGGGTGCCCGGGGGGATGCTCCCCGGGGAGCGGGTACCGCTGCCCAGCATGCTTAGAGAGGGGAAAAAAAAGAAGTAAATCGAGCGCACGTCCCGGTTCACAGCCCTACCCATCGCTAGTGTCTTTACCTGACTGTGGGGTCCCATCATGCTGTTAGGATTGTGGGGTGGAGGCTGTGCGTGTGGCGAGGGCTGTGACCCAGGCGGTCCCTGTGAGGTCAGACAGTAGAAGGAGGTTATAGATTAGCACATGAAAGCGCAGAAAGAGCTAAAAAAAGGATTCACGGGTGGACCTGTTTAGTTGGGGAGTCAGTTCTCCCGGTTTTAAATTTTTTTTTCCTTTTTTTTCCCTCTTTTTAATTGAGTTTCTATTCATTTGTAGCTGAACAATGAATAATGAGATATGCAAAAAAATATATATATTCAAAATCAGAACATCTGTCAAAATACAGTGGCCACATTGAGGCTAAATGGTCCAGTGGTTCAACCAAGTCTGCAATGATAAACACACAGGGAAACACTTTGCAGGGGCGTGCAACGAGGAAAAAAATATGCAGGAGAGGACCAGAGAGGTTGGGGGAAGTACAAAAAACACCCCCAAACCAAAAAAGAAAAAATATTTTTTCCTCTCTCATCCCAAAGGTTGGAAACACCTCTGGGTTTATGTTTTGACCGTGGTTCACTGGAGGTGCTGGAGCAAGCGCAGAGGACAAGGAGCATGTCCCAGCTCACGCTTGGGCAGCGTTTGGCCGGCACAACCGGGGCTGCACCGCCACACTGAAGGGATGCAACATCCTTCCTCGAGGTGGATTCCCTAAGGATGCGAGTAAAATGGCTTGCCAGCAAAGAAAGGATGTCTAGGGGAAAAAAGGAGAGATTAGTTGGTGCAGGTTTAAGGCTGCAATGCAGCAGCCGCTGACATTTTGGGCTTGAACGCCCACTTTAATTTTTTTTTAAATTTCTCTTAAAAGCATGAAATGAAAATTTGCTTGGAAAAACCGTGAGCTCGGTGCAAGAATATACCGGTGCGTGTTAATGTAAGGAAAGAAAAAAAATAGTATTTTTTGAGTCAAAGGAGGTGTAATTGGTAGAGAAAGCAAAGGAGCTCTGTCAGTAGGTGATGGGAAGCGACGGCAGGCTCCAGGACTGGCGCCGGAGCAGATGTTCTCTACCTGCCTCGTTACTAATTTCAACAAGTGTTCGCCTTCTAGCTGCTGCCAGCAATGGCATGGTTTGTTACCATGAGCAATTTTCTTAATTAACAGACATTAATTAGCCATTTAGCAATTTTGCAAGCATTTGTTTAGCAGCTTTCCTAAACATGAATACCACTGTGATAATGGTACTGATTAGAGGGTCCCCTAATTAACAGTACAGGGAAGGAAAATTGAAATCACATAAATTAAAAAGGGAGGGGAAGTTAATGAAGGCAGGACATATTTGCACCTGCAAATCTTTTGTACAGCGGAAACTTGAGTGCAATGTAAATAAAGTAAGAGGGTGGGTTTTTTTCTTCTTTTTTTTTTTTTAATTTTTTATTTGAACGGTTTGGCAGCGAGATGGAGCCAAGCGGATTTAAACCAACAGCCTCCTGCCAGCCTCTTTGCTCCAGACTCTGAAATCCCACCACTTACACCACCATTTATTCTCCAGGAGCCAAAAGGAACCAACCCCTGCCCTTAGTGTTTGGCCAACCTCATCTGGATGAGGTCACAGCACTTTAGGACAACCCTCTTCCTGCCTTCTCCATCCACGTCCCGCAGAGAGAAGACAAACCTCTGTGGTCTAACTGTGGCATCAATCTCCTTTAGCAGAAGTCCTTTCCAGGCATGAAAGTTGACTTAGTTTTGCTTCTGAGGTGGCTAAATGCAAAGTGCAGCAGGGGCAGCAGCCACCTCCCACCACCTGTAGGTGGAGGACAACATCCCCCAATGAGCTCTGGCCACCCCCAAAGCCCTTCCTACACACCTCAGCTGCAGGATTTGGGGTAGGAAGATCAGAAGGTGAATGAGTGATGAAACCACATAGAAGGTAAAACCCAGGGTTGGAAAAGACCAGTCAATCCTTGAGCCACATCAATGCAAGAGTCAATGCCACAATGCCTGCCTTTGCTGCAAGGAGGGGGTCATTGGTGTCCAGCTACTGACTGCACAGGCACCCATACCCCATCCTCAAGTTATTAAATCCCTGATGTCCTCCCTCTCGTATCTCCCAGTATGTGAGGGTGTGGAGTGAACAGGTATCTCATGTGTGGGGTACACGGCCACCAACGCACACCCCGACTGGGCCCAAGAGGTGGTGCTTTGGGTCTGCATTTTGAGCTTCAGCGCAAACAGTATCTGGTTATTGGAGAAAAAGCATCTATGAGACATGGCAGCGTTTCCACCAGAGAAAAATCCCCGGTGGCAACTAGATCCGGAGAGCATCAGTTGTTTGTGCTGCTGAATGCATCCTCTGGAGCGCGGTCCTGCCCCAATGCCAAGGCTGCTCCCTGGGATGCTCCAGGCTCAGCGCCGCAGCATCTTCACCCCTGCATTATCCCATGTGGTACCATTCCCAGTGGAGACTTCTGGATAAGGTGGCTGCAGAAACCCAGATTGTGCAAACATTTTGGCATGCAGGGAGGAGCTGAAAGCAGCTTTTTTCCTTTTTCTTTCTTTTCTCGCTTTTTCCAAACAGCAACAAGCAGCAGCATCCCAAGCGCTCACTCTGGGCTGCAACTGCTGCGGCCCCCTCGGCACGGCTGCTCTGCTCCATCAGAAATGCAGACCCTCTGGATAGTGTTATCTCCATAAATACTTGCAGATGTTTCAAGGCTGGGACCCGTGTTCAGCCCGGAACGCCTGCTGGATCAGTTGCTCTTTCGCATGGGATTGCCTGGCTGCAGAGGAAGCAGCAGATGATCCCGATGGATCGTGGCAGTTGAGACAAGTGTTTAGCAGAGACGACATGTGGGCTCCAACCACCAGAACAACCCTTTTTTCTTAAAAAATGTGTATTTAGCAGTTATTAACTACTGCTGTTAAAAGAGGAGGCTGAACTCACACTGTCCTGCTTCCTCCACATACCAGATGCCCCAGAGTTGCATCCCTGCAGCACAGCTCCATCTGACATGCCATGCTGGGTGAGCAGGACCTGCTCTGCAGTTACCTCACTCTCATCTCTAAACCAGCACTCTTTCCAACCAGAGAAACCCCATCATCTCTCAAGTTTTCCCTTTTTTCCCCCCTTTGAACTGGACAACTTGCACTGGGGGTTATTCTTCACCTTCCTGTAGCCACCTCAAAAAAACCCCAACAACCAACCCCAAACAGCTAAAATGGCATTAGAGGAAACTGTTTCCAACAGCTGTTAGTGCCTCAACCTCCCCTTTGCTTCATTTTTTTCTCCCCTCTATACTCCAGGGACTTCAGAATCCCAACCTGGCCCTTCGGATGGCTGAAGTTCGCTGCTGCAGCTGCTTCCTACAGGGAGTTTCCAGGCGATCAGATTATTTCCACTCTCTTTCATGAGCTCAACTCCTCAAACTTCTTGTAAAATATTAAAGATGGAAAATGGCACGAGCGATCATAGCTCTGCGTGTGTCAATTTATGTTTCCAGTGTAATTCACCACAAATGGATCATGTTTTATGGGCTACATACTTTCAGCTAATGGGGGAGTTTTGCTATTTAGAAACATTTTCGAGCACCTCTGGGGGTGGCAGAACAAGGCAGGATGGTACGAGAAGGCATAGCATCACTGCCATGAGATGGTTTCAAGTTAGCAACAGGGAGGCATCTTGTGTTTAAAATACCTGCCCCTGCCTGCCGGTTTTGATGTTAGAAAACACTAAAATAAATTAGATGGATATTAATTAAAGCCATGCCTGGGTTTATTGGAGAGGAGCTTTATTTCTACTGAAGGAGAGAGATGTTTTGCAAGTTGTCAAGAAAAAAATAAGGTATCTCTGAAGGAGCCTTTAGGAGAGATGCTCCAGGTGTCTCCAAAGAGGAAGACCATGGTCGCCTTCCAGCACGTGGTGCTGGGTGAGGACCTTCCTGAGAGAGGGCAAGGCAAGGCAAGGCGAGGCGAGGCAAAGCAAGGCAAGGCAAGGCAAATCAAGGCAAGGCAAGGCAAGGCAAGGCAAGGCTAGACAAGGCAAAGCAAGGCAAGGCAAAGCAAGGCAAGGCGGGCCAAGTTCCCCCGCAGACAGCGAAAGGCAGCCGTGGGCAGGAGCTCTGCCTCGCCTGCAGCTGGGGCTCCCAACTGCAGAAGCCTGGTTTTAAGGAATATGTTTAACACAAGCTCTTCAGGAAACAAACCCGTGTCAGCCGGAGCCAAGAACAGTCACCTCCATCTGGCTGGAGCACCCGAGAGAAAGTTGACTGCAAATCCCACCATATGCTCCAGACGCTTGGTACAAAAGCCTCGGGCATCCTACTAAACTTCCAGAAAAAAAACTTTCTCTGATGCTTGCTTTTCCTTTCCTCCAGCTTGTAAGACACCTTCCTTCAAATCCTGACTGGTGTAGGCTGATACTGACTTCTGCCCCACGATTTTGGGAAGGGCAGCCTGGTTTTGTGGTTCTCGTGCCACCTCGGTGGAGCTGGCTGACCATCGCCAGCAGCATCCATGGAGCACTGGCAAATCCCACTGAGGGTGGGACAGGACAGCTGGGCAGGGAGAAAATGGTGGCACATCCAAGGAGGGAGCAGGACAACATGGATCTCTTCCTATTGTCCCTGGCTTCACCATCCTCACCTCCATGGGCGACCTCACCCAAAGAGACAAGCTCCAGGACAGAGGGAGGAGAGGCAGGGAGCAGATGTGGGGGGAGCCCCCTGGGCTCTGTAGCCCCCTGTCCTCCCCAGCTCCCGAGGTCTGTCTGCATTAGGGGGCAGTGTGGGAACACGGAGCAGCCGGTGCTTTGTTTTGGTGCATCTCGGCGCCGAGCTGCTGATGCATAGCTAACGCAGCCGCCGACATTGATTTATGGTCAACTTTCCATTTCATCAGCACGCAGGGTACGGGGCGGCGCGGGGACTGCGCTGGGGAGAGCAGGCATGGCTGGGGGGGGGCTGCTGACTGGGCCCCCTCCATTTATTAAGTGTTATAAAGGTGTGGTATTAACGGATTTCAATTTCTAATTTTTCTTCCTACATTTCCCTGATACCCCCCTGCCCCTCCTTTGAGGGATCTGCACCCCGGCATCAATCTAGCTTTCAAAACAAAGCAGGAACACCTCTGATGACCTTTAGGAGGATGAGCAGAGGGTTTGTTTGCTCATCTAAACGGGACAAAGAGAGAGGCTGTAATAAAAGCATCTACCCACGCTGGTCATCAACCCAGCCACCTTTTGTCCTGAGTGCAGCCTGATGCTGCGCTGCTGGCTGGCACCAAAAAATGCCCCAGCAACCCAAGAGTGCCATGAGCCTCTCCTTTCCCATCATTTCAGGAAGGTTTTGGGAGACTCTGGAGGCTGCACTTCCCTTGGCCCCTGGCCTGATGGTCACTGCTGAGCCCCAGCATGGGGAAGGGACTCTCACTGCAAGACAGTGGCTGTGGATGGGCACTGCAGCCTGGAGTCCTCCTCGCTTCTCCCCCTCCTTGCTTCTCCCCCTCCTTGCTTCTCCTCCAAGCTCACTCCCATGGGTTTTTAGGCTGTTAAGTCCCAGGAGCAGTACATATAATTTTTTCTCTTTGCCAAAGACCTCCAAATGTGCAAGGCTGGGGGGGTTCATGTATTTCCAGGGTGGTTAGTGCAACCTGAGGATTTCTACAACCTGAGCTTTGCTGGAGACTCCCTTCTCAGCTCCCCGTGTCACATCCTACCATGCCAGGACAGGATCAGGCCCTCTAAACCCCCTCAAAAACTATCTGCTCATGCCTGCTACTCTCAGGAATATCCCTTGCAGGTCCCTGGCGCAGAAGAGCAAGGTGCTGAAAGCCCCTGAGCACGCTCCAGCAGTCTCCTGGCATGAGGACAGCACTGGCTGAGGTGGTACCACCAGGAACCTCATTCACTCCCAGGGCTGGCACACCAACGGGTGGAGAGAAGTCAGTCCTTTGCATCTTCTGTGACCTTTTTGTTTTTGCCCTCTAAATTTCAGCACTATAATCTCCAGACAGGAAATTACCCCCAAGCTGCGACCTGCTTGCCATCGAGCCTCCAGCCCATGTCTGCAAGTGCTGCTCTCCAGCATCTCCTGAAGCTGGAATGAGCTCCAGCACCCGCAATAAATCAGGCTTTCATGGAGGCGATGTTCAGACTATGTTAAAAGGTGGGATTTTTCTTCTCCCTTCCATCCCCAGGGCTGGGAGGAGAAACCAGATGTTGGAGGGCTTTCAGGAAAGGCAGGCTCTTGAGATGTCACATGTGAGCCATATGCACCAGCACCCGTTCTCTCTTCCCTCCGGCAGTGCTGGGGATGGGCAGCATCCCCCACACGACACCTGTACCAGTGTTATTACATTTCCTGGGTTTTCAGGATCCACCCCTGCTTTTGAGTCTCGCCTCCCCAGTGGCTCCTGGGCCAGCTGCATGGGAGGCAGGGAGCTAGGACAGGTTGTTTGCTTCTGAATCAGATCCTCAGTGCAAAAGTGCTACGGGAGGGCAGAAAGGAAAGTGGGGGGACAGCTTGGAGGCTGTCAACGGGAAGAGTCAAGATGGGAGCATGAGCAGCAAGTCTGGAGATGTGACTCCTCTTCCTCACCTTTCCCGCTCTGGGAAATCCAACCCATACTGTTGATGCCTTGCCCTAACTTCATGCCAGTTTTGCAGCCCTCGCATCTCAGTGTGAAGCAGAAGCCCCAAAGGACAGTCAGCTTCACCGTGGGGCGAGATCAGGACGTTTGGAGACACATTTGTTGGAAGCAGCAGCTTGGCACTCGGATTGCTGGCAGCAGCTATGACCTGCGAGATACCATCTCCGCTGTTGGCTTCACCCTGCGCCGCCGAGCGCTGCTACAAGATTCGCCTGTTTTAGGGTTCCCGATCAATATCGGATATTCTTACTTTGTCAGAAGCATGTTCAGGAAACAGGATCTCTCTCTCTCTCTCTCTCTCTCTCTCTCTCTCTCTCTCTCTCTCTCAAAAAAAAAAAGACAGGGCCCTCCTTCCCCCTTTCCACATGAGTGCAATCGCCGATATTGGGCTCAGATATCGCCACAATAAATCACAAGCTCCTTATCGAGCCTGCCTGTCTACTGCCCGAGAAGCTCTCCCATATACAAATCACAAGCCCACATTATAAAAACCCCAGCTTGCCAAAACAAATACTCCTTTCAACTTTTATCCCATTTTTTACACGAACAAGTGTTTCGTCCTCAAGAAGGAAGATTGTAAAGCACCGAAAGCTTGTGTCGCTGCAAACTGGTGCAGCTCACACCGTGCAAAGAGACCGCAGAGAAAACCTCCAAGGTTCAAGTTTTGAGAACTCCTTTTCTGTGTGTTTGTTGATATCCTTTCAGTTAGCATCGCTCCAAACATACATCACCCCCTCCTCTGTCAGTGCTCGGCATGGGATAAGGAGGGATTGAGGGGACTTTGGGGACTTTGCTGGGTATTTGCTTACAAGGTACCTCCACAGCATTCGGGGATTTGGCTGGAGCCTGATCCCACTTGCAGCCACAGCCAGGGTTTGTTAATGCTTTCAGTGATTGCATTTGGAAAAAATCAAGTGGTTAACCAGAGGAGGGGAAAAAAGTTTCAGGAATCAAAATCCAGAATGTTTTCAATTACGCACGTCTGTTAAGACTGAAGAACAAATACAATCCCAACCCAAACACAAACCAAGCAGCTTTGGGAAAAAAGCTCTGAAGTATTTACTGGTTGTAAATACACAGTAACCTCTTCGAGCAAGAAAGAAATTTGCTTTAAGGCCACAAAAGATAGAAAGCAAACTGGAAGGACAGCAGGAACACAAGTTCTTCCTAGACAGGTCAGCTATGCAGGCATGCTGCTTCCCCAGCATCCCCTTGGAAAAAAAACACAGGCATGACAGCGCTGACACCCAGAGCGTAAGCGAACACGTGCGCGGTGTGGAGCCGAGCACCAGGAGGAGTGGCAGCCTACCTGGAAGAAACCGGGCGGGATGGGGCCCCCAGGCATCCCGTCGTTCGGGGGAATGTTTCCAAGCACAGGACTTGGGGCGGCAGCTGCGCTCTGTGGGGAACAAAACCAGGACAAACACGGTCAGAGTTGTGGCAAAAACACGTTAAAAAAACACCCCCTCTCCTGCCACATCGTGGGTCAATCCACCTGGTCCCTCTGGAGCCCTGAGCATCGCTCCATGCTTCCTGAGCATCTTTCCCCTGTGGAGGAACCAGCTGAGGATGCTCACAGCTGGAGGGGCACCAGCCTTTGAGACACCCATGAAGGAGATGGCCACACAAAACCTGGGGATAATTCTGGGATTTGTTTATTCATTTACCCAAGCACTGAGCCTTGTTAATTCACCAAGGAGCCTCATCCAACATGTCATTTCAGGCAGAAGCTATTCTAAGGCTTTTTAAATGCTTCTTTTACCTCCCCCCTCCCGCTTGCTGATTCAGTCCTGTCCTCCAAAAATGATGTTTCCCTGACCTCACCAACATGCCAAGGTTTTATTACGCATTTCCAAATTCATCGCACTCGACCTGTGAGGTCACGTTCCCCCTCGTGCCTCCCCAGGATGAGCCACCAGAGTGGCTCCAGCCCCAAAAAAGAGGGACAAGGGCAGACATGGGTTACCCAGACACCTTGCTTGCTCCTACTCAGGATCCCTCTTTGTATTTAACTCCTTGTGGCTCTGGGAGAGCACCAGTGTGATGGGAGGCTCCTACCCTGAAGGAAAATATAAGAAAAAGAGCCTTCCCTAAAAGCCACTGCTGGTGACACATCCCTGCAGGGTTAGGAGCAGTACCTGTGCCTGTGCACTCCAAGTGACCCCCCTGTTCCCAGGTCAGCTACAAAGGTGCCTCAGTGACGTTAATTGTATTTGGATCACTGAACTCCTCCCTCCATGAATTTTTATGATGGATGTACCCACCTAAAACCATGGTGAAAAAATTTTCCACTGAGGAAATCCCATGAACAGCTGGGGCACAGCCTGCTCAGGTTTGGTTTTACCCAACAAACCCCGGGTCCTGACAGCAGCTGAGCCAGTCCCAGCTTCTGACCACATCCGATGCAGTGACAACCACAAGATGTGAGCAAAGGGGGGAAGCCGGGCTGTCAGGACTTGGGCAGTCTGGAAAACTAAGGATTATTACTAAGTACTAAGGATTGCCAAGGCGGGTTGGTTGGGAATCTCACTATTCCACACCAGAAAGCCTTGCAGAGGCAGGAGAGCATCAGACTAACCACTGCCTTGTGCCTTCCTGGGGCATCCCTTGTGCCCCCTCCGTCATGCTTTTCGGCAGGATGAGGGATAAAGACCAGGACCAGGCTGGATAAGCAGTTGCTTTTCCCACCCCAGCATCTGAGAGCTGTAAGTGGAAGGTGATTCCCCACTAAGAGCTCCCCTTCATGAAATAACCTGTATCATTACGGGGCCCTGCACCCCAAGGCACAGCCCATACCACACCCTCCCCATGCCCCTGAACAAGGCATCCTGAGCAGCCTTCCTCCCATCAGCAGCAAAGGCCAGATCTGAGTGTTTTTACAGTTAATAAAAAAAAGTCCTGGCAGGAAAAATAAGCCTGCCCATTCCAGGCTCTTTTTATACATCAGACGGCAGCAAAAATAGATGGGAGAGGGAGTGAACCCACTTCTCCCCCTCCCTCCATCCCCCCAAGTGGGTCAGCTATAAAAGTAAAACCAAATCTTAATCCAAGGCCATGAACATATTGCAGTTTCTCTGCAAAGCAGATGACGGTTCTTAATGCAAAAATATATAAGACCGAGCCCCAAACTGCAGCGAGCCCATTTGGAATTTCCTTTATTAAACCCTCTATCACGCAAAACACTTCTCTCCCAAGGCGGCGAGCGCTGCAATAAAGCTGCCAAGGTGATATTTTATGGTTTCAAGAGATTTCCAGCACACCATAATCCTTTGCTGGGGGAATCTCCCAAAGCAAAATGGATCCCAAAGTAGTGGGGAGTGAGGAGGGACATGGATTTGGGGATCCAGGGAGAGAGGACGCTGCCCTCCTCCTCCCCTCTGCAACAGGGAGCAGAGGGAGGAGGGCAGAGCAGCCAAAGAAAATCTTGAAGCGAATGCCCATTTTTCCACAAAACCACAGAGTATTTTCCGCGTTAAACACCCTGAAACCTCACCTATGCCTTTGCGGCGTAAACGGGGATTTAAAGTTCCTCGCACATGTGGCGCTTGGCAGAACTCGGTAATTAAAAACCCGCAAGTGCCCTGAGCATATTGCAGGATGGGAGCCAAATTGGTCAGCCCTTGATGAATGATTTACAAGGCTGCGAAGTGACATTATATTTCTTTTTTTTATTCCCCTCCCCATCACCGCTGCTAAGGTAAACACCAAGGCACCTTTAGCCCCATGAAGCGATGGGAGCACAGCCACAGCTGCAGCAGTGCTATAAAACCTTTGGGGTATGCCAGAAAGAAAAAAGGGAAAAAAGATAGTAGGAATGAACTTCCCAAACCTCAAGGGTGAGCACAGAAACCCAAGGGCTTTCCAGCACCCATTTCCAGGACTTTTTTAGCCACACAGCTCCTCCCACATGGTTTATTTTCACCATTTTGGCTCAGAAACTCTTATTAGGGACTTCTGGTTGCAGTTTGCCTTCCAAGCCTCTTTCCTCAGGTGAATATCTAAAACCCACTAGGTCCCTGTACAGCAGGTACAGACAAGGTGGAGATGCCGTGGAAGCCAGCAGGAGACAGGCATGGAACTGCTGTGCCACAACATCCAAGCTGGTGCTGAACTGAAAGCACGTCCAGCCACATGAAGGGTCCCCATTTGCATGAGATGCCCCAAATTTCCTTCCACCAAAATACATGGAAACCACTGCCAGAAATGAGCCAGGACAGCTCTGGCACTGCTGGCATGCCAGCTCGTTTGCCTTTTATTAGATGGGAAATCTTTTCCATGTTAGAAATAAATATATATGCATTCCCAGGACATGCATGCACAGCTATATACACAAACATACATATGGGGTTTTCTTTTCTTCTGCCACATACGTTGGTATTTTTCCTCTTTTTTGGTGGAAGCCAGCGGAATGATGACAATCTGTATCACCACATTTCGCTTCCAAACCAAAGCTCTCAGTTAACACACCGGCTCGGTACGCCAGCAGATGCCGTGTAAGCCTTTAAATCGCACACTAATTGCACTAATTGAGCTAACAGTCTCTGTTTCGTCTCCCTACCCTGAGTCAACCAGCGTCTTCTGGTACTGCTGTAGAGATCCAAGCTGTTGACTGTAGTGTTATTTTGTCAGCCATTAAACGATTCATCAGAGTCATTAATTGATTTATTACCGCTGCCTGCGAGTATAGCTTTGCAAATAAAGAAGGATGGAGGTCAGGAGGCAATGGAAATCGGACAAAACAGCACAGCCAGGAGCTGGGCACTTGAATTCATCGATAGGAGCCTGCTCACGCAGGACCACTGGCATCAGGTTATGGGGGAAAAATGGGGAAAAAAGGAAAAGATGTGCTGTTTGGCTGTGCTGCAAAGCTGGGTAGGTTCTTCAGCTACAATATATGCAGGATGCCAAAGGGCTATTAAAACCATCTTGTTTTCTTAACCTAATCCTTAAGGAGAAACCAGGTTATCCTGCTGTATTAATTGTGTTGAAGAGCAGCAGGGAAGAGGCACTGGCTGCACAGAGCAGCTCCCTAGCCCTTGGTGCATCCCTGCCAGCATTTTGGTGTCACCCAAATTTGCTTTCCCAGGCCAGCTGAGCCAGGAACATAACTCACCTCTGCTGCCCCACAGCCCTGGGAGGATCTGTGGGCTGGTGCTTTTATTTATTTACTTTCTTTAATGCAGGGTTTAGGTCTTTGCTGGGCGTGAGGGTTTGCTGCGAGCAGGGTGCGGCGAGCCGTTTCCTGCCCCCCGCCCTGCGGCACGCTCGGCCCAAGAGGAGCTGGGAGGCACTGCCGAGGCCCCGAGAGGGTTGTGGGGGCTGAATTTAGAAACCAGAGCAGGTGGGTTGAAATCGCTGTCACCGCCAGAACGTTGCTGCTCCCAGCCCCAGGGTACCCATGTAATAAAAGGCAGCACCCAACAAGAGAGGGCTTGGGAAGCTGAGGAGCTTTCCAGATATGCTGTCCAAACAGTAGCCCTTGGGATGCTGCAAGGGACTCCTCCTCGTCATCCCCATTGCTGGACCTTGAAAAGCACCATGAAGGTGGGCTAAAGCACTGCACCCCTCCTGCACTGCACCCAAACCCGCCACACTTCACCAACACGAGCAATGGTTTCTATTAATCATCTGTGAAAACCAGGTTCTCACTGACAGTAGTTACTCTGCCATTAAACACAAGCCGGTGTCCCCATCACACACTCCAGGGGACCAACTCCAGTTCACACGGGCAGCTGTGCAGCTCACCCCAGCATCCCACGGTTGCCTTTCACCCAACACTTATTTTTAATAAAAATAACCTCCCAACAGTGGTACAAGGAGCTGGCAGGTAGCAGTGAGGATCCTCCTTTTGTGGGAAGCACCACTAGCATTGGCTGCTCAGCCAGCCCCAGTCTCCATTATCCCGGCAGCGAGATGGGGAGAGCAAAAATATCTTCACAGCACAGGCCTAAAACTGAGCTAAGGATGACTGAAGCTTTTTGGCCTCCAGCTGTTTTCCCTAGCTCTCCTCTCCAAAAGAGTGGACTGGAGGATTTTGGCTGCATCTCACCATGCAGCCACTGCGGGAGCTGCACAAGACTTGAGGGTAGCTGCCTCTGGTAGGAGTACATGGGGATGCTCAGGACATGCTGGTGATCTGGTACCTATCTGTCTCCTTTGATTTTATTTTTTTGCCTAGAGCACAGGCTTTGGAGCCTAAAGAAGAAATCAGCGTGCAGGTCAGGACTTAAGCAGGCTGCGTAAACAGGTAATACGGAATTTAATTGGACTCCAGTTAAGCCTTTTCATCTCATTAAAGCTGCCTTCATCTTATATAGCCAGGTTTTAAATTTAATAATAGAACCCTCCCACACCTCACAGTAACCCGATTAACGCCGGGGAGGACGACACGCTGACCGCTTCCTCGGGACCAAGCCCTCAGATCCTCTCCCACATCAGTCCCCTCTGTGAGTTGGTGCCAGCATCTGTGTTGCATCAACATGCATCAAATAAATATAACAACAGCCCACTGCAGATTCTGTGAGTGTGATCACCAGCCCACATGCCGGCAGCAGGCACCTACTGGGCACCTACTTCAAAACCACAGTGCCCGCAGAGCCTCTCAGGTGGGCTCAGGATGTTTTTGGGGCACGCTGTGCTCCCCACATGGGATACACTGAAGTCCATCCTACTTCTTCCAGTGGAAGCCACTTGGCTGGATGCTCCAGGAGACAAAACAAACCAGTTTTGGTTTATTTTAGGGTAAGAGAAGGTAAAAGGAGACTGGGATGAAGCTTTGTGTATTGGCGAGATATAAAAAAACCCAGATTAAATGGGCTCGTAACAGTATCACCACACCACTCAAACGCCATCACTGTGCTCCTGTGGGACAACATGCTGTGCATACAAGTTCAGCTTAATTATACTTCTACGACAGCACAAGCTTTTTGTGCTTATTTTAAATACATCACCTGCGAGCTGCCCGGCACACAAAGCTCCAGCGTACACCCTGGCCAGGAACAGCCACGCTCGGTCACTTTTCCCCCTTCTTTATGCAGAAAGAAACAACCCCCAGCCCTGCATTCTCATTGAGCTTTAAAAAAAAAACCATAAAAAAGGCACAACAGTTGAATAGTGTTTCAAGCTAATACGGAGTTTTTTGCTGGTTTTTTTTTTTCTCCTCCCCCCCTTGTAAAGGATAATCTGAGACAGCAGCTCCGGCCACGAAACAATAGGATTTTAATCTCTTAAGTCGGCGTCCCCCTTATCCCCGGGAAGGAAACCCCTTCAGTCATTTACAAGTTTGTAAATAAGGCTCTTGGTAGCATCTCGCGGACATCTGCTCCGCCAGCCCGCCAGAGTTCCTGCTAACATTTACAAACATCCTTCCACAAACACCCAGCGCGTTCTGCTGAGCTGGCTTTCTCTAAATATATCCCAAGGAAATAACTTGGCAGGGCTGCAAAAATTTCACAGCGACCGAATTAAAGGGGGGGCGGAGAGCGGGGGGATAAGGACGGGAGGTGTAAAACAGACTAAATGCAATTAGGCTCCCTTTTGCACGCACGTGTGTATGAAAGGTTTACAAAGGGAAACTTGTGGGAAGTTAAGCTGGGCTTGCTGGAAGTGCTTCCCCCGACTTAGGAAGGGCTTTGCAGAGGAGAGCACTCCAATGCTTCCCGTAGTGTGTTGGGTGGATGGATGCACCCGTCCCTGGTATTTAGAGATGTTTTGCTGTGGGCAGCCTGGAGTCCTCCCTGTCCCCAACTTGGAGCAAAGGTGAAACTGAGGGTCCCGGCTTTCCCACTGCCAGCAACTTCCTCAGCACAAGACCCACGTCCAGCCTACACCCTAAAACCAATGTGTGAACCCTCCCCACTACCAAACAGCTTAAATGGATCCTGTGCAATTAGCAGCCTGGAAAATGCTGTAAATACACAGGTATTAATTACTATCAATTCCCCTCTAATAATTCCAGCAACAGACAGGCCAGGCTCTTTTCCAGCAATCAATACCATCCATTTCAGGGTCTACCTGCCAAAAAAGTTATATAAAATAATTATATAAAATTTTCATTAGATAATGCAATTGCTTAGGACTATTAATCTACCGCTCATCTATCAGTGCAGGATGCTCGGCTCTGCTAAGGGCCACCCGGGCACTGCTGTGGCGCAGCTCCTTGCACTGACAACCTGGATTTCCTCCTGCACTGGACACTTGGTGGTTCCACCTGCTCCTGATGTACCCACACAAACTTTATACAAAGCTTACGGATTAATTTCAGATTTTTTAAAAAGTATTATTATTTTTAAAACCCATATGGAAACGGCCCCAGCACACAAAGCTGCCAGGAGCAGTTTGCTGGAGTTTTCCGCAAATCTGTGATGGTTAAATTACACGGGACTTTACTCCCAGCGATGTCCCTTGCTCCACCCACACTGCTGCTGTTGAGTTGTGACTATGTGGAGTTGCATGACTCTGTTACCAGCCTTTGAAAAGATCAGATTAAGGAAAAATACTGCTTCTCTCTCAAAAAAGTAGTAATAATTTGGTGATGAGGTGCAAAGGGAGGCTGCTGGCATTGGCAGCCGGACTTCTGCTTCCCAGTGCCTGCACAAATCACCACTCCTCTGCCTTCTGCCTTCTTCCAGATTGAAACTGCCAAGCAAATTTTGGAAGGGGTTGTAAGAAAAGCTAGATTTAAATTGGCAATCTAAGTTAAAAAGGAAAAATAATAATAATAATAACCTGTGACTTTAGAAAAACACCACACCACGTGCATTTGAAGAAAACTAGTTCTAACTTGTCCAAAGGATTAACTGACAACTAATGAGGATATTACCAATCCCATTGGCTAAACACCTCAGAGGCATACAATGTCCAGCAGAGATTTCCCTATTAAAGATGGGCACAGATTACAAATATATTTTTAAATTTTTGCCACCTTGTGTTTCAGCCAGTTGATCTCATTGGTTGCTCTTTGCAATCAAAAGTAATACAAAATAAGCTGCCAGTTTGCATGGAGAGTCAGTGATGTCTGATACCTAACCCTCATCCGGATCCAGGGAAGGGGATGAGACTCCCTTTCCCGGCACCTGCCTTTGCAGTGCAGCAGGAAAAACTGAGACATCCCTGGAAAAACATCCATTTCCATTGTTTGGGCAGTGGGATGCTGTGAGATGAAGCACTGACACTCCAGCACAGCTTCCAGCACTTCCCACCCCCAACCCAGGCAGAGAAGACCAGGCCCCAGATTTACCCCACGGGAAAACATCACGGTTTTCTCCATCCTCTCCCGCCGCGGGGAAAGAGAGGAGAGAATTAATGCAAATACTCCCATTCTTGTCATGCACTTGAATGCCAAAATATCCCATTTGCTTAAGCCTATTTTACTGCGAGCAGCTGCCCTGGTATTATTCCCCGACACCAAAGGCAAAGGGCAAAAGAAGTTGGTCCGGAGCAGGTGAACACCATCTGCCCGTCCCTGACAAGATGCTGATGGCCACCATCTTCGTGTAATAACACAAAGCCCATCTGAACGCCTGCGAAAGGTTACGGCGGTGCTTTTTAAGCGCTTTTTAAGCGCCGCCGTAACCTTTTGCAGGCGTTCAAACGGGTTTTGTGTACCTACGGAGGCGGCCAAGCATCCATCCCCGCTCGCAGCGGCCCCTGATGGATTTGCCTGCTGATCTGTGAAGAGTGAAGTTTTTTCCACAACGAGCTTTTTTTTTTTAAAAAAAAAAAAAAAAAAAGAATAAAAAATCCCCTTCTCTAACAAAGCTGCAGGTTAACAAAAAAGAAATCATCATTTCTAACAAAAGTGGCTCTGTTGATATTTGATGATGCTTTGTAGCACCTTCTCTGCACAGCATCTTACATGAAAATATGCTGTTGCAGGGTTGGAAATGCTTTAAATCGAGGAGGAGATGGCAGGTGACTTAACTAAGGGCTGTGAGTTGCTGCACGGGTACAAAGTCCAGCACGCCCTATAAACCCTGGAGAGGTGGATGGGGAGGAAGGTGGTGGACTTTGCACAGGAGCAGCCGGCACTGCTGTGGCCAGACACAGGGCAGCCTGTCAGAGCCCTAAATTAACTGGGATGAATGGACTTACTGTGAATTTGAGGGCTGTTGTATTTGGCAGCAATGACAGCAATGGGCTTTTGTTCTCCCCATCACCCCAACAGCATCCTTCCTATAGGACTCATCCTAAAGGACCCATCCTCCTGGGAGCATTGCCATGACTAACCCACCACGTTTCTGCACCCTTGACTCATCCCAAGAAGCCAGCATGGACTTAACGTCCTCCATGAGGCTGTAGCTGTGCTCCAAGGGCCAACTCAGTCCTCAATGAGCCATTGTTGGGACAGCAACACCATGGCATCATGAGGAAAGCTGCTGGCAAACCCCAATCCCAAGAAGGCTGGGTTTTGTGACTGAGTGATGATGTAGAACAGCCATCATGCCCTCAGCATGACTCCTACCATTTCCAGGGCGATGTTTCAAAAATGGTCAAACTATTCTGCCCTCCATGCAGCTCTTTCCACGGACATCCTGCCCAGGAAAGGAGCCACAAAGCATCCTGCATCCTGGCATCCATGCAGTGTTCTGCTGTGGAGTTGTAGAGCATCCTGCACCCCTGCATCAGTAGTGCCAACTCTCCCCAAGCACTGGACGGCCACCGACGAGGTCACAACACATGCAGCCTCTCAAGTGCTGTATCCCAGGCTCACCCATCCCTGGTGAGTGGGGTTGTCCAAGCAGCGTGGACTGAGCACCACTGATACTCTTTCCAGGCAAGCTGAAAGCTTGAGCAAACAGCTTGGGCTTGAAATGCATCAAGCTCAAGGGGAAGGTGCAACATGTGGGTGTGAGGCGGTGGCAGGAGGAAAATCCCAGCTCTCCTCATGACCTGCCAGCACAGGATCTCAGCCCAGGCTGTGGCCACTGCTTTACCCCAGCAGCACCAAGACCGAGCTGTGACTCCAGGGGCACAGACAAAACCAAAGCAGTGCTAATCATCCCCAGAAATCATCCGTGTGCATCTGCCAAGGATCAGAGATGAGGATTTTTGGGGAGGGGGGATTGCAGCAACTTTCCCCTCCTCTCCACTCATCTAATCCTCCAGGCTAATCCCTTCCAGCCATATGGAGCCCTCACATCCCAAATCTGCTCCCAGGCTGCCCCCTCCCACCCTATATGCCCCTGAGAGCAATGCTTTGGACCTCAAAAGTGGTGTATGGGTGGGGAAAGGGTGCAATGCCCCTGCTCCAGATGCTGGAGAGATCCTACGACCACTGCACACACAGAGTTTCTAATGAAAATTCACATTAAAATACCCTAAACCCATGCAAGCACAGCCCCATGTCTGGTGTTCCCCCACTCTTTTTAAAAGTACAGTTTATTGCAGTTATTTGTGGGTGCTGCCCCCCAAAAAGACTGTTTTCCATGTCTGATAATTTCTTGAGGCGTTTGCGAATTAATAGAGCAGCTAGAGCAAAGGACAGGAGGAGTAAATCTGATGTAAGCCAGCGTGTAATTCAGTGTTGTTCCCAAGAACTGGTGGCTTTCTCCACAGTCAAAAAAGCCAGGGGCTAAGCTAACTTGGAGGGGGAGCAGACCTTCCCTGGTAGGATGGGATTTCTTGGGAGGGGGAGGGTGAATGGGAAGAGTTTAATTTCCAGGGCATTTTAACCATTTTAGCGTGTTCTGGGGGAGAAGAGGTGCACATCCATGGGATGAGAGGGAATTCACCATAACACCTTGCCTCACGCCCTGCTTTCTCTTGTCTGCCCTTACCCAGGGCTTGGAAACACTGCTCCAAAGTGGCCCCATATTTTATTTACCTAATGTCAGCTCTCTGCATTGCTTTGCCATTGCTGGCAGCAGCAGTCCAGGCACAGCTGAGCTGCAGGACTTCCCTGTGGAAAAGTCCCTCTGGGGTTGCACAACTGACAAGTTGCACATTGGGCTAGGGGAGAATTCCTGGTAAAAATACGGGTTTTAAAATAGTCACTGTTTTTTGCACAGAGCAGTTTGGGTAGATGCAACTCCAAGCCTCATTACTCTTAAAGCTTACAAAACGTTAATTATTTCTCTTCTAAGAGCACCTCTCCCTGTCAAAACATGGTGGTTAATACAAACCCCCCATTTATGAACTGGATGCTTTTTGAAGCTGGCTCTGGAGAAACCCTATAAAACCAGCGTGCAAACCCCTACCCCCTGCCCCAGCAATAAACTGGTACATGAGGCAGGAAAACTTAAAAGTCTGGAGAGCAAGGAAAAAAAATAAAAAGAGTCCCAGGCTTTCAGACAGTAGAGAGGGGGAGGGAGCACAGTGAGAGCGCTGAGCATCACTGCAAGGTCTTGTTTAGACTGGCAGCGTTGGGAAAAACCCGGTTACAGAGCCAATAAGTGGAGTTCAAGGGATGGACCAGGCCAATGAGTGGAGGGAGCACGGGCATGGTGGTCATGGCCATGGACTGCTGATGGAAACTTTCTGATGGGCTTTTTCTCTCTGTTTTTTCACACTCGTGACTGAACAGCTCCTTCGCTCCCCAAGTCAGAACTGCTCTTGCAACACCCGGATGCAAAGCCCAGGCACACGCCAGCAGGTCGACACCGGTAGCATGGCCCCCACAGCACCCTCCTCTCCATGGGCACCAGGTTGTGGCCCCATCTCTGATGTGGACCCTCCCTGGTCCCCAAAGCTGAGAATTCCACCCCATAACCTCCTGGCTCTGAAGGCCCTGGGAACAGAAAACCTCCAAACCCCACAGGGAGCGGCAGGCAGATCCTGAGCTCCTCAAAAGGCAGAGGATGGCCCATGGCACTCCAGTTAGGTTTTTTATGTCTTGGTACAGGCTAGAGAGAAGACCCTCCGACTGCCCAGGCACCTCAGGCACCCTGCAGGTAGCTCTGATGGTCTTAGGGGTTTCCCCTTCCCCTTGTCCTGGGACAGGGCACTCATCGCAGCAGCCCCCAGCACCCATCAGAATTTTGGTGGGCAATGGCCTCTCCCGGGAAAACTCTTTCCAGCTGCAGCATGGAAATGACACGAGGGACGAGGGGCCTTTGTGCAGGCAGCACCCTGCTAAGCTGCACAAAGCTGGGAGCAGGGGGGTTCAAAGGCTCCTGGTGCAGGGAAGGGGCCCCTCCATCTTCCCCCCTCCAGGGCACCGGCTTTTGTATCGCCTTGGCCGGATTCGCTAACTCCCCTCCCAGAGCTGGCTGGGGCCTCCTCCGCCTGCAATCCCTGCGGATTTTACCTCCGGGCAAGAGCAAGGGGGGGAAGAAAGGGGGGGCAGCCCAGTGCCTTAAAAGAGCCTGGTAAAAACAACAGACTGCAGTTGGGGGATAGAGACACGATGGCTTTAAAAAAGCACACCGACGAGGAGAGTTTGATGGCTCTGCCAAAAGGAAAGAAGTGTCTTCCCACTTGCAAACAAGAGTTAATTATAGAAAAAAAGGCCCAGGAAAGTGTTAAAACCATCTGTGCCATGAGGAAGAGGCTGGGGCTGGGCGGGCAAAGGCAGCAGCGCTGACAGCTGCTGTGTACAGGCAGCCTGGACCGCTCCCCCTGCGCTCCCCCGGCACCGCACCGTGCCCTGCTATCCTCCTGCCCTGCCATCCTTGCTGTGACATCCTCCCACCCTGCCATCCTTGTCATGCCATCCTCCTGCCCTGCTGTTCTTGCCTGTGCCATCCTTGTCGTACCACCCTCCCACTCTGCCATCCTTGATGTGCCACCCTTGCCCTGCCATCCCCCTGCCCTGCCACCCTTGTCATCCCTGCCACACCAGCCTTGCTGTGCCATCCTCCTGAGCCAACGGTGTTAGCAAGCACAGGTCCTATCTGCCCTAGGACGTACTGTGGGTCCCCAGCGGGATCCCCCCAGCAGCCTCCATCCTGCAGGGATGCACAGGGCAGGAGATACGGGTTCATCAGAGAAAGCCACCACCAAAACCCCCAGGCTCTTTTAAGCCCCTAAAGTGGCCTGGGTGGCACAGAAGGGACATTCCCAGGATGCACAGGTTTGCCAGGAGACCCAACCTAAAAATACGTCCCACTGAAGCATCACACAAGTACATTCCAAGAGAAAGACTTCTAGGCACCCGTTTTTACCCCAAACCCTAGTGAAACAAGGCCCCAAGCAATGATGCCAAGTGCCCTGCATTGCCTCCACCATCTCCTCATCAGGGATGAGGACAGACGTGCCTCTTGCTGTGGGAAGGAGAGGATCCACGGGAGGCCAGAGACCCGCCCGCAGGGCTGCACACACCGCCTGACCCCGCAGCCGGATCCCAACCGCTTCACAAATATTTACCTAGCTGGTTTTTAAACAAACCCCAAATGCCAGAGAGTTTAAAGTCCATGCCCTAAACAGCTCCTGTCTTGCTCTTGCCTGCCCTCAGGTCTCCAGCCGCCTGCCCAGGGAGCCTCCAGGCTCCTGCACCCTGCCCCGACCCTCAGGTTTAAGGAAACTGCAGGCAGCAGCAGACAGGCTCCTGCCTGGTCCAGTAGCCAGGCCAGAGGCAACACTTCTGCCTCTGATTTTATTAGGGACGTTCAGGCTGGATGATGCCTGAACACGCAACTGGTGCATTTCAAAGAAGCCCTCATGCTGATGAGCTTGCATATAGATTCCTCGCAGAAAATAATTAGCCATAATTAAGGGCTTCTGGTTTATGGCTCCAACAATTGTTTAAACAGCAGAGCCCTGTTCAAATTAAGTTCAGGACTCACCAATAAATATTTCTTTACCATGCTATGGTTTAGTTTCAAACTCCTGCTTGGAGCAGCCAGCCTGGGCTGCTTAGATTGGGGTCAGAGCTGCTTCTCCTATGAGCAGGCAAAGGAGCTGCGTGGTTGGACTCAGCACCAAAATCACTCTCTTTCGAAGCAAAAAAATACTGTGGGGAAGAGAAGAGAAGAAGGAATGATAGGAAACTGATGGGAGCTGGAGAACACGAAAGTGGATGAAGAGCAAGCAGGTGCTGCCAGTGGGCAGATGGCTCTGAGACATGACATGGCACCAATGCTCATGGCATGGCTGGATCAGCTGGCATTTCATCTCACCAAGTCTGAGTTTGAGGCAGTTCGAGGTTCTTCCATGTAGCATCTACCCACTGGGCTGGCCCCGGCCCCACCTGCAGCGCTCCCTCCCTATGGACAACATATGGCACGTCTCACCTCATTAGAGACATAACTAGCAGAAATAATAAGCAAGTCTTAACATAAAATCTAAACTACTGCGCTAGAACAAGCTCTTCAGCACTGAGGTTTTCTAGTGTCTCACACCAAACCCTGTTCCAACATCCAGCTGTGGTCCTGCAGGCTGCTCATCCTCCACAAAACCAGCCTGGGCAGTTATCAACTGGGCAAAGCAGAGTTAAATATGGAGATCAATATTTATATCAAGGCAGCTTCTGAGAGGTTTCAGTTGGTTAAGTAGCCTTGAGATTTTGGTTGGGGAAGGCAGTGCTGCTGACGTGGCCGTAGGTGACTCGGGGGTCATCTATACAATTGTGATCTCCGGAGGAAGTTGCTGACGAGAGGGAATCATAGAATCATTTATGCTGGAAAAGACCTTTAAGAACATCGAGTCCAACCACTCCCCCAGCACTGTCAAGCCCACTGCTAAACCATGTCTCTAAGGGCCACATCTACACGACTTTTAAATCCCTCCAGGGATGGTGAATCCATCACTGCCCAGGGAAGCCTGTTCCAATGCTTGACAACCCTTTCGGTAGAGAAATTTTTCCTAATATCGAATCTAAACCTTCCCTGATGCAACCTGAGGCCATTTCCTCTCATCCTGCTTGTTCCAGCAGTCCCAGGCTGCAGGAACCACTCATGGGTGGAAACCTGAAAGCAGCTCCCCAACACATATGCTGAAAGTTTACTTTTTTTCCACTTTTTAATTAATACCAGCCCTCTGTTAGCACTGGCAAAGAGGTGTGCCACTGTCTACCAAAAGGCACCATGCTGTGATGCAGTTCCACCACACTGGGATTCAGTCTCATCACACTGGACCAGGTAAAGGACAAGAAAAGAGGATTCCACACAATGGCCTACGTAGGAGTTCTGTCCCCAGCATGGTGGGGACATCACTTGAGGCTGCTGGCCCTCAGCCTGGATAGCTTCTCCTCTCCAAGGCAGGCCCCGAAGCCACCCCAGGGCCACTGAAGAAAGGCCAGATGTTGCTGCAAACCAATAAAAGTCTTTCCACTGTTTTCTTTGAGGAAAATGGATTATTTCCCTTGTGTCTGCTTCCTCCAGAAGAAATAAGCTCAAAAAGTCGAGGTAGCAAAACCCCAATGCTGCTCTGCCACCCAAAAGGGCATCTTCGTACACATTTGGTGCCTCCCCAGAGGCACAAGCCGGGAGCACTGCTGGCTCCTGCCAACTGCAGGGTTTTTCCAAGTATGATCTAGGAGCATCGTGGGAAGCACGCAGGGAAAACAGCCATATCATAAACCAACTCCACTTCATGACCTGAACGTTTTAAGACGTAGCAGGAGTCTTTGTACTGTGGCCATAACTGCAATATATCAGTTAGCCATCGCTTCCACCAAGATCTAGCGCTCTAGATCTTGCAGCAAACGCTGACTTAAAGACCCATATCAAATACATTATGATACCACTGTTTCCCGTTACCCACGCTGATGATTCAATTAATTTAAAAACAGCAGTGAAATTTCATTTCACCATTAACCCTGCAATCCCCGGCAAACGTCAGCTGGGAAGGCAGCAGCCACCTGCCCAAGCTTGGATGGACCAGAGGGGTGGAGGAGAGCAAAGGGGTCAAAGATGAGGAAATACAGATGTGAGAGGAGAAATGGGGCAAGCCCTTTGAAAGGGCAGAAAGCACAGGAAAGTTTGCAGGAGAGACGGGACAGGGAGCAGATGAGGGGTTGCAGAGCAGCGCCTGCAAAGGCTTTTATTTGAAACAGGCTCTTGCGGGAAAGGCTCACTGTCCTCCTTGCATCAGGCACTGCTTGAATTCACGGGGTCCTGCACAACTCCAAAGGCAAACATGATGCAGAGCACAAAACACACTGGCAGACACCCTCCAAAAGGGTAACCGCTGGAGCCTGCCCAGGTCTTGCCTTGGATCCATCAGTAGGGCCAAGGGTTAACAAGAACCATCAAATGGAGCGCAAGCAGTTCTTTCAGGAGGGTAAAAGGTTGCACTTTTAGAAACCTGCAGTGATGGTTTGCACATAGGCTCAGGTCTCAGGTCAAGTGGGGTTCACCCATGGCTTCATCAGGCAGCCCAGCTCACCACGGAGGAACAGCACAGAAGGGACACGGCCACCCGACGAGCTTTCTTCCCTGACACGTGGCCGGAGAAGAATAGTTAGCCCAAGCAGAGCTCTCCCATCTGCTTTTGTTTTCCACTCTTCAGTCCCGGGCTCCGCTAAAGCCCCTGAAGTCACCGGGCATCTGTTCTCCTCCACCCATCGCAATCTGCCAGGCACCGCCGCTCTGACAGCCATCCATCACGCCGTAATACGCTGACCACGAGACCCAGTGGGACATCATTTTCAAGTCAAATGCAGCAGTTAGCATAAAATAAAGCATTGCCCTGGTTTGTTGTTTCTTTTTCTTTCCTGACGATCCCGCAGCTGCAGCTAGGGACTCGGTATGCAACAAAAGTGAGGGGGGAAAAAAGGCACAGGAAAATGGCAATTCTACTCTTCTGAGTCATAACAATTATGACGTTGTGATAAGAAACGTTTTCTATGAATTTTTAAGTACCAGTAATCCTGTTTTGCAATTGTCCCCCGGGAACAAGGCGACAGATTGAATGGGGTTGACAGTTATTTCCATCCTGACGAACACGGCTCCGACACGCCGTCTCCTCCCTCCAAACTTCCCGGCCCCGCATTCAGCCCACCACTCCAGTTTGCTTGGTGGAAGCAAGGCGGAGCTGGCTTGTCCACTGGTGTGACTGAGGACATCCCCAATAACCCTGTGAAACCACCCCACTGGCCCCAAACCCTAAGCATATACTTATTTGTGCACCCATAAAGCAGAGCTGCCCTCCAACAGCACACGTGGGGAAGAGACACATCCCATGAAGCCCCTTTTCCTTGTACACACAGCTGTGCCCTCAAGAAACCTTCAGCTGTGAGCTATGAGGTGAGTCGAGCATCTTGGTCCCCCTGTGGTCCTGCCATAGCAAACACCCTTGCGAGGGGTCCAGAGAAGATGAGGATCAACAGGGAAAAGCATCACTTGACGGTTCACTATTTGAGACTCCAAAATTTCCAGCACCACTCTAAAACCCTGCAGATGTATCTCACTGATATAGGAGAGAAGGCGGCAGGCAAACACACCTTTTTGTTCAAGTCTTTCAGACCGGGAACAAAACCAGTTCCTTTTACCTCTTTTGTAAAATGAGCACCGTCATCAGAATCAGTGCTGAGGAGCGAATTTGTTTTGCAGAGGATCAAATAAATAATGGATGACGAAGGAAAGCTGCCACGGCGAGACTGCTCGAGAGATGCTCTGCTCTAGGCAGCCTTTCCCAATATGCTCCTTCTTACAGCTCCTCACGCTGTCTCCAGCTCCAGCCCCAGCGATGCTCCACAAACCTGGGTACCAAGGGGTGCACCGGCCAAAGCAACACACTCCAGGACATCAGTGCCTTAGGGCTGTTGACTTTGGCAGCCCATACATACGATAGGGATGTGTTTTAATTGCTGGCAGGCAAGGAGAGAGATGTGGGATGTGCTCCTGCAAACCCAGGGCCCTGGAGCTTGAGCAGCCTGGCACAGAACAGCATCCCCAGAGGGAAGGCCCGCTTGCTGTCTTCCAGTGCTGGCCATTCTCAGTCACTAGCCTGTAAGTCCCAGTCCTTTCAATAATCTGTTATTTTTAAAAAGGAAATACTACATTTCTGCTTCCCTGCAAGCAGTCACCCTATGCCTCTCCCACCTCTGCCCTGGGATGGCTCTGTGCCACCATGCCAGTGCCCAGCAAGAGCAGGGATGATGCCCCACGCCCACCTATGAGGGAAGCCTGGGCCTTCAGTGCTCTATAGCCAGAAGACATTAAAATCAGCCTGTCAATTTAGATGCAAATTTATTTTAGACGCGACAGAGGGCTTACAGAAGAAGGTGTACTAGATGCTGTTTGCTCCTGCTGAGGCTGTTGTGATTTGGCTTCTAAGGGGGTTGGATGAGTGTTGGGATGGGTGAGCTTGAGAGATGGGTGCTGTGAAACAGAGGTTTGCACCTCTGGATCAGTCCCTGGCTGAAACCTGGCTCCATAATGACCAAAATCCCTTCGTCTGAAGGTTGTGCAAGCTGCTGCTGTCGGAGAGGTGCAAACACAGAAGCCTACCACCACAGCCCCTTCGCACCTCTTCCCAGCAAGTCCTCCTTGGTAAGATGCCTCCAAGACCGGTATCCTTTGTTTTCTGCTTTGCTTTCCTTCTCTGAGCCTGGGCAGCCTTCCCCCTGTCCTCCTCCCTGTCCCCACCACTACCGCCCCAGGGCCAGGCTGCAGCCCGGCAGGTCCCGGAGGCGGTTTCTCAGAAAGCTTAACCGTTTCTGCAAAAACTTTGGGAGTTTGGGCCAATGGCAGGAGTTTCTTTAATCAACTCAAATGGCATTTTCTGCAGATAAGTATCCCACTCTCGGCCGCCAAGAAAAAGCCAGTCGGCCAGCAGCAAAAAAAAAAAAACAACACAAAAACTCCAACACAACCCCCCCCACGGAGTCTGCAAAGTCACCGCACAAGCTCGCGGGGTGATTATTTATAGCCTTTCCCTCTGCAAAAGCCAAAAATAATTGTTCCAGCCCAATTAATGAATTTCTGAACGCTGGGCTCAGGGGTAGCCACCAAAGTGCCGCACTCCAAGCTACTTGCAATGTACTGGGCTCTGGGATAATGTATTTAAGTAGGGGGGAAACTTATTGTGCAGGAGTAACTGCAGCCAAAGAAGAGAGGAGTAAGAATATGAAAGCAACAGCCCTGCAGACTCCAAGGTCAGTGCAGAAGGAAGGGGAGGAGGTGCTCCCTGGCACTGGAGCAGAAATTCCCCTGAAGCCTGTGGGGAAGACCATGGTTAGGAAGCTGTCCCCTGCAGCCCATGGAGGTCCATGGTGGAGCTGAGATCCACCTACAGCCCGTGGTGGAGCCCACACTGGAGCAGGGGGATGCCTGAAGGAGCCTGTGGCCTGCAGGGGACCCAAACTGGAGCAGTTCCTGAAGGACTGCAGCCCTGTGGCAAGGATCCACACTGAAGTGTGTGGAGGACTGTCTCCCATGGCAGGGATCCCACACTGGAGCAGGGGAAGGGTGTGAGGAATCCTCTCCATGAAGAGGAAGGAGCAGCAGAGAAAACTGTGATGAATTGACTGCAGTCCCCATTTCCTGTCCCCCCTGCGCTGCCGGTGGGAAGGAGGAAGAGAAAATCGGGAGTGAAGTTGAGCCTGGGAAGAAGGGAAGGGTGAGGGGAAGGTGCTTTAAGATTTAGTTTACATTTCTCATTACCCAATTCTGATGTGACTGGCAATAAATTCAATTAAATTTCTCTCAAGTCAAGTCTGTTTTGCCCATGATGGCAACTGGTGCGTGATCTTTCCCTGTTCTTACCCTGCCCCACAAGTCTTTTGTTGTATTTTCTCTCCCCTGTCCAGTTGACAAGTGACAGAGCAGCTTTGGGGGGGCACCTGGCATCCAGCCAGGGTCAACCCACCACCTGCAAGCAGCACCTGGTCAGGTGGGATGGCTAAAGGCAGTGGGTATCTCTGGAAAGCCGACACACTGCTGGCACAGTGGCGCTTCCTGGATGCCAGGTTTAGGAGAGGAGGACGTGTCTTACAAACTACTCTCCTCTATGGAGTTGAGTTGGGGCTCCTAAGAGGTTCCCCAATAAAAGGCTAGGCTCTAACAAGCTTTCACTGCAGCCAGTGCTGAACCTCAGAAACCCCTCTGAAGGTCTGACTGTGGTCACTGACTGGGAATAAGTGCGGGAAACACTGAATTGGGTTCCTTCTACCCTGTCCCAAAGTCCAGCATGATCAAAAGCCTTCTGCAGCCCCCTCAGACACCTTCTCCAGCCACTTCTGTGCTCCCTCAGCTTCCGGTTTCTCCTTACAAGCCCTCTGGTTTTGTTTGCAGAGCGTTTTTCCTTCTCTGCTGGCTCAACCCACTCACGAGGCTGCTGCTCCTTCTATCAGCAAGTGAAGAGGAGTGACTGCATTTGCATGGGAAGAGGTGGGGGGGAAGCATCAGGCATCCTCTCCAAGTTCCCAACCTCTGCAAACCTTTTCTAATAGAAAAAAAAATACTACATTGTCCTGGTTTTGGCTGGGATAGAGTTAATTTTCTTCCTAGTAGCTGGTACAGCACTGTATTATGGATTCAGTACGAGAACAACGTTGATAACACACTGGTGTTTTGGCTGTTGCTAAGTAGTACTTACTCTCAGTCAAGGACTTTTCAGCTTCCTATGTTCTGCCAGCAAGGAGCTGCACAAGAAACCAAGAGGCAGCATGGCTTGCACAGCTGACCCAAACTAGCCAAAGGGATATTCCATACCATGGACTGTCACGTCCAGTATATAAACTGGGGGGAAGTTGGTCAGAAAGCAAAATCACTGCTCAGGGACAGGCTGGGCATCAGTGGGTGGTAAGGAACTATGCAGTGCACCAGTTATCTTTCCTAGGCTTTATTTCTCTCTTTTTGTCATCTCCCTTTTCATTCCTATTATCGTATTTTATTTCAATTATTAAATTGTTCTTATCTCAACCCATTCTGTTTTACTGTTTTCCCCATTCTCCTACCCATCCCACTGGGGCAGAGGTGTGAGCAAGCAGGTGAGTGGTACTTAGTTGCTGGCTGGGATTAAACCATATACATGTACATACATATACAGCCCATACACAGGACACATGTGACATACATCCACACACCAAAAACGCTGGCAGTGGAGCCAAGCCAAGGGGTAGTTCAGGGCTCTACAGCTGCTGTCCTTGCAGTCAAAACTGATGTCCCAGGTTGGGTATCACACATTCTGGGGATTGTCATCTCTTGACAACCCCTAAACAACAAGCCGACCACCTACAACCCAGCACAACCTCATGGCACAGCTGCCAAGGACATGCAGCACACAGATGCCTTCAGAGGGAGAATGTCCAGGTTCCCTCTGCACTCCACCTGTGTGTCTGCTGGCTTGACCCACTGGGAAGTCTCAAAAAAATACCAGTTTTGTAAAAACAGGTAAGGAGAGGGAAACCCAGCTGCTCTGGTGGCCCCAGCTAAAGAGCCAGCAGGAGCCTGGCTACAGAGGAAGTCGTGTGGGAACCCAGAGGTGCTCCCATAGCAAACCCACAAATAAACATGTTTCTTTGTTTTTAAAGACGGTATATAATTTTTCCTTACTGGGGAAGGATTTTTCCTTTGATATCCCCTCTGGGAGGACCAGATGTATCATGCTGAGCTGCTCTTGGGACAGTGATCACCTGAGGTCCCCATGAGATGCACCCTACGTTACAGAGTACCCTGTTGCCAGCACGTGCTTCCAACTCAGGCAGCCAGCGAAGCTGCAGATGCCTAAAACACTCCAAAAACTGGCCATTCCCTTCCACATGACTCATCCTACCCCACGACCATCTTCATGCTGGGGATGACCTGCAGAGGAAGGGGCTGCATATCCTCCTGATGATATGCATGGGACACCTCCAAGCATCACCAGCTGGGGCTCAAGCAACCCAGCCTGGACTTCAAATCAACCTAGAGGACCCCAAGGCCCCAAGTGGGAGGAATATGGGGTGGGGGGGAACCCTATCTTTACCCCAGCAAACATTGCCCCCCCGTTCCCGCAAGGCTGTGCCGGCTCCAGCCGCTCCCGCGATCCAAGCGGAGCAGATGGCACACGCAACACTTACGGCTTCGCTTTCCAGCCGCCATCGCAGAGCTGCTTCTCAGCAGGGCGGAGGCGGGGGGGGGAGATTTTTTTTTTTAATATATTTTCCCTGGGAATTTTGATTTTCTTTAAAAAAAAAAAAAAACAAACAACAAAAACGTATAATCCTGTACTCAAGACCCAGGAGCCTCTGTGTCTCTGCAGAAGGATAGTGCGTGCCGGCTGATTGGCAGCCTGTCCGTCTGTCCATGCCTGGGGAACCGGCTGACCGTCTGAAATCCCCGCCGAGAGGGACAAATCCTGGAAAACCTCACAAAGCAGAGATTGGGGGGAATAAAAAAAAAGAAAGGATGAAGCGATCAAAAACAGGGCTTTCTAGGGATTCTGCTGGCTCGCCTGGATTTCCTCTACCTATTTATGGCTCACTGAGGGGCAACTTTTGCCTCTGCTACCCTGACAGGGTAGGCAGGAAATTCAGAGAAGCATGACCTGAGTAGAAGAGACCCAGAGGGAAAGCTGAGCCATTCCAGCTCCCTGGGACTTTGGTCTTCCTCTCTCTGCTAGATAAGATGGAGCAAGGGAGATGCTGTCCAACCCAGGGTGATGACAGGCTCAAGGGGCATTCACCAGCTTGGGGACCAGACCTGAGGTCCAATGTGACTACAAGGAATGGTCTTCTCATCCTGCACTGATGGTTCAAACCAGGTTTTCTGCTTCCCAGTGGAAGCCAACACCTTGAATGAGGCTGGGAAACCATAAATCTGGGCATCGCAGACACCAGATTGCTTTCAGCAGCCGCGCTCTGCACAGAGCTCGGCGATAAGTAACAAAAAAGTCTGCGCTTTGCACCTCTGATTTCTTGTCTGGGGATGCATAAAACCTGGAGATGACAGATCAGCACCTCGATCCAAGAGCATCCTCTTGTGCTCGCTCTGCCGGAGAGGCGGATAAACAAAGGCAGCTCTCCCCGGCGTCCACAGGCAGCTGCCACCACCGCCGTGCAATAGTGGGAGGGGGAAAAAACAAAAGAGGTCTGCACGCTGGGATCTGCGGGAATGGGATGCCTCTGGCGCTATCCGAGCCCTTTTATTCCACTGGTACCCAGAGGGAGCTTGGCCCCAGCCCCTTGGACACCTCCCTTCCCCCGGAGTCTCCTTGCCCAGCCACCCTGGCTGGATGCCAAGGGCAGTGCCATACGCTGTAACCACTCAGCATCCAGCAAGAAGGAAAACATCCTGGTTTTGGGCACAGAGAGTGGTTTGACCATCGTGGCAAAGAGCTCAGTGATGATTTGGACCAGGATGCTGACGGGTGTTGATGGGTGTGACCAACATCCATGCAAATCCCACATGGGACTGTGCAGGCAGAAGAGTTTCAGTGCCCATCCAACAGTGCACAGAGATTTAGGGAGGTCAAATATTTGGCAGGGAAGTTTTCTGATGCAGCTTCTTAATTTAGACAGCCCCACCGCTGGCAAGGACTAGCGGGTGGTCACTACAGCAAGGGAAAAGGGAGAGAGCTGAGAAATGCCAACTTGAGGATGTTCCCAAGAAAAAAAGAAAAGAGAAGGTGGCCATGGCTACAGCACCAAAACACCCAGATCTTGGTCCATCCATCCATGGGCATATGCTTATCGTGCTCAGCTGGCCCAGTGAGCTCAGAGCAGCCTAAAGCAGCTGGGATAACACTGCCATGCTCCTCCCAAACCCACCAATCTTCCCCAAAATGCTGGCTGGATGCTGCATCTCAGCTCCATCACCTTTTCCAACTACTGTGAACTCGTGCTACCCTGTTCATGACCCATCAGTTTGTTTGAGCCTCACTGATGAGCTTCACCCCAACAGTGCAGCACAGACTCCGAAATCTAGGTTTTCCAAGTGCCAACTAGTGCAACTCTAGCTCTTGGGGCCACACAGATTATTTTACCAGGTCACCACGGCAAATCCTTTGGAAAGAGGGAAGGCAAGGCAGGAAACCATCTTGACAACCCCGAAGTCGAATAATTATCACCTGGGCTGCGGGAAGCCCTCTCCCCCTCCCTGGGCAAGAGGTCCAGGACCCACCAGCACCCAGGGAGGGGAATATGGTGCTGGCCCCCACCCCCCCAGGCTTTGCCAAGGAATGCCGGGGGCGGCAGTGGGGGGAGCAGCAGCGGTGGCGGCGCTGGGAAGGGAACCAGCTGGAGAGCCGCAGCCTCATGAAATAATGAAATGCCAAACCAACCCCTGCATCTTCCACAGTCTCTCAGGTCACCTACCAGATTAGGAGGCCTGTTGCTAAGGCAACCATATCTTGCAAGTGCTAGCTGAACTTCCCCATCGGTTTTAACCCTTTAAGGAGCAAAAGAAACCCCTAAGAAATATATATAAAAATAAAATAAAAGGGTAATGCTGATGATGCAACCGGCAGGAGACCAGCGGAGGCAAAGGGGGGGCAGCTGGGAAAGGGAAAGCAAAGGGAAGGAGCCCCAGCAGCCACCTCCTGTGCGATGCACGCCGTGCTGGCTCCCTTCCAGGTGGGTAATAAAATTATTCGGCATCCGCACACGCACGCAAGACCCAGCAAACTTTCGATGTGCCTGGCACAGCAGCAGGGGGATGGACAAAAAAAAAAAAAAAAAGGCAAAAAAAAAAAAAGGCAACAAAAAGTGAGGTTATGCATATGAAATGAGGGCAAACAAAGCAAAAATGGAACTTTTTTTTTTCCCCTTTCCTTTTTTTCTCGTGGCCTCGCAGACGCCGGGCAAGCCCTGATGCCTCGGCAAGCAGCCGGCAGCCCGGCGCCGCACGGGAGGGGACAGATGGCCGGCGCTACGCCCGGCAGCGACGCTGGGACGGAGGCGATGGGCACCCGTGGCCACCCCGCCAGTTTTGCTGCAATCCATGGCCAGGAGCAGCCAGAACGGGGATATAAGACTTGTGCTCTGCGATCGTAAAATAAAATAATAAAAACAGCCCTTTCACCGCCCAGGGATCATGTCCCAGCGGGGTGATGGAGACCACGGTCCCCTCCTCTGGGAGGATAAAACCCCATTCTGAATGCACACAAGCAGGGAGCCCTAAATCTTGCAGCTTGCTGGGATAATGGGGAAGCCTGCGAGCAATAAGGGAATTAAAAAAAAAACACCAAAAAACAACAAAAACCAAGGCAGTTCACAGGCAGCACAAGGGAAAAAAAAAAAAAAAAAAAAGGAGAGAGAGGAGAAAGAGGCATGGAAAGGAGGAGAAAATGTGGAGCGGCATAAATCAGGCGCACGGGGGGAGCCGGGGAGCACGTGCTGCGTTCCAAGCGCACAGGCAGCACACGCGGCCGGTTCCTGCCTGGCAGGGTGAGCACGGGGAAGCAACTGGCCTCATGCCCCAGGGAAAGGGGCTCCCAACCCCTCGTGGTGCTAATTCGGTATGAGGTATTGGCTCTGCTACCCAGCATACCATCGTTCCCATGTTAAAATCTCTTTGGGAAAGAAAAAGCCTCTGCTGGCACTGCTGCAAAAGATACCCAATGGCAAAAATTATGGGGATCCGTCTTTTTGCATCCTTCTTCCCACCCTCGGGTCAGGGTGGGGACAGCAGGTATGACAATTCCTGCTAAATTCCCCTCAAAGGAAGACAGCAAAATGGAAACTCCCAAAGCTGCCTTCTTCCCACCAGCCTGCTCCAAATGCATAATAAAGAGAGGGGCAAGGGTCTCAAGGGTCTGTGCAAACACAGCCCCACTTTGCTGTGGGGCTGAGACCACCATGCCGAGGGGCTGCTGGCATTACTGTCCAGCTCCGGTCCTGCCCTCCGACCTCACCCCCATGCCAGCACTCCTACACCTTGCCAACTGGCTGGCAAGAGAAACTTAATTAGCCATGTCCATCAACCCCAAACATCTGTAACAAGCAATATTTACAACCAGAAATAAAGAGGAGTGACCTTCGCAGTGTTGAAAGACAGTTGGGTTCTTGTATTACAACGGCGGGGACAGGCAAAATTCATTATCTCTAATAGCCGTCCTTATAACCAGATTAAACACAAAGGCAGCAATTCCATATTCCCTGACCTGCCACTGTCCCCATCCCGGGGAAGAGGGGAACTTCCCTCTGCCACAGCACTGCACATTCAGCTGATGTTTATGCATGTGGTCATCTCCATCCCTCCTACCGGGGAAGGACAATACTCTGGCTCGTCCCACCCCAAGGGCTGAGACACCCAGCTGGAGTCACATTCCTCCTGGTCCTTCTCCAGGCAGCTCTGGGGAGATGCTCAGCTCCTCTCTGAACATCCTGGGGGTAGCAAGGTTAAGCTCCCTGCTACACCAAGGATGCTGTGCTGGTACTCGGAGCCAGTGCTGGAGACGTTTGCTCACAGGATGCAAAGGAAAGGCACCCAGTTTCCAGCACACAACCAAACAGAGCCCAACGCTCCAGAAATAACCATCATCACATCCCCATGCATAGACATTCCTGAGTACGAGGGTTTTTGTCCTGAAGACACAGCCAAGGCTTTCCCCTCTGGCTGTGAGATACTCGCGGTGCCAATCACCAGCCGGGGAGCAAGAGCCTGTTATTTTCATCAGAGGATGTTCTCTGTGGAGACCTTCAGCTTCCAGCCAAGAGAAACAAGCCACTGGAGAGAACCTGAGCCTCCTAATGGCTTTTCCTTCACTAGCCCTGGCTCCAGCAGCAGTGTGAGGGCAGTTCCTTCTCCAGAAGATGAGCACCAGCGGGGCCAGCTGATTTCTCCAGTGTTCAGCAGCAACAAGTCAAACTGCTTGGAAAACACTTAAGGTGGGGGAGAAGCTTCAAATGGACCACGCGGACGATGCATCATGCTGGAGCAACAGTAAAAGTTAAAATTAATTAGCTGGCAGGATGACAAAGAAGCCATTGTGCAGCACGGTGGAGCAATCCAAGTACAAAGGCTTTATATAAGTCATGTTGAAAACTCCTTGATGACTGCAGGTAAGGACAGACAAGCTGTCAGGATGTGCCACGACACCCTGAAGGGCTCTAGGACAAGCAAGTACATCTGCTTTTAACGATGAAACGAGCCCTGGGATCCTCAGCCTGAAGTTTCTCTCCAGTGGAGACGGACAAAGGTGTGAAGCACTTGGGTGTTACTGTCACTGCGATGCCCAGGATAAAACAAAACCATCTGGTTTGGGGTTTCCATGGGGGCTTGAGCTGGGCTGAAAGCACCCATGTGCAACACAGAGCAGTTGCTTGCTTGTGAGTGCCCACCTTCATCCCCAGCCATATCCCACAGAGCACACCCCCACCAAAAGCCCCCCTGATGAGACCAAGAGTTTCAAAGCGTGGCTCTCCCTGCTCCAAACCAACACCGACAGGGTGTGCTCTGGAGGAGGACCTACCTCCTTGTTCAACATTTTGCAGAGAAAGACCCCAACAGCCAAAGGATTTCCAGCACCAACAGGCAGAGCCAGGTTCTGCTCCTCAGGGATGAGTGGGCACTCTCCCAGAGCCACAGGGACACAGGAGCACAGCTGAAGCTGCAATGGAGAGTCACCCCAAGCTGCTACCAGCCATGACCCCCCCCACACCATCCCACAGGCAGCTGGGCAGGGGGAGGCTGGGTGTGATTTACACCCCACCAGCTGCACAGCTCTCCAGCAGAAAGGAGCTAGGGGGGAGAGAAGCACCTCTCCCTCCTCCTCGCTGCACACATCACTCCCGGGCAGGGGGACGTGGAGGCTCAAGCAGCTCCTGCACCACAGGCTGCCCTTAATCCAATGGGACTCCCTCCAAATATAGGAATGAGCACCCAGTGAGTGCCAGAAGAGCAGGAGGGCAAGGAGGATGCTCTGCTGGACTTTGGCAGGGAGGGGAGCCCAGCGTGACACAGCACCCTTATCTGCTCACCCCAAACCAGGGCGCTTCAAGGAAGCGCCCTGCCCCCTTCCTCAGCCTGCCCTGCCTTTCACTTTAAAAAAAGAGGCAAAAAACACAACCTGAAACAACCAGGCTCCCAACTGCTCCCCAGCCCAGAGGCTGAGCTGCAAAGCACTGCTTGAGGCAGGAAGCAGCTCCCCACCTGTCTGGGGACAAAGCTGAGCACTGCCAGCTGCCCATAGGCTGACACAGGGCCATTTCCCATCTGACATTTGCCAGAAATAAAAAAGCCAAGTCAAGGCTTGGGACACCCTCACAGCAAGGCTGTTTTGGAAGAAAGGGGATGCCAGCTTGCCACTTGCCTTGGTGGGCACCAGTTGGTGCTGGACCAGGTGCCCTGGCTGTGATGGGAGCTGCACAGGTGAGAGCTGGGGCTGGAGGCAGGCACAGAAGAAAATCCAGGTAGGAGGGACTGCCTGTGGACTGTTGTGCCTGCTGGGAATACCATGGGATGCCAGCATCTCAGCTGTGTCGGGCAGGTTGTGCTCACCAGCAAGTTAGAGTCACTGCAGTGCATCCCCTGCTTTGGTTTGTAGCCAAAAAATTCCAATTATAGGTGCTAGCTCAGCCCTGTGAGATTGTAAAAAGCCAGCCCAAATCCAGGGAAAACAGAAAGGAAACTCCCCCACCTCAGACCCTGTTTGAGGCAGGCAGGAGGGGAGGCGGGAGCTCATTTTCACTACAGAAAGCCGCCGCACCCCAGGAGGAGAGGCACCAGATCAAATGTTCAAGGGTTGATGCAGAAACATTAAGAAAAAAAAATTAAAAAGAAAATGTTAGCTTAAGACACAGCCAGAGGTCTTCCTTTGGACTTTATCTTAAGGCAGCAGGCTGCAGCCTCACACACGGACAGACGGATGGACCCCACAGCCTCCCACCCGGCCCGGGGAATGCAGAGGTGGAAATCACCTTGTTAAAAAACACTAGTTGTGGTGGCACTGGCCATGAAGGGGGAAGAATAAAAGCACTGCTCTGTCCCATCACCCCAAATACAGTCACATGCACCTCTATATACATATGTATATCCTAATTCTGCATATTGTGTAGATATAATTGCATATATATACAAACACTTTTTTTTTCTCCTTAATTCTGATATTAACAGCCACCATGCATGCAGCATTACACTCGTGCAGGAGTTGTTTCTCCTATTATCCAAAAAGAGATACAAATTAAACGTACAAATCTAAGACAAAAGAAAAGCTGGCTTTACCACATGGAGCTGTGCCCTATCCATTTCCAAACCTTACTCAAGTCCCCCAGGTGCCCCTCTCACCCTGGCCAGCACAGTAGATTGGTGACACTGCTATGGGGATAGGAGAAGGGATGTGGCAGTGGGAAGATGGGCAGCCGGGTGGTCCCACGACCCACGGGAAGTGGCACCCACAAGCAGCCACCCCATATTTTGGAAATTCCCCCCTTGACTGCACAGCTGTAGCTTTGAACTCAGCTCCTGGCACCTGTGTGGCCATGAGCAGGAGTTTCGAGAGAAGAAAAAACCTAAACCCCAAACCAAGGCGGAGGTGAGGTATTTGTTTACTTCCAAAGAGACATTTTCGCTCCCTGCCAGCCTGGAGGAAAGCACTGCCCTGCCGAGACCCCAGCCCTGGGGTGACCCCCCAGGGATCTGCAGGGTGAGGACTCGGAAGGAAAAGATGATGGGAAATAAGGGGGAAAGTGCTCAGGGCTGAGTAGAAGCTTCAGTGGGACTCAGTAAGCCTCCCCGACCCATGAGTGGGATGCTGGTAAGGTGGGCATGTGATGCTCATGAGGATACAGCCCGCTCCGTGGTTCCCGTGCGCAGGGCAGGCCAGATCCCCAGTACGAGCCGGGCTGGACGTGAGCTGCTCCGGGTGCTGCACCGCTCTCCCTCTGTTCATAAGGAAAACCAGGAGAAAACGTGGCTGCAGCAGCTCCCCCCTAAAGCATCCCCCCACCAGCGAGAGCTTCGCACAGCCGGGTGCCATTTCGGTGGTGCCAGCTCTGCCACGGGGGCGTGAGCGGTGAGAGAGGAGGAACAGCCAGAGCCCCCCGCCCGCTCCCCGGACCAGCTCTGGCAGCTGTTTCCAATAGAACCAGGGACAGCTTTACAAAAGAAAAATAGGGAACAAAAGGTAGGAGAAAATCCAAGTTTCCAAGGTAAGGAAGGAAATGATCAGGAGAACAGGAAAGTCTCACTTGTACCCAACACACGGCGTCCTGACCTAACACCTCCCCGCTGCCCGCTGCTGCTGGACAGGAGAACCTCCCCCCCCCCGTGCCGGCCAACCTCCCAGGCCAACCTCCCAGGCCCAGCACAGCTTGGCACGGCAGACCCTCGTCCTCTTTGTTCCTCCGAAGGGACCCCAGAACACCGGGGAGGGCAGGGCTGTGAGCTTTGTGCTCTCCCGGAGCCCAGCAGCTGCCGGAGGCGGCCGCCCCCCCCGCAGCCCCCCGCGCCGGCAGCGGGTCCCCTCGCCGGCCTCACCGCGCTCGCCCACGTGGCCGCCGGGGCAAACAATGGGATGGCGCGGGCTGCTGCGCTCGCCAGCAAGGCCTTCCTCCTCCTCCTCCTCCTCCTCCCGGCTTTGCCTGCCACTGGAAGCTGGCCCCTCTCAAGCACCAGGCGGGCGGGGGGGGGGGGGAGGGGGGAAGGGAATTAAAAAAATAATACAAAAACCGCACAGAAAATAAAAAATACTCAAATCTGCCTCTCTGCTGCAAATGGACTTGTGCAAGGTGAGGACGCGCTGACACACACACACGGAGATGGGCGATGGGGTGGCAGAGCAGAACCTCCATGGGCAGCACCCAGACACTCACCCCAGCACCCATCTGTACAGGGAGTCCCCACCCGTGACACAAATCCCCACCTGTCCTCCCATCCACGGGCAGGATTGAGGAAATCCTTTCTCTCCTCTCATCTCACTCCCAGCTTTTTTTGGAGAAGCCCCTCCCGGATTGGAGCCAGAGAAACTTTGCATCTTTGCACCATTTGTTGATATAAAATCCATCCCCTGCCTTACTTTTGCAGAGGCACTCAGGGTGGGGTGTGGGGGGGAACGTCTGTTTCCATTTGAAACCGTCAAAATTAGCATTCAGTAATTAAAAATCACACCCTTTCTCTTAATAACCTAACCAGCATGATACAATCAGGTTGTGCCAACTCTTTAATCTAATTGACTAATTACAGATTTTAATTTAGTCAGTTACTGAACAACTGTTGACAATTTGTTTTCATTAGGGACAGAACAGGATAAATATTTAGGCTCCCCAGTCAAAGACTAAGACATAAGCTCTGGGCTCTGACCTCCAGTTTCACAACGGCAGCTTCTCCATCAGCATCACCCATGGAAAGGTGCTGCTCTGAAATGCCCTGGTCCTGCCAGTGGGCAGCAGGAAGTGGCAGAGGAGGCTGGTCTGTTGTGACAGCCAAAATTGTGTAAAATATAAAATTAAGCTAATCCAGCTTTGCATGGTACTCCAGCAAGAGCAGGGTTTAAGGGACACCCAGGCTCACTGGTACCCTGAACTGGGAGGGAAGCCTGAGCCCAGCCATACCAGGAGACAGAATATCTGGATTTATTTATTTTTGTTGTAATTTTTTTTTAAAGTGATGTGGAGTTTTGCAGCTGTTCCTGGCAGCCTGCCACTCCTGAAGGAAACTCCTCTCCTCTGGTTACCTACCAGGGAGCCCTGTCTCTGCAGAGCAGAGCTGGATGGAGCCCAGACAGAGCTGGAAACAGGACAGACCTGTGTGTGCTGCTGGCTGAGCCATGTGCCCAAGGCTCAGGCAATGCCTCTGGGGGCTCATGGGGACCACATAAAGCTGTTCCCAACCCCTGTCCCTGCATTGTGCCAAACCTGCCCCAAAAACATCTGCTCTCCTAGGCAACATGTTTTCACTACACTGGCTGCACACCGCAGAAGGAGCTCTCATGGACCACCACCACCACAGATGTACTCGTGGATCCCAACACTAACACTTGCTGGTCCCGCTCCACACAGCCATGGGTGCCTCGAGCCAGGGTCTCACAGCCTTCACTGGTCCTGAAGCAAAAAGAGAACCTCACAAGGGAGGTCCACCAAACCCCTCATCCATGAAGAGCATCTCCTCCCACACAGCCATCTCACCTGCCAAGGTGTCACACCATGAGATGGCCACACAGACCCTGGAGAGCAGAAGTTGATGTGACAATAAAGTGCTGCCACATAAACACCGTATTTTGGGCAAACACCAAGCTGGGCACACAGAGTTTGCCCACTGTCGGCCAAATGTAGATACAATGCTCTACCAACCTCAGGCAAGACTCACATTGGGATATTTTTAACCACAACCACCACATGAAAGCTCCCTGGCAGCCCAGGTACACCCAGGCAGTGATGCTGGGACAGGGTGCCCGTCCCACAGCCGGCTGAGGTGTGATGAGCAGATCCAGCAGAAAAGGACCATCTCCCATGCTCCCAAAGCGTGGCTGGAAGGGCACCTACATCAGGGGAAACAACTGGGTTTAGGGTTCAAACTCTAGTGCTTGGGGGACATCCCCCAGTCTGTACTGCCAGCAGGCCAAAACCCTTCCAGATCCCTTGGGTTTTATCTCATTCCCCACTGAGCAGTTTTGCACGCTAACACCAGCAAGCCTGGATACTCCATCCATCCATCCATCTCCAAGCGGTTCAGAAACCTCTCACTGAGATCTCAATCCAAGGAGAGCTGTTTCAGGTGGGGGAAAAAGGGAGGAGCCCTGGTTGTGCTCAACCAGGATGGGAGGACATGAGCCCCACACACATCATCTTTTCCCATATCAACTACCACCTTTCCAGCAGCATCTCCCCCCACTACTGCAGAGAATCCTTCCAGACCTTAGTTAGAAAGAACTGCAGCAGCTTTCCAAAGTTAAAAACAAAAATAAATAAATCAATGCTTCGCATTAATGGCAAGTTGAAGCCACAGCTCCGCAGATCTTGTGCTGCAAAGTAAACAGCATTTCAAATGCTCCCAAGTGCAGGTTCTTCTCAGGAGAAAACAGGGGGGAACAGAGGAAGGGAAAGATGAAGTCAAAGTCTTTGTCAGCCAAAGCCTACCCTGATTTTTCTCTCCTGCGCGTTGACACTCTGAGCTGGCCGTGCAGGCAGAGCAATACCACAAAAAGTATGTAGCAACAGTCAACTAGATTTAAGTTCATTTTCTGTAGCTCGAGGCCAAAATCGACTGAAGTGGTTCTGGTGATCAAGTTTTCTGCAATTCCCCTTTCTATGTATTAGCTCTTTGACAGAAATTCACTGCGGTATTTAAACTGGCAGTCATCACCGCTAACTCAAATTGTATTGGCTTTCACGGTGTTGAAATGCTCAACTGCGACCAGCCATCGGCCAATTCCCAGATAAGGCGGCGGCTGAAATCCCCTGTCATGCCGAGCGATCCTGTTGCAAGCTCGCCGGCTCCGGGAGTGTGCCATAACGCTGGCATGCTCTCCATGGGGCTTTGCCCAGTGGAGGAGCCTAAAATCAATGGCTACAGGTTGAGTTTTAGGAGTTGATGGGTGTTTGTGGTGCTGTTAACTCGGATCAGCTCTTTTGATAGAGGTGGGGCAGGCTGACTAACAACCCTCCAATCAACACAACTCAATAGTTGTGTTAACAGACGCACAATCCTGCCAGACATCGAAGGATAGACAATCACAGGATTCCTCTCGCCTGTGCCAGGTGAATCCCCGCTCCCATCACTCTTCCCCCAACAAGCACCTTTCCACCGACTTCCAGCAGGCTTTTGTCCCAGCTTGGGAGAAAAACCTCAGGGGAAACGTAAAAACCAATATTCCTAAGAGATCACAAGAGCCCACGCCTTTCAAAGGTCCTCTCAAAAAAAGAGTGGTGGGATTTCTCCTTATTTTATTTTCTTGCTAAAGATTTAAATATTCAAAACTGGAGGGGGAAATTAGCAATTTGTCCTGCTGCTCCTAATAGTTTTCATACGGTTATGCTGGAAGATGAAGTGGAAATGATGCAGCATGCAAATCCCATCATTAGCACCCTGCTAACGAGGCCTGCCGATGCATCTCCCAGGCAAGTACCCCTACGCAGTGCTGGCTCTGGGACGGTGACATACCAAGACCCAACTGGCTCCCAGAGCATCCCCTCCTTCTGTCCTTAAGAGCACCATGGTAAATACACCATCTTTGCGTACATAGAACACCGTACTTTGTGCAAACACCAAGCTGGGCACACAGAGTTTGCCCATCCTTGGCCAAGTGTAGATACAACGCTCCACCAATCTGCGGCAAGACTTATATTGGGATATTTTTAAACACAACTACCACGTGAAGTGATTCATGACTCGCTGATCCAGCTCCATTTGGGGCTCATATCCCATTTCAGCTGCCATGCACCACTGATGGGTCGCTGGGTTTGGTGCTTGATAAAGACCAGCATTCCAGCCCCAGCAACCATCGGCAAGGCCGGCCACTATGCTCACCGGGACCAGCAGCCTGCCCTGGAAGCTGAAGGGAAACAAGGTTCTATTCACGCTCCCATGGTTATCGTTTGGTTCTTTGGTCAATATTTAAGTTTTGGCCAGGTAGGTCCCTCGCCCTGTAAAGTACACGCTGTGCCGGGAAAACACCGCTCCTCGGAGAGGGACTGTGCCGTGAGCATCCGCCACCGGCCACGCCAGGGAGGAGAAGCACAATCCCCGCCCTGTGGTCAAAACACGCCTGGGGAAACCAACCCAGTGCCGCCAAGCCAAGGCACAGGAGAGTGAAAATCTTCTTAGAAGTCTTTGCCGTAAAGCCCAAAAGGTAAAGCACTTGGGACTGTTACAAAACTGCATTACACCGAGAATTAAAAACAATCAGGATTGTGTCTATTTACTGTAAGCTTAAAGCAACGTGTATTAAAGAAGTTTATGCGAATCATCTAATGCACTCAGGCCTATTGTTAGAATTATTACCAAGCTAAAAAAAGATTAATTTCTCTAAATACACTAAATCCTCAGACATGATGAGGAGGCTGCTGTGAATGGAGCATTACCATGACTTGCTTGCTAATGTCATCTTCACCTGTGGCTTTGCTGCCCAAAGATCTACCTTTGCTTTGCTCCTGATGAGCCCGCAGTCCCATCCAGGCTCCCCAAACCCCCACAATTTGGCCCAAAACACCTAGAAAGAGAGCAGCTACTCACACAGAGCAAAGCACTGCTAGATCTGCTGCCGGTTGTCAGCTCTGACCCTCAGTTCAGAAGTTCACCATCTTAATCCGACCCAGTAAAAACAAGCAATGCAAAGAATGGCCATGGGGAGGGACGGACAGACGGACAAACCCCACCTAGCAAATACCCAGACCCACGTCCCCCATGACCCAGCAGGATGGGCAGAGAGGAAAGGCACCTCAGCAGCCAGCCAAGGCCCTCCAGCAGCCTGGCACTGCCTGCCCCAGGGCAACCAGGGCACCAGCCCGCAGGAATGCTGTGGAGGTCCCCGAGACACTCGCCTGGTGCTGCTCGCCAGCAAACTCTCACACATCCCAACCCAGGCATGTTGAGGCAACGAGAAACTTGGGAAGGGAGGAAAAATGGTTTCCATACCATAGTCTCCCTGGAGCAGACAAAACCAGCTCCTGCTACAAGGTTTAAACTCACTTGACTGGGGTCCAAGCCCACAGCCAGGTGACTAATCCTTTGATGCACATTCTTCCCGACGCTGCAGATGTGGGCGATGTGTGCAGGACGGGAGGAGGCAGCCCACCCATCGCCCCCTGGAGCAGACATGCCATGCACTCTTGCCAAGGAGTGTCTTTCTGGGAGACACCTCAGTTCCAGCATCCCACCCCAGAAGCATCATCCATCCCTGGTTCAGGCTATCACCTCTGCAGAGAACAACCCAAACCACAGAGAGCCAACACGCACAACAATCAACCAAGGGGGTCTGCAACCCCACCTACAACCAAGCCAACACCTCTACCTTGCTGGGATCAAAGGAGGACTCAGACAACCAAGAAGCCCCTAGCCTTGCCAAAGGCAGGGAGATATTAACTGGGGCATTCAACAGCAGTGTGGGGAATCCCCCTGCTCCTCCCCACCAAAATCCAACCCCCGCCCACCCTCTGAGGTGACCTCAGCATGAAACATCTCACCACTGAGGTGTCCTCAGCATGAATCCCACCATCGACCCCCTATAAACGCTTTGTTGTCCATTGCTAGGCAAAACTTCTTAATTCTACCACTACCCAAATGCCTTTAAGTGCTTAAGATAAGTATCTGAGCTCATTTACATAATTGCAACATTATGAAATACTGTTCAGTCAAATCAGAGCACTGCTGGTTAAAAAAACCCCATGGTTTTTGCCAGTCAGTTACGTTAGGTTGGCTCTCAGTGAGCCGGAGCTCCCCAACGCCATAATTACCGTGAGGATTAGAAACTTGTTACTCACGTAGTCATGAAAGGCTTTGGCTTCACTCGAATGTTCACAAGTGTCTCGCCTTTCGGGAGCTGCGCAGTACAGGTCCCAAAACACACTGCGTGGTGGAGAGAGCCAGGAGAGGAGCAGTTACTCATCAGAGACTGGGCACCCGGGTGGGGGGGTCAGAAGAGGTGAGCGGCTTCCCACCCCAAGGGACCCACGGCTGGGATGGGACCTCAGCCGGACCCAGCTGTGCATCTGAGTTCCACACCGCTCAGACCTGACCGTCAGCAAGTGGGATGATGGGTGTTCTAAGAGGCAAAAGCAGCCCGTAAGAGGTAACACCTTGAAGGGGTAACTCCTCGATGGGCAAACTCCCGTGGGACTTCAGGGACTTCTCCCACGCTCTCAGCAGTGCTGCCGCCCAGCCCTGCTCCCCCGGGCGCCCCAGCGGCACCGGCACAGCGCGGTCCCTGCGGCTGGCCCGGCAGCTCTCCGGCGGGAGCCCTGCCCGCCGCTCCCGCGGGGCCGGGGGTGGCTCCGCCGCGCCTCGACGCCCCGCGGGGAGCGGGAGCCGGGGCGGTTCGGGGCTCGCCGAGCCGCCGCTGTGCTGCTGACTCACGCCATCGCCGGGGCTGCACCCCGCGGGGCCCCGCGCCCCCGGCGAGCAGCCCCCCGCCCCCGCGGGCCGCTCCCACCCGCGACGGGGCACCCGCACCGGCCCCCCCGCACTTACCACCACCAGGAGTGCAGGAAGCCGGGGGGCTCGCCCAGCGTGATGTTCTTCTCCCACCGGATCTGCGGGAGAGAGGAAGGCGGGGGGGGGGGAAAGGTGGGTGGGTGGGTTGAGGGGGGTGGTGTGGGTGGGGGGTGGTCGCGGGTGGGCGTGGGCCCCCCACGCGCGGCGACCCCCCGGCGCCGCCGCCGCCCCGCGCAAGATGGAGGGCGGGCGTGCGGCGGCGCACAAAGGGCGCGGGGGGCGGCGGGGCTCACCTCGGACAGGAAGGTCTGCGCAGACTTCTGGGCGCCGACGTGCAGCAGGTACTCGTAGACGTACAGCGCCAGCCTGCAACAGCCGAGCGGCGGGTCGGGGGAGGAGGAGGAGGCGCCCCGCTCCCGCCCCGCACAAAGCCACCCCGCCGCCGCCCCGCTCCCCCCGCCGCCACCGCCGCCGCGCTTACTTCTCCCGCGCCTGCCCGTCCGAGGGCACCGCCGAGCCCTTCCCTTTGGCGAACATGGTCCGCGCCGAGCAGGATAGGGGCGGCCGCCGCGAGCCGCCGCCGCTACTGCTGCCGCCGCCGCCGGAGCCGCTGCGCCCGCCACCGAGGGAGCGCCGGGGGCTGTCAGAGCGCCGGCCGCCGCCGCGCCCCCATCGCCCCGCGCCCGCCGCCGCTCGCTGCGCCCAACGCGCCGCTGGCCGCGCACCCGAACGTGGCCGCACCGGGCGCCGCCCCCGCCGCCGACGGGCGCTCGCGCCCGCCAATCGCCTCCCGGCCGGGGCGGAGCCGCGCCGCGACACTCCCCGCTCCGGAGGCGGTGGGCGGCCTCCCGCGGCGGGGAGGGCGGGCGGCGCCGCGGTCCTAAAGTCCTCCTGGCTCGGCCCGCGGGCGGCACCGCTGCCCCAGCGCGGAGCGGCGCCGGGGCGCTTTAAGGCGGCGGGACGCGGCGCGCAGCGCGTGCTGATTGGTTGGGCGCCGCGGAGACCTCGGAAGGGGGGACTTGAAACCGCCCGTCGGGGGGCGAGGGGGGGAAGCGCCGGTGCGGCCGGGCGGGCGCTGCCGCTCCGCGGCGCCGGGCGGGACCCGCCGGGGCCGGGCGGGCCCGACCCGCCGGGAGGGGGCCGGGGGTTGGGCACGTCGCCTCGTCCCTCTCCGGCCCGGCCCCGGCGGGTCCCGCCCGGCGCCGCGCACCCCCAACCTCGCGCTGCGGGCGGTCACCTCGGGGCAGGCGCGCCCGGAGCCCTGAGCGGAGCCTCGGCTGCCAGGTCCGGTCACGGCTCCTGTCTGGTTCGCTGCCCTTAAAAGCCACCTCGGGACTGGGTGGTGCCCTGATTTGGGCGGGGGTTCCGCAGGGTGGGCTGTGGGGAGCCCTTCTGCCTCTGGCCGGGGGCTTGGCAAAGCCACGCTGTTGTCCTGAGGTACCCCTAATTTAGGAGTCAGAGCTTGGTGCCCCTCGCCCCACCAACATGTTTCTCCAGGAGCCCACCGAACCAACCGGTCTCGGGTGGCAGTGCCCACGGGAACAGATGTTGGAGCAGCACAAAAATAAAGGCTGCAAACATCTCTTTTCCCCCTGCCCCGGCCTCACCTCCGCCTCCAAAACGACTGCTGAATAAAATCCAGCAGGGACGGTGGCTGTGTGCTGGGTAGGGGTTGTGTGATGAATTACCCACTGCTAAAATCACGAGTTTACACTCAAAACATCGGAGATCTTGAGTCTGAGCAGGTCCATGTACTCCCTGCAAGGCTTGGGGCGGCGGCATGGGGAGCCGTGGGGCGTGGGGAGCCGTGGGGCGTGGGAGTGACTCCTGCGGTGGCGGCAGCGCTGTGGCGCCCGTGGGAATGTTCACGGCCACTGGGACCTGCCTGAGCAGGGCCAAACTCGCTCCACAGCCAGGTTTAAATTGAACGAAGGGTAAAAAAAAAAAAAACAGTCTTGCAATGCGGTAGGTCGAAAGGGATCAGAACTTCCAGGCGTCCAAGATCCTCTCAGTGGAAAGGGAGAACCTGGGGCTTCACATGGGTTCTGGTTTGCAGGGTGGGGGGTGATGACAAAGCAGGAGCGTTCTGTTCCATGCACGGACCAGAGGGACAGGCCAGACAAACCCCAGACTTTGTGTCTCTCAAGCCTTCTCATCCCTCTGCTCCTCTGCTGCTCTGATGGGTTCAAAAATAACTAGGAGCGTCCCATGGGATTGAGGCTATGGGATAAATCTGACCCTCCAACAGCACGTGAGAGGTCCACTAAATATCCCTGGTTAAAAATAATACCCTGATATCCTGTACCTCTTGCATGGAGGTGGAAAGCACTAATGCCACTGGAACGATGGGCGCCGTGCCCTTGGCAGAAAAAGACTCTCTGTGCCCAGAATATTGCCCTGCCCTGTTCCTGTTCATTGGGAGCTTGTTTTCTTCTAACTCATTGATGTTCTGGGATAGGTGAGTAGACAAAACTCAGCCACTGCCTTGGGATAGTTTGGGACATGAAGCAGCGGGAGACGGGATCCCTGCCTTCAACAGTCTGATTGCAGGTCTCCAGCCAGAAGGGGAGGATGTCTCCAAGATGTTCAGAGAGAGTAGCCCAGGGTATAGGAAGCCACCTCGGCTCTCCCTCCTTTCCCGTGGTCCAGCAATAGTTCTTGGCTGCTGCTAAAGGAAGTGGCCAAGAGAAGTTGATGAAAAACTTCCCTTAGTGGCACAAAAAGAAAGTATCAATATTGCCATCCCAGGGTGCCAGAGCCTGACCTGCCAGCTGCCAAATGTTGACATGGCAAGGACAGAAACTCCTGGCCCGTGTGAATTCACCGGGTACCAGCCCTGCCTTCGCATCTTCCACGACCTGATGATTAGAGCAAATTATGAGCCGGTGCTTTGGACCAACTTAGCTAAAGATCAGAAGGGAGACTAATTTCATATCATCACCACCACAGAACGCAATTAAATGGCTCTGCAAAGTTTTAACGCAAGTTATGACAGGAAATTTAGGAAAAAAATAAATCCCCACACCCAAAGCCAGCAGCTCCATCTAGCCAAGTTGCAGGAGGATGTACCAAGGCTACTGAGCACTCCCAAGGCTTGGAGGGCAATTTGTGAGCTACCTTACTTGGCCAGACTTTCTCTTCGTCAGGAATTTTTCCTGGGTTGCACCAATTAAGGCACCAGAAGTCATTAAAAACCCCAAACCAAATGCCCAGCTGGTTGTTTTAACCACCCGCCTGTGGATTTCTCCCAGCTGCCAGGGTGTCTCCCATGCCAGGGCCACATTGCACAGCACCCACCCGCAGCCAGGTACCCAAGAGACCCCGCTCTGCTGAGCCTGAAGGCAGAAGAAGGTGCCGGGTGCCAGGGGAAAAAGGCAGCATCCCCTGGGCACAGTGAGGGGAAGGCTTAAATTCACTGTGTGCTGCCAGCGGCTCCGCTGGGACTACTGTGGGATCCCCGTGGGCAGGCTCCCACTGGGCAGGGATGTGCAGCAGGAAGGACAGGTTTGGGAGGGAGTAGCTGTGGGAAGAGTGGCCTCTCCACGTTGCATATTAATGCTCTGTGAGCTTTAATTGCGGTGGGACCTATCGTGCAGAGCCATTAGCATGCAATGCAGAGGAACACGTATTTTTGGGATGCCTGCCTGGCTCACAGACTCTCAGCCGTGGGGAGGGGGTGGGCTGTGGGATGCAGGGAGAGGTGTCTCGTCCCCCCCCAGGGATGCCACTGGAGTCACAGCTCCTTCCTCAAGCCCCTGAATCATCCCCGCTGCCATCTGCTGCACCCTCGCTCTTCCCCGCAGATGTCCTTCTTCCTTCCCCAGAAGGAGATGAGAACCGAGGATGAGGTGCCAAACGCGACTTCAAACAGCATCTAATAAAACATGGGATTAATTTCTTCTGACTGGTGCTCAATGGCTCTGATTAAGCAGAGCAGGATTTAATTAGCTTGTTTGGACTGCCTCGATACCCGTGCCAAAGTCTTGGTGGCTGGGTCCCCCAGGCCCTGACCATGAGCTGATAGGGACCTGCAAGACCTTTCCCCTGTGGAGCAGAGCCCACTGCCTGCCCTGCCAGGCTGGCAGCTCCTTCAGGATTCTCTGACTACTCTTTACCACCCAGAATGGGTGCTCCTGGCTGTGCTTAATCCCAGTGATTTAATCCCACACCCATGGGGAGATGAGGAGGAGCAAGATAGGGAGAGATGAGGAAGAGCAAGATAAGGGGTGATGGGGGACACAGGTTGGTGGCCCCACCAAGGAGACACTTCTGTCTTCCCCAACTGTGTCTCATCCTCTAAACCTCATGCCTCTCGGCATAAACCAAACTCGCCCTGCCACCAAGACCTTGAATTTAAAGTAACCCTGTTCTCTCCCTGATTTACTACCAGTTGCTGGCTCCTCTCCTCTCCCTCCGCCTGTCTCCTTTAACCCATTTCATTATCTATGCTAGCTTAGGCTTGTCTACGTGGGAACATCATGGTGAAGTTATTGCAAAATAGATGGGCTGTGAATGTAAAGCATGGCAGCTATTCCCCAGCAGCTCCCTGCGTGGCAGCTCCAATTCCTCACTAGCAATTCCTGCACCAACCTTAGCTGGGGGCAGGCACTGCAAAGCGCCAAGCAGGAGCACCCATGTGGGACATGGCTCCTGGGCTTTCCCTGGGGAAGGCTAGGACACCATGCTGTATTCCCAGAGCTGGTAGTCCTGGGACTTTAACTCTGTGGGTTCCTGTCATTGCAGAGGAGACAAATAGAGGTTGAAGGCTCAAAGGGAGAAAGCACCAGAGATAAAATCCAAGGAGCAGGACTTCCCTGTCTGAGGAGCACAGACAACTCGCAAGCCCCAAACTTGCACTCCAAGGTGCGATTGGACTTCTGAGGAAGGCGGCAAAGGTAAAACCCAGAATGTCAGACCCTGGTCACCAAGTCGCCCTGGAAAAGTGTCACCTCTGCCCATCTCCTGTCATTGCCAGCCACTTTGGGTGAGTCTGGTCCTCCTGGTTCTCACCTCCCTTGCAGCTAGTCCACATCTCCCTGCAAGGGACATTTTGCTATGAAATATCCCCTCCCCAGGCAAACCAGCACACAGGAGCTGCGGTCCTGCACAGTGATAACACCCAGCCTGGCTCCTAGCAATGCTGCTGACATTGCCATGTGGTGTTGTCCATGTCTGACCCTGCTCCTTCCACGTGGCTGAACTCTGTCTGCCACTACCTGGCCAAGCAGAGCACTGGCATGAGGTGAGAGTGCTGCAGGGGTTTACATAAAAGTGCTGCCCGTAGGTCTCCCATGGCAGTGGAGTAGCAGGGACTCTCCCAGGAGTCCCAGCATAGCTGTGCATGCTGCAGACCCTACAGACAATAGGATGGTGCCTATCTTGGGGTTTTCTCATCATCCTACAGGGGTGGCTGTTCCCCCTGTCAGCCATTCTCAAACGAAGGGTCGCAGCCTCACCGGGATGGCAGCAGTTGTCAGCTGTCTCTAGAGCCAGACAGAAACCCCACCGCACCACCTAAGTATCTGCAGTTCAACATTAGAGGTTGCCTTACCCCCTGCCCTCGGCAAGGAGGGGTTTATGTGGGAAGCAGGCACCCAGTTGGCATTATGGGATCTAAATCCAGCTCTGCTGGGTGTGGTTTTGAGCCTCCTTGCTCTGCGGGGCAGTGCCTTTGGGTCTTATCTCTCCTGTTTCTTCTCTGGGCTGAGTCCTTTATCTGTCACCTCTTCCATCTGTCTCCGCCTGATATGTGCCGCCAGCAGTGCCCTGGGACAGCCACCCTCGCCAGCGCCCTGCAATGGGCCAGAGCGCCTCTGAAGAGGGTGACCTTGGGTTTTGGAGCAGACCTTCCCTCCTTGCTGCCACTGGCCCCACGGGTGCTCCCACACTGGGGTGGATGGGTGCCAGGTGCATGTGAACTGCAAATCTGCTGTAAGCAAGGTGGCAGTTCGGGTACTTATTTTAGCAGCTTTATTTTAGGCAAAAAGCTGCTGCAGGGTGAGCTGTGGTCCAACTGGCTCTGCTGCCCATGAGGGTTTCCTTCGCGTCTCCCAGGAGCTTTGTGGGAGGAAGAGGGACCTCAGGGCTGGAGGAGAGGCTTCCCAGGCAGCAGCCTGCCATTGGATCCAGCCTCCTCTGCAACATCCTCTGAGGTTTCAAACCCAGCTCTTGCTGCTTGGAGGCCTTGCCCTGGCTCTGCTCACATATCCCGCCATGAGCGGCCACCTCACTTCCCGGCAGGCAGCAAGGGGACCTAGCTGGTGCTCATCCATGCTGTTGACTGTAGGATGCTGCACTAAACAGACTCACCCCCAGGCCATGGAACACACACCCTTCCCTGCTCCCTACACTGCACTGAGCACCCCTTCTCGTAACTCAACAACCCCCCCCCCAAACCCGCAACCCAACCCATTTTATCCAGCCCATGTTTTCCTGACTTGCACCTTCACTTTGTGGTATGGAAATGCTGTGACAAGCTCCCCCCACTGACCTTCGGGCAGGGAGCCACTTCCCCCTCCACCCCCCCTCCGGCTTTTACCTTTACTGTTTTAAGCGCGGTCCCTTCCTTCTCCCTCTGAGCACTCACTGCTCGCGTTTAGCCTGCACAACTTGCTGACCCAGCACTCCTGCCCGCTCCTCCATCCGTTTTGCCTCCATCCGTAATGCACTTCCATAATCTTCCCTAGGAAGGTCATGCAGAGCAGGTCACGGTGCTGCATCGGGGGCTGTGACTGCGCGGGGATCTCTGTACCCCGGTTTCCCTTGCCATCCACCCCAGTACTTGGCCCAGACTTCTCCAGGGATGTGGAAACCCCCAAAATACCTAATTAGTGGGCAGTGCAGGACAGTGATGCTCCTCTGAGATGACCCTGCTGTGCGGGCTGGCTCACTGATCCCGGGGAGTTTTGCAGTAAGCCAGGCTCAGTGCTCAGCCTCCCGGAATCCTGGCCCTGGCTACTGCCAGATGAGTGGGGAGGGGGCAGGGGGTGGTGACTGCGTGCAACAACAACCCAGGGGGAACAACGGCCCAGATGTGAACCACAGCCCAGATGTGTACAACAGCCCAGATGGGAACTGCAGCCCAGATGGGAACTGTAGCCCAACTCTGCCTATGCCACAAACTAAGGAATGCTTTGTGCCAAGGCCACTGCCCCAGTGCCTCCCTCTGCTCCCAAATCTCTTCTGGGGGCTTTGCTGTGCCCACAGTGTACCCATGGCCGCTGCCATCATTGCACCCAGAGAGAAACACAAGAGCCATCACACAAGACCCATCTGGAGCCTCTCTTGTTCCGATCAGCAGAGTCGTGAGCTGCTCACCACAGGACCTCATTAGCTTAATGAATGAATTTCAAAGCTGGGCTTTCAGATGACATTTGGGCATACAGCAGTCTTTTGGAGTGCCAGGCTAGTACACAGTCTCCATGTCTCTGAAAATTCTCATTTTCTGGCTTCTGAGCGAAATAATAACCAAACCAGGAGACTCTCATAAAGGAAATCAGCAAAGACAACTACTTTTATATGTGCGCTTAAGTATTTAGGTCAGTATTTTTAGAATAAATAGCCGTGGGTTGGTTCCTATCTTTTCACTTTCATTTTTCACACTTCAGCTTCATTTTCCCGAATCTGGTTATACTGAAGCAGCAATTGGGTTTTTCAAAGCACTCACACCTACCAGTGCACTGACCTCGCTGCCTCCCACTTCTCCTTCTTCTGGCCTTTCCTTCTCCCCTGAGCTATTACCACAATTAGGGGCTGAACTCGGCCCCTCTGCCATAAAGATTTCCCCAAGAGCTGGTGAGGGAAAGGAGGAATGGGCTATGGTGGGATCAGCTCTGCAAGGAGGTGAGAATCTTTGCTGGTCTGAACTGGGAAGAGGATGCCTGTGTGCATGGCCGTGGCCCATGAAGGATGTGTTTGGCTCCCTGCACGTCCCCAATCCTGCTTCCAGTGCCACCCAGTCTCTTGCTCCAAGAAGAGCCCTGGCCACGAGCTGGGCGTTGCACCCTGCAGCCTGCTATTAAAAGCAAACCATCTAGAAGAGTCCTTAGGAGTGAAAGCAGCTTTTAAAGGAAACATTGGCAGCCTCCTTTGGCTGCAACAGCGCCTGCTTTGCTAACGGCCTCCAAAATTAGAAGAGGCTCAGAAACTTAGGATGGATGTTACTGCAGCAGAGTGGGGAGGGGGGATGAGGGGGAGTCTCCAGCCCGCTCAGCCTCATCTGTGCTTCCTCAGGAATCAGGGTGCTGCTCCACAGCCTATTGATACAACCCATTTTTGGAGAGGGAATAAAGATTGGCATGGGAATAGAGCACGGGGCGCAGTGCCTGGCCAGCATGGAAATCCCGGGCATGCACGTGCTGTTGGAAGAAGCGGCGATCTCTGCTGTGCTAAACATGCTCCATGGGAGCGGCTGAAATGTGCCAAAGCCTCTTCATGACTTAGCTCCTAATAAACACGCTGCGGATGGGAAACAAGCCTTCAGCTTCCCCTGGTGTGGGCAAGCAGGGAGCTCACCCCGGCAATGCTCCATCCCTGTGAGCTGTGGGGGCTGGGGGGCACAGGGCACATCCCTGCTGGTCCCTGGGACTGAGTCTGGGGTCCTGCCTGCCCTGCATTGCTCCTGGGAGAGTTTATCCAGAAGTAAAGCCTTCCTCCTCCCTGGCTCAATGGCCGCTTCACCTCCAAGAGTTATTCACAGATAAACTCCATAAATTTGGGGGACAGCCATTTTATCACTCCTGGCAGCTCTATGCACTGCCTGCCACAAGGTGAAGCCGCAGGAGCTGGGAAGGGATGGAAAAACCAGCTCCTGGGAGAGCTGGAGCTCTGGGGCGCCCAGCCAGGACTGGCTCTGCTCTGGGGCAGCTGGAGCCATGGCCGGCCAGATCCTGCCCCAGCTCCCACTGCCTGCCTAGGGTTTCTGAGGCTTTGTTAGATACAAGGAGGCGCAAGAGCAGAAAACCTCCTCCTCCTCCTCCCTGCCTTGCTTCCATGGATGATTTATTTTGACACGCGACTCCATCCTGTTTTGCTGCATCACTCCAGGCACTTTATTGCCTCTGGCCTGGGCTGGCGACATCCCTGCACTGAGCCCTGGCTTCCTGGGAGCGGAAAGGAGCCCTCAAGCCCCTGTCGACAGGGCTTGGCATGATACCAAAATGCTCCCAAGCTTGTGTGGTTAGTTGGCCTTTCCTGACCTCCTAGAGCAGCTCCCCTTCTCCTGGCCCCTTTCCTGAACTGTTGGTCCATCGCTGCCTGGCAGCTCCCACTCGGGGCCATTTACAGTGCCCATTGCCAGGAAGGATGCCTGTGCTTGTCAATGCACTGGGAACATTCTGCTGAAACACCACCTGTAAAACTAAATACATTTTTAAAAAATCCCTCGTTTTTGCCCTGCACTCACAAAGGTGTTTGGGTCTATTCAACAGCTGATGTTAAGCTCTAACAGCCCCATGAGCTCCAGAAGGGATGTGTCCCTTATCCCCAGCCAGTGTGTGGGCAGCATGCTGCTACAGACAGGCACTGCTGCCATCCAGGCTGGATACAGACCTGAGCAGGTTGCATTCCTGCCTGGCACACTGTGCCCCAGCCTGCTGCAGGACTGTCCTCCCATCAGGCACCACTGCTGGCATTCTGAATTTTAATTTTGACCAAACTATAGACTTTTTTATTTCTAGGTTGGTGCCAGCCCCACCATTCCTTTTTCTCATGAGAAAGCCAAACCCTGGAGCATGATGACTGCTGGAGATACTGATGGGGAGGATGGGAGAGGGGCTTCCAGCCAACTGGGTCACCAGAAACTCCCTGTTACCCACCCCAAACCCAACCCCTCCATTTCACAGCCTTCCCAGAGTGCAGAGAAGCCACTGACAGGGGCTGGATTTGGTGTCCAAAATTTCCTTATCTTCTAAAAATGTTTCACCCCCCCAAACCTTTGAGCAGGAAGAACCCCTTTCTTGTCTGGGCGAGATTTCCACACCTCAGTGGCGGTGGTGAGCGCTCTGCATGGCTCGCATTCAAATGAACCACCGCAGGCGGGTGGGCAGTGGTGGTGGGTGCTGCCACCCACCTCCTCTCCCACCCCGGCCCCGCGCCCGCGGAGCCGCTGACGTTTTTGGGAAGGAGTCATTTGCCTGCCTTGGGGTTGGGGTTTCTGGGTCTGGCAGGAGCTGCGGTATTCGGGTTTCCTGTTTACCCGCGCAGCTGTGCCGGCGGTTGGAGGGAGGTCGGCTTTGGAGGGAGGTCGGCTTTGGCTGCGATGCCAAAACATCACCGGTGCCGAAACACCACCAGTGCCGTAACTAGCTCTGGAATCCAAGGCCTTCCCCAACAGCAGCTCCTGGGCTGCGGGCATGCAGAATCCCAACCGGCAAAATGCACTTTAGGAAGCCATGCAGGCAGCAACAGCAGCGATCAGCTAGTACATGGTACATGCGCATAATTAATTAATTGCATAATTAATAACATTGCATATTGATAAGGGGCTGGGGGTGTGTGCCCCCACCATAATCAGGGGGCGAGTGCCACCCTGGCCGGGCAGCTCAGCCCGGTGTTTCCAGGAGGTCGCAGAGGCGAAGCACCCGCACCCCGCTGGCACGGCCACGCGTGGGAGCGATGCATCCCCCTCCCTCCTCTCCCCCTCACGCGGGGCTGGCGCCGGGGCCTGCTGGCGCGGGCAGGAGGGCGGGCGGGCAGCGGGGCCGTATCCCGGTCCCAGATCCCGGTCCGCGTTGCCCCCCCGGGTTCGCGTCCCCCCCCCCGGGGCCGCGGGCGCCGCGCGGGCGGGGCGGGGCGCGGAAGGGGCTTCTTGAAACCGCCGCGCGCCCATTGGCGGAGCCTCGCCCCGCCCACTCCTCCTCTCACCCCCCTCCTCTCCGCACCGCCCCTCCCCGCTCCGCGGGGGCCCGGCGGGGCCGGAGGGCGCCGTCCCCTCACGCCTGCCCCCGGCCCCCGGCCGCGGGGACAGGCGGGGACAGGGAGGGACAGGCGGGGACAGGCGGGGCGGGACGCGGGGCTGGGCCGGGGCGACCGCGGGCACCGCGGGGGGGGCGAGGGGGGAGCAGCGCGGCCGTTCGGAGCAACGGCGCCCCCTGGCGGCGTGACGGCGCCGGTAGCGCGCGGACCCGCCGGGGTCCTGTGTCCGTGTGTCCTGTGTCCGTGTGTCCCCCGGGGGTCCCCGTGTAACCCCTGTGTCCTGTGTCCGTGTGTTTCCCGGGGATCCCCGTGTAACCCCTATGTCCGTGTGTCCTGTGTCCGTGTATCCCCAGGGGTCCCCGTGTAACCCCTGTGTCCTGCGTCCGTGTGTCCCCCGGGGATCCCCGTGTAACCCCTGTGTCTTGTGTCCCCCAGGGGTCCCCGTGTAACCCCTGTGTCCTGCGTACGTGTGTCCCCTGGGAGGTCCCTGTGTCCGTGTGTCCCTGGGGTCCTGTCTCCCTGTGTCCCCCGGCAGATCCCTGTTGCTGTGTAACCCGTGTGTCCGTGTGTCCCCCGGCAGGTCCCTGTTGCTGTGTAACCCGTGTGTCCTCCGGGGGGGTCTCTGTCCCCGTGTACTCCCGGGGTGCTGAGTTCGTGTGTCCACACCTATCTTGTGCCTCCCCGTGGTTGTCCCTATTCCCATGTACCCCCGGTGTCCTGTGCCCATGTGCCTATGGGTGTCCTGTGCCTGTGTAACCACTCGGGATGTCCCAGTGTTCATGGAGCCTCCTGGGATATCCCTGTTCTCATGTACCCCCTGGGTGCTCCTGTCCTCACAGACCCTGCAGGACTCTCCCTGCTCTTGTGGACCCCCAAAGCTGTCCCTGTCCCCATGGACCCCCCCTTGGCAGTCCCTGCCCATACGGGCCACCAGCATCTCCCAAACCTTCTCCAGAAGGTCCCGCTTCCCGCTGGCCTTTCCGTGCAGCCCTGAAAGCACCGAGGAGCCCCTGGTGCTCCTCATCCCATCACAGCCACACACCACATGGGTACCCCGTGTCCCATGCTGTCCCATTCAAACAAACTCCTTTACCCTGGGCTTTGGTTTTTGAATTAAACCCAAACTAAACCCCAGAGCAAGCCAGAGCCTGGCTCAGCCCAGCGGCACACAACCTCCTTCCTCCTCTCCGTTGCAGGGCAGGCATGCTGGCCTTAGGAAAATTAAGTAAATACCAATGGAGGAGTTGAAAAATGGGTTACCTTGTAATTGATTTTTTTTTTCTGCCTGCAGCTAAAGAATAATTAGCCTCCCTGCTATCTTGTGCAGCCCGATTGTTTGAGAACGTACTGGGGTGTGTAGTAGCTGAAGGGTTGGTGTGACAGCTCCTTTCCCACAGCCTCACTTCTGAGATCGGCTTTTTTTTTAGTGCCTTTCCCCAGCCTTTAAACTCTGGGTGCTGCCAGGGAAAACTAAAGCTTTGATAGCTTGGAGGAGCCAAGAACAGGACTCCTGGCAGAGTGATGCAGCCCTGATCCTGTGCCAGGAGTCTGGGGAGAGCCCCTCTCTGAGGAAGACCCTGGCTCGTGGGGTGCCAGTTCATCACTGTGTCTAATCACCCCATCACATCATTTCATTGTGCCAGTTCGAGCTGCTGCTGCCACCGTGGGATAGCAGAGCCAGTCTGGATGGGAGGGTGGTTCAGGGCAGAGTACCCCAGTGCTGGTCTCTGAGCGGTTGGAGGGTTCATCCTCCCCTGTTCGGAGGTATGCAGGACCCCCAGCCCGGTCTCTCCTCCCTGGTGATGCAGAGCTCCTGATGCAGAGAGACAACATGAGGGTTTGATTTATGAAGTGCATCAGAATCACTTTTTTCCTCTTTTCCATAACAAGCTGTTTGCACAGTGGTGCCTGTGTGCTGCCCTCCCTTCTTGCCATCAACACCCAGGTTTTGGGGGCCATTTTCCAGGGGGAAGAGACCTTCAGCTCAACCTTGAGTACTGTACTGTCATCAGACACGGGGAGAGATGCTTGGTTGCCCCCAGAGACCAGCCTCCCACCCCTGCTTCATGCTGAGGGCGTGGGGTCCTGCACAGACCCTTTCAGGGGCTGTGCCTCCAGATGCTCTGGGTGCTGAGTGTGGGTGACTGCGTGGCTGGGGGCTCGTGAGTGATTAATGAATCCCATAGTTGGGAGTGGGGTCCCTGCTAAGGGCAGTTCGGGGCACCCTGAAAGCCTGTCCAAGCCCCCGGCATCGTGGTCTCCCCAGCAGCAAGTGGAGGGCTGAGGTCTCAGTCTCCAGTAGCCCCATCCCTGGTGTGGGTCCCACTCCTGGCCTCTCACAGTGCTGGGACCAGCAAGTACCATGCTGGTACTTGCCAGCATCCCCTTAAAATCTGAGAAAATCTACATTTCAGCAAAAATCTGCCTCATGCTGCAGCCCCTTTCGCCCGCTGCTGAGCCCCTGAGCAATTCATTCTCCCAACTACTCCAGAAGCGATAAAACCAATAGGTCACTTTTTTTTTTCCTCAGCAGTAATTAATGGTTTAATTAACACTCACGACATCCAATTCCCATTGCTTTGCATGAGCAGCCTCCACTGCTGGGGCCTCACTGTGAACTCTCCGATAACTGGGGGTGGAAAGGGTTAGTCGGGAGCTGGTGGGAGCTGCCGGCTGGAGGCCGCCCATCTGGCCCGGATTTCTTCCGAAGCTGGAAAGTTCTCCTCCTCCTGAGCAGCAGCGGCATATCCAACACGTTCCACAGCCTGCTCTGCTTTTGCACGGGCTTATTTACTGTGTGGTGGCTTTTACAGCCGAGGAAGAACACGGGCGCCATGAGCACAGCCCTTTTTATTTACCCTGAACGATTTTCCAGTGTTTTAACACCAATCCCCGAGAAATTTTAGTTGTCCCAAGGAGAATAGCTGCTTGTAACTGGTTCTAATTACAAGTATGAATGTCAATTAATTCATTTAGCTAATTATCCACTCTCTGAGCATCACGCACCAAAGAACTGTAAAAGACGGGCATATGGTGATGGATCAGAAGGAAGGAGCTGGTGCTGGTGTGCGCTCGCTGGGCAGCCAGGGCTGGGTGTGCCAGGGTGAAGGGATGCAGGCAGTGTGAGAGCTGGGGGAATTACAACATTATGCTAATTGGGCCTGGAAAACATCAACTCTCTCCCTGCAACTTTTGTTTGGAGGCTCGAGAGCGGGTCAAGCATCTGAAGTGTTTCTGATTGTGCTGTTCCCTCTGACTTGGAGGAGTGGGAAGAATCATTTTCCCTTCCTGGAGCAAACCTTTTGATCCTAATCTGTAGCTGCAGAAACAAACAGTCCTAAGGAGGGAGGGAGAGATCCCTGAAGAGCTTCCTGGCCAGGAGCCTCCATGCTAAAGGTGGGGAGATCTTCTAGAGGATGCTTGCTGCAATCTGGTTTGCAGGGCACCTGGGCTGCTGCGAGTGCGTAGAAAACCATCTTGGTGAGAAATATCTTATTTGCTGTCCCAAAAGAGAATGCTTTAAAGGAAATGTTATTTTCTGAAATAATGAGAGTTAATTGCATCTGGGTGTGCAGAGTTACCTGCAAGATATGAAAGGGGTTGTGCTGTCTTGTCCCTACTCTGAGAATGAAGAATTACAGATTTTATACAAGCAGCTGAGCAGGAAATGCTCAGTGGGGTTAAAGTTCCAAGGCAACAATCTTCTTCCAGAGGGAATCTCCATCACCATAATTGGATCAATCTTCTGGTGCAGTGTGGTGCTGCTTCTTCCATCTCCCAAAGGCTCCAACCACCAGTGGGCAAGCACTGCCTTGAGCTGGGCCACCAGTTCCATCCCAGCCTGGCCCAGCCTTCGCAGAGGTATCCAGGTGTCCCACCTCACCTGCACCCAGGGCTAGGGTTCTGATGAATCCATATCCAGCCTAAAACTGAGGTTGCTGAGGCAGGAGCTTTTGCTCTGTTTCAGTGCTTGGTTATTCTCATTTGCCAAAAAAAGTGACACCTTATTTCCTATTGAATTTGCCTAATTATTTCTCTGCTGGCTTTCCAGAGGCAACACTTGTGCTGCCAGTGCCTGCCAGAAGCTTTGATCAAACTCTTGTAGGTCGATTACCAAGATTCACTTATAAAAGTTGTACATCAAATACAAATAGAACAACATCTCCCCCAAACCCAGTAGTCATTATTGTGGTGACATGGTAATTTGCATTTTATTTCCTTGTTTAAAAAAAGAGAAAAAGTTTTCGTGATAAGCCCTGTTAAAGGTACTTCAAAGGCAGCAGAGCCAGGGAGCAGCTGTGTGGGTTGGAGTAGCTCTGGAGAAGTTTGCTGAGGCTCTCCCAGCATGGTGTCCATGCCCGCGGCTCTGGGGAAAATACGGATATTTTCCGACAAGTTTAACTGAGTGCCTCTCACTGGGGTGGTGGGAGGAGAAGAGAGGGTGACGAGTGGCCTGGGGAGGGGACCCAGGACCTCATTCCAGGGGCTGCTCCCTGGGGAGAGATGAAGGAAGCCGGCAGGACCCTGCTCCGCAGAGCTGTTGGCAGCGTTCCGGTGCCTCCCGCCACGCTCCCTGGCTCTGCAGCCAGCCAGACACATTCCCTCCTGCATCCAGAGCCAGCGTTCATTTTCCAGGGAAGAGCAGATCTGCCAAGCGCTACCTTAAGAAAAGTTATGCATGACCATATTTAAGGAAGCGGGAGGGGGTGTGCGCTGGCCCCGTCCCAGGGCTCCGCGCCAGCCCGGCCTCGACGCCCGCGCCCGGTGCCGGCCGAGCGCGCAGGTGTCCGGACGCTTCTCCTCCGAGCCAGCCATCGCCTCGACACCTCCCGCAAATGCTTAGCTTCTTCTGGCTGAGGTGAGGGCTGTGGGGAGCCGGGGACAAGGGGGGGAACCCCACAGCTGAGTGAGCGTGAGCCAGTGTCTGGCGCTGCTGCAGAGTTCCACTCCCAGCAGTGGAGCGGTGGCTTGTCCTGGCTTGCATCGGTGCTGGGCAGCTCTGCCAGGGGGAAGGTATGGAGTGAAAGCCCTTTGTGCCCCTCTGGTCGCCCGGGTGATGCTTTGTTGCCTGTGGGGTTTGCAATGAGGTGTGCTGGTGCTCCACTGCGGTCGGCACTGGCGACTTGTCAGCGGGGACGTGGCACCCTCCGGCTGCAACAGGGACAGTGGGGGGAGAGTTGGCTTGAATCAGCTTTTTTTTTCGCTTAAAAGCAGGGACAGATATTTGGGAAGCATGGGCACAGGGCTGTGGGGAATGGTGGTGCCAGGATGGCAGAGGGGTGTACTGGGGCTGGCTGGGGCAGTGTGGGTGGCTGGGTGGCACAATGTTGCACTGGTCTTCACCCCCGTGGTCTCAACTGAGGTGGTCTTGGCCATGGTAACTACCATGGTGGAGGCCACCACGGTAGAGACTACTGCACCACCTGGGTAGTTTTCGCCCCAGGGGTCTCAACCACGGTGACCCCCACAGTGGAGACCCCCACAGTGGAGACCTCCAAGGTGTAAACCATCTTGGTCTCCACTATGGTGGTTTCCAGCTTGGTGAGCTTGACTGTGGTGGTCTTAACCCCGGTTGTATTGATGTTATGGCAATCTCCACCCTGGGAGTGCCATGGGTGGCAGGGCAAAGGTGCATGGGCTGGGTGATGCTGTTGGATGTGCCCATGCATGTGAATTTTGGCCCTCTTAGGGTTTGCAGTTGTGCCAGGGTGACACGTGTCTCTGCTCTCCCCCTGGGCCAGAGCCAGACCTTTGTCCCCTGGGACACTCCCTGAGGGACTTCACCCCTGTGCTGGCAAACCAGCACCAGCCTTCCTGGGAGCCTCACGGGAGCTGCAGAGAGCATCTGGGCAGGGGTATGGATGGGGCTGCGAACATGGCCGGGGCTGGGGATGCTTCACTCAGTGATGGAGAGGGATGTGAGGGGACTGGAGAGGTCCCTGCTGTGCTCACCCTGAATTAAGCTTTCCCATGGGTGATGGTTGTAAAGCCCTGACCCCTCATAAGAGGAGTCATTCTGCATCTTCCCATTGCCTTTAACCCTTGGTTTGTACTTTCCTGGCCTCATGCCTGGCTTTGCTCCGTGAACTCTAGGGAAACATGATGTATGGTGCCAAAAATACCACTTGCAGGGTGCCCTGGCCTTTCTCCTGGGCTGGCTGCCCTCCTGGGGTCCCACTGAGACCAACTGCAGGGAACCGCTGTGTTTCCTCACTTATGTTTCCTCAACTGTGCTGTGACCCAGCAATTCAGTCCATTTTGTCCCACTGGGTCTCATCCTGGGGACCCAACACCATCCTGATGGGCATGGGGTGATGGAGTTGAGCTGTACTGGGTGTCTCTGTTGCCACTTACCAGTGGGGGTCCCACGGGAAGGGACATCTCCCCTTGCACAAAACCTGCCTGTCTCATCCCTGGGGGCACCAGAGCTTTGCCCCTGCTGGCACTGGGACTGTCAGGCCGGGTCTTGGGGGATGGAGAGCCCTCACTGCCCTGTGGAGATGGCAGAATTTCCCAAAGTAGGTCAGGTTAATTTTTTAACACGTGCAGATTTGCTTGTTACCATGGATATTGCTCAATTATACACCAATAATCCCCCATGAGAACTTCATTGTTGCCGCTTTCCTCCCCCCCATCTCCCCCCTTTTTTTTTCTTCAAATATTTCCAGGGAGGGGTAAGGTTGAGGGGCTGGGGTGGGAGTAGGAGGCAGAGCCAGGCCAGGAAAAATGGGGATTAGGTGTTTGGGAGGCAGCAGCGGGATGATGGGAGAGCTCTGAGGGCAGGCAGGGGTGGCTTGAGGTGTGAGGCTGCCCCACTCTGCCCAAAGCCCCCCACAGCCCAGCACCGGTGACCCTGGTTTCACCCTTGTCCATCCCTCTCATCCACTGCTTGGGGGTGGCTAAAGCAAACCCCCTTCTTCCACTGGGCTCAAGGATTTGAGATACAATCACTCTTCTGCATCCTTGCCTGGCATCATCCCAGGGGCTGTGGAACCCAACAGGGTTTACAATGAAGACTTTCAAGCTGGTGGTCCCCATACAATTCCCAAAAAGGCTGGCACCCAGTTCAGCAGCAGAGACCTTCCCTAGAGCTTGTGGGTGTTTTGCTGCTGTGGGACACAGGAATAGGAGAGCTGTGGGATCCCTCTCCCCTGGTATTTGCAGATTCCTCGGAATGTCTCCCCCACTGTGCCCTCTCTGGTTTGCTCTGTGGGCTCCTTATGCCTTCGGCACCGCAGAAACCGAGCATGGCAGGAAGCAAGAAAAATATTATACTGGAAGAGGTTTTTTCCTAATGCAAACTTTTTTTTTTTTTTTTGGATAGAAGTGGGTCACTCAAGGGGTGACAGAGTAAGAGCATCATCGCCTGGGTACTGCATCCCGTTGCCATGGTGACCGGAGGGCTGCATCAGTCAACAGCTTTAAAAATGTGACAGTTGAGTGAGGCTGAAGATTTTAATGAGGACAGACACTTCCTCGCTTAGTTTCGATAACAAATACTCCATAAATACTCACTGACTGGATGGTTCCACATCTCTGGAGCGTGGCTGGGGTGCTCCCCTTCCCCAGGGTGGGAGTGTGGGCTGGGGCTGCCTGGGAAATAGCAGGGGAATGATGCAAAGCAGACAGCTCTGTTTTTTTCCTCCTCCTGCTAACGCAACCCAGGGGACAAGCTGACACGATTGCCGAGCCAGGAGCAGGTTTGGGTTTCCAAGGAATGTCCCTCAGGTGCTGTCTGCTGTGGCTATGGGGTGTAACAGGACCGCCCCTAGCCACCGCTTGTGCCTGCAATTAGGGAGCAACCCCATTTTGCTAAACAGGACAGTAACCCTTGCACTGGGCTCTTGTAAGGGTGGGTGAGCCATAAGGAAGCTCCCAGGCCTCCATAACAAGGCTGGAGAGGTCACGGGGCTGGGAAAACAAAACACGGTGCCACTGGGGCAAGGGTGGGAGGCTGTGAGAGGCTCAGTGGTGCCATTTACATCTGTAGGTGACCTGAGAACCCTTGTTTTATACCAGTGCTGTGTGATGCCCCAACCTCAGCCCCTGCAAAGGGCTGAGGGTGCAGGAGGCAAACCTGCAGCTTCCACTTTTTTAACTCTGTGCTAAAGTCAGTCAATCTCACACCTTGGGAAAGGAGCTGCTGCCTCCAGCAGCCTGGTTGTACCTGTGTGGGAGAGGGATGTGTGCTGGGAAGCTGAAGGCATGCCAAGGGCCCGGCGGTGTTGTGTTTAAAAGCAAACTGTAAATATAAAGCCCCTTCCACTTGTGTTTTGCTGCAGCTCCCACTCTGCCTTTCCTTGCAATGCCACCATGATGTCCAACTGGGACCCAGTCACCATGCATGTGGCCTGGGAGCCTGAGGGCACCAAAGGACACACAGTGCCCTTGTGGAATGCCAGGGCTTCAGAGACAGAGGGGCTGGAGCACAGCACAGCGGCGTTGCTGGCATTGTGTGCTTCCCATTTGCTGCCCCTGGTACCACCCGTGAACAGCCTGAGCCCTGCCCACTGCCAAAAATATGCTCCCGGCTGTCTTGTGACTGCGGCGGTGTCACCACTCTGGCCAGGGGAGCTTCAAGGCACAGTCCTCTCTCACGTGTACCAACACGGGGAAGCACTGACACAGCATCACTGACGGAGGGATGGGCCATGACCCTGTGCCCTGGGCTCGGTCCAGCACCCTAAAATAGCTGGACTCTTTCATCGCAGCCAGTGAGCATGGGTCCTGACCCCCAAGGAATGGCAGGCACCAGCCCCGGTTCTGCCCTTCTGTTTCGGCTCGGGCAGCTCCCTAATAGGTGCTGGTGAGGGGTAAGTGGTGCGGCAAGGGACGTCAGCTTGGGATGTGGGGACAGGGTGTGACAACCCGACACACACACTTTGTCCCTGCTGGGAAACAGCCACTCCCGATCTGCCAGTCCTGCTGTAACCAGAGCCACTCTTCTGCTTTCCAGGTGTCTCTTAAAAATGGTCAAGGGGAATATTGTAGTCCCTGAAGAGATCTTGAACTTCTGTTGCAATGGCCTCCAGGTACCCCCCATGCCGTGCAACTAACCCAGGGCTCCCCAGTTGTGCCAGTGGCTACTAACCAAGGCAAATGCCATCCTGTGCCAGGAGCTGCTCCCAGACCTGCACCGGCCCCAGTTGCATCTGCTCCCCATCAGCATCCCTGCCCGTGTGCTAGCTACCTCAGGGTCAGAGCTTTTCCCATGGGTAGCAGCTTTTCCCCTAAAATTCAGGAATGTCAAACACCAGGAAAATGACCGTTGGGATCTCCAGCCAGGCTGTCTGCTCGCTCTGCAGCAGGCGGCTTTGGAGCTCTTTGCATTGCTGGCTCAAACCCCAGAGCCTGCTGGCTTCCTGAAATAGCTCTGTGGTACTCGTGTAGGCGCCTCCGCACACTGGGAAGCAGCTTGGGAGGTTCACAGAGGGGTTTGGAGCCCACTGGAGGGGCTCTGGTGGCCGAGGGTCCATCTCACTGTGGGATGGGGGGCCCTTTACCGTAGGCTTGGCTTGACGCGCTTGCCACCGTCTCCTCTGAGGCGAGGTTTGTGCTGTTCCTGGGATGTCGTGTATCAGTAGCTATGGAAACAGAGGTTTGACCCGCTGGAGAAAAATGCTATTCTGAGAGGCGGTGAGCTCAGGGTAGTCGGGAAAGCTTCATTTTCAGCCTAAACCGGTCTTTGAAAGAATCCAGGCAAAGCAAAGGGCAGAGAAGCTGCTGCAGTGGGACTCTTGCAACAAGTGCTGTGAGCAGGAGCCGCAGTGGGAGCAGAAAGCGGAAGGAAGGGCTGTGACGAAGCCCAGACAACTCTTCGTGTCTCCTTAATTACTCACTGGGCTAACTGAGTTCACCCCTTGTGTAACACGACTCACTTGACATCTCATCAGCTATTTTCCTTGCCAGCACCGCCACAGTAGCAGCTTCTCTCTCCCATCCTGCCTCGCACCAGGGTGCCAGGGGAGCTGCTCTGTGCCCAGCAAATGGCCAAGCCAACAGGGAACATATTTTACTGCCCTGGATACTTCTTCTCTGCTGCTTGTACCACATAGCTTTCAGTGTTTTCTTTGGCAAAGGGGGGTGTTGGTGGAAGGTGTGGAACACTGCTACATACCCAACTGCAGGAGAGTGAACCCAGCCTGTGCTGCAGCACAGCTGCTAGGGGAGAAAAATTTCTTCACAGAGAACTGATTGACTTTGGGAGGGGTTTTGCATAGGTTTTGGGAGGAAGCAGTGGGGTTTGGTGATAAATGGCCTGGAAACCACGGAGCTTTTTTAGAGGGATTTTTTTCCTTTTGGCTGTGGTAACTATGTATTTGGCAAGGACTGGGTGGATTTTGGTGGTGTCCAGGGATATGCAGGGCTGGGGTTCTTCTGGGTCAGTGAGGGGAGTGGGCTTCATGGTCACTGTTGTCTTGGGGGTTTGGTTAAAATGGAGCTCTTGTCCCACCAGGGCTCAACCTCTCCACCACGTTCCCAGGAGCCAGGGGAGCGGGAGGAGGCACCAGGGGCCATGGCGAGCCCCTTGCCTGCCCGCAACCCCACCGAGGTGCAGATGAGCCAGCTGGTGCTGCCCTGCCACACCAATCACCGCAATGAGCTCAGCACTGGCCAGCTGCTCAAGTGGATCGACACGGCCGCCTGCCTCTCCGGTAAGCCATCCTCTCCCTCTGGAGCCATTGTCCTGCTGGGCTGGGAGGGAATGACCAGGCAGTGTCCCCAGGAGCCAGCTTATCAGCAGCATGCCTGGCAGTCCAGCACTGTCCCTCAGAGTGACGCCAGCTGGGGACCCCACATCGTGCCATTTTGCTGAGTAATTAGAGAGCAAACAAGAGGGGGAGGAGATGTGCACTGCAGCATGCATGCTGGCTTAGAAATGGATCAAAATCCACGCCAGCTTCTTTCAAAATGCTGCCCTTTTCCTTGCCTGGTGTGCAGGGCATGGCGAGACCAGGCCAGTGACATCCCCAGCATCCTAGCAGCAGCCAGAAGGGAATGAGCTCCTCTACTCAGCGGGAAGTGATGGAGCTCACCAGCTTGGCTGCCCCACCAAGCACAGGGAGGTTATGACAGGAAACAGGTTCAATTCTGCAGTTTGATGAGGTTCCCACAGCAGTTTTGCAGTTTGAGGTTCCTGGAGTCCCAAGGGAAAGTGAGACTGGCAGAGCGGCTTTAAAATATTTGCTGTGTATGGGGAGATGGTATCGGCTGCTGGTGCATCCCCACAGCTGCGAACACATGAAGGGAAGGCAAACAGCAGGACAACGTGCCTCCCAGTTATACTTGCAGCACACCCTCCAAACCTTTAAACATCTGCAAATCCATGCTGCTGTGGGAGGAGAAACCCCAAATCCCACTCTTGTCCCCCACAAATGCAGCAGTGGACATGAGCAGGGAAGGGATGCTGGCTGGGGTGTCACCGGTGTAACCAGCCATGGGGCAAAGGAGCGCACTTGCCCCTCTAACCCTCGACGTGTTGCTGCAGGTTGCTGATGCAGTTTGTTTTTCCCTTCCAGCCGAGAGACACGCTGGCTGCCCGTGCGTCACAGCTTCTATGGATGATATCTATTTTGAGCATACCATTAGGTAAATACTTGGTGCTCCAACAGGGCATGTGCAAGGAAACGGAGGGGTTTTTCCCATCTACCGGGTGCAATGTGGACAGTGGGGCTGGAGCTGGAACAGGCAGCAGCATGCTTGGGAGAGGAGGAGATGTGGTGGCAGTGCCAGGCTCACAGGCCAGCCAGGGATTGAGGCTCCATCTCCACCGCAGGGCTGAGGACTGACTGTCTGCTCTGATTTATCCTCTGTCTGGGTGCCTGGAGAGCTCCTGCTGGGTTGGCTTCCCGGTATTTCCCCCAACGCCAGCTCCTCCCTGGCTTTGTTTAAGAAGCAACTCTGATTTAGTGCTCTGGAAAACTCAAATCTTGCAAATCGTGCCTCTCTAGTGGCCGTGTGGGTGGCTGGGGCGTGGTGGGGCTCCCCCACCCACCGGGTGCTGGGGGAGGTGGGACCTCCCTGCACATCACTTTGTGAGATGCATCAGGCTGGGTTTTGCTTGGCCAAACTCCCCTCCCAGGCTTGTCCTGGCAGCCTCTGGGTACTGTCCCTGCACCCTGACATAGGCAGCCCCAGGGCTGCCGTGTGGTAGGGGACAACATTTCTCTACATCCCTGCCATGTAGTATAGGATCTGTGCAGTATAGGATCCGTGCAGTATAGGATCCGTGCAGTATAGGATCCATGCAGTATAGGATCCCTTGCAGTACAGGATCCACACTGTCCAGCCATTCCCTGCTGTGCAGCTCTGCCTGCTGGTGCAGGGACCAATGTGGGCACCCAGGGCTGGCACTGGGGTCCCCAGCTGTCAGCTGATTTATTTCACCCTGGGAAGTCCGACTCACTCTTGGGTTTCACCATCATTCCCACGAAATGCTGAACTCCCACTTTTGCCCTCTCATATTGGATGCTGGTGGGTTGGTGGAGATGAGCTGCCCGTTTCCCTGGCCTCAGCTCCATGACAAATCCACAGTGGTGCAGCCCTGATGCCACCTCCCACTGGCAGAAGTGGCACCACTGGGGTTGATACCCTGCCACATGGCTCCAGCTCCCAGGGCAGCTTTGCCTGGGAAGCTTTTCCCCATGGGTTTCGGGAGCAGGATGACAGACGCAAGCCCTGCTCCGCAGCATTACATCAAGCCCTGAAAAGCATTTGTCTCTCCTCAGGGAAGAGTTGGGCACTACTCCAAGGGGTCAGGGAATTTGTGCTGCTCCTGGCTCAGATCCCATTTGCTGTGGTCCAGCTTAAGGCTCCAAGCAAGGGGCCTGGCAGGGATTTCCCGCAGAGCTGTTGGAGGGCGGAGGAGCTTTATGTGGTGTTTGTTGTTGGCTCTCCTCCTCATCCAGCTGTTTGTGCTTTCTGCTTCCCTCCCGCTGTGGGGGAGAGGCAGGGAGGAGCTGTAGATGCTTGGGGGCACGGAGGAGACCCCAAAACATCACTGGCTTAAAACTCATCAGCTGTGCAGCAGATCGTCCCCGTCCCTCTGCCCTGCCATGTGGAAGTGCGGCCTCCCGGGATGATTGCACGTACCTTTGAGCCAGGCTTTGTGTGGCTTTTATGGCACTGGCTTGTACTGTTTGATAAGGAGAGAGAAGATAAAGTATTTTTGGGGCTATGTATCAACATCTGGGGCTGCCAACGTGCCTTCCTGGCCCCCTGCCCTTGCATGCCCCTCACCTCAAATCCATCCGGAGCATCCGTGTGGCCGCTTCCATTGCCTCTAACCCTCTCCCCCCATCTTGCTTTCTCTTTTTGCACCAGCCAGCTGTATCTAAGCCCTGCTGGGCAGCAGGACGGGAGGAGCGGTGTCTGGTACGGATGTTTGCAGCCCTAGAGCAGCCAGCCTAACGCAGCTCTGCCGTGAGTTGGGAGCATTAACCCCACTGACATGGCATGGCATGGCATGGTGAATGGAGGCTGCTCATGTAACCTTGCTAATGTTTTGGCTTGTCATTGGGCCCAGAGTCTGTGCTGGGGGATGGCTGGAGGCACCATCCCAGCCTCAGGCTGCCCCTGCTCCAGCCAGAGCCAACGTGCACAGTGTGTGGAGTAGCAGAGATCATTTGAAGCCAGAAGTCATACGAGGGGGGGATAAGGGGAAAGTTACAGTGCTGAAGCACATGCTGACTCTTCCTTGCTTCTGGTTTTGAGCCCTCTATGGAGCAAACCTGCAGTGATGGTGGCAGCGTTTATTTTTCCAGGGTTTCCTAGCATTGGCCTCTTTTAGGGAATGAGGAATATTCCTGATTTAATAATGCATTTGATAAGACTGTTTGCTGTGGGTCTCACTAATAAGCTTCATTTGCTCATTTTGTGAGTACCAGTTTGGAGTAGGTTAGGCTGCAGAGCCAAAGTTGTCTGTGTGTTTGCTCTGAAGCCTGCTGAGGGCACAGAGGAGAGCTCCTGGACTCTGCGAGCTGCAGTTTGCTGCCAGCAGATGTTAAATTTAAGAGATGGTGCAAAATGCCCCTGGCTGGATCCTGCATCCTGCAATCTCCCAGTATCCCAAGGTTTCCATTGCTCTAGGGGAGGCCCTGGAGAGGAGGAGGGACAGGAGCAGTCAAGGTACCTGCAGCTTTGGGGCTGTGGCTGAGGGCCCGTGGGGAGGCCCCACAGCTGCTCCCGTTGTGCAGGACAGTGGATGCAAGGCTGGAGGAGCCGTTTGCTCTGGCAGGAGTGTGTATGTCTATATGGGCAGTGGGTGCCAAGCAAGTCTTCGGCATCTCCTCTGCTCAAGCACCCCAGATCTGGGGACCTACTTGCACACAGCTGCTCAGGGTGACATCTCACCCAGCTGGGCTGGAAAGGTGTGGGATCTCATGTCTCAAAGGTGGCTGTCCCTATGTCCTGCTGGCCATCCAGCATGTCCCACAGTCCCAGGAAGCCTTACCACAGTGGACAGTGGGCTGTAATGCTGTGGCACCTCAGTGGGAGCTGCTCGGTGGCCGTTTTCCCCCAGTAACCCCATGCACTTTCTCCTGTTCCTGTTTTTCAGTGTCGGGCAAGTTGTCAACATCAAAGCCAAAGTGAACCGAGCCTTTAACTCCAGCATGGAGGTTGGTGTGTGCCCTTCACCTTCACCCCCTGCCCCTGTCCCCCCTTGCTGTGCACACACCCCCACCAGCCACACAGCCAAATGCCAAATCCCCAAATCCTCCTGCAGTTCCCAGCTTTGATCCCATGTGTGTATCCTCTCTGGCTGGCTCTGTCCAGGGGTGCTTGGTGGGATGTGGGTCCCTGGGGAGCAGAGCTGGCTCTCAGGGGTGCTGTGCCCTCTCCCAGGTGGGCATCCAAGTGAGCTATGAAGATCTGTGCAGCGGGAAGCACTGCAGTATCTGCAAGGCGTACGCCACCTTCGTGGCACAGGGCCCCTCTGGCAGCAAGGTGAGCATGGTGTCTTGGGGGGCTCAGTTGTCATCTGCACAGAGGCAGTAAGGAAATGGCCTCTCTGGGGCTGAGCTGGGCCCAGATTTCCATCAGGACACTTTCTGCACACAGTAGGGTTGATGATCCCTTGTCCCGTGCTTGTGGGATGCAGCGTGGGGGCTCTGCCCACGTACAGTGGGACACACGGTGCTGTAGGAGCCTGAAGGAGCCCTGCCTCCTCCAGCACCAGGACTGCACTGCCCCATCCCCTTTGCAGGTGAGGCTGAAGCCACTGACCCCACAGACGGAGGAGGAGAAGATCGAGTACAGCATCGCCGCTGAGCGCCGCCGCATGCGGCTGGCGCACAAGGACACCCTCAAGGACCTCCTCACCCGCAGCCCCCCTGACACCGGTACCGTGTCTCACAGCCTGGGTTTCCATCCCCAAAATAGCCCTGATGCCCACTGGTGACAATCCCCTTCCTCAGCAGGATGCTGATGGGGAACAGTGATGATCACCACGTGGAGGTTTGGGAAGGCCCTGGTCATGGCAGAGTGGGGATCAGCCCCACTATCCCAGACAGTGTGTGTGAGGTTGATGCAGTGGGAGGGCAGCTGTGAGGAGAGGGGGAAAGGGCTGATGGGATGCTGGTAGTGGGATCCCTCTGGCCATCCAACACGCTGAACCCTGTTCTCTCGATGTGGCAGAGCTGGAGACACGGGATGGCAGCGGGGCAGTGCCGGCGGAGAAGACGCGTGTGGAGAGTGTGGAGCTGGTACTGCCTCCACACGCCAACCATCAGGGCAACACCTTCGGTGGGCAGATCATGGCCTGGATGGAGAATGTGGCCACTATTGCAGCCAGGTGATCAAGAGAGATTCAGTGTAGGGGATAGTGTGCCTGGAGGGGACACATAGCCAGGGCAGAGTCTGGCTGGGTGTGACCACAGTTGGGTTGTAGGGACCTTCCAAAGGGATGGTCCCCAGCACGTCACCCTTGAGCGATGCCATATAGGGAGTCCCACAGATGTGTAGAGCTGGGGGACCCAAGGGAAGGGTTGGCTCATTGTCCTTTCTCATGGCTGGCTTTGACAGTTGAAATCCAGGGGTGACATTTTTTGGGGTCCTCTTGGTTCTGACAGGGTTGGGGAGGGTGTGCCATGGGGCCATGGCTGGGGAGTAACACCTGACCCTGCAGCCGGCTGTGCCATGCCCACCCCACACTGAGGGCCATCGAGATGTTCCACTTTCGGGGACCTTCGCAAGTTGGGGACCGCCTGGTGCTCAAAGCCATCGTCAACAATGCCTTCAAAAACAGGTGGGTGCTGGCAGCAGGAGGTCCCCATCCCACCTGGGGGCTCCCCATCCCACCCTCCTGACAGCTCTCCGCACCCTCACCCCTTCTTCTCCGGCAGCATGGAGGTGGGGGTCAGCGCCGAGGCCTACGGCCGGGAGATGTCCGTCAGCCCGCGGCACATCAACAGTGCCTTCATGACCTTCGAGGTGCTGGACCAGGAGGGCCGGCCCCGCGTGCTGCCCATGGTGGCTCCCGAGCCAGGGGTAAGGATGGGCAGGGATGGCTTCTCTGGAATTCCCTGGACCCCTGGGAATCCCACTCAGCCCTGAGGGGCTCTCAGATTCACAGCAAAACAAATGCAGTTTTATGATGATGGAAATGAAATTGCTCAGTCGCAAGTGAATTAAATGGATTGCTCGGTATAACTAATAAAATAAACCACTTGCCTGTGCGAGGATGGAGATGTATTAGCCATGCAAGGCTTAACAGAGCATTGCCTGCAAATTCCAGTTCATTTTTTCTATAATTTAGGGGAAGGAATGCAAACCTCTGAGGTTGTTTTTACTTTTCAAAGCATCCTAATCAATAATTTGCTCAGATCCAAATATTTAAGGAAATCTGTCACGTGAGCATAGCAACAAAGCAAACTCAATCTCAGCTTCCCCTGGGCTGATCCTTGCCTACCTGCCTGATTTTTTGGATGCCTTAAAACTAGGATCTCCCTAGGATGATCCCTAGGAAGATCATCTCATGGCCAGAGTCAGGCTCCCTGAAACCTCATATCTGCCTGCTTTAAAACACTGCACTAGCACTTTCTTCAAAACAGGCTGACTTCTTTGGGGTTTTATTCCCCCAAGAGAGGACATCGGCAGGTGTAAGGGGACATGATTTGTGTTTCGGGGGCTGTTTGCAGCTTTGCAGCCACAATAAGGGTTTTCCCTAATGTGCCAGTGCCCATCATTGATCACACCGTGGTGGCAGTGCCCAAATAGCTCACAATTAATCACTAACCAGCACTGCAGTGTAGCTGGGGTGACAGCCAGTGAGTGCAGGGGCTTTACCTTCCAGCCCTTCCTGCTGCATATTTTTCCCACTCCCAAAAAGACAAATGATTGAGTTTTTTCCTCCTTTTCCTATTAACCTAATTGGCTTTTCCCATTTATCAGGATGGAGAAAGGAGGTACAGAGAAGCCAGTGCTAGGAAAAAAATTCGGCTGGACCGGTGAGCAGAAAAGCAAGTGGGATGTGGGCATGGAGGAGGGAGGAGAGAGGGGCTTGGCACTTGGGTGCAGGGACAGTCTGTGGGTTCTTTGTGTCCCCTCATAAGGGAAACTGTTCCTTTCCCGCAGAAAATACGTCGTCTCCTGCAAACAGACCGAGGTACCACTCTCTGTGCCCTGGGATCAAAGCAACAAGGTAGGATGCTTCCCTGCAGGAGCCTCTGCCTCCTGCCCAACCTCCTGCCCCTGCTCTTGCCCCTGACATGCTGCCCTTGCCCCAGGTTTATCTGAGCTACAACAACGTCTCTGCGCTGAAGACACTCGTAGCCAAAACAAACTGGGCACTCGCCAGAGAAAAGGAAAAGGTACTAAACCCTGCCCCTTCCCCCTGAGCTGCCCCTTGCCCCCAAAGCATGGGCAACCTGGGGGCTTAATGATGGGGAACACATCCCAACTGTGCCCTGTGCTCCCCAAGGTGAGGATGTACACGCTGGAGGAGGATAAATTCCTGTCCTTCCGCATCGAGATGTCCGTCTGCATCATGGCCAGACAAGCCTTCTCCCTGCTCTCCAACCTGCGGCGCCGGCACGAGTGGGACAGTCACTATGCGTGAGTGCTGTAGGGCTCCTGGGCACCCAGCCCTTCCCAAAAATCACACCCCTAAATTTAGGGCTTGTGGTTGAGCATCCGTTTGGGCTTTCCTGGGAGCAAGTGCGTTGCCCTGGAGCCATGATTGCTCCTAGAGACCCTCCACTGCATGTCTCCATCCTGACTCTACCTGGGCTAATGGCTGCAGAAAACATTTATTTTGGGTCCCCCCAAATATTTTGGATCTGGTGGTGGGCTGTAAATCTGTAAGCCCCCAGATTTGGGGGGCACAGTGGGGTTTCTGTGACCGGTTGCCTCCCCTTGCAGGAGTGCTGAGCTTGTCCAGAAGGTAGATGACGATGACATGATCTACCACGTGGTGAGCCGGATGCACAGACAGGAGAGCAAGCTGCAGGACTTTGTCATCCTGGCATCCCGGCGGAAACCCTGCAGCAAGGGGTAACTGTCCCTAGCCCGACTCCCTGCTTCCTGCCAGCTGGGCTGTGCCAGCTCACCTGGCCTCTCTCCTTCCCAGGGACCCCTATGTGGTGGCCTTTCGATCGGTGACACTGCCCACCCACCCCCCCCGAGCTGAATACACACGTGGGGAGACGCTCTGCTCTGGTTTCTGCATTTGGCCGGAGTCAGAGGAGATGAGCAAGGTGGGATGCTGTGACCATGCTGTGGGGCCATGCTGCCCACACCCTGTTGGGGAGGCTCCTTCTTTCACACGTGCCCCTACTGACCATCTCCTGTGCCTCGCAGGTGGCTTACTACAACCAGGCTATGCCAGGGTACCTCAACTATGTCACCACCAACGTGGCAGGACTGTCCTCTGACATCTGTGCCACCTTTGAAGCCTGCGAGAAGTTCCTGCTGAAGAACAAAGAGGACCTGATCTCACGGCTGCGGGACTTCTAGAGCCACAGCACCCTGCTGACAGATGACACAGATGAAGGGGCACCTCCATGGTGGAAGGGGATGTGGATGGTGGCACCCAGACCCTGCCTCCCTGGGGCTTGGGGTGGAGGGGCATTACTGTACCACCTCATCCCTTTGCACTGACGTGTCATATCTTTTCTTCTTTCTTTTTTTTTTAATTTTATTTAGAAATTTTATAAGCTGATGTACAGGACTTGGTTTTCTTGTTTACTTAACGCTACTTGAATCTTTATATGATCCAAAATCTCACTAAACCAGATTTTTTTTTTTACTGGTTCTTTGTGGGGGATTACTGGTTCCCTTTGAGGTAGTAAAGGAAGAGAGGGGGCAGTGATATGGAGAGAGTGCTCTACCCCTCCCCAGTGCAGGGGTGGCTGGCAGTGCATCCTGCTCTCCCAAGTGCTGCTTCTCTTCCCAGGCAGGGCTGACAAACAGCCCATGCTCCTGCCAGGCTGAAATCCTACCCCATGGGGCTGTGGAAGGAATAGCAATAAAAGTGCATTGAAAGGAAAAATATCCGTATGTGCTCTGGGTGAGTGTCTGCTGTGGGGATTTGCTGTTTCGCTGCCTGGATGGCAAGAATGGAGCAGGGATTGTCCACCCACAGCACGCCCCAGGCAGGTGCCATTTCCCTGGGCGAGGAGAGGGACAGTGCCCCAACAGCTGCTGCCTGGGGCTCAGGTGGATGAGGGGGATCCTTTGAGGCAGGACTTCATGCTGTAGGAATGGGGTGTCAGCCGGTGCTCCATGAGAGTGGTTTTTGGGTACTGCCCGGAGGCATTGCTACCATGCCTGGGGCAGAGCTGTGGAGCTGCCCCTTTATCCCTGTCTGCTGGGTGCACCAACACCTTTAGATGTAACCCCCAAACTGCCTCAGGGGCACTGAAAAAGCAAAAAAACAGACAAAGCCAAACTTTGTTTCCCAAAGTCTGAGATGCTCTGAGAAAGCCACTGGAATGCAGCAGGGATGTGGAAGTGCTACTCATCAGTCACAGCCCAGGGGACATCTGCCCTCAGCCACAGCCCTGTGGAGAGCCCCTTCCCAGGCCTTCCTGGGTCACACAGCCAGAGGTTTTCTGATGGAACTGATGTTCTGAAGAGCTTGCTGCCTGCTGGGAGGGGGACAAGCCCCAGGAGCCCTTGGGCATATAGAACTTTGCTTCCAGAGCCCCATGAACTTAAACCCAAGGATGGGTTTTGCAGAGCTTAACCATGAGCAAGTGATGATGATGCTGCGCTCAGGGTAAGATGAGGCCATGGGGTACCAAAAACATGCACAGGGTCTTTTCCAGGCATCCCTGGGTGTTTTTCCTTTCTGCAGCATCCAGTCCTTAAAAAGGCGCTTTGCCACCCAAATTCCCCACCTAGTTTATAAGCAGGAGCTCCTGCCTCTCTTGTGGCCACTGGCCAGTGGCTCCTAACCCTGGGCTGGCTGTGGCCATAAACCCCTAATCTCTCTCGTATTTCCCATCATAAACATCTCAGCTCAAGGCCTGGCATGGCTCTGCCCCAACCTCCACAAGATAAAGCCATCTCAGGCTGATCATAGTACAGAACATTCAATTTTTATAGAGCCCTCTTATCTCCCAAAACTCAGAGCGATCCTGCCTTTTTATCACCAGGACCTGAGACATCCTTTCTACTTACCGTTAGGAATTGCTGCTGCTTGATTAAGCGGAGGGGATGATGCATTTGCCTGAACATTAAACTTTAGCTGACCTCTCCTTCTCCTTAAGTATTGTGCTTTTTACCTCTGCGAGGCCATGGTCAGCCCTGGCTCTGGCCTGGCTGGGTCCCTGGGGATGCAGGGTGATAGAGCAGGAGCGACCTGAGGGTGTGACAGAGCACTACAATGGTGTGAAATGTCTCATGGTTTATGTACATTTGGAAAAAAATTGCAGTCCTGCAGCACCTGCTGGCCCTCAGGCATAGGGGAGCATGGACAGCAGGACTGTGTGGCTTGGAGCATCCCTGGAGCACCCAGCTCCACTGCCTAATCCCACAGCCAGTTCCCAAGGGAGGAGAGACCTGCTGGTGGGTGCATTCAGAGCAACCTGCCCTTACCAGCCGTTCCCAGAGCCCTCCCCACCAAATCCACCACTCCAGGACCAAATCAGCAATCAATCACCATTTTTTTTTATTCGCTTAAAAAAAGGGGAGTTACTCCCCTGCTCTGAACAACCTTCCCAGATGTGGCTTCTTTGCACAAAAACACCCAGCTGCTTTGGTGCCCTCAGCTGCTAATTCCTGCATGGAGACAAATGATTTGGGGAGGCAGACCTGGGACCTCGGGAGCATCAGGGCTCCATGGCAGCTGCCCAATGCAGCGCCCATCACTGCCTTCCTGTCCAGGATGATGCAATGAAAAAAGCCTCACCAGACTGCCTTCCCTGGGCCCCTGCAGTGGACAGGGCTGCTGAAGGATGGAGCAGGAAAGCATCCCAAAAATTCCAAGAAGCTTTTGGAAAAGAAAAGACCATGAAGACAGATGGGAATTTACAGGCCAGCACTCCAGGTGGCATTGAAGTGCCTTCTCCAGTATGCTGCCATCATGAGAAGGTTTAAGGACCTGATTTTTTAGATGCCTAAATAAATACATGGAATTAATATATCATAATACAGTGTATATTTATCCATTTTGCAGGGGGAGTGGGATGGAATTAGAAGGCAGCGTCTCTTTTAAGGCCATCCCCGCTGTAATTCATGCCCCGAGGTGATCAGACGAGGGGAGGAGAGAGAATTCTGCAGGCAGCAGTATTGATGGGCTACTCCTAGCAGCTTTGTTTTAATTAATTTCCAAAGTGCTCCTTGTAGTGGATCAGGCAGCTCCTTCAAAGCCTCCCTCCACCCGCTGCTGCCTGTGCTCTCGTGCTGTGCCAGCGCGGGGTCTGGGGCAGTGGGGTGCACCTGGGAGCGTCCCTGCTCCTTCAAGCCCCCAGGCTTTTTTGGTTAAAAAGTGCAGAAGCTGTTGCCGCTTTTAAGCAGGGGGGGCTTCCCCCTGACCAAAGGGCCTCTTTGATGCTCACAGCATGGGCAGGCATATTTGTCAGGGCTTTTCTCTTCCCCTTTTTATTGACTTTCTGCTTGTTCCTGCTGCCAGGGGTCAGCTGGGGCGTTGGCTGGACTTTGCCAAAAGTCCACCCAAACCAGCCGGTTCCCAGGTGCTGACGCAGGGCCCTGCCCCTAACATACGAGGCGTTTGAGCTCTGGGTTTGCAGCCCTTTTGGGTGTGTGGTGGGGGAGCTGGGAAGGGCTGTGCCAGCTCCAAAGCTATTCCTGAGTAAGCGGGTTTGTGAACCTGAACTGCATTTGCCCTGCGTCCAGTAAGGTTAGAGCAGTAACTGCAGCTCAGCACTGAATTTGGAGGTGTCTTGGCTGACATGGAGGGACCTGTCCCCATCCAGGACACCATGCCGACCGACATGGAGCCCTCCAACACCATCAAACTGCTGCACCTGCTTTTCCTCTCCACCTCCTGGGGAATGCAGATCTGGGTGACCTTCGTGGCCGGTAGGTTGGGGTCTGTGTGCACTGCTGTGGCTCTCTGCCCAGGTGGGAGGCCCAGGGGAGGGGGCTTTGCCCCAGGACCTACCAGCTCTCCCCCCTTGTAGGGTTTGTGATGAGCAGACACCTCCCTCGCCACACCTTCGGCTCCATCCAGCGTGAGCTCTTCCCCTACTACTTCCACATCAGCTCCACTTGTGCCTTCCTCAACCTGACTCTGTTTGCCATGTGCCACCCCAGCAAGCGGCTCAGCGAGGAACACACGACCCAGGTAGCTGCCTCCCCCTCTCAAACACGAGCTGGCTGAGCTCAAACCCCTTCCTCTGCAGGGTCCCGCCCTGCTCTGCTCCACTGAGGCTGGTTTGCACACGATGTGAGCTCCACATGTGGCTCTGGTTAAAGAAGCCAGTTAGCACCCAGATTGCAGCAAGCCTTGTGTGCGAGAGGGGCTGGGGGAGAAATTTAACCCACAACACGTGCGGGATGTTCACGGTGGGCTTTGCTCCCCCGCAGATCATCCTCTTCTTCATTTGCATCGCTGCTTCTGTGCTGAACACACAGTGGTTCGGGCACGTCACCTCCGACATTGTGGCAGACCTGCACCTCGTGGAGCGCAGCCACGGCCTCGGGCAGGAGGTCGGGCTGGTGGCCAGCGAGTCCCGCAGAAACCTGCGAGCCTCCAACCCCAGCTACAGGCGGCTGTGTCGGCAGTTCGCCCTCTACCATGCTCTGTCCTCCCTCTGCAACCTCTGCTGCGTTGTGTGCAATGGCCTGAGCCTGTACCACCTCGCTGTCAAACTCTCTGCCCTGTGAGGGCAGGACACTGCGAGGCGATCGATGGCTGCCTGGCCAGAACCAACATACTGTGAAAAGGGAGCCATCCTGCTGCCTTGCTGTGTAGTAACCCTGAGGTTTGGAGATTAAATTGCAGCATCCTCAGGTGGAGATACTCTTACTGTATTTGTGCATGGTGCAGAAATTCAGGAATAGTGAAATGAAAATGCTTTCTCTGAATCTGTCTGAAGGCAGCCTCTATGATCTAAGCAGGAGTGTTTATGGCTGAACAGCTTTCTAATGCCCTCTGCATTAGCTGTGTCTAAAGCTGCAGTGTATTTCTGCAGTCACAGAGAGACTGCAGAAGAGAAAGAAATGAGAGATTTAGAATTACTTTTAATTAAAAGCTGAAAGCTAATACACAAGCCCTGTATGTTGGCTGTATCAGTTAGTGTAATGGATAAGGCTGTTACCTTGGTGTTTACAATTACTGTTTGCCATTCTCTTCCAGTATTTCATGAGGTGAGAAAAAATATTATCTCATTCATTAGGCAAAAGTCAATCTAGTTAAAATAGCCATGTTTATTCCAGGTTCTGTAGGACAATCAGTACAGTAGCAAAAGGGTCAATAAAACACCGCTCCAAATCAGGAACTCTGCTGTACCTTGGCCAGCAGGAGAGCCAAGCAGTGACAAAACAGCAGCTGCTGGATCCCAGGCAGGGACTTGATTGCATCCACCCCGCTGCAACAGGCAGGTATTGCCCTAGCCCACTGCTGTTAAACCCCAGCAACTACAGCCCACCTCCGAGGAGATCTGTGATTCTTCACAGGTAAGGAACTACATTCCCAGCTGCTGTTGCTGAAACCACAGCCAGTGTCTGGCACTGCATCAGGTTTATTTCAAAACCACATGCAGCCTATCATAGAGGAGACCTTCTGCAAGCCAGCTGGGTTTCTTTTTAAACAAATAATCCCCTCATGTAAGCCCTTTATTCTCCTATGCTGCTTTCCTGGAAGTTTCCCCATGTGCTGAGATTATTTCTCTTCCCTGAAGTGTGCAAGGTATTTTTGTTCAAGCAGAAGTTTGCAGCCTGTAGCTGGGCTAATGAACAGCAACCTCTTGCACAGGATTCCTCGTTTCACTCTTGCTCATTACAGTCGATGCACCTTCTTACCAGAGAAGTATTTCTTAGAGAAAGGAGAACACTTCGCAAATACCAAAACTGTTGGAGTCCCGGCCTTTACAAAATACCTGCAAAGATTAAAAGGAGTCCTTTGCTTCCTTGTAGCTGGCCAAGTGTCCTGCAAAGCGAGTGACTTCCACCCTGCTCCATAAAGACTGACCCTCCCAAAGGCCAGTGATGAGCTTTTGTGCTGATTAGCAGAGCCTCTTGGAGTTGGGGCTAAGCACATCTGAGGAGGAGTGTTTTATGAGTCAACTCCTCTTCCAACAGCTACTTTTAATTAAAGCAGCTGTTATTCTCCCTCTGGAAGGAGGTTTCTCTTGCAACTGCCCTTACAGCCTGAAATCTGAGGGCTTGTGTACGCTGCTGAATTTTATGGAGTGACAGCTTGGCCAGAGCCTGTGGCAGTGACCGAGATCCCGCTCCCACTGCGACAGCCCGCACCGTGGGGCAGCTTCCTCCAGCTACGAGACGGTGCAACTCAACAGCACAGGCTCCACAATAACTTTTTGGCTTTACAAACAGCAAATTCTTCTCTCTCAGTGACTGCACAACACTTTAAAGCCAGTTTCACTGGGGAACAGTGCTGCACACTGTGTCGGGGGCTGCTCACACAGCATTATGAACAGTGAGAGCATTGTTAACCTTCAACATGCTCTTTATAGGCTGCTGCCTTTTTTTTTTTTTAAGTAGTACTGTGTAGATGGGATCTGGAACACCCCTTTTGTGCTACTCATCTGTGCCCAGCTCCCGTTCCCATCTCCATCCAGACCTGGAAAGAGTTGTTCATTTTTTTGGGGGCGAAAACATATGTAAGTCACTAAAGCCAGGCATAAAATCCATGCAGCCTTACTGCTTTATACCTTTAAGACCAAGAACTATCAAATCAGAGAAGACTTAGAACTAATAAAGAACAAACTGGACTTAAAACCCAAAGTTCACACTTTTTGCCTTTTTTTCTTTGGACATGGACTGGTACAGCCTCACCTTTCGTGCTGCAGCACTTGTAGTAATGTGTGTTCTGGGTTCACCTCATACATTTCATTTCTTTCTTCATCTTCAAAATAGAGCTGAAAAAGGTTTTGGAGGATAATTAAATGCCTAAGGTACATGAGGGAAAGTACTGGGCTTTCAACAGTTTAGTAACAGCACACCATTATCAACCGGAGGTTTATCAAACCTCTGTAGCTTGAGCCCACTGTGTCAGGTGCTAAATTCAGTGATGAAGAAACTGATTTGTGCAAATTCCAAGTCTTTCCTGTATAAACCAGCTTAGCTTCTGGCACTAGCAGCAGGAAGGCAAAATACACTGGCTGCTCCTGTGCTTTACAGAGAAGCAATCTAAACCTAAGGGCTGCTTTCTAACAGGTGAAATGCAGCAATGTTATGAAATAAATCACATAGTTTTAAAGGTATTTGAACAAAATAGAGTCGATTTAAGAGATTCAAATCCAGCAACGGTATCTTAGACTGTAAATACACATGGATTTTAATCTGGAAAAGTACACAGTCACTGTCCTTTTGGGCCTGTCTGCTCACTGTACAAAGGGTTGTGCTGCTGCCTGGCACAGATGACAGTGAAGTGAAAAATGAATAATAAACATCTGTATCCTTCCATGAACCATTTCAGAAAAATTCTCAAAACCTACTGCAGCCACAACCAACTCACAACCTACCTTTGCTAAAGTGTTAATAGAGATATATTACCTTGATGCGATTACATACTTAGGTACCTCGAGTTAGTTCTGAAAATAAACTATTTTTTAAATAATATTTTCTCATTTGTATTCAGCAGCTCCACAATGCAGTTAAAAAACCAGGCAGCCTATCAGCTTGATGGTCTAAATCTTGATTATCATTACAGAGATGGAATCTAGCAACATCTCTAAACACCTTCTATCAAATACAATGTAAGCGGAAGACAAAAGAACTTTAATTTGCATTAGTGAATTCTGTCAGCACACCTGGTAAATATTTGTGTTTATAAGTGAATGTAGCTCTCCAGATCTTTGTTTCACATCTGTGAATGGTAAACAAGTAAACAAATCATACCCTCAAAGCTGTGTATTTTCCCACTCCAGAAAAAAACCCCAAACAAACCCACAACACAACAACCCTGAAATTGAAGGAAAATCAAACTTTTCACCTCAAGGTTGCTGGGAAGGTATTTTCTTTCTAAATCCCAAGGAGGTAACTCAGCAAACATCACCATTAAATGATCAATAAACCTAAAAGCCAAAATACACTTGGTGAGCTTAGACAGACTGTTCAGCTTCAATCATTTGTGCACTTGCATTTGAATGATGGTAAAAATACATTAGCAAATTAGACATCAGACCTGAAAGTAAGTTTAGATCACTAACAGTTTCTTCCCTTCAAACTCACCACTTTCCCAATGAATCCAAGGCCATATTGTGACTCAGGCTATTGGTTTCAAATTTGAGCAGTGCAACAACAAATTATTTTTAACTTTACATTTTCACACTGAAAAAGATGTCAAAATAAACACCTTGCATTTTGTCTAAAATGGATTTCCCTTCTACTTGGTTCCATCAGAGTGATGAGAATCTGTTTCTGTGTCAGAGGCTTGTTTATTTTGGTACTTGAGGAGTGTTGGAGGCCAATTTGTTCTAAAAATCCATTTCCACTTCCTTTGGTCATGAAAAGGCATAGTGAACACTATCATGTAAGTACTATAATTTTACTGACCTGCTTGCACTGTATTTTAAGTTCCAAACTTAGTAAGAGATCTGAGGAATATGTATTCCAGAAAAAAAAAGAAGTTACAAATTCCAAGTTTGTTTAACATTGTAAGATCGGAAATGGAAATTAATATCAAGAAAAGTAGAATTCCCACCTTGCCAGTCACTTGTTTATAGTCTGAAAGGTCTGCAGCAGTTCAGACAGGCCTGCTGAAAACCCTAAGGAGAACTGTGGGGTCACTGGTGGTTATGAGAGGTCCCTTTTGGAAGCTTTTAATGATTTTTGAGCTTTTAATGATTTTAATAATTTTTAATTTGTTGTTCTGAGATCCCATATTTGATGGGCTTTGAAACAGCACCTTAATGAACCTCTAGAATCCACACGTGTGGATGGGTCACAGATATTACTGGCCACTAATTAATTATAGGTCTAAGCTTGCACTGCAAGCCCCTTTAATCACCCTGGCAAAATGTGTTTGTCTGGGTTATAAATTTATATAAATCATAGAATAGTTCAGGTTGGAGAGGACCTCAGGAGGTCATCTAGTGCAACCTCCTGCTGAACAAAAGGGTCAGCTCTGCAATTAGAAATCCAGAACAACTTCATCAGCATGGCAGTGTTTCACTTGCTGTCTGTTCTGATCTGCTCAAACACCTCCCTTATGCAAGAGTTCTGCTGACAGTGCATTTACCTGGAGTTCTCATGAAAAGCCACAGTGAAATCTGTCTGCTCGTGCTCAGGGTACAGAAAGAGGACAGGCCAATGCAGGTTGCCATCAGCATCTAAGTGCACCTTTGCCCCTGTGGCACTGTCAGAGTGGAACCCATCTAAGGATATCTCAGCCAGGCCATCTGATATTTCCTCTTCTTCATTTGAAGGCTCAAGAACAAGCTTGATATTTCTTTCCTGCAGGAGAGGGAGGGAAAAAACTAAAAAAAACAACCAAAAGCCAAACAGATATGGCAGGGAGAATAAGAGCAAAAAATTAGCAGTCGGTAAAAGGTCAAATTGTGTTGTTCTTATTAATGAGTCAGCTCTTAAACATGCCATCAAAAGCTTTCCTGTAGTATCAGACTCAGGGGACTGATCTTCCCAATAGAATCCAGAATCTCAGCCAGGTATCCAGACACCTCACGAAATGGATGAGGAGAGGTGGCAATCAAGAGGAGCCCACACACTGAGAGAAGAGCCTGAGAAAATGTGTGGAAAGGGATGCATCTAAAATCCTTTTCTTTGGGACCTTGCAGGCATCACTTCAGGGTGCAACTACACACACCAGCTCCTGAGAGCATCCACTGTTTCAGAAAACTGAAATAAGCTCAGCCTTTTCCTTGGAAATCTGACTTTATATAATAGCCCAAAATGTTTTAATGTAGCCCAAACATTCAATGAGGTAGGAAAGGATCCTGGATTGATTCCCTCCTCCACCCTATTGAATGGTTATTTTCTATCCTTCCACTGAAGTAACGCCAATGGGCAGCAAAGAAAGCAAGGTTCAGGCATTGGGCTAGTGTGAACTACACACACCAGCTCCTGAGAGCATCCACTGTTTCAGAAAACTGAAATAAGCTCAGCCTTTTCCTTGGAAATCTGACTTTATATAATAGCCCAAAATGTTTTAATGTAGCCCAAACATTCAATGAGGTAGGAAAGGATCCTGGATTGATTCCCTCCTCCACCCTATTGAATGGTTATTTTCTATCCTTCCACTGAAGTAACGCCAATGGGCAGCAAAGAAAGCAAGGTTCCTTGGGCTAGTGTGATGCTACAGCCCAGCAGCCAGAGCACTCACAAAGCTCAGTCCATCTCCTAACACTGGGTTTGTATTTTGCATTAGTTGTTACCTGAAATATGGAAAACTGGAAGCTGCAGTCACAGAGATAAGGAGAATTATGGTTTTAACTCATTTTTTTTGGCTCTAGCCCTCAAAAGCCCCTCAAAAGCAAAAGAACAAACTTTTAGAGACAAACGAGAGCTCTTAAAAAAAAATCCCAAAGCACACAAAGCCAGCCCCTCTCACTGACCCACCTTTATTGCTGCAAGCAAGATTTCCCTTTGACACTTCTCCTTCTTCTCCATCACCTTTGCTTTCCTTGCATCCCGCTCCTCAGCTCGCTACATGTAAGAAAAGGTTGCACCATGGTCACACACAGCAAGTCAATGCTCATCACTGCTCTACCCTGTCAAGGGGTGGAGAAATCAGTTTGGGTCTCCAGAAGGATCCTCTCCAGCTCCTTCTCCTACACAGCTCAACACACACCACATAGAACCACCACTCAATTCTCTGTGTGGATATTACACTACACAGAAACCTGTGTGGAGCACTCTTCAACTAAGGACCCCAAAGTGATTCCTGACACAAAGCAGAAGACAAGCACTGCAGATGCCAGACTGCCTTCATATTTACCTTTAACTTGTCAGCTTTAACTCTGGTTTCCAGGAGCTTTTTCTCTGTTGAATCTATTTGCAAGCCCTCCTCACACCATGCTATTGCTTCAGAGAAATTCTTCAGCTCCATGTGACAGAGAGCTCCTGGAAGGATTAAGATTTTAAGTCTGGAGTCAGTGTAAAACTACTACACAAAGTGATGGTTATAAAGACAGCATTAGGTCTGGTGCTTTTGCACTAGTCTTTTTTGTCTTGCATGGTCATGTTCAATCACAGATTTCCAGCAGGTCAGCTGAGAAGAAAATCTAAAATATTTCATCAGTTCTTGTATTATTTGCTCATCTGGTCACAGAAATTATAAGAATTATTCTAGAAGTGTCTGTTACAAGCAAAATGTTATCATAATTAATGTTTCAGTATTTGTCTTGTAAGGGAAAATTAAAAGGGAGATTTCCATGGAGTGAGAAATGCTGGGGAAAAAGCACAACCAAACCCCAAAAACTAGTATTATGTCTGTGCTCTACAGAAACAGATTCAGTACCTCTTTGACAGAGAGAGAAACTGAAGAGCAAAGGATACTATTTTGACTGAAAATCCAAAGCAAAACCCAGAGCTCTGTTTCATGGAGAAACACCAATAACAAAACAAGCGAAGAGATCTCTTACAGTAACTCTAAGACTTTACCTTTCTGAAATGAATTCTGTCCAGAAACAAAGCATGATCCCCACTCACAGTAATATAAGGTTTATAAACACAATTATTAAACACACAGAAATGTGCAAGGAAACAAAGCAACATCTAACAACAGTTTGTTTCTTGTAACATTAACAGTACAATAAGTAAAGCTAACATGTGCCAAGTGTTTTGGAACCATGTTTCTTACACTCCATGAAGCAACAGGGCCTTTAACTCTTACCTCTTATGATTGCTTTGAGATGGGTGGGCTTTAGCTTTTTGGCTTGTGTGGCGTCATTGAGAGCAGAACGGTAGTTACCTACAAAGCAAGTAAAACTGCTCAGAACCTTGCATTTATATTTAAAATCCAACCAGACACCAAGGTGACAAAACAGTTTATGCAGAGACCCTATAAATTCACTGTTTCTACAATCGCTGTGAGGTGAGAGGAGGATAAAAAGGAGTAACCTGAGGGCAAGAAGTGAAAGGACAGGGATCAAACACAGGTGAGGGATAAGTAACATTGCCCTACTGCAACACACAACAGCATTAAAAAGCCAAGAACACCTTCCCTGCTGTGCAGACGCTGTTGGAAGAATGGGTGGTAGCTGTAAGAGATCAGCTTTGTGACCACCTGAGGAACCTGGACATATATAGGTCCATGGGACCTGACAAGATGCATCTCAGGATCCTGAGGGAATTGGTTGATGTAGTTGCCAAGTCACTCTCCATGATATTTGAAAAGTCATGGCAGTCAGGTAAAGTCCCAGGTGCAAAGGGAAACTTTGCACCAATTTTTAAAAGGGATAGAAAGAAGGACTCTGGGAACTACCAAACTCTTAGCATCACCTCTGTACCTGGGAAGATTATAGAATAGATCCTCCTAAAAGTTGTGCTAAAGCATACGGAGTCCAGAAAGCCAACCATGTCCTGGGCTGCATCAAAAGCAGCATTGGCAGCAGGTGGAGGGAGGGGATTCTGCCCCTCTGCTCTCATGAGATTCCACCTGGAGTACTGCATCCAGCTCTGGGGTTCTCAGCACAGGAAAGACATGGACATGTTGGGTCCAGAGTAGGCCACAAAAATGATCAGAGGGCTGGAGCACCTCTCCTATAAAATGAGGCTGAGAGTTGGGGTTGTTCAGCCTAGAGAAGAGAAGGCTCTGGGTAGACCTTAGTGCACCCTTTCAGTACTTAAAGGGGGCCTACAAGAAAGATGAGGACAAACTTTTTAGCATAGCCTGTTGTTTAGGAAAAAGAGTAATGGTTTTAAACTAAATGAGGGTAGATTTAGACTAGATATAAGGAAGAATGACATTTTTTACAGTGAGGGTGGTCAGGCACTGGTACAGGTTGCCCAGAGATGTGGTAGAAACCACATCCCTGGATCCCTGGAAACATTCAAGGCCAGGTTGGAGGGGGCTCTGAGCAACCTGATGCAGTTGAAGATGTTGCTGCTCATTGCAGAGGGATTGGACTAGATGTTCTTAAAAGGTCTCTTCCAACTCAAACCATTCTATGATTCTAAAACCCACTGGCTTAACTCTTTCCTGGAGCCAAGGCTCAAGCAGCAGGTTATAGTTGCAACGAACAGAGCACAAATCCTACACGCAGCCATGCTCTGAAGTGAGCCAGGTCTTCAGGTGCCTTTTTCTCATGAATAAGCTACTTAGTCTGCTGTATCACACACCAAAAAAAAAAAAAAAAAAGGAAAATGGAGAGGAAAAGCAGCTCTGGAGCGCAGAGCCCCATTCCCATCCCAGTCGGAGCTGGCACAGGTCCCTCACCCAGGTGGAAGTGTGCGGCCCCCCGGTTCGTGAGCAGCACCGCGTTCAGCTCGGGGTCCTCGCACTTCTTCCGCAGCCCCTCGGAGTAGGCGGCGACCGCTCTCCCGTAGTCCTTCTCCTTGAAGTACTCGTTCCCTTCGTTCTTGTACATCCTGGCCAGCTCTGCGGGGATGGAGGGGTGTCAGGGTCTGAGTGGGGGCACCCCCAGGACACGTCCAGCACCCCCAGGACACGTCCAGCACCCCCGCGCGGTGCCCACCTGCGGGGCTCTGCTCCTCGTCGAAGAGCAGCGACTGCAGGCAGGCGAGCTCGGGCTGCCGCGACGCGTCGATGTCGGCCGGGCAGCGCTTCATGAACATGGGGATGGCCTCCAGCTCCTGCGGATGGATCGGCACGGACACACACACACAGGCCGCCCTTAGCTCAGCTCAGCTCAGCTCGGCTCGGCTCAGCTCAGCTCGGTCCCCCCGGCCCCGCCGCCTCACCTGCTCCCACGTGTCGGGGTGCAGCGCGCCCCGGTACCGCGGCGGCCCCGACACGCCGGACCCGTCACCCGGCCCGTCCTCCGCCATCGTGCAGCCGCTTGGCCCGCCTGCGACCGCCCCCGACGCCTCAGGCCCGGCCCCGCCGCTTCCGACCGCCCCGGCATCCGACCGCCCCCTGCTCCATCCGACCGCCCCCTGCTCCATCCGACCGCCCCCGTTCCACCCGACCGCCCCCTGCTCCATCCGACCACCCCCTGCTCCATCCGACCGCCCCCTGCTCCATCCGACCGCCCCCTGCTCCATCCGACCGCCCCCTGCTCCTTCCGACCGCCCCCGTTCCATCCGACCGTCCCCTGTTCCATCCGATCGCCCCCCACTTTAGCCCCGCTCTCCCCTGCACCTTTAGGTGGCACCTGCCTTGGGCATGGATGGCAGGAGGAGCTGATCCCGCCTGGAACAACTGGGAGGAGGCCGAGGTGATCGTCCCGGCCGGCAGCACGTGGAGAGCTGGGGAAGTGTCTGGAGCACCAGGAGTGGCTGAGGGAGCTGGGGGGCTCAGCCTGGAGAAAAGGAGGCTCAGGGGGGAACTTCTTGCTCTCTGCAACTCCCTGAAAGGAGGTTGTAGCCAAGTGGGAGTCGGTCTCTTCTCCCTCGTAACAAGTGACAGGACAAGAGGAAACGGCCTGAAGCTGCACCAGAGGAGGTCTAGATTGGATATCGGAAATTTTCTTCACTTAAAGGGTTGTCGGGCATTGGAACAGGCTGCTCAGGGCAGTGATGGAATCACCATCCCTGAAGGGACTTAATGGACGTGTGGATGTGGTACTTGGGGACATGGGTTAGTGGTGGGCTTGGCAATGCTGGATTACTGGTTGAACTCAATGATCTTAAAGGTCTTTTCCAACCTAACTAATTCCATGATTTTATGACAGGGGCATCGCTGTTGCTCGTGGGGTGATGGCACCAGTCAGAGCCACTGGGATGGTAGCATGCTGTTCCTCATGGGACCCCCCGGGCCTGGCATGTGCAACCTCCACCCTCATGGATCCTGTGTATCTGCAAAGAGAATATGCAGAAGAAAGGGTTTCCTTTCTCTCCCTCTTAAAATCCCTTGTGCTGAGAACTTGGCACATAAAAAGGGTGAAGGAAGGTCTCCCATCCCCCTCTGCAGCCCCAGCCTTGTGTGTGCTCAAGAGGCCCGGGCAGCCTGTCAGCCCCAGCTGGGCAGCGAGGGGATGACCCTGCCAGTGCTCCCACAGCCACGCAAGGCTACGTGTGCTGGTAAAAGCAGCTTGCAGGGACCTGTACCCAGAGGGAGGAACATCCCCAGCCCTGTGGGGGTAATGGGGGCTGACTGCTGTTCAATCTCAGCACCCAGCACAGTTGCAAGACACCACGGCTGGCTCTAACATGAGCTGGATTTGTCTCTGCTCACCCAGAGCCATTGCCAACATCCTGCACGTCCTTGAAAAGGAACCAGGGCTGTTCAGATAAACCTAGTGCAGCAAAGATGAGATATTCAGAGACAAGGAATTTAAGGGACTTGCACTTTACTCAGCAACTCAATGACACCCTCCTTGGTGAGGAACAAAACCTCGCCAGCATTCTGATTCCAAACCTCAAAGACTGGGGGGTCCTCACAAGCCCTCTTCCCTGCTATGACCACGTAGGGATAGCCCAGCTTGTTGGCATCCTTCAGCCTTTTGCCAATGGTCAGCTGTGTCCTGTCATCCAGCACTGAGTCACCGGCAAGGTGGGGCAGCGCATTGGCCAGGTGGTCATACACCTGCTCCAGCCGCGCCGCTCCCTCCTCCTCCTCCTTGCTGCCCCTCTTGGGAGGAATGAAGCAGAGCTGGTAGGGCGCGATGAGGCTTGGCCAGCGGATGCTGTCCTCTGAGGAGAGCACCTCGATGGAGGCCGCCAGGATACGTGTGACACCCAGGCCGTAGCACCCCATCTGTGCCAGCTGGGGTTTGTTCTCAGGGGAGGAGAAGACGGCGTTGGAGACCGAGGAGTACTTGGTGCCCAGAAAAAATGTGTGCCCCACTTCAATCCCTTTGGTCTCGGTGAGCCTCTTCCTGCATGTGGGGCAAGAGGTTTGCTCCCCGTTTAACGTCTCCACGTTGGCCGCAAAATGTCCCTCTGGGCACAGCACCAGCCTGTCCTCGCCAATGTCTGCCGGGAGCTGGAACTCGTGGGATGTGGTGCCGCCGATGCTGCCTGTGGCTGCCTGCACCTTGACGAAGGGCAGGCCCAGGCGGCTGAGGAGGCGGCAGTAGGCATCACACACCTGGTCGTAGGTGTGCCGAGCCGCCTCCTCGGAGGCGTCAAAGGTGTACATGTCCTTCATGTAGAACTCCCGGCTGCGCAGCAACCCAAAGCGGGGCTTGGGCTCGTCCCGGAACTTCCTGGTGACCTGGTAGAGGCGCAGCGGGAGCTGCTTGTAGGAGAGGTTGCTCTGAGAGGCCACCAACTCCGTCACCGCCTCCTCGTGTGTGGGGCCCAGGCAGTAGCTGTGGTTGTGCCGGTCCAAGAGCCGGAACAGCTCCGGCCCCATCTGGTCCCAGCGGCCGCTGGCGCGCCACGGCTCTGCCGAGCTCAGGCTGGGCAGGTTCAGCTTCTGCCCGCCCAGGGCCTGCATCTCCTCGTCCATCACCCTGACAAGCTTCTCCATGGCGCGCACGGTGGGCGGCAGGTAGCAGTAGCAGCCGGGGCTGGCGGGGTGGATGAGCCCCCCTTGCAGCATCAGGCGCTGGCTGCGGCAGGTGGGCTCCCCGGGCCGTCCCTCCCACCCCCCCTCGCTGCCCACCGGCAGTGACAGGGGCTGGAAGAGCTGCGAGAGCAGCAGCCACCTGGGCCTGCCCAGGGCACTGCTGTGCCGGGGCCTGATGGGTTGGTGGGCGCCCAGCACCGGGAGACAGCATCTTCTGACCAAGGCCTCCATGGTGGTGCTGGAGAGGGCCTGGAGCCTGCAGACAGAGAGCAGGACAGAGCAGGGTCAGCACTGACCGTGCCCACCCACGGGCAGCACTGCTGGGACACACTGCAGGATGTGCTGCTGTCTGCAGCCACCCTGAGCACAGAGGTAACCACACACAGCTGCACACACATCCAGGTGCACACACCCGCACACCTTCCGGGATATACGGGTACCCTTACACAGACATGTGAATGCATCATGGGCACACTTGCACACCTACATACACGTGCACATGCACCCAGGTGTACACACGTGCACGGCCTCCAGGCGTACAGGTACCCCCTCATGGATACGAGTGCTGCACAGGCACACCTACATGCATTCACACCACCCCCCCACGCACACCTTCTGGGATATGCAGATACTCCTACATGAATATGTGGGAACGCTGCAAGGGCACACCTGCACACATGTGCACATGCACGCACACACACAAAAGCATCCCCCCCCCCACATGCCTTCCAGGTGTACAGGTACACCTACATGGACATGGACACATGTGAACGCCTCATGGGCACACCTACACACCTGTGCGTGCACACACCCACACCCACACCCACACCCACACCCCTGCACACACATCCGGGTGCACACTCTTGCATGCCTTCCGGGATGTGCAGGTACCCCTACACAGGCATGCGTGAGTGCTGCACGGGCACACCGACCCGTGTTCTCACACACACCCGTGTTCTCACACACACCCGTGTTCTCACACACCTGTGTTCTCACACACACCCGTGTTCTCACACACCCGTGTTCTCACACACACACCCCTGTTCACACACACACCCGTGTTCTCACACACCTGTGTTCTCACACACACACCCGTGTTCTCACACACACACCCGTGTTCTCACACACACACCCCTGTTCACACACACACCCGTGTTCTCACACACCTGTGTTCTCACACACACCCGTGTTCTCACACACACACACCGTGTTCTCACACACACCCGTGTTCTCACACACACCCGTGTTCTCACACACACACCCGTGTTCACACACACACCCGTGTTCTCACACACCCGCGTGTTCACACTTACACCCGCGGGCGCGCGCGCCCGGCCCCGCCGGCGCAGCCAATGGGAGCCCCTCCCTCTCACGTGGGGGATACTCACGCGCCCCCGGACGTGGGCGGGGCGCCCCGCACTCTATGGTTCCGTCGGCGGGGCGCGGGCGCCCCCTGCCGGCCGGGAGGCGCGGCTGCAGCGGCGGGCGGTGGGCGGGACGGGGACAGGGGCTGGCACCGCCGGGATTCCTAATTAAACCCGTCTTAATTAACAAGGGCTTGGGAAACTGAGACGATCCTGACGGCTCATGGGAGAGACAGCCACTGCTGGCTGAGAGGGATAGGGGCCGCTCGTCCATCCTGCCCTCGGGAGAATCGACCTCCATCATCTCAAACAGGATCTTCACCAGCTCTGTCCTCTCCCGGAGGTGAAGGCTCTGGAGGGCTTGGTCACCTCCAGAGTATGGCTGTGGAAGACCGACCTCAGCTCCAGCTGCAGGTGCCGGCTGGGAATGTCTCATCTTTCCTAACTCACGGAGCCACATTGCCCACTTGGATGGCCCACCTGCAGCACTCAATGGCGAGTGTTTTCTGGGTTGTGAGCCCTTTGTCCCTGAAGAGCTGCAGTTCGGGAACGGCATCACCCACGTCAAACTCCATGGCTTGATCCAGGAGTTCCATCCACCGGGAAGAGTTGTTACACAGCAACCACTCTCATGTAATAGTGAAAAATAATAAATAGAGGCAGGGCAGGACAAAATGGATCCTTGAAAGCAACAAGCCCATCTGCTCCCCCTTCCAGGCTCAGTCTTCGGGGCAGCATGTCCCAGTGTGTTTAGAGACAACCACTTGGAGTGTGCCCGAAGGAGGGCTGAGAATCAAAAGCCTTTTTCTTATCTCATTTCAGCTTTCTGCTGTCCAGTCTGGCAGACAGACATTGCCTAGCACCCGGTGACCTCGACACTGCACTTTTCAGCCTCTTCCCTCAGCTCAGCGGGAGTTAAACACCTCTGAGAGCAGCTGTAAGCACATAATAAAGTACTCCACTAGAGGAAGAGATTTCACAGGAGTTAAATTATCCTGTTTAAGTATAGACAAGTAAGAATGAATCCTTATTTTATTTAAAGATGTGATTTGAAGAAATCTTCACGATTCTTCTATGATGGGAAATCCTCATGTGCACTCCTGTTTATAGGGGGCTGGAAGTGGGCACGTTTTTGATGCTCTTGCATGATTTAGGAGTATTAAAGTCATTAAAGAGTTGAGCCAGTTCTGTGAGGTGACTCAGCATCTTGTGTGCCTGGAGGGACCTGTGGAAGTCCCTCACCAGCTCAGTGCCAGAGCTGGGATCTGGCCCAGGTTTCCTGGCTGCCAGGTAGCAACTTCCCTCCCAGAACAGCCTTCACTGGTTTTGTCAGGCAATTACTTCTTCCTACGTGTTTCCCACCACAATTAGACAGGCAATGCAAATGCTGTCTAGGAGAAGCACTGTGGCTGCCTGGGAGGAACAGGATGGATCCCTGCAGGATCTGCTCACACCTCTGGACACTCAGCACACTGTGCTGGCCTCAATCAGGACTTACCTGCACCTGCCAGCTGAGCTGTGTCCCCCACAGGACCTCCAGTGCTACATTGCATATCCCTTTGGCCACCTCCTGCTTGCCCAGGAATTGGGAGATTTTCACTAGGCAGTTCAGGATGGGAGGGTTGTCTCCATTTCTATTGCCTGTTGGAGCCAGAGAGGTGAAACATTTTCATCAGTGACTTATTGCCTGCTGTGCTGATCAAAGGGACAAAACCATCTTGGATTGATTTGCTGGGGCAGCATTTTAACCAGGAGGGTTTAAGGCTATTCAGGAGATGTGGGGAAAGCTGATCTCTTATTAAATCAGCAGACAGGACTGAATGCAGGGCTCAGCTTGGGGGTTATGTGCCTGAAAGCCTCTCTGTGATCCTTATTTTTTCCAGCTGTGCTGGGGGAACCTAATAAACGTACTGCTGCCCCTGCAGCCTTTCACCAAACTGCTCACCCGCTGCTCTGCCAGGGCTGATTTATGCCATTGGGGCCAAACAACAGTGGCCTAAGGGGGGTGTGCCATGCACATGTCTGTCTGGAGCCTCCCCTCTTTGCCCTGGGGGATTTCCGGGAGGAAAATTGCTGAGGATGGGGGGAAGATGAAGGAAAGACTGAGCAGGCAATGGAAGCTGCCTGAGATCAGTCCCTGGCACAGTTCCTCGCCAAAGTGATCGGGGGGTCTGTGTGAGAGAAGCCACAGTCCTGGAACCCCACTGAGTGGTGGAAAAACCCCTTCCCTTTCCAGTAGCATCCCCAGGGAGCACCAGGCCAGGTCTAGGGAGGAGAAGTCAGGGAAGGCAAGAGGCCAAGTCATTCAGTGGCTGAACCTCTCTGCATCCTGCAGAGGATTTGCAGTCTGGGCTTTGGGTTGGCACAGAGAGGTGGCACATCCCATCCGGCCCTGGATGTGCTCTTACACAACCTGTAGGGTCTGTGAGCCCTGCGCTGGCTCACACACCTGGCTCACTAATGTCACTCCCTCCAGTGGTGTTACTGTAATTGCACAACTGCAGGACAACGTTTTTATGCCCACTGGAGTGGTGGTTACAGGTCCTGTCTTTTATTTGCCCCTGGTGAAGTTACTGGGGGATACGAAATTACTGCACAACCTCTGCATCCTGGCAGCTATCCAAGGTAACCTTTGGGTGCTTTCAGACAGCTCCCCCTGAGCAGACAACAGTTTCCATTACAACCAGGATCCCTGCCTTGACCCTGCTGTTTTCCAGCCCTGTCTCCACATAGGAAGGGACGTTTCCTGGGGAACCACGGTGCTGGGTGCCACAGTGATGGCTGCCATGGCAAGGGCTGCCACCATTCCCGCAGTCCTTGGGGATTAGAGCTGCCAGGATGTGGCTGCAGGCAGTCCTGGGGACATGGGCAGTCAGGGACATGGGCTGCACGTGTGGGGAGAGCTGAACTTAGCGATGTAGCTCCCCTCATCTCCCACACTGTCTGTGCCTGCTGAGAAGCAGCTTCTTGCACAGGGACCTTTTGCACATGATGGTCTGGGACACCCAGCTCAAGCTGGGAGCACCCTGGGGTGGAAGCCTGGGAGGTGGGCTGCTCACACTGAGCACCCAGTGCTGAGCACCCATTGCAGAGCACAGGCTGCCCTTAGGCAGGGAAGCTTGGCAGGAGCTCAGCAATGACCACGTTACCTCTGCCTGCATCCTCAGGCCTTTGCCCTTTTCAAGGGATGCTTGGACAGCCCTTCCCATTAGTTTTGTTCTGCTTCAGCTGCAAGCAAGCAGATGCACTTCATGGATGAGAGCAGCTGAGTTTGAGTCCTTTTAGGTGCCAGGAGCTCCTTGTATCCTCAAAAGTCACATTCTGCTGCTTGAAAGCCAGTTTTTCCTCTAGCAGCATCAGCAGCACATTGCAGAGCCTGTTCAGGTAGGAGCCTTTGCCTTAGTACCCATTCCTGGAGCTGTATTCATCTTGGCAGCTTCCCCATGGAGAACCAGAACAAAGCCTAAAGGGCTCAAAGCCGACAGGGAAAGCTTTAGTCTGAAATAGTCCACCTTGGCTAGGGAGGAGCAGTAGGAAGCCACGTGGATTTTCTCCTTTATCCAGAGGAGTGAGGAACAGGCAACTTGAAAGAGGTCAAGGATGAAAACACCTTCGTAATTGGTGGGGATCACATTTGAGTGGGGAGGTTGTGACATGGCCGCCCTTCACTGCAGCTGGTAGTAGGTGACTGGTGAATGTGCTCAAGCCCACAGAGATAATCGACTCTTTATGGCCCACTGTGGCCAGAACTGCTGGTGGAGGGGACTGGCTGGGCTATGACTGGTTACTGTGTCCTCTCCTCCCTCCCCAACAGTACAGGCTTGGTTTGGTCAAGATGTGGCACATGTTGTTGTATTAGTCGCCAAGGTGAGTGGCTCTGGTGCTGGCACAATTGTCAGGAGAACACTTTGGGGAGGTGCATGGGGGATTTCCCAGCCTGGGGGAACCTCAGTGGGAACTGAGAGCTGCCAGGAGCCCCCAGCTCGCGAGACAGTGGCTAGGAGGACCTGGGCAGGGCCAGGAGCAAGGGCAAGAGAGAGAGACTGCTGGAATTGCACCACACCTTCCCTGGGGTAGGGCTGACAGGCAGACAGGATGCATGACACAGAGAATTCCCTGTCCTCTGAACACAGTGACTTAAAGGACAGGGGGCAATGACACTGCAACTCATTGCCAGATGGGACAACTGTGTAATTGAAGCACTGGATTAGGACTGAGAAAGACTCAGCACCCCCACTGCAGGTTCCCTCTGTGGACAGGGAGGTTGGCATTGCCACACCTCTCCCCTCCCAGGAAAGTGAGAAGACCTTGGTGCTTCCCCACTCGGCAGGGGTAGTGGGAGAGTTAAAGAACAACCGGCTCTCAAGGCACTTCACAGATGCTGAGGTGGAGGCTGCACCTTGTGAAATGCAATTTTCCTGCAGTGGAGGTGTAGGCAGGTAGTTTCCACTGAGTTAGAGGAGGTACCTTGGGAAAGAACTGGAAGGTGGATGGATAATCAGGCTGTCTGGACTCATTCCCAGTGCCAGTACTGGAGTGCTCAATGGCCCTGAACAAAAATCACCTTCTCAGGCTGTGTCTTGGTTTCCCTGTCTGAGGAAGGAAGGTAACAAGGCTCTCTGACTGTAGAGGGTTTGAAACCACCAGCATGAAAATCCTGTGCAGCAGCTGGGAATTAGGCTAATGAGAGACCTCGGGACAGCCCTGCGCCCTCACCTTTGCTTGTGGGCAGGATTAGTGAACTGCTGTGGTGGCAGGATGGGTCGACAGCTCTGCAAGGGCTGTCTGCATCTCCAGCAGGTAGGCAGAAATCGGTCTTGGCAAAATATACCTTGGCAGCTTTGAGTGGGGCAGCCAGAAGTTACCTGTCCCATGATGGAAAGGGCATGATGAAATCAGCTTTCAGTACTGCCCAGCTTTGTTAATCTGAATTCCCATAGGAATAAAAACCCAATCTGAACAGTAAGTGGCATCTGCAATTAAAACACATCTCCCTGATCAAATAGCACCAGCTCCCAAATCGCTTTTCACATTACAGCTGTGCTTTTTAGGGAACACCCAGGCTTTTAAGAGCTCTGTTCACCTCCATGCTTTTTACGACTAATGAGATTAATCCAGCCAATAATTTCAGCCCACTGAATCACATCCTCTTTCCACAGTGAGTGGCTCAAGCCCGTTGCTAAGAACAGCTGGAGTGATTTGATTTCTGCTCCATGTTGTTCAGATACCTCTGAAGAAATCAGTTTTCCAAACAGAAGATGGTGCTGGAAAACCCCAATCAGTGAATAAATGGCAGAGATGCCAGCAGATGAGGGGGTAGATGAAAATACTTACAGCATGCTGGCATGCAAGTTGAGAGATGGGAAACAACTCACGTCTTGTTCTGTGCTAATTTAATTTTTCTTTAGGCAATCAGCAGTCTAACTTTTATGTTCAAGTAGTTTACACCTTGGACTTTATAGCAGTGACATACTTGAGATGATGATGCCAGGTGCTGCACATCCTCCCATGGAACGTCTGCTGCCACACAACAGTTCAATCAGGGTTAAACATGTCCTCTCAAACACTACTATTACTTAAAGGAGTTGCACATACCTGTTGTGGGTGGTGTTACCACACCTGAGTAGCCCCAGGTCCACCAATGCAACTCCATGGGGAACTGGATCTGAAAAGTGCAACTACAGCAAAGCAGAGCAGGGAATTAAAATCTGGAGGCAATGGAGAAAATGAGATGAGCAGAGCTGTCCGTAGTAACAAAGGCAGGCCATAAAAATGTATTAGGAGTATGCTGGTTCTCTCAGAGTTAAGCTTTATCAAGTCCTGTACAAGTGTTTAGACCAGACCGGAATAATTAAATTTAGGTGTAATTACGTGTTAGTTGTGGCTGATTAAGTATGCTAACTAATCTGCAATTATCATTTGGTGGGGGGAGATAATGAAACACAGGTAAAATCGCAGTGATTTAAGGAAATCCTGACTATTGTTCCAGAGGCAAGCAAAGGAGGAAGGAGGTCTGAAGGGAAATGCCTGAGCAGTGATGTGGGTGAGGGAGGGTACAGAAACACTGCTGGGGCAACAAAGGAATATTGTGAAATTCAGCTGTAAGCCAGGGACAACACAGAATGTGATTAAAGCAACGAAGGGCTTTGGCACCTGAACTGCGGTTTCAGCAGGGCTGAGCCACTTGGCAGCCTGGATTTCAGGAGACAGCCTGGAAGCTTCTCTCTAGGAAGAGAACACTGGGAGAAGGTGTACCAGCTATGACCAGGGGAGGGGCAGGAACACCTCCCACTGAGCCTACAGAGCTGCCACAAAGGCATTTATCAGGGAAACAGAAGAGGTGGGTGTGAAACTCCTCAGGCTGAAGAGCACACTGAATCTTCATCCTCCCTTCTGTGGCTGCTCTTTCAAAACGGGGATTAGATTTGTTAGCGTGAAGTGAGATGAATGAAGTAACTATCCATGTCAATAGGTAGCACCTAAATGCAAAATGGGGGCCTGTCCTCCTTGGACAAAACATCGAAGGGACAGAATGAGGAAAGGGGAGGGAAAAGTCAGGATAACTGGCATCATGAGGCTGTGGAGCTAGCTGGGCGTAACTGAAGCGTTAAGCCTCAGCTATGGGGTGTTTGTTTGGTGCAGGTGTGTCTCGGGGCAGAGATAAGTGAAGGCTCACAGACTTCAAAGACATTCCTTCAAAGCAGTTTGTAGCACCAGGGTCCTCATTTCCCACCCATCTCCCAGTGCCTCGGGTCTCTCACCCAGAGAGCAGCTTTCCTCAGTAATTGCTGACCATGTGTAACGACACAATAAGCACGAGAGAAATGATAAACAGCTGTTGAAAAGCACGTAACACTCATTAAAAGACACCACTTTGAACAGTACGCTGGCCAGAGCTTTATTTCCAACAGCCAGTACAACCAAAAATCAAGAGCAACAGCAATTATGTGTGTGCATGTGTGTGACTGATACAGTTGCAGTACTCAATCACGGCATACAAAGTTTGCCAATAAATTAAGAAGTGAAAAAACAAACACAGTGCATACCTAAAGATCATCAGTACATAAGTGAAACACAGCCTAAGTAGAAGTATTTGCATATCCTCTAGCTGTTTTAACATTGCCCTTTCAAAGCTAACCAAACCACTCTTGCTCTGTGCAGACTATCATACAAGCACTGGGCTAAGTCGTAGCTTTGCCCCAGGGGCAGGAAGGCAGGTCACACCCTGAGAATCAACACTTGCCTTCCTGTGTACCCCTGGTGCAGCCTGGAATGGCGTGGCAGACACTCCTGGATCACTGACACAGTTCCATGGCTTGGGCAGCACTGCAGACACTCTGCACTGGCTGTGTCTCCCCATGGAACGCTGTCCCTGCCACCATTCCACTGCACAGGATTTTGGGGGGTACTTTACTTGCACATGATATGCATCACTGAGTTACAGCCCAAAGTTATTCCTGCTACTGCTTTATCATTGGTTTCATCTGGACCATAAACATCCATCTATCAATAAATAAAATCATTGGTTTAGCACGCATAATAAAATTACACCTCCCACTGGTAACTGTTCAGGAAGTTCTCCATGTTACCCCTACAAAAGCCTCAAGAGAAGGACTTTCTTTTCCCTCGAGCTCAGTAAGGTTTCAAGTAACAATTTTCAGTACTGCTTGGACAAGACACAGGCTTGGTTTGGAACCCTGTTTCTAGCTACAGGGTCAAAACATTTCCACACTTCTACACTCAATTGCATCAAGTCCATGACTGTGCCATTTTCACCTGTGAGCAGCAGAAGAGGGAACTAACAGCACTTGCTGTTGATTTCCTCTCCAGGTGACTGAAACAGTCCTTTTACAAAGCCTATCAACCTAACCCAACTAAAATGAAAAGCAAAACTGTCACTCGAGTCAGAACCAAAGCCTGTGTGTATCAAGATTCACATCAAGAGTTCTTATCCACAGCCACTTGCTTTAATAAACCTCGTATAAAGGAAGCCTTGACTTCCTTTTCCTATTGGGCCAGGACAGAACCGTCTGAAATAACCCACATCTTCCTCCAACTGAGTACTTTTAAGGCACTAAAATTAAGCCACAACCAAAAAGCCCCCAAAAAACCAAACCAATCAAACAAAAAAATCCAAATAAACCAACCCACAAGGAAATTAAAATTTGGCTATATGAAATAGCAGCAATTCTTTTCAGTGATCTACAAAGCCAGAACATTGATACTTTGGGGCAAAAAAACCAATGCACTGTTGGCCAACTACGAAATACCTAAAACCTACACATCCATTCGCACTTCATAATCAAAATCAGTACAAATCTGATAGGCACAAGTAAAAAGCATCTTCTTCACACCTCAGTGCTCAGTTTTGAAACAGAAGCCACTGTCAGGGAGCTCAGCTGCCGTGCAGGACACCCCAGGTAGTGCAGCACCACCACCACCAGCGCTGGGCAGCCAGCTGGAGGATGATGGAACCACTGCGGAGCTGCTCTGCAGGATACTGACTGAAGGCAAATGTTTTTAACAACAGGATTAATTACACAATGCTTTGGCACCTATTTCTCAGCCCTCCCCTCCCATTTTCAAAAGTAATGTTTAATAGAGCTATGGTACACAGCTGGTGTAACTCCAGTATCTTCATCCATTCCCATTATTTTTCTTCTGCTTGGAAATAGGTGAATTCACCTATGTCACGACATTAGATACAAAGGCTAGCACTTCAGATTTCTTCAAAACAATCACTCTGAGTTTGGAAAACTGATTTTAAAAGATACGAAGAAATACTAAACATAAATGTATAAAGCAGGAATTCATACCTTTAAACATCAACAAGAATGAGCTTATTTGGAGAGCAATAAAGCTTTTTTTTTTAAAGGATATACTGACTAGCTATAGGTAAATTCCTCTTTCCCTGATTGCTTGTTTAGCTAAGCCAGGCTCAGTGCCTTGCAGATTTGCAGATTTTGTCATACACTTCTGGAAAGGCATCCTTGCAATTCATCTGCTCCCTCAGCTTGTGGTACAACGAACCATCAAACATATCCCAGAACTCCTCACGGGTCATATAGCAATCTGCATACAGCATCTGGAAACTGGAGAGCAGGGGAAAAAAAGGGACAGTGATTCAACATTAATTGTGCCACAAGATTTGATATAGAATATTAAATAAAAAATTCAGGGCAAGATACGAATAGCAAATATTCAACAACAAACCCCATCAAAAGTGCTTTTTAAAAACAAGCAAGTACAATTGCTCTCATGGATTATGTTGGGACGCTCAGCCAACAATATTTTGTGGATTTAACATTACTATGATCTCTTTTCCAAGAGGAAATAATACATAAAGGTGAAAACAGCAGTATACTGCTACAGTCACTTTGGTGAAGGGCAAGATGGGAAAAGAAAGTAATTAATTATTGCTTTTAAAATATAGCTCTTTAGTCATCAGTGTATTGATACTTTCATACGTTTTGCTACTACAAGGATTAAAAAAATGTGTATAAAAGGTGGGTCATGTTTAGCCATCCTAACCACGTGAAGCCAACTCCTCTGACAACTTGTATTCTATCAGCTTGTATTCACAGAAACACAAGTCTGGAGAGAACTTCTAAAGTTCAGCCAAACCCAGAGTCTGGCTCCTTGCATCGAAAACCATACATAACCTACATTCTCCCTGACAAATACTTTTTAACTGCTCTTGAAAGACAGATTTTCTTCCATTCAAAAGATTTTAATTTCAGCTTAAAAAAAACAAAGGTGTATTCTGTGTGTTTTCTTATGATCCACGGAGATATAGTCATGGTGTGTGGTATCAGCTGTGTTATGAAATCCATTCAAGGCAGATATAGCAATACATCCTTTGACTTTTTAGTTTCTTAGGACTGGGTACTGAGAATAGAACTTGGAAGGGAAAACACCACCAAATCAGACCAGGCTGAGAAACTGAATTCATAGTGTAAATGAAGCACAGTGTAACAAAGGTCCATTTACAAATTAAATCCTTATTTAGTTGTGGACTCTTCCTCACTTTCATCCTGTGCTTTCTAAACTGCAGCTAGCATCAGAGTACAGCAGCAAAACACAAACTTACTTACATAAAAGCTCTATTGTTGTGTGCAATTACACAACTATAAGATTAAGCATTTATCTGTTGTTTATTTCCCAGTGGCAGGTAGAAAACAGACAAAATTTTTTAGTAAAGGTCTTTAAATTAAAAGCTCAATTTCAAGTTAATAAAAATAAAAAGCTTAAAATTAACTTTGGGTTTCTTTGTTCTCTGGCAGATCCCTTATTGCCGCTCGAAGTCATTTACAGTCCCCAAATCATCTTGAAGCAGCCTCACCATTGTTGCTCAGCCACATGGGACATGATCACTGTTAGACTGAGAAGTAGGTCAAAATAGAAATGTGGATAAATTATACTGATGGTGTAAAAATACCGTGTAGTTGCTTTTTGTTCCTGAGAAACCAGCCTGTGGCTGCTTCTCCACTGACACCACTACAGCAAATTAGGCTGGCATGAGTCCGTGACAGATGGTGGGCACATGCCTCACGCCTACTGTGGTCCTGTGTAATAAGAACTGAGGCAGGGAAAAGGAAGCTCTGGAGTACAAGTTTTGTGGGAGGAAAGGCTCCCACCACCACACAGGGACTGCAGGGAGAGCCAAGGCCGAGATCCCTGGGCAAGGACACCCTGGCACAAGGACAGGGCAGAGCCTCAGCAAGGACTGCAGGAAGAACAGTCCCAAGGGCAGGCAGGAAAGCTGTCCAAACTTTTAACAGCCTGCAGGATTCCTGAGGGATGTATTCCAAGGAGGTGTTTTGTTACAGCAGACTCCACTCCCAGAGCAGCCTGGAAGTGAAAGGTGACCCAAAGCCATCCACCTCACAAATACACTGCAAGAACTTCAGCCAGAGTGCCCATTTGGTTGGTTGGATTTGCAATCAAACTATAAAGTGAAACCATATTCAAAAATCATACCATCAAAATTAGAAATTTATATTAGTTTTCAATTATTGTAGTTGCTAAATTATTGCAATATTAAAGTTCTGTGGGATTAAATAACTGTGATTAAATGACATGGGAATGAGTTATAGGCATTATTACTGCTCTGAGGAGTTGTATCCTTACCCATGCACACTTCTTACAAACTTTTCCATTTGCCTCATTGAAGCCCTGGCTTCAAATTGTTTCCTTTTGGGCTCTCCATAAGCTCCTATATCCACATACAGTTCGGCTTCATCTCCTTTGGGGTGGACCATACCAGGATTGTTGGGCAATATGAAAGGACATAACCAAAGAGGGTACACCTGCAGAGGTAGGAAAACACTGTATCACTTATTTTGTAACAAAACAGTCCTTTAAGCTTGTTAATAAATGTGACAAAATAAAGAGTTTCTTCCCAATCTGGGATTGAAACTCTTCCTTTCAGCTCTTCCTTTCCAGTTGTCCTGGTGTTGTTCTTAGCTGTACTTTCTAATGACTGTAACACAAACAGACTGAGTGTCCTAGAATTACATCTCCTCCCCCTTAAATATTTGAAATGAAAAGGAAACAAACCAAACAAATAAACCATCCCTGATCCCAAAGCAACAACTGAATAAACATTCTGAGTAAAAAAGAGAACAAAGAGTTTCTTTTCCAGGTTACTCTAAAATTGAAATTGCCAAGTTTGTACTTCTACACTGACTGAAATAAACTCAGAAATAAAAGCAAGAAAGGGAAATGAATCTCCACAGTTGGTGTTTAGCGAGACCACCAATCATTTTAGATGAAAGAAAAATCATTTCAACTTTTACTAAGTGATAAAATCTTTTAGAAGTGTTGGCTTCTACTAAAGTTTGAATCTTTTTTTTTAATTATTTTTTTTTAAATTGTTTTGGAAAGCTGTGTGCATTTCTGCTGCAGCCTTGAATCATGGACTCACAAAGCACAGTACTCCCCAGGACACAATAATGACCTTTCACACAAACAGAATATTATGTCTCAAGATCAACAGTCACAGTTCTTATCACAAACATTCCAAGATTCACTGCATCCTAAAAACACGTGTTCTTACATTAAGGTCAATGTGGAAGGTCTGGATGGATTTTTCAAGGCTCTTCATTGGCACCAACATGTCCTGTACAACGTGGTGCTGCTCGTACAGCTTTCGAATGGTTTCTCCTTGGGTGAGTTTTAACAAGGAGATTTTTGGAGGAACCATCCAGCCAAACAGGTAACGGAAGATGGGGTTATTGCCAAATGGAATGATATCCTTTAAAGAGGGAAAAAAAAAGAGTTTGACAGAAGAATGTGTAAGTGAACCAAAAGAACACTTCAGAATCCTCAGAACAATATTAAGCCAGATTTTCAATAAATTTAACTGCTGATACTTTTGCTAAGCTACTGTAATACAAATATGAGGAAATAAGAGATTGAACTTGGCTACAGAGCCCTGCCCTAAAGCCTCCTCTAGTTACCACTAATTTTCAGTGCTACAAATCACAAGACAAACAGCCTCAAACACTTTCAGAGAACGAAATTCAGAGAACAACAGGCTATTATCTTACAACTGCCAAGGGAGGAGTGCACAAGAAGCTAAACTTACAGAACTCTTGCAAGAATAAACACATACAGGATCAGTTCTTAAAAGCATTTTAAATCTGTAAAATTTGTATTACTTCCTGCACAGCCAACTCCTATCTAACTTCTCCAGGAGCTGAAAAGATCTGGTATCTCACTCCAGAGATTCAAAATGTAACAACAGGAATACTTAAGAATGTCAAATAAAGTTTTGCAGAACTGCACATCGCAACAAACATATTTATGAAATTCAAAGTAATAACCTTACTGCATAATTACTGCTCTGAGTTTAGGCAGGGCAAATTTTCAGCCATAATTTCACATTAATGTTTTTTCCATCATCTGAATTTGAAAATCACTGAGCAGGTATAAAAGCTTCGTGCTGAAATATGTACTTAAGGTGTAAATTCAGAAAAGCACTAAATCAGAAATCAGGAGTTTATGGTACAATGCCTTATGTAAAAGAAGTGCCCTTGGGTTTGTTTTACTCAAATGTGAACTTGTAAATTTGCCCTAAGTTTCACTGGGTTTTTCTGCCATGAAAGACAGAAGTTGTTGCCAAGGGGAAGAAGATACAGTGTACCTACACTGGGAAAGAGCAGAGTACCCTCCTGCATATGTATCTTAATTTTGGAACTGGTCTTACTTGGAGCTCCCAGAAGATACTGCGTGTATGTCTGTGATAATAATGTCTGGAAGGAATGTATTCTATTCCAGTCCTGTCAGCTTTCAAATACTTCTCCACATGCTTAAAGAACCATGGCTTGTAGTAGTTGCCAATTCTGTTTATCTGCAAGAAAACATTCATTCATTAGATAAGTTACACCTTCCTAGCCAACATGGAGTATGTCCCCAAATTCCTTTACTGTGAGGAATCTATGTTATACTCTCTGTGACAGAACCTTCATTTCTCCACCTGCATGGCTCCTTCTTACCTTTCTTGCATTAACATTTAATTTAAGTGAGGCTTGCTAAGGCTTGCCACTTACAAGCTATTTAAGAGACTATGAATGTGACAGAACTGGATTCCTAAAATACTAGTCTCTAAATCCACCATCAACCCAAAGTCTCACATGGCAAAGGAGAAACATCCAGGTGGAGGGCTGCATGAACAGTTAGCATGTCCCTCCTGTACTTATCCCTGATGTGTTTTACCAATATTAACAGAATTCAAAGCTTGCTGGGAAGAGAGTTACTCTGAATAACTGCAGTTCAAAGCAGCATTGTTCAGTGTAGGAGAAAAGATCCTTCTCTTCCCCCTCAGGTACTGAAATGAAGAGTCTGTAGACTGAATTATTTGCTAGAATAATGAAATCAGTGGGTCATTTCTCATCAGTTGAAGAGATTTAGAGAACAGACTCTGTCACAGTAGCAAAGAACAGTAATTTAAAATATTCTGATGGACAGATCTAACTTTTAATCCCATGTTAAGAGATTGTTCCAATTTTATAATAGTTTTATACTGGCATCTAGTACAGTTTCATTAGACTTTGGGAGTATTTTTTTTCTTTGTGAATAACTTCCCTTTAGTTACCTTGCTTTGCTCAGCTTCATCAGTCAAGACTCCTGTCATGATAACCGCTTCATCCAAAGAATACAGAAGTCCTTCCACAAAACTATTCTCCTTTTTCTTAGACTCTTCAGTGAACTTCTCACAAATCTTCTGCAGTCCTCTCACGGGCTCATAATGTATTTTGACATATTTCTTGGCAGGAATCATTTTTATTTCTGCTGCAACCAGGAAACCCAAAGTACCACAAGACCAAGGCACTGCATAAAATAGGTCTGAGTTTTCAGTCTGCAAAAAGTATGTCATACTAAATCATATATCCACACTGATAACTGTCAACGACATTGTAAATGATAGCAAAGTAACATTTTGTCTTACTGGTGAACATCTCACAAGGCTTCCATCAGCAAGAACAAGTTCATAGGCCACACAGGTGTGTTGAAAAAGTCCATAGATATGGGATGATGACTCAATGCCAGTTCCCATGATCAGGCCACCTTATCAAGAGAGCACATAACAAACCAAATGAAACACACTCCAAAACGAAGGTGGTTTATGAGAGCAAAACCCAACTTCTAAGCTCTGGGCATGACTTTTAAGACTATTTGAAAAAAAAAAAAAAAGGCAGTGTTTATAGCATATATACCACAAGGAACATAAGGTTCAGCAGAGTATTTATAGAACCTTTAATGCAATGTTACTGCATAAAAAAAACAGTGAAAGTGCAGCAAAATCAATGAGTCTCTTGTCATCACAACGACCCTTACCTACTGTGAGATCATCCAGCTCTGGTACCACAGGAATAGTCCAGCCCATGGGATTCAGGTGTGCAGTCAGCTGGCCCATGGACACCAAAGGTTCCACACGAACAATCTAAAAAGCAACAAAAAAACCCAGTTCCCCCAACAAACATAAATTAAGTGTTTAGCATTAATGGAGACAAAATATGGCTAACTGGATACACTTCCATCTGTTGTCAGAACTCAGAGACTCACTTTCCTGAGAGCGCTACTAAAAATAGTTGAAACTGTTTAGTGATTCCTCCTCTGCCTCAACATCTTGTTGCTCAGTACCCAAAACCATAAATCAATCTGGTCTTTTAGACTTCAGCACATAAAAGCCAAGCAAGTCCATATGCTGGGGTTTTTTTTGACAAAATGGTCCAAGCACACATTGTAAAACCTAAAATTTGGTGGGTCTGTTGCTACAGAAATCCTTTCCTCTGTATGGAATCTAACCTTTTCAGCTACAGATATTGTAAAGAAAGCTGTAAACTTTACTATTATAAAAGCTTTGTGATGGAATTTGTTACCTGTCTTTCACTGTCCACTTCCAGGACATCCATTAAGTTGATCATGATGTTCTTATGGGTCTTCTTATACTTCCCAACACGAAGTGACACAGTCAGCCAGCCTGGCCGGCCTGTGCACATGTATCTCTTGCTGCCTTCGTTTTTCCATTCCCGAACCTGCAAGAAGTAACAACTGAAACATTCTTCTCTCACTGTGAAAAGATGTTCATAAATACTGTTACTCCTCTACATCAAGTAACAAATCCTGGATATCTTCACGTTAGAGTAGGGATGCTTTGGAACTCTGACCTCCGAACTTCTAAATAAAGTACCACCAGAGTGGTCTAGCTATGTAGAGGAAGCCTTTCTAATATCCTGTACCTTTGGGGTTTTTTGGGTAGGGATTCAGAAAACTAGCAAGAAACTAACACAGTTTAAAAAACCCACAGAAAAACCTATACTGTAAGGGAAGTATTATCACTGTCATAATCTAAGTTCTACTCCAAAACACACAAAAAGTAGTCTGAGCCTGCAACTAAATGGGCAAAGAGAGAAAACCTGGTCTGGAGGAAGCAACCTTGGGTAATCTGGTCTAGAGAAAGGTGTCCCTGCCCATGGCAGGGGGGTTGGAATGAGGTGGTTTTTAAGGTCCCTTCCAATTCAAAACCTTCTAGGACACTATGAAAAGTTGAAAAGGAAAATGTGTAAGCCATACATATGATCCAGGAATTCTGCAAAGCCACAGTGGTTAACAGCTGGTGAACAAACATCAATTGTAGCGTTTTCTTCAAAGCTCAACTGCTGCTACAGATGGTAAAAAAACCCAAACAACCCCAAACCCTCAGAGAATCTGTGCACATTAATATCTGCGACGAACGTGAGAGGCAAGGACTAAAACAGAAGACGTGACAGAATTACCATAAATACCGGAGAGCACCGAAACATTACAGACATCTGCATTTCTGGGTGGAGGAAAAGTTTCATTTCCCCCTCAACCATCTCCTGGAACTGGCAGTGCCGAGAAGCAGGATGTTAAGTGGCATTAAAACACAGTATTGAGCCTGCCATTCCCAGGCTGCTGTTCCCACGTTCCACACACGTGTGTCCCTGAGCCAGGTGAGCGTCCAGCGCGGCTCACGGCACGTCCCTGAGGATGCCGCAGCGCCAGGAGCCGCAGGGGGGAAGTTCCAGAAGAGTTTCAGAGCGGGACAAAACACCCACAGGGGCTGAAACACCCGCTGGCGTTTATTCCTTTGTTTTTTCCCGCTCCGGCTGGACTTTGCCCCGGGTGCGGGATGGGGGGGAAGGAGCAGCAGGGTGGGCACGGGCTGGCAGGTCGTGGGACAGGGACAGGTTCTCCCCGCTCAGAGCCATCCCCCAGCCCGGGGCGGGGGTCCTGGGGTCCGGGCGAGTCTCACCTGCGCCTGGATGTGCCGGACGCGCTGGGCGTGCTGCCGCGGGGCGCTGTGGAGGCGCCAGACGGCCCATGCGCGCAGCTGGTAGTAGATATCGAAGAGGATGGAGAGCGGCAGGAGGAAGAGGCAGACGAAGACCCAGCGGTGGTGCACCAGCACGGCCTCCAGTCCGCGGTGGCGCACCCAGAGCAGCAGCAGCAGGAGCCCCGCGCCCACCGACCACAGCGCCGACATGGCGCCCGCCACCCGCCCGCGCTCCCTCACGGCCGCGGGGACCCCGCCATGCCGCGCCCGCCGCTCGCGCGCTCGCCGCCCGCGCCACGCCCCCCCCGCGCCATTGGCCCGGGAGTGAGGCGAGGGGAGGGCAGCGGCCAATCCGAGAGCTCCGCGGAGATCGGACCAGGCGCTGCGGGAGCCGATTGGCTGCGCGCGGCCGGCCCCGCGCTCCTCATCGCCCCGGCCGGCGGGGCCCCCCCGGGGCGGGGGAGTCACCGACAGGGGACGGAGCGGGGGAGCCGGGTCGGACCCCCGGGCAGGGCTGGGGAACGGGCCTGGGACACGGGGTGAGGGGGAGCAGGGCAGGGGGGACCCCCCCAGTTAGGGTTACGGAGTTAGGACCGGCCCTTGGCAGAGCAGTGGTGGAGGTGCTGTGGTGGCCAGTGCCCCTCGGGCACGGAGCTCGCCCTGATGTCTTTTGATTGGGGGTCTGGAGCAAAACACCTCCAACATCCTTCACTTGCGTCATTCCTTCTGGCGTTGTACCAGAGAACCCGCAGTGCAGGCATCTCCCACAAAGTCGGAAATGCCGTGGGGTACACTTTATAGAGGGAAGAAGGAGATACCCACCTCCAAAACGCGGCTTTCTCTCTAAAATCCTAGCAGAAAATTCCTCTCCGTGATGGAACTGTGGGAGGGAAGATACACAAAGTCTATGAGATAAAGCTTTTGGTTTTAAGCTAAAATGCATTCTGTCCCTCAAGAGATATTTGAGAGTGGCAGAGGTCCACTGATCGCCCCAGGAGGTGCTGGCACAGCCAGTGCTGTCAGGGACTCTGGGAATGTCAGAGACCTTGCCATGGCACCACTAGGTTCAGAGAGGAACACGGAATCAAAGTGTTCTGTAAGGACGCTGCCATGGTGGTGTAGGACATTAATGTGTCAGATGGTGCCTCTTCCTCTTTGTCAGCAGGACAAATGCTCACCTTGGCCTTTGGCTGCCACAGGAAATACCTGGGAGCTCCAGGCTGGGAGGGATCAGTGCATCAAGGTTCAGAGCTCAGCTGTGGCTATGGCAGGCAGCCACGCTTTATAGCCTCCTCCAGACAGCTCAGAGGCTTTGTTTTGAACCCTGTTCATGTTTTCATAGAATCACATAATGGTTTGGGTTGGAAGGACCTTAAAGGTCATCTAGTTCCAACCCTCTGTTGTGGACAGGGACACCTTCCACTAGACCGTGTTGCTCGGGGCCCCATCCAACCTGGCCTCCTTCCATCACTTCCAGGGATGGAAGTTTTGGCATACTGCTTTTATTGGTTTTCTCCCACTGCTTTTATTGAAAGACTGATCTGAAACTTCACAGCTCTCATATTTGGAAACAGTCTCCCAGTTTCCAGCTTGAATTTATTTACAGCCAAATTTATATTTGTTGCACTTGATCCTAGTCTGCCCACTAGCTTTTCTTACATCTGACATGATATCTGCTTTTATTTACCAATTTGTCTGCTGACTGAAATTATTCAGGGAAAAGAAGGTTCCTATGCCCTAGGAGAGGTTATTTTAACCTCTCAGAACAAGCTAAATAATTATTCCTGATCTGAGTGTGATCAAGTGCTGGGCTTATCGAATAACAGCATCATTTATTCATAAGGGGATATTTATGCTTTCGGTGTAAATACTGTTTTGAAATTGTTTTTACGAAGAACCGTTAGAAGTGTTTATAATGTTTGCCATGTTTTGCTCTTGTTTTTGTAAGGCCCTAGGCAGAAAGAAGGGAGTAGGATGTGATGTGAAACTGCTTTAAAGCAGAGGGGTGAAACACCATTCAGATTATGGTCAAATGGCTTGTGTACTTAGCAGTGTCAAGCATAGAAAGCACAGGAATGAGAAGGGGATGAGGGAAGGGGGGACAGATATTATAAATGCTTCTGTTTGTCAATTTTAGTTATTTTAGGTGTGAATAACACATCATCCAACAATCTATGTAGGCTTAGGAAAACAACATCTGCAAATCTGGTTTGCTAAGGTTCTCTTGGTATCTTGGTGAGACTGAAATCCCTGGTTTCTTCAATTAAATTATCATTTTAAGTGTGTTTAAGCTGTTAGTGCTTCTTAAAAAAGCAGTCCTTTTCCCTTCCTCTCCTCCCTCCCTCCCTCCCTCTGCTGCCATCCTATCCGCCCACTCGTGCTGTTCTGGGCACACTGTGCAGTACAAGTGCTTCTGCTGTCACTCAGTAAAACAGGTTGGAGAACGGATATGACTACAGAATTAAACATCTTTTCTAAATCAGTTTTTTTTTCTGCCTGGACCAGCTCTCCAGTGGAGTTCACCCCACACACCCTTGTGCTGAGAGCAGAGCAGAGGCCTCTCACTGACTGTGCTGGAGCACCCCATCCATCTGGGGAGAGCTCCTCCCAGATAGCCCTGCCAGCCCTGCTCAGGGCTCTGTTCCTTACCCAGCAGGGCTTGGTGATAACCACACAAAAGCTTTTGGACAAAAGAGGCAGCTGTTTGTCTAAGGAGACAGACAAAAGGGACATAGAATCATGGAATTGTTTAGGTTGGAAAAGCCCTCTAAGATCATCAAGTCCAACTGTTCCCTCAGCACTGCCAAGGCCATCACTAAATCATGTCCCCAAGTGCCACACCTACACGGCTTTTAAATTCCACCAGGGATGGTGGTTCCACCACTGCCTTGAGCAACCTGTTCCAGTGTTTGATGACTATTTCCACGAATAAATTTTTCCTAATATCCAATCCAAACCTCCCCTGGCACAACTTGAGGCTATTTCCTTTCCTTCTGTCACTATTTACCTGGGAAAAGAGATTGACCCCCACCTCGCTGCAACCTCTTTTCAGGGAGTTGTAGAAAGTGATAAGGTTCCCCCTGGGCCTCCTTTTCTTCAGACTGAGCCCCCTCAGCTCTCTCAGCTCTTCCTCATCAGACTCCAGCCCCTTTCCCAGCTCTGTTGCCCTTTCCTGGACACCATCCAGCCCCTCAATGTCTTTCTTGTTGTGAGGGGCCCAGAACTGAACACAGGACTTGAGACACGGTTTCATCAGCACTGGGCATGGAGTTCTGATCTTGCCCTTATCCTGCTGGCCTCACTACATTTTAATAGCATAGAGAGCATTTGAGCTGCAGACAAAAGTGGGCTGAAGACTTCTGTCTCCATTAGAAAAATATCAAGAGGCATTTAGGGGTACCAAAGGAAGGCATTGAAAAGCAATGCCTTTTCAATGCCTTTTTCATGCAAGCTCTCATAGCCCTGGTACTGACTGCCACGGAGCTGCTCAGTGGTGTCAGGGCACCAAAAGAACGGGTGTTTAAGAGGAATAGTTATGAAACTAGTAAAGAATTTTGGGAAAGCTGCAAGCCTGCTTAACTCAATAAAGAAACTAGCTGATGGTTGGTAGGGGTGAGGAGTCACCTGCCTTCAGTTTTCCTGCACGTTGATTTGGCGCAGAGACGGTGCTGTCACAAACGGGAGCGTTTCTGAGGGTTGGAGAGAGGTGGTGCTCAAACTGCTTGTGAGAAGCTCCCTCTACTGAGAAATCTTAAGTATTTTCGGTCGCCTTGAAAGAAAAGCCTGCCGGGGGATGTAGGCTGGAGCAGGGCTTTCTGTGTTTATCTGATATTGCTTAATTGCCCGGCTTATGGATGGTGGTTTTTGAAAGGTATTTATCAATAGGATATCCATTGTCCAGGACCTGCTTCTCATGTTCCACAAATGTTTCATGTGAGGGAGAAGGTTTGTGTGGTGGCTTGAGGAGGAGGAGGGCAGAGGGTTTGGTGCAGCAGCTGTAGCTGGGGTGGTCCTTGGAAAATCGATGAAAGAGGGAAAATGGGATTTTAGTTACTTTAGAAACTTCCAGATGGCTCTCAGGGAGAGTGAAACACTACCTGAAGGCTTAGACAAGGATCTTTAGGATGATTAGTCTGTTTTAGGTGTAGGTGGACCTACTGTGGAAGGACTTATTTAATATTTGTGATGGGGAAGGCTCTCCAGGTGGATTAGCCCACCCTGCCCAGCACACTGAGTCCTCAGGGTGAGTTTGCTCTTTCTTCCTTGCCTTTGCCTTGTCCTGTTGCCAACCTGTTTGCACTGGGAATGGCTTCACCAAGAAAAGGAATAACTGGTGCTGCAGGAACCAAGGATGTCTGGGCTGTGCCCTATGTGCTCTCATACTGGCCATGTTGCATGGCCCCACTCTGTCAGTGAGCTATTGTAGATGGCTGGTGGGACCCATCGTCATCTTGGGAGGAAGCAGATGTAGGGTGTGAACTGAAATCTGGAATATTAATGATGGCAGAGTGTGACCCATCCTTTGGTGGCCATGCTCTGCATCAGGAGGCAAGGTCAGCTGCTGGTCAGCACATTTGCAGAGCCACTGAAAAAAACAGTGCAGCAGAACATACGAGAGCTTTTGTGTATCCTCTGTGACATGTATTAAATCCAGCTTTACAACTGCCTGTGAAAAGACACCCTGTCTGGGATTTATAAAAAGAATCACTTGTCAAAACAGAGAGCCAGACTGGGAAAGGAATTCAGCCCTCCCTTCGTTGTCACCGGGGCCAGTGTCCTCTGCTGCAGAAATGAAATGGCTGTGACATGGTAGCAGGCATGGAGAGCTGGTTCCTGAAGAATTTGGGGTTCCAGCACTCAAACTGCACACTGGGGGAGGCCACACTCCTCTGGATGAGGACTGGGGGACAGTGAGCTCATGGGCCACCACCAGTTGCCTTCATAGACAGCCCTTCTGGGCACGAGGCTGGCCGAGAGTGAGGAGGGGCAGTGGGTGGAGAAGCAGTGGTGCTCCCCATCTCCTTCCATTGGTGAGATCCCGGGGATGCTGGCTGTGCTGGGCATAGCAAAGTGGATACAGCCAGTGGAAGGCAATAAATAGATTATTTCATACTCATGATACAGTGAACAAATGTACCAGCGGCCTCCAAGATGCTCAGGGTGAAGCATCACTTTGTTGTGAAGGCAACTGTGAACCACAGCTGGTGGGGAGCAACTGCAGGGTACCCTCTCCCATCACTTGCCTCTGGCCTCCTCTTGCCTGAAGTGGCAAATGCTGTGGGAACATGAAGAAGCATTTGGGGTTAACATGACGGTGAAGGCTTGTCACCGGAGGAAAACACTACAAGTTATTTTTCTGTACAGGCCAAATTTTTGTCCCATTTTCAGCTCCCAGCAAATCTACCAGTGTGTTTAGCCTCCTGGTACCAGATGTACTTGTGGGCCCTTTTTCCTCCAAATAAAGCTAAGACTTTCGCTGCCTTGGCTGTGGCCATTCTCTCCGTCTGGTGCTGTCACTCCATCACCTGTCTGCTTTCATTTATTTCAACATTTTAAAAATTTCATGGGCCCACTCCCAGATGGTGTAAACCGATAAAACTCCAGGCCATGCTCCAAAAACATCAGTGTAACTGTAGGATCTGGCTCTTTGGGTTTACTTACCTATGCCAAAGAAAAATAGGAAAGCTGTAAGCAAAGCAAAAAAAGGAAAAGAATGTCTGGAAAAAAAAAAAGTTTAAGATGTTGATTATATAAGAATTGTATAGCTGTTAAAGTCACCTAGAATATCCTTTTAATAAGTGAAGAAATTGCAGCCAGATAAGTTAATAATTAAGGATGACAAAAATATACCATTGTTCCAATAATAAGGAACTGTATTGGTCTTATTGAAGATAAATGGAGGCGTATTTAACATGATTCAGTGCTATGCTGATAGACTACAAATGTCCTTTTTTCGCTAGAAAACTCAGTATAAAATCAGGTCAAAAGCTGATTGCCAGTACTTGTTCCCTCCAAGTTGCTCAGCTCCTTTTGACAGCAGATGTGCCTTGGAAGCAACTCCCATGTGTATGGAGCTGAGCAGAAGGGAGCTGGAAGCTTTCAGAAAAGGCTTCTGCCCCTTTCTGTGGAGAGCAACAAGACGTACTCCTGTGTGTGGGTCATCCCATGCAGATACAGCACGATTTCAGACTGAGGACTGGATAAATCAACTGCTTCTCAGCTCTGCAAATCAATGACTGGCAAAGGTATCTGCAAGGAAGATGATGAAGGTGTGATTGCTCAGTTTCCTTTAATACAAGAGATTCCTGTAAAATCCAGTTGGACAGATTTGGTTATATCCATACCTAGTAAAATAAGACAGCAATTTCACTATCACCTGACACAATCAACACCCAAATTTCTTGTACCTCTAGCAAGCACCAAAATATGATGGCTGCAACCCCGTGCTGATGGGAAGCAGTGGGCTTTTGATACTCACACACAGAAACCCTGTGACTCTGAAATCCGAGAATGAGTAAATGCACAGATCCTGTCTCCAGCTCGTGTTAAACTCTAGGTATACTTCTCAAGCCTTGAATTTGAGCTGCAGACTCACACAACTGCTTTCTGTCTCCTCCTGCCCTCTCCATCTTTGGCAAGGCCCATTTTTTTACAGATTGCTTAAGGGAAGCGTTGAGATATCAGCCAGCAATAAACCATTGTCATCCCAGAGCTATTAATTACCATTATCTCTGATATCAGCCAAGAGCCTGTAATAAGCTCTGAACTTTTATTGCATTGAGGTGTCTGCTGACATCCAGACTAATGCAGATTATAGGGCTGGGATAAGCTCTCCCTCATACTGGAATTGGCACAGCGAATCATGGAGGAGGAGAGTTTTATCCCTCTGTGAGGCAAGGAGTTGCCTGCCAACAAGAGTTGACACTTCTCTGGCACAGGAGAAGTGTCAGGAAAGTGAAACTACACCTTTTCAAATAAGATGAGTAGCCAAAGGAAAGGAGAGGATACATTTTGTGGAGAAAGATTAGCTCTCTGGATCCTGGGTGACTTCCCAGGGAGGTCGAGTAGGGAAGCCTATGTTCTCCATGAGGGATGGCAGGTCTATATCTCAGGGATGCTACTTATGGGTACATACTGTGAGGTCCTGTCTCAGTCTGAGGTGCTGATGGTAAGGCATCTGCATATTGTAGATGGAGACCTTTCTTTTCAGTCAAAAGGTAATGTCTTCCAGCTGTTTCTCTGTTTCTTCACATACATCTTTTTATATGCCTGTTACATCCTCTTTCTCCTAAATCAGTATAGGGTTTGTTTTTCTCTGACAAATCAAGGGAAGAGATCGGAGGTCCTACATCTTCTGCTACTGCTGTTTCTTTCAGGCATAAATCAGGAGAACATTAGGAGTGGGGTCTCCTCAAAGCCTCAGACTACAGAGCTAACCAGAGTGCAAGCCACTGAGGTTGCTGCAGCACTGGACATGAGTGCTGATATTGTCCAACAGCCTGACTGTGACACTTTTAATGCCATTACAGAGAAGTTGCTGCCCATTATTTCCCAAACTCACCTGTCATTTCTTGCAGAATTTCAAATTTCAGTTACCTAGAAACTCAGGGAAGAAGATGTAAATGCTCCAGGTTAAAGAAAGGCAAGGTATGCAGCCAGAAATAACAGCTCCTACTAGGTCAGCAGACGATGTTGCAGATGAGCTTTGAAGAAAGCAGACAAGCTTTTGGGCACAGTTGTGCAGCCAGAGCAACATCACTGCTGCCAGAAGGGAGAGAGTGACATTTGGTGTTTGAAACAGAGACAAATAGCAAGAAGAAAAGAGAAGCAAGCTAAACATCACCTATGTCCCAAGCTGGGGTAAGCACACAGCACCTTTTCCACCACCTATAACCCTCAGACACCAGATCTTGCCCCAAATACTCTGACCTGCAGAAGGACTTTTGTGCCTGAAAGTGTGTTTGGGTTTTTTTTCCAACTATATATCTCTCAGACTAGTAAAAGGTTCTCTCCCTTGTGGTGGTGCATTTCCCCTGCCACCAAGGCCGCACTATGACCTGAGAAATGCTCAATAGACCTCGGCCTTGACAAACTGTACCTGGGCCAAACTCCTCTTGAGTGTCTCATAAACACTATCTGCTCCCTGGAACCAGTGTTGTCTAAGGAGCTCCTGGTTTTTTTAATGAACAGCCTTGGAAACTTATTTTTCCTGCCTGAATAACAACCCAAGTGGAATCATATTTTTGTTATCAAACTTTCAAAGATATTTACCGACTGGAACTGTAGCCAGGATGGAAAACCCAACTGTCTTGTGACCCTATAAACAACAGTCCAAAGTGAGACCCTCTGAGCTCTCCTAGACTTCAGCAGCTGTGACCAGCATCTCCTTCTGAGTGGGGCCTCCCAGAGCCAGCAAATTCCCAACTTTGCTATACACGGATCACCAAATGACAACGACAGAGTCTGAGCTGTTACCCTACACTTCTTGAGGCTCAACCCTTTGCCCACTGAGAAGATGCAACGGCATCCAAAGTGAATGGCATCCATTTCACTGAATTTGAGGGGAATTTTTCGCAGGTACCTTGTACAGACTCTTCATGTCTGTATGCGTGCAAATGTGCATATGCTGTTTCAAATGTACTAGGAATGCTGCTCTCCTAGATTCTTAAGTACTTTAGATTTGTAAGTAAGTTACTGTTGTGGTAGAGTAAATTCCATATGAATTCTTTGCTAAGTTGTTAAACTTTGATTATTGGTTAAGTTAAATGCTGTTAAATTTAAGTGCTGTTAAGTTTAAATGCTGTTAAGTTAAATGCTATTAAGTGCTATTAACTTTAAGTTAAGTGATGTTGGGCCTTTAGGCTGTATTCCTTTTTATCCTTACCTCTTCCAGCCTTTTGTCTCTCCCTCGCCCCCCAGTCCAGCTTCCACATAGATAATTTTGGGTTTATTTTGGTTTGAGTTGACTGACTCTGGATTATTTGTTTGCTTTTTCTAGGTGTGCTTTAACCATATAGTAAGTAGTAGAGTGAACCTTGCCAATGAACTTTGTTGTGCTTTCTTTTTTCATAATAAATCTGCTTTTGCTGATACCTTTGCAGTTGATTCTTTAAGCGACCTTAAAACGCTCATTCATGGCACTCCTTCCTCTCAGCCATACCTTGTATGTCTCCCCAGACTGTCATGCTTCCAGCAGAAGCTTTTCAAGGTTTGCAGGTCTTCCATAGGTCTCTCTGCTCAGGTGTGATAGATTCACTCACATCAAGCTTGACTGAGGAGCTTACAGGGCTGGAAATGGATGTTTCTTCACCACGAGCCAAATGGCAGCTCACTCTAGCAGAGCTGCAGCAGCTGCAGCATGTAAAACAGGCTGGGTGGTGGGTTATACACATTAGCACAACTCCGGTGCCTCTTCTCTAAAAAAGAAGTTCAGACATGGGGCTTCCCTTAGGCAAAAATCTCTATGAGTTCAGGAAAAATTTTGTCTGACTGAAGATTGAGCCAAGGCATCAGGATTTAACTCCTTCCTTCCCTAACCCCTTGTTAGGTGAATTTCAAATCCTTTGCAGGTTTTGTTGGAAAGCTCATAGGAAGCTCTTTCTGTCCCCATTTGCAACACAGAAATTCCCTTTACAGGAGACCCAAAGCTTTATCATACCCATTTATCTACATAACAACCCCAACAGGAGGTGGCGCCTTACCCTCGTGCTCCTGTACTAACACAAGTTCCGGATGAAGAACAGAAGGAATTTGAGGACATTGCTCGTCCATAAAGCCCTTGGTGGATGATGCTGCTGGTACTTTCCAAGTCCCTTTCCAAGACTTTCCACCACAGTTCTGTTCCTCATCACAGTGCAGATTTACAGACTGCTGGCTGGGATATTGTTACAGTCAGGTTAGTAAATATTTAAGCTTTAAAACACCCAGAGGTTTTGGGTCCAGGGGTTTGATAGACAATGGACATAGCTAGTGCAAAAAACACTTCAGAAACTGATATTAAGACACTTTATACATCTGTTGTTCTTCTGTTATAATTCAAACCCAGTAAAAACCATTGAAACTAAATAAGAAGAAATATTATATACAAAAAGGGTTTCTGCAGTCGATAAAGTCTCAGGGCAAAAGCATAGCTGTATGGAGAAGGAGTACTTCTAGGTGAATCAGCCAAAAAACCCCACACCACTTTGTGGTCAGAGGCATGATCCCCTTTCACATCCAACTTCTCAGCTTTTCCTGCTGGAGAGCACAGTCTCAAACCCTCCTTCTGTCCATATAGCAGAACTACCAAAGAGACATCTATAGCCAGTTGCAGGTTCAACCCCAAACAAGCCAAAGGACATTACTGAACATTGCATCATGTGAAGATGCAGGACAAATATGTTCAAAGCCTAGATTTGCTGACTGGATTAGGTAGGAGTGCCTGAGCCAGTATATCAAATAGCACAACTAATTAGGCATTTTAAGAAGATGCAAATTAAGGCAAAGATAAACAGCAGGAGTTTTCTCCCTTGCTTTACATGTGCCGGGTGTAGGAACTCCTTCCCATCTGCACATCCTCATGGCTATATGTGCTGCAGCCCCTATTCAGCATGACTGCTGCTCCCCACTGTGCCCTATGGCCCGTGCTAAGGGAAATATGAGATGTGCTAGTCCCTGGGAATGGCTTCTCTCTGGATCTGGACAACATGGGCACCTTATACCTGCAGAGGCATGTCCCATAAAGCCTCATCAGTGACTCTTTAATGACCCTGTCACAGGGGGCATGATGAGAGGTGCTTGCTGGAGGCAGCTGGGCACAAGGAGAGTGGCCTGTGTACCAGGTCACTGATGGAGACCTTCAGCCTGACCCAGGTCCCAGGTATAAGGGCTCTGGCAGGGACTCTGAGCTCCTCTTCTTTGGACTTGTTGCATCCAAATTCACTCTTGACTCGGTGTTCTTGGTATCAACCACCTTGTAGTGACAGGTCAGACAGTGCATGCACACACACACACACACACACACACACAGACAGAGGTATTGAAGAATCTGACTTATTTATCCTGATTATACATTGAAATACACTATTTTACATGCGATTTGCTGCAGCAGCAAAATTAGGTGAACAATGAATCAAAAAGCAGCACTTTTTTTTGTGCCAGCAGTGTTGCTCAAGCTCAGCATCCTTACCTGGGGGAGGCAATTACTGGAACAATCTCTTTCCCTGTTCCTCCTTTGTTCCTGTTCTTGCAGAGGCTGTAACTGTCTTTTATATCTCCCTGTTTTCCCCACTGCGGTTTCACTGTGCATGGGATGTTTTACATATTTTGCACTTAGATATTCTGCCTTTATTCTGGAGAAGCCCTTTGACTGTGCCCTGTGATGTTTTGCAGCACCTCGTCCACCAGCAGGAAAGTTCTCGGAGAGGGAAAATGCAGTTTGGCCAAGGTGTTGCTAAGCAGACAGACATGCTGGCGCCACTCAGCACTTCCAACCTCTACCTTGTGGTGAAATATTTGTCGTGGGTTTGTGGCTGCCTGTAAGCCAGATCTCTGGGGAAGGCAGAAGGTTGCAGATGGTTGTGGGGCTGTAGGACCAGCGTGTTTGCAGAGAGCCACCTTCTTCTCTGCAGCCCTGTGCTGGGAATAGAACAGTTGTGCACAAACAGCACCTTGAAGTGCTTCAGAAGCTTTTTGACAATCAAATTTCAGTTAAATATAATATCTGAGCAGGTAATGAGCAGAAGAAGGTGCCTCATTGTCCTTCAGCAGGGGAACTGGTGATTCACAGTGCCCACGTCATTCGTGAATGGTGATGTGAGCTCTCAGCAATGACATGTCTGCAACAGAAAAACCAAGATATTAATTTTTGGGATCCTGGGGCCAAACTCCATCCTGTCAAGGAGCAAAAAACCATGGTATTTGGAGGACATCTAGGATTTACTGTCAGGGATTGCACTATGAGGCTCGAGAACCTTGCTGCATCCAGCCCGAGGGCTGAGGCCACACTGGGGTGCTGACCTTGGGGGTCCCTGCCCCGTGTTCCTCTGTGATGGAGACCCAACCTGCTGCAGGACCAGCCCCGTGTGAACCAGCCCTCCTCGTGCCTCAGTTTACCATTTGTATAACTCCACAGTGTCTTCAGGTAAATGGGGCTGTACAGCCACATTTTCTCAGCTGGGTTGAATGGCTTCTAAGCATGTATGAAGCTGATATGAATTCCACAATAGGGCTTTGCACCAGTCCCTGCAGCCTGTGTGGGTAAACCCTGAGCTGGTTTTGAGCCAGTGAGGTGAGGAGCTACAAGCAGCCAAGGGTATCCATAGAAATGGCTTTGCCTGTCAGCAGTGCTCAGCTGCAGCCCAAGAGCAGCGTGATGGATCTGTGAGATGCACATTCATTGCACAGCATGGCATGGCAGCTCTTGATCAAATCTCCCTCCAGCTCTGTGATGAGGAATTGTGTGTGAAACCAGATGCCATCATACCAACCATCCTGAAACTCAGATCAGAGCACCCTCAGCTTGTTTAATATCCAGGTGTTCTCATGAGTGCTGCAGGGTAATGGTTTTAAACGAAAGAGGGTTTATTTAGATTAGATATAAAGAAGAGATTTCTTTACAGTGAAGTTGGTGACACACTGGCACAGGTTGCCCAAAAAGGTGATGGATGCCCCATCCCTGAAAAATTCAAGGCCAAGTGGGATAGGGCTCTGAGCAGCCTGACTTAGTTGAAAGAATCTCTGGTGATTGCAGGGACGTTGAACTAGATGGCCTTTAAAGGTCCCGCCCAACCCAAACCATTCCACGGGGGAAAGGGACAATACTGGCGTTTGACAGAGAGGTGAGGAGAACTAAAGCGGTCACAAAGCAAGCTTGGGGCAGAGATCCTCCTGTGCTGCAGCGTGGGTGTCCCACCCATAGGGCAGTGATGTCCCACCCGTGGGGCAGTGTCTTCCACAGGGCAGGACGATGTCCCAGCCGCAGAGGAAGCCCTGACGCACACCGACGGGACGGGACGGGACGGGATAGGAAGGGATAGGATGGGATAGGACGGGACGGGAGCGGGACGGCGCTGAGGGGAGCCGGGACTGCCCGCCCCTCCGGGCCGTGCCGTGCCGAGAGGGAGCGCCGGTCCCTGCCCGCCCCGAGCCGCCACCGCCCCCCGCCCGCCCCCGGCCCCGCCCGCCCCGCGGGCCGCGCTCGGCGGAGCCGCCGCTCGGCCGGAGCGGGGCTGGCGCGGCGGTGAGTACGGCACGGGGCGGGGGGCTTGGGGGGACGCGGCACCCCCGGCTGGGCGCTGTGCCGCAGGGGAGAGGAGGTGCGGGCACCGGCCGCGGCGGGAAGAGAGCCCTGGGGGTACCGCCGGGATCGGCCACCTTAGAGGTGAACGATGCTCAGGCTTCGCCCCAAAGCCTGGCAGGGGACACAGGACGGGGGGGGAGGCATGTGCTTCCCTCTGTCCGAACCTGCCTCGGGAGGCTGAGTGCACCAGATGTCTCGGATGCTCTTCCAAAGCGTCACTGTTACTTTGCTTTGGATGGAGACCAAACCCTCACTAACAGCAATAACAAAAAAAAAAAGCAAATTTGGATAGAGGCAGGAAGGGATCTCCCTAATGACATGCTCACTCTCTGGCGCATCTCTTCCCGGCGCTCCATCTGCGACTAAAGCTCTCCAGCCCCGCGTGGAAGGACAGTCCGTAAGTGCCATGGAGGGATGGGTCTGGAGGTGGATTTCTACTTGATAGCAGTGGGAGAGGTTCAAAACTCTTTTCTTTTCTTATGTTGCTAGAAAAGAGCGTTTTTCTGAGTAATGCTTAGTAGACCTCATGAATCACCATCTGCATAACTTTATATGGGGGCTGCTATTCTCAGCATCTCAGTGGAACTATGTAAACTATCAACATTCATATCTGTTTGTACATGCAACGTGCAAATCTATTCCCCGGAAAACTATTTCAGAGCAGGTCAAAGGAGGAGACAGCAGAACAAAATGTCAGGGTGGCTCGGCGGGTGGAGACCGGTGTTGGGGAGCCAACAGTTGCCTCCTTGGAGGGACAGCCCCTCTGTGAAAGTGTACTGGGAATGCTCACCAGGAGAGGTGCTGTGCGGGATGCTGAGTGCTCCGGGAGTGGAGCCAGAAGAGACTCGAGGATCAGGGACTCAGGTCCTGCCCTGGCCTTGCTCCTTCAGACTCTTCTTCCAGAGGCTGATGTGCTGAGAAAACATTGTGGGTCTTTTAGAGAGGCTCAGGAGAGCTGTGGAAACACAAGAAGGGGTTTGGCAAGGGGACGGCACAGCGGCAATGTCACCCAGTGATGGCAGTGCCACCCAGCTCGGCTGAGCTGCCCCCGCACACGTGCTGCGGGAGCACATGTGGGTAGTTTGGAGGAGCTTTCAGCGCTGCTCCCCGAGCTGTGCTGGTTTTGTCAAGAGAGAAGAGTTTATTCTCTTGAGCTGTCAATCCATCACCTCCCAGAGGCTCTCCGCCTTCCCTCCGCCTCCCCCTTGCTGCCAGCGCTCCCAGATGTGCACAGTGCTGCAGGCTGCAAAATTCCCCGTGCCCAGGCAGGGGAATCACAAACCTCACCAGGGAACTCACAGCATCTCCCAAACCTCACCAGTCTGACCCCAAAATGAGAAGAGTTGCAGAAGTTGAATGTTTCAATTCTTGGTGCTGGTTCAATCCAGGCTTTCAGTTTGGAGTGACCTGACATTTCCAAGCAGTTGGATTGAAAGCTTTGCTGTAGGGTTTTTTGGGTCATTTTTTTTTCCTTAAATAATATTGGCTGAAATTTTTCCATGAAAATTTGTTGCTCTCCAAAGGAGCTGCATTCATGGGTCAGTAGTGTCCTTGCACTCCCCTGAGCATCTCCTGCTGCAAGGCAACATGAGTCTAGTTCTGTTGTGTCCTGCTTGTGCTTAGTCATGGAGTGGAGATGCTGATCCCTAGTAGCATCTAATACCATCTCCAACAGTTCCTGCTCTGTCTCAGCTCAGCCAATCCCCTGCCATTCAGGAGGGAGCATCCTAACATGTCCCCCTGTTATGGGTGGAAGCTCTGTCTTCTCCCACCCCAGGTACGTGACCTCATTCCCAGTAGGTGACTGCAGCTGCCTGAGTGACAATTTGGGCTCATGACCCTGGGACAAGAGCTGGAGTGTGCTGCTTTCCTGCAGGCTTCCCAAATCCCACTTCTCATCCAATTCCTTCATTAAACATAGATTAGATCAGATAGTGTTTCTTTCACTACAAAGTAATTTGACTTTCCATTTAGTGGGCCCATCTGATAAATAATGGCTTCAAATAATATGATTCCACCTGACCTTGATCACATCAAGTCCATGCTGGACTTTTGCTCCCTGCCTAGCTCTGGCTCAGCACTTCCAGACCTCAGAGTACAATTTAAGTCCCCACTCTTGGAGGTGAGCCCTGCCTGGAGGAATGGAGACCAAAGCCACCACATTATCTTCATGTTACTGACACACAGGCAAAGTGACGAGTGCAGAGGTGACAACCGAGTGTAGATCATCCATCTGTCCATCCACCTCTGTGCTTGAGCCCCAATTCCATCCTGGCTGTGCAGGCTCTCCACTGGCACTGCCACCATGAGAAACCCTCAAAAACGAGTTACTCAAGACTGAATCTGTCTGGGGGTGTTGGGTGCTCAATTCCCACATGGTCCAAAGCTTTTTGTCCTTCAAGAAATAGGAGCTGAACCTGAATCTTCTTGCTGGGCACTGAGCAGGGCCAGAGGGGATTTGGTGGGACCTCTCTGCCTCTGCCTCAGTCGGTTGGCTGGGAGCTGGGGATGCACAAGCCCAGGGAGCAGATGCTCTCTGTTGCTGGAAAAAGCAATGAGGAGTGAGAGCCCCACAGAGATCAGAAACCAGGTCTCCCTCCCCAAATTTTCCAGCACCAGGGAAGCGTGGTTGCTCTCTGCATGTGACGTTTAGCTGAGAAGGGCCACCCAGCAGGGAGAAACCACCTTGATAGGGAGGGTGAAGGTTGTGATAACATGTGTGGGATGGATCTGAGAAGGTGTGCACTGGAGCTGACCCTAACCTCTTCCATAAGCTGTGCTTTGATCAGAAACCCAGCTGGCGTTCTGCCAAGCTTGGGAGGAAATCTGGAATAAAACCCAAAGACAAGAGCTATGAAAGCCCCCAGAGCTGCCCTGGCTGGAATTTCCACCCAGCCTCTATGGGAGTGCTGTGTTGTTTCTTGAAATTGAGGATGTTTTTACGAGGCTGTTGGGAAGTTTATTTGTTCAAACCGCACTGGCTTTGCTCTGCCCAAGGGCTTCCCATCTGAGGTGGTGGAAATGCCCTTTCTGATGGTCAGTAGTAAGTAGCTAAAGAGGCTGCACTCCCTGTAGAGGTCCTAGCTCAGTGATTGTCTCCTCTGGGAGGTCTTCCATGACCTTGTCCTGCTCAAACTTTGCTCCCTTCTTGTCTTGCAGGACGTGGGCTCTCTCATGCCTTGTCTCGCTCTTCTTCCCTCCTAAAACCTCCTTCTGAAGGATGGCAGCTGCCTCTTTCCGCTATGGCCTGACCATCACTGGAGCTGTGCTGCTGGTGACGGGAACGCTGTGCTTTGCCTGGTGGAGTGATGGGGAGGTCGGCTCATCGACTGGCAGCGGGACTCGCCTCCTGCCTCCCCGGGAAGCCGAGGCAGTTCCCAGCTCCTCCTCCTCCAGCGCCCTGCTCCGCTCTGTCAGCTTCTTCTGCTGTGGTATCGGTGGCATCCTCCTCCTCTTCGGCCTCCTCTGGTCCGTGAAAGCCAACACCAGGGTGGTCTCCCGCCGCTACCAGTACCATTTCCCCAGGGACCTGCAGTACTTCACCGCGGAGCCCCCGGAGAAGTGGAACTGCAGGTGGGTGCCACGTCCCTGTGCGGTGCTTGGGTGGGCAGAAGTGGAGGGTGGTCTTGGCTGTCCCATGTGCCTGAGCCTGCTCCCAGACTGGCTTGCTGGTGAGCTTACAGGAGCAACAACACATCTGCACTGCCAGCCACTGCTCAGACCCCGGTCTGTGCTCTCCTCCTGCTCCTGAGCAGATGCTCTTGCTCATTAGTGTCAACACGAGCATCCACACTCCCCTCCCTGCCAGCCCCTGTCTGCCTACACTGGCTGCACCCGTGGCCAGCTTGGCTGCATCCAGCTCTCCTTGCCCTGCAGGGCCATCACAGAGGGAGGCAACATCTCCTTAGCAGAGCCACCAAGCAGAAGACTACACTGGTTTTCTGGCAGAAGGTTTGAATTTGGGGGTGGGGAGGTCACCCAGACCTCTAGCTGTTGAATCCTGCCCTGGTCTCTCAGGTCTGCAATGCTGTATAAAGATGAGGGTGTTTATGCCATCTTTAAGGGAAGCCAAATCTGTGTTAAAAGAGACTTAAAAGAAAAAAAAATAAAGAAAATAACCCTTGGAATGGCATCAAGAGTGTTGTTAGAGAGTCCTTCTATGAAGCCTATTTTGGGGTGTAGAAAGACCCCTCACCCTGAACACCACTGTTACCTTTTGGGCCCCAGACTCTTCCAGTGTGAAGATCACTTCTTGATTTAAAAGTTTTTTGCTCAAAAGTTTTTGGTTTTTTTTCCCCAGAGACTGCAGTAGAAATGGAGCCAGCCGGCCCTTCCCAGTGCTGTTTTATGGGGTCACAGCAAAGATCTTGGCTCCAGCATAAATCAGGCTCTAGGGAAAAGCAGCACTAAGAGAAACTCTTAAGAACATTAAACCATAAAATTTCAGTTGGAGTGGGAGGCACGTTCCTGGTTCTCTCGGGGTTTCAGTGCCCATCTGAGTATCTGTGAGATTGTGATCCAGTCTGGGTACTCTGGGGAGAGGTTTCACCTCCCGTGGAGAGCTTTGCTGTGCCCCCATGGGGAATGTCCCTTTCCCTGAGCTTCCGACTTCCATGCTGGATGGGACACAGTGCCCTGGCACTGTTGGTGCTGTGACAGCTCCTCCAGCCCCAGCAAAGCATGCTATGCTGGGATAAATCCTTCTCTCTGCATTTCCAAGACAACATCCCCATGCAAACTGAGGCTGTTTGGCAAAATTGTGAGCACAGAAGCCCAAGGTGGTCTGTCTGGGACAGGAAGCTGCCAAGAGTTCAGGATGGAGGCACCCCTGTAGAACACTGCAGCTTTTCCTTTGGACCAGCTGTGCTCTGCGATGCCCACCACCTCCCCAGTGCACTGTGCTGTATTTCATCTGCAACGATGAGTTGCTTTCATAGCCTCCCCAGCTTTGGGCTGCACAGTTCCATAGGGTGCCAAGCAGGACCCTGCACAGGGCAAAGGTTGTCCAAAGGTTTTCCCTGTACACAAGCTGTGTTTGCTCAGCAAAGCACTGCTGGAAGTGACACCAGGCTTGGCTGGTGCATGGAGGGCTCTGGCAGGCACAAGAGTGTGGTGTGACCGCATTGAACCGGGATTGCTGCCCCTTGCCCAGACGTTTGTGCCAAACTGCTCCCTTGGCTACTGGCAGCCTCTGTGACTAAGGGGTGAATTTGCAATTAGGCAGGTGATGGAGGTGCTCTTCTGCCTATGGGACCTTGTCACAAGGTCTGATGGATAATGCCTTTCCTCCTGCATGGCTCCCCACCTTGGTCATCCCTTGATCCTGGGCATGCAAAACCTGCCGATGTGCTGTCTCCAGCATATGTGTCCATCATGCTTAGATGGGGTTGAAGGGGTGTTCCGATGCTGCAATTGATGGGCACTGGGATGCTCTGGTTGATGGGACACTGGGATGGTTCTGGTTGACAGGGCACAGGGATACTCCAGTTGGCAAGTGCTGGGGTGGTCCAGTTATTGGGTGCTGGGATGCTCTGGTGATGGTGTGTGCTGCTGGGTTTCTTCTTTCCTCGCAGCAACTGGGATGCCAGTGCCATCCCCACCTACGAAGAAGCCCTGACCTGCAGACCTGCCCATGGTGCCCTGGCCTATGTCCAGCCCCCGAGGAGGAAGGAGGATCTCACGCCACCCCTGTACCACTACCTGGAGGAGGATGAGAGCTGGCAGGGTGGCCGCCGGCGCAGCTCCTCCGACAGCGCCTTGTTCCGCCCCAGCCCATCCTGGCTGGAGACCCTGCACCCTGAGGAGCCGCAGGCAACGCCTCCCCCCAGCTATGAAAACATCAATGTCCGAGGGGTCTGAGCTGGGGGCAGCAAGGGCCATGACTCTGTGGGTGGCTGCCCAGTCCCTCAGCTTTAAACCGAGCCCCTTCCTTTGCGGGGAGGAGAGGAGGGTGGGTGAGGAGGGGAAAGGGTCAGCCGGGCTTTCTGAGCTATCAGTCCAGGGCTGTTGGGATTGCGGGTCCTGTGGGTGATGCATTCAAAGCGTTGGGGGTAACTGGCATGTTTGAAAGCCTTCATATTTTTAATAAAACCGCTGTTGGTTGCAGATGCTTTGTGTTCCCTGCTCTGCCCCACCCTTGGGAGCTCCTTTCAGGCTGCCCACTCAATAATAAAAACTGCAGCAGAGAATGAGGAATCTGGCCAGAGAAAACCCAGCTCTGTGCCGCCCCATTTGCTCCTCTGCCTTTGCAGTGCCCCTTCTGGCCCTACCTCCATCCCTTCCACCTTGCTTCCCAATGTACTGACTTCCCACGCCTGACTTCATGTAGTGTAGAGATGCTCAGTGGCTCATGTGTGTGGTCAGGGCATCCAAGTGCACTTGGCATTTCAGACGGCATCCTATAAAGAGCCATCCTGAGCACACAGCCCCCTCCCTGCACACCATGGGTGGGTTTGCAGCCTTGCCCAGAGGAAAGGCCAGCGGCTGTGGGGGCCACTGCTGGTTCCTCCATCCCACCAAAACAATGGGGTGCCCTGGGTTCCCTGCAGACCTGCAGAGTGGATTTGGAGCCATAGCCACGTACAACATATTGCTTATAATATAATTATTTGTATGTGCTCCCACATGTGCTGGAAAGTAAGGGAATAAAATTAAGGCTAATTAAAGCCACCAACACTGTCTAGCTGTTGGATATGTTTTGGGAAGGGAACACCTTCTAACGCTCCAGCTCCAACTTAAGCAAACACAGGGCACAGGGATATTCTGTCCTCACTGCCCCTGGGAGGACCAACCCCACTCCATCCTTCCCTGGCTTTAGTCCCCCCTTTGTAGCCCACCTGCTGCCCAATGAAGCAGCCTTAGCACTCAGCCGGAGAAAGACAAGGGATGTTCCAAACCCATGGGCCTCCAGAAAGACCATGGAGCACTCCCTCCTTCCCTGTTGCAGCCCTGCAGTCCTTGAGAACGTGCTGCACCCTGAAATACCCCTTATTTGGGCCTCTGCCAGCTCCAGTTTATGGCCAAGTCCAGCTTCAGTGCCCAGGGCTGGGAAAATCCCAACAGGATCAGCCACTCTCCAGGTTCCTGTCTCCACTGCCATGGCCCCCTCTCCCTCCCTGCCCCTTCCCCAGGCATGGGGTGCCCGCAGGGAAGGTTACGTGGACACGTGCCGGGCGGCTTCACTGGAGTGTGAATGGCGGGTCAGTGTTTGCATTCATTACAAACCCATTAAAAACTGGCTGGCTCAGCCCTGGGCAGGACCAGGTTAGCGTGCAGCTGATCCTCAGCTCCTGGCAGCCTCCGGAAAGAGAAACCACTCCTTGCCTTACCCTGCAGGTGTGCTCAGCGGGCAGCAGTGGCAGGTAAACGGGCTCCCTGGCATCTCTCCTTCCTGTCTCTCCCACCCAGAGCCCATGGCAGAGGAGAAGACCTTTCGTTACGGGTTCATCATCTTGGGTTTCTTCCTGGTGATGACGGGAATTTTCATCATGAGTGTGGAAAAGCCCCACATCTACATCACCTTCTGTGTCCTGGGTGTGCTGCTCGTAGCCGTGGGCATCACCTGGAGCATGTGCCAGTGCTACCCAAAGGTAGGATCCATCCTGCTGCTGAGTACTTTGGGGGGCCTGGGGGCTCAGCTGGGTTTGGGGGGCTTCGGCTGCTGTGGATGTGCAGCCTTGGGCTGCGTCTCAACTTCCCCATCCATGGGGTGAGGTAGCAGCAGATACCAGGGGAAGCCAGCTGGAGTGATCTGGAGGAGGGATTGTTGGTTTGGGATGCTCATGGCCTGCTGATGCCTGCAGGATGTAGCCCCTTGTCCCTCGCCCCCCTGTACTCCTGCACCCTTCAAACCCCAGAGCCTGGTGCTTTGCTTCCAAGCAGGCAGCAGGGAATAATCCCAAGGAAATAAACTTGTGTTTGTCTCTCCCATGCAAACCCTTCCCAAACTAGCCCCTTCATTGGGGCCTGAGGCTTGGCAAGCTCCCAGGACTTCCAAGAAAGGACTGTCAAGGCCAAGGATGTTGGAGGGTCCTGGCCCCCCAGAGCCCAGCCCTCACCTACCAGTCTCCTTGGCAAAGGGCACTGCCAGCAGGGAGAGCAGCCACGTGTCCCTGCCCTGGGAAACGGGTCTAGCAGAAAAGGGTTTTTTAGAAGGAGAGGGTGGCTGTGGCACTGCTCTGGGCGCTGCCTGTCAACAACTTGGCTACCCTCCAAAATGTGGCACGGTGACCTCAGGACCTGGGACCAGGTGGGACCTCTGAAACTGGCTGTGTTTCCTGGGATTGGGGTGAAGCTGATCCCAGTTATCCCCCAAAGCCGAGTTCAACCTCAGCGAGGAGGGAGATGTGGCTTTGCTGCTGTGCTTGGGGCTCAAGGATAGGGCACCCTCAGTGTTGTCCCTGACCACTGACCTCCCCTGTGGGCCCTGGGACCTGCTCTGGGCTTGGGGACATGCGTGACTCCACTGGGGAAAAGAGTTGTGCTGGATTCATTCATCCCTTACTGATTTTGCCCAAAAAAGCCCATTTCCAATCAAGACATCAAAATGTGGTGGGAAAACACCCTAAACCCAGCTGAAAGGGCACTCCGGCCCTTTTACCACTGAGGGTCGAGTGTGCCCAGCACAGCCCCTGGGCTCTTCCTTCCTTTTTCCCCCAGATAACATTCATTCCTGTGGACCCTGAGGCTGAGCGGTTCCTGGACCACAAACCCACGGTGCTGCCACAGAAGGACATCGGGTGGGTCCCAAAATCTGTACACAGAGTTATAGGTGTGCCCTGGGGATGAGGGCAGTGTTTGAGACTGGGGACAACTGCACTGATTGCAGCACAAAATGCCAAGCAGGAGCCAGGGCGGGGCAGGCAAGGGATGTCTGAGCCATCCCAAGGCTGGAGCCTGAGTGATGCTGGGGGATGCCAAGCATCTGGCTGTGTAGCTGTGGGTATCCCCTTCAAGGACCCACTGGCTCTGCTGCTGGTGTGGGGAGTGATGTGGCCTTGGTAGCCTCTAAAGCCACTCCCTCAACTGATGGAGCCCTCTGTGCAAGTGCCTGAGGATATTCCAGCTCCATGGGGTCCAGGTCCTGCTCAGCACCCTGTTATTCCTTTGCCCACAGCTTTGTTGCTCCCTGCCCTGACCAAGAGGCCACCAACACCTATGAGAAGAGCCTGCCATCCTATGAGCAGATCCAGAGGCAGGCAGTGGGCTCAGCTCCACTCCCACCCACGGCACAGCCCAGATCCCTCAGCTGCTCCCAATCAGCCGTGCAGGCCAAAGCAGAGGTCCACCGGGAGCTCGGGGGTGCTGGACACCCCCCACAAGACCTGGCACCTCATCTGGAAACAGTGGCAGGCAACTGGTATGTGATGCTTTTGGGGTCAGGGTCGCACTGGTGGGATGCAGGGTGAAAATGGGAAGGATCAGACCAGGTCCTCCCAGGGGAGGGAAAGGAGGCAGAGGGGTCTTTGCTGCTCACACAGCACTGAGTACCCAGACTCCCCAGCCTCTGTGGAGCCTGGATGGTGTCTCAACCCACAGGGAGTCTCTGTACCAAATTATTTCCCAGGAAGAAGTCAGGATGGGCTTTGGTTGTAATTTGCATTTTCCTTTAATTTTATCAATACAAATAACATTCCTCACCAGAATAAACCCCAAGTTTCTGGTCAGACTTTGGTAGCAATGAGATGCCCAGTACTCGACCAGTAAACCAGACGCCATGTATGATGTCCAAGCACTGGTTTGGGAGTCCCAAAGGGATTTGCAAGTGATGGAGTGAACCATGCAGGCTCAGGGCGTAGGACTTGGATGCATCTGCAGCTGGATTGGGTGCACTGCTTTCCGCTTGGGATGCAGTAAAGGCAAGGGCAGCCACCACTTTGTCCCATGGGCAGAAGGAGTCTGGCAGGCAGATGTCCTTATAAAGGCATGCATGAGGTGGCTGGGATAGTGTGCTCCCAGGGTGCTCCAGCCACCCAGCAAGCGGACTGGTGATGCTGGGATGCTGGCTGAGCAATGCTCCAGCAGCCACCAGCTCCAAAGAAAGCCCCAGCTGTGTTTGGCGTAACTCCCACACCACCCATCAGCCCTCCCTGTCCCCACAGCCCCCCTCGTCCGGCGCCGGGGGATGCACCGCTGGCATCCCTCCTGGAGGAGATGGACACGCCATCACTGGAGGGCTCCATGCCCGGCACCCCCACGCCACAGAGCCGGACCCTGCCATCCACTGCTCGCTCTGGCTGCACCCCGACCAGCTCCCCGGTGCGGGGACAGCACTCCGGATCCCCCCACAAAGGCACTGGGGAGGAGGATGACCTTTATTATGGGCTCCAAGAGGAGCCGGATGCTCTGCTCAAGGAGAGTGACTGCCTTTTTGAGCCTGAAAACTGATTTCCCAGATAAAATGACCACTTGGCATGGACTTATCTCACGGAGGGGATGCAAACATCACGGCCTGGAGGAAAGGGGATGCCCCCAAAAGTGCAGCGCCTGCAGCACAGAAGGTCCCCCAGGCTTCTGCACCCCTTGGACACACCTAGCCTTTCTGGAGGCTTTCATTCCCCCAAAACTCAAATGGGGGACTGCCGCCTCCTGAATTCCAGAGCATATAGGACAAGACCCCCCTCGCTGGAGCCCTTTGGATGGGCACAGAGAAGCTGGGCTGGGCAGGATCTGGGAGAAATACTGTACTTGGGAAGGAAAAGCATTAGTTTTGCTGCTTGGAACAGGATCAAGTTTAGGTGGGTAAAGATGTGCTCACACCAGGTGGGCTTGATGAGGCAGAGATGTCCTCAAAGTCATTCTCCCACTTATCCAACTCCCCTGAAATTAAAATCAGATCCTGAGACTCCTCCTGCAGGCAGCCTTCATGTCTCTCGGTTGGGAGAGGGGTGATGGAGGTGACAGACTGTGCTGTCCTTCATTTTCTGCACGAGGACCAGGTTCCAGTGCCATTGGGAGTGGAAAGAAGAGGATTCAGCTCAGCCAAAACCCTGGTGATGGCACTTGAGGTGGTGACTTTGGGCACCTGCACTGGGTCAGTGTCAACAACCACAGGGCTGTGGGTGGGCTCGGACACTGGCACCCACCATCCCCAAACTCTCTCTGAATAATAAGTATTTGTTTCAAACCATGTTGATGGATCTAAGCCTGGTTTGTCACCATGACAGAGGTGACACAGCAACTCCCCCAGACTGCTTGTACCATGAAGAGATGGCAGCACTGGTGGGAGTCGTGACCTCTGCCTGCCCTTTATTTGCTTGAGACCATGGGGATCTGTGTGGCTGAGCCTCCCCAGGGAGGTGGGTTTGGATCTAACCACCAGCAGATCTAACAGTGTGGGGATTCTGAGAGTCCCTCACCCTGTTTTGGGAAAGCTGGGCTGGATGCTGCCTGTGCATGGCATGGCCCCAGGAGGCGTGGGAGCACATGTGTGCTGACACAGCAGCTCTTCTGCAAATTTTGTAGAATCACAGAATGGTTTGGGTTGGAAGAGAGCTCAAAAATCATCTAGTTCCAATCACCCAAACCCAAAAATACAGGGAAAGCTGTCCTCCATCACCTAAGGAGGATGAAGCATGAAAGCCCTGGAAGGATGCTCCCTGTGCTCCCCTGATGACCAGGGAGTTCTGTGCTGGTACAGTCCAGGGTGTGCAAGAAGAGCCTCTACCTGGGGCTTCAGGCCCCTGTGACACCCCTCCTGGTGTTACTGCACCCCTCACTCACCTTGGCATCACCAAAGCAGCAAGGGAGAAGGGCACGGAGCACCTACGCACTCGAGGTATTTACAGGCAACAGGAGGGTGGGGAATGGAGGCTCCAGTGTTGGCCAAACATTGCCACAGGAGTGAGAGCAGCTGTCTGGGAGGAAGCAATAACAAATTGGTTACACATACTCCTGCCTGTCCTTCCTGGTGGGGTGTGCGTGTGGTAGCTGCAGGGACACTGTTTGAACGAGGCCGTGTCTCACCGAGTTTCAGAGGGTGCCTGGGGCAGGATGTCACTCTGTGTCACTGGCTCCTACGGAGTGTGGGAATCTGGTAGAGACCTGAAAGCTTTTGCCTCTAAAAGCATGGAACAGTTTGGATTGGGAGAGACCTTTAAAGACCATCTGGTCCAATCTCCCTGCCATGGGCAGGGACACCTTCCACTAGACCAGGTTGCTCCAAGCCCCATCTAACCTGGCCTTGAATGTTTCCAGGGATGGGGCAGCCACAGTTTCTCTGGGAAACCTGTGTCAGTGCCTCACCACCTTCACAGTAAAGAATTTCTCCCTAATATCTAATCTAAACCTGCCCTCTTTCAGTTTGAAGCCATTCCCACTTGTCCTATCACTATATGCCCTTGTCAGAAGTGTCTGTCCAGCTCTCCTGCACCCCCTCTACTGAAAAGGGCTCCAAGGTGTTCCTGGAGCCTTCTCCAGGCTGAACATTCCCAGCCCTTTCAGCCTTTCCTCAGAGGAGAGGTGTCCTATCTCATGTCCTGGCACTCACTACTGCTTTTGGCGAAAGAAATTTACTTTCCAAAAGCATTTCTTCCGATGGGGCAGGGGAGGGGGCTGACACGGGGCCTGGACCCTCCCTCCCACGGGACCCTTTGCACAGGTGTATGAGTCCCCCCATCCCTGGTGCAGCATCCTTGAGCCGAAGGACTCGGATCCTGCGCCGGCCGAGGTTAAACATTGTGGGAATCGGGACATTCCTGCATGGCATTAAGCGAGCAGCAGGGCTTTTGGGGATGGGGGGAGGAATTACCACCCGCTCGCCGCCCACGAGTGTCACTCACCCGCAGGGACTCCGCGGCGGGGAGCCGATGAAGGAGAGGAAGGGGCAGCCACGTGGGGTGGGGTGGTGCCCGTGCACTTGAGGGCCCGCGGGAACAGTGACATCAGCGCACCAGTGGTGTAGTGGTATCATGCAAGATTCCCATTCTTGCGACCCGGGTTCGATTCCCGGCTGGTGCAAAAAAAGAAAATGGGCCTTCTTTGATTTGTGGCACCACGACAGAGAACTATCAAGTTCCGGGGAAGTGCCGGGTTTTTTTATGCTATGGGATGGGAGAGAGTCCGGCCCAGCATCGCCCAGCCCCCTGCCCGCACCGCCCTGCGGCTCCCTGGGAATAGAGTGCAACAAGGATTTACAGGTCCTTCCCCCTTGTTGGAGTCCTCTCTGATTCCTCCTCTGCTCTCTCCTTCCTCCCCCCTCAACAGGAGCCCCCCTCTGTACACGGACACAGCCGGTGATCCCGCTGCTCTCAGCAGCAGGAGGAAGCGCTACTGGAAGCACCCCAGGGTGCCAGGACCAAATCAGACCTGTTCTCTACAAGGTGCAAGTTTTGGGCTATTTCTGAATATTTTTTCAATTAAATAAATAATCTTTCTGCAGATATCTACTCCTGGAGAGAGCTCCAGAGCTGGGCATCTCTCACACTCTCAGTCCAGTTCTGGTGCTGGATGTTCATGCCGAGCTCTCTCTGGGTTCCTCAGCACGTCCAGGTGTGTGTGGGGCTGGAGGGCCTTTGCCACCTCCTACTATTTGGGCTCCTTCCATCCTTCCCTGGGACACAGCTTGTCCCCTGGCAAAACAGAAGGGAGCAACTGCAGGGAAAGGGAGACTGTCTCCCTCGAGATGGGGTGCCCCAGTTCTCAGTTGCCCTGAAAGTGTCCTAAGGCACCAGTGGTGTATTGTGGGACTTAGCGGCACTGATGAAGCTGAGCCAAAAATTAGGAGTGAGACTTGTCCCCACGACCAGTGTCCTGGATACTGACTCTTCCAGTGTCAGCTTGCTGTGGAGGAAAGTGGGTGACAAGTGGGGTCTGGTCTCCCCCAGTTACCCAAACCAGGGTGAGAGCACCCACTTGAGGTCTCATTAAGAAATCATAAACTGTACACATCCTTAGAAAACATACTCATCCATATAAACTATATACATCCATATAAAACATACATGTCCATACAAACCATACACATCCATATGAAACATACACATCCATATAAAACATGTACATTCATATAAACATATAAGCTCCGAGAAGCTTAAAAATAACCAATAAAAAATAAATATATCCCTATTTTCCTGAAAAGCTGGGAGCAGGGACAGGACTTGCCGAAGGTCATCGGGGATATGGGGCAGTGTGGGAACCTGGCGCTGCAGGAGGGCAGAGGTGGGAAGCAGCCGGGAGAGCCACGGGAAAGCACCGAACCGCATCCCGCAAAAAGGATATTTAAGATGTGTGACGAGTCTGTAAAAAATGCCCAAACAGGATTAGAGGCTTTCATGGGAATTTATCCCTGGAGTGAAGCAGTAGGAGGCACATTAAAGCGTTCAGCCCTTTCTGAAATTAGTCCTTGAGCGGCTGCGCTTTGCTCGCCAGAGCCCCCAGCGATGCGCCGGGACTCGGGGTGAGCAGCGTCCCCCCCACCTCTCTCCCCGCGCCCCCGCGCCGTGACCCAGAGTCCCGCGCCCCCTCCCGCGGCCCCGTTAGTGGTTAACGCGCCCGGGTGGGCCGCTGGGGCCGCCGGCCGTGGCGTGATCGCCGCCCCGCCGAGCTGAGCCCTCGCCGCGACGGGCAGAGCCGCGGCCGCCGCTGCGCTCCAGGACCTGCCGGCTCCGCCGGTGCGCCCCGGGTCTCGGCTCCGCGGGTGCGCTCCGACCTCTCGGCCCCGCTCCAGCCCCTCAGCCCCGCTCCGGCCCCTCGGCCCCGCGGGTGCGTTCCGGCCCCTCGGCGGTCGCGCAGCATCTCCCCGCCGGCGCCGTCCCCCCGGCTCTGAGGGTCGCGGCGCCCCCCGGCTCTGCCCAGCGGGGCGCGGGATGTCCCCACGGGGACTGGTGCTGGCCCTGGTGCTGGCGCTGGCGGAGGAGCTGGGGCTGACGCTGGGGGCGGCAGAGGGGGGGGCAGCCGCCGTCGGGGCCGCCCCACCGGGACCCGTCGCTTTCCATCGCGCCGCCAAGGTGAGGAGAGTGGGATGGGGGGACAACCACGCGTCTGTGTGTGTGTGTGTGTGTGTCCCAAGCCCCAGCCCGGTGCTTGTGTTCCCACAGGCGTCGTGGAGGCTGCCCGGGCGCTACGTGGTGGTGTTGCAGGAGGGCAGCAGTGGGGCCGAGGTGCGGGGCACGGCGCGACGTCTGCGAGCCCGGGCGGCTCGGCGGGGACACCTGACCGAGCTGCTGCACGTCTTCCACCTCCTGCCTGCCTTCCTGGTGAGGATGAGCAGCGACGTCCTGGACATGGTATGTGGGATGGAGGACAGGGTCGTGGCGCAGGGCAGCAGCAGGGGTAGGCACTGGTGGGGGGAAGCAGTTCCCACCTCAGGGTGAACAGGAGCTTTACCACCACGCTGGGCACTGTATCTCCTCCCCGCAGGTGTTGAAGCTGCCACATGTGAAGTACATTGAGGAGGATGCCTATGTCTTTGCCCAGAGCGTTCCCTGGAACCTGGGCAGGATCGTGCCACTACAGCCCAACTCAAGCACCTACAGCCCTCCCAGTAAGCACTGGGATGTGAGGGGGTGACCATAGGGGTTTGGGGAAGGGTCACTGATCCCATCCCCTCTCCTGATCTTGAGGGATGGGGATAGCCCCCTGCCCCATGGTGCTGTGGGTCTGGAGTTGCATTTTGAGAGCAGGCCAGATGGCCTGGGTTGACTGCAGTGGTGGTTGCCTTTCCCCCTGGCTGCATCCCTGACAGATAAAGGTGAGCTTGTGGAGATTTATCTGCTGGACACCAGCGTGCAGAGCACCCACCGGGAGATCGAGGGTAGGGTGTTTGTGACTGGCTTTGAGAGTGTCCCTGAGGAGGACAGCACCCACTTCCACAGGCAGGTAAGCCCCGAGATGCCACATGCTGCGTTCTGGCAAGAGCATCCCCCTGCATCCACCAAACCCTGGCCAGGCTTGTGGGACTTCCCAGGACAAGGGGGAGACTTGGCTTGGGGCAAAATGCTGGGCAGGACATGCAACAGCAGGAGTTGTGGTCCTGGAAATATTTGGGCCCTCCATGTGGTCTATTTGGAGCTGCGGCTGAGCAGGGTAGGTCTCCTTTCTGGGGAAAGCAGTCTGGAGAGGCACAGGTGCGCGTCAGGTATTGTTGCAAGAGGTAATCCAGGCAGGATGGAGTGGGGAGGATGCTCTGGGGTTGCAAACCTGCTTAGACACAATGGGCTGGGGCATGAAACTGGGATGCCTGCTCCAGGCCAGCAAGTGCAACAGCCATGGGACCCACGTAGCCGGGGTGCTGAACGGGCGTGACGCTGGCGTGGCCACGGGCGCCAAGATTCACAGCTTCCGAGTGCTGAACTGCCAGGGGAAGGGCACCGTCAGCAGGACCCTCATGGGTGAGTGACCCCACGCCTTGGAGAGGAGCCCGTTCCCTTCTGGAGCCCCCTGCCTCGTCCCCCTCCTGTGATAGTGTCTTGTCCCTCTCAGCCCTGGAGTTCATCAAGTTGAGGCTGGAGGCTCAGCCCTACATGCCCCTGGTGGTGGTGCTGCCCTTGGCCGGTGCCCACAGCCGTGTGCTGAATGCTGGCTGTCGGCGCGTGGCTCAGGACGGGGTGGTGATTGTCGCGGCTGCTGGCAACTACAAGGACGATGCCTGTCTCTACTCACCTGCGTCTGAGCCGGAGGTACGGGCTGTGGGGGTCCCCTGAGGCTTGGGCACATGCAGGGACATGGTGCCACCTTATTCCCTCCTGTGCCAGATCAGCTGAGTGGGCTGGGGCTGTGCATCCTGTCCTGCCCGTGCTCCCCTCTGTCGCTGCCCTGGCAGGTCATCACCGTCGGTGCCACCAACAGTGAGGACCAACCCGCCTCCATCGGCATCCTGGGCACCAACTTTGGCCGCTGTGTGGACCTGTTTGCCCCAGGGGATGACATTATCGGTGCCTCCAGTGACTGCAGCACGTGTTTCACAGCACAGAGTGGGACCTCGCAGGCAGCTGCGCATGTGGCAGGTGAGCTGGGCTCTGGCAGGGGCAGGAAGGGCTGGCCTTCCACTTGCTGGTGCTGAGCACATGTCCTTGTAGCACAGGGCATCAGGGATGCCTCAGCTGGGGACATTTTTGTGTGCCATGACGCCATGGTTTTGGCATGTTTATCTCATTTGGGTGCTGCTACCTGCACAGAACTCCCACATCCTGTGTGTGTGGGCAGTGGGCTGCAGGGATGCCTTCTCCTGTCTCTCTGGAGTTATGTTGCTCAAGGGAATGTTGTGTAGATATCTGCATGTCCCCTGGTTCTCACTGCAGCCCCCTGGGCTCTTGCAGGCCTTGCTGCCATGCTGCTTAGCGCTGAACCCCAGCTGAGCCTCGCCGAGCTCCGGCAGCGCCTCTTGCACTTCTCCACCAAGAATGTCATGGACATGACGTGGTTCCCAGAGGACCAGAGGCTCCAGACACCGAACAGTGTGGCTGGGCTGCCCACACAGCTGGGTGCAGGTAAAGACCTTGCTGCCTGCTGGGTGCCTGGCAGAGCTCTGTCCTCATCCAGAAAAAAATGCTGGGATGAAAGCAATAGCGTGTCGGCAGGGCATGTCCCTCTCTGAGCTGTGCTGGGGATGGCTGGGCCTGGGTTTGCATGCAGAGGGTGGGGAAGATGGAGCCCGGTCTGTGCCATGGGCACTGGGTGACACTGTGGGTGTCACTGTGGGTCCACCCCACCGCTGACACCATGGGCCCCGTTGCAGAGGAGCAGCAGCTGTACTGTCGTTCGGTGTGGTCGGGGCTCACCTGGCACGCCCCGGCTGTGGCTCGCTGTGCCAGCACCGAGGAGATGCTCAGCTGCTCCAGCTTCTCCCACAGCAGCAGGCAGCTGGGGCAGCACATGGAGGTGAGCAGTGTGTGTGGAGGCAGAATTACTGCCCCTAGGGTGCCCCCCAGCCTCGAAGGCCCCAAGCACCCCAGTGACACCCTGTGCTGCCCTGGCTGCAGGACAAGGATGGGCAGAAGCACTGCGTGGCTCACAACGCTTTCCAGGGCCAGGGAGTCTACGCCATTGCCAGGTGCTGCACATGGCCCAGGGCCAAGTGTTGGATCAACACCAGCTCCTCAGCGGCTGAGGGGGCCAACTGCTCCCCACAGGACCACGTGCTGACTGGTAATGCCTGACATGGCAGGTTACAGACCCTTGAGCCTGATGGCCAAGGGTGTTTCTTCCAGAAAAACTCTAGGAGCTGGGGTTAAAGAGTGGGGGTTAAAAGTGGGTATGGGTGCTGGGGTGGAGGGAAGGAGTACATATGCTGCGTGCATGGAGGCGAGGAGGCTCAGGTCTCATTCAGGACATTCCTTGGCACCTGTGTGTGCCTGGGACGCTGCCATGGCTGCCCCATGCTGACAGCTCCTCTCCCTCTGGCAGGGTGCAGTTTCCACTCCCCCTCCAGGGCACTGGGTGATGGTGGCAGACCTGTCACGGGGCTGGGGAGCAGGCCCAGCCGCTGTGCAGGCAGGAGAAAGGTAGTGGCACATGCCTTGTGCTGCCCCGCTGCCAGTCTTGAGTGCCAAGTGAAGGAACACACGTCCCTGGGCTCTGAGGAGAAGGTAGGGATGGGGAACATCCCTCCACTGGGGTGTTATCCTTTTCTCTGCTTATCCCTCTGCTACCCTCATGGCTGTCCCATCCCCAGCCTTCACTAATGTCCCCAGTTGCTCACCTGTAATGGGACAGCCCACCCAGCTGGGTGACACCAGTCACATCACCCTGAGTCCTGGGGACCACCAGGAACGGGCAGGCCCCTGCCCCTTTGGTGGCCTGTGGAGGATGACCTTTTCTCCCCCTTAGGTGACGGTGTCCTGTGACGGCGGCTGGACACTGACGGGCTGTAACGCCCATTCCCAGAGCCCCGGCACCACGAGAGCCTATGCCACGGACAACACCTGCGTGGCAGCTGGTGTTCCTGGCACCAGCACGGCTGTGGCCATTGCCACTTGCTGCCGGAGCCGGCAGTAGGGACGGTCTGGTGGCTCTCCTGGCCTGGTGATTCCAGTACACCTCGGATGGGTGCTGTGCTGGACCACCCTATCCCCTGCTCAGGACCTTCCCATGGCTGAGCTGCTGTTCCCAGCATGGTCCAGGCTCCAACATGTGGCTGCTGACAACCTCTGTGTTTGGGATGCTGTGATGGTGGGGTACAAGCTCGTCACCCTCTCACACACAGGAGGGTCGGGATCCAGGGTGGGAGCTCTCCAAGCAGGTCCTGTGCATCTGGAGCCCTGTCCCATCACTGGAGTCAACACAGAATCCTTTCCCTGCCACATGCCAGGTCCTTCTGTAAACACCCTGACTGTACAAGCCATGTGTTGTCAGCCAACATGACAAAACTAGTACCTTTTTAAAGAAAAAAATATTGTGGTGAGGATTTCTCCTTTCTTTCTTGCTCAGTTGCTCATTAGTTGTCAGCTAACGCTGCTTAGCACCTGGAAAATCCTAGTTTAGCCATTTCGGGGCAGTTTTATAATTGCCTACTCGTGTTCCTAGGAGAATTCTTTACTTTTGAGTCAAGTGTAAGGGCTGTAGTTTAAACAGTCTGCTTGTTTAATTAGATTTTAATCTGCATTGCTACAGTCAGCTACTGCTTTGTTAGTGCTTTTTTTTGTTGTTAAGTCAAAGTTAATGATCTGCTGGTGTTATGTGTTAACAGTTTCCCTTTCAGGTCCCCAAGACACATAGAACTGGCTGTAATTCCTTTGGAAAAAAAAAAGAAGAAGAAGCTTTCATAGCACCTTGGTTTTTACATTTGTACCTTAAATATTTATTTGGAATTTTATAAATAAACATTTTATAAATGTCTTTTTAAAATAAAACTCATAGATCAGTGCTCATATGATCCATTGTCTGACTTCATGTACATCCCCATGGGGAACCGGTCTGGAAGGGGGAGCTGGCACCCATCCAGCAGGGATGCTGCTCCCCCAAAAGAGCTCTGCTTTGTTAGTGAACCAGCCACAGGCCCCCACCTCAGATCTGATCCCTGCCTGGGGTCCAAGGTGTCCCTGGATAAGCGCTGGCACACTCAGAGGTCAGTGCAGACAGCACAGGTTCCCTCTATTGCCACAGCTGGGCGGAGCTCTGGGCAGGGACTGAGTCGTGTTGTCCCCCACACACACATACGCAAGAAGAGAAGTTTGTTTTAACAACAGAGAGTAGGGCAAGAGCTTCCAGTTATGGAAACAAACATCACCCAGCTTAGAGGAAAGTGCCCTTGTGCTTGTGTTGCTGTTGTTACTAACACTGGGCTTCACTTGGGAAGTGGTGGAGCCCCACAACAAAGACAAAGCTTGGCTTGGATTGATGCACACAGAAGGGAAAGGCTGAGAAGCACCAGAAGCCACCAGAGCTGGGTCTCACTTTTCTTTCAGTGTTTAACAGTCTCCTGGTACTACAATGTATAATTTGTGTGGTGTTATCTGAGGACAGATGAAAAAAATAAAGCTTGATACCACAAGTACCAGGTTAACCTGTCAAACTTCAGGTAGTTTGGGTGTTTTCCCCATCCAAAAGCACCTTGCAGTTCTGTTGCTCCAGCTTTAATTGGCAAGAGAAGACAGACCCAGCACAAAGCACCACTTTGAAAGGTTGAAACTAATTCTAAGTTGTTAACTAAAGCTGGCAAAAGCCCAACCCTAATCTAAACATATAATTACATGTCACGAACATAATTACAACCCATAACTTCATCAGCTAAAACCTGAGTTTTGCACAGAGGCAGAAAACAAAAAGGGATGTCAGCCTGAGAGCTCCTGGACAGTTTTGAGACAGCAGGTGATTTTTCAGCAGACTCCTTAGGCTGTAACCTCTCAAAACATGCACCAGATATTTCAGCTCTGACTTTCCTGCAAGAGGGGAGGATCCAGCAGAAGGTGTGAGCTTGTTCCGTGCATGATAAGCCAGATAGAGTTTTCCCAGCTTAGTTTAAGCATACATAAGCCTAGTGGAAGCAAACAATATTAAAAGATTAGCTCTTGCTTAGCATCTTGTACTTGGGTAGGCAGAAAAGCCTCTCACATTCAGGAGAGCAGTGCTGATCCCAGGGATGCCGTGGGCAGTCCTGGCAGCAGTTTGCAATGCCCATCCCATACTTCCAGGACTGCCAATGGAAAGCACTGGCTGGGTCATGCTGGAAAGGTAAAAGTCCTTGTCCTTAGAGCAGAGGACAAAGGCAGCTGTCAGAAGGCAGAGTGGGGATGGCAGCCCAGGCTGTAGCTCCGGGTTTCCCAGACAGGGGAGCAGGGGAATACCGGCTCCGTGGCACTGCTGCATGTCCAGCTCTGCCCCTCGCCCCCACAGAAGATGCAGGATGAGTGCACATCCAGATCAACCACAAATCTGGGATCCGACACACTAAAGCCGCTCTAATCTGCGACTGTGAGCAGGGCCAGGGTAAATCATTCTGCTAAGAAGGTCAGGAGGAGCTGCTCAGAGATACAAATCTGACAGTACACCAGCACAAGGATACACAGCGGTGCAGCTCCGGCAGCCACTCAGCTGCTTCCATTTACTCTGGACAGGAGCCAAAATGGCAATCAGGGCACCCTCTCAGGGCTTATCATCTGCAGGGCTGACCTAAGGAGTTTCAAGGTAAGAGGATCAACAAGACAGGAGCGCAGCAGTGTGTGCACGGTCTAAAGATTACACTAGTTTTCTGTGAAAGGAATAACTTTATTCCATTGACCAGGAATCCCAAGACTGTTCATCAAGACTGCCTATTTTTCCAGTGCCAAATGTCTACGCGTTAATCGGACAATATCTCCCCCAGTGCTCACAGCCAGGATGTGGCTGCTCCTCACTGAACATTTTGTAAACTGTATAAAAACATTTTCATCCAAAAAGATTGGCAGTAAAAATTACAACATAGAAATGCATCACAATTTACACAAAAACTAGTTTTTGTTGAACTCTATTTTCCAAAAAATAATCTTCAGCAGGTTCAAATGACAGCAGATGGAAACAAAAATAATTGACCAAGTATCATCTTATTGCAAATGATAACCATTGACTTTGTACAAGCGTGAGCAGAACCGTGAAAAAGTTTGTATTGGTTTCAAGTATACAGTGGTGATGAGCCATCCTGATGCAATTCCCATCAATGCTTCTTCCCTGGGCCTGCGGGTATCGAGGATGTTGTTTCCATAGGAAATAACAGGAACCTGAAGTGACAAGTGATGCCAACCCATAGGAACATTATCAGCTTCTTCCATCACCATCACCGCTGTGTACTGACTTCTTGGGGAGATTTATGAGCCATTAACAATGTATTAGGGATGGGGGGAAGGAAGAAGGGGTGTCCGTAAGAAATGATTTATTCAAAATTAATTTAAAACATCACATTTAAAATGTCCCAGCACATTATCAGAAACATTTATAAAATGCTAACTCTGCCATGTGTCTATGAAGACATTGTTTGGAAAAGAAAGTGAGAGATCCACTACAATGCCACCCTTACTTTGCACGTGCAATTCGTGACGACGGCTCTCTTACCCCACAATAAGTTAGAAAGCTGTACAGCTGACATCAGATCTGATGGTTACTTCCAACAGTGAAATGACTGGTTACTTTCAATATTAGTGCATAACAGTGAAAAGCTGTCTGCTGATTCGTGTTTCGGCAACAGCACGTGAAAAAGAAACAAAAAAGGCACTTTTTGGCTGGTTGTGCCTTTAACTTGGCAAATTTATCTATTCTGGAGGTACCCAGGCACTCCTTAAGATGCCCCCCATTTCTGTGCATGTTTGTTTATATAATTTCTTTAAAGTAAGGCAGAATCCATAAATAAAGGCAAAAAGCAGTGCAGAAAATGTGACAAACGCAAAATGTACAAAAGATGAAGTTAGTTGGCACAAAAGAAGCTTGTTTCCAGAGCCAGAAATCACTGAACTGCACTTAACATGGAAAACAAAACTGTGCTCAAATCATCCCAACTGGTTTCCAGTTGTTTGTGAGCAAATTAAAAGAGCTGTGATATTTTAAACGTTGCCTGGTCAAGTGAAAATATAAAGCCAATTCATTCTTTCCCCATGTTAAAATTGCTATAAAATCTGCAAACAGTGTTCCCAGCTCACTCAAGGAGTTATTCATCATATACAACCAATACCAACTTTCTCAGTAATTTCAAAGCATAAGCAAGTGATTGCAGATCCATGACTGAGACTACATTTTATTCAATATGTCTCCAAAGGTTAAAAAAATTTAATGAGTAAAACTGCAACAGAATTCCTTCTTAAAGTGCTTTTTTGTTTTAAACTACTCATTAACTTCTTTTTGTTTTTAATTCACCAACATCCTTGAATAATAAATGCTTGCATACCTAGAGAACAAAGCTTTTTTTTTTACTGCCCTTCCCAGTTGTCTGAAGGATTTTCAGAAGGGTACCAGCAAAGATGACTCATTCTAGAGCTCCTCAACCAAACCATTCCATAAGGAATCACTATCCTTATAGAGCAATCTTGCTGATCTTTCTCATCAAGAGCTTTACAAATTAGCAGGGAGACATATTAAATACAGAAGTCCTTATGTAAACCCATTCTTTAACTAATATTTTACAATGAAATGTAAGTCATCACACATCTTTACAGAAATTTGAATATTCCTATTCAGTATTATCAGAAAGATTAAAAATTTGCCCTCCATACATAAGGACAGTCTGTTTGTTTTTTTTTTTTCCTGTATAAAAACCAAAAGAATTTTTTTTGCAGCATCACAGAAAAGCAACAGTTTTACATTCACTCATTTAATGTTCACATAAAAATTCAACCACTAGCGTTTGTGTATTTGATAAAATCTTCTTGACACACTGTTTTCGGTGTTTGGACTGTCACAAGCTACTGCAGGTGAAGATGCAGTTTTCTAGAGCATTTATTGATCTGAAGCCTTCATGGCTAAAAAATGCTTTTAGCTTTCAGGGAAACAACCTCCTCCAGCATTGCCTCTGGTCCTGTAAAGCCACTGCTCTCCCAGGCATAAGCAACACGACTCCAGTTCCAGTAGGTACCAGGCATTAAATGTTTGAGTTGATCTGTTCTTGTGTCCATAGGCATCTCCTCTATGGGTCAACATCATCAAGGTCACTTTTGGGCTCACCAATCATCATAGGAGACTCTGAGCCCTTTTGACACACACAAAAGATGGGGAGAGAAAGATACAGCACGTTACTTTTGTTGTGTGTACGGTCAGCGATGGTTCTGAGCTGAGCCCCAGGAACCAGCTGCCACAGAGCAACACAACAGAAAGTAAACTTGCCCTTATTTTACCTGCTGCAGGTGCCTCTCCCCGTTCTCGTTGGCTGGACTGCTTTCTGACCCGTTACTGCTTCCAGACTGATCCTTCTCGTTGAGCAAGGCTGTGGCATAGGCCAGCGTGTCCTGAGTAGAAAACAGCCCAAGAGTGTCAGGGGCCATGATGATCCCTTCATTTCATAATCATATTTTTTTAAAATTAGTCCTAAAACAACACAGCTGCTGTAGTGTGACAGCCGAGTCACCACAGGTAATTGTGAGTATTGACTAATATCATTCAAGGGTTATTTTTTTCAGTAACAAGCACAGGGTCTGAGCTTCTAAAGGAAGAATAGTCTTAAGTGCACTGGAATATCATAGAATCACAGAATTGTTAAGGTTGGAAAAGACCTTTAAGATCATCAAGTCCAACCCAGCACCACCACCATGTTCACCACTGAACCATGTCCTCAAGTGCCTTATCCACATGTTTTTTGAACACTTCCAGCGATGGTGACTAAAGCTGCCAAACCCAAAGATGCTAATTGGAAAGCAAGAAAGGAGATCATCAGATCTCCTAGGACTGACACATACCTGTGCTGAAATAGTGCGCTGGAAGGTTTTGGCAGTGGATGTTTCATTGGACACGTTACTCTGTGGAGCCCAGTAATGTTCAGACATCTGCATAAAAAGCCAAGAGAGCCATAAAATTGCCATATGAGTTTTATATGTGTAAAGTCTCAGCCACTTGTGATGGTAGGTGAACTAACAAGTCTGGAACAAACTTCCTGAATCCTCCGGCAATGAGCTGGAGATCCGGGGCACAGACGAGCACACACTTTATATGCAGCCAGAACAGCCAGAGAGGTTATTGCCCCTCAGCTGAAAACTAGGAAACAACTCCCTTTATTTGCACGTGCAAGTTATGGAGTTCCAGCTGAAGAGTGATGGATTCAGGGTTTACATGAGCCAGTACAAAGTAAAAATGGGTACAGCAGGACTATCCAGACCTGTCAGCAGCAGCTGTCAGGACAGAAATGCAGCCTAGAGCTGGGATACTATGGAGTTGTACATGCAGTGCTGAGGGACCCAGCATGGCCCTGCTTGGGCCAATTCTGCCGAGTTCCAAGTTTCCAAAGTGTCCATGGATATTTACTAACGTTGGCCAACCAGCGTTAAGTTTAGAGAGAAAAACGAAAACCACATCTGTGGGAAGAAGAGTTGTACCTGTCGACAGCTGTGCTTTGTGCAAAGCTGTGATGATTCTGTAAGGAATTCACTCATTAACACATTCTCTTGCACCAACACACAGGCAAAGGAAAACTGATTTTTTAAAAACAGTGAAGCCTTGTAACACAAACACAGTGGCACCGAAGCTTCGCACATGGCAAGGAATAATCATTATGACCATTTCACATTTGGTTTTATACACTGTAAATGTATCTATGCCTGAAACACAAAGGGCTACTGAACTCTCTGCATTGCATCAGATCTAGCTGCATTCAAATTGTTCTTGTAAAAAAATGAAGTAGCTTGTATTTTGTCTTTAGTCACCTCAGAAAGTCATCTAGAGGATGGTGATTTCATAATTCTCGCTGTAAACAATTGACAGTTTCTCTGTTACAGCCAAATTACCTTTTTCTGTAGCCACTGCACAGCCCAACTCCAATGGTGGGAATTCTCCTTGAAATAATCTTTTGCAGTAGGGCACCTTGGGAATTGAAATTATATTCATTAGTCAGGAACAAGGCATTCTGGCTAACATAAAAAAAATACAAAGACCTCTCTGTCTTCGTGCTTCTGCCCTCTGTGTGCATTGTTAAACTGTACAGACCTGTTATTAATTGAATTAGCAAGAGCAATAATACCTAGCAAAAATTACACAAAGCAGTTTACTACACAGCTTCACATATTTCAGAACTATGCTTAATTGGGACACATGCCAAGATCTAAACAACGAGAATTTAGGAATCATAATATTTCAAAAATCTATGACAGTTTCCTTGTGTTTATCTGGTGTTAATGCCAGGTTCCTGCTCTACAGAATGACCTTTGCATTTACAAACAGGAATTAGTGTTTGTTATCTAAGAAATCCATTCAGGTACTAACCAGTGAAGATTTCACTTCATGTTGACACATGTACTATCAAGACCTTTGAGCACCAGTAACAAAGGATAAAGCTGACCAAAAATAGAGTAGTAGGCTAATTAGTCACAGGGGGGCCTAAGGCAGGGATGAGGTTAAGCTCTCAAACCTGAATTACTCACTTCTGAGCCAAAGTAACAAGGAACTTGACACACTGGTAGCAACGACTGCTGTCCACATGGTTGCTGTGGTGCATCAAGGCTGGGGGAAAGAAACACATGGATTAAAAACCACAATTCAGCTTTCTGTGTACCAGCCAGTCTGAAAACATAACAAAGATGAAGTTTAAATTTTAAGTTGGGTGGTAGAAGTTGTTTCCACAGATGTTAGCATGAGTATTTGTATTAAACACACTGCTGTACTGCTGGCAGTTTTCAGTACTTCCACAACTCTATTGGATTAAAAATAGAATTACTGCATTTTCACTTTGATCTTTCAAATGCAGTACCTGAATTTTAAACAGTCCTAATGTAGTTATTCTTCCCTGTAATCCATTTTATGTTAGATAATCACTATGGTTACATTTGTCTGAAGGAAAAAAATTGTTTAAAACCCCTATAAATGAACCACATCACGAGTTTCCACCTGGATCAAAATTTGCAAAGCTAGAGGAATGTTTAAAGCTTCTTCCCACAAACAAGCATAGCAGAACTCAACAGCCATGAAACTGTTCCATGGGAGACTCGGGCAAAACCTGAGGCCATTCCTACCAGGAAGTTTTCTATACTGTGAATTCCCACATCTTCTAACAAAATTCTTTGACTGAGAAGCACAAAGATTTCCACAGAGCTGCCACAATCAGATTTGCTACTCAGAAGTTGCTCTGTCCATAGTAGTCAGCAAAGAACACAGTATTGAAACCTCCAAAGCTGGCAAAAATTGCTAAGGAACTGCAAATTGCCAGTTTTAATACTGTTGAAGCAGAGCAGATGATTAAAATTACAGAACTGCTGTACTGCAAATTATGCACAAACATCCTATTAAGGACCACTAAAAACTTTTATTTGCTGATTTCCTCTCCTGGACTAAAAGTAGTCAATGTGAGGGTTGGTATTCACTGTTGTGAGGAAATTCTGAGGTAAAACTACAACTTTCACTCCCAAAACTCAGAGAAGTTCCTGAAACATAAAAATCCAACGGAATATTTACACCTCATCTCTGTAGAGGAAAAAAGGTCATGTATTGCCCAAGTTACAGGATAGCATTGGTCCAATTGGGACCAATTTATGCAGAAATCAAAACAAACACTTAGCTATTCTCTTACACTGCTGCATATTTTCTTCTATCAGTCATACATGGAAACTACTAAACAGAAGAGCACTGAAGAGAGAAATAAAGAACAAAGCTAAATATTCCTTCTCACTGAAACTGAATCCAAAATAACTGAAGGTGAAAGCCACAATCTGAAGCGGCTCCTCATCCAAACAGCTATGAAAGAGCTGCTCAAGCTGCACTAACCCATCAGAGGTGCTCTCTGAGCACTGTGTGGTTATTCTGCATTTCCCTTGCACACAAAACCTCTTCTCCTGATGCACGTGAAATAAGCTCTTATCACTTTTGGGACTTTTTGTGTTGCTTTTGAATGTTTTAGTAACTTCACTTCAGCAAAATTTCTGTATCAAATGGAGAGACAACACTTTGTATGAGCAGCAACAAATGTGAGCCACCTGTCACACCATGAGGCTATGCTGCAGTTATTAGTACAAGCATCGTTCTGTGCTGAACCAGTTTCTTTTTATGGTAATTAGGATGCTGACAAAACAAAAAGATTGGCAATTTCTTGAGATATGTAGGAAATAAAAACTAATTTTTAAGGTTACAGGATTCATACAGCTCCTCTGTTATGGTAATCAAAGGTACTTCCCCCCCTCCATTATGTATACACCCTGATCTGCTTCTTATTTAAATAAGTTAGCTCTCTTTCTCAGTTCAATTCCTTTCCAGTTTGCTGTCACTATAATATTCTATTGCTTATTTTAGGTTTTCTTAGGGCATTTTTTGTGGTGGTGGCTAAATCAAATGTGCTGAATTGCTTTCCCTAAGAAGTAAAAGTTTTGGAGGATTAGAAACCAGGAGACGATACGAGCCATCACCAGCATCAGGGTCAGTAGGAAACAGGAGTGTTCACCCACTGGCTTACTTGCCTATTAATCCATTTTCAGTTTCAAAGGCAAATTTGATGCGCTCTACTTGTAATGGGTCTTCAATAACCTGTTAGGAAAGGAAAATATCAATTTAATAAGGTGCATTTGATACCTGTATTTATTCTGTGGAATGGTTTTAACCACCTCAACATGAAAACCAAGTAAGACTTATTTCATGTATCACTGGATTATCAAGACAGCAATTAAAAAAATAATAAAAACACCAAACTGAAGGATTAAAAGACATGTGGATGTGGAAATTCCCAATGCAGTTCTGACGTTTTTCATTACGTATCAACACAAAATCTACCTTGCACAAGTCTTTACCCTTCACCTACCAGTATCTCATGGAGTAACTGGAATATGTTTTTCAGTTCATGAGGTGGAGCAGTTTCCAGTTGAGTCTGCACGTAAGAAACAAAGTTACTTAGATAGTAAAATATGTTGATGACCCAAAGAATTACAAGATACCTTTACAGATTTTTGACACTTTGTTGATTTAAACAGTAAAAGCCTACAAATAACCCCAAAGCCACCAACACCCCTTAAAACCTGATAAACTGCACTTATTGCTCTGCGGAGCCTACTGCCCTTATAACCCACAGACACAGGATGCCTAAAGCCTAGAAGCAACACTTATGCAGAAGGCTTATCCTGGTTATCTCCCTACCTTGATGAAGTGTAGCACAGTAAAGGAAAAGTGCTCGTTGCAAAAGCAGCAGTACACCACCATCTCAATGAGAACGGACAGTGATCCCGTCAGCTCTCGCAGCGCGTACATCACCTAAGGGAAATGAAAACCATTTCAGACACAGATGTACAATTGTTTTTAAGAAAATCAGTTTGTAAGAGAATGTTAAGACTTTTCCAGGAAGGATGCAGCTTTTTCTCCCAGCACCTGCATGGCCCAGGAGTCTGAATAGCACTCCTTCAGTTCCTGCTGACCACCTTCAAGGGGCTGGTCAAGCATGATCCATTCAGTCAGAGCAACTCAAGTCATCACCTCCATTTGACATGATAATGGGCTGCACAGGTACTTGCAAATAGTGCATAAACTCTCAATACAGACCCCTAAGTTTAGGGATATGTTAGAATAAGAAGAGGTCAAGAAACCAAAGGTGCTTTCTCTTCTAGATTCAAAATAATAACCACATACACCCCAGCTGGCTGATTTTTAATGTTTAGTGTTTTCCATGCACAGACGCATCAAAGAAATCACCATCAGACCAGCTACTAGGCTCAAGCAGGGCAGAATTTAGAACAGATACCTCCATTAGGTAGGGTTTTCCCTCAGACAGGAATAACAAGGCTTCTACTTCTTCATGGAGCGGCAAAAGCGGCCCTGAAGCGGTGATGCTTAGAGGCAGACGCTGCTTAAAGAGACCAGGAGCTATAACAGCAAATACAAAAACAATCCACTAATAGATTAGTTTGTTCTAACACATCTTGAAGACACTGCTGCTCATCTGGCACCATGTAATCCCTAATCTCAACACTCATCTCAGCTAGTTTATAGCTTGTACGTTACCACTCCAAGTAACAATCTCTTGCATGCTGAAGTGTCATTTGCTTTAGTGATAACAGGCAAAAGAACTGCAGGAAGGTCAAAGCAAAACATTCATAGAGAACTATCAGTACTTTGAGCTTTACTTTTACTCTTAATCACTGTTGCACATTCAATATTTTCAGAATGTTTATAATTCTCCTGTTACTTTCTGATTTTTGACTGCTTTTGACCCTAGACAGAAATTAAGTTATTCTTTTAAAAAGATAACTTCCAATTCCTCCTTCAGGAAACTGAAGATTTTCACTTACTCCTTCATTATCTTTGTTTGGATATTTCTGCCTCTTGTAAGAAATAACTAGGAAAGGTTTAATTGTGTGTTATTCAGTAGCTCAGTCTAAATACTCCCCTTCAGATTAGCAAAAGGCATCACAAATCTAAGCAAAATACAGCCTGCTAGGCTGTGAGTCTGTTCAGCCAGCAACACAGCTTGATTCGCTCACATGAGGAAAGACTTTTTAGGCATACAGGGGAGGGAAGAAGGCACAATAAATATCAAGATTTCTGCACCCCACATACCCTCTGACTGCCTGTAATACTCTCAATACATTTACAGCAAAATAAAAAGTAATCAAATGTATGCTAACCACTACTGCCTAAAATTCAAAGGTTTTGTATTTTTCTCACTGATATTAAGTTACTCCCAGTCAAAGTAACTGAAATGCAAAGTCACAAAGACAAAAACATAATTCTTACCAACATTTCTTTGTGAGGAGACATCAGAGTGCAAAACAAGTAGTGCTACAGTGTTGTGAAGATATCCAAACTCACGTGCCTGTGCTGAACTCCACCTGCGATTCTGCTTGAGCCAAAGAGAGATTGAATTAACTTTGGTTGATTTAACTTTGTTAAACCAAAACAAAGCCTTATAGTGCCCCACCATGGTCTAATACTCTGGAGTGGGTAAAAACTTTTATATTATCAAAAACATGAGGCTCATTTCTTCCAGAACAGCTATTTCCATGCTAACCACACATAGGTAGACTAAGACTTGCATGACGCTTATAGAATAATCCAAGGATTAGTCTATCTGACCACATGAAAAGTATTTATTAATAATTTGAGCATCATAAACATGGGGATGGACAAAGTACAGCACAAGACAACTTTACCTGATTACTCTGCCGGTTGGGGCCAAGAAGGAAGTTGATCATGTGCCTCAGAGCAGAGTGCCTGAGAAGAAGACTGCTAGCCCTTATTCCCTGCTGTTTAGACAACAAAAACAAGTTACCTTCCTCTGCAGGTAAAGGATTAGTGCTCAGAGGAACAAAAGTAAAATGCACTAGGCTAAAGCCTGCATTTTCCACTCTAAAAACCCCATAATATCTCAATAAGGTAAACCACCAAAGAGCTGTCTCATTATACAGAGAACATATATATACCAGACCACAATCAGCAAATGCAAAATACATGTCCTACCAATAAAAAAAAAAAGAGGGAACAGAGAGAAACCATATTGTGGTGAGCAGTACATTCTAGAAATCCTGGATGCTAGATTTTTTTTTAGTGTATATATATATATATATTTAAGAACAGCCCCAAACAATCCTTCAAAACAGAACCCCAAATTTCAGACATTGGAAATTACATTTTCCATTGGTATACTTTGCTGGTATATTTTTCTGTGATTTTATCCTAATCCACTATTCAAAGCCATTTACTTAGAAAGAATACCATAATAAAAGTTCTGAGAGAGTTTCACTGTGCTGCTAAACCTTCTATGAATAAGGATCACTAGCTGTTTTACTATTGTCCTTTAAAATTCAAATAAGCATAAAAAACCCCAATAAGTTTCTTACCTTCTGTACGAAGTTATTGAATAGCAAAAAGTACTGAGCACAGTTTTTACAGTTTTCAGGTACATCTTTATCCAGTAGAGCAAGTAGCACCTCCAATAATTGATGTAGAGTTTTTAACTGTGAAGAAAAAAAATATTAACTTGAATGTAAAGAGCTGTCTACTGCTTAAAAATAAAGTGTTCTACATATCAGACTTTCTAACAGAAAATTAAACCTTTAACAATAACCATACTCGTATCTCTGGAACAAGATAATTCAGTTACTACTGCTATAGCTTCTGACTGAGTGAGGAAGGAGAATCAGTTAAAAATTAAGCTGAGATCAGAATCAGAGAAAGAAAATAGATGTTAAGAAAAGACTAACTCCAAGCTATTAAAAGAATATGTGACAGCAGTTCAAAAGACAAGCTGAAATCAGAGACAATTGTTTATAAGTAATACTTCGAACTTAAAATTTTGAAAGTTACAGCACTATGTCACCTCCTTGGGTAGGAACAGATGAGCATTAACTTACTCCAGAAAATGAAGAGCCACAAGCACGACCAAGACAAAAGGCTTTCACCTTGTCACTCACAACTCAAACAGCTCTGTCTGCAAACACAGCAAGAGCCAGCAGGCAGAGATAACCAAGAGGATTGCTGGGGATGAGGTGACACTCACTAACCTTCTCCTGATAAAGCAAGGCACTGTCGAGAGTTTTTTCAAGGATAGTGGCTACAGCAACTCGCACCTCTCTGACGCTGCATTCCAGGAGGAAAGTCCTGGAAGATAAAAGGTGAAGCTGCAAAGAGAACTGGAATCAACGCGTACACATGGTTGCTATGCTTAAGTGTGATATTTATTATTTATCATTTTAACAGTCCAGACACTCCTGTGGATAATCTTTAACTTATTTTTCTGCATGTCACTAGTAAGGTCTATAATATCACTTGATATTTATTCATTCAAGTAACAAAAAAATCTCTAAAAGCTCTCACGGGATCCTGTTTTTCAATGCAACTTCAAAGATAATATTTTCTTTACACTGACTCATCTCTCTAAGTGTGTCAGATCTCCAAAAATTTGTCTTAGGTATTTTCAAAACACCTATTAGCTCATCGTTAGCTTGGCAAGAAAAATTCTTTTCAATTCATCTGTGATCTTAGGTATTTAACTTACCCCAAACACTTTCACCATGTTCTCCTTTCCCACTACTTGCAGGACTGACTAGGCAAACAAACACATTCCAAGGCGTTCCTTGAAGAATTAAACACCTGCATCCTCCACCACATACATCGCGTCATTTTATTAGATTTTCAGAATTACTCAGAAAGCCTCACAATCAGAGAAAATACTAGAAATAACCCCCTAGAGTGTCTGTTTAAAGAATGTGCATAGTCGACTCTTTGGGAATACATCAGAATAGGCCAGATCACATTATCAGGAAGCTTTTTCCATACATGAGACACAAAACATCCAAGACAGAACTACCAGTACTTACTTTACAAGCTCCCGGCCCTCTGGCCCGACGAAATATTCAACTAACCACTGACAAGCATCAATGCTTTTGGAGAGCAGTGCATCTATGGTGGCAATCCATTCTTCTGTATCAGCCCTTTAACAAAACAGGGACAACTGTCGGTAACCAAAGAGAAAAAAAAGACCTCAAAAGACAAAAAACACCTCCAAAACCTAAACCATGTTTCTTGTTTGCCAAATAGAAAGAATTTTTACTTGAACATACATTAGATGGCTTAAGACAAAACCACTTGGAGAAGTATTTTAGAACAAACTTGCTGGTTTTTAAACCCATTAAAGCCTTTCTATGACCAACACACTACCACTGAAATAATGGGCAGCAAACTGTCAAAAACATGACCTTCTCCCAGATTTCTTTGTGATGGAATTCCAGTGCAAAGCAGGAATGTACTGCTGCTCCCGTGAACCTGCAGCATGTCAAGGTGCTGTAGGTATGACAGGCATAAAAGCCTCAGACTATGTTGTTACAGGACCCAGAACAAGGTCTTACCTGAGTTTCTTCTTTGTTCGGAGATACGTTTGGAAGAGGAATTGGACTGCCAGCTGTAAGCTCACCTTTGCCATGCACGGATAATAAGGGTGCTTTACCTTAGTCTGAAAGAAACATCAGATTTACTCCAGAGCAGAAACATGCCTGTAGTACATATGCTGTCTCTAAACACATCAAGATGTTCTATTCAAGTTATTGACTTCATTTGGAAAAAATAAACCAAAGCATTTTTCTGTGCTAAATCAGTTTTCAGTGCTGACTATTTTAGTTAACAAATATGCTAAAGCAGGAACAAACTTGCTGTAAGGCCGAATAAATCTGTGGATTTTATACATTTAATAAATGCTGTTTGCTTACTACTCCATTTAGAATAACTCAATTAGGAAATTGTATTTTTAATTAAAGTCTATCAACTATGAGTTGATTAACACCAACTTTTGGATCTTTCATATGGAGAGAAATTTTTGTCCTTCTAGAGCTCAGTTTGCATCATTATAAAAGGTATGTTTTATTAAATCAATTTTACTATGGCAAAATGATGTTTCTCTGACTACTAGAACAGGAGGCTGGAGTTGCTTTGAGATAGATGTTATCATCAGTGTGAAAAATTACTGGAAACAAAGAATTGCTCCAATGGAAAAGCCAAATCATGTCAACCCTTCTCTTCCAGTTTTCCTGGTTGTGACCCAAATATCTTCAGTGGCCCTTTTGACCACCATACTCCAAATACTCTAAGATTAAAATGTAGGTACTTACAGCATTCAGGGAAGCCAATGACAGAACAAAACTGAAGTAGTCACTACTGTATACATCTCTGTTCTTCATAAATTTCAAGTTTTCATCTCTCACCATCTATATAAGTAAAAGAAGGCAAAAAGAATTTAAAATGCTGTTAAAATACACTTCTCTAACTACAATTGTATCTTTTGTGTAAATATGTGGTGTTTAGAAACCAGTGTCAAACTTGATTCTGTTTCCTTCTGAATTACTACTTCAGCAGAGGGAAAAATACAGACAGGAGACTTCGAAGATTTGTATAAAACCAGTGATTGTCTTTCAAGGATATTACAAAACAACATATGAGGGACTTAATTATTTGGCCATTAAGGGAAGAGAAAAAGGAATAAGTTGCAGCTAAGTTCTTATTTTTTGCTTTGTTTTAATAAAAAAGCCAAGAGAACATTCACTCAAACCTGAAAGGCTTGCTAAGCAAATTGAGATGCACAGAACAAGAAGCCCTGGTGTAATTACAAGCTGCAGCCACGATGGGGTATTTAAATGCCAAGACCTTTTTTCAAATGAGATTTTGCTGAAAGACTCTCCATACATTTGAGCCAAATTCTGTTCATTGTAATAGTACAACCCTGGATACAAGAATGTCAAAAGTGACTATTAATACCCTGACACAGCCCACGTGGAGGCCAGATAGAGCCTGCAGTTTATTCTCCCTGTGTGTGTGATGTAGGCTCTCTTGCACATGGGCAGATCAGCAAGATGGTGTGTTTAGAGGCTGGGCCAGAGTTGCAGGTTTGCAGACTAAGACCATCCCCAGATTCTACCACTCTCTCACTGCTCTACCAATGCCATTGCACCTCTGTTTTCAGTCCTGACTTGCAAGGTTGCCTTCAACATCTGTGTTTTCCCTTTTGAGAACATATTCAGTATTACATAAGCCAACAGACAAGAACAGAATTGAAGCTGGTTTTGGTTTCTTTCATTTCTGCATTCTTGTGAACTCAAGAACTTTAGGATGACTGTAATTTGCCATCATCTCCATTACTCCTCAAGTGTACTTCAAATGAAGCATCTTCTCTGTTCTTGTCTTTCCCCGCTTGCATCCTGACTGCTGCCATATCTCATGTTTGATTAAATTTGCCTGCAGTTTTTTCAAAGCAATGAATGATGGGTCAATTTCGTGAGAAGGGATAGCAAAACTTACAATAGCTTGTTAGTAACTTTATTTCAGAATCCAGAATTATCTTCTATCTTTCAAGAATTATTTGCTTTTTTTTCAAGAAGGGAATTCAAGGTGACCTTCAAAGTTACTGTGTTCCTCTCACTATGTGCTAAAATTTCACACGAGTCGGATTTTGTTGCCACTTTCAGGGTGCTCTACCTGATATATCCGCACAGGCATTTTCTCTACAAAAAGTCCCTTTTTTTCTCCTTTTCGAACCAGCTTAGTCAAGATGGAGAGACGGTCACTGTTGGGCCTGTGGGGTCGAGGTGATGACTGGGGAGAAATTTCTGGCGACGATGGAGCAGATCTGAAATACATACAAGCTCAAGGTGAATAATGAAATCCTACAACAAATCTACAGCTTAGGTTTAAAATACCAGTGCAGCCAGAATGATCTTAAAGCAAATCTGATGACAGTCTAAATATTTCTCGAGGCTGTCAGTTGGCTTGAACTTCTTACTGCAATAGTGACAGCAGTATGGAAATCATAAATGTAATAAACGACTGTTCATTAAGCAGCTTGAAAACCAATTTCAAACAACAGAGGGGTCAGTATGTTCCTTTCTTGAACAGGAACTATTGATTTCTTAGTTATGGAGAAAGATCTAGGTATCAATGTAAGAGAAACCTTTACAGATACAAGAGGAACTTACAAGGAGAGGTCCTCGGCTTCCTGACGCACGACACTCACTCGACTTTTCTTTGGTAGGACAGGAGAGTTCTGATCAGACACTCTCTGGTAAAACAGCATGTAGGCATTCCAGTAGCGCCTACGCACATCGGGGTAGGGGTTGGCTGGGGGGAGAAAGGGCATTTGATGAAGGCCCTCGAAGGCTTAGTACCTTTTCCATTCCTACATGGAAGTGAAACTGGGTGTGCAAGTAATAGACACTGTGGCAGCATAAAGTCATTTGTCAGATCCAAACATCAGTCTGTTAGTGAATCACGAGAACCTGATTTCTAAAATATTTCTGCATAAGGCATATATATTTTAAAGGTATAACTATCTGAATTAAGAAACAAGTGGATATTGGAAATGTATTTGGAATAAATTCCTTAAGGCATTGAAAAGTTTAACAATATGATGCTATACCAATTCTACGCATTTTCACTAGCCTTAAATAAGGGCTGTTCAGTAGTTGGAGTTTTTTAAGAACTATTTTAACAAGATGCCATTTTGCTTTTGAATATCCATTATTAATTCTACAAAGTGCTGAACAACAGTGAATGTGATTCAATTCATATTAGGCCATATACAAACTTATGTCTTTCAGTAAAGGGAAGACTTTAGGGAAAAACTGTTTCAGAAGGATTATTAGACCAAGTAACTCAAAGTAAATATAACAGACTGAGCTTTACTGCTACTGAGAATCAGTATGAAGTATGAAGCTACTGTAAATCAACCTGTACTTCTGCTTACATTGATCATAGACTTTAGGTCTATACTCTCCACCAAAACATTCATATTCCAAGGTTTCATCAGTCAAATCAAATTCTTCGACAACGGTGTCATTAAATTTGTACCACTTTCCTTTTCCACATCCTCTGTGATCAAAACAGAACAGAAACACAACAGAAACAAAGTTACTTCTTAGTAAAAAAAAATGAACCACCGTGAATACCCTAGAAATGCCAAGGCTGACCTCACATCTGTTTTGACAGGAAGTAGAAAGCTTAGTGCAACCTCAGTCAAAGTTACATTTAAAAAAAAATTAAGCTTGATTAAAACTATGAGAAGCACATCACCTGCAACTATGTGTCAAAGGAAGCCCTCAAACTGCAAACAAGGTACCTAAGAATTGCTGAGAATTTTGTATCATGATGTCTCATTTTGTTGTGTTATTGTCTCAACACTCACAATGTTGAGTGTTAAGAAAGAGAAAAGGGCTTCCAATGCAGATCCTAATGGCTTACTACACCCTCCCAAAAGCAGCAGTCTTCAAACAGCTCTCAAACCTCCCACATAAATTTTCCTGCCCATTACCTCCTGTCCTTTATGAAGGAGTAGTAGTGCCCTGCATGTGCCTGGCCACTGTGAACAATCACACCAACGAGCTCATAGTTTTCTGTTGGGGCAACTTTCTTCCTTGGGGAGCCTCCACCTCCTTGGTCTGTGTTTCTACCATTGTCCCCCACTTCCGAGGACGAGTCCTGGCGAGCCATCCCTGACACAGTGTAAGGTTCCATGTTCAGCATCCAGGGAAACTGTTTGAAGAGATTTTTCAGATCAACCAAGATGTTATATTGCATACATGTGTAATTTTATGAGAACTCTATTAATACTTCCCACACTGGGAACACCAAAGGAAAACATGGAACTTCAACTTCTTATGCTTATTACACAGAAGTTAAATAATAAAAAGACTTTAAGGACTTTTTTGGTCTTGCTTTCTGAAAAGAATTTTCCTGAGAATGTGGCAGACAAGAAAAGCTCTAAGGAAAAGTACTTGTTTTCTGTAGCATGATCATATTGTAAGTGTACCACATACTCAAAATCCCAGTATCGAAATATGGGGAAAAGAAGGAAAATGAATGGGAAGAGTGAGATTCCACTACACAAAGCAGTTGGGGAGGTCACCATACAGAAAAGTTTTCTTACCCTGATTTGTTCATCATATTTAATAGAACGACCACTCTCCCAGTCAAAGCCAAATCTCATCAGGTGAATCACCAACAGGTTTGGTAAGACCTTAATGCAGGTGCGCTTCACTGTAGTTCTCTTAAAAAGAAACAAGAATATCACCTCTATCTATACATCTCAGGCATTCTACAGCATCCTTCTATAGATGCACAATGTACAATACAGCCACGGGAGGCAGAGTGTTGATACAATGACTATAATGCATCTACATATGTTAATTTATACAATATTTATATAGAATTTATAGAATATTTAATATTTACAGAATATTTATATTTATAGAATATTTTACTATTCTGGCATCCCTCTAATGTTCAGTCTACAACACCAGTTACCACATAAATTCATAGATTGAACCTTTTGATTATGTCTTCAATGAAGCAAGAGTAAGCAGAATCTAAGCGTGGCTTGCATGACCATGTAATGCTTAAGAAAATACCAAACTACAGCTGAATCTTCTTTCACGTATATTAAGAATCGATACCTTTTCTTTGCACTTTTCACAGTAGTAAGCATTGCTTCCTTCCAAAACTTCTCCTCTAACAAACTGATCCAGTGATATTTCCAGGCTTTGACATGAAGTCACACCAAGGTTGAGAGCCATGAAGGCTTCCTCGCGCTCATACCTAAATTCAAGAAGAAAAACAGTCAAGGCATTGACAGAGTAGAACCTACCCAACCTGCAGTAACAAGACATATGCTTAGGAAAGAATACTGCATTTGCTCCACAGCTATCAGAGCTGCGATGCTCACAAGGGCATATGTCCACCTTTTCTAGTGCTATTTTGACCTATATATTTTAGTAGCTATGGGAGCACATAACTTGGTAACTAATGCACCAAATTTAACATTACCTGTGAGGACAGTCCTTGCAGATCTTCTGATCAGAGAAGATTCCTTGAAAAGTATTCTTAAATATTTGGTCTCTTCCTATTTTCTGTTGGAGATGTAAAGTTAGACATCAGTTGGATATACTGCAGGGTGGAAGACCAAGAAATCAACAGGAATTTTAAACTTCTGAATACTATGCAGATTATAAAATAAGCCAAATGGCTCTCTGCCTTCTCCTCTAAAGAACAAAGAAGAAAGAGAAAAAAAGGTACCAAGGAGATGCATATAAACCAGGTAAGAAAGTGCTAAGGTTTTTACCTTGAGGTACTCATCCATTTGATCTATAAGACTGGTGAAGAACTCATAAGCATCCTGCTGCTCTCTAACATAAAGTTCCTTATTCCACATCTTGAAAATCTACCATGAAATATAAACACATAAAAAAGGTGGTTGTTCCCTACATTTAAAAAGTGATTTTTTAAAAGAAATCTGTTATTTTTACATGTTTTGACTTTTTGAAGTAGGACTTACTTTATCTCTAGAAAGTCTGCAATGAGAAAAGCCTGAATAAATGATTACTTTTTAAGATGAAAAGCTATTTATTCAAAAAAAAAAAAAAGATGTAATACCTTCCAAAAGTTCTCAGGTACATAATACTGTAGCTTGCTTTCCATCAAATGACCAAAAAGAGATTGAACTTGATAAAACACATTGTCATCAGGATTGTCTGTATCATCATCAATGGAAAGCAAGGCCTGGAAGAAAACAAATAACCTTATTAAATTATTTCTTGGTAAAATTATTACTGTAAGTTGACATGACACACAACACTACAACTTATAATTTATTGTGTATATATATTTATATGTACACAGTTGATTTTTATTTTAACAATTAATATACAAATGGTGCTAAGATGAACTTGAAGTTCTAATGAGAGTAATTCTAAAAAGAGGACTTTACTGGATGTTGGACCAATTACCTCTGGGAGACCAGGCTGCATATACAGCTGCTGGAAGACAGCATTCATGTAACAAGTAGCACCACCATTCTTCAGTCCCACAAATCCTGAAATGGAGCGACTATCCACTGGTGGAAGATACTAGAATGATAAATGTATTTTTTTGTCCCAGTAAGTTATAAAAATCATGAAACTCCAACAACATACAATAGCTTTTATAATCACTTTTATATCACAGAATCACAGAACAGCTTGAGTTGGAAGGGACCTTAAACACCATCTGGTTCTAACCCCCTGCCACGGGCAGAGACGCCTTCCACTAGACCCGGTTGTTCCAGGCCCCATGCAACCTGGTCTTGGACACTTCCAGGGATGCAGCATCCACAACTTCTCTGGACAACTTGTGCCAGTGCCTCACCACCCTCCCAGGGAAGAATTTCTTCCTAATATCTAACCTAAGCCTGCTCTCCTTCAGTTTAAAACCCCTCCCTCTTGTATATGAGCTGTTAAGAACAATCGAATGGAAAACCTGGAATATAAATTCTGAAAGATTGCAAGAGTGCTATATTTGGTCATTTAAATATTTAACACATTGCACAAACCTGTGGAAAATGGTCTAAAATGAAATAATCAATAAACAAATTTTGTGATATTCAGGAAATACTTCTTTCTTATTCAGATAATAACAGACAAAGACACACTGGAGTATTTGCTTCTGAGGAAGATCAAATGGTCTGCATTTACTCTTATCTGCTTACTGTCATTTAAAATTGAAGACCATGGAAATTTTATGAATGGAGCAGTAAAGTAAATCATGCACAGTACTTCAAACCATGCTAATACAAATAAAAAAGGGCTTCTTGCTTACATCAAACTCCTTGGTAAGTGCAGGATCACACTGGTGGTGCATAGAAAGCAGCTCTTTTGTAATAAGCTGGAGGTTGGAGGGTGAGCTATCAGCCAGCATTACCAGTACCTCATAAGCAGCCAATCTGCTGTCTGCTGTACTGCACCTGGAAAGAAAACCACCTCTGAGATCTATTTGGTAGATGACTCAATTATTTCTAATTCCAGAAAGCCATATTACTCAGAACAAGTGACAATTAATGTTCAAAAGGAACACTTTAAATAATAAAACACTCCTGAGGGACCACAGAGTGCTATTTTTTTCTTTCTTGGGGAAGGCAAATGGGGAAGAATCGAATCAGAATAGTGGCTATAGGAACACTCCTTTAAACAAGTATCCTTTACTGACACAGATACACTTGTTAACATTCAGTAACAAAGCAAAAAAGTGCCCTAAGAGAAAGACACAGAATTGGTGGCATGTCTGACACAGACAGATACTCTCTATCATGTAACACTGATGGAGACATAATGACTTATTTGCAGGGAAAGAAGCTTTGAAAGAGCTAAACCAGATAACTCCCTTGCTACAAGAGATGACCGTAAGACCCAAGCTGAGCTAGACCAGTACAAAACACTTCCATTGAGCTCTTTTCAGTGGATCACTGAACACAGCAGCCTTTTCTTCGAAAGGCCAAAGAAAAGGTTTTATTTAGTTAAAGCAAACAAAAGAGCATGCTTGAGATGAACTGCAATGGAGCAAAGCTGGAGCAAAACACTAAGCTATATCAAGTTCCATTCAGTTCAGGGGTTGCTAAATGCTCCACTGGAACCTTCTTTTGGGTGAGGCAGTGAGGATATGCCTGATCCAACTATAACACCAACTACTCAGTGTGACGTAAGCAAACCATCTGCAGCAGCTCAAAACTCCACAGGAGCTAATTTACCCACCCCTTCAGATACTGCATGGCCACAACAGAAGGAGCTGTGTTAGGAAGGAGAAATCCCACTCTTTTTTCCAGTTGATATATTCTGTTATCAGCTATCTCAGGTGAAAGGAGACTTGCTTGGTGTTAGCTTTTTTACAAATTAGTAGAGAGAAGGGAAAAAGAAAATAGTGGAACTTCTGAGATTCATATTTACGAGGGGTTTAGGATGTTAATTTCCTGTTCGTGCTCCAATTTAGCCAACTTCCCAAGTGATGATGACTAAAGGAATACTCTCTGGACTCATGAAATCAGCACTCAGTTGTGCTTGCAGTTGATCATTGAACTAACAAAGCACAGACTTTGAAATTACAGAAAAGAAAAAATTTTGGGTCACACAAAAACTTACAAAGGTCCTATTTGGATATTTATGTAGGAAATACAGAGAATTGCTCCAACTTTAGTATAAAATCCTACTATCTGTATCCTCAGTGTGGTATTTGCATTCATGAGATCTAGGACAAAACCCAATATAAAAAAAAAATAAATTTTTACTTTGGATGGAAGTCTTGCTGACTGATTGCAGCGCTGCCTGCTGGGGAATGGCTATTCAGAATAATTCTGGATGCTCGGAAGAGAAAATCATCCAACAATGGCTTAATCAAAGATGAACCTGTAACATAGCAATCCACATCTACTGTTAAAACACTTACCAACAAAAACATAACCAAATATTTTATCAAATGTCAAAAGTACTACCAAAATTACTCCTTATAGTTCTGTATCACTTGTGGTGATGTATTATAATGTCTTCACATGTACTGTCTACTGATCAAGTCATCTGTCAGTGCTATGCAGAATTCACATCAGTCTAGTAAATTTAGAGTAAATAGGAATACTTACCAACCATTTCCTTCTCTGCCCCACAAAGTGAAAGGAGAGTCTTGATGAGCCTCAGGTGTCCTGCTAAGAGGATGTTATCAGCTTCACTGGTCTCACACTCGGCTGTGCGGTTGGGTTCAAAATTGTCTAGCCAGGTGATCTCATCTTCTAACATGGCAGCTGGGCTTATCTTTAGCTGTTCCATTTCTGATGCTGCAAGAGAAGAAGAAAACCCAAAAACATTAGCAACTCTGGAAACGTAGAATATAAATACAAAGAATTTCAAACAGTTTGGTACTGGTCTAGTTTCGCCCCCAGGGCGTACAAAGTAAACCTTCCACCAAGGAACTTGGTTCACTTTCCAAAAGGAGTGAGCTACTGCTGCAACCCGACGTCAAGAACAGACCACGCCAGGCATTAACACGGGACCACTGGCAGGTTGCACCAAGTCCACGGAGTAGCAACCCCTCTGTGAAGGCAATTCTACATCCAGCCTACAGAAGGAAGGTAGGCTTGGAAGCCACAATCAGAATGACAGATGTCTGTACATACGTACATGTCAGGTCATCCAGTAACTGACACCTCAGGTCAAAATATTCTGTACACTGGGACAAAAGTCTGAAAAAGGTACAAATAGAAAAAAGGATTAATTTAAAATCATAAACTTTTCTCTAAGCAGTGGCCTTTAAGGCTTGTGTGCTCTGTCCATCTAAACCAAAATAGCTACTTCTGAATGTTATGAATAACATTTAATCTCGATTTCTTCCCTCAACTCACAACAATTTTAGTTAGTTATCAGACAACAATAAAACACCAACATGTCTTAACTTCTCAGTTACTTCTCTAGAAATTGCAGGGATGTCTACTTTCAACACTTGCGAAGTCCTAATCCCTTGTGCCTCAGAGCTTCCACAGAGTTACTTGTTTCAAAATGTGATAGTTTTGCTTCCTCAAAAAACACACATCTGACTTACCTCTGGTTGATTCCTCTCATGATGCTGGTTGGTGACCAAAGAGGCAGCTGGGCTCCAAGAACAACATTTAGGAGAAACTGGTTTGGTTTTTGCACATCTGGGTGAGCTGATGTGTCTGTCTGACTAAGGGTGTACAACTGGTCACAGGCAACACGACGAATCTGAAACAGTGTCATTGTCAAACAAAAAATTACACTTCTGTTTTGTTAGAAATCTAACAGGAAAAAAATAGACATTGAAAATGTTGTGTAAACCACACTACCAGTTCTGCACCCACTAGCTAGGGTTTCTCCGTTTATAGGGATTTGGCAATCCATGTTCGTCTCTGAGTAAAAAGCTCTCATGCTTTATTAAACACAAATTATAACTTCAGATAAGGAGGAAAGATGCAATGACTTTCACGTGAAATAGATGACATATAATGAAATGAAGTAAGCATGGAAATCTCTAGATTTTAAAATAACCAGAATAATCTTAAACCAGAAAGAATGAATTTTAGGAGGGCTCTAACACTTGGAATAATTTTTCAAAAGCTCAGAAGAGTTCATTAAATCATACCCAAATCTTTTGAGATTAAAGTTACTTGAAACTTTCCCTAAGGTACTAGTTCTACAGAACTTGTCTCACCAAAAGGAGAATATTTTCTTTACACTATCCACACCATAGTCCTGTGCACCTCATGAATGGAACAAGCTTAAAGAACGTAATACCTTGCATTTTCTATCATATCAACATGCCTAAAGAATGTAAAACAATGCATTTTTTATCAACACAGCACTAGATACTGCAATTAGTAACAATTATACAAAGGTGATTCATTCAAACACATAACTGTGGGAATGTTTGTAATGAACATTTTTATGTTCAGACTATATGAAATTATGAGAGTACACACATTTCAGAAGTAACATGTAAAAAGTTTTCAGAGAAAGACTCTCACCTCAGCACTTGGTGATCCAAGAAGTATATCAATGATGAAATCAGCAACACAAGGCAAGTTGTAAAAAGATCCTAGAAGAGAAGAGTACCAGGTTGTCTTATTAAAAGTAATATTTTAAAATATTTTATCAGCTACAATCTTGCATTAAAATACCATAGGACCCAGAGGACATCCTCCCACCAACATTGAAAAGCAGTAATGGCTATTTGCATATTTCCCCATCTCCTTCCCTCACCACTGACTGCCACCACTATATAACAGCGTTTTCCTCCACCACCAGTGTTTACACTTCCTGTACACGAAGACTCAAGTACTAGACACTATCTATGCAAACAGCAGCACTTATAGAATTATATACTTCAAAGCCAGTGCAAATGTTTATATACTGGCAGGCAGTCAGCCTTCCGAAAACATTTCACTAAGGCACAGCACAACATGCCTTGTTTCAAAAAATCCCTGTACTTTTTAATGAAATGTTGCATTTTTAACTTGAGCTGTCTCAGCTAACAAACCTACAGATTTCTAATTTTTTTTTTTGCTTGACTTTTACTTGCCCAAAAGCCTTCCCCCACCTGACCTATATTCCAAACAGCAAATAATCCAATTCTGTTTCATACCTAGCTGCTGACTGCGTAGCTGAAGGCAGGTTACCAAGAGAGACAAGGCCTCTCCAGCAATCAGAGCATCTTTGGTGGACACAGACTGCTGCCTCACACAGATCCCAGCGTGCAGTGCAGTTGGCTCCCCTTCGCTTCCTGAACTGCAGTTACTTCCTGCATTAAGAAATGAACAAGTGCATTTTTTCAGATGTTTTCAGCTTTTGGTCAGTTCTCTGCAATCTAAAAACCTTCTCCAAATGCAACATGAATGTACAACATTTTGATCAGACTTGTATAATTCAGTGATACAATATCTTGAGTTGGAAGGGACCCAAGAGAATCATCAAATGACCATCCAATGAATTCGGTTTCAAGCTTCCAGTGTGTTCAATTAAGATTAAACCAAATGCTTCCTTTAGATTGGTTTAGAGACACAGTTAACCTACCTGAGCTGCTAAGTCTGTTTCGAATCCCAGCAGGAAACAGAGTGTTGCTCTCTTTTATTGGCTGACTGCTTCCCACGAGGTCGAGGCGTCCTGCAGCAGCAGCCCAAGAGAGGCGCATGAAGCAAGCCACTGTGGAAGTGAAATCATTCACCTCCATAGTCTGAAACAACGAGAAACAGCAGTTACTTCTGTGATATTCAACAGCCTTTGTTAACCACAGGGATAAGAGGAATGTATCTTCTGGATTATGTCAAGTTGACATTTGAATTTGTTTTCCTCTGTCTTCTCTACGCAGGCTCAAGGATACTTTTTATTCCCAAGGAGTGATTAGAATTGCTCCTTCCCATTTAGGAAGCACTGCCCAAGAACCTAACACAGCACACTCGTCATGTTAACTGTGAAGTTTCTTTCAACTGGACTCAACTTTTTACTGGGCTTTCAAGTAACATTTTCTTAAGGTATTGAACATAAAAATTTCCTTTTTACCCAGGGTACCATCAAGTCATTTTAATTTTTAGTGAGCTATTTAAAACAAAAAACTTATCCAATCCTTTTTAATTCAAAGCATCATGGACTAGGAACCACAAGTTCAAGCAGGAACTTTGTCCTGCTTGACAAACAAAAAACTTATCCAATCCTTTTTAATTCAAAGCATCATGGACTAGGAACCACAAGTTCAAGCAGGAACTTTGTCCTGCTTGACAGGGATAAGATCTTGGACTTAAGCGTTACTGAAAATAAACAAGTAAGATTTCTGTGTAGAACTATTTCTGGTAAGCACTTTTCAGATACTGCTTCCCTTTTACTGCCAAAATAATTTATGAGAATATGTTAAAATACAGATCAAGACCGAAAGAGAGACTGATGGTCAAGATTTTCAGAGATTTTTAAATGGAGCCTGGGCAAGAACCTGTAGAAAAGGCAGGAGTTACACAGCTGTCACTGGAGACAACACCACTACATCACCACAAACACTTCCTTACTTGTATGGCAACTCTTGCTGCTGGTATGATTTCTTCTACCCTAATGGAGGATCTATCAGACACGGAGAGCTGTCGGTAGGATGACTTCTCAGGTGTTCCACAGATGGACATCTGCCTACTTGCTTGTCGGCTGACATTACGGAAGGGGCGTGAGGACAATGCTTCTACCCCATCCTTAATGAAATCCTCATCCAGTAAGGTAGGCATTGTCTGACCAACCAGCAAGAACCTACATTCAAAGAGCAAAAACCTCAGGCTTATTTTTGAATGCTCACAGCAAGTGAATGAAACAGAACTCAAAGTACCAATTAATCTTAAATATTACATGCTGCATGCTAAAAGCCAAGAAAGCAGCACTTTCTCTAATGAAAGGCAATTACATACCTAGCAAGTTGCAGACAGATGGAATAGACTCCTTGTCTTGTTTCATAGTCTACCTCTGAGGGGATGGAATCTCTCTGCATCACATTCACCACCAAACTTAAAAACAAATCAATAAGACAGAGTCCATTTGCAAATGTTTTACATTAGGAGAGAGCTGCAATTAATTTATCTCTGTCCTTCCCTCCACCCATTCAGTCAGCTGAGTAGCAGCTCAAACTGACAAACTGGTATCTTTGGATGACCAACATCTTAATTTTCTCCTCCTGTATCTAGAGATGAAAGCTTTCTGCTCCTGCTGGAAAATGCTTCAGGATCTATGGGGCAGAGGAGAGTCGTGGGTAGAATTACTAAGAGTAACGTACACTCGACAACTCTCACACAATAAGTAGTGTCAGGTCTTCCAAACCACTCACACTGTGCCTCATCTCTTATCTGAAGGGTATGAATTTTGGAGACTGTAATTCCAAATTTAATTTGGTTCCCACTGCATGTTCTCTGTTCTGACTGCTTAAAATGTCCACTGGTATCTACACAGGACAGTGTAATGTACATGCCTGCAAATTTGAACTGAAACACTTAAATGTCACTAAACTATCCAAATATCAACAACTACTGGTGAAGCTGCACTTCACAAGCTTATTTGTGCCTATCTTGATTTTGAGGTTTAACATGTATTCTGTGACATTACTATAATAGCTACAGCAGCTTTTCAGACACTGGATAATGAAAAAGAAACAGCCTTGGGTGGATTTTTTTCTCTGAAAAAGCAGTTGATAGGTGTATTAGTGTGCTACAGTGTGGAAATCAGAAACCACACAGAATTGCTAACTAAGTGAAGCATTATAAATTGAGTGAAGGTTTTGAAATCTAACCTCAAACCTCCTGCTCTGAGGAAGTTTTCACAGAAAGACTTGGCGCAGTTTCTTGCCATTTCATCATCTGCAGTTGGCATCAGCTTGGAGCTCAGAACCTACAATAAATGAATAAATAAGCACATGTACACCACCACCACTCCTAGTGTTCTCATGTGCTGAAGGTTAAAAGTATTACAGAAAAAAATCCAGCACAAATGAAGCAATTAACAATACACTTACATGAAGCTGCAGTCAGTAAGGAGAAATCATTAAAATATTCAGGATAACTATGGTCATTATAGATATTTATTCTATATCAAAGAGCATTTTGTTCTCATTACAGTTTATTGTTAGGGGAAAGGACAAAGTACATACTCTAGCACATGGAATATTCTTTTCTGGTTCACTTGGTGCTCCTTAAAAGCCTAAATTCTTCCTGTTTCTAGGATTTCAATTGACAGTATCCCATAAACACCCTACAGATGGCTTACTTATTGATTCATGCCTTTTAAAACATAATTGTATTGCTATTATTCAGGTGGCTCTTTTGTAAAAGATGGCTCAGGTAATTCAAGAGGCCTTATGAACAAAACCTCCTGTTTTAAATCAGCACTAAACTTCATAGTGCAATGATGCTCAGAAGCGTAGCCATAAAGGAAGTTTGTGGTCTCAGGAGGTTTGTGGGTCAGATCTCATGTGCATTTATAATCAATTTCACTTCATTTTACATAAAGAAAAAAACAAAAAAACCTCAAAACTCCCCAAACCCCCTAGCTCCTCCCAAAAATCCCAGACACTCCCCAGAAGTTATTTACTTTCTTTAAAAGACTCTTTGACATGTACAGTCAACAGTGCTGCACGTGGGCAAACAAAACACATCTTTTCCAGGTTCACAGGTCAGAAACACAGTTTAAGAGTTCCAGCCATGAAATCTTATCACAACATTCCATGATATAACCCTGAACATCTGCAATATTCAATTTTCATCTCTTTCATTCTGCAAATTTCCTGTGCACATTTTTTCAGAAAGTAGTTCAGACTGGCTCCCATATTTTCAACAGATCACCAGCTGAGAGGGTAAAAAAGCACATTATCCTTCTCTTGACAGAAAGCCATCTTCCAATTGGCTTGACTGGACTTGAGGAACAAGTCCACTCATATAATCTACACATCTAATTCAATTTACTGCTTCTCATCCCTTGCCAGAAAAGCAAGTAATTTATTACTTGCTTTTATTATTTTCTCTGGCTCAGAAGCAGCAGATAACTGTGTCTTCATACTGCAATATAATCTGCCAGTTCAACCAGACACCCTTGATGTGATATGTTAAACCATTTGCTTTGAGTTGTAGAACTTGTCAACATATTTCAAAGACATAATCAAATATCTTTCATTCCAGCTGTACAGAAAAGGGGGAATTCTAACACAGGGGTGTGATGACAGTGTAGGAAGATGAAGAGCTAATATTAGACTGTGGAAACCTAAAGGAAAGCAACTACAAGGAAATTCCTAAAGTAATCTTGGCACACCCTGGGAAGGGAAGACAATAATTTTGTCTACTGTTTTGGAAGCAGTTGGCAATTGATCCTCCAACCTCAAGTTGCTCAAACCAGATTTGTAATGGGCCCTTATAAACAGTGGGACCTGTGAGTAGAACTAGAGACTGTCCAGCTCTTAGCATGCAGAATATGGTGTCTTAACAATGACAACAGCTAAACTCCTACCCTCTTTAAAATCCACAAACTAAACATTTGGAGAGAGGTTTTTACTGGGTCCAATCCAGCTTTTTGGTTAAAGAATTTAGGAAAATGCTTAGGGGTAATAAAGTTGCATGTATTCCACTCACTCTACATACACAGCTAAAACAGGCCAGAGGCTTCTCAGTAAAAGCCCTGAGCATTTGGATAGTGATATTTCTTCCCAGTAAAAATACTCCTCCTTAGCTTCTCCTTAGAATATGGCAGACTTCTACAGCACTGAAATTAGCATAATTTTTCTTACAAATTGAATCAAGCAAAACCAGTAAAACCAATCAAACTTAAAAATTAACAGGAGTTGTTGTTTCAGGGACGAGTTATATATATATACATATACATATATACACACACACTAAAAATCAGATATTCAGAGTTCTGGAAATTCAAGCAGGAATTTTACAAAAACAGTAATGATTTTGTTATTTCTTTGCTCCTTTCCACTTACTCCAGAACGCTCCTTCCACCTTGCAAATCACAGAAAGAGGGGCCTGGTTTCTTAGCAAAGTCTCTGAAGGGGAACTTTTTAGCCCTTTCATTCTGTGTAGAATTTATCACATACATAAAAGCAGACTATGGCATTTTGCATTTTGTATAATGATCCCACCACAGTGGACTCCTGCCCAAGAAACTTAGAAATACTTAAATTTCAGTGCTCAGAATCACAAGTAGAAAGAAGCAAATTTGTTTTCTTACCTCCAAATTATAGAGCACTCTGAAGGTGGACATGCCTGGAGCAAAAGATCTGAAAAGACTTTCTAGTATTGAACTAGCACTGGGCTGATGTTGGTGTTTTGAAGACAAGGATGGTGATTTTGAGGACTGAGAACTGGATTCTGACAGCAGTGTTTTCTAGGGGGAAAAAGCCACAGAAGAAATATTTTGAGACTCCTGTGTTTTGCTGTAATTGGTAATACATTTCCTATAATCCCTATAATAACCCTCTCACCTCTGGCTGCTTGGAAATAAGTCAATAATCCTTAACATGAGCATTATTTTGCAGTAGTCTCAAACCCTTTGTGTATTATAATCTGACAGGGAATTTAAGATACCTGGCAGTAAAATCCATTTTGTGAAGCTCACCAAGATTAGTTATTCTTTAATCCATACCTTTCTTCCCAGGGAATCAAGCTGATCAAGAGCCTCCTGAATAGCTGGGTCAGTGGGAATCAAGAGCAGAAGCTTCCTCACTCGCAGTGTTATCCTGAAAAGTTATCAGAAGTTACTTGCACGAAACAGGAGCTCAGCCACGCTGTGGCCTGGTGGATGCCTGCACACTGCAAAGTAAGAAGCTCTTCAAACTGTGCAGTGTGAGCAATTCTTCAATATTTAGTAACCATTTAATTTGCTTACCTTGGCTCCTCTAGATTGGCAAGCTGGTAAAGCATATCAAACACATTACACACGAGAGCCATGACTACTCCAGGGAGGGATTTCTCCTGAGAATTAAGCAGAAATACAAAGGTCTTTTTCTCCCCTTTCTCTTACAAGTAAATTTAAGAGAGCTCTTCACTGAAGCAAATGATCCATATGCCAATCTGCCCCACAGAAATCCCAGCTACTGTCTAGGCTGAGAAAACATTTGAATTTTTATATTACCTCATTTCTCTTTTAACAATCAAGTTTTGAAATCAACTGTTAGTTAGGGTTGACAAACAAAATAATAGCAGACCAGGAGTGGTCTCAACATGCTGGTTGATGCTTCTTAGTTTATTTTCATACTGTGGCTTTATGAATACTGAAAATCTGGAAATCTCTACCCTTGACAAATACACAATCTCAAAATTAAATTGGATGGGTTTGGCTTATTTAAAAGACCCTGCAGAGATGAATAAACACCAAACAAGCTGCAATAGGTGACAGATTATAAAGTTTGCATGCATAAGGGTAATTGTATATTTAGATGATTTGTTTCAATTGCAGTTTGAAAGCAAAACCAGTACTAAAGACTGGATACTCAGCTGATGTGAACAGTTTCTGTCTCATCTTACTGGAACTCCTACAGTCTCCCCCAACTATTTCCCCTTCAGGCACAATATGAGGGAAGGCTTCAGGCTGTACCTGTTCCATTGCATATGATGAACTAAACACACTACTGCTGTTGCTGGAACTGGTTGAGGAATCTGCAGAGCTCCCTGATGGAGTCCCACTTCCTGATGTTTTTACTGTAAGGATTTGTTCATCAGAGAAGCCCAGCTGGTGGAGTAGTTTCTGATCTTTGTTTACTGTTAACTGCAAGAAAATATTTACCATTTAGTTCTGGAAAAGACTCAATTTCATAAAGAATGGGAATTCTTTGTAGTTAACATACCAGGCTGTCATTGGCAAATATCTGTATATTATCCACAGGTGAATTCAGCATCTTTGCTATCTTCCACCTGACGCTCCCTACAGTTTCATTGCTATGAGCCTGTAAAATTAAACAACACTGGATCAGTAAGTCTGTTCAAGCAGTAAATGCCAAGAGAATAAAACACAAATCTTCCATTTAAGTCTTCCTGGTCCTCTGCATAGGGTGGTAAAGCTATTGTCTATAAGAGAATGACAGGGTAGGACAGCAGAGAAATGCTCCAACACCCACACTAAGCCAACAACTTATTTTTCCCATTCCAGAATGATGATCAAAATACATTTAGTCTACAGACACTTCCATATACAGACTTTTAACATTTTCAAGTAGAGTTTTCAAGTCTGGAGTCCTTGTAACCATCCTTCTCTGTTCACTCCAGGCATAAAACCCCCACGAGTAGCTACATGATCAACAGCCTACAAGAGTAGCTACATGATCAACACACATACCCTGTGCACACCCACCTCTATGGTAAAGGTATCTTTGGTAGACTCGTATGTAACATTAAGTGTTAAAAGATGTCCATGGAAAGAGGCACCATGAGGTAGAATAGTTCGGGGAACTGAGTAAAGGTCCTACAGGAAGAGAAGGATCACAGTAAATGCCACCCTTGAAAACAAAGATATTTCTGTGATAGTAGGTACCTAGGGCTGAATATGTTTCAATAACTTTTATTGTTTTTAATAATATTGAAAGTTGTGTTCTTAGCCCTGCCTAGTAAGAAATTACACATCTTACCTCTATTGTTATCACGTAACGCTCTGCCAACAGCAGCAGTCTCTCAATTATTACAAGTTTAGTTGACCTAAAGAGAAACAGTGAAAACAAGAGTAACTTGTTTCAGAGATTAATTTTCAATGCCCACGGGTAACTACCATGAATTGGCTGTTTTAAAACGTAACTCCTTAAACATGGAGTTAATTCAGTAGAAATTACCTAGGAAAACAGGCCAAGAAACTTATATTATACTGCTTGAGATGTTTCCAGCTTCATGTTTCTAAAGGACCCACCCTATGCTCATATATTTAAAATACACACATATTTAGGTATGCCTAAAGTTTAACTAGAGGTTGAAAAACCATCCTTTTTCTCTTCTCATTTAAAAAGAACCCAAACCAAACCAACTGCCCCAGAAATATTACGTGTCTAATAGGCTGGTAACAGCCTGTGGGGTTTTTTTTGGTTGGTTGGTTTTGGGAGACTGGAGGCAGGGTGCTGGTTGTTTTTTTCTTTTTTTTTTTTTTTTGTCTGACTGGTTTTGGTTTAATTTGTTTCTTGGGCTTTTTAAACACAGGTTTTTCAACCTGAAACTCAAATTGCATTGTAATTGGAATATTCAACTGAAAAACCACCAGAATATACAACTACCAACTATTAAGAACTTTATTAGCACTCAAAAATTATGTGGGTAGCAGATGGGAGCAAATGTCTCCTGTCATATTTATTCTTGGAGAGGTAGGCCTACCTGTAAGGAGACTGAACTGAGGTTGCCACCGTAGGCATAGCAGTTGCTGTAAGCATTTTTGTAGCTCTTGTCACAGCATGTGTTAATGTTGGACCACCAAGTGCAGAGCTGGCTGCCTACAACACAAAGTACAAGTGCTGCTTTACATGGACAATCAGTATGTCCTGGAAAACTAAGAGGACAAAAAAATATTTGTGGAAAGAAATTTTTTCTTTAAATGGAATTATCATGGACAACTATTCTTATTCTAAGATACAAAACCAAAAAGATACAGGTACAAGAACAATTAAAATTTGTCCTTTACCTCTAATCGTGTGTAGCAATCAGCAATGAATTTCTTGTGCAGTGATACTGAATCCTAAAGATAAAATGTACAAATTAGTTAGATCTTAAAGCAAAATCATAAACTGACAGAACCCTAAAAATTACACATTTGAACATGCAGAATATCAAGGCTCTATGAATGTCAAAGCACTTTCATGTACACATATATGCCTACCTTTTTCAGTCTAGGAGTTAGATTAATATAGCTGTAATTTATTATCAGTTGAATAGCTTCATTGGCAATTTCTTCATCAGGTGACTCCATTGCAATCTTCCAAATGAAATCCATTCCTATTAATTCCAGTTTTTCTACACTCTACACAAAAAAGAACAACAGTAAAGCATGACTGGATTTCTTACACAATAATGAGTTGCATCACAGGGACAAAACAGTCTTCCATCTGCTGGAAAAGCATCTTTTGACTGAAACAATTTTCTTTTCCAACATGCTGCCAAACTTTGGCACAGTGCAAAGTAAAATCAACAGCTGCACATTTGTATACTTATACAATCTCAGTCAAACAATTGAAAAATTAAAAAGTTTAAAGGCATGGAGAAATTCAATCTAGAATGGAATTTGTTTCAAAAAAGTCAACACAGTAACTAACCACACAATAAACCATCACAAAATCTGCTATGATACTTGGCAAAAAATTCTGCACTTGAAGTAAGTTCTCTGTGATAAAGATCTAAAATGCCTATGGAAAACTACTTAACATATAACCATTAATTTAACAAAGACATTGAAGGATCAGAGTTAAAAATTATAGTAGCTTAGAATTTGAATATGGTAAGCCTAACTCTTATGCAAAGAAGAAAAATAAAAAGTTATTTCAAAAAAGAGTATTTCCATCCTAGGGAGAAGCAAAAAACACACACACTAGGATTGAGGATTATTATAAAAAAGTAGTTAACTCATTCCTCCTGCAAAGTTTTAAAAGCTACAAACCAGCTTCCAGCTACCAATTGCTGAATTTCAACTCTTGAAATTAACTGTCAAGTTTCAGTTTCAGAATTTAACAGTGTTAATGCTAGGACAATTTACACATTAATACAAACATGACCATGTCAAACAGCTGCTCAACAATCCTTGTCTCACCATCTCCCATCCACAAGAGGCCACAGGTTGTACACAAGAACAAACTCGCCAGAACACTCACCAGCTGAGTTCCTTGCCTCTTCAGTCGATGGTCACAAAGGTTCACATTTTCAAAGAAAGTCTTAAATAAACTAAAACCTGAAAGTGAAAAAGAGGTGCAGTTTTTTATTCAGGTCAGGCTTAGCTTCTATGCTTTTTTTAAAAAATTAAAATAAATACAGGAGATGAACTTTTCCCTCTACAAGTACTAAACCTGAAAATTACAGAAAAAGACCTCTCTATTATATTGATTTATAGAACTAGTTAGGTGTTTAAATTGAAGGCTCAGGAAGCAATTATCTGGTATATATCTCAAAACTAATCTGTAGGTCCCTTCCAACTCAGAATATTTTGTGATTCTGTTGACGAAAGCCATTTTCTTACCATTCATAGTAATTTCGTATGATTCCAGTTTAAGAATCTTCTCTTTGAAGAGCTGTTGCTGTACATCACTCTCCAGATCATGCTGTCCTTTCGTAAACCACTCAAAGCACATCTGTGAATGAAAGGTAGACGTATTTTTACCCTACTGTCATGTCAAATATTTTAGTTTTTATATAGCAAACGATGTCAGATATCACAGTAACTCATCATCTTACAGAAGTTTTATCTACAGCAAGATGTTAAAAATCTCATCTCCTGGTACCTCACACATTACAGAGGCTGTCTTGCAGCATTAGGGTACTTCATAGTCATCTTTCACCCAAATAATGCTGAATGTCTCTTACGACTGCACAAACCTACACGTAAGCCTTTTCAAACCAACATCTGTACACCTGCAACTAGTATTCTGGCCAACGTCCCTCCTCCAGTCAAATTTCATGATAAAAGAGCATCCTAGTTGTAAGTGAACACCTAACAGTGGCTGCACTTGCCCACACAAAGCATAAAATGCACTGCTAGTTTGTGTTTGCCACTCATGTTTCACATGTCTCGACAAACACATTTGCTATTTATGATTCATTAAGATTCCTTCTGCAACCACAGAAACAAACTTTTCAAGTTTTTCTTACCTCTCGATCCAACTCACAAACATCCTGGCCAGTTACAAGGCATTCCCAGATCTCCCTGGCACGATTCCAGCCCAAATAAAGGGTGGCTTCTTGCAGAAAAAATGCCAAAAATTTTAGATGTGCCTCCAAATACTGAGAAAGAGGAAACAAAAACTCAAGTTGAAGACTTTTCTTTCTGAAACAAGAACTTAGAGCATTCTTTTTTTTTTTTTTTTTTTTTTTTAAATATAGTTGTCAAACAACAGTTCACTTTGCAAGGCTGGAAAATAGAAATTGTTTCTGCAGTGGTATTCTATTCCATATTATAAAATATTCTATTTTATACTATTTTTAACATTACTACTTCTGATTACCTTCCTATAAAAGCAACATTGAAGTCTCATTGGATTTGCTATTACTTTCCTGATACTGATATTATTTAACACTCATTAAATGATATGTATGGTTTCCATGTCCTAACTACCAAATCCATTTCAGGTAGCAAGAACTTCACACCAAATTCAAAGATATTGCCTCTACTGGAGTAGTTGAAGTAATGCTGATGGAGAAGCTGAAGCTGCATAAGCTTGCAGACAGGACGTCCTGGGCAAGGGGAGATCCAGGTCTCAACCACTTAAAAGGCTTTGCTAAGGAACTATTAGACTGTGATTTTTGGACACCCTTACTCCATAATATAATAACAAGCCTTAACAGATGAGTATCAGAACTATAAATAAAAACGAGTGTAGTTATTCATCAGCAAATTCCAAAAATGAAACGACCCCAATCTTATGCTACTTGGCCAGTGATACACTACATCATGCTGCCAAAAACCTAAGACAATAAGAAATGCAGGGTTCAGTACCTCCCGGTAGGTGTATCGGCCATCCACCAGTGTTGCTCCAACAAGCCCTCCTGGACCTGCCACAGATGCAGCCAAACGGTGACATGATATTAAGCTTCCTGTCACCAACTTCACAATTTCAAAGTTTTTCTTTAAATCTTGAATAATGCTCTTGGCAATAAAAAATTAAAAAAAAAAAAAAAAGAGGTTTTTAAAAAAATACATAAACAGTACATGCACACAGCAATTTGCTCTTAAACAGACACACACCTCTAATCAAAAGGAAGAATGTTGCCCCATCAGAGTCAGCTGTAGCCCTTCCAAGCACTTATATCCCCTGATGTTGGTGTTTTCAGCATGTGCTGAAATCCACATGCTGCAGATTGCAGACGAAGTCCCACACCTCCACTCAGCCACTCTACAACCCATGTGACTCATTGGTACTTTAGTCTGTTTTCCAAGAGTCAATGTCAATTCAATTACAAAGCAGCTGGTCTAAACATTAGCCATTGTTCATTTCTTAACAGAAACATGCCCGTTAATTATTCTACAAAAAGCTGAGAATGAAATAAATTAGTCCTGCCACAGCAAACAGTTTTATATACACATATCCACACACAAATGGACAGCACACAACACAGCATCTCTAATTGAACAGTTTGTTTATGCTACCTCATTAAACTACTTGTCAAAGCATTTATTAGCTAATTTTTTATTCTAAATTCAAACTTCAATGTTTTACAGAAGCAGAGCCAAACAGACATACACAGGGCTTTAAAAATCATCTCAGCATATATCCTTACCTTGTCTTGTTTTTGGTACGTTTGCTTAATAAATGAACGCGTGATTTCATGGAGCTGACGTAATGCTGGCACCACCCACACAAACTGAGGATTATTGTGCTGGGATGACTAGTAGTAGGAAAGGTAAAAACAATTACACATATGGTACATGCCCAACAACAGATTGACTTTCCTCTCAGACTCCTGGAAGACTAATGATGTCTATTAATGCTGCTGTTTCAAAACAACAGCTACGAGCTCTGCAGGCTCCAGTTACTTGTTCCTGGTCCCTTTCCAAACACACTCATGGTGCTCTTCTTCCCTTTCTACAAGAAGTCCTTTGACACACATAAGCCATTTGGTTATCCCTGTTATTCAGCCAAAGTACCAGCTCCTTGCTAGAGAACATGCAAATTAAGTAGCCAAAAAGAACTCAGTTGCACCAGGGAGAGATGATAAACCACCACCTTCCTCAATTACAGGAGATGAAGCAGGCCTAAAACGGCATAAAAGGGCAAATCCAGTCAAATAATGTTACTTACTGCTAAAGCAAGAATAATTAAAAAAAGAATCTCAAATACTACTAGGGGTTAAAAGAAGAAATTTCTGATTGGTGCTGCAAGGAGCCCTCTGATAGGAAGCAAAGGGTACTTAAGATGCATTTTGAAAGAGATCCTACAAAGAATAACCCTCCTACCTCATTGTTAGACCTGCTCATCACTTTTCTGGAAGGCTTCATTTTCTGTAAAGTTTGACCACACAAACCAGTACTGAGGTTGCTTGTTCAGAGAAGTGATGTCTGGTTTAAATACTGACAACAACCAATACCACCTACACAGAGAGGTTAGAGGAACCTGCCCATAACAGGTAGCTCTCCACTGAAGAATCCCTCATGTATTTGAGAATGCTGCCTCAATATTACATTCCCTCCCAGTTTATGTCTTTATGACCCCTAATGAAGGGAAATAAGAACACAATGTATTTTAGAAGTCTGCTGTATGGTTACTCCAATCCCTTCTAGTTTACAATTACAGCTTTTGTTAGTGCTTCCCACTGCAGCATCTCTGTAAAAGCCTTGCCAGAATATAATTAAAAGGAATGAGATTAGGAAAGCATAAGAGAAGATCCAAAAGAAAAAACCTACAACTTTCAGACACTGAGAATTCAAGATTTGAAATCCATATTCATGAGCACACAGAAGTGTGATCAATATCGAGAAGCAACATTACATGCCGCCTGAGCAACTTACATCCTCTAAAGATGCTGCAACACAGACAAAACCTAATTTATCATTAAAGAAATGAATGAAAAAAGTACAAGCCTTTTTCTTTATTTAGACCATACTTCAGACTGAAAAAAAGGAGACAGGAGCATTCCTGCAGGCCTCAAGAAAAACTGCCTGCTATGTGAACAGTGCAGATAGAATATATGCAGTCTTCTAAGCTGTGCACATCTCTGCTGCTGCCAGGAAACAGTACAAGCAGCTGTGGGAATGGCTTCTTTATGTTATATGAAGAGAGTTCAAGTATTTTATTAAAATACAAAACTACTACAATTTAAATATTGATTTGCATTTTGAGACTTAATGGTCATGCCAGAACACATGCTTAACTCAAAGAAAACTAATCTAGGCTTTCACATGAAAGGGACAGTTAAAATACTGACATACCTTTATAGTGGTTCCATTTGCAAATTCTAACCTTGGGCCCATCCTGGTAGTTTCCCATAAACTGATCACTCCTTGTGCTGAAAATTTGCTTAAAACAAAGGCAAGAGACTTACTATGAGTCTCATGGTCAACAAAGTGGCTCACACAAAGCCTACCCCTCTCGTGGACTCCCCAAGGTAAGAACTTACAGATGGGACACACAATTTGTGCATCTTGAAAGAAAGGGCAACATCAAGGTTAGGTGCTAGGTAAGATCTCATTTTGGAAAAGATAAAATAATAAACCAACCCTCTTTATATCTTCTATGCATTTGATGATATAGCTTCTTTTGATTGCCTCTTTCACTGCATAAGCATCACTGAGGATTGTCAGATGTTCCTCCAAGGCCTGCTGAATAAGACTACATGGTAATGTTGGAAGATGAGCCAGCTCCCAAAGTACCTCCAGAACCTAGAGGAAGAAGTGGAAGAATAGTCAGGATCTAGGAAGTACAGAGACTAGCAACTCTACATTTAATAAACGAGAAATTCAAACTAAAACCATTCACGTGCCTTTCCAGTGGTTGTTTCCACACGTGCTTCTCGACCAATGCGCCCGATCAGGCTCAGCAGCTTCTGTCTCACCCTGTCACTCTCTGTCTCCCAGCTCTGGATAGCAAAGAAATCACCAAGCACTGTTAAGTCTGTTAAGTCTCAAACGTACACAAAAATGTAATTCACAACTGTTTTACTGCAGGAAAATCAAATATAAACAAATATGTTTCCACCATATGTATTTCCTTATTTCTGTTACCGGGAGTTACAGGACTAATCTCCCCAACTCTTTTTTCAAATGTAAACTATTAGAGAATAAATATAAAATATTTTAGGTACCTTAGGACTGGCTATATAATGTACTTAAAAGCTAAGTCAATTAGCAATACAGTAACAGATTAGGCTTCTGGGATAACATAAAAATTAGTAGGAAAAGTGTTATTTTTTTATAGCCAATTTTACATTTATATAAAAAATAAAAATGCATTCAAGGCATTTGCCTTTCAATACACTGGGTGCGTAAGTACATCTCATCAATTCTCTTCCTAAGGAATGTAAATTCATATGAAAACTTACCTTTTGTATTAAAACAAATAAATGGTTGAGCTGATCAGAACTAAACTTCACAGCAGCTGCAGCAATAATGGTATGTATGTTTTCAATCACAGTAGAGGATTGTCCTGACTGAAAAGAAGAAGGAAAACACAAGAAGGTAGGTCTTTAACCCAAATGAGATAGAGAAAAACCTTCATGTAAGCATTATCCTACTGTTCATGCTAATGAGAAAGAATAGCAGCTTTTGACATGTTAGAAAAACAAAGTCAAAATAACTGTCTGTGCTCCTCATTTGCCTGGCAGAGAGGTCTGGTCAGAGAGAAGTAATTCTAAAGCAGGAAAGAAAAAGTCTGCCATTATTACAGCAGCTTCTACCTGCTGCAGTGGGAGTAATACAAACATCACCATTTTTATTGCTTGGTGAAGTTCATGTGTGGGGTGTTGCATCTCTGACACCCTATAAGGCTTTACTCAAAAGTGAGCAATACAAAAATCTCCTCCCACACGGATGGAGGCACCATGGTAACAACAGCCAGAGAGGGGGAGGAAGTTTTGTGTTTTTTTAAAGAATAAAAGTGAGTGAACTAGAATCATATTTCAGCTCTACTAAGCATTAAAGACTTGCTGCTATGCCCGCACATACGGCAGGGCTGACAACGTTCAGTGAGTTTAGTCTGAAACATCAACATTTGGACAGAGAAGAAAACCATTTCCTGCAGGGGAAGATTAGTTTTTGGTCAAAGTTTCCACGTGTCATTTGCATTAAACACTCAAACCACCTTTCCCACACAGTGGTAAGTTGCATATACATAAAGTGAAAGCCAAAAGATGACTTGTCATTATATGGTCAATTATATGTAGGTACTGCAAGGTAAATGGGAATTCATACAGGTTGAGCCCACTCTCTTTGAAGTCACATTGTAAGCCACATTCAAATTCATACCTCCAGTTACAAAAATTAAAATACTCAGGCATGGTCTTTGGGCTAGACAAACACTTTGTCACCTTTTTTTGCAGCCCTTTAGCACACACTGCTAAAGAACGGAACTTCATCATAGGATTTAACAACTGTGTTACAAGAAAATGCCAGAACACTTGATTTTAAATGGTAAAGGAAAAAGTAAAAGAAAGCCTCTGCATTAATTATACTGTTAAAATCTCAACATCTCCACCTTGCAATAGAGATGCATAGATTATAAACAAAATAAATCCCATCATTACAATGTGTGCTTCTGAGAGACAGTCTAAAAGCACTCACCTAGCCGTGGTTGCTTACCTGAATTCTCCAAATTTTAGTGAGTTCATCTAAAGATAATTTACTGCCCAGTAGTTCAATAATTCCCTTTATACGATCACAGTATTGCGCTTGGTCTATATTACCTGTCAAACAAAGAAAGGCAACTAAATTGATATATTTAAAACAGTATTTGATACACTAAATGAATGAGAATAAACAATTTCTTTTAAAAGGAAGAACAAAGCAATCTTAATTTGAAAATTCTTTCTGTACTATTACGGATAAGTCTATCAGTACAAAGAAAAAGAACAAGGTTCTTTCCACTTTTATTTTTTTTACTTCATAAAAGTGATAGCAGTCCACCCCTGTAGAACATTACCAGTTGGGAAAGAAAATCCTCTTTTCTCTCTTTTCTGGAGGCTAACAATATATAAACTGACATTAAAAACCCAGGGTACAGCAGAAGACATCTGCACAGATGTCAAACAGAGGACTAGACTATAGTAGCAGAATTTTACTTTATTTTGAAGACAACAAAGCCTTGAACTCTCCTGTTAATACTGTTAAATTAAAATGTATTGAAAGGGACAGATGAAATTTTAAAATTTAAATCCTTCAAAGCACATGCCAAAAGTCTTTGTGGGAGTTCTTACCTTCTAGAGCAATCGACAGAACCGAATTCTCTACGAGCCAATTTAGCAGTCGGTCTGTATCTATCGCATTCTTCACCGACTTGGAGACAGTGCTGTCTTCTATTAATTTTGTTACCTAGAAGTTGCAAACTGTGAGATTCTAACAGTGCATTATGCATGCACACAATGAAGTCTATTCAAAAAGGCTTATTATGAAGCTTAAGCAGGAATCCCAAAATATTTTGAGTACAGGAAGTGTTTGGGATTTTTTTTGTTTGGTTGGTATTAGGGGCTTGTTGGATTTTTTGTTCATTTATTTGTTTGGGTTTGTTTTTTAATAAGCTGTTTAAAAGCAAATTCCTAACCAGAAACACCTTCTCATCAGTCTCTGATGCAGCAGAATCTTATTCTCATTATGACACAGAAAAGCTGGCCTTTGCTGCCAGGTATCTCTCTACAGATACACCAGAAGTAGGTTATCTCAGCCTTCTGCTTGTTACGCTCAAATCAGTGTCCTATTTTTTATCCAATACTGAACTGATACAGGCTCCTCACTCTAGGGAGAAAGAGCACATTTCTGCTACAGCCTTCAAAAGCTGCACTCTTTTAACTTCACACAGATACACAGCATTTATGATTAAGGACCAAAGAGCAATGAGGTCTAACATCTCAATTTTCCAATAAATAAAGAAGGAAAAAGCACAAAAGAGGGACTCAAACACTACAGTCTCTGCACACAACCATAATAAAAAAATGCAATTACATAGTGCAATGACTTGATACGGGTGAACTGAGATATTAGTGGAGGTTTAAGTCCCATTTGGTCTTTTTCTATTTTCTACCATTAAAAGGAAAAAAAAGGGATATGCCACAGGATACTCAGGATTATCTCAAAATGAATATTGAACGAATAACATGGACCATTGCCTATAAATCAATCTCAAACCACACTTCTTAGAAAAGGTTCAAGTTATGTCTAGTTCTTTCTAGTTTGGAGGCCACAGCCCTTGCAGTGGCTAACAAATATTAAAACAACTCCTGAATAAATACCACAAACAACTCCTGTCATATTAACTTGTTTTGGTATTTATCGTGAACTGAGCTTTTGCTAAGGCAACATAATTTGTAAAGAAATATTGTGCCACCTCTTTTTTTAAGGTTGTGGTTTTGGTGGCTTATTAACAACCTATCCCACTTACACACATGCACATGAGCACACACGCACACATACAAAGCAAACCTACTTCTTTGAGGGAATTCATCTTTGCACTGAAGTGAGGAGATTTCAACATGCGCAGCAGGATGTCCAGCCGTAAGTCATCGACTGCAGTGACCAGATCAGGTTGGAAGCGCATACACAGCAGTTTGATACCAGACAAGAGCTCAGGGATACTGACTAGTCTCTGTTTAAAACAAAACAAAAAAGGACAAATAGAGACATTGCTATTTTTGCTATTCTGTTTCAAAGGTCTGTGATCCACAAAGAGTAGGTTTAGTGACCCAGCACAGACTCTTTAATCTATGAAATATAGTACCATGTACATCTTAAAGTACATGTACATCTTGTACTCCAGAAATTTTAAGATAACAAAACCATCGGTTAAAGCTACAGATTTGGTACACTAAATTGCTCCCCTGTAGCTCCACAACCTATGAATACTTTCCAGTTAACAATTAACAATTTAAGTCTTATCTAAAAAGTCAACACTCAAAAATTTAATAGAACTGAATGCCAAATTCAGGGTAATGCAGGAAGTAGCCACAAGTTATTTACATGGACACTTCACCAACAACTACCAAATTATCAGAAGTAAAAAGCTAATGCAACAGTCATATGCACACAAATTATATGAATTTCACTGACTGCATGATAGGAAGCATCTTCAAGTCAGTTAGAGAAGTAAGCATTCAACATGCTGCACAAGGGGACCAATAAAACCAAAAATTCAACAGCAAAAGTGGCAAAAAATTTTAAAAAGGGTCATAATGTTAGATATCTACTGAAAAAGGTATTGAATGGAATTGGGTAAATGCATTTTGATCTATGTCATTCAGTCATAGATCGATGACAGAATTCAGAACAGGCTGTATTTTTGCCAGTGAAAATAAAGCTATTGTTTTAGTCTACATTGCCAGCATTTCCAAAACACACAGGAAGTTATTCCTAAATATTTAATATGTAAAACATTACCTTGTCTTTCAAGTCCTTCTCTTCTACATTCTGTACATATTTAATCATTTTATGAATGACTGGATCCAGCATGGGCTAAAGAATGTGAGAAAAGGCATGACAATCATTTTAATGTTTCCTGAAATCAATTACACTACTCAAAAGACGTGGCTGCAGCAAAATGAAATACTTAGCTGAAAGCTCACCATTAGCTTAGACATAAAGCAACACCTATAACATACATAAAACTATCCTGAGAGCTATGTCCAGAAAAAGAAGCAATTAGAGTAAGAACCCATTTCACATCACTGTAATGCAGCTTTACAAAAACTGACAGACTGATGGACCTCTCAAAATGCATCAGTTATTAGGTGCATGTGCCTCTCTGACTCTCATGGGCTTCTAAACTATATCCTCTTCAAATAAATATTTTTAGTCACGTACTAACTCAATATTTTTTGTTGGTGAGTGCAGGTGTGAAGCCTGGAGTGCATCTGCACATACGAATATATCATAGTGAAATTTTTTTTGCAGTACCACAATTTTTGCAGTGTAAACTCTCATATTAATGTGTTTGATCTCAGGCAGCAAGTTAAACTAAATGCAAAACCCATCCATCAGGCTGGATTCATTTCCCACATGGTTTACACAGATGAAGCTTACTAATGGCCGTGGTAAAGCTTCTCTCTGTTGCAGATGCAGATACGTGACTACAGATCACTGCTTAGAAAAAGAATCTAAACATTGTCTGAGCCCTTTATTAACCACCTTCAGGATGCTCAAAATGGTTCCTTTACTTTCTGCAATGTTAGGTTTGAAGGATTTTCAAATTAGTCACCAGTTTCACACCAACACAGTTGGAAGCAAATTTTCAGTCCTCTGACAACTCATAACAAAGACATTTTACCTGTACTACAGAAGAGTTAAGATATTCTGCACAAACTCCAAATGGCTGAACTAATGCAGAGATTGCCTGAAAGACAGACAGCAAGTATTTAGGTGCACATGTAAGAGATCTTTGCATAGTTAGCAATCTGTATCTTAAAAAGCAAATGAAGATGAACAAGTATTATTTATCTCAGTAATTTCCAGTCACTTGCAACGATTGTTGTAAAGGACTTGTACATCAAAAACAACACATAGTTCAGGAAAGATTTACTCTATGGTACACACTAGAGTATGTGCTATATATTATATATGTTATACATGGCATACAGTATGTGTTATATACTTTTGCCTGAAATAAAAAGCGCCTTCCCCGTTTTCACTAGTCTTGGTCCTCTCATCATCCTGTTCAGTCTTCTCTGACTGATCCTGTTTCAGTCAGAGAAATAAACAGACGGAAAGGAACACATCACATTTTGCTTGCTCTCTACAGCAATGAGAAGTGTGAATGCAAAATTTAAGGTTAAAGCCATATGGCAAATTTCTTTCCCCAAGCATTACGTGGGAGAAAGCTCTTGTAAATGTGTCATATACATGTCAAGATCCCTTCAACGCATGATTTTAAAGTGGTATCTATTATCAAAGAAATTAAATGTATAAAGGCATTATCAAAATCGGTTTCTTCTCACATTGGACCAAGAACTGTAAAACTGAGTGTGCACCAGTGCAATCAAAGGCCTAAATTAAGTGACACTGACCCAGATTTCCTTCCTAAGCAAGCAGTTATTAATCATTAAACAAAGTCCAAGTCAAAGTTTCCACTGAAGGACTGGGATGTAAATGGTGTTTCCTTACTCTTCTGTCATGCTCACATATCTCTGTATAAAGCAACAAATATCAATATCCCAAGAAAATGAGTTGAATTCTCTCTAATGGCATTTCACTGAAAGCAGACCGATTTTGTACTGGGGGATAAAATTCCAAATGACATTGTTTGCTTCTACCCATCTCATTCTTCAAACTGTGAAAGATTCATAAGTCTCCTGAATATAGGTTAGGAAGCCAAAACTAGCCACGTTAGGCTTTGACACCAAAAATAGTTTAGCACTGTTGAACCATTCAGTTTTTAGACACAGCTTTTGAAAAGTTGTTCAGGATTAGACACTGTCTTTCTAAGGATTTTTTTCCTTAAACTGTGATTTTTATAATAAATGACAGAAGTCAATTCACTTGCAGCTAAATTCAGCTATGGATAAAGTAAACAGAAAACCAGGGACATACTGGTGAACATATAGTGAAACTACTTTGATTGACATTTAACCAGAAGGCTGAATGTCAGCAAAAAGGTACACTAATTTTCCCTCTTTTTTGTGACGTCTCCAAAGCTCTTCAGTCAGAATTCTTCTGTACAACCTCATTTGACCTTCAGTCTGACAGCACCTCTCCAGGGCTCTGTGGGAATGTTGCTCTGATACCAAAGCAAAGGTAAGAGCATTGCCAAAAGGGACACTGCTTGTTCTACGTGAAGGGTGTAAAGGAAAGGGAGAAGTCTCATGACAGAAGATGAACTCACCCCAAGTTCAATATCTTCTGAATTGAGTTTGGACTGAATTGCTGAAAATCCACCCAACTCTGCAAACTGAAATAAAATAATCAGTATTATGTAGTGAACTACAGTATTAAATAAGAGATCATAGAAAATACTTCACTAACAGTTACCAAGATGCCTACAAGTACCCTCTGACATGGAATATTCCACTCAAAATAAGCTTTATGTTTTCATGGGAATTCAGGGGCACACTGGAGAATTCAATGCAATTATACCTGGTTCCAGAGTTTAAACATCAAGCTACAAACTCTGTCTTCAGTAAAAAAGGACATAGGGAAGAAAGTGAGACCACATACAGCAAGAGCTTACTAGCCTGGCACTTTTGATTGGAAGACTTTTGCTTGCAGCCTAAGCTGAGCTCTTGACTTCCTCTAGCCATAGCTACCATGCTAGGGTAAGGGTGCTCAAGGGAGAAGGCAGCAATTCAACAAGATGTAGTTTGCAAGGCCCTTCCCTACATATAGGCAGGATTAAGATCTCAAACTGTATTTTTGTGGTTGTCAGAAAAGTGAGTGAAAAAATGAGTCGGAGTGGGGTGGGGGGGAACAAAAATTATCTCTGAAGACAAATAATTTAAGTGACAAACAACAATTCTGCTTGGTTTACATTTACATACCCTGTTTACCAGATCCACCAGCCACCCGTGAGGTTCCTTGAACAATAAGAACATTAATAAGTTAGTAGCTGCAACATCAACGCTAAACATTTGTCTTCTAAAACAGGAATTTGGACAAACACATTCAGCCTGTTAACCCACACCTCAAATGTTATGTTAACACACTGTTATTTCAAAGGAAACAGCAGGTGTTTGTAACAGCTCCTTTACTAAGCACATAGCTGGAGTTCTGGTTGGTTCTCATGAGCATCATCCTTTTTTGGACTCTGCTTGACATCACTGCCCATGTGCTGTGGCAACAGTACACACTGTGGCTGCTGACTCACAAGCAACTGTATTTATAGAACATTAACAGCATGGAACAGTGCTAAAGAACCTTTCCCAAAGCAGCAGATGTAGAATTTTCTTTCTGTGGCCACAAACTTGTTTCCTGAAGGAGAGATCAACTCCACTGATTCTGTTTTAGACCCACCCATCTGGAACAACTGTGACAAGACAGTGCAAACTTCAAAAACTGCCTCCTTGCCAGTGTGTCTGACATGAGGATATCATATCCCTTGCTGTCAGAAAAGCATGAATTCTCTGCTAGAGCTGAACACTTGGAGTTATCCTGGTCATTTCACACCAACAATCAAACAGATGTCAGTCCTTAGATACACAGATCTACCCGTTATGTACTTCATGTCTAAAGCAGCACACAGACTGTTGTGTTACTTTAGACATGAAAGTACAGAAGTTTCTAAATCTAGCCTCTAACAGAGAACTGGGACAATTTGAGAGGACAAATTCATTTCTACAGACCAACATATACTGAAGATGTATTTGCTATAATTCTTGGTGACACATTTAAGCTTTCTTGTGCTATAAATACCTACTAATCAAACAATCTTTTCTGAAACAAAAACATCTACACTAAAAGTAGTTTTTAGGGCATGGCCACGCTTACCTTTTGAAATGTGGATATGGGTGAGACAGCATGCATGTTCCCCTCCCCAAAAACTTCTGCCCAGTTTCTCTGGCACACCTTCATTCGATTCTTGAAATGATATTCATTGTCGGGATTAAATGCCTTGAAAGAACAATGAACACCATGGATTATGCCAGCCTTGAAACCTATCTTGATAATATTTGACTTCTTCAATCGAGCATTTTCTGGGTTGGCAGTTAAAGATCTAGCGAAAAATAAAGTTGAACAGAAGCCCCCTGCTCCAGCCTCTCAGTTCTCACTGTATAAAGCATTCTGAAGCTTCCATTCTGTACAGACAATACCCAATAACCATGTGAGCCAGAGAGCTGCAAAAAGGGGAGCTCAACTCAAAGTACCAGTTTTAAAAAATAAACAGTGAAGTGACAGTAAATGTGACTTTTTTTTTTTTGAGACTGCTAGTTTTCAGAAGTTTCTCACCCCTTTGAATTGTATGCTGGATGTAAAAGATCTGCAAGCAATGGCTGCAGATTTTAAAACAATAAACTACAACTCACAGCTGGAAAAAGCATCAAGACCATAAATACAAAATGCCAAATACCCAGATATCAGAAATTGCATCAGAGAGTCAAATACCATTGTAAGTACACCGAGCAGGCCCACGGGAATAGGATCTTGTTTTACTCTCTCTGCAACCAGGTCCACTAGCAGCATAAGCATGTTGTATATTCCTTCATGGATTTCAGTTCCCCATTTGTGAACGGCACTGGATGTTAACAGCTTAAAAAGAAAAAAAAGTGATTTTTTTTAAAGTTTGAGCACAATCACAAAACAGGAGAAAGACTGTTTCCAGAGCAAATGCTTCCTTGGAGTGCACTAATCACTATCTGGTGTGTTTTTCAGATGTTCTTCCTGCACTAATGCCTTAAGAGTTAATTTAATTTGTAATTTTGCTGAAGAACACCTTAAATCACACTTCATGACAGAAAATAAAATGTATCAAACTGTTTTCCATTTCCACGCACTGGTAAAGACTGTAACCTTTGCAAAGAACAACTAATATGAAACTAATTTGCTTGCAGATTGAACTCACAACTATTAAATCTTCAAGTAGGCAGTCACAAAGCTGAACTGATTGAGCTGTAATAACCATTTACCAATTCACACTTTTTGAGCAGCCTCTATTGGAAAACAAAGGCCATGTACCATGAAGAGAGAGGTATTTAATCTGCTTCCCACCTACTGAAACATGTTCTTTGAATCCGGTCTCATGTTGTTTATAAAGGACACTAGGCTGCCATCTGCAAACTTCATTTAATGTCTGCTAGCTGGGTCTGAACAGAAGCAGTTAAAAAACTTAATAGTTTAAATACAATTATTTTTTGTACCATTAATAGCGTTTCTTGCAAATATTTCAGCAAATTGTAATTCAGCACATTCTAAACTTAGATTTCTACAGATTATTCTTCTGCAGGAACTATCTACACCATTTATTTTATATGCGAAAAACACCAAGTGATATAAAACTATAGTATGTAAGGTTATTACTTTGATACCCAAATGGAAAAAGAATTTTTCCCTTAAATTTCTATCTTCCCTAAATATAATTATATTCTCATTAATTTAAGACTAGGACTGAGTAACTTTTAAAAAGGTGTATATGTGTTTTTATGCATATGGTTGAAAAACTGGGCAAGAAATTTAGACAGTATCCAAAATGGATGGAATAGTGGGAAGTGAATTGGTTTGGGAAGCTCTTTAGAGAAAAGTCACAGAGACCCAGAGAAACACAAGGCATTAAACACTGAGGGGAAAGACAAATTCTAAATGGATTGTGAAAAGAAATTAGCAATCCTCTGAAGAAGGAGCAGAAAGAATAGTTAAGGGAAATCAGACTGTGAACTTGCCACTAATGACCTTATCCAAGGGTCTTTAAACCTGTCTTTAGGCTCTGCTAATTATTACAGAGCTCTTCATTCAAGGGAAAAAAGTAAAGAAAAAAGCTTTGTATGATTTTAATCTAAGTTTCTGTATGTTTTAGTCTAGGAAAATAATTTGAGTGTGACTGTAATCTAAGAACACACTCAGCAGTTGCCATAGTTTCTCAAGTCTGGATTACAAAACACTACTTCCACCATGAACAATGCAAAGAAACATTGAATTGGTCTGCTGTACCTACTTACCTTTTTAAATGCTTCAGGCATGCATCTGTCCATAAATCTCTTGCAATTCTCATCGGAATCAGAAAGACCTTTACAGAAAGGAGAGTGCATTTTAAAAGTATTTTTAAAATATACTTTTTAAGATTACCTCAGGGATCTCATCACAAGCTTTTGGGAACACCAACCCAAACCAGCAGTAAAAAAGTGCTATTGTTCATTCATAAGTAGCGTGCTTTTTCAGCAACAAAATGCATGAGTCAAGAGAACTGCCTTTCAGAACTAAGGAGTTTCACAATGTCCACCTTTTACAAACTCTTTAAGCATTCTCACCATAAGTAACTTGTAAGCTTCAAAGTTTACAATTTGTACATCATTACTGATGCTTCACAGCCTCCATCCAACCCCAAATCTAAGCACAGCCTTTTAACAGATTAGAAGCAAAGAAGCAAATCAGAATCACTTAACTTGTCTTCTTCCAAGAGATTACAACATCCCTTTAGTCTGCCATCAGGCATGACAGAAAAAACATCTTGTACTCTCATTATATACCAGTTGTTGGGCGTGGTGCCTCCTTAACACTCTTAACCCCAGCCAAACTACTGAATACAGAAAAGTCAAATTCGGGTCTAACACAATACAAGCATTCCACTAGGGAAAAACAACGAGTTATACAAGCGTGCCACAGCATGGATTTAGATGACAGCTTGTTTTTACGAATGGAAAAATAACCAGCACAATGACAGAAACGAGTCAGTAATTCAGCTCTGAAAAACTGTAATTTCTACAATCATTAGAACATAAAGAAACATGTGCTCCCGTTTTTAAAAAAGCTTAAGTGAACGAACTATTTCAGAGAAAAAGAAAAGAGATCAACATTCTTTTTACAGCATTGGGTGGAACAGTTCACTGTTAACCACTTTCCCAGAGATGTGATCAGGGTGCCAAGTAAACAACTGCTAGATTAAAGTGAAACACACAACTGCCCAGCATACTGTCTGTGACATCTTTTGAACATATAATCCGCATATTTGTGGAAAGAGAACTTACCCAGTCTTGCTAGGTAGGTGGATGCAATTAGGCACTTGCCTAGAGACTCCTCCCGCTTGTAGGGTATGGACCAGTGATCTGTTAAAACTCTGCTCTCCAGTTCATACAAGTTAGTTGTTGGAAACTCAATCCCTTCACCGGAGCAATTCCCATTTTCATCATTTTTCTGGGGGGGGAGGGAAAAAAGAAGTTCAGGTAAAGCAATTTCTCAGACACACTAAAGAGTTTAGTAGCTTCAGAAAAGGCAGCTGTGCTTGTAACAAGCATGTCAAACTCTCAACCCTGAGGCTGCTTGTGTTTTTCAAAGTAGAACTTAACATTTCAATTTGAAGGGATTACATACCTGTATGTATTTCATGCTACTATGTTTACATAACTAATTGTTAACTAATTGCCTATTTAAGAGGCAAATCTTGTTCCTTAGCATATCAGATCCTAGAGCCAAGTGATAAGTACTTCCAGTCCCTGTGAGACTGTAGAGTACAAATCTTGATCTCCATAGATCTGCATATTAATCCTCTGTTCAACAACTGCTGTAGAATATGGGAACAGTTTATTCTAAGGCAGGTGCATTTCATCCCATCACATCAAGAAATACTGGACACTGTTCCAGTACAGTGGGATTTATTTACTAGCTAATGAAGAAAAATGTGCATCTCAAATATAATTGTCCAACAAGGAAACCACAATTGTCCTTCTCCTGAAGTCAAAACGAGTTACTGGCAAATATTACAGAAGGGAACAGGGAAAAGGCAAGCAGAGGACTCCAGCTAAGCTTTACAGGTTTACTTGCTAGTGCCACTAAACAGCAGCTCTTTCTGTGTACAGGACACAGAATTACCCCCTGGTCTTCGCTAAGTACCATGTTAGGTAACTGTCTCAGCAGCGCCAAATGAAGAGCAGACAAGTTATTCATTTATTTTCTTTTGTTTGTTTTTTAACCTTGCATCCAGTTACCCAATGTGTCAAAGAGTTCACATGGACTACCTTTCCCTGCCTCCACAACAGCAGGCAAGGCAAGCAGGAGAAAGGACAGAACGTCTGGATCAGGCCTGGCAGCAAATGGAGTGACTGTCAGAGACAGCGGAAAACACAACCACAGTGATGGTAACAAGATCCCACTGAGAGAGAAGCCAGAGACAGAGGGAGGAAGGACAAGCAGGAAATAGAGTAAAAAACAGACAGTGTCAGGAAAGTGAACAGAATAGAAATAAACCAAAAGAAAGAACTGAACTCTGGAGGACGTGGTATACAAAGAATGAAGTCAATGTATGTGCACAAGTGTGCTTCCAGCTCTCTGACTGCATTTGCTATTCGTAGGATTAGACTTGTTTTTAAAAAAGTAAATGTGTCATTCACATAATGGTTCAAAAATACTGAGCCAAGAGAACAGCATAAAGCTTATATTTAAAGTTCACTGATTGCACACAGGGGCTGGACTTACAGTTTTGGAGAGCAGCAGTAAAATTAACAGGAATGATACAGAGTGCTCAGAATAACCACACATGTCAATGTTTGGGAAGGAAGGTGCCACCTTTCTCCAACCCCTTACTAAACATTTAGTCCCCGGTTTGCCACTATAGGAAGTTGTACTTCAATAGGCCTGAAACTGGTCACCTGATCCAACACTGTGCATGGAAGCCTAATGTAATTCCCATCTAGTAAATCATGCCCTGTTTAAATACTTCAGGTTTTGAAGAAGAAATGTTTGAAGGTCTAAACGAAAAGACACTGAAATTATTTACAAGCTGTTTTTTTTTAGGAATTATCCTGATGTATTGATCAAACAGTTTTCAGCTTTTGTAAAGAACAGCCCAAGCAGAGCACAAATCCATTTCCTATAGAAAACAAGGGTGAGGTTATAAAGAAAGCCCTCACAGTAACAGGATGGGATACAGCTTTTAGTATAATAAAGGCAGACTAAGGATAAACACACAATTGCTGAGCACTAAACGACTGCAGTTCAGCCCAGACTTGCAGCCAAGGAAAGCAACGTTTCAGCAAATGATTACAGAAACTGAGCTACGGTTGCTCCATTCTCTGGAGGAAAGTGTTCACGTTAAATAAAGCCAGTGTTAGCAATAGACAGTTTAAGAGCTGCAGAGTAGTGCAGACCTTCAGCTATTGCTGAAAAACTCTGCCTTTTGTGTTCTCCCATCTGCATCCAAGCAATGCTGCTCTTTCTTTATCTGTTTCCACACAAGTGATTGCCAGTGTCCATAATACGGAAATTCACACGGAATGAGTGAAATAACACATTCTTCACTGTACATTCAGTTCCCACATTATCATAAATTGTGCTTAGGACATGTCTGGATTGAGTTTACCAACAATGTAGTGAAAAGATTTTTTTTTACACCAAAAAATGAGCGTGGTACTGGGAATATTGTCCTAGTAACAATGGTAACTCTTTGCATTGAAGGAGCATGCTTTTGGCACATTCCACTAATTAGGAAACAATGAGTCTTGCTGATCAGCTTTCTGCTACCAAAACCCTGCCCAGAAAGTATCAAGTTTAATTATTTATTAATTTTAGAACACATCACACACACATGGTTTCACAGGTACTGTGAAACCTGCAGGTCTCAAATAAATGCCCAGGTAGTTTAAAACTCAAATTCTCCTTCAAACCATTAATATATTTAATACTCTGCATTTCTGGGAGATTACAGCTATGTTCACTGTATATTAGCACAGACTGAGTCCTGTTTTTTACAATGTATCTACTACAAGTAACAGTCTCTTTAAAGACTTCTTGCTGCTCTTTCCTAATTAGTTCCAAACTGTTCACCATCCAACTTTCAAATCGATTTGCACTGCTCTTTAAAGCGAGGGATTTATTACCAGCAGCCAGCAGCTGCTGCAGCACGAGGGGAAACGTCAGCTCAGCTAGGCTCAGCTCTTGCATAATCTTGTGCTGGCTGGAGATCTTGCACACAGATCTCATACTCCAACACAGGCTGGAGATCTCACTTGCTCTGTTAACACTCACGAATGCAAAACAGCTCTGAACAGGCCCTCACAATCAACGCCTTGTAACTCAGCAGCTCAGAACTGTCATTACAGACTCTACTGACCACAGGTCCACGGAGGAAATACAAGCTTTTGAAGAATGATTATGGTACATGTGAAAATAAATAGTACGAAAGGCCATGTCAGCCTCCTGAAAAGTGGTTTTCTGGATCTCTTTTTTGGAGAATTACATGGGTTTTGTTTGCTTGTTTATTTTTTAATATATATATATATATAAAACTACCTCCTTCCCCTCAAATAGGTGACTTAAGTATGGTGTTTGCCAGGTGATGATGACCTGTATCAGGACTTTGCAATTCTGGCTGAACAGACTTAACACTGAACTGGCACCTGACATGTTAAGGATTTGTAGGAATATTCTCCAACAGAACAGTAAAAAGCAAAAAAAAAACCAAACCAAAACAAAAAACAAACCCCTGTTCCTGGTAACCAATGTAATCATCCAAAGATGAACTGTCTAAAAGTCTGTAAGGATCATTGTTTTCCGCAATAGGAAATCATGGTGCACATCACACAACTGTGACTATTCTCCCTCCTTCAGCTGAAGTCTTGAGACCAAAAAACTTACGCTGGCAATCCTTTAATATCATTTTCCATGCCTTCTGATATATCTGTTACTATATAAAAGCCCTGAAGATCCCCTCACTCTAACAGTCTTGACTCTTCTGGCTTATTTTCAAGGTGTGAAAATACAGTAATGGCTAAACACACACACAAGCTCCCAGGAGAAATACTCTCACAGGAACAGGCTTAAGCAGTGATTCAAGATTCTCACTCTGGGGACCTGGTACCTCCCACAGTTGCTTGCAAGGCTGAATAAACAAAAATTGTTAAATATATGATCAATAAAGCATTGCTTAAATCTCTAGTAAAAAACCTTCCATGGAAGAGTAACACAAAACAAAAATCAGCCCTCACACAAAAAATGAAATATAACTTAATTGCCAAAAGGTCACAGTTCAAAGCTTCAAAATGTATTCCTGTAGTACTCAGCTAATTAACTAATCAAACACTCTTTAACTAAAGCCACTGACAGTTCCTATACCAGCTGCTTTACATAAAATAACAAGGAGTTTAAGAATAGTTTTGATGCTAATTGACAGCCTTATAACGAAATTACAGTCAAACTGTAATTTAAATTTGTTAATTTGATTTTGATAGAAGACTACCAACAGAATTTATTATTACCAGAGCTAAGTCACATCATGTGCTCTTGAATCTAATATAATTTAGGAAAAAAAAACCAAAGTCACATTTCTTTCAACAAGCAACAGGATCAGACTTTCTAAGACACCAGCAGACCAAGCAGTTCCCTTCACTCTTATGCCTCTTTAATAACTGATTTTCACAAAATAACCATCATTTTGTAGCCAAGAAAACAGATTTTTGACATTCCACTGCATTGCTAAAAAAAAACCCAAACCAACACCCTATTTTGTCATTATGTGCCTACATAATACAGGACAAAATTTAATTGCTCTGAAAAGCAGTAATGGAAAAAATGCATAAAGCCAGAATTAGCAAAAAAAAAAAAAAAAATCCTAGGCCCACCTTTCAGTTTTTATCACAGTCAGCATAAAGAAATCAATTTTTCAAAGCTTCAGCTTCCCCAGCTGTAAAGTGTCAGCAGTGATGCTCCCTGTGCCACAGCACACTGGTGCACCACTCACTAGTGTTTGCAGAGTACTGCAATGCTCAGGTGGAGGCAAGGTGAGAGAAATACATCAAATACCCATAAAAATAGAGCATTTCTCTGCTCTCTGATCTACTATGCCCATCACTTTGTGGGAGAGCTATGAATCCTGAAGTCATGACCTGACAGTCCTTCCATCTGCCAGACTATTGATTAAAGCAGCTCTTACTTTCACGTCTGGCTGTCAATTCTTTTTTCTGTTAATTAACTCTTTAAAGGAGGATATTCTGCTACCTAGAACTGAAACACAGGGGTAAGTATTCAAAGGATTTCAAATAAATCAAAGCTACCATCTTGTACTTACACATGAACATGCTAAGCATGAGGTATTGAATTTTTTAAAAAAAAGTTACATTTTTAAACCTGTAACCTACTTGCTTTTTATAAACTGGTACTCCAGAAGCTTAAAGAACTTCTTTAAACTCGTGTCAAGTGGCAGATGTGGGAGCAAAATTGGAGAGTATTTCCTAGTTGCCTGTTCGTGCCATCATATAAAACCCAGTTGATCCATATTGCTAAGAGCAAGCTTGGTATCTTGTTGTGAGTATGTCAGTGTTATTAAGACTCAGAAGATGGTGTCATGTATGGAATTTCCAGATTATGTTTCTCATTTGGCAATAAGAAAACCTACTGTGACTTCTTGAACATTTTACTGACAAACAGACATTTACTTGCAAAGTATAGCAACAGTTTTTAACTGGTTCAAGTTCTAAACAGATGCAGCATCTTACCCCTGCATTGTTATCCAGAGAAACGTATCTTTATGGAAAATTTCTGAGCACAGTGATAGATAGGAATGTCTTTTGTTATTCATGTTAAGAGAACATAAGCTTGTTGGGGGTATACACGGATGTTTTGCTTTATTCTTTTTGCATAGAAATGAAATTCTTCAGATTTTTACCATGGACTACTTTACACAAGCAAATGCAGTCTTGTCATAAGAAAAAATATATTAGTATTTCATTGTGCTAATATAAAAGAATGATACAAGTCTATTACTAAAGAAAAATAAATCCTCCATTACAGACTGCCCTAACTGAAGCTGATTTGGACTCTCATCTTGTCATAAACGTGCCCTAAGGAAACTCCAGCTTATTTAGTGAACTTTCTCACAGAAAGTTTTGGACACTAACCTTAACTGAGAGTTGCACAAGTGCACTATCAAGAATGTATGATTAGACTAAACCCTAGGTGTAAAGGATTATAGCAAATTATAACCACAAAAATCCCATGGCTCCACCTTCCCTCTGCCCTCCATCTCTCACAACTAAGAACCATGTGAGACTAGGAATAAGAACACAATGTGAATTTGAAAAAAAATAAATTCAGCAAAGCTAGAAATTAACTTGGATTTTCTAAAAGCATTGCTTGTACTGCTCTCTCAGATTTCCAGGATGACAGTGTGATGTTACCAGGCAATATTTGCCAATGTACTTGCCTAGTTGTTCAGAGATAAACGTAGTCCTGAGCAGCACAGCAAAACAAAACAACTGAGGCTCTGTAAATATATCACTTGGATTAAAACATCCATTTACCTTCAACAATAAAAGGAGTCTCTTTGCCTTTTTATGCTACTATTACCACAGTTCTGAGTGCAATCTGAGCCAGAGATTCGCTACAACCACTTTTGGCAACATATTTTGAAGTTTGATAACAACTTGTAGGTGAGGGAGAGGTCATGGAAAGCACTGTTAGGAATGCCATTCATAAGGAACCAAGGAAAACACTTATCTTGCATATGTTTTCAGTATTCTTTATGGATATATTTAAAAACTTACTCCATTATCATAACTACAAACAGCCAGACTCACAGCTGATACCATTATTCCTCCCAACCCTTGAGTTTTCTTAAGCACAACCCCCCCATGTTTGTTCTCAAATAACTCAAAACAACTTTGTGTGATATCAGATAAACATTGTGCTTTAAAACAATAAAACAATGAATCACAAATGCTTAGCATTTCAGTACTTAAAACTGAATCAATACTTGCATCTCTGTTTGCCAAAACACCAGGCATTAATAGAGAAGTGCTGCAGAACCACTAGATATTTATTGTAACGTTTTAGCAACCAAAGGTCGGGGTCTGAAAGGGAAAATTAATTCAATAATGCTGCTGAACACTCATCCGTCCTTCTGTTCTACAGACGTAAACTGATGTATAGTGAGATAGAAACCAGAACCGACAAAGCAGCTGATTTTGACAGTGTGTAATTACAAAAATGTGACTAATTAATATGAAAAAAATCTTTAAATGCCTCTCAAGACTGTTCTGCTGGGCATCAGAAAAGCCAGAATTGCTGTAAAGTAGTAAGCAGGAAGATCAAGTGGCAAGAAACTGTAAGCATACTGGCTTTTTAAATTAATTTTAATTTGGCCTGTGAAACATATATACCAAAGGCTACTCCTACAGCAGTACAAATACGTGGTTTTTTCAAAATAAAAGCTTAAAAAAACCCCAGGCACTTCCTTTCCATCTTTGCCCTTCTCATACAAAGACCTACTGTTCCTTAATCCAAAAGCAATCCAAATGATTTGCTGGAATTAACTTCTAACACTGGCTAATTTGTTTTTATTCTCATTCTTCCTCAGTATTTCACTTCCTTATTAAACAGCTGCCACAGAATAGCACTGTAAACTGGGAAGATGACCAGAAAATGCTTCCAGGGGACATTATAGCAGAGACACTTCCTGCCCAGCTGAGAAGTTGGCTATAGATCTGCCTCCTACCTCCGCTGACCCCCCAAGGCATCACCTTCATACCAGTAATTATAAAGTGCTCCTCTCAATCCACAATTATTCTAACGATCACATTACATGATAATGACTTTGTAAGTTATTCAAAACAAAGCTTACATTTAAAATTAACTGACGAAATTCTCACTATTACCCCTATTTTCCCTGATTTCATGCAGCATCTCTATTAGTCTGTGTTATGTCAAGAATGAAATGCAGGGTATTTTCTTTCAAATGCTTTCAAGGAAGTGTTAATGGAATCAGAACGTAAGAAGAGGTTCCACACCAGGGCCACTCATTTTTGAAAACAGTGATGCTGAAAATCAGGAGTGCTAAAATACTAATTCCACTTGACATTCTGATGGCATCCAGCCAGGGACTCAATGCCAAAATCCACCACAGAGCTTTATTTGATTGCTTAATTGTTTTACAAGGCCAATTCGCAGACAAGCCGCACTGTAAAACTTCCATATGAGAATGCAAGAAATAGTCACTTTTGCAAAGCTCAAGATTACTTGCAAGACAGGAGATTGACTTTAAATGTACAGAATTGCAGTGTGAAATTCACTTCATTTGCTTGAAGGCTAAATACCTTCTTTGGCTTTAAATAAATACAGCTCCTTCCATTCAAGGATCAAAGTACTCCACAAGCCTAATGTCCATGGTTCTCCTAATAAAGCACACACCATTATCCTCATTTTACACATTAAAAACTAAACCAGGGGTTAAGTTACACACCCACCATGACACAGCGCATCTGTGACAGAACTGCTTTCAGTCCTGAGCTCTAATAATGAGCAGAGGTAGGGTTTGAACACAACAGTTCTGCAGCATGACTAGTGAGAATGTTCCTGGCACTGGCACTCACTACGGTTGCCGGCCTGTTTCTTTTACAAAATCCCCTTCTCTTGAAATCAAACAGCACCTCAAAAGCAATCCTGGACAAGTTTTATTATAAACCTTACCTAGGAAAATCTGGTGCGTGTGAGCTTTTGATCCAGTTCAACTAAAACAACATAAATCAAAAGAGCACATGCTGAAGGGGACAGGAATAGCTAGAAGGTAACATAATCCGTTCATCACAATTTACCCAAAAGGTCGTAGTAATGACTCTCAGAAGCTGTTTTAAAAACAAATTAGGATTATTTTAGTGAAGGTTATGCAAACTGCTGTTACATGTTCAGTAGTTTTACCGACCCCTTACCACAATTTCAGGTTCTCTGGTCATATTTTCCACATTTGTTTAGCCTGCTCTTCTCCCTCTCATTCCTCTCAAATTCATTAAAGCCAGCAATTGTGGCACTTGTGGCAATTCATGGACACACTGACAGACGTTGTCATCACATTCATTTATAGTCTTGTCTTAAATTATAAGGATTCATATAGCAGTTCATCAGTCATATAGCGGCTTATCTGTCAGTCATATAAAGAGATGAGCATAGCATCCTTCACCCACCTCCCTCAGCAAAGAATCACACTGTGACAATCTGGATGTTGCCTAAGGAATAAACAGAAATTCCAGATTCTTGCCAAACTGCACTCATCAGATTTACTGTCAACAGACATAAACATAGAAGTTATGTCAAACAAGCAAAGTTACCTCTTCTAAAAGCAGGTGATTTCAGTTTATCAATGTGGTTTAGTGCTACACAGGGCAAAGCCACAAAACAGCTGTAAACCTGAAGTTGAACTTCCTGCTATTTCAGGAAGACTGCACAAATGAACTGAATCCCCCTTTGCATTTCCAAGTTTCTCTGGCCTTTTTCTTTTGATGAGTTAAGCGTGGTCATGTTAGCCCATCAATGCCAGAGGCACACCACAGCTATTAGCTTAAAACTGAATCAATTGCATGCTGAAAATGAAGTTTTAGCTCTCGTGAAAATGAATTTGTGCATATCTTCATCTCAAGCCTCACACAGAAGGCAAGCATAGAGTGTGTGTTGGGCCAGCTCACAGCAGCTCTCTTGCTTCTGGGCCAGTTATTCCAAATTTAGGCTTCTCTAACACTTTCAGACAGCCCTGAAGACCAGCAGTCTGGATCACTGAAAGACGATTCACACTGATTTTTACAATCTTATCTAAAGAAAACATGTTTTTACTAGTATGATATGTATCTGGTTGCTGTGCTGTTCTCAAAAGAAAACCAGGAGACAAGCCTTTCTTTGATCAACATGAATACTAAACAGATTCTAACATTATGTAATAGAGACCAAATAAGCATATGCAAACATAATGGATTCATTACTGATTAGAGAAAATGTAAAGTGTTTAATCATTCATAGATCTATTCTTAAATGCATGCTAAAGTGTACTCAGCCAAAAAAGGAACGTAAATTCAAAGTACAGACCTGTTACATGCATGTAATGAAGAATGACTAAAGCTTTCTTGTTATTTTTAAATTTAAAACATCTAATCCTAACTTTTGTTCATCAAGTACTAGACTGGAAATTTTTATTTAGGAGAAAATTTCTAAGAACTGTGCTCCTTTGATGTATATGTTCATGTACGTTGCTGATATATAAAATCCAAAAATCTAACACACCACAACCTCCCCACTGAATAAAAGTTAAAACCGGTATTATGCTAGAAAGAGAGATGATATTGAGACCAAGAAAACCAGAAATAACATCAGAATTACCACAAGACAGTATGGGGTACAATATGTTCCACCATAATGTGTATGACTACAATGAATAATATAGCTGCCTGCGCAATGGCTTTCTGTATAGCTTCACTTGCCATAAGCTTCTGCTGAATGGAAAACTACCGATTAAGCTGATTAATTACTGATTAACCACTTAAAGAATAGCTGTAGTTTATTAAACGTAATGCTAGATTACTTTTGAAGCATAAAACCCCCTAAGAACTGATCATATATAATTTTCCCAGTTTTACAAAGAATATGTCAAAAGCTGTTAGGTTGTACTGCAATACTGGACAAATAAGCACAGGCAACAATTACAATCTTAAGACTTTTACAAGTATAACTCTTCTATTACAGAAACACTGTTTTGCATACACATGCAGGAGCTGACAGATGCTCATATGCAGAAGAATCCAATTACTAAATTGAGGCCTGAATTTATATAGTTTCATGTAGCAAGACACCTCAGCTGTTCTGAAATGCCTGCTCTGTGCAGTGATTTGCCTCTATTGAAATGTTTTGGCTTCCCTCCTGTGGGTTAACCAGAACACCAGTCAAAGCAAACGAGAACGCGAGTGGCGAAGGAAACTATTACAAAGCATAAGTAAGTTTGATCAGACATACAAGTTGAAATAATAGGAGGAAAATCCTCTTAAGAGCTGTCAAAGTGTCATTTGCAATAGGAACAAGTGCAGGGGAAAAAAGTACTTCTCTGAAGTTTACACTGACAGCTTCTCTTGAAACGTCACACTGACAAGCCAGACTGTCCCAACCACGACTACATTCGATAGGAAAATCCACCCTCCGGGTGGCTACAGAGATCTAAACGCCAACAAGGAGAACTCTCATTCATTCTCAACCCTTCACAGCAAAGACTGAAAACCAGTTCCCCGACGCTTCAATCAGGCAAGTTAAACAGCGACTCCTGCGCAGCACACGTGCCATCCCATGGATCACCTTACTCCACAAGCACACATCAGCAGCTTATGGGAGCTCAGGATCTAACCCAGTTAACTCAGTGAACAGGATCACCTATCTTTATTCCGCGAGATTGGACGTCAACATGCTGAAGCTATGGATACGGATGATCTGTGCAAGTGTAGTTACGTACCAGATACGTGCACGTGTTCTTCATAAATGTATTTATAGATACATACACACACATACCCAGAAAGAGAGCACTTGCTGGCACAGCAACCCTCAGGATACTGCTCACCAGAGCCTAGGAGGGTACGTGAGTTTTCCTGGTTTGATTCACGTGCTTAAGCACCTGCTATTGACCAATTCTTGAGACAGAGGCTATGCAAGGTGGCCCTTGGGTACCACACAGCAAGGCCTTCTGCTGTTCTCATCCCCACGAGTTCCACAGTTTGGACACTACTAATTAGCTCTTTTCATATGAGAACTCTGGGAAGTTTCGAAAAAAAGACCTGGAGGAGGAGAAGGCTTTACAGGAAAGCGTTACACTGACTGTTCCAGGCAGCAAGGAAAGCATCATGAGCGTATTCGCTGGCTGAGCGATTCAGAGTTCTGGAAGAGGATGGAGGAGCGAAAAATGCAAACAAGGAGGAAGAAGAGAATCTGGCAAAGGTTGGTGTCCTCCAGCACATCTACTTCAGTTTCGTTTTGGATCAAAGCTATAAGTTACAAGTTAAAGCCTTGTTTTGAAAATATCTGACTTTACTGCGTCCCTATTTCAGAATTCACGCTCAGCCTATCCAAATAAAACCATACCTAAAGTCATACCCACACTGCACTTTCCTTCACATTGTGCAAACAGTTAACAAAAAAAAAAATAAAATAAACAGTCATTAGTCACTAGGATTATGCAAGAAGGCAAAAGAGGGGGGAGCAAAAACCAGAGCCCTACGGTGGCCACACATTCTTGGAATGCCAAGGAAAGCCTTGGGCGCGCTTCACCTTGCAGCGGTCGCAGGGAGCGGGCACGGGAGCACGGCGGGGAGCCCGGAGGGAAGGAAGCAAAGCGAGCGGACAAGGAGCCACCAGCCCTGGGGGTCCCCTGGGCACCCTCCCGCCGGCTCCAGGCCCGGGGCGACCCCCGCCCGCCGGCCCCGCCGCGGGGAGGCTGTGGCGGCTCCCCCGTACTGCCCGTGGCCGCCCCACAGCAGCTCACCTCGGTCTCCACCACCTCGTGGTACGCGGGCGGGGGATCGAAGCCGCCCCCGCCGCCGCCGCCGTCCCCGTCCCCGCCGCCCCCGCGGGGGCCCTGCCCGCCCGCGGGGGAGCCGTGCCCGCCCGGCGGGCCCTGCCCGCTCTCCATGGGCTCGTAGCCGCCGTAGTGGAGGCCGGGCCGCTCATTGGTGAGCAGCGCCACGGCCTCGTTGATGTCGTTCTTGGCCAGACGCAGGGCCTTGCGGATGGCGGCCGCGTCCGAGAAGCCCATGCAGAGCAGCGTGGTCATGTGCTGCTCCTCCTCGCTCTCCATGGCCGCGCCGGGGAGCGGGGCCGGAGGAGGAGGAGGAGGAAGAGGAGAGGGAGGAGGAGGAAGGGGGGGACACCCCCGCGGACCGAGGGGCGCCGGGCTCAGGCGCTGCCGGCCCCGCGCGCCGCCATGTTCGGGAGCGCCGCTCCCCTCCCGCCGCCGCCGCCGCGGCGGCCGCCCCCGCCCCGCCCCCCCGCGCGCCCCCGCCCCGGCCCCGCCCCCCCCGCGCGCCCCCGCCCCGCCCCGGCCCGGAAGCGGCGGCGAAACCCCGGCCCGGGGAGCGCACGCGGGGCCCGCGTCACGTGACACGGAGGGGTTTTGAGCGGGGGGAGGTGTGGGGGCATGAATGGACCGGCGTGGGAAGGGGGCGTGGTCAAGGGTCACGTGAGGGCGGGCGGCCGTGCCAGGGAGTGGGAGTGGGATCGGGGACGGGGATGGGGCCTGGGAATGGGGGCGGGGATGGGGATGGGGATGGGGATGGGGATGGGGATGGGGATGGGGATGGGGATGGGGATGGGGATGGGGATGGGGATGGGGATGGGGACCGGGACGGGGACCGGGACGGAGATAGGGACCAGGGATGGGGACCGGGATCAGGATGGGGACCGGGATCAGGATGGGGACGGGGGATGAGAACGGGGACGGGGGATGAGGACGGGGGATGAGAACGAGGACGGGGGATGAGGACGGGGACGGGGATGGGAATGGAGATCGGGTCTGGGACCTGGGATGTGGATAGGGACGGGAACTGGGACCAGCGATAGGGGTGGGGCCCGGGCCCGGGTCCGTAGATGGGGTTTGGGAACGGTACCGGGATCGGTAGCGGGACTGGGAGTGGGGACGGGGCCCGGGGACCTGGACTTGGACCTGGACCCCGACCGGGACCGGAACCGGGACCGGGACCGGGACCGGGGCCGCGTCGGGGGACAGAGGACCGGCGGAACGGGGACCGGCGCCGAGACCGACACCGGCACCGGCATCGGCACTGGCACTGGGACCTGGCGGTTCCTCACGGCCGGGCCGGACTGCCAGGGGAGCGCTGCGGGGAGTGGGATGTCGAGGGTGTCACCACACCTCCCGCCGGTGCCGGTGATACTGCCGTTAATCACGGCTCTTTTAGCGGACAGGTGCCGGTGGGGCGGTGAGGCTGTCACAGCGGACCACGACAGGCCCGGGGGGTGAGGAGAGGGTGGGCAAGGCTGGTATCCGTGGGCAGCTGGGAGTGCTGGGGGAGATGCTCTGGCTCCCGGGAGCACACCATCGAGTTATTGTCTCACTGCTGCCATCCCTCCAGCTTCCACCTTATTTCTCTCTAGAAATATGTTCTTTGAGCATGTAATATCACGAAGAAATTCTTCCCTGTGAGGGTGGTGAGGTTCTGGCACAGGTTGTCCAGAGAAGCTGTGGCTGCCCCATCCCTGGAGATGTTCAAGGCCAGGTTGGATGGGGCTCAGGGCCACCCAGGATAGTGGAAGGTGTCCCTGCCTATGGCAGGGGGTTGGAATGAAATGAGCTTTAAGGTCCCTTTCAACTGAAACCATTCTAGGATTCTATGATAATATAACAAGGAGAGATGCAAATCCACACAAAATGAAGCAAGGCACAATCAAGAAAAAAAAAATTCTAGTGCCCAAAGCAGAGAGTAAGTTATATATATTCCTTTAACACGCTTGATGAACTGCTGTAGTGCACAAAAGTCAGTAGTTCTGGATCTGGATCTCCTGGTACTCTCCCAAGTAAAATTTATCACCTCGTTGTAACAACGTCTTTTCTATATTCAGAGAAGAAGAGGAAGGAGGAAACAGATAAAAGATTTGTCAAGATCAGTGTTGGTATCTGCATGTACACATTTGTCTTTGAAGGCACGTATTTTCAGGCAAACTATTTTGTGTTAACAGTGGCTGACATTACTGAAGGCATAGGGGTTAGGAATCTAGAAACCACTGTCTGAAGTCTCAGATACAAATAACATTTATGATAAAGGAAACTTTCAAGTGTAGGGCACACCAACAGTATTTAGGTCTCTAACATGAACTTTCAGGGCTCAGCGTTGGACTCTGCTCCAGAGTTTGTCTGTAGACTGGTAGATCAGTCTGTTGGACAGGCAAGGTTTTAGATTAATTTTTAGATTGCAGTGATCTCATATTCCTTATATGACCCAAAAGGTAATCACAGCTCCTTCATCTTGCTTATTCATCTCTCTGATTCTTTTTCTCTAGGCTGACATTTCTCTAGGCTGACATCAGTGGAACGGAGGTAATGTGCATATGACTCTGATCTTCAGCTTCTGTATCTAAGGAAGGTCTTTCATTCAGGCTGATCTCCAGTTATAAAAGAAATTGTTATGGCTCAGTCTTGGCAGGCTTCAGAAAAACTCCAACACTTCAAATGCATTCAGTTAATATGCAGAATATTGACTCACTGCTTACTCATATGACTAGCATTTAAAAGACACTTTCATTTTTAAAGGATATTATAAATGATGGTTTAATCCTCACAGCCTGGTGAAGTCAGTTGGCATAATTTTCCCTTACTAATGGAAGAAATTTGTAGGAAAAAGTAAGATATTTATTAGATGTCATTATTGCTTTTAGATTTATTTCAAGGAAGTGCCCCTCTAATTTGTGCTGAGGTAACTATTGAAAACTCCCAAAAGTGATGGAGGAACTGACTGTAATCCCAGGTGACCGAGGAAAAAGAGACTGCTTTAACATTAAGTTACCTATACTCTGTAGTCCACTTGTTCTGAATGATGTTTAAAGGGAGTTTGAATTTACCAGTATATAGGAATAACACTTGGGCACAGCAGCTCAGCATTACTGATGATGAGGGGTGCTGATCCTCAAGTTAGATTTTACAGACTTCACTGACAACATCTCTCTTGGGACTGCTTAAAGGAAAAGATCACACATTCCAGCCTAGTGAAGGAATGGGTGCATCCTTTTCTAGATATTATTCAGCGTGGATGTCCCAGTTTGCAAATGTTTTTTATGCATTGTCAGTTTGAGAAAAGTTGCAGATGGAAGCACAGCAAACTTGTCTAACTGAGAACAAGGAAAGCAGAAAGTGAGTCTTTCCCTATGGGGCACCAGGAGATGCAAGGAGACAAGGACAGTAAGGAGATTGAAGAAGGGAACAGATCTCTTCAAGATCAGCCTTTTGATAAGTTGGAGTTTGTACCTGTGGAGTTGTCAGTTTGATATGACACACATTTACTAGTTATTTGATTGTATTACTTCGTGGAAGTAATACATGACTGCATCATATGTGTATCCTGAAACATGTCCAGATATGAGGAACCCCCGTGTTACAGAAGGGAGATATTTTTGAACAGAAAAAAACGTTATAGTAAGTGGTTATGCTGTGACAATGAACCTGGCTTTTTGCTTGACCATGATGTGGCCATGTAGCCTGAAAATGGAGTTTGATGGACAATTGCAATGATTTCTGCAGATATATTACTCTAGGAGTGTTTGAATAATTTGTCTTTAACTGAAAATGCTTTTATGCTTTTCTTCATAAGCTTGTGTCAAAGCCAGTCCTGTGTTTACAGCTCTCTCATTATTTAAACAGCGAATGCAGCGTGTCCCCTCAAAGGGAAACAGCTGTATTGTTCTGGTGGAACATACACATGGCCAAACTAAGAGGTGACTCCCTGGCTTGTTGAACTCGGAGGTTTCCCTTTTTATTTACATTTGTTGCAGAATTCCAGCCATAATCTCAGATGTAATTGGAAAACATCCTTTGCCACCCTGATTTTGTTTCCTTCTTTGTTGTACTGTCCTAGCCATGATGGTTACATGTATACTCAGAGGCTATGATAGAAGAGAATTTAAAGTTCATTGTGTTGCCCCCAAATCTTTGATTTCGCATATATGTTTTATTCAGGATTAAAGGGTATCCTTCTCATATTTTGTTAGAAGTACCATAGGAATATATTACTGAGAGAAGCTTACTATGAGCTAAAACTTACTGTTTATAAATAATGACAAAATATGGAAAATTAGGAAAAAAATTAATGACAGGGCTCCACCACCCTATAGTACATAAGCACAGAAGGAGTTGTATGAAAACTGGGGTTACAGTATCTAGAAAAAATTCCTTTGCAGTTGTTACATGAATGAAGAGTGTGTGTGAGCCTGTATGAATCCCAGCTCCCTCATTTAGAAGGGAAGAATGCTCTTTTTTTCTGATTGATGTCAGTGGTAAGAGCTTCTGTCCTATCTGCCAGATGAACAGAAACACTCTCCACAGGCTGCAGGGTAAATGCTTTTTTTTATAGACTTGAATTTGACTAACAGAAGAGTCGGCAAAGCAATTGGTGGTGTCTTGCAGGAAATCTCATCACCCAATGGAGACAAGAAGGTGACTTCCTGGGGAGAAGTATCTTGTCCCTGTACCCCTAGACATACTAAACATTGACAAGAGGAACGTGTTTACAAAGGTTTCCCTAATCTTATGTTTTGGATGGACAAGGCACTTGCTGCTTAGTATAGCTGGCTGTTGGGGCAGAGAATCTCTTCACTATCTGAGGAAAGAATATCTGAGATATTTTGGAACCCAGCTTTTGTACAGTATTGCAAAGAATTAATTTAGGTTTTCTGGAATGACTTTATCTTTCCTTCCTTCCTTCCTTGCATCCCATGTCCCACCCAGTCTCATCCAGTTTCCTGCTTCTGGTTTATTTATAGCCAAACGTAATAGGTGGGTTTTAAAGAAGTGCCTCGGGGACCAGATAGCACAAATCCCTCTGAATTATTGAAAAGCACATTTTTTATATGTATATATTGATGTTTGGTTGCTTTTAGCAGAGGGGGTTAAAAACATTTGTATCGTGAAAAGCTATGTAACCCCCCTGCAAAGTACAGTTGCAATGACAGCTAACAAAGCAGATGCACAGATGCTTTTGACTGCTTGGGTAGCTGTGCAGCCTCACACAAAGCAAAGATTTTAGCAAACACAGTCTTGTGAGTCTGTTCACAAGCACCAGCTGACAGATTCCTGCAATATACTTTTAGACTTCATCTATAGTAGGAATTTTTGCTGCCTTCACAGCTTTTGGCTAGCACGAAAGGAGATTTGTGCTGGGGCAACCGCCAAGGCCAAGCCTGCTGTCAGCAGTGATTTGCAAAGAGGCAGTTTACCCTGTTTTCCAGCTGGGACTCGTGCACTCTAGTAATCATAATTACAATATTTAGCTCTAATACAGTGCTTTTAAGATGGGTATCTTAAAACAGTATGAGGGACAGAGGGATATCATTAGCTCCTCAACATGTATTATTTTTTGCAACTGCTACAAACTATCATGGGACTGAAGAAGAAGGGAAGAAGATGAACAGATCTTGTGGTGTTGCTGTGTCTCCTCCAGCCAGTCTGTCCCTGTTGTTATTCCAGCATCCAAAGGGAACAGGAGCTGAACCATGACCGTTTTCCTGCAGCAGAAGCTGAGTACCCGCTGGCCTCCTGAATACAAAAATGAAGTTTCATACTGTTTCCTTTGAATGGAAGCAGCATGACGTGAGTGTGGAAAGAGTGGAACAGTATGTTAAGGGAAACACAACTGAAAGGAGAGAACAGCTGACTCCAAGGGCTGAGCAGATCTGCCCCCTCTGCTTCACTGTGTAGGTTTGTTTTCAGCTCTTCAACTCAGACCATCTCGCGGGTCTCACAACACATCTCCACACCTCTGGGCTAGAAAATGAAACAATCGCAAGGAGATTGTTCATTCTTCCTGAAACAAGCTACACAGGCTGTGGGAAATGACAGCTAAGGCTGAACTTTAAAACAACCTGAAAGCACTTAGATACAGAAATGCAGAGTGAAGCCATTCAATAGAGTTAGATTTGGAAGAGAGCCCTGAAAAAACCTGCAGTTATGACTAATCCATTTTTAACGTGTGTGGTTGTAGGTAAAATCACTTCTTCAAAAGATCATTTCTCTCCCTGTTATGGTTACAGTTCTTTACTGTCCTTTTAGATAAATGACGTGTTGACATGTGAGTTCAGTTACAGATGAACTGCGAGGACTGAATTATTTCTGATGCTGGAGAGGCTCTGGCTGAGCTGCTTGTGAAGGGGAGGAAAGATACAAACAGGATATTCAGTGTCAAGCTGCAGCAGCACCCTGAGAGACCCACCCAGAGGCAAACGCTTGAATGCTCACTCTCTCCTTCAGCCAAGTTAGCTGAGGAAACCTGACATAATTGTAGACTGTAGAGCTCCAGTTCTGCAGGGACAAACTCATGCAGTGACATTTTAGAAATGAAATAATCTGAAATGGAAACTTCTTGTTGCACTGAACAAGTCTGTGAGACACCACATGGTTTTACAGGATAGCCTTTGGGTGCATTTATTTTGTTCTCAAATTGTGCCAGCCTTGCTTGCTGGTCCCTTTGCAGGGATCCCTCAGTTCTGTGGTACAGAGGCATTGATGTTAACACGCTGCTACAGGGAGACGTGGTGTGACACTGTGAGTTCCACAGCTGATGTTATGCCAACCCAACATTCACAGACTTTGCAGTCTCATAATCAGTAGAGCTGTGACTAGGAGTGTGAATTCAGTGCAAACAAGCAAGAGGCTGTGGAGGGGAGCAACGTGGAGGTTGTTTAGGCAGGTAGAAGACAGTACAGTGAATCCAACACTGGTGAGATATGCTCAACTTAAAGACTACCTCAGCCTAACTGAGGGCAGTGTTGACAGAGCTTGTAGTAACACGCAGTATTGTGAGAGTGAAGCCTGTTCTCTGTGCTGTGTGAGTGTATCTGATATCCAGAAACAAAAGCAGTTGGCGTTTCCCTGGTGTATGCTGAGATGTGGTGCAATGTGATAGAGCAACAGGGAACTCCTTGCTGGCTTTTTGCCCTATGCAGATTCCTTTTGAATTAGGTTGACCTTTAAAGCAAGACTTGCTTCTTCTGCTTCTTATTGTCTAAATTCTGCATTGGAGCCTGAGAAACAAGTCTGTGAATCTTGGAGGATTTTTTTAAAGCTCTAATTAGTGAAACAAAATAGGTTTGAAGGAGTCTGAGGAGAGAATCGCCAAATGGAAACCATTTTACAGAGCTGTTGCCTTTTATTTTTTATTTTACTCCGTTCCACAGCAACACTGGCCTGAGTGGTGCTAGGCTTAAATCAGCACAAAAAATGGTTTGTGTCAAAGAAGACTGGTCCACAACCCTCTCCTGTTGTTAAAAGGCACCTCTGCCTCCTGGTCAAAACAGCACCTTGTTTGCGCTCAGCAATTTGGAAACCCAAAGCTGTGTTCCTGCTGCCAGGGTTTTGTACTAGAGCACTGCAACTGCTTGGCACCAGCAGCCCCATGCAGGAGTTTGGAGGTGAGAGAGGTGAAAGTCAATATCCTGACTAAAAATCTGGAGGTATTTAGGCAGAGGGGCTGTGATGGAAGAACCTCTTCCCCTTTTTGAATTTCTTTAACATTACCATTGCTTCAGTTGCATTTTCACATGTTTTCTCCATGTCTTATTCCGGCAGATTCTGGCATTTCGTGCAGATAATTAAGTGCTGATCGAAGGGCAGCTGAAACTGGAACTCAGCTCTGGGTGGGAGGCAGCAGCTCCTGGGCCAGTGAGAGGCCTCATTGTGGTGCTTCGGGACCTGCAGGTGGGACTGCAGGAGGAGTGGAAGCATGTGAATATTTTTGGTTTAAACACAAGGCTTAATTTTTCAGAAATATGAAGAGGTTCTTCAAGGTTGTGAGAGCCTAAAGCCTTGGATTTCTCCTGCCTCATCTGCCTGCTGGCACGAACAGCCCTGTTGTCCCATTTAGAGTGCGTTTGATCTCTCAGTGACTCATTTCCAAGGCTCGCTATCTGCACCAGCAAGGTGCTTCAGGGTTGAGTCGCACCCATGTATCAGCTCTGTTACTGTACCCTGTTATCAGCTACTCCTTTCACTCCTGGGGTGCTCCTGGCCTTTGATCTGTTCCTGAGCTGCAGCAACAGCTTTCCTTGTTTTTTAATGCTTCATTACACTGTACAGGGCCATCATCGCTCCCCAAATGCTGCAATCTCTGCTACCTGTGTGCTGCACTCATAAGTACATCCAGGCTTTTTCTTGAAAGCATGAAATAAACTCTCATTCCCCTCAATCCTCAAATAATCATAATGGAAATCAGTTTACTGCGAGATGGCAATTTCCATCAGACACTATATGGAGGTATAATGATATGGTTAATTATTCCCTTCCTTCTCCCTGTTGCATTTAGCTGCTGCTTTTAAAAATCTGTGGAGCGGGGGCTGTTTACTCCATCCGTATAGCAGCTGGTGCTGTGGGCTCTGACTGGTCTGTAAATCCTGATGTTATTGAGCAGTTCTGAATCCTGTCCCCCAGCAGAAGTCCTTTTTTTGCTGGCTAGGATAGATCTTGTTTAATTTGAGGCTAATTCTGTCAAAGTTAGAGACCCCAGTGGAAAGAAAGGTGCTCTGTGTGCAGGAGGACTGAAAGAGCTTTCTGTGTTCTACAGGTTTTTTTTTTACAGTGGCAAGTGGGCAAAAGCAGAGACACACAATAATTTAAGATGTATTTGCTTAAAACCAGCTGAATTCATAGTAATGTTGGAAGAAACCAGCAGCAGCATCTGAGCCAATTCTGCTGGAGATGGTGCTTATCAGATGACCCAGCAAAACCTCCCTGTAGGAAGGCTTGTAGGATTTGGGTCAGAAGTTCCAGCATAACAAGCACATGTCTCTTACAGCTTTCAGAGCAGTCAGTTCCTGCTGATGAGGTGCAGAGCAGTGATCCAACTCGTTTTGTCCATTCTCTCAGGGGTGGGCCTTGGCCAGGCTGTGTGGTGGAGGACAGACAGACGTGTTTGCTGCACTGAGTCTTGTAATAGAGGGAAGGCTGTGGTTACCTACATGTTTGTCTGCTCATGGGGTCCAGCCAAATGGCACAGCCCATGTCTGCAACACTGGGAATCCTGACCACAGTGTGTTGATCCCATGTGATTTAATAGTAACAAATCACTTTCCTTACACTGGCCAGGTTGGGCTTGTTTTGTTTATGCCTTGAAACCTCTCTTCTCCCCCACACTATGATCTGTGCCAAACTGGCAAGTTAAAAACTCTGCCTGGTGTGTGGGCAGGAGAAGGGCCACATCCTGGTGCATAAAATGTGTGAGATGTGATACAGGGTTGAGGGGAGGATGAGGTGCGGACAAGAGGTGCCAGTCTTGTGGTCAGTTCATGACTTGCCCAGCCTGTTTCACAGACTTGTAGTTACTGATCCTTGACTATGTTTCAGGCCTGGCCTACAGTCACTAATTGTCAGTGTCCTGGGGCTTTTCCCAGGTTTTAATTGTCCCTATTAGTATGATGGATATTGGAAATAAGGACGCACTGGAGAAAGGTAGTAGTGTTATTACTGCGGCCGTTGTCATTGCTGGGGCTGCCATTAAAGCTGCTTACTGGCATTTGCCCTCCTGTGAAATGTGTAGGTGAGCTATTTATAAATGAGCAGAGAGATCCTACATCTCTAGCTTGTGCTCAGATTTAAGGGTTAATCCCTACCAGGAGGTAAGAATCTGTCCAGGACTGCAAAGCAGGTTAGTGGCAGTTGGAAATAATCCACTCCTTCTGAGCCTCAGTGTTGTCTGTATTTCTGGGGGCTGGCAGGGGTGTGGAGAAGCAGCATACTGTTTCCCCATTAGTTCTCCCTGTTCCAGCATGAGCTCTCTTCTTCAGGGTGGAGAGAGGCACTTTTCCTGCTGCACAGCCCCCTCTCCTGTCCTCTGCTTCCTCTACACAGCAGATGCACTCAGCTCTCTCCTGGGCTTCACTCAGCTTCAGTCTTCTCTTGCTTTTACTTTTCCTTTCTGGAGTGGATTCAACCTGGTGTGCAGGAGGGAATTGCCCTTTTCCTGGAGCAGTCCAGTCCCAGACGCACAGTAATTAGTCTCTGTACTTCTCAAAAATTCTTCTGAAAGTAGATACAGCCACTTGCTTTCATTATTCCTTTCCCGTGAGGTGTAAATTGCCTCACCTTATAAAACACGCAGGTTCCTGAACAACAAGATCAATATAGTTGGATTTCTAGTGCAATTATTATCTTTTACTTTTCCACATGTAGATTTGCTGATGACTACCTTGACTCCCAGATTTTAAAAAGTTGAGGAAAATTACCTACCTTTGAGGCCTGCACCTCAATCTCCAGGGCTGCCCAAAAGGCTCAAGTAGGATTAGGCAGACATGGATGCACCCTAGATGGATAGCAGGAGCCTAATTGCTGTAAGAAACAAGGTTAATGCGATGTGGTTGTAGTGAAGAAATGAGGCTTCTCTCCTTGAGAGCTCCTGGCTTGCTGGCTGGATCTGTAGGACACACTGCCCTCTCTTGGTCCTAGATGGGCTCTGGGTCTGAGCTGAGGAACTTACTTTTCCTGAGTATCCTGGTGGCCAAGGGATTGCTACTGGAACCTGATATGTCCTGTGGTTTATAAACTCAGCTAGAGCTATAGACTTTGTAGGTGATTCCAACATTCTCTCCAGGAGCTTGCGACAGGATTTATATGGAGCTTCAGCACTGCATGAAATCAATTGTGAGAACAGTAACCTATGAGTGATTTTATCATTGTATGCAGGAAAGTGATGTAAGAAACCACAGAAATCTGCTAGACTGATTCTTGAACACGTGGTGAAAGACTTTAATCTGTTTTTGCTTGTAAATGGGGGTTTTATGTAAATGTTGACAAATCATAATTATGACATAAACATTTCAGGGAATTCACACTTCCAGATGCAATGGAGTTGTGGGAGCAATCTAGGAACAGAGACTTGTTTGAGAGAGACATCTCTGACTTGATCTCAGTGGTGCCCTTTGGGGGTTACACTCACTCAGAGCCTGTCCCTGATGCTGCCTGAGTGATTCAGTGTGAGGCTGAGCTCTGCACTTCTCCATACAGGTTATACAAACAAGTGGGATGTAATGGTTCCACATTGTCCCATTTCTGCTACATGTTGTTATTGTTGCTGCCCTTGTGTGGTTTATGTTTATGTACTGGCAGTGTTTGGCATTGTGTTCAACCTTTTTCATGTCCTGGAGAACCTCATAAATCTGCTCTATCTACTTTTTGGATTACTGAAATTTCATGTTACAGCAAGATGGAGGAGTGATTGTATTCTTATGTTTTGTCTTATATCAAAACAATTATTGTCAGCAAGAAAATCCACTGTGACTTGGAAGTGCATGTGCTCATGGCACGTACTCTTGGAGGAGCAGCAGCTGGAAACAGGCAGTGCTTGGGTCAGAACAGCCAGTGCACAAGTTGGTGGATATCTCCCCTTTAATCTATATTCACATGGAGCCACAGAGGTAGTTCTGAAAAAGAAAGAAAAAAAAAGATAAAAGGAGATACTGTGATCCCACATCTCATCTGTCTTACTCAAGGGGTCATGTCCCCTCACTGTACACTCCCCATGTGTGTTGCAAATCACCCTGTGTGCCTGTAGCTCTGTCTCTACACCATCCCAGTGCTGCCTGCTCTGTGCTGTCACTGCCTGGCTCCCCACAGCTGGGAAGCCCCCAGGGACTATGCCCACATCTTGTCAAACCCTAGGTAAAGTCAAAATCTAAACACGTGCACAGGGAATGGGAGAGCTGGGTTTTCTGCATCACAGAAAGGGAGCTCATACACACCTCTCAGAGACTGCCTGAAATCACGAGCTGCAGGGCAAGACCTGGGCAGGCTTAGGGTGGGCTCTGGGCACTCCTGCTTTGAAGCAGAGGGGAAGAGCAGGGCAGAGCTACTCACATGAGAAAGCTTTTTGCACTCGGACAGGAGGAGCAGGCTCACTCTCAGTTTGCTTTTGCCAAGTTCCTGAGGAGACATCTGTGTTTTAGGAACCCACTGGACTGGGGCACAGGAACCTGCTTAGTGCCAGGTTCTCTTTCTTATGATTTTAAAAGGAAAAAGAATCGCTTCTGACCCACAGCACCACACAGGAGGGAGTGCCTGTTCTTCAGCTTTCCCAGCCCCAGATGTAAAGAAGCCTGACAGCACACAGTCAAGGAAGGGGCATTCAAATGATGTTTCTGCTTGCTTGCCTTTGCCAATTTCTACTCCAACAAATATATTTTTATTCATAATTCTTACAGATGGAGCTGAGACGCCTCATTTTGGTTTCTGAATCCTGAGGGGCCAGTAGGTACAAAGAGACATTGTGTTCACATGAAGCTGGTTACCTGACCTGCTCTTGTCCTGTGACAGCTAAAACACAGCATTAAGTGGGAAAGCCTATGCTGGCTAAAAGGGCTCTGCTAGCATTTGCCCCTGTGGTGCTGGGGAACATGAGGCAGCCACAGCCCCAGAACACTGGATTTTCTCTGTGCTACTCAGAGCGACAACACCCCTGGCATGTGGGTTTAGTGAGCACTAGAGATGCTCCATACCCATTTCTGGAGCTTGCCTTTTCCTCTGGCAGCCCACAGGTTTTCTCAAGCCATGAGCTACACCTGGCATTCTCAGCCTCTGGACAACCACAAACCAGATTATGGTGGGAGGATGCCAGGAAGGGGAACCTTTTCATAAAAAGGATCTGCCATCACAGGAAAGAATGACTTCTCTCTCATTAGATCTCCCTATCTGTGCTCCTCCATCCCTCCTTTCTGACGGATGTGTGCGTCACATCTGTGTTCTAGGAGTTTTGTGACATCTTTTTTTGTGAATCTGCTATGCAGTGAATGCTCACATGTGTTAATGGTCGGCAGGCTGTGTTGTGCCTTCCTTACTCCCATGCTGGTGAGAAAGCAGCTCTCTGAAAGTGGAAAGTTCCTGCCTCCATGCCCAGTCTTGCTGCTTCTTTCCATGGCCTTGTGTGCTCACTGCTGGCAGTAAGCTGCTCCGTGCTGGTACTGTCTGGCTGGGCTAGTGTGAGGTAAAGACACTCTCCAAGTCTGAGATCATTCCAAATCTCCACTTGGTATTTTTATAGTGATTTACACCTTTCTGAGGTCAGGCCTTTGAACCGGAATTTTCTTTAAAACTGAAATGAAAAGGGAAAGCTGGAAAAACAGCCAAAGGATTTTTTTTTTTTTTCCAATGTAACAAGCCAGGATTTGAAGACAGCCTTGGATTGCTGCTGTCAAGCTGCACGGGGGACACTGTACGTGTGGCAGCCTCCTTGTTGAGTGATCAGCTTGTGCAGGTTGGGCTGTCAGTGCCAGCCTGGACAAGCAGGTAGCCACCAGCAAGTCCAGACAATATGTTTTGCAGTTCTCATGCTTCAGCTTGACCAAAATCCTATCCTGACCTTATAGCTACAAGCAAGACCAAAATGCCTTAGCAACTGTTATTTATCCACTTACATTAGTCACTCATGTAATTAGAAGATAAGGCAAGGTGCATTCCGCGGGCAGGAGCCTTGCCACCGCGGCTGGCTGTGGCTGCTGCCACCAGAGGACACTGTTGGATAGTCTATGGATCCCTCCCGGCGTGGCAGGGCGCGTTCCCTCTCAGGTTTGTCTCAACTTCTTCATCATCCTGCACTCCCAGCCTCAGCCTCCCTCCCTCCACCACTCTCTGCTAAACTCGCTGTCCTTGGCACTCTTTGCTCTGGCACTGGTTTCTTTGGAGCAGTTCCCTGCAACCCCGACTATCCATTTTCCTCGGGCAGTTTTATCACCCAAGGTCATGGTGTTGTAGTATCTTGTGTTTTGTTTTGTCCCTCCTCCCCAGAGGCAGGTAGCCAAGACACCAGTTTGCTGGGAGCATGTCAAGGACCTGCATGGAGCTGCAGGACTTGGCACACTCGGACCAAGAGACATAAGCCAGACCCAACCTGCCCTGAAGTTTGGAAGCCCTCTGAGTGGAGATTTGGGTTTGGGCCTGTTTAGGAGATTAAGTTCAGTCTAGGTCCAGATCATTCCAGTTCTCCATGTTAAAAAAAAAACCAACCCCAAAATCCCATAATTCTATTTCCTGTAATAAGCGTGAAGTGTAAGGTTCATTGCTTTTGAAGTTAGTGCCTTGACGGTTTGTGCAATGAGAAAGACATGTCATTACTTGCTTGAAATAAATAATAAAAAAAGAGTGTCAGATTGCTTTTTCAGATGGAAAGAGGCATTCCTTAAGGAACCTGAACAGGTGAGCATGTGAGTGATGTGGTTCTCTTCCTTATTCAAGCGAGTTGAATAATTTTTGTGTTAAAAGTGCCTCCTCTCAGGGCTAGTTACTGAGCTTGGCCTTGAGGCCAGGCATAGAGGCAGTGTCCATCACTGCTGGGGGGAGATTTCTCTTACCCAGCCCCAAGGACTGCAGCTTGTTTGCCTTGTACAGGCAGCCCTGGGGACAGGGGAGTGGAGGAAAGACTGTGGGCCTTGTGGAGGGGCTGTTCACTCATGGTGGCAAAAATAGATTTTACTCCTTACGAAGATGGGGCTTCCTTAGGTCCAAGCTGAAACAGACAATCACTTTTGACTGATTCTCTGCAGTTAAACCCATGGTTCGCACTTTCCTTGAACCTGCTTCAGTGCTGGCTACCATTGTCTGCAACTTCTCTAGACTTTTGGAGCCACTTAGCAAAGTGATGGAGAATTGTCCCTGCTCCAGGTGTACGGAGACAAATGCACAGAGATAAATGCAGGACTTAATTCTGAATGTAAAGCTGCTTCATCTGTGAGAAGTTTTGGGATGATTATCATTTCGGAAAGGAAGTTCTTCTGCTCTAGGATCCTCCATGGCATGAGGTATCTTTGGATTTGCAGCATTGCCTGAAGATAACAACAAGGTTATTACCATTGGCTGTTCTGTCTTTCACTGCTAACACACAGGTTTAGAGGAAACATGGATCTGTATCTGTGCTTGTGTCATTTGGCATAGTTATCTTGAATTCAGAGTTTAGTCCACCTGAGAATCTTGTCTATCTTGTACACACAGAGCTTTGTTTTATGTAGTGGTATTTCTGCAAACATCTTTGCCAAGTGCTAATAGCACACCAGAGAGAAAGTTCACGCTTGTGCTTTAGTGAGAACTAGTGTGCTGAAGAACTCCATGCCTTGTGCTTTGACCAACAAATAGGGCTTCAAACACCTTTTGGATGGGGAAGGGTTTTTAGGTGGCAATTTCCTCTCTGTTCAAGAGATGCTTTGTTCAGGATGTGCCCGCAACAGTTAGGGGAATTTAGCTGATCAACTCATGAGTGCTTTTATATTTGAAGTGCTTAAAAAGGGGATGGTGATTTTTGAAATGAAGAATAAAAATGGTCTGGCAGTCAAATGATGTTTAAGGATGAATGTGGTGTAGGCAGTGTTCCCTTGTAATATGTCAGGAGGCGGGAGGCAGCAGTCTGTGTTAATTATGCTTATGGTGAGCAGCCAGTGCCTGTGCTTGAGCCAGGACTAACTGTTCTGATTATGATTGATTGGAATTCCAGAGAAGGCTCAAACTCAGTATGACTTCTCTAAGGGGTAGATTAAGTATGCTGAGATGATAATAACAATTCATTAAAGTTTTATATTCTTTATGGTGCTTTTTCCCTTGTGACAGTAGAAGCATTTCTGTAATCCAGAGCATGTTGGAATATTCCTAGAACATTTCTTTCCTAAAGAGTTTTTTTATTCAGAAGACTGCCTCAAGTAACTAGGAATGAAACTTTGCTGCAGAGCCCCAAATTTCATATGCATGTAGCAACCTGGAAATTGATGCAAAGAAAAGGGAAGTGCTGAAACTCATAAGAGAAACCTCCTTGCTGCCCTCCATCCCACATTCCTGCAGTGGCTGAGGAGTTTGATAGGGTGTCCTGGTTCTCACAGAGACTCTGAAGAGTCTTCATGTTACCAAGGTTTAGGCCATGTATTGGAAAAGTAGTTTCCTCCTGTAGTTGAAGCAAAAAGAGATATTCTGGCATGAAGATATCTAGTCTGATGATAAACTTCTCTGGAGGGTTTTCTTGGAGTTAGCAACCATACTGTGGAGGAGAGGCACCCCCACCACCTTTTTAAAATAATGGTTTTTTGTCTGAATCTCTCTCTTGCAAATATCTTTGTAAACACAGTCAATATATAGAGATGGAGAGACCAGAACCTCATGGCTGAGGTCTGGTGCAGAGGAGTAGGAGGACACCAGTGATCTGCTTTCATGGAGCCAGCATGTGGAAGCCCCTCACACTGTGCCTCAGTTCCTCCCTTTGCAGACAGGGGGATTTGGTAACAAGTGCCTTGCAGGATGACTCCCACAGTGTGGCATTGGTGTCTCTGTAACAGGGGGCCCCAGCAGAGCAGCTCTTGCAGTAAGATATGATTTAAATTATTTAGGGTGTTGTCATGTGATCACAAATGATTGAGTTCCTGTGGCTTCACAAGTTGCCATCTGTTATCATCCCCATTATGAATTATACATTAGCTTAAATCAAGGCTTAAACCAGAGGAGTTCAAGCAAAGTCCTCACCCAATGATACCATAAAACTGTCTTTAGGGTGTTAGTATTGGGTCTAAAACACTGCAGAGATGATGCTGGTCTGGTACAAGCTCTCTCTGCTATTTCAAACCATCCTGTCAGATTCCCTTGTAGTGGCAGGCTGGGTGTCACTGGCCTCCTGATGTAGGCTTATAAATCTGATCAAAACTCCATTGCCTATGTCCTGGCTAAGTGGACATAAATGAGACCACAGTACCACACCAGAATCCCAGAGATCTCAGGATCATGTGGTCAGGGAGTTGCTGCTGAAGGCACAGTGACCACATGCTGAATTGCTGGCTGGCTTGACGTGAGGCTTTAGGAAGCTGTCAGCTCTGGCAGTGCCATGAGCCCTCCTATAAGACCTTACAGCACATGTGTGTGCAGTGGTATTAAAGTGGCCATTACAGTAAAACACTTCAAGCCCAACTCAGACATTCACCAGAGTTCTCTGGCTTGGAAGTGTTGTGTCCAAAAACCTGCCTCTGCCAGGACATTCCCATTTCTTAAGCTGATCTGCAGTGCATCAGCTGGTCAGTGCCCTCTCCCCAGGAAGGAGAGGTGTCTTGAGCTGCTCCAGCTACATGTATGGGCAGTGCCCTCTTAGGCCAAAGTGCTGTTGCTCCTTCAAAGCTCAGGAAGCTCCTGCTGGTCTAGCTTTGAAGTCTTTCCCTTTTGGTTGTGTAGCTTATATTGGAACTGCAGTGGTGAAAGCAATTAGGGCCTACTGTCCTTTCAAGGGTGCAATTCCCTGATGTCTCATCCTCTCTCAAGTCCCATTTAGAGGCCAGGTTTTCCCTGCCTGTGGTACCCCAACACAAGACAGTAAGTTTGGCAGCCCAGGGTGATCAGGACAGGCTTGGCTCTCACTGCAGTTCTGGGACTTGCTGAATTTATACACGTTTGCTGGGCAACAGATTGGGTCAGTGACCTTGTTCTAATGTGAAGGCAGGTAGTTTATTACCATCCATTTGAGATTCTGTAAAATAAACAGTTCTCTCTGTGGGAACAAGCAGCAGAGATTACTGTAGCTAAATCAAGACCTACTTGGCAAGTGTGTGCAGTAGGGAACGCAGAAAATTCATGGCATCCCCAGAAGCCAAGTGCTTTCACATAGATGGTGTGGCTGTCCTGAGGAGGACCACTGGGATCTGTGAGCCAAACAGGATGGATAGGCAGGGAATGAATGTCTCCTGGCATCAGCAGTGGCTGTAATGATAATTCCTGTTTGAATTTTGGATCATAAATCTGTTTGTGTCTGCAAGGACCCTTCCAGTGGCTCCAGATTTATCTTAGTGTTGGGAGCTATTTTTTTACAGCTGGAGGGTGCTTGTTCCATCAGCTGACACAAGGGCTGACTCTATGGCTCCTGGTTTCTGCCCTTGGATATCTGAGGGCAAAAATCCTTTGACTTCAGAGGATTGTGTGTTGGTCACACAATGCCTGTGCTAGAAATAGAACTATGTCCCTCCTCTTTAAAGCAAGGCCAGATTCTCTTTCTTCAGCTCGATGTGCAAAGCCCTTCCCCTGGGAGAGAGCCAGCCATCTCTTCTCTCCCAAATTCACAAGTGCCCATAACTCTTGCAGTTTTACAGAGAGCTGAACAATCTCTTCATCTGGGACAGGAATTCAGAATATTTTTCAACTTCTTTTGAAAAGAGGGAGTTGGATAGGAAGGAACAGTGTTAAGATTTTTGTAAACTGAGGTTGTCGTATCAGAGATCTTCTCTCACGTTTTGTCCCCATGACTTTGCAATCTGCAAATGAAGAGAAAGAATGGTGAAGCTCTGGATGCTGGGGCCATAGTGGATCAGGAAGAAAGGAGTAAGAAAGCAAAGGAGAAAGAGTTGGGATTTAGTGCAGACCACCAAGATGGGAGAAAAGTGAGACAAATTCTTGAACTAAGTCTTTAATTGCTCCAAACCACAGGGTATTGTGCCTGGGGGAGACTGGTTATGCAATTTCATCCTCAATCATGCAAAGGCAAAGTATTGGACAAAGGGATTGCATTAGATATATTGCAGTTGGAGCCTAGGAGAGCATTTGATACATGGTCTTACAAGATCTTGCCCTCCCTCTGAAATTGTTTGGCTTGTTTTGGATAGGAACTCAGTCATGGGGATTAGTAGCAATGACAAATGATACATGGTTCTGGTCATGCAGATTTTCAACCAATGTGACTGATGAAAGTTTTTGATTCATCCATTTCACTGAGGGCTCCTCCTGTGCATTAGCAAAGCAGTAAAGAGCATTTTAATGATAGTTTAGGTGAGATGTTTTTCAAACATTACTGATTACCTTGTACATGAAGCATGGCAGAAACCAGGAAGTTGGTCATTTTGGTGGGAAAGTGATGGAATATTAGAGGAGGAAAAGTAGTTTTTCTGTATGAGAGAAACATCTGAAAGCAAAATTCTTTAGGAAGGAGGAACCCTGAAAGCTTCAGTGTGAGAGACAGCAAAGTATGGGCACTTGGGTATGTGTGACAGACTAATAACAGTAACTCAATTCAGGTTATTGGGCTGGACCGGGATGGGCCAAGTGGCATAACTCCATGGAAATCTGTAGAGATTTGGCAGTTTATCCCTGCTGAAGATATCGCTGGAGTAGAATTTACTGCCAAGAAATTACCAATCAACTGGATCGAAATCTGAGCTAAAAGTATGAGGGATAAGTTAAATAAATCTATTTGCCTCCACATATTAAAGAAGGGAGTCTGCTTAGCTCAGGCCAGAGAAGAAGGAGAGAGGCTGTGCAGGAGCCTGCCAAAATCACAGAGGTGTGGGATTATTACTGAGTGATGTGGGAGGACCTGGCACACTTGAAAGGAAGCCAAGTATGGCACTAAAGTCCATTCCTTGGGAGCAAGACAGTTGGCTGGGAGGCAGCCTTGCTGACCAAATCAGTCTTCCTACCTCCTGTTAGCATTACTGCCGGTCCATTTCAGGAGAGAGTTGTGTGATCAGAAAGTTACTTTTTAAAATAATATTTAGTTTTGTATCTTCATTCGTTCCTGTCACTGTGATTTCGTTCCATAAAAACAGCTCTGGGATTGTTAAGGGCTGTTCTTTAAGGTAGGACATAGAGCAGAAAAGGCAGAATGTGTTAAGCAAGGAGAGAGCAGCTGGGTTTCAAACACTTACTGAGTTTGGTCCTTCAGGCAACTCTTTAAGAATTTTGCACTAACAGAAAAGGAGAGAAGAAAGGAGAAAGTGGAAGGGAGTGTTTATATTGAAATCTTTATTTAGTTCCAAAAGCCTAGAGCAAAGCATCAAAATACAAGAGTGCCTCATACAAGCCAAGACAGGGAATAGAGTTTCCATTTTATTCCAGATGAGAAGTAGGTCTTGTTATAAAGGGGGTTGGGTGACAAAGCTAAATGTAATTTAAATTTCTACTTCAATCTATTTTTAATTATTCATGTGTAGATTCTTTTGTAGGGTTAACAAGGAATTTGCCAGAAGCCAGCCCAGAAAAGCTTGAGTTGTAGTTTTCCAGCAGACATCCTGAAAATACACTGTCACAGGCAATCAGTGTCCTTGGGGAGGTGGCCAGTTAGCAGGGTGTTTACTAATTGGGATCATTCCCTAGTGGATAATTGTTTGTGACACCCACACTGATTGGACTCACAGTATCTTCCCATCCTGCAAATGGTCTGTGACAGTTTTGATGAATTTGAAGTTTGGAGTCTGAATAAATCTACAGAAGGAAAAAAAATTCTTCCACTGGAATATATATGTAGAAGAGCAGAGTTGTGCCCTGGGTTAGCCCCCAAGAAAGGAGCCACATGAGCACACATAGAGAGAGGCCCATCAGTGGGTCTTGTCACACTTTCTACTTTTTCCTCTTGTGTTAATTAAGAGACTGGAGGAGGACCAGCCATGCCAAAATAAAAATGGGAGAGTTGGTTTAGCTTGCAGAGGACAGGGATGTCCTAACCAAGGACTTTTGGACTTAGGGGTAAATTGCAGATTTATTGAAGTATCTGCATGAGTTCAGATGCAGGTCAGGTCTTGCTGGCACAAAATAGCAAAAGCAATGCATATGTCCCCAGGAAACAGGCAGTTCTCTGGGCTGGGAGCAGTATGCAAACATAATTTTGCAGAGGAGATACAGAGATTTTTTGTTTGTTTGTTTCTGGGGGCTGGATCAAAATGTATTTTACATTTTTGGTACATTTGACTGTTACATTGGTATGCACTTTATGGCCGGATCGAGGATCACAGAACTGCAAGAGCATTCTCGTCCAGTCCTCTGCTCAAATCTTATTTGTCCTTCTGGTATAAGCATAAATGGTATTTTCACTCATTTGACAGAAATGTCGTTGTCTTGCTTTGTCTAATTTGCATCTGTACTGCACCAAGGTGAGCAGGAGATGCAGCAGGTTTATTTTTTGCTGTTAAGAGCTCAGAGCTGCAGTTGGATTCTGCGAGTTCCATGCTAGTGCAAATGCACAGCATTTGCCAGATTTCAGACTGAGAATGAAGTTGCAGGACTGATCTCTGGCCATGGATCAGTGATATGATATTCTGGGCTTCCCTGCTCCCAAAAGGTCCTGAGTGATCAATAATTTTTCTATACATATTTCAGGAAGACTCTGGCAAAATTAGTACCAGACATATATCAGGTAAGAATCACTGCTACAATTCCCATATTCACTGTCTGGACCTTTTGATTGGGAAGTAAGGAATTAAAGAAGCATTACACTATAATAAGCTTGGCAAGCTAGAGAAGTTTTTAGTGCTGTTAGAATAAACCTATATCCATGTCCTGGCTAGTAATACACTAAACTAATGGCTAAAGCATAGGGGACAATGATTCAAAGGTGTCCAATGGCAGCAGAGCTCATATTCCTGTCTAGAACAAAGGTCAGTTGTCCTCCTGAGCCAGAAACCATTCCAGGAGACAGAGCTCTCCTGTTGTAGTAGTCATACCCCATTCCACAAGCAAATGAAGTTCCAGATACAAATGGGCATGGAAAATTATGAGAAGCCATCTATACCTGACCTTTGGAAAATGGGAATTCTTTATATAACCTCATTTCTTCCAGATCCTCCCTGCCCAGCCAAGTGAGAAGTGTCCCATAGAAGGCCAGCTCACTGGATGTTTTAATGGTGGCCCTTGTAGAACTAATCATAGCAAGCTGACTGATGGTGTATGATACAATAGTAAATCCCTCATCCCAGCAGTCTTAACAAAATGCAAACAGTTCTCTGAAGATCTGGCTGGATACTACAGAATGTTCTCTATAAACTCATCACTGTGAGCTGTGATTGCACTGCATGCATTCAGTAGTAGTTGACCGAGTTAGATGGTGGGAGAGAAACCAGTGCCTTGTCTCTGCAAAGCTGAAGGTACTTCTCAGGAGATCAAAACTGCAACATCGAGGAAAAAAGTGCCAGGGCATGGAATTGTGTAGCTTCATCGTTTATTCAGATGTGTTGTTTAATTCTATACAGAATCATCAGTGTAGTGAGAGCTGCACCCAGCACAGCAGAGACTGGATGGGTTAATGGAAATGCACAGGACCAGCAGAAGGAGGTTCATTGCCACGGAAAGGCAGGTAGTGCCTATCAGATACTGGCCATTTGGCACTTTGTATTTAAGATTTTCCCAGGGAAACCCTCTAATTAAAAAAAGAACTATATTTCCTAAAATAAAACTTTCAAGTATTTCTCAGCACCCTTGTTAGTCTTATGTTGTGGTGCTGTGAGAAGACTTGCCCAAAGCTATACAGAGAACGGAAAAGTTCAAACTGGAAGTGTCCAGGTGTGCTTTACAGTTGCCCCTTGTATGTTAATTAACTGTTTCTAAAAATACATTAAAGGTTTCCCCAATAGAAAAAGCCAGGTTACTCTTCTGGTCACGCAGCATTCCCTGAAGCCGGCAGGATCATGCGGGAGTGGTGTGGTCCAGCTTTCTGGCTCCTATCAGTGGATTATGACTTAAATGGGATCAAGGACTCAGACTTTGGAGTTGAAGTACTGGTTACATGAGTTGATCTTTTTTATGACTCTTACGAGAGGCAACCCGTCTCCTAAAATCCAGCATCCCACATACTCACTGAACTCTGATAATCTTCTGGAGCTTTAGCAGATTCACAGGAAAGGGTGGACCTGGAAGGATTCCTGGAGGCTGTCAAATAAGTATCCAGTGTTTCAGTTGCAATGAGCTCCGGTGCATCTTCTCTAAATCTGTTTCAAGTTGTTTTTTTGGGGTCAGTGAAACACAGTATAAATCCCGGCTCGCTCAAGTCCTTCAGGCAGAGAATTTGGGGAATACATATGGAAATAGTTTTGCCTGGTGTTCTCTGCTCTGCACCCCTCCCAAATAGAACATGCAATTGTGTTGCACTATAAAAGGGAAAAACCTCCAAGCCTGGAGTAATGTATACAATTCAATAATACATGAAATTCAAAGCCACACATTAATCACATTCATGTTTAACTTTCAGATTTAAACCCCTGCAGGTTGGCTGCCCTTTGTTCTGCTAAGTGGAAGGGGGCATTCCAGCCTCTCCGTGCAGAGTTCAAAAGCTGCCTCGGGTAACAAGTGCAATTTGCTTTATAGGCCTCATTGTATTCTCCCTTCAGGGCACAGTGAGAAGCTACTGCACAGGTTGGCCCCTTATCAGGCTGTTCAAAGGAAGAAAAGTTAGGATAGCAAAGGTTTGGCAGGTCACTGTGAGGGGCTGCTTGCAGGATCAGGGGGCCAAGACAGGAAAAGTGATGATGCTGCAAGTCAGAATCCAGCTGCATTGGCAGGTCTGGGCAGGAAGGGCAAGTTATACAACAGCATCTCCATTCCTCCTGCCACCATCCAGTTTCTAAGTTTTCATTAGTGTTATGTCGTTTGCAGATTTTTGTGAGCAGTATTTTTTGTTGAAGTGCTTGTCTCTGATGTGCCCCTGAGTGTTGGATTATTATTAACTGTTCCTGGTTGTTACCTTTGTCCAGGATTCACTCATTCATTTGAGTGCTGTAGGTTCCTTGCCTCTTGCTGTTCAGACCCCCATTCTCCCCTCCTCTTTCAATCTGCTCAAAATGCTGTTGCAGTATGGCTTTATCTTACCCTTTTCTCAGCAGCCTGGCTTTCCAGGGCTCCACACAGGCAAATTAAGCCAGAGGGAGCAAAGACTATTGTGCTGCCCTTTAGCAGTGAGCTGCCATGGGAACCTGCCTCCTTGCTAATACCTACACTGGCCTTAGTTATGAACACCAGGGGGGTGCTGTGGCTAACTGGAGAATGAAATTATTTGCAGTAGCTGATTTGCATCAGGATTATAGTCTTGGGTGATCCAATCACAACATTAGTCACGGTTGTGCTGTGACTGCAGACACATTAGCAGCAGCTTTAGATGGACTGGGCTGGGGACTGGTAGCAGTCCAGCTGTGGTATTGCGGAAATTAAAAAGGTAGTAAAATCCTCACCAGAAACCTGGTAAATGACAATTAATCTACAATATTTTGGCCATCAGGTAGTTTAAAGTGCATCCACAGATCTGTAATGATGTGCTGCTCAGCTTCCAAATCATAAAATCATATTTGGTCTGAAAGGGATCCTCAAGATTATCTCATTCCACTGCCCTGCCATGAGCAGGGACACCTTCCACTAGACCAGATTGCTCCAAACCCCATCCAACCTGGGCTTGGACACTTCAGAGACAGAGCATCCACAGCTTCTCTGGGCAACCTGTGCCACTCTCACAGTCAAGAATTTCTTCCTAATATCTAATCTAAACCTGCTGTCTTTCAGTTTGAAGCCATTCCTTGTTGTCCTGTCACTCCATGACCTTGTCTGAAGTCCCTCTCCAGCTCTCTTGTAGCCCCTTTAGGCATTGGAAGGTGCTATAAAGTTGCCTAGAGCCTTCTCTTCTCCAAGCTGAACAACTCAGCCTGTCTGTATAGCAGAGACGCTGCAGCCCTCAGATCCCAGTGTGACACTCCAAGGAAAGTCTGAACTTAAGATGTGTCTGAATGAGCATCCCAAGAGTGCTTATAAACATCCCAGAAAACAGGATATGGGGCAGACTGTTTAGAAGTAATCACACTGGATGACTCAGTAAGACTACCCAAATGAACCTGAACTTTCAAGTTAAATGGTCTAAATTCCAGAGAGTCCAAAGGTTTTACACACTGAAGAGAAATGCCAAGTTCCTCAGGCATATCAGAGGTGGAGTGTTGGATTAAGTGCTCTACATACAGTGACGACCTCTTGCTGGTGGGTCATCCAAGGACATTTTCTATGCTAAATTCAGCTTCTCGTGGTGCACATCGTTAATAGTCATCAAAATGGTGCAAGAGTTTGATCCTGTGAGGGCCTCTCCAAAACTTAAGCAGGAGAATAAAAAGGTCTTTTAACAGGGGGTGGAATTCAAATGCCTGTTAAGATTGAGTGGTAAATTCATCACTCTCACCTGCAAAAATTGTGGGCTGACAAATTGGGCTGAGCCTGTTGTGGGCTGAGCCCACCAGGTGACAAAGACAGTGGGACCTGAAAGACTTTCATGTAGAATACAAATATTGAGGTGCAGCAGAAGGCAAATTTTTTCTGTGGTGTCAATTGAAAAGAGAATATTTTATGCAACAACACTGAATTTAAGTTGCAGTTATAAAGTATGTATTGTTCTTATAGAGCCACACTGGGGTTTTAATAAAACAAATGGCAAAGGTTCCACTGACAGGGTTTGGCCCTCAGCAACTTCAGCTTCGGAAGTTATTCTGTATTATATGTAGAAATTCTTCACAGAAAGGGTAATCAGGCATTAGAATGGGCTGCCCAGGGAAGTGGTGGATTCTCTGCCCCTGGAGGCTTTTAAGATGAGACTGGATGTGGCACATAGTGCCATGGTCTAGTAACCACGGTGGTAGTGGATCAAGGGTTGGACTTGATGATTTCAGAGGTCCCTTCCAACCCGACTGATTCTATGATTCTGTGAAAGAGGAAAGCTTCCAACCTATCAAGCTTTGATGCAAACAACTTTTCCTATTTGTGTCAAAAGGATGAATGGTGTCCTGTAAGCAGCATGCAAAAATTTCCAAAAGGCTGGATTATTGAATAGTATCTTGGAGTTTTAGTGAGAGATCACACAAGTGACTTTCCAAACTTACTCCCTGTGCTTCTGCACTATCCAAGTATATGACAAAATGTGGAGTAGGCTTTTCAAAGGCATTCAGCACCCCCCTCCTCCCCATTTTAAGAGCTGTGCTAGCTTGAAATCAGTATAGAGCCAGGTGTCTAATTTAGGCAATCCCCAATGTTTCATAATTGCCATAACTAGTTAGTTAGGACGCAGTGAAAGATCTCAGGGAAGTTCTGTTGACTTAAAAAGGAACAGGACTCAGTTCAGCTTTTGATCTAAATGGTTTGACACAATCAAGCAAGCATCTGTCAGCTGCCTGGTAATAACTTGCTGTTGGTGTATTCTGACCCTGTGCCGGTCCTCCATAAATGGAAATTAATTAGATTTGATATTTTTCTCTGTAACTCGTGAGAAAGTTACCCCATATTTGAAAAAAATGCTCCCTAGAGTTATGAGTGTGCATGTGGACTGAGAGAAGCTTGTGTGTGGTAGTTTGTTACATTGCAATCACTCATGATTTCTGAGTCATAGTTCTGTGATACAGCAATTGCCATTTTTTCTAACCTCGTCTCTTCTGCTGCTTCCTTTTGATTACCATTTTCCCTAACAGAAGGAGAGATTTCCATCATGGCATTCATAGACCAATACTGAAATTGTAAGTTTGATGCCCATATACCATTCTTCTTTCTGTTTCCCTGACTGATGGAGGTAAGCTGTATCCCATTGCCATGAGGGAACAATACCCAGGGTGGTGGTTTGCTGAACGTTCTCTCAGCTTGGAATAACACGATGCAAACTGCAGGTTTTGTTTATGTCTATAAGGGTTGGATGGATGCTCACTCAACCACTGGAGGATCCCGTCCTTCAAGGAGGGTTGTAGTTGAAAGATGTCTTTATGATCAGGCAAACTGATTCAGTTTCTAAAAACCAGGCAAGCCCTCTCTGGTTCAGACTGTGGAAAACATCAGTGAGAATGTCCAGTTCTTGCTTATGTCTTGTGTTTATATAATTTATTCTGGTAAGGAAGATGTTGGGTTTGAATACAGGTGTGCTCAGGGTGGCTGAGCGTTCGCTCTCTGTGCTGTCAGTGATGAGCTGTTGGATGAGAAGTCAGCAGGGACTGTCACATTTGGCTCAAAGTTTATTATTAGTGGACTGTGATGAGGGTACAGTTTCCATTACACAAGGGGAAAAATCAGAAAAGAACATTTTATAGTCCAAAGTGTGGGAAAAGGAAACTCCTAAACATTCCAGAGAGGGGAAACCAGTGGCTCTTTGCTTTACAGCAAGACAGAGGTGACACCTTCTAGAATGTTGTGTAGGCTTTGCCTGGGACAGGCTCAACTCCCTGGCTTCCTGACAGTGCTCTGTCAGAGCAGAAGAATGGTTCTAATATCCCAAATGTTTAAAAATATAGTTAAGAATACACTTTACGAGCACCTGAAGTTAATCTGAGGGAGCAGGTTATATCTAAATGGACTTTTTTCTTAAAAACCAGTGTCTGATGAAAGACTTGCAGTCTCTCTTTTGTTCATATGCTGGCAAAAGATATTTCAGCCAGATAGTTCACAAAGAGATTCAGTTACTTAACATGATCTTACTTGTATAGAACTTCTTGTTCTTTGACCCAACTAACTCAATCCAGGAGGGCTTTAGAAGGAGAGAAATAAGGTGTTTCTAATTAAAAATTTGAAAAAAAATTTGCAAGAAAAAATCCAAAACTGGCAGGAAAACATCAATTGTAGAATTATTTAATTTAAAAAGTTTCCTAATCCTCCCCATGTTTTAACATGAAAGGTGGATCTGTGGCCAACTTTGTTAAGTGCAATCACTTGGCTACTGGCCCACACACATGGGAAGCAAGTCATCTTGTGTCCTACCTCCTCACTGCACTGCTAATGTGCTGCAGCGTGGCAGGAGGAGACAGATGGACGTGAGCAAGAACTCTGCAAAACTGGCAGAGTCAGCAGTTGATTGGATGCCATTTTTACAGCTGTTGGATGTTTGTATTGGGAAAGAAAAACCAATTTGTGATTTCAAGACAAGGATAATTCCAGTCCTTCCAGTGCCTCAATAGAGGAGTGATCGGGAGTCACAAACTTTGAGATTTTGAAAGTTGTGTGCACGCTTAAGGTGACAAATTAGGAGAGAGGCTTTTCTATTGCTCAGTCTTCAGGGGAGAAAACATATAGGATATTTTTAAAGTAGGTTTAGGTCAGGGGAAAACTCACTTGATCTCGAGTTTCACTGCAATTTCAATCATTCTCTCTGGCATCTGGTGCCCATTTATAAGGTACAAAGTAAGGAATCAGTTAAAAGCATGCACAAGCAAATGTGAAATTTGTGCTAGAACAACGCACTTGGGGTTTTTAATACAATAATGGACCCCTTCCTTGTTTGTCTGTCTAATGCTCACTTTGTTCTCTCTAGATCTCACAAGATATTGAATTTACTGGCTAGAGAAGGGCTGCAGACTAGAGAAAACAGAAAAATTTGCTGAGAAAGCAGAAGAAGAGGTTAGTGGAAAAATCTTGCTTTCTCTGGGCAAATAGTACTTATTCTCCTTGTGATCAACACCAGATACTCTCCAGCAACAGTTTCTTGTTTTTCACTCCACCCTGAAAGAGTTCTTCAAACCAGGAGTGTTGTTTTACTGGTTTTACAGATTTGATAAAAAAAATCCAGAGAGCCATCCAATACATTTCAGATAACAGCAGATCAGTACTGAAAACCTGCCACCTTACAAATTCCCAGTTACCAAAGGGATTTACAGACGGTGGTGACAGCCCTAAGCTCTCTTGCTCTTATGCTGTATGTTTGTCCTGCTGGAGGCTTTTTATACTTCGCAGGTAGATCTGAAATTTGTAATGGAAAAGAAAGCTGGTGAGTGTTTTGTGCCTGACAGTCTGGGAGGGAGAAATGACTTCTGGATGAATTGTTGTGTTCAATACAAAACAAATGACCGGAGCGACAAAATCCCCTGTGCTTCTCTGTAACGTGGGTACTGTGAAACCTTCATACTGCCACTAAATTTTCATGTGCTTGTACTTTGGCCCAGCAGATGCACCTTTTTTTGGTCCCTAAGGATTTAGAGTGCTCCCTGTGTGCCTGGTCCCATGTCTCAGCGCTAGGGGAGACTGCTGATGGGCTTCACTGAGCTGCTCTGAAAGTGGAAACAGGAGCAAAAGTCACAGTTTCAGTGGTGTCTCCTTGTCTCCATCCTTTGCTTGTGTCCCATTGCCCCAGGCTCTGCTCTTCTAGCTAGATCTGCCTATTCTAGGTGAGACTATTTCAATCAAGGAATGCAATAATTTCAGTATTTCCTATTCTAAGTCTTGGACTAATGTTGAGGTCTCTGGCTTCTGATTTATTTTCTTGTTTCTCAGATGCCAAGCAGCTATTTGGATCCTGTAACCAGGCTTTCCTTAGGCTGGCAGAACAATTTACCATTATGGCCTCATTCCTATCTGTAGCCATGCTCTATGTAGCCTCTTTGTTTCTCAGCCTGTTGGTTTTACCTGTCCCCAGGAGCAAGTGTTGGGCAGAGGAAGGATTGCACAGCCAGGCCCTGATGCAGATCATCCATTTGTCTTGCTGAGAAATCCTGAGCTTTGAGGTCTGATAATTAAGTGTTTCATTAAGTCTGACACTGCGGTGGAGCCTGCAAAAATATGTGATGTGTGTCAGAGCACTTTCACATGCTGGAGCACAGGGCTCCTGCTTGAAACTACCACTGGGGGAGAGTTGAGTCTGCTGCATTGGATGAAATCTTGGTCTGAAAGCATCCAAGTGAGGAAGAGGTGATGGCAGCTGATGGCAGCATGTCCCAGCACAGGCTGAGCCATACACACTCTACACCACCTGCAGCCTCTTCCCCCGGAACCTCCTGGGAGGAAACAGAATGGGATGAGAAAAGAAGAGAACTGTCCTGGGGGGAGGAGAAGGAGACAAAAGAGGATACTGAGGAGGGCCAGAAAGTCCCAGGGAGTTGGAAGACTGTCAGAAGGGAAAGACATAACTGGAAGGGTCCCAAAGACATTAAATGTGGGGAGGAGATTTTCTCTGCATCTTTAGGTGAACTGAGCATGTCTGGTTCCCTGTCAGCTCCTTATCACTGTATCCAGGCATCTCTCCAGAACCTATCAGCAAGAAGAGATTTCTCAATGAATCATTTGCACTGAGTAGTTCTGCTGCAGACACCATTGGTGCCAGACACTCTTTAGTCCTGTGCAGCTGTACTGATCTACATCACATCTCCCCTCAAAATCTTTCTTGTCCTGAGTGAGACACTGCTCATCACGATCAAAACAGTCTTACTCTAGAAAGAACAAAAGGAGAATTAATTGGCAAACAGTTTCAGTAAAATAGACTTATGCTCCCAGAGCGCCTCACTGCTGTCAGGTTGTGCTGGAGTCAGTCATGTCAGAATTGGATTGGCCGGGTGGATTTTCCTAACTGCCAGCTGGCTTTATACGCTGTACCTGTATGAGAAAGAAAAACCTTGTATGATGCTGAGAACTCCCTGTTAGGTGCCTGTATGTGGACAGGTGATGTGTGCAGTCATAGTTAGATAGTGGATGTCCTATGGCTGGAAGGAAACACTGTGTAGCCTTCCTTTTACACCAGTGGGAATGACCCGTGGTCTCTGCTTTTCTATTCAGCCTGCTGTCTATAGCTCACAAACAATGGAAATAGTTCACATTTAAAGTGCTTGCTCATCTTAAACCAAGACCCAATCAAAAAGGAACTCTTTGCAAGAAGTTTTCAGCAATAATTTACTTCACAATAATATGAACAAGCTTGAACTGAAACTTTTATGACCTATGACTTGTCAGATTTTTCTTCACAGACCTTACCCTCTAGCACATTTTTCATGATAATACAAACCAATCTGTTTATTATTTTCAATTTTAAAAAGTAAAAAATTATTGCATCCTCATGAAAATTGCTTCATTGTTGGGCTGTTTGAGTGGTCAGTGTAATATATCATTGTTTGATCTGGCAGAACCATCTATTTATAAGCTAGTATGTGTCAAACTATTTTTTTGGCAAAACTGGGAAGACACCTGGTTTAGTTTAGATTCCTCACTATGTAATTCCAAACATCGTTCAGTCCTCTTGGATGGAAAATGCGGGCTAGGATCCAGACTTAAGAGTGCTGCTGTCATTCACAAGATGCTCAAGGGCCTCTGCTCTCAAGGTTCATGAGATCATAAATTCTTTTTTAATTTTTCTTTTCTTCTTAGTTCAAGTCTAGGCACGAACCCAACGCAGGGCACATATTAAATGTGAGTGAGGCGCAGTCAGCCCCATTCGCTGTTTCAGAGTTGCCTGTGTTGACCAACAGAGGTAGCAGCAAGGCAGTCAATGAAAGTTTGCTGATGTGATCAAGAGGAGTGGGTTACCTTTGCAGAGCTGTCATAAAGCTAGGGAAGACAGCACAATCCTGGGCCAAGTTTGGGAATAGAAATTAGAAATACAGTATTCCTGGAGCTGAGGGAACTGATGATTGATTTGCTGTTGAAAGGTACTATTCAATAACCTTGCAATAATGCCTTTACAGAGGTGTCTTTGTAGTTTGTTCATTCCCTCTTGTTAGAGCTTATATATGACATACTGTACCAGTACTGTATTTTAATACAGTTCCCCTTTTGAGTCAGCTGGATCGTGCTATTAGACAAGATGCAGGCTGTACCTGTCACTGTTCCTTGGTTATAAAGTTCAAGAGTTTATACTGAAGGATTCATATTGATTTCAACTGTAATTGTTTGCAGATCTCATAAAGGGTGCTGGGATCATCACTGTTAAGTGATTGGTGTGATGAGAGTTGTAGTGTGCAATACTCTGTGTGTGTTCAGCATTTACATAAATGTAGTAGTAAAGATGAGGAAGAAGGCAAGGTGAGAGCCAGAGAAAGAGAGGAGGAGGAGAGAGGAAAAAGGAAGGTGTAGATTCTAGCTATTTGCCATGTTCCTTGTTAACCCTGTGAACCCAGTCCTTTCTGTCCCATAACATCATACCACTGCATCACCGTCATGGTCAGCCCTTAGCAGGCTTTGTTTTTCCTCTGTGGTGGATCTTCTCTCTTCTAACTGAGAATGAGCCCTTTGCAAAGAGCTGGCCAGTTGTCTAAATAGGCTGCAGCCCCTCTTGCTTATTTTCTCTTCATCCTCCTGGTGAGGGAGATAGGTGGTCTGGAAAACAGAGTCCAAGTGAAATGGTTCATGCCCAGAGCAGCTAAGCAAAACTATGCTTTGAGGCCAACTTATTTTTCATAATTTATCTTGTAATGTAAGCCAATGCAGTAGTTTAAGGCAAATTTATTTTAAGCCTTAAAGGGCAAAGGACTTGTATATTTAACCACAGGCTAAGTTTGACTTAAGTACACTGAAGTCAGCAACGACTGTTACCTCGGTGACCTCCTATCTCCTACTAGGCAAAGTCCTTCTGTTTCTGCAGCCCGTGTTTAGAAACTCCTTAGTAATACAACCTTGTCAGTGCAATGGGAAGAAGAAATGAAGCTTGGTTGTGAGTGGATGAGTGGTTATTTGTGGCAGCTGAACACTTATCAGTGTAGTAACTCTGTGTCACCATTTCTAATGCGTGTTAGGTACTCAGCTGTGCACCAAGTGAAGAGTTGAGCACCCAAACTCAGCATTGACATCAGCAAACTTGCTGAGGGCTGTGAAAGACTACCAGGAGAAATATCAAAGAGGAAAGGGTGTCTGAAATATTTCCCTTCTTGTTACTTCAGATTACTCAAAGTACCTGCAAACTGGATTCAACCAACTTGATGAGATAGCGCTTAGCAGCCCAAAGCCCTGGTGGTTGTCGTGCTGCGTTGCTCCTACGGACAGGCTTGTTCCTAAATGCAGCCAGGTGGGTCATAGTAGTGACAGCCTCCTATGTAACAGACCTCAAGGTATAACACCTGGTGAAGTGGAAGAGGTACACTTTAAACCTTCTTTAGCTCAGAGGTTTTCCGATCCATCTCTTCCAATTTCATACTGGAAGACAACTTGGGATGAGAGAAGGGTATTCTTCAGCTTTCTCATTGAAGCTGCCATGGCCAGAAGGAGCATTGGTCTTGTCACAGAAGACATTCCCTTGTTTTCCAATGGTCTCTGTTCTTAAAACTCTTTACATATTTTACTGTGTGAATCTTTAATGCTAAATTCAGAAATGTCTAGTTACATGGGGTTTGTGTCTTATCTTCTTGGATTCTGATATCTGTAACCCATCCAGCTTGCACTGTAGGTACCTAAGTGATTTACTAGATTTTGCCCTAAATATTTCTTCTGCTGAAAATATGAAAATTCACCTTGCTATAAATGGAGCATCTTCCCTGATAAGGCCATTGCTTTTCTTAGTTTTCTAATACCAATTCCAGACTATGTTAATGAATAGAAGTTATGTGGATATGCATGATAAATACCTTCATTTAAAACGAGGCAGTAACTGTGCCAGCCCAGTCTCTGATGGTTTCTGGATCTAAAAAGGTAGCTGAGCTAAGAACCTAGAGAAGGTAAAAGCACATATTATCAGGAGTCAGTAACAGGGCTACATTTTCTGCTTCTGCATTAGTGATTCTTTCCTGTAAGTCTTGCAGAAGCAGTGGGACAGATTATCTCCCACTGCATCGTTCCTTTGAGCATATATTGAGTTTGAGTTGTTATCCAGCAAGAGAGAGCAGGATGTTGTGGATCAGAAGCATTTAATACTGACTCTGTGTTGAGTGAGAATTCAGTCCTGAGACGGTGAGACACTTCCATATTTCTTTTTCCTGTGCTGGTAGATCACTGTAGAAGCAGCATTTTCCAGCTTCTTCAAAAAAAAGAATAAATGTGAACATTCTTCACAATTTTTGAATGTAATACTTAATTTTCAAACAGTTCTGTGTCCAGAGCCTGGGACAATTACAGGCTTTAGTAGATTAACATTCCTTAATAAATGTGCTTTGAGCTATTTCTTAGATTGTTGTCAACCTGTCCTCGAAGGACATGAATGTCCTCCAGTTTCCTGTAAGGAATAGCATTTTATTTTGTTTTGCAAGTTTTCAGGATTCCAAGATGTTTTATTATCTGAACCTTGTTTTTTTGACACAATGCCCTAATGACCTTTGTCATTGTAGGGTTTTTTTAAAAACTTTGTATTTCTTGAACACAATGTCCCCGCGCTTCCCCAACAGTTAGAGAGCAGAGATTAGTAGTAATAGAAATATTAATTGAAGAATTTGCAACAGTTGTAAGAATGTCTTTTTACCTACAGTGAATTACACATATTTGTTCTGCTCCCTTAATACTTCTGACTTCTCTGCTTCCTGTTGTACCTATCCACTACAACTAATGAGCAAAATCTTTTATATTTATCCTGAATTTCATAATGATAAAGAGGATGCAGGCCTTGGGAACAGCTGAATTATTTTGTCTTCCACATGCAATATAGAGTCCCAATACAGGATCCTCTCTGCTCTTGAATATCTGTCTGCTGAGCCCTGACAATGAACACTATTTCCAGTCTTGTATATATCCTAGGAGAAAGTATGGCCTGTTGCAGTCGTGGAAGCATAAATTTGTTTTATGAATGTGTTACACAAAACACCACAAGCTAGTAGATTCTGATTTTTATTTGGTGGTAATCTTGATCAATAGCAGCTAAACCATTTACAGAAGAAAAATAAATGGGAAGAAAATTTCACATTTATATTCCAGCTGTGCAAAGGGATCTTGGGTTTTCCCCTATTCTCTCCTCCCAGAGCTTGTCAGCAGTAGGAATTCATAGTAATAAAAGCCAGACTTAATTCCAATGCAGGTGTTTCTGGAGTGATTGTAATCTTTTTGATTAACTGCATCTGCAAGAGATCTCATCATTACAAGGAAAGCAGAAGTTATGAAGGAAGGTGCCCCTAAAGCAGCAAACCGGCAATTAAAATAATATTATACACTCTGGCACACGGGATTCGATGGGGATTTTGGAAATACAGTAAAGATAGGTCTGAAGATGTCATTATGCCACCAAAACCTTTGAAGCCTGCAGCAACATAATGGATTGGCAAAGGCAAAGGAGCCCAATGTGATTAGGTAGTGCTGAAATCCAGCTTTTGGAGATTAAGCTGCATTATTGAGATCAGGGGCCCTTATCAAACTCAGTCCCAGCAGCCTGCCTTAAGTCGTCAGGGAAATGGCTGCAGAAAAGTGCTGATCTTGTCAAAATAGCATTTTACTGTCAATGAAAGTCCCTAGGATGACAGCCTTGGAGACTGGGGTCTGGTTTCCTCGCACAGAGCAGCAACATAAGGTTTGGGACATTACAAACTGAGTGGTCTCATGCAGTATTTGGAACAATAAGATTTCATTGAGAGGGAAATTGATTAACAGTCGCTAATCAAGGCCACATTTCCTTCTGACCTCTTAGTTGGGGCATGTGAAACATTTATAAATCGTCAATCCAAGCTGAAGTTTTAGAGTGCAGGGCAAATTTGCACATGTAATACGCATACGCTGTAACCCACCTAGAGGTTTTCATAGTTTTTATGGCCACAGCCCAAGTAGAGTTGTCACAAAAGGGTGGGACTGGGAAAGTTGGAGGGGACCTCAGCTTCCTGATGGCAACATCACCCGTTTCTGCTTGCCCTCACTGCTGCTGGCAGATCTTATTCCAGATCTTGCTTGGGTTTCTGGGACTAGATTTCTTTCCCCAAATGCTCATCACTTTGCTGAGCCCTCCAGTCATAACAGGATATTGTCCCTACAGATACATTTTGAGGTGAGAAATTACTTCCATACAATCAGATGCAAAAATGTATGATTGTTCAGGACATATGCCAGGGCTTGAACTCTCAAGTGCCAGTCCAAAGTGCCTGTTTTTGAGGTAATCTGTCCTGCTTTGTGCTGTAAAACCAGCTGACACATAGGTGTGTGGCACAAAGAATTAAACGGCCCATTCTCAGCTAGAGACATGGCATTCCTTTGGTTTTCCCATCATTACTTGCAGAGAGACAAATGAAAGGATTCAGTGTCATACAGCCGTGACCTAAAGTCAAAAGGCTGTCTAAGTTGTTACTGGAGGAGATCCAGTTGTAGAAAGAAAAATTCTTGCCAAATCAGCTACAGAAAGTTGACTGAAGTATGTTTGAACAGACAGATTGTTCAGCCATCTATGCAGCTGGCTCAGTAGAGGAAACAGTTATTCCTGGGTAATTGGAAGCAACTATGTGTATATATGTATTAAAACAATAATAATATATATATATGACAATATTTCAAGTTGTCACCATTTCTCTCAGTGAGAAGGCTGAATTCCAAGGGTAGCAGGGGGAAGAACTCAAACCTAGAAATTTAGTGTTGGTGCTTTCCTACCCCACCACCTCCATAATTCCCTATTTTGTAATAGGAGGACATGGCTCTGGGTAGTGCTGGTGTTTCACACACACTACCCCGTTCTGTCCTGTCTTAAGAAGCTATACCAGATTTCCTTTGTTTATGATATATCATCAGACATGGAAGGCCATTTTGTTTAGTGAACCTGGTTGCTAAATCCACAGGTGGGATTTCATCAACAGCTAAATATTGATGCAGAACCATGGCATGCACTTGCTAGCAAAACATTTCAAATGCTCCATTCTGCATTAATTTCCATTTTGGAACTTGGCAGCAACACCAAGTTTTGTATTTGTTTTGGGATACCACAAGAAGAAATTCTGTTCCCTTCCAAGCATTTTCCCTTCCCTGCCAGCTTGTCTCTGTTGGGCGCATGGAATGAGACTGCTGCTCTGGTCCTGGACTTTCTAGTGGGGACTGAGGGGTTAAACTGAGCCCAAACACTTGTTCTTCCAACATACTCTCCACTCCTCACTCTCCAGGATTTATGGTCATCTAGTCACATGTAAAAAGGATTATTGGAAAAATATGTAAATGAAAGTTAATAAGTGTAGCAGAGTGGTGTAAAAGCAGACCTATTAGCAACAGGATGCAAGGCTCTGCACATGCTACATTTCTGTTGCTGGAAACATCATCAAAGAGCTTTCCAAGGCTGCAAGGCCCAGATGGATTTTACATTTTTATACACCAACCCTGAGCCAAAGCTGAATTTGCAGGTGAAGTTGACACCACAGCATGTGGGGAGGTGTCTGGGTTGCATGTCTGTCCCTCACCCTCACTGCAGTTCTGGCTCCCAGGAGAAGTGTGGGGTCTCCTTAGAAGAGTGGTTTTGAGGAGAGCTTTGTTAATAACATTAGTAATTAAAAAAATTGGTGCAAAGGACAGCTTTGCTTCTACATTGGGAATTTAATGAGTCTTTGGCCTTTAGGCAGAAAATACACATCACAACTATTCCCTTTCCAGGCCCATTGGAACTTTTCCCTCTGTAGAAGCTACATGTCTTTTGCCAGCAGCCCATAGGGCAGTGCTTTAACCATGTTTTTATCTTCATTTACTGGCAAAGAAGTTTTAGACTTAAATAGCAGAACACCAGTGCCACAAGCACATCTGCTTTCAGAATCCACACGGCTTATGGCTAGGGTTTTTCTGGCAGCTAGTGGCAGTGGCAATCTGTCTGGGCACCAGGACATGGAGCAGAAAGAGAAGAAACCCATTTTCCCAAAGGGTATCTGCTGTCCCCGTTGCAGGCTCTGCTCTCCCGAGGGAGCAATCCTCCAGCTGTGTAACTGATGGGGAGATCTGACACACCCATTCCACACTGAGAACCAAAGACAGGTCTGTGAGTATACTGAAGTTTTCAGGAAAAGGTCCAGATGGCAAAATTTGGGAATCATTATTATCTGAGTGTCAAACAGCTAGGTGCACTTGAACTATACTCTGCAGAACCCCTCTTAAATTCCATAACAGAGGCTGTCAGTGTACCAGACTGGAGTCTGCAGCCTAGAGATGTAGCCAAAGGCCCCACTAAATTCCCTGTCTGTACTGGTATTTGCTCTCTGATTGCCCAAACATCACTGACTGCTTCTGCACTGGGAGCAGAGTGTTTGGACTGCTGGAGCAGCCAGCTCTGCCCGGCTCTGTCTGCTGGGAAGGCTGCAGCATTCCAGCCGGCCCTGTGCCCAGATCCATGCTGTGCACGAGCAGGACAGGGATCCTGCTGTACACATTTGTCCTCTTGATCAGGAACCAGATGGGCGTACTCAAGACACCTTAAATCCGGTCTTTGGAAACCTCAAACTGAGACAGCCCTTGCAAAAATAAGCCCTCAAACAATAACAACAAAACCAGCATGTGACTAAAAGCTGGAATGAGGCACTGCCATGATTTCTCTTGGCAACCCGTCACTCTAAGAATCTGCTTCTTGCCACACTTGTGCAAGGCACATTATTGAACATTTCCTGACTATTTGCCCGGGATGCTATAAATGCTGTCCAAATAGCAGGGTCTCGCCTGCCGCTTTGATACATCTGGCTAAATTGCATTAAGCAGCACGCCAGCGGCTGACGGAGTCCCCACAGGACGTGCTCCGTCTGTCAGGCTCTCCAAAGAGCCTGGGTGATGAATGATAGTGCTAACATTAAACAGCCTGCCTGTGATGTTTTTCAAGTGTCCCTCCCCAACAGCTCGCCTGCTGCCCTGTCTTCTAGGAGATAACCCAACACAACAGAACATTACCTCATTAAACAAGCTGGCTCTAATTAAAAACAGGCAGGGCATCACCTCCCCTATATTAGCTTGAAGGGTCCACCCTGCCATTTAAATTCCTCTTTGGAAGATTAATATCCATGCACATTGTGAAGAGTGACATTCTTAGAAGTAGTCAGTTCAGAGCAAACGTTAGACGTGGTGAAAGCAAGCATCAACAATAAAAATTGTGATCGCGGGGTCTTCAGATGTTCATGCCATACTCTGGAGGGGTTATGTGGATGTGTGTGTGTGAGAGATGTCTCCATCTCTAGCTTAGAAGAAATGAAGAGGCACAATTTTGTGCAAATCCCATTTAATACCATCCAGATGTACTGTTTAGGCCCAGGTTCTCTATCGCTACGCTATACCTGTCTGTGTGTATATATATTCACAGGACACCCGTGGCAGAGCCTTCTACAAACATACTGTCACATCAGCTCTTCTGTTCCTCCCATTACTCTGAGTTTCAGGGTAAAGAAAGGCCAGGTAAGAGATGAATTTGGCTGGCCCTCAAATGGATGGAAAGGAAAGGGGAAAATGAATCATATCCATGAACTCAGAGCTCACTTTTCATGGCACTCAGGTTTTTCTTCCCTGATGGCTCTCTGGTTTATTTTAAACCGAAGGTTTTAAGTTCAAAAATGACTTAATTTGGAATAATTTGAAGGAAGCCAGTAGCATCATTTAAGTCACTTAGTACTTATTTTGATTTTATTCCTACAGAGCATTTGGCATAGAGCACTGCCATGATTTGTGCAGAATTCCTTTTGCAGGAGTGGCCTGAAACAATGGAAGCACTTTTTACTTCAGAATTTTACTTCCACTTTACTTGTCACTGTCTGAGTGACAAACCTAAGGCCCCCAGGTGATGAATAGTGCCCGTGACAGCAGCACAGGCTTTGGTGAACCCGTTCCAACCTTGCCCCTCATATTTGCCAGTACAAACATTTGGGATGTCTGCTGTCAAAAGAAAATCTGTTTTTGTCATGTGGATCAGTATTCTGGGATGGTTTTCACCCTGCCATCCCCAACAGTGGTACTGGCCTAAGTCTAGTGGGTGAGATAAAGTCAAAAAAACCCAACTACCACCCCAGAAGGACCCATCACTATAAATTGGTCTGTGGGACACTTTTTCCACAGGGCAGTAGAAGGAAAATAACCTTCCTGCAGTCTTGGACAAAACATGTAGAACCACTCAGTACAATCTGTTATTTCATCACACACTTAGTGAAACAGGTATCTTGGAAGAAGGCTGCTCATCTGCTGTGCCGGTGTCTCCCCCAGCAAATTTTTGGCTTGGAACCTAAGCAAGGGATTTGAGATTTAAAACTGAAATACTAGACTTAATACTCACCTTAATGTGCATGCAGGGACAGGAGAATGGATTTCATGGGGAAGAGCCAATTTGGATTCTTGCCCAAATCTTAGTCCCCAGTATCAAGGCTCAAGAACAATCAGGTGAATTAAAAAAAAAAAAAAGATGGTTTCTTATTTCTATGTTCTCCAATTTCTGCTTCCTGCCAGTGTCCAAAGTGAGACTGTCAAGTACTCCAAGAACATCTGTTTTCTAGCAAGACCCAAAGTATCAGGAAGATGTTATCCTGATATCTTGTTATCAGGAGATCATCAGTCTAGTCATAGAGGATCATCTGGGGAGGGAAGGCAGCCCTAGAAAAGCTGGCAGACTTTTGAGGTGCTTCAGTCAGTAGTTACAGCACAATTTCACTGGGTTTTCAGAACCATTACTGACCTTACAGCTCCACATGGACTCCTACCCCTCCATTTATGGTGGTGTTCAGACTTGCAGTCAAATTCTTTTAATTCATAAAGCATTCTTGCTGTTATGAGTGTGATCTGGAACTCTTCATGATGCTTTAAAGTGTAACAGGTTTAAAAAACAAAACAAAACCAGGCAATAAGTGGCTTTTTTAGTTTGCTTTTGAATAATCTGCAATAGCCATAAAATCAAAGAGGAAATAATAAAATCCAATATTCACACACGTTATTAACATGTGTGAAGAAAGTGGAAATGGCTCTTAAAAACTCTCAACCTCAGTCTGTGCTGCATCCTTGGGAATTCCTTAAGGGGTCCCTTAAGGGATATAAGTGGCAAAAGTTGTGGTAGAGCAGAGTAGACTTCTCTACTTCAGTGGTAAGACCCAGACCTGATCCTAAAACTGACTCTTTCCATATTCTCACCCTTAGTTGCACACAAGAAGATAACTGCAAATTAAACCACAAGGAGCTAATTGCAAATTAAACTGCTTGCTGCTGTGGAAATTGCTAAAGGAGAGGGTAGAATTTGCTTATCTCAGGTGTTTGCAGTTTATTTGGCACTAAAAGTTATATGTCTGTCCACTGGAAGTATGTGCATCTGGCTTGCAAATTCACCTTGAGTTACTAGTAAGCTCTTCTCTTCCACTCTGTAGCCATAATAACCATGTCACCATGATATGGCAACTCTTGAAACATCTTTCTTTCTTCTCCAAGCTAGGCCATCTTCCACCATTCTGCTGTTTTACATCTTAAAATTCAATGAAAACTTTTGATCAAGACATTGTTTCCTCTTTGCTTCATCAATTCCTCTAGTAGATGAAATAATTCCTTTTTCTTAGTAACTTACTACAGCACCAAAGGACATTCCTTCAATTTACCATTTTCCAAGCTGATTGCTAGCACAGTATTTTAGCAGGTCCTTGTTGTGCACAAGGAGGTGTGATGAGGAGTAGATGGATGAAACAAAGCAAATGTTGGCTGACAAATATTTCTTAAGAGCAGGACAAGAAGGATGCACTATTCCACAAAGAGGAGTCTGTCAAGTCATGGCAGGTGGTAGGTCATCTCATTTAGCTCTGCCCTGACAAAGGCAGATGTTGGGTATATCTAACTTTCCAGTGCACCAGGAGACAGTGTTTTTACAGCCCTAGTTACTTCACTCATCAAGGTAATTGGTTTCAGCTGAAAACAGCTGCCCTCCCTCATGCCTGCCCCTTGGCAGAACAAGCAAACACCTGCACTAACTAACCAAGGCCTTTTTTTTTTTTTCAATACTTCTGTTCATACATTAAGCAAGTTCCAAACTTTTAGGAAATTCTGTATTAGCAAGGCTTCCAGAAGTTCTGTTTTTCTGTAAATGAGTCAACTGAGCCTGTGGCGCCTCGGAGCAGTGCCTGTTGTATTTGATGGGAGCACATGAACAGCCTTGGCTTACAATGTTCCGCATAAAGATGTTCTGTTACTGCATTTGATGGGCAAAATCCCGTAGTCTACATTACATTAAGGCAGAAACTACTCCACCCCACCTAAGAAGGCTTGTAGTCAGGTACTTGTGTTACCTTCTTTGAGGCCTTTAAATAACAAGACTTGCAAACAGAGTTGAGCAGAGAATGTTTATCTCATCCACTAAAAATTGTGAATCTCAAGCTTTTTCCCTGCTGGGAGTCATTACAAAACCAGAAACAGCTCACAATACCCTAAACTTATCCCCCTGGGATGTGGTAAAGCCCTTCTTCCATCCTGGCCAGGCCCCACTCAGGATATTCTGGGTTGTCTTGGTATTAAGTAGCAGATGTGTTTCTGAAGAAGACATTTCTAAGACATTTTCCAGCAGAAGACATGTCAAAGTGGTCCTAGCCAGATCTTACAATAGAATCAGTCAGTCATACATTTTGGGAGGTTCAATGGTTAATTCCAACTTCTAGTTCTGTTGCAGGCAGGATTTGACACAGCTGGGACTAGTTAAATAAGAAACTTGAGATGACACTACTGCAGGCCTAAACATTAGCCCGGGCTAATGACAATAGATCTCTCTGCTCTCAACACCAAAGGTAACAATCAAAATAGTCTTGGATGTTTCTTGTTCATTTGCAGATCCAGAGTGTTTAAGGCTGTACTGCATGAATTCCTGACCATAGCCTCAGTTGTGATCTTTACTTGCAGCAAGTAAACGGGGCACTTTTTGACCTCGGTTTCCCACTGGTGCTTGGACTCCCTATTTTAACACCAACCTTTCGATTCCCACAATCCCTTCCAAATGGGAAAATGCTCTATTTCCCCACATGCTCTCCAGGACATAAACACAGCACTAACCTTCAGATAGAAAAATTTACTTGCCTAAGAAAGCTTTTCCAGAGAATGAACTAGTTCCTAACTGTAGAATGAAAATTTAGCCATGTAAACTCACTTTGGGGTCTGTAGTACAGGATATGAACACAAATGAAACATTAAAAATACGAGTTGAGAATAAAAGCTCTCCCTAAATCTCCCTTATTGTATAAGCTGCTATGAATTAAAGCCCTTTCAGTCTGATTTTTAGTCATCAACGTAATTATTTAGGAACATTTTCCAGACTAGTGTTTTTTACAAGTATTTTAACAACCTGCAAATCAGGAAACTGTAAATCAGAGAAATGAACTGAAATCAGCAATCACAAGGCAGGAGGCCCCTGGCTTAGGCTGTGACAGTGTGCTGTGAATAGCAGCAGCTCTGCTCCCTTCCTTGCCAACACTGGGAACGGCTGCTGGGGATAGGCCTGAGCTAAAAGCCACCAGAGCCCAGGTCTTGACAAGGTCTCAAGAGTTTGACTGCAGTGCTCTGAGCTGGAACTCACTCAGATCCTGTTCTTGCTGTGAAAGATGGGTCATTGCAATACTCTGGGTTTGGATTCTCTCCTTTTTCCTCTCCAAGCAGGACAAACCTAGAACCAAAAGCCCTTTGCAAGCATCTTCTTCCTTTCCCCAGAATGAATCAGTCCTGCTTCCCCTCCATACACCAAATTGAGGTAATGGGTTTATAAGGCTTAGGAAGAGCAAACCTTAAGTGCCAAAAAAATACAGATGTATACTTTCTGGAGGTGCACTCTGTCATCAGCCTGGGTCAGCCTCACCTGAAGGAGGAATACAGATCCCTATGTCACACTGTAAGTATGGCCTTAGTTTCACTGGAAAGTTTTTTATAGAAAAATGAGATCATTTATTCAAAAGTATTGAATAATGGAAGATTCCAATTCAGCCTTTGCAGATAGGGTAGAGGGGCAGCCCTTGAATTCAGTGTCAGCAACCTGAAAGGTGGATGTCTAGTCTTTGATAAAGGATTCATATGCCAGAAAACAAAATCACTCCTATTCCACACTTGTGGCATGGCAGAAAAGTGAGCCAGTGAAGTCCCTGCTCTGTTCTGTCACGGAGGGAAGTGTCATGATTAATGGCTTTCCTAGGAACAAGTTTAAAGGTGAAATCTTGCATCTTGATACCATACACACAACTAGCAGTCCTTGAGGGAGAAAAGTTCTCTGCAGTTACAGTACCTCCATAACCTTTCCTTTGAGACAAAACCTTGTTTGTTCACATGGTGGTCTGTCTGGATGTTGTCATCTAGTAGTTTATCAGGTTTTGTTCAGGACACTCTTACCAGGACAACCTACAGCAAAGTCTCAGTTATTTGAAAAGTCTCTATAAAAAACTCTTAAGTAAAAATGGACAGTAGCAAAAGAAAATCACTATATTTTATTTCTTTCCTAGTTAGTACTTACCAAAGATGTCAAAAGAGGACTGAAGCTACCCCACTTCCCCCCTGAAAAGTAATTTAAGTCCTGCAGAACCACTTACGTAGCCACATATCTGAAACTGCATTAGTGCTTACTCACACTTGGCTGTAACCCCAGCCAGGGAACGTATAAAAGGTGAGTTCCAGGAACTTCTCTCTTAGAAGAGGACTGAGATGGGGGAAAGGGATGAGAAGAAGATAAATAGATTGTGAGTTTTATTCTTTTCTGAATAACATTATTTCTTATATGAGTCTGAGAAGAGCCTTTCTATTGTTTCTGAGAGACTTTTTTCCCTCTCCTCATTCTTTCACCAGAGTTTTCCCTAGGATTTGCAAGTTTCTGTTTTAGCACAGAATAGCTTAGTGTTCTCTAAAGCTGAATGGTGGCTTTCCTTGCTGAACTTCCTTCCATAAGGAAAATGCATTGGGGTTACCAGGAGGGCTGGCAGCAATTTCTTAAACAGTCTTTTGAAAGTTCGTAAAAAAATAAATTAAAAATCATAGCAAATAACACACACAAAGATATTCAGTACTCCCATCTCCTAGCACAGGCTGTCAGAAATGCTGGCAGCTGCGAGGAGCTGAAAAAATCATCATTATACTCCAGGCAGCTTGAAACCAAATAATATGTGTGCACAAAAGGTTTTCATTTTGGAGCTATTGTGCCTGGCCTGTTTGGGAGGAGGGGAAAAAGAGACCTATTGTCTCTTAAAAAGCAAAATAGTGGCCTGGTTTTAGTTCTGCAGGAATGGAGTGATCTGTGTGCTATTAGCCCACAGTCAAGGCATCCTCTCTGCAGAGTTTGCTCACTGCTCCACTGAGTTTGCAACTGGTTTGCCAAATCCCCACAGGGTAAGAGGCCTTGCACTCCAGCTGTTGGAGAAGTAATATCCCCCACTGCTCAGCATGATAGGAGAGCAATAAAAACATCTTTTCTAATAGGAAAATGATGCTTGCAGAAGCAAATGGGGGCTGGCTGGCTTAACAGAGATAGGGCTTCGGGAAGGACAAAGCCATCCTTAGCAAACCTGTGGATGAAAACTTGAAGAGAGTAAGAAGTGTCCCAAAATCCCTCAGATCTAGGCAGATAGTGAAACTTTATAAGCATTTGTAATTGCTATCCAAAGTCCTGTTAAACTTTTAATAGACCGTACAATTCTTTTTGAAAAAGATGTTTAGGAGCTTTCTAGAAGAGAAAATACTCTTATTTTTCAAGGAACTGCTGCAGCTTTTTTCAGAGCCTCCCTTTTCCTGATTCTACTTTACTGAACAAAAACAACTCTTAAAGAAAACTGCTGGCTGTGGGCACAAAGTATCCACAGTATTTCAGTTCTGTCTTTGTCAAGGACTTAACACTGATCACAACAGTGAATACAGAGCAGTTAAATGACACTTTTATAAGTCAACTTTTCACTATACAATCTTGCTTTGGCAGCCTTAAAAATATATAGGAAAAATTGTACCAACATTGTGAACTTAATAATTATTTCATCATGGCCTATCTTGCTCAGGCCTGTTCGTAGAAGCTCTCTTCACATTCCAGAGAAATGGATTTGTAAGGGAGAAATTTCCCTGAGAAAGGAGAAAATCTGAGTTTGTTGCATGTGCTTGGAACAATAGCTCGAGGTGGCGATTCTAAAGTGATCTCTTTCCAGCTGCCACGTGCACTTGAGCTGGTCTCCAGGAGTTGTTCAACATCCATATGTTTCACCAGTTAGCCTTTGGAATAACAATGTATGCAGTAGGCTCCTTTACCCTTATCTGTCCAGGAAGTCCCTTTGCAGAGAATTGCTCTTGGCAGGGAAAGTGTCAGCACAGTTCGTGCCGATGAGATCACTGCGAATTACCCGTTGGCTTTGGTGGGATCCCAGGCCGCCTTTTTACAAAGAGAGCAAAGAATTACACCATTTCTATTGTTTTTATACAAATAGGTCAGATAATAATTCTGTTTTATATCTTGATGAAAAGAAAGGAAGTATTCAAGGGGTATTGCCCAAGTCTTTTTAAGGTAAAATACACAATTGAAAATCCTTGTTCTCGAGCTTTTCTGCAACATAACAAACTCAGACAACTGTAGATTTAAAGTATTTGGAACATTTTGAATGAACTGTCCTCTTGCAGTAAATGCTGCCTGCCCAAAACTCAGAAAATAAGAGGTGCCACCAACTATAAACAGAAATAATTCAAACTGATTTGTGAGTGTCTCTGATTGGATGAATTTAAGGCTAAAAGCATTTTTACAGTCTTAAAAAATAGTGTCTTTTCCCCACTTTAGTAATCTCAGCTATACATGGATACTGATCTAATAATTAAGGAACAAAGATATTAATCCCTTCTGCTTGTGTTCAGCTGTTTTTAATGAAGAATCCTACAAGCGGCATCAGAACAGTTTGGACTCCTGGAATGCGTTAAGCACACGGTGTCTCTTTCCAAACAAGGTTCACAGAAGTTTTCTCATTTGAAGCACCAGGAAAACAACAACAAAAAAATAGTCTTATAAAGACAAGAAAATAAACTGCAGGATTTTATGTGTTTTTCGTTGGTCAGAACATGATTGTACTAAGAAAATGGACAGGTTGAAAACTAATGTTTTGAACTTCTTGATGCCAGGATAAAACTTCTTTTTCTGAGACTAAAGGAATTTGTCCTTTGAAATAGAAACAACTACTTCAGTAATGAGCATTAAAGGATCTATTATGATACTGAAATGAACTGCTCTGCTTCCATTCAGCTGAGCACAATGGTATAGGCATGCACTAGTTGTTCATTGTAATGGTGTTTCTAAACCTGGATTCATGTATAAAGTGGTCTAAAACATCCCCTTCTCTCCCTTGTGAGAGAGATGCAGAGCTGTGCCTTTTTCACTTAGGGAGAATAAAGGACTCTCGGTGTATTTCTGGCATCTAAGGAGAATTATGTGAAAATGGCTTTAGATCAAGATTGTCACTTTCTTGCTTCAGACTGTTTCATGTTCAAATGTTTTGTGAACCTTGGCTCAAACATGTAGCATTTCAGGCTGTATCCAAGTTGGCATTCATAAACACTTGGCATCAAAATCCTTAAAGATGCATTGCAGACTTCATAGCCTGGCATCTCTGAGTTACCTCCCCTGATGCTCTGGAAGGTGATCCTGTAACTGCAAGAACAATGTTGGTAGGAGAGGTGGGGCCAGAAGTGTTTCATAAGTCAGATATTTTGAAGGACAAAGGGCAAATAAAGCTCATTTAAATACTGGAAAAAATCCCCTCAAACAAACAAAGCCCCGGTCAGTTGATTCTATGGATAGACGACCCACAGAGAGAGGACAGGAATTTGCAAACATGGAACTTCTGAGTTAATCTGACCAGAAAGTCTCCAAATTATATGAAATGAGTAAGTCTCATACATTGCCTTGTTTGAAAAATTAGTATCTCCAACTTATTTCTATAATACAGGAAAGAAACATTGAGACAAAGGATTGTACCTCCATAGTATCCTGTCATTGCAAAAAAGCACAGTGCATAATTCTGTCCAGAAACATACTGAGCTGTAAAGACTCAAAGGGATGAAAAGGATAAAGTCTTTGTCATTGACAGTGTTCGGAAGTTCTTGGTTTTGAAGTTATCAGTGAATGTCTCTTTTTTTTCCCCTTGGAATAGAAGGATAACATACAGTTTATTTTGATCATAATGATTTATATGAATGTACATTAGAAGCACACAATGAAATTAAAACTGGATTCTATGTGGAATATGAAAGAATTCTGAATGATCTTCTAATGTTGTTAAGTACTAGAGATGAATTAGTTCTGCAATATCTGACAACTGTGAAGAGCACCAGAACACTTGTAAGATTAAATGGAGTTGATGTCAGTCAGTCTGACACTGTATTTATTTATTCAAAGGACCAGGTTATATTCAGAGAGTCTTCAGATTGTTGCTCAGTGTATGACCTCAAAGAAACAATGCTGAGAATGACCCAACACAATGAAATGCATGAGCCCGCGAGACAAAATAGTTGACATATCCAGAAAACCCAGATATTACTGATCATAACTGAGAGAGGCTTGAGGTTTTGGAAACCTGTTGATAGTGAATGAGAGATTTTTTTAGAAACACAGAGAGGAAACTTGCAGCTGAAACTTTATGTATAGAGGCTAAAGGGCTATTGCAGAGATAATTATTTGTCTTCAGAATGAGAAGCCACCTTGTGCTGAGAATTACAATAGAGCTGGAGGATGAGTTAAATGACACATCAGATAATAAAACACAATACACATGACAAGAGAGAAGAAAAGTCTTAATAATGTGAACACATTCTACAAGAATATCCGTGTCTGGAGGAGTGAGTGAACATGATTAAGGACGAAAGTGGAAATTATAGTGTAAGTTTAAAGAGATAGAGAAAATACTGTGATCTCTTCAATAGTGAGGTGAAAAAAAGAGATACTGGCTATAATCCAGACAGCTCAGCTGTTTTATAGAAATACCACATTTTGAGGAGCTTTGAGAGACAATTACAATTCTCAGGACCAATAAAGCACCAGGAGCTGATGGTGTTCCTGCTGCCTTATTGAAAACAGGAGGGCCTACATGGACTCAAAGACTTTCGAAACTGATTTGGTTTGGAACCTTGAATAAATTCCAAGTGAATATGCTCAATTCTCTAGAAGGGAGAAACCAGAATGGAAGAAATGTTGTGTAATTTTCCCTTCTCTGTACTGCCTAATATGTCCAAACTGCTTTATAAAAGTCCCTGGCTTTTTTCATGGAGAGGAGAGATTTCATCCATTAGATACTCAAGAGAGGAGAGGAATGTGATCAGGATGTATATATCTCTGTGTGTATGTGTATGTGTTTGATCTGTAGCTTATAGGGAGATTTAAGAAAGCTTGTGTATTTTTCACAAAGAGACTTTTAGCTGAAAAAGGGTCTGGATAGCTTGAAAAAAATATTAGAAAGGTGTAAATATGAACTGGTTGTGATGACAAAGGTTACACGTTCTGCTCTGTTTGACCTCAGGGTCAAAAATCCAAAAGTGAAGGGTTAAGCTGGATAGATACTTAAGTATCATTGCTGTTACTTTTAATATGACTGGGTAGGGATTGCTACACTCATTGTGAAATTCTCAGAATAGTGTAAATTTAAATAGTTTACATTTCCTTTTTGACCATGGTGGTGAGTTAACTGTCACGAGAGAGAAGAAATACAGCTCAAAAGAGAGCTGTAGACCAGAAGGTACTGCAAATAAAATACTAGACTCCAAACAGTGCTTAAATTTGAAGAAAATAAAGCCCAGTTGTTAGCTTAAGATCATCTTGGGAATGCTTTTCTGGGAGTCAATAAATACTCTAGATTATGTTGATGTTAAATGGTTTGAACACGTCAGAGGAAACTAAGGCTTGTTAAGAGGAATAGTGATGTTACTTTTTCTGCAGGTAACATTTAGGTCCAAAACAGTGAGAGAGATCAAGCTGCAGAGCTCCAAGTTGTTGGATCTCTTCTTAGATGGAAGAATGGCCACTGAAAGACTTGAACAAAGTCCTGGGATAGATTTTTGGAGAATGTAAAGGAAAATGTGTGGAGAAGATTTAATAAAGATGAGCTTGAAGTCTATAAAGAACTTAATATAGTCAAGGTAATGAAATCCCTAGCCATTTTGTTGGCAGAACCTACACTTAGGATGATGGAAGACAGAGCAGCTGAACATTTCTTGGAAGGCTGTTCTCATGGTATTTGGACCTGGGTGCTGATCAAAGAGGCAGCTATTACTGAACATGACCAAGGGCCCTTAATATGAATTAGTAGCAATGGAGAAAAAATGCCGTTGGACAGTATTAGCAAACTAGGGAAACAGCCTGGAAATTTTTGGGTCTGTAGAGCTAGTAAATAACTAACTAGCACTGCATTAAGAGCTGGATATCATAACGATGTTTCTATAACAGCAGATACGGTGCAGTAAAAGTTCACTGGGAGTTTTGCATGGAGTAGGTTGGAGGGTAGACCTGACCCAATTACTGTACAATGGAGATGTGAAAATCAGGGCAAATATACTTGAGAAGGTTTTAAAAAGTTAGGACTCTTGGACCAAGAACTGTGAAAGAAAGCAGTTTGTCTGAAAGTCTGCTTGGTGATTATTAGGAGGGTTCTGCTGGCTGCAGTTTTGGTTTTCATGTGAATTCTTAGATAAAAGGAGTCTCTGCTGTAGATAAGGAGCTGTAAATTCATGACATTGGGATAATTCGGATAGGACTGCTTGACCTTAATCTGTTTCTTCACTTGCTTTTGTATTCTAACCTTCTCGACTGCTAGCACAATAGTTTTGTGACTTGGACTTACTCACTTGTAGGAACACTTCTGTCCTTAGCTACCCTGAAAATTGCAGTTCTGGGATGCGAGCCAAAATTCTCTGAAGCTCATGGAAACACTTGTGGATGAGGCTGTCATATGGCTGTTTGTCAGGACCAAAGATATCCACAATTCTCTGCCAGGTTCAAACTCTAGATGCTGACATACATTGCTAGAACTGACCCCTTTGTATTTTTCATTTCTCAAAACTTTTTATTCTACATTGACATGTAATCAAGTCAACATTAAGTGACTGTTTGGTGTCCTGAGAATACATGTGATTACACCTTTGGGGAGCTGATATAGACATTTCCAACTCGAGGAAAACTTCAGTTTATAATTTTTGAAGTGCTGTGACTGTAGGTCAGTACTCCTTCCTAGTATCCTTGCTTGTAAAAAAAAGATAACTATATGTATATATGTATTGCTGCATATTCATATATATACAAAAGTATATATGTACATGCACATATACATGCACAAAAGGCTCAGTTCATTACATTGTGATCCCCTTCTCAGCTCACCCTGGCCCTTTGCTTATTTTCTGCCTCAGCCCCTCTTGCAATAGCTTTTCAATTCAGAGCTTTTCTCCACATCCCACTTCCTCTTTACAGATTTAAAGGACAAGTTGTTCTCCCTCCAATGGCTTTTGTTCCCATGACTCTTTCTCAGACTTTTGCATTAGCCATTAGTATCCTGTTGCCTCTGATAGCTCACTGAACTTGGTCTTGAGTCAATGGTCTTGTTTTGAGCCGATTAGAAAAGATTTCCTTTTCTTTATCAAAGCTAAACAAAAACAAGGAAATTAAATGAAATACAAAACTGTGTTTAAATAACAGTAGGGTTGTGACATGAGGCAGGAAGCTCAAAGATAAGGCTGATGATCTGCCCAGAAGTTCGGTGTGGATAGGCACTGCTGCAGGAATGAAGGCCAGAATGTCAGCCATGGTGCAGCATTTTTGTGGGGTTTCATCAGTTGTCTGTCAGAGCAGTGATTGTCTGGAGTAAGTAAGAAAATAGCTCAACAGCTTTATTGCTAACTCTTTTTGATACTTACTTTTATAGCCTTGTACAGAGACAGAGGGAAAGAATTACTTTATTCTATCCTTCCCTCAGTTTCGTTGATGAAAACTGAAAATTATGTTTACACTTTATGTTAAAGTAGTTGGATTATTGTTATGGTGGAAAACCATTTATGTCAGTAACTGAGTATATCTATCGTAGATTACTTCAGACTAGAAATTAAATTTATGAAGTGACCATTCATCCTGTATCTTCTGGAGACTGTTCACATTTCCCTTCCACTCTGGTGTCTGCTAATTTGGGACTGACAGCTTGATAGAGAAATAACTGGATGTGATGGCTTTAGGTGTATTGAACTGTCTTGTAGTTTCACTTGCTACAACTTTTGTTCTAAGCAGAAGCTAGTGATGCTCATATGCTCACCAGCAGACTGAGAGCCAAGTTCAGAGTTGAAGGCGGCTCAAAGAAATCTTTTTTCTCTGCTAGCAAGTACTTGGATATAGAAATACAGAGGAAGGTGGTGGTGGAGGATGAATAGGGCACAGTGAGAACTGCAGGTCTTTTGACTTCCATCTACTTTCTAAGACATGGTAAATCTTGCTTTTAAAAATCCAGGTCTCTCCATCGTCCTTACTTTATGTGAGTTCATTTAAATTGTACTGACTCTAAATATTTATTTGGCTATTTATTTTTAAATAATGTGGTTTAAGTAATATGTTTAGGTAATGTGTTTTAAAAGTTCTTTCAAGAAACAGAATATAGGATTGAAATTCAAGGGAGGGCCCTCTGTTGGAGTACTGCTGACAGACAGCTGTAAGGACAAAAAAGCCACAGCTCTGGTAATAAAGATAAAAGGAGCTCAAAACATGAACTAACTTCCTCACTTGCTATAAATTCAATGTGGGTTGTTTCTTTCAGATAAATTGAATGCTGGCAACTTCCAGTGGTCTTTGTCAGAAGGTGATTGCAGATGTTGTGCCTTGGAAATCTTTTTCTCAATTAACCATTTTGGTAAAATAGGTAGACCTGAGGGGGAATATGGACAATCATGCAAAGGATAAATAATGCTTTAAAGATGTGAAATGTTGCTGGAGTGCTGGCCAGTCAGAATACCTGGGGCAGGTTTGGCGAAGGGATGTGTCCGGCACAGTTTGAAAGGGCCCCTGATGTCTCCATCCAACATAGTTCAAGGCCCTGAATGGACATAGGAAGAAAAGCTCCTCTGCCTCTGCATCTGAAGGCAGAGTGTCAGGGCTTGGGCCTGTGGGTGCTGACAATGCCCAAAGACAGCCCTGCTTGGAGCTCTGACACCTCCCTGTGAAAAGCAGGTGTTGTCAGGAACTGAAGGTTCTTTGCCCTTGTTATCTGTGGCTGTTATCAGGTGAAGCCACTGCCAGAAGTATGGATAGTATAAAAGAACACATTCCAGTGACCCTTAAATTATAAAAATGCCTGAGGCTTGGGACCACCTGGAAGATGATGTTAGGAGAGAAACAGAGATGACTGATGGCTTTCTCCTTTTTTAGTGTTCTGATTGCTATTGTCACTCCAAATGCCAACCCTTCACAGCCTTATCCTGCTCCATCTTAGCATCAGTTTAACAGCATGGATGGTTTCCTTTGCCCATGGCAATTTAGGGCTCATCCATCTGGAAAGACCTGCCACAATTTGTGAGAATTCACCTCGGCAGGAAGGAATATCAGATACTTTGCCTTAATGATTGACAGAGTCCCTGTGATCCTAGTTACACAAGCTGATATCCTGTATGCTTTTCTCTCCTACCCCCAGCTGGGATACATCCTCTGTGTTTGTATTTGCAGTTTTTCTCCTTCACTGGAACAGAGGAGAGAGTTGTTAAAAGCCTGTTTTGGTTCACTCTTCTTCTTGTGCAAACTACCGTCTTCTCCTTTGTGGTATTTGTTCACAGTAGATCTTTTGAAGCTGTAGGATAAGTGTGTTTTTCAGAAGATAAGACGACCTTGTTTTATTTTGCTTAGCTGTTTTCCCTGACTCCAATGCTGAAATAGAGGTCCCTGATCTCTTTCTTCCTGATGCTTCTTCTGCCATTATCAGATTTTCATGACATGACTTGAAATCCTCCCTGTTACACTTTGAATTTTCTTTCTCTTTTGGGACCAACCATGCAAAGAGGAGACCAACAGCAGAATTACCTAGTGGAGAAGTGGAGACGACTGACCCAAGCAACAAGCATGATCCTACCTCTGGCACAAGGAAAGTCACATGGGAAGTATCCCAAAGCAAAGGCAGTGAGAATTTATGAATTAGATTCTCCAGAATACTCTTACTGTGAGGTGGTAACCAAAAAAGCTCTTTAAACAGCAGTGTCATGTGACAAGCACAGAGCCTGAGACTGTTCCCCATTTGGTTTTCATTATTTAATACAAGTTAGATTGACAGAAAGCTCTTCAATGAAAGGCCTTAAGGAAGAACATATTGTTGATCTGGAAAAGCCGATAAACAACTGGCAGCCATGCATAGTATTTTCATGCTAAACTAAGATAAAAAGATTCCCTCCCCTTTCTCCCCCATGCCCTCTTGTTTCTTCTTGGGATAATTGAACATATGTTTTGTCCCCATGAAAGGGATGTGATTTTGATCAAGGCCTTGGCATGTCCAGCGAGCCCAAAGCAATCTTTGTGTTTGCAAATAACAAAAATGGTCTTTTTAAGATTGGCAGCCTCCAACCCTCACATGGAACAAACCACCTCACAGCTTTCGCTGTGACACACAGGCTGGCGGCCGATTTCCCAGTGAGCCAGAGGGAGTCTGCACAGCACTGCTGAAACCTGATCATCTCCTCAAAATGGGTTTTGTAACCAAAGCAATGGCTCGCTTCCTCTACTGCTGTCCACAGTCAGATCCAGGGAGCTCTCATGCTTTACACCAAATAATAATTAGCCTGGCACGGCTTGTGTGACACTTGAAAATGTCTGTACTGGTACCTAAAGACTCATCACCAGGTTTTCTTTATTTCCAATTACAATAAACACACAGTAAGCAAATATTCACTGTCGAGTTCGAAATGCCTATTATTGCAATGTGCTGTTTGTCAGGCTTTGTTCTGGGGCATGTTGCTTATGATCTGTCTGGGCGTTTGTTAATTTTCTCCTGTAAGAGAGTTTAGGATATTTCATCAATCATGCATGCAGTTCCTTTGTCGTCTTTTGAAAGAGTGATGTGGTTTCATTTATAAAAGCCATGTTGAGAACATGTTTCCTTTTAAAAAGTGAAACCTCTTCTTACCAGTGCTTCATCTGGAACTGACAGGGACAGAAAAGAGCTTTAGCTGGTCTTAAGGATGTTTCCCTGCTCCAGAAAATTGATCAGTTGTTCATGCAGCCAGTCAAGGCAGCCTGAGGGCTCAGTGTTGTGTTTAGGTCACTGTACATGGATGCCACAAACTGTAAGCAGCTCTGACAAAGTCCAGGTCTAAGCATACGGATGGAAATTTTCCACCATGCAGATATGGAAAAAAGCATTTTGGTGATCTAGAACATGCCCAAAGATACTTTAGATAATATTAAGGAAGATGTGAAGGAATTCCAATGTTGATGGATCACCCACACATAATCTTGCTGTGCCTGCCCCTACGTATTGAGGGGAGAGTTTTTTCCCGCTTTTAACCTCAGACAATTAAATTTCTTCACTGAAAGGTTGGCCAGGCATTGGAACAGGCTGTGCTGGGAAGTGATGGAATCACCATCCCTGGAAGTGTTCAAGAAATGACTGGATGTGGCACTTAGTGCTATGATTTAGTTGACAAGGTGGTGTTTGTTCAAAGGTTGGACTCGATGGTCTTGGAGGTATTTTCCAACCTTAATGATTCTATGATACTAGTTTGTTACTTTGCAGCATTGAGTGGTCAAAACTCAGGATCTTCTCAATCAGACCTGTGCCATCAACTCACTGCAGATGCTGCACTGCCATCAGGAAGCAAGTTACCCAGCCTGTCATACTCTCTCATGCCCTCTTCCATGCCCAGTATCAAGAGACATGTACTACTCATGAGACTAGGAACCTTCACACCTCAGTTATAAGTCTAGATCACTGTGTAACACAGATGGTTGGCAAATAGATGGTCTGTGAGTTCTCAAGAAAATCTTACTGATATTATAGTTTTTCAGTGCCGGATTTCCATGATGGGTACCTGGTGCCTGGTGAGTAGATAGCAAAGAATGGTTTATGGGGAAATTCTTGATTAAAAAGTGAACTAATCAGGTGCCTTCCCAAGCCATGATTGTGAAGCGTCACTGATTGTCCCTCTACCTTGACTGACATTTTAATCCAGAATTTGATGGAAATCTGGGCAGAACAGAAATAGAAAATAAAAGGTGCTGTGAGATGCCATGTGTGTTGGCACATGGCTTTTGCTGTTGGCATCGAGACTGGGAGGCTGTGGCTCACATCAGTGTAGCTACATGAGCTCATGTCTGTGTTGTTCACATGCTCCCACTTTCCAGTGAAACAGGAGAGGGTGCGCTGGCATCACATGAAGAAGCTTTTTTGTCTCTTTCAAATGTCAGCTTTCCCCCTGGAGACTTGTTAAGCACAAAATGACAGTGTCCCCAGGTCATGCATTACTCAGCAGCAACATGAGGCTCCCAGATGTGCTGTGGTTCCAGTTCACAGGATGCTCTTTGTCCGGGAGACATGGTTCCAGTTTTTGGGTTTGTTTTGTTCTAATGTGTCTGGCTAAAAAGGGCAGGAGCTAATGCACTGATTTGACTTGAACTTGAGGCATCATTCTCAAACACAAAGATCCTCCCATTTCTCATTCTGGCTTCAGCTCTTGAGGAGAATAAGATTTTTGCCCTTAAGACATGATCCTGCACTGCTGTCCTTCATGCCTGGAGTGTGCATAGCAGTCAGGATGTATTCCTTACCCTAAGTAGTCATTGGAGCCTTCTCAGGCTGTAGCTGATCCTTACAGCAGACCAAATATATAAAAGCTGAAGCCACCTTTGAGTGGCTTTGAGTTTGACAATATCACAGCAACTTCCCACTTTGAGATGGCTCTAAGTAGCCACTCTGCAAACACAGTAAGTGAGGATGAGATGTGGCAGTTTTACAAAGATCTTCTTTCAGTTCAGTTTGAAATGGTGTGGATGTGTTCAGGAATAGCAAGAACGATGGCCACTTTTTGTAATAAGTGAAGATTTAAACACTGAGTTTTCTTCTGGCTGTACACGTGTGAAAGGCAAATCCACTCATAGATTTGTCAGGCATGAGAACACACAAAGGAGTGTTTGTACTCCAACCAAAGCTTCTCACAAAGCAGTTTAGTTGCCCAGCTCCGAGTCTTCACTCTGAGTTCATATTCCTGGGGTGCTCCAGAACTTCATACACAATGCTGTATTCCAGTTCACTCCATTGATTTCATCAGAGTTTGGTTGCTTTTTGCCGCACCAACATATCCATATGGCATAAGTTTTTTTTGCTGTCACATAAATATAAAATAATGAAGTAAGGCCCAGTAATATGCCAGAGAAAGCACAGTGTGCCTCATATGAACTCAAGATGTCAGCTGGCTTTGTGGAAAAAGGGAGATGGATTTTGGTCAAGTTAAAGATACTCCATTAAGGGACATATGAGGGATGTTGCAGAATTACTGTGGGATACTACTGACAGTAAAAGAAATTGATTGCCTTTTATAAATGGCACTTCTCTGTGAGAGAATGAATCCTGAATTCCAAAACACCTATGAATTACTTTGGACTTGCTGGAAAGTGTCCTCAGTGTTACCATCCCTTCTTCCAAGGCAAGTGCTATTGGATCACCTGATTTGGAGACTTTGTAGTCACCTCTCATCACTCCTGCTGATCAGCTTTTGAGACCCTTAAACATTTGTCTGTGCTGCTTCTGATATAGAGACTCAATAAGTGTCCATGGCTAAGAAGAGAGGTAGAGTTACTTGGTTTGTGCAAAAGAATATGGAATTGGAAGGAGATACAAAGGTAAAAGATTCAGAATACAGTTAAGTTTTCCAAGAATTTTAATAGATTAAAAAAATATTATTTTTTAAAGATTCAATAATAAAAAATTTTTAACAAATATTTTTAGAAGTTTGATAAAATGAGGACAGGAAGGCACTAAAACTCAAAAGAAAAGGGTCATATGAGCCAAAACACATATTAAAATGAAAATTCTTTTTCTGTACCAGCTTACAGAGCCAGCAGGAATTAAATTAAATGTGTGGAGATAAATATGTCCCCAGTTCAGAGAATTCTCTGCTAGAGAGAGATGTGGTGAGACATTATCTAGCACAGATCATTGATTTGGATAGAAATAAACTATAGGGGGAGGGCTACAGTCAGTAGAACTGTCCTGTTAATGAAACCTCGCTGCAATGTTGACCCAATGAACAGTGTGTGCAACAGGTGCAGGATTCAGACACTTCATCACCAACAGGCTCCAATGGCCCAGCACTTGGAAATGTTCAGCTACCTCAGTGTGCTTGTCTGGGTGACAGCCTTGACTTGTGTAAGTAGAAACCTAGAAAACTTTTAAAAATCTGGTCAGAAAAAACAAAGATTTTTTTTCTAGACATGGATTCATAAGGAATGTGGGCCAGGTACCACATCTCTGTCTTCTGTACAATTCACTTTAACTCTGAATAATGGCATTGCCATACAGCTTGTACCTCTCTTTACCCATCCCAAATTTGGGCATTAACATCTAAATCTAGAGTTAGGAAATAAAATGGACTCTTTCCCGTTAAAATTAATTATTGCAATAAAAACCCCCAAACATACTAGCTCCTCAACTCTTTTGTATCAGGTCATTAACTGATCAAAATAGGGTGGTGGTGTCACAGAATTAATGATTGCTCTTTCAGAATGTCCCGTCTCAATTGAATTATTGTGCTAGGAGAACCCACTGATTTGAATTCTTTTATTATTATCCAAAGCCATCTCTCCTGGTGCTTCAGCATCAGATCCTTTCAACTGTGAAATGCTGGCATAAACTTTTTCCATAATTTTTATCAGGTTGATTGATGACACTTATATCCAAGAGGAAGGTAGTAACTGCCATCTGATGTGCCTGACATAGGAATCTCCAAAAGGAAATCCCAGTGGTCAGTCAGTTCTGTCTTGTCTTCTGTTCTCCCTTTCAGGGCATCTGAAGGCTACAGGAACGCAGTCTGTATTAGACATGGGATATTAATCAAGATTTCCTCTTGGAGAAATTGGCAGTAAGAACTCAGCACAAACTGATCAAATAAATCCCAGAAGCCACTGGTGCATTCTCAAGGAACATTAAAATAGACGTGCTCCACATGGAAGATGGGTAAAACAGAAGGGGCTGGCTTTAACCACTACCAGGATATGTGTGCTTTTAAAGGAGTCCCATCGCCTTTCCAGATTTTTTTTAAAAACCTTATCCACTGTGTCACAGGACCTTGCTTTATGTCCAGCTGTAGGTACATGATTTCAGTGCTCCTAGAACTGGATTAAGGATTGAAATGGAAAGTCAAGGATGAAAACCAGTGGAATTCAATATCTTTCTGAGCCTGAACTGTGGTAGTGCTGAAGTCATACACAGAGATTTCTATGAAATAAGTCCTCTATGGGTGTTGGTTGTGCAAAGAAACTCTAATGTTATGTAGCATGAGAAGCACATTCAAGCTTCAGTGCAGACATTGAAGTTTAGTCTGAAATCTATGCTGGTATTATTTTTAAACCCTCTCCAAAAACTACAGGAAAAGTTAGGTACTTTAACCAATATCATAAAACATTTTAAAGGGAAGAAAAGAGCTTATAATTAACATCTCTCTCAGTCTCCTGCTTTTTCTTCTAATTTTAAAACATCTGGACTTCAGTGTTGACAGATAAACTCCTTAATCTCTTTACTTAAGTTAAATGTGCTCTCCAAGTCATATTTTTCACTTTGAATTTAGTGCCATCTGAAAGGTGTGTGGGGGGGAGTGAGCCAAAGGCCGAAATATTTGGAAGAGGATTGGTGCAGTGACTTTATTGCTGGAAAGACACCTGAAGAATGGATGCCCACAAACCAACTTTCTTTTGACCACCTGCATCTGTCTTGGCAGCTGGTGGGTGAAGTCTGCACTCACAGAATTCAGGCTGCAAGAGGCTGAGTGTGCAAGGACCGGTTGTGTCTAATATTGCTGAAGGCACTGAATCCCTGACTAATAGGGTTTGCTCACATCTCCTTTAATCCTGAGCCTTCCTAGGACTGGTTTAAAGCTTTATGACTAAATCATGTTCAGTTCATGGTCCTTCCATAGATTCCTTTGCAAAACTGGTGCTGTATGCACAATTCCTCACTAGCCTTCAGTGAATTGGAGCTGCTGTGGATGAGCCCAGAGCAGCTCCATTCTCATGGGAATCACTTGTAAAGTTGCCAGGAAAAGCAAACTGTTTAGTGGCAGTCACTTTTCAAGGGTTGGCATACAACGCTGTTAGTATGTGAGGTTTAATGGAAGGTTGGATGACAAAAATCTGGCATATAATTGCATTTAAAGCTGTGAAATCCAAGATTACTTGCTAAATGTAAGCCTATTCTCTGACTTGTTTCTCCCATGACAAGCAAGCAGTATGCCATGTTTGGAACCTCCCACATCTCTTAAGATGGATTTTGTTTAATCATCTTTGCTTTGTGGTGATTATCTGTCAGAGGTGACTTTGTTCGTAGTAAATCTGCTTTCTTACTTCACTGGAGAAAGACACAGAAAGCCCTGACTATGCTGTGAAATGTAGTGGACACACCTCAATGCTATTGGTAAGGATTTGGGTCTCCTTACTGCTTCTGGAGTTTCTTTTCTTAAAGCACCATCTCCTGGAATCAAGTGATTCTGTGGTGCTTTTGGAATTAAAAGTTTGTTGAACTCAAAGTTACAGGAAAAAGCTTAAAAGTACAAGCCCTGTGAGCCATATATAACAAAAGGCAAGATTTGAGAATATTCTGGTTATTGTTTTTGGTTGGTCTATAAACGGAATAATTTCCTTGGGAGTTGCTGAAGGATAAAGTGTCCTGATGCTTGAGTGCTTGGAGTTTCCAAGGCTGACAAAGCAGTTCTTCATGGACTAGAGGGATAGCAAAAGACTGTTCTTTGGATACATGGTAGAGAATGGAGATTGTCAAGACACCTGCACTGACATTTTTAAGGCAATAAATTTTTGTTTTTCTGTCCCACACTTCATAAATGAATAATTGCAAGACATTTTAAAGAGTCTTAATTTCTACTTCAAGTCAGAAGGTGTGTCAGTAAGAAATGGTGACTAGAACTGAACAAATAGGAAAAAATCCTTATGGATGTTATTTCAAATTCCAAAATTAATTTGTTTGGCCTATGTTCAAAAGCCTTGCATGTCAGCTTTGTGGAAACACTTGGGTGCCAGTGTTTTACTAGCAAATGAGGGTTTTAAAGCTCCAATACTTGCAGTGAGTCACTGGAAGTGAATTTGGTAATTTGGAATATCCAATTCAGATTTTGCACTGTGTTAAACACCACAGTCATTCAGGTGGCAGCATCATGAACCTCAGTTCTTTGCACTTCCCTTAGAGAACAGTTTAATACTAGTGAATAATCAGACTCTGGCATTCAGAGGAACAAGACTCAGAATTCCCTAATTTGAAACAGTGGAAATTTCAGATAGTGAAGCTATTCCAGGAAACAATGAGCTACTGTGTCTGTAATATTCATAATTTGAAAGGATTCAGAAGGGTACTGTTGATGCATCGAAAGCTGTTTCCAAGGAGCTGACAGTGAGAATGCTAGAGAAGCTGCAGGCAATTCTTGTTTTTAATAGAAATTTTATGTGTGCAAACATATATCTCTTGCTGGTATCCCTGCAGCTAAGATGTGAAGAACAAACCCCTGCTCATCAAAAGGCATCCTTCTCAAATGTTTAGGTCTGGATGGCAGCAGATTCAGTAGGGAAGTTGGAAGTTCTGACAACTCCAGGTTTATCAAGCAACTAACACTTAATCCATGCCAGCTGCCTGTGGTTTCCTTCCTACCACTGCCAAACCAATACTAAATATGAGTTTCATATTAGAAATAAATCTTCTAGTATGTTACAACATAGTCATGTTTCTTGAAGAATGTAAAAGGTTGAGGAATCAGACTAAACTTTGAGGCACGTGGACAGTTTTCTTTCAGAGTAGAATATAGTTTTTCTTAATTTGGGTTTTTCTTATAGTTATTGTCACCAGCCACGACTTAATGGGACAAACTGAGAGGGAAGAAGACTGGAGCAGGGTCTGACATGGTGATAAAGATGTGTATGAATGGGAGGGAGAAGACATGAGTAGCATGTAAGGATTAGATATCTATGAATTTGCTGGTGTAGTAGATGAACAAGGATGGTTGTTGAGACCATACTCAAGAAGTACCGTCCCTAGTCTCATTGTTTTCACTTCCTGCTGACCCATGTACCAGGTGGCCTAAGGAATCCCTTTATCTCTGTTTTACATGAGGAGTTTTCTCCCTTGCTGTGTCAGGCTCAGCTGAACTGAGCTGAGCTGAGCTGACTCCAGAGAGTCCAGAGTTCTTTCCAAACCATACAGCTCCATGCTGGCCAGGATGAATGAGTAGACATGAGGCTGATGAGCTGGAAAGGGTAAGGACTGTGGCTGTGTGGTCAGGAGAACTGCTTCACTCTGGGCTATTGCACTGCCCTTTCTGCCAGGAGACAGAGTGTTCATGTGTAATTTCAGAAACAACACCACCTGTGTTCAGAAGGAGTGGACCTGACACAGGATCTCTGTGATGGCACATGGGTGGAGCCATGGAGATCACTGCCTTTTCCAAGTCCTTCTCTAAAGCAGTGGAACTGCAGGTTACATAATTGTTGTGAACAATCCTGGTGTTTACACGATCCATTACGAAGCTCTTTGGCAAGTGCCCACCAGCCACAACTCAGCCAACACAACAGCCAAACTCTGACCTCACATCCCCACAGCCCCACTGAAATGGCTGTGGATTTATCTGGATCTGAATGAGGTCAGAACCTGGCCTGGGGTCCACAGGAATGGTCAAAGTTGGTGTGTGGAGCTGCTCACAAATCCCTGCCTCTCTGCTGGTCTTGCAGGCTGTGAATCCCTTTAAGACTGCATTGCCATAACTTTTGGGTTGATCTAGCAATTGAAAAATATTATTTCTAGTTGTCAAAATAGAAAAAAAAGTGCAAGAAATATGGATTTCACATCCTTGCACAGAGCTTCTGGCAGCTAGTATTCTTTCTGCACTTGTAATGACAAATAATACTAATCTTAGCCATTTTGCTTGGCACTTGCGATTGTGTTTTCTGCAGCCATTATTCTGCCCAGAACAGGGAACAGTTTGTAATCACTGCTTCAGTTTTTCACCTGCCTCATGTCCAAAACCAGGGCTAAAGGTGAGGATTAAATGCTTTATTTGCATGGGAACAAAAGCCACATCTGTCACAAGATTCTGCAGATCAGAAAACACCTTTGGAAGACAGAAGAAAGTATCTCTGTTCTCTCACAAAAATAGGCTGTACTGTGAGCCATGGAGGGCTGTTGGTTATCCAAGCACTATCTTTGGGTTTCTTAAAAATTAACTTCTCTTACGTTGCTTTGTTTCTTCACATCTCGCCATCCAAAATTTGCTCCCCAGAATTTGTTTTGCTAGGGGCCTGCAGGCAAATAAGAAAGAGAAGCAGAACGGAATAGAAAAGAGGAGTTCCTGAGCTCAGGTTCTGCCTGGATGTGACATCGGTGAGACCACAACGGTTCTAAAAGTAGACCAAAGCGATGGCCATAAGGCCAGGGAGGTGGCCATATTATGACAGTGATAATAAAACAGAGGATGTGGTCTGCTACTATCTCATTTGTCACAAGGGCCAGCCATCAGCTGTTAGCATGTCCTTTTCCACAGGTGCAACCAGACACATCTCAGTTGGTTAATCTCTAAGGTGTGATCCCGTATGAACTCAGCAGGGAAATCGGCAAGTAGTGCTCATGGGAACATCCCAGGTCATTGGGTCCATTCTCTGCACACTGCAGGATGAACAGCCATGCTCTACAATTTCATTCATAAATTCTTCAAGCCCAACTCACTGTGTACAGTCAGTGTTATCCTGTGTTTTCAGCTCAGGGGGATGTTTTCAGTTTTCGGAAGAATACGCCAGAGAGCTTTTAACAAAATGGATGTGATATAAGCGATTGCTACATTGAATATTTCATTGCTAGACTTGTAAATATGCAAAGCCATCTGGCTGGACCATATTTTAAGAGAGTATGGATGCTAGGTTGTGTTATTACAAGGAATGGGAAAATTATGATGTACCATAAATTAAAAAGTGATATCCTACACAAAGAACTTTCCATCCCCACTATGTTGTAGGTGATTTCTAGGAATATTTAGTAGTGCACGAAGGAGAAAATCCCACAAAAGCTAAGCCTAGAAAACCTTCACTGAGGCTGACCCAGCCATCACCCCTGAACTCTCCGATTTTACAATAAAGCAGAAACTGATCAAATGCCATGGATCTGTTCAGGGTGCAGGGAAGTCTCCCACGTACCACAGATATTTACTGAACAACTTTAATATCTTGAATCAAAACAAATGGGGCAGCTTTATCAGTAGACTTTCCCTGCTTTTCTAATCCTGTTTCTCATGCAAGCTCATTGTAATAATCCAGGCTGGACGTTGTCCAGGCAGCTGGTGGATGTTGTCATTCTTCCATTGACTTGACAATGGAGGTGTGGGCCAAGAGTGAGAACCTGGAAGAATAATTGCCTTGACCAAGATGTGTGGGAAAAGGCATCTCTGGCAGTTTTGGAAGTAGTAATTACTAAGAGTCATGCAAAATCCTCTCCATCTCTTTCTGGATGATTGGAAGGATTCAGCTCTGCATGCCATCACTGGGTTTTTTTGGCTTGGAGAAGTATTTGGAGGTTCATTCATTACTTGTTATAATCCCTCCCAGTTCAGCTGTGCTGCAAGTGAAATATTTACACTAGAAATAACATCCTCACTGCCAATAACTGAGCTGCCCATTGTAGAACCTGTGAGGGAAATGAAGTCTTTACAGTGCTCTTTGCTATGCCATTCTCTTGATCACTCAGATTTTGCTCCCTTGGTACTTTAATGCATGTATGACCTTCAAAATAAACCATAAGCACAGCCAGCTTTTACTATATAGAATTTTATTTCAAATACTTCCCTTTTGAACCACCTACCACTTGAATCTGTGACCAGTTTTTGGGCCTTCTTGGCTACATCCCCTCTCTTCAGACTTTGTCTTACTCTCTACAGATTTATTTTGCCCTGTTAACATGATTTGAGTCCAAACACTACATTACAACTGTGGGCTTTTCGGCAGCTCTCCAGCAGTGTGTTGAACCTTTCTCTTTTGCCTTGCTTTTAATAATTCTAGTCTATGTGGACAGAGCTGCTGCTGCTTTTAAGCCATGTCTTGTTGAAGCTTTGCAGGCTCCTTCAGATTTACCCAGGATTCTGTTATAAAAGGGGAAACTAAATCTCTTATCCATTCCACTTCCAAATCTGTGTGTTTCTCTTATTTCCAAACACTTCATTTAGAAAGCTGGCCAAAGAAGCCTGAGCTAATGCCACGTGCCTCGTGCAGTTCAGTTGTTTAGTCCAGGCAAGCTTTGCTTTTGTAAACTTTTTTAGAGATCTAGAATTAAATGTGAAACACGAGTCAAACAGTTTTTGAATGTGTTTAACTTGGAACACTTTGTAGTTATGATGTCCTGATTCAATACAGGAGAATGTACTTTTTTGCCCTCAAACAGCTTTGCAAGATGGTTATCAACTGGATAGATATGGACTTACTCATCCTGCTCCTGATTCATTTGATTTGGTTCTTCCATCTTCAGCAAGGCAAATCAAGAAACTCTGCCAAAGAAAATCCCATTTCCGTTTCTGTGATTTCAAAATGAAAAGAAAGATGGATCTGCAGGAAATATTCCCATCCTTGAAAGGGTTTAGAGCAGGCAGGAACAGAATCCTCTTTGGACTATCACTGTAGCAGAAATGCTTTATGCGGACCAGGTATGAGGGAATGGTCGGGTAATACCTGAGCACAGTCGTGTTCTGAAACTCTTGTCCAATCCATAAACCTGTAGGCAAACCCCATCACTGTTTAATATCTGAAGAGCCACATGGGTGTTTGAAAGACCCTTTGGACCAGATTTGGATAATTCTTTACCCTGACTCTTTTGCCTCAGGGATTTCTTTGTACTGGGCAACTCACATTGATATTCCAGTGTCTGATATAGTATTTTGCAACCATTTTGGTAAATGCTGCCTTTTTATCCCTCTGGCTTCATCTGGATGACCTTAGATTTCCTCTTCCTGGTGTACAGACCTGCAGCAGGTGAACATAACAGAGTTTACATGTCACTTCTGGTCAACCCTGCTTAGCGGAGCAAGAGGATGCCCCAACTTTTAGGGAGGTTGGTCTAGGTAAAACTTTTGTTTCACCAATGGGTACCCAGTTTGAGGAAAAGAGGCTGTCAATGCAGATCAGACCATGGCATGCAACAGCAATTCTTCGCTTCATTTGGTTTTCAGAGACACTCAGGCTTGTTCTGGTGGGAGGCAAACAGCCCTCCCCTCCTCACCCTCTGGCATGCTTTTTCTTTTGTGTGTGTGTGCATCTGTTTCCCAGCTGAGCTCTCCACCTACAGCTTCACCCACAGACTGTTTGACCTCTGTTTTGTGGGCTGAGGGCACTTCTGTGGTCCATAGCTTTGCCCCAAGGGCTGGAGCAGGTATCCACAGGGAGCTGGCATGCTGGGCTTTCTACATCTCCATTAAAGAGTGCATTGCATCCCTCAGGGAAAATTGTCTTGTAGTGGCCCGCCCAGCATCTCTGGATCTTGTCTGTGCTGGGTCAGACAATGGTGTCAGACCCTGGCCATGCCCTCACGTTAAAGACCTTTGCACTGCATGTAAACATTGCTTATCATGACTTCCTCTCTTGTGAGCACAGCATGGGGAGCTCATTTTGGCATGGAAAAAAAAATGGTAATCTACAGCCCTGTATCTGTCCTGTATCAAGGTCAGAGCATTCCTGACTCAAGTTCTGGCTCTGATGGCTTGGAGCTCTGTGTGTGCTCTATGGTTTAAAGGTTTTCTGCAACAAAAAGCTATTCAAAACTCCGAATGAAAACACAGAAAAAGCAGGGCATGATCTGTTATCTTAAGTCAGCTCGTGGAAACTTGTTGCCAATTGACCAGTATTTTCCACTCATCTGAGATAGTGATGGAGGTCAACGTTCATTTATTACCTCAGCTGGCCTAAAATGTCACCAGTGGTTGTTTATCTCAGCTATGCACCTCATGCAGCTACAGGCTGTAGCCTTGGCTGCTTGACAGTTCAAAACCAAGAGGGACTCTGTCTGAAGTCATGTTTTATTCAGTTACCTCTGGCCTGATTAGTTTTATTACCCTTGCACTGTCATGTTTTTTGTAACAATTGGCCAAAGATGTGCCCATGTACATCAGGAGCAACTCAGACAGCCACAGTGGAAGTGGGAGGATTAGCAGGCACCTGGTGTCTCCACCATGATTGTGTCCACAGGAATGGCTCTGTATAAGTTATCTCCAGGTGCTGGGTCCCCTCGAGAATATTTGAGGCCTTATCTGGGGTCTGCACTGTCTGTGTGAAAGAACAGTGCTAATCTGATCAGCTTTGGCAAGGTACTAAATCAGACCTCTTGTCATAATGCAGACTTTTTGTTTGATAGTCATTTGGCTTTCAACAAACTAGTCTCTTCTGTGGAAACAGAGTTTATGTGCAAAAGATCTGATCAAAGAGTTTTGTTTCCTTTTTTTAAACAACAAACCTGTGTTTGGTTGTTGCAATAAACTATGGAACTTCAGGTTTCAGCCTAAAAGCAAGGTAAAAGCATTACCTTTTGGAATTTCATATTCCTTCTCCCGTTGGCAAACATTCAAATGCCATTCCCTCAGCTCTGGACACAGACATGTTTTCTCCTTGTTTCTGGAACTGTGGACACACTCCAGACTTCGAAGATGCAGTGTTTGTTCTACCCTTGAGATCTTCAGAGATGAACAAAAGTGAAATATAGGCTCCCCCAGATTTTGTCAAAGTTTGAATTTATATACAGATAGAAGAATTGGAGTTATAGTCTTGCAATTGAGAACTGATCTGCGTTTGACCTCTCTGTGCTTTGCAAACAGATCTGAAATTGAGAAATGCGGAAACAGAGAATCTACAGGTTGGACTTTCCTGAAGACCTTGTTCGAAGCAGAGAGGTTCACTTGTTCTCTTGAAAGGAGTCCAACATGCTTCCTGCTTAAAAAGCCTTCACTCTTCAAGGTAGAGCTTGGCTTAGTTACTTCCATATGTATATTTTTAGAAATTTGACTTTATGGGAGCAAAATTCCCATTTTGGCTCACAGAGCTCAGGGGTTTTGCCACTATTACCATTATTACTTCATTGAGTTCTACTTCTTCATGATTATTTTGCATCATACTCTTGAGTTATGACCCCTTGTGACTGGTGTGCAAGACTATTGCTTTGCATTTTTAACCAGCACTCTCCAAACTTCAGTTCTTTGATTTTAACAGTCCTTTAATCTCCTGTAATTTATTACCATATTCATTTTAATATCTTTCTTGGTTGCTCTATGCTTAAACCTTCAAAGCTTTTTTCTTTCTTTCTTCCTTTTTGCTCCTATGAGTATCACATCACTTTGTGATCAGCACATGAGCAAATTAAGCCAGCCCATGGTTCTGGATTTGTAAGGTACCTTCACTATGGAAAGTAAGGATCTTTTAAGCAAGATACTGAAGGGATTCATGGTTATTTACCAAATCAGTCTCACACAGTGATTATGAAGGGATGTTTTTCTAACCTTTTGCTACCTGGGGATGGAATTCTGCAGGGGTCACTTGTGGGGTGTCTGTCAGCCATGATGTTTATCATCCAAGGTTTTTCAAAACAGAGTGAGAATTTCCATCATCAGGGAGTTACAATAGTATGTTTGTCACTCTCATGTGCTGGCATCTATGGTATGAACGAGACAGGGCATCATGGAGGTGGGTGGGGGGATTTTTCTCCTGCAATATTTGCTGTCTTAGTTTTGTGTGGTCTTTGCCAATGTGTGTTAATTTCCCTTTTGATGTGTTTTTATTCTTCATTCAGGGAAATGTCTGGCTGTCTAAAAGTGCCTTTTCACCTGTATGAATAATAAGTCAAATAACAGAAAGAAAGTTAATTTGAGACAGAACCAGAAGTTTTGATTCCACTACCTTCACTTTCTTTCACTGATCCTGAAATTCTTTAATGAATTTTTCCAACATAGTGAGAAAGAAGACATGAGGCCTAGATTCATGCACACATGGGCAAGTATAGATATGACAGTTAAGTCATGTAGTCTTTTATGGGCAACTCCTGTATGTTGGCTGGGATATTATAAAATCACAGAATCACAGAATGGGTAAGGTTGGAAGGGACCACAGTGGGTTATCTGGTCCAACCTCCCTGTTCAATAGAACTCTATTATGAATATTCAGTCCAAATCATAACCCTAATTTTTTAAAAAATTTTTGGGGTATAGAAGGGGGGGGAATAATGGAAGAAACCAGAATAGATACCTCCTGCATCATGTGGTGACCTGGAACAAAGCTCAAAAAGTTGTATGAACTCAGGAAATTTCAGGTCAGGATTGCAGTGCTCCATAATTGTCCTTCCTCATCATTACAGATTTATCTGCTACCTTTTATTACAGTAACAATCAGAATAACATTTTCTTGGTGACAGGATAATTTTCTCATTTCTTGCTTTCACTTCTTCTTTCCTCCGTGTATCTGACAAATACAACTTGCAACCCCAGCCACAGGGAGCCAGCAAAGATGTAAAGCACTGAGCTGTGGCTGTGCTTGGGTAACCACTGATTTGTCTCAGAGCCCTGTGTTCACACTTGTCCTCTAAAATCAGGCCATGTAGAAATACATCTCTTCCCCTAAAACTGTACCTGTCTGAATAATGTTTGGGACATGGATGTGAAATGAAAGCATGTAGAGCTCCTGAGAAACAGGGCTGTGTCTGCTATTGCCTAATGGTCTAGCAGTACATAAAAGGTGGGTAAACTGACCCAAATTCAAAGTGGAGTAAACCCCACATTTTTCTTCAACTCCACTGCTGGAACTGAAGTGTGATCTATCTCTGCTGTAGTAGTTTTACTGCAGAGGAACTGGGGAAGTAGGGAACTGTAAACCCATTTGGTTCAGATAATCTGTTACATGAACTCTGTTGTTGAAGAGAAGGAAAAAAACCCCATAAAATATTTATTTAGAAAGTGCAGCTTGTTCCCATTTGTGACCAAGCAAATTAAGAAGACTGAGCTTTGTGGGGGTATTTATGAATGGAGGAGGAGGGAACACCATAATCATGAAAGTCTGTGAAATGAGATTATTTTTTCCTAAGGAAAGAGCCTGTTAAGAGATTTTAATGTACAAGCCACATAGCCCCTGTCTACTCTCAGCCTGTTCAGCTCCCCTTTCCTGCAGAGCTTTCTCTCTCAGTGTCCAGAGCTCTCCTGCCATGATGGGCTGGACCTCTGCACCAGCAAGAGAGGTCTGATTCACACCAAATGTTTGTTGAAAACCTGCTACAGAACAACCAAAATCCTTGAGTTTACAGTAGGAAATTCCAGTAAAAATTTATGATCTGGATTGTACAGGAAAGTAGAGTTTGACAGACAAAGTGTTTCCTTGGGTCTTAAAAGCTCCAAAACTCCTTACTTATTGGAGGAGAATTAGCTTGAAGTAATATAAAGATGTTAACTGCAGGGGCTTTCAGGGGAGCTTAAAAGAATTAGGAACTTTGCTGTCAAATAATTCATCATATTGTTGCAGGAAAATGCACTTGAACTGTTTATTTTCTGCTGCTAAATTTCACTCTTACACTACTGGGAGGGGTTAACATTTCTGTGCTGGATTAAGGTGTTCCATGCTAGAGAAGACATGCATGGACCACCTTCTTGGCAAATGTATTCTTCTGTACCAGCTCATTTAGACTGAAGGTGCATACAGGTCCTTTAGTGACTTATAATCACCATGACACTCAGCAGAAACATGGGATTGCGAGAAGTAAATGTCATATTGACTGATCACTTCCAAAATAGAGGGCTCTGTTTTAAACCTAGTCAGGGAAATTGATGGTCCAATATGCAAGGGGGAAGAGAATGTTTTATGAGCTATTCCTGTAATGGTTTTGTGTTGGGATGGCTTTTCAAAGGAACTGTTTTAACCAATTCCTTCATCCCCACAAACATTACATAAGAGCCATTGGCAAAACTAACACACACACTCTTCTTGTACAAAGGACTGAAAAACCAGCCCAGATGTTTACAAAGCAACCACAAAAGACCGGAAGAAAAACAAACATACAGAGATGTTTTAAATGCAGAGCAACCAACAAACACAGGAAAAAAGTATCCATGTTCCTGGCAGTAGCTTTTGAACATACTGAAACCATTTGGGGCAACCCTTCTTTAAACTTCCCCCATGGCAGGTTTGAATTATCAGTTATGTTTTCATTCATCACTTCAGGTCAAAGACTTCATCTTTGAGTATAGGCCTGCCCTCTCTAAAAAGGCAGATGGAAAAGGTGTAGCAAATCTTCATCTATTGCTTGATGATTAGTCCTAATTGGTTTACCCTGCTTCCCCTAGTTCCCTTCTTCTGACAGAAGCAAGGACATAAAAGAGGATTCTCTCATCTTACTTGTCTTCCTCTATGAGCAAATTGGCACTGCTTCTGCTTCCCATTAGCTCGCAAGTTTCCTAGGAATTGCAGTCTGTATCTTTGCAGGTCCAAAAGTGCACTGGACTACTGTGCAAATTGCTCTATGTCCACTTTCAGGCTGACATTTTGGACCCTTTTCTGAGTACTACTCAGAAGTTTGGAATACTTTCCTCCCAGGTTGAAATACCTTTCTGTGACACAGATGAAAGAAAGAGGGTGGTTATCTGAACAACATGGCTCTTGCAGAGCTGGTTCTGAGGTAATGTATTGCACTGAGTGAGGAGTCTGGTTTCTGCACCAACTTCTTGGTGTTCTTTGACCAAAGCCACTGCCCTTTTGATTTTTAGGTCATAAAAAAGAGCTTTGTTTCCCTAGGAGGTATTTCTATGTCTTCTTTGTTTCCTAAGCAAGAATAGCTTGGAAAAATGTATTGCATTTGGACAATTCATACGGTCACTCCTAAAATGTAGCTTACATTTTCCAGATGGCTTAATAGCAAAGATGATTTAATATTCTTTACACTTATACGAAAGTATTAAAGGATCTCACAGATCCTTGTGCCTAGATGAGGTGGTCCTGAACTGAGGACTACCAAATACAAAGCTAATTTGGATCTATAGAAAAGCTTCACAACTTTGACCTGTTGCTAACTAATGTATCCATAAACTTACAGTGAAGGTATCAGAATCCGTGCTGCTTTTTCTTGAAGAAAACTGTTTATGTTCCTCCTCAGCAAAACAAAACACTGTAAAAACTGTTTGCTTTGTCTTCCGGTGTCCTGATTTTGCTGAAGAAGGTCATGGCTTTTGTCCTCATTGACCTACAAGAAAAAGTACTTGAAGAGGAAAAATGGTTCTTTCAGACCGGAATGTTGAGGTTGCAATTTATTGTAAGGGACTTGAAAGAGGAATTTTCAGTTCCAACCTGTTTGAAGAGGAATGGGCTGGTGAAAGAATTTAAGGGCACTTCTGAAATGCAAAATGTTGCCTGTCTATGGAATGGCCTAGAAAAGAAACATCCGAGAGGATCTGTAGCTCAGATATTCCACACTGCCTGAACAGAATAATGAAACACTTCTCTTGAGATTTACGAGCCTGGAAAATATACTGCAGATTTCCATCAAGGCCTGAAAATACTACACACTCTAGTTGGAGTCTCTAGCACGTCTCTTTTTATACAAGCAGTACAAGGTGGGACTATTGGGAAGGAATCAGAGATGAAGTGTAAATGCAAACACAGAAAATAAATATATTCTTTACTGTCATGAGACTCCTGAGCTGAAATTGTGAAAGAAGTTTTATCTTTCCAGTGCAGATTCCCCGTTTCTTCTTTTTTGTTGTTTTGTTTTCACATCTAAATATTGTCTCCAATTTCTCATCATTACATTGCAGGGCAAGGGGTGGTGGGGAAAGCACGAGTTCTCTTGAATTCTCTTTCTTTAGCAAAAGCACGGGCAATGGAGTTGGAGAGTCCAGACTGCTTTACTTTCCTCCCTGAAGGCCAGGGACTGTCAGGAGCATGCTGTGAATGGTGTTTCATCACCTGATGTGAACACTGATTCACCCTTTCCTGTCGAGGGAAGGATGAGCAGGGTAGTGGATTGTGCACTTCATGATGCTGCCATTTTGTGTCAGAGAGTGGAAATCAGAGTTCTAGAAAGCAGGATCTCAAGATTAGCCAGATTGTCTCTGCCCCAGTACAATGTTGCTCTGAGAGGTGTGTGATGGTTGTTATTCTGTCCCATTCCTGACAAATTGCGGCCCTTGAGATTCCCACCCTCAGTTTGTACTAACTGCACAGTGGAATTTTTTCCTTGGCTGTAATGCCAATCTCTCTTGCTGCAAGTGTTTTCTATCAAATGTATGTCATAAACCATGAAGTAGATAATGTTGCTTGGCAGCCACATGTGCTGGTGATATTGTTGGTATTATTATTTTATCACTGCTGTGTTTTTAAAATGTTCAACCCACAGGCTTGTGAATGACTTTGGATGTGAGAAAATCTTTGTTACCTGATTAGACGTGTCAACTCAAGAAATGAAATCTCACCCACCAGTCCCAAATCTCAGTTCTGGGAGTGGAGACCAAACCCTCCTTTGTACAGCCTTAAAGAAGGACTAGTTTTTGCTGTCATCTTTCAGCCACCTTTCTTAGCACCAGACTCAGCAGAGCTTTAGAGGACCAGCTCTGAGCTTTGCTCGAAGCCCAGCTTGCAATTTGTGTGTCACAGCATGGAGCTGAACTCATTCAAAAATCTAGTGCTGAAATCCATTACTAAGAGAACCTTCTGTGCAAGGTTTCCCCAAAGGCATCCCAAAGAGCTTATGGACTAAGCAAAGAAAGTGAGTCAATCCTGATCTATACCTGTGGAGCTGAACAGCACCTGGAATAAAACAGGTCTGTGCAGGGGAACGCACACTCACATCGTAGTTCTTGTAAGGATATAGATGAGGCTTTTTTTTTAATTAATTGTTTTCCTAAGACATCTAGAGAGGAAAAGAAATAGGTTTCAGCGGCTATTTGGAAGAAACACATATTAAGGACAAGGATTGCTCTGTAAGTAATCCCTGTCTCATATATATCATGACAATACATTGTTGTCATCCTAACACAATTTGTTTCTCCATGGCTCTGCATCCTGATAGGAACTGCCTGTAACAAACTCACTGCACATGGGCTTGGCTGGTGATTTCCTTGTAAGGTGCCATGTGCAAGGACAGCCCCAGTTGCATTTGCAAGGAACTATTTTGTGGGTAAAGAATTAGAACAAGTGCCTTGTGTGTGATGATTGATACTGCCAGGCGGACAATAATTATGATTTACACGTGATTTCTTTATTCTTGAGGGGAAATCCCAGTTGCCAAGTATGTTAACGAGGTATGTAATGGTGTGTTAACGGACACCGTTAGTTTGCTGGACAGAACTGAGACCTCTGCCAAAACAAACCTTCTCCAATGGTACGTTTTATGGATCAGCAGATTCTGAAAATGCTTCAGAGTGGGACTGAATTGTGGGGCACATGCTTCAGGAATGGCTAACAGTTTCCTAACCACAAGTTTAAAGGTATCTGTTAGTAATTAAATGCACTTGAGCAGTTGTTAATTTCAGTGTTGTGCAATTTCTCTATGAGGTGCAATAATTGCAGTCCGGAAATAGTTTGTTTTAACGTTATGACTTAGATTAGTACAAGTAGTCCCAGCTTGTAGCAGCTTGTGTTAACTTCCATCACCAGTACCAAGGCTTTTGTCAGTGCTCGGGAATGCGCTCACAGTCCATGGCATCCAGGGACCTGTACCTCCCCGAATCCTTCCTGGCACTAACAGGACCCCGTGCTGAGGTTGTGTGATATTCCTGGGAGATGACCCTGGTGCAGTAGTGGCTGCAATGAGGGGTCTGGTAGACCCTCTCGGCTCAGAGTGATTTCTGGGGAAGCTCTTGGTTCAGCTGCTTTTGAAAACAGGAGCAGCTGAAAAACTCCTGCGCAGATGGAATCAGGGTGGCTCAGCACATCCTTAAGGTGTGTCAAGGTCTAGGCCAGTGTAGCAGGCCTTAGACTGAACCTGAGTTAAAAATGATCGTGGATACAGGTGCACGTTCTCAGTGGAGCTGCCCACAGCCTGGGAAGAAGAGGTTGTCCTGGTATCACATACTCCCAGCCTGAAGTGCTTTCCCTGAGAAAGACTTAACTCAGTTTCTAGTTTGAGTTTTTCTGTATAATTCATAGATCACAGAAAATTTTGTTGACTAGGACTTCTCTATTTCCAATAAAACTGGTTTAATTCAAATTGTGGGGACATCTGCAGTATTAGATGTGTCACAGAGCAGAGGACATACCATCCTGGAAGTGTTGTGCCACAGTATTTGCCCCAGGGTTTGGATCAATGGACAGATATGAATTTCCTGAAATCTCAGAAATCTCCAAAGTACATTTTATAAAACCCAGACCTTGTGACCCATTTACTCCAGAGCAGAACTTCCAAGGTCCCCTGTATTTCTTTCTGCTCAGCTGCTCAGCATAGATGTATTCAATAGAGGTTCTTAAAGCAGTTTATTGCCTCCATTTTGAAACTTCATGTATTAATACAAGAACTTTGGAGCAGAAATATGAATTAATAAAAGGCTGATAAGGCTGGAGTGATCCAGCAATGATGCTGCTTCTTCCTTTTAAAGGTTTCTATTAATCTCAGACATGATAGTCTAGTCTTTGACCGAGACAAGAGTGTTACCTGGATAGTTGCCAGTTGTGTTAATGGGAGCTGTGAAAATCCTGAGCATATCAGCAGGAGAAATGGCCCCTTTTTCAAAGGAAATGTTTTTGGTTGCTCCTTAGTGCATTACAATAACCAGTCACCAGACTTAATTGCTTTTTGTACCACTTTCCCTCCCCTCCTCATATCTTTATCTCCTCATGCCATAAAAATATTGCGTTTTAAAATGAAATCAGGGAGACAGAAAACAGGAGAGACATGTTTTGCATAAAAGAAGAAACATGTGTTAGGAGTAAAGGCTGGAAATGGGCAAACATATTGAAGACATACATGCCTTCCATCTCCCCCTGTGCACCCTTGCAGGGAAGCAGCCGTGAAGCAGATCTCATGCCTCTTCTGGCTAGGAGGGGGCTTGGTTGTTTCTGTGAAATCAGCCAGCTGTCCTCCCAAGAGAGGGGTCAGGCAGGTTTGGAGCAAAGTGGGAAGTTTTTCCACCTTGGGCTGTTTCGTGTGGATGTGAACATGTTCTGGTATTTGTACTGCAGCTGAACACGCTGCTGGCACAGGCCGGTGAAATTCATCTGACAGAGCCAGAGATGACCCTGCTTGGTTTTTAAAGGGAGTGAGTTGTTCTCATTGCTCCTGGGAAAGACAGAGAGGCATGGATTAATCACGTTCATCCTCCGTGACAATTCTGCTTAGGACATTCAGTGTATGCTTGTACTATAATCAGATGTGGGTCAATTTAAATGAACTGTGGCTGGCAGGGGTAATCCAGCATGGATTATACAACTTTCCCATGAAAATGTTCATGTTACTCACTTACAGAAACCTTCCTACTGCTGCTGACCTGCTCCCCTCACCTGAGCTGTCCTGCAGGGATACCAGGGCAGGCAGAGCTGAAGAATGAAGGGCTTTCAGGGAATCTGACTCCACCTGCGCTACTCCTTCTTTTCTTCTTTGCCAAGAAAAATAAAAACATATTCTCCCCACCAACTCCTTTAAAAGGCTGAGGGGGAAACTACAGAAATATTTTAAGTGCTTGTTGTTTTTCCTAAGGGGACAAAAATGCAATGTGGTTTCATTCTAGCCATGCAAATATTTATGTGAGCAAGAGAGAAGCAAGATCAGAGAGAATAACTGGGTTTGGTTGTGACACAGGCTTTGGTGCCAGAGATGTGGATTTACTCTTGGCTTTGCCAGAGCTTGCCTGTGTAACCTTGAACCAGTCACGTTCACCTCTGTGCCCGCAGCTCCCATCTGCTGCAGCTGATGAGAACTCTTTTTTTTTTTGGTATTAGCTGCATGGGGTTGGGACAGCTTTGGGGTAAAAAGGAGCTTTTCAACTCAACATGAAGATCTAAGCACTTAGGTGATGTAGTAATAATGGAAAATTATGGCAATTTGAGCTCAGGAGGGTACCTCCAAAATTTGTACAGTACCGTGCACACTGTGTTGGGTTTGCTGGAGCCTGCTCCGTGCTGCTGTAACACAAACAATGGTCTGCATTCAGTAAGTAGCTCCTCAAATTTCCTGTGGATATCCCCAGCAAATCTGTATTTAAATAAGCAATAGTTTCTTAATCCTGGACTGCAAGTTGTTGGGGCAATTTGTACTCAAGGTGAATGCTGAGGTTAGGGAGATGTTGAGATGTATAAAAGAAGCTTGCCATCAAAATTGTTTCCAGCTGTTTTCATTATGCCCCACTCCTGCAGAATAAACCAAACATTTTAGCTTTCAGCTATTTCCTTCTGGACTCTGTAAAGCTACCTGTTCTCAAAAGCATTATTTTGTGTCTTTAAGTGCTTTAGTCTGATGTTTTTACAGTTGTATTCAGCCAGTCAAGAAAAATGCCTCTAAATAGATAGGAAAGGCAGCTGAAAAGATGGAAAAGCAGTTTGATTAAATGAAAATATCCATTCAGTTTGAGTTGTTGAAAGCATAAAAATATTTTGGTAATACATTTTGGATATGCTAGAATTTCTTGACAGTCTTTTCTTCCAGTTCTCCCCTGCTAAAATGTCCAGGGCCATAGAATTTAGTAAATAATATGTGAGCTCGTGCTCAGTTTCCTCCATATTTCTTATCATATCCAGATGGATGCTTCAGCCCAAATGACTGAGAGCAAGGCTCAAACCTGTGTTGCTGGGGCTGTGGGTGACATGTCCACCCCCAGTCCAAGCAGAAATGGGTAAAAATCTGAAATCTTTTGTTAGATAAACATCAGTCTCAAAGGAACTAACATTTTGCTAAGTATTTTTATGTAGAGGTGGGGTGAAGTGGCAAATTATGTCAAAAGAGTTTTAAAGAGGGTTTTTTGACTTTTGCTCCAAACCTCAAAGCAATTAAGTGTCTGCTGCAGCTATCCTGTACCTTCCCCAGGTTTTAAAGAACAGAAAAAATCAGATCTTTCATTTAAAAAGATGTCTCTCTGGTAATTGAAAAATTTATTCCCAGAAGCGAAAACATATTATGCCCTTTCTTTTCAGTTAATCTATTTCTGTTTTGCTGTGAAGAGTGATTCTTATGTGCTAGTTGCCCAGTTGCCCAGATGTATATGTTACCTTAAAAGAAAAGTAATTGATTTTTGGCCAAAAGGACAGGAGAAAGGTTAGGAATGTGCAACACAGTTTCTCATAACTTTGGAGGAGGCAGATGTTTCTCTTCTGTTTCCAACCTTCATTTTCTTTGCATGAAGAACGAGTTCTTTAAAACCAAATAAATATCCCTTTGAGAAGAGCATGGTTCCCACTGTTATTCTTTACATTAACTCTTTTGTAGCTAGGGCAGAGTTTAGCTTCTTGATTTTAATTGCAAAAATGAAAGAAAGAGAGATTACAGTGTAATTTTTTTTCTATAAATGGCTTCAATTATGGTTTAAGAGCTGGTCAAAAGAGCAACAACAGCAACAACAACAAACACTGACATCTGACATAATATGAATTGTCATTATTCATTCTAGGTAGTGTAAATATGACTAAAAATACTTTCTTCTTGCAATTAAGATTTCATTTAAACATTCATAATTGCAAACATAGCAGCACATATTTCATTTTTATAAGGATAGCAGAGGGGACTCTTGTATCTACAAGAAATAACCAGCAAAAGCCTCCTACTGAGGCGGGCAGAAAGGAGATACAAGCAAGGGTTGTTGTTCATGGTAGAAGTGCACAGGGTGGACGTCCCCTGTCCCTGACTGACTCCTCTGAGCACACAGGACATGCCATACGTGTCTGGGTGATGGAGACAGTAGGATGCCATTCACCTCCTTGGGCACTGAGACCAAACTGGCAGGTAGGCTTAGAAAAGTCTACAGCATAGAGGAAAAGTGAAAAATGTCTGATTCCGGGTTAATGTCCTCCCTCTGGGGATGCCCCTGAGGCTAATGCAGCTAAATTCCATGCTCTGCAGCCCCTGTTTCCCAGGGAAAAGGACTGAAATGTTTACCAGGACAGAAAACCTGGCAGGGGAGAGTATTTGTGTGTGGCTGGGAATGGACACTCTGAGATCTCTGGGGCCTACTGAAGCAAGGCCAGAGGCTGGGGGTCACTGATAAGGTAACCTTGGCCACAGTTTGTCTTCCTAGAGTCTGACTGATGGGAAATGTAGACAAAAGCCTTTGTGAAGCTCTGCTTGCCATATGTAGCTCTACGAGGCTACTGGGGAGGCTGGACCTGTTTGCTCACCAGGCCTGAGAGAGGCATTTGGTTCCTAAGTTTATAAATCAACATAGTGACCCCTTTCCAGGGAATGGAGGGATGGCTGAGGAATTATAGAAACTTTTGTCTGCAGTGTGAGTTTGGCCACGATGAGATCAATGAACTCTAGCATCTTCCTCTCATCCCTGCTCCGTGCTGGGCAGTAAGGACTTTCAGAAGTCCCCACCGGGAAATCTCAGGAGGAAGAGAAATGTGAAAAGCAGAGATAGGTAAAAAGTGCCAAGGAAGGGTGAGACAGCTGTTGCCTCAAAGGATGCCTGTTGTAGTCAGTGAAGCAGAACTAGTGTGCTGAAAGATGTGACATTCCTTGCATGTACTGAGTTGTGATGGGAATTTGGATTAGCCAAAGCAGGATCTAGTGATGTAGTAGTCAAGAGGCAAAAGTGAATGCGGAGTCAAGACTAAAACCACATCATCCAAGCAAGAACAGACTTGAGTGGTTCAGCCAGTTCTCTCAGACCCATGGGCTTCCCTGCCCAGGGAGAGCTTTATGGGTTGTGAGACCCTTTCCAAGAAGCCTGTGCTGGGTTGAGATTAAGATGGCAGATACCATCATAGAGTCAGGAGAAAGGGGGCTTTTCTCATTTAAGAATCAAGGGTGGCTCTTCAGGGCTGCCTGTGATTTATTGTTTCCATATTGCATGAGTGGGGGGCTCTCAGCCCACCCACACTCAGGCTTTCTTTCCTATAACAAACAGAAGAACACGAAACGTGAGTGAGTCTCACATGTTCGTACTCAGCTGGCTTCTTCCTCACCTCTCTGATCAGTACTGTCCATAGAATCACAAAATGGTTTGGGTTGGAAGGGGCCTTAAAGGTCTTCTCGTTCCAGCCCCCCATTTCAGCTGAAAGAGCATTTGGTAGCAAAGTCCTGGGTCTACGGGGACAGCTGGGGACATTTACGTGCCTTTGCAGAGATGTGTGGCACAATGAGACAATGTTCCCCATTCAAATGCACCTTTATCTAATCTTAAAGAAAGGGTTTTCATGCTAATTGTAATTTTGAAGGTGTTCAGGGTGAACATTTACGGTATTTTTCCCTTCCCTCTCACTTTTCCTCCTAGACCCTCCTAACGGCCCAGTATTTGGTATCTGTGGAAGATCCTAGCAGTTGGGTAGCAGCTGTGCTGATCCAGGGAAACCTGAAACTCAGTTGCCCCATTCTGCTCAGTGTCAGTATTTTACCTCTGGGACTTTCAAGTGCTCTCACCTGAATTTCTGGCATCCTCTCGCTGCATGAGAACAGAGGCATTACTGTCACTTCTGGATGATATTTTTCATAGAGCCACTTGAGAGTGAAGAACTGGTTTCCTGTTTAGAGCTCAGAGAGCTCAGCCCATCCATTTCCTTGCCAAGGGTTTTGGAAAGGAACACTCCTCGTGTCCTTCCAAGCACTCTAAAGGCATCTAAGTTCACATCTGACAGATTGGTACAGATGGATCTGCCTGTTCCTGCCTGCATTCTGTCTGAGTGGGGTTGGGGATCATGGCCAGATCCAGGGCTCTGTGAGAGGCTGGATTAGCACACGGCATGATTTCATCCTACTAAGGTGTGTGGCTTCTGGCCTGGAACTGCTGGCATCAGACCATCAGACATCAGGCCTCTGTTGGTTTACACGTGTCCTAAGTAAAGCCAGTTTGGAGTCCTTATACTCCAGTTCCTTACATGATTTGCAATAACCCAACCACAAAGTTTGTGTTCCTGCTCTGTTTGTTTTGAAGGCATTTCCTAAGCACGAAGTTGTGCTGCTCTGGCAGGACAAAGAGGATAGTTACACCTGAGGATCTTGTATATGGATGTGCCTGTGTCTGTTTAAACCTGGATAATTTCTGGCAGAAAGCACTAATCCTGTACAGCCGGTGTGAAGTATCTATGCACATGTTAAACCAGAGTTTAACAGCTTACGCAGGGATGTCTTCCAAGTGCTTTGTAAGGCAACTGGTGCAATACAACCACGCAGGGAAGCTGAAAAGGTGCCTGGTTTGGGGTTTGTTTTACACACTGAGTCTTTCCAGATCACATATTTCTAAGGCCCAGAGCAATATACTGAAATGCTCTACATGACCTGTTCTGAAAGAGGGGAGGGGGTCTGGCTACTCAGAGCTGCTATCAAGAGATAGTACTCTGTAATCTTACCATCTAAAGCTCTCCATCTGCTGTTATATCATATATATTTGATGCAGCTGTGAGGCAGTGACAACTTCCATTGTCCTTCAGACTCCAGGAAAATTTCTGTGCAATTTAGCTGAAATTCTGATAAACCTTCGGGTGTTGCCATAACCTAAGTAAAAAAGAGCATCTTTCCTGCTCCAACAGCAAGGAGGAACACTTAAAGTATTTTCTAGCAGTCACTTCTGTACAACTCCACCAGTTTAGTTCAGTTTCATCCTAAAGGATATTTTCATTTAGGACAGTAATACTGATGCTGGGTAGGTATAGGTTGTTCTGGAACTGAAGGAATCTCTTTAGCATATAAATACCTTATTAAACCTTAGCACACATCTCCTAGCAGGCAAAACGTCCATGCCCTAAGATCTGAAAAAGCATTCTGTTGTGGGGGGAAGGATATTATATTCGATAAATCATATGGAACTATTTATCAGCAATCACTTCTTTAACTTTTCCACAGTCTTCAGTTTCAAAGCACATTTTGAAGTGACTGAAGTTTGCACAGAGCAGTTTATTTAAAAAATTATTTTAGGAAAATTACCTCAGGGTTGATTGTGTATTTATGAAGGGTTTCTCTTTTCTTTTTTTTTTTTTTTAAATATTAACATAATGTAAGAAAATTACTTTATTAAGAACAGTGGAAAAATGTGTAGAGAAACAGAAAAGATTTTGCAGCAGACAGTCTGTAATGGGAAAAGTTTTACTTGTCGTGCAGTTACAAATGGCAAAGTCAGTGGAAAGACCTTGATTTCAATGGGCTTTGGATTAGGCTTGTTACCAGTGTGGGATTGTTCACTGCAGAACCTTGAGTTCTTTCTAGTTATATCTACATCATCCTCAGTGAATGTATTTTGATTTCTCTGTTTTTCTCTCTTGCTATTATAAGTGATTATTTTTATTACCTTCATTTATCTACCTCATTCTCCTTGCTTGCTGCCTTCTCCTTAACCTGAATCCTGTCCTGATCTTCAGTCAAAAACAAAATTATCATGCTCATAATTGAAACAAATGAATGTTTTTTACTTCGCAACAATTGTTGCCTGATCTCTTGGGAATCCACACTGGCCACTTTGTGCTCCTGACATTGTTTATTCCTAAAAGAATTCCGGTCTACTGCAGTTTAATTATAGTGTCTTTCAGTACACAACACAGCATGGTGCTTACAGTGATGACTTAGTGATTTTCTAAATCATGAAATCAATCCGATTGTGAGTATTTGGAAAGTGGTTTACAATCAGCTGGATTATGACTTTTCGCAGTGTGGTCAGTCTTTCTCTGGTGAACTCAGAAGTTGGAGTAGAACTAGATTTTTGCTGTGGATTGTTTTGGGCTTTATAGTTGTTTTTATTTAAATGAAACTCAGTGTTTTTCAGGTACGTGGCATCTGTCTGAACCATGCTGGTACTCCGAGGGTTTAGCTTGGGACCTCCAGGGATGAGCTCAAATGTGAAGTTTGCATGAGCTGTACAGGCAGGGGCTACGCTCCTGGAAGGTAGGCTTCATTCCTACAGCACAGTGCTGTAGGAATCCTGCTGATTGCCCTTGGAGCCAGGAAGGGAGCAGGGAAGAGGTGACTGCTCAGGTCAGTGCCCATGCAGGGCTGGAGGTGCAGGTTGGAGCCCTGGACGTGCTGGGATGTCAAGGTGCAGTTCGGATTCCCTATAGACAGACAGGATTCTTTCCCAGGCATCCACAACTGATGAAAGGGAAATTGTTTGCAGTGACTTGGAATGGATTAAGTAGACAAAATATGAATGTTTGAATAAAGTAGTAGCCACAGCTCTTGTGTAGACAGTAAACAATGGTTTATTGACAGTAAACTCTTGCTCTTATGGTAAAAAGTCTTAAACCACTTATTTCCTGAAAGGCTCAGGCAGGGTGTCTTTGGTCACTCACACATGTTTTGTACTTTATCTCAAATCAAAACATCCTGATTTCCAGTCTCTGGAACACATTACTGGTCCATGCTTCCCTTGTTTGAATAAAAGGTGGCAAACCCAGCTGTGCACTCATCCAGGCTGTTTAAAGTAGCATCTATGAGTTAAGAAAACGTTGTGAATAGATGACACCCTAGGATTTGTGCAGCAGAAAACAGCCCTGGACTTGGCTTGACAAAAGGCAGTTGTGCTGTTGGATATCTCTTCTTAGTCTCTTTCCACTTAAACTTGGATGTGATTGCTGTGAACGAACAGTGTTTTGTCTCTCCACCTGATCTCTACATGCCCCAGCCTTGAGTACCCAGATGTATCAGTACTCACTCTCTACTCTGATACTGTCAAAATGAGTCAGAAAAAATCATCCCACTAGAAATAGTTGAGGGATCTGTTTGTTTTGGCAGCATTGGCTTTAACAGTGATTGCACAATCACTTGTGCTGGCCAGTGTGATGGGAGGGCAGAGGAATAACCAGGGATGTAGTGAGAGGAAACCCAGGCACACAGAACTCACTTGCTTCTACCCATGCTGAGACAGATGTGTGAAGGAGACAGGCATGGGATCTGGGCACACTGGATGCTCCCTGGAGTGAGTGATGTTTGCTCTGTGGTACCCAGCCGTGTGCTGACTCCTGTTACCTGTGCACAGGTGGCACATCCATCTTCCAAAGCAGAGCAAAATGACCTAAATTACTTTCCCTGGGCTGCGAAAACGTGCTCATCAGCCCTTCTTGCAGTAAGGTTCATTCAGGACAACATGCTCATGTGTGAGGCAGTGTTGGGTGGCTCCAACACAGGTGCTGTGCAGGTGTCTGTGCAGAGATGAAGCTCCACTCTGAGACCATTTGTTAGGAGGAGAGCACAGGACAGAGCTGGGGAGCTGGAGGGCTGGACTGGGCTGGCAAAAAGAGATGTGCGGTGAGGAAAACAGGGTGAAGGGAGCAGAGAGTGTGGGGGCTGCCTTGGCTCTTCCTCTCTGGAATGAATCTTTTCATCAAGGCTAAGATGATTGGGGTTCTGAGTAAACTGGTCTAGTGCAAGGTTCCCTGTTCATGGCAGGGGGAGTTGTAACTAGACAGTCTTTAAAGTTGCCAAACCATTCTGAAATTCTATGATTCTATGGTCAAAGTATTGCCAGTGGTCCTGAATAGCCCAAAGTCTGGACTGGTCACTTCTGAAGTGTCTCCTGCAGTCCTTATGCATTCAAAGGACTTAAATCTGTGATCCTTCCAGATTTCTTTTCCAGTGAGGGACTCGCTGTGACCCTCTCTCAAGGGCCCTGGCCTCAGGAGGTGAAGATTGCTGAGCATTATGTCAGCTGTATCCAAAGTGGTTTTTGTTTAATGGTCTCCGCTGCTGTTTATATTTTCTAATGTGCTGCGGCTGGTGTTTGTTGCCATTAAAACTTCATTTGTTTGGAGGATCTTTTCAACAAACTGAAATCCAATAAATCATGAGAAAAATATTTATTATTTCAACTGGATAAGAAGGGGAGGGGGAAGTCGACAAATTTGTATTCCTTCAGCACCATGTTAAATGGGAGACCACGGGGGCATGTTTGCCAAAAGACTTAGTCCCCAAAAGAACAATTAGTTGGCTGGACAGGACCAGCTGAGTGACAGCTTCACATTTGGAAGCAGAAGTGGAGCTGAAATACTCTGAGTTCTCCAGCTTTATCCTGTCTGCCCATGTAATCACATCCACAGATGATGGTAGTGAGCTCAGGGCTTCTGGATTAAAACTGTCAAAAACACAAACCTCTAATGCCCGAGTTAGAAATCCTGGGCTAATAAACTGGTCCCACTTCTGCTGGTGGTAAAGCTGCTATTGTTTGAGGTCAGGATTTCACTCCAGGTCTGTTTTAGTTCACAGACAGTAGCAGACTCCAAACTCTCCATCCCGCTGTAGGGTATGTTACGTTAGCTCGTGGTGGGATAAATGACGTGGAGATCTGGAGCAGAATGTGGAAAATGTCATCACAAGCATCATTACATTAGAGCTGTGTGGCTTTATTTATTTGTTTAATAGTGAACTCAATTAAAAATAGGGTGGGATTTAGGGTTGTTCATGTACTTTTGTGTTCAGCCAATGGCTTTGGCTGAAAACACAGAGAGAAATATGGGAAAGTTGGACTGTTATTTCAGCATTTCAAATAGAGGATACATTGCCTATTCACTTGGAAATTATGTTTAATTTTACGATGCGACATACTTTTCAATGCCAGAAATAAAATAAAAAAATTGCTTTTGGACTGACCTGAAAAGAAATAACTCTGGGATCTGTTCATGGGACTACAGCAAAATCTCTGCACTGTCCAGTTAAGCTCAGAACAGGTGTAAAGTGTGCATCCAAATGATTAGGAAATGTAGCAGGCTCCATAAGAAACTCAATGCATATATTTAGTATTTCAGTGGAGAACTGGCATGTATGTGTGCATAACTATGACAGAATCTGTCTTTTCAGTAAGGAAGATGCCCTTCTGCACCTGTAAGCCAGACTCTGGCTGTAAGCAACTCAAAAATATTCATGCAAAGATTTGGACTCAAAGTTTTACATTAAATCCGGTTCCCTCATCCTGCATGATAACTTCTACCCCACAAAGCCTCAAAATTCATCTCCTTCAGTATTAAAGCCTCTAGATGGTCCTATAATAACATAAACATGTAGGATCCTAGATACAATAAGTTAGTGTCCCATCTGTCAAAAACAGGACGTGCAGCAACCCTTCCCAGTGAGTCATCTGTTCAGCATTCTCAAGTCTTTGAGACCTCTGCACTCACCAGGGAGCTCTGACATTTACCAATGTTATCTTTCTTATTTCAGTTTTGGCACCTTCTTCCTTTCCTCAGAGACCGTACTGGGCAAAAAACACATGAAATGAGCAGCAGACATCATTGCTCATTTTTGTGAAAGGTTATTGAGCTTGAGTGTGTTGTTTGGCCTCAGATGGCGGTAACTTCACCAGAAAAACAAAAATTCCACCATACAGTGAAAAAGTCATTAACTGGGCAGAGTTTTATAAGAAGGATCCATTTGTTGAAAGGGAAGAGTTATCTTTATTCATAGTGACTTTTGGGATGACTAAACCCTCAAGAAGCAGATTAGAGAATGTTATGAAATGCTTTTCTTACTGTTATTTACTGTGAATCAGCAATAAAGCAGGCACCCCCTTGGCAGCATTCCCACTGAGGTCAATGGAGCTGGGGTTTCACCCCTGGAAGTCCTGCTCCGCAGGAGGTGCTCTCTGTCAGTCTGTGTCCAGTTTTCACTTCTGTGAGCAGTTGTGAGTCTACTTACAGTGTTTCATAATGCAGGAACAAAGGGGTTATTCAATGAAAATGAAGGAGGCAGAGATTTAAAGCAGATGAGAGTAAATGCTCACTGCACAATAATGTCAACACCTGGCGTTTTACTGTCGGTAGACGTAAAAGTACTTTACAAGAGTGGTCAGTGCCAGTATCTCTGTTTAACAAAGAGACAAAAAAAGATAACACTACTTGTTCAGGGTCACCAAACAGACAACGCCAGAGTGGAAAATATCCTCCTACACTATGCAGTGGCTTCTGGCTAAAATCAAATTACTCTTATGCTACAGAGCTCATTGCTCCAGGTGGACACAACACCAAGAATTCAGTGGCATGGACTGTTTATGTGGAGAACAAGCACATGGCACTGGGAAGATGTAAAAAAGAATTCAGGTCAGACAGCAGCCTCTCTTTTTGTAGTAATCTGTCTCATGCCAGAGAACAGAAGACTTTGGCTGGATGACATGTTTAATTTTAATGCTAATTCAGAGTGCAGAACTGGCTTCTGGCAGTCAGGGTTGTCTTGAAAATCCTGCTGACTGCCCCAGGTATTTGGTGGTCCTTGTAGGAAGGGAGCTGTCATTTTGGAAATCTACCGTGTCTGAGGTGAGCAAAGGTGGTTTTGGTTATCACCAGAGATATTCCCATATAAGGATAAAAAATTACCCGTTTTTCCTGGAGTTATTAAAAAATGGGCAATGAGGCCTAAGCTGAACATTCTTGTGAGGCTTCAGGCTTTACCCAAAAAATCAGGCAGGACTCATGGATCCTTGCACCTCCACACCAGGTCTGGCGTTGTCCTTTCAAATGCATTCCAGGAGGCTTTTGCCAACCCATAGTGAGTGCAGCTGGCTAAACTGAAGGTGAGAGGGTCATGCACCCTCTCAGACAACTCATCTTCCCGTGATCGTGCATAGTCATGCAGTGAGAGTGAAGCACATTCTCCAGCTGAACTACCATCCCTCCTTTACCTCTCTCCAAGAAGTCCCCAGCAGCCCATTAACCCTTTCCAGACTTGCATGGATTCACACATGTGCTTTTTAGTGGCATAATTCTTGGCAAGAGAGGCAACCTTAATATTGCTGTTGGACCTATGTGCATGTCTGTTGTTCATCATGTGTGAATTAAATGGACGATCCTGAGCTGGAGAGAGAGAAACTAATGATTGCCATATTGTTTCCAGCAGTCGTCAAGCAAAAGAAGCTGTTTGAACTTTCCCCTAAAGACGCTTCTGCCTCTTGCAGTGATTTTAAAATCTTGTGTTTCTACCCTTTTCAAGGTGATTAATATTGTAATGATGCCTTTGCTACCTTCCCCTCCCCAAGGGAGTGAGCGTGCAGGGGGAGGGAGGTAGGACAGGGAGAAGGAACTTTCCAAAACTAACTCCATGTGCAGCAGTAAAAGGTGTGATAGCTGCTTCTTTTCCTCTTTCCTCTAGTTTCCAGCAAATTCCCATGTGCTTTCAGGTATTTCATTATGTTTTGTTTTTAATTCCTCTTCAATGTGCATATTGACATGTTTCTTTCTGTCTATTTCTGTCTTCCTTTACCCAGTAAAATGATCCCACTGGGAAGGCGAAGGTCCAAATAGAAGGTGGAAGAAAGGAAAGCATCTTTCCTCATTACTGAGAGCCAGACTGATTGATTGTGTGTGACTCTGAGGCAAAGACCCTCCTCGAGGTGGAGATCATAGCCTCATCCTTAACATAAGGACAGGCAAGAGGCTGAAACTAAGAATGGGGACTGCATTTGGAATGTATGACTAATTGTGGTGCTTATCTGGCCCTCTTCCCAAAAATCAGGGGAGAAATGCTGTAGCAGGCATTGTTTTCATCCTACAGGATATTTCCAGTGCTGTGTTTTGTGACTAAGGAAAAGACTGCATCCCGCTACGACTGGCAATTAGAGCTGCCTGTGACCAGGGATGACCTTCCTAATATGGCTTTTAAAATCTGCACCTGAGTATATCTTGATCCACAACCTTGAAATGGACAGTAAGAAAAAGCAGCAGAAAAATGAGAAAATCCCTCACATTTTTTGGATTGTCAGTAATAAATATGAGGGAGTGGAAAAGGCCTTTCTTGTTGGCATGGTGACCCCATCATCTTGATATAAGAAAGAAATATTTTAGAGTAAGAAGAATTAATCACAGGGATCATCAACCAAACTTCCCCAGGGATATGTTAGAGGCCTCATCACTGGAGGCTTTCAAGATGTGATTGGAAAGGGAGCTAGATAGTCTTGTCTGGTCTCTCTTTCCCATCAAAGCTTGGACCAGATGATCTTTTGAGGTCTCTTTCAGCATGGGCTTTTCTGTGATTCTGTGACCATCAATGTTTTGGTGTCTGGGTGTGTAACGTTCTACTCAGAGGTCGTCAACCACTGTTGTTCAGTTCTTGCCATGAGTGAATCTGTGCTGTTTGCACCTCATTCCTTTATTATCCAGTTTCCTTAAAATCTTACCTTGCAGTTTTAGGAACAGTTCAGAGTTCCCTTAAGATTATCTACCTGACTGCTTGGAGAAGATCCAGGATGCTGGAGACAGGGAAAACACCTGCTGTGCTTATCTTGCCCTTAACCACAGATGAATGCACTTCCTCCAGAAGCTTCTGCAATAATGTAGGTCCCAGAAGACCTATCATTGTGAACATTTCAGCAAGGACCTTTGTTCTTAAAATTGCTGAGAATTTTGAAATCTAACATAGGAGATAAGTCTGCTGCCTTACTGGGTTTTCAGATTTTTTAGTATCATTATTTGATTCTGCTAATATGCATTGTAAAGATAAAACAGGCCAAGTCTCAAACAATGGAGTCCAAGAGGAGGCAAACATGACAGGGAGAGCTGACAGGCATCATGGAAAGAACCAGATTAAGGGTAAAAGTGAGCAAAACTGATGGCAACTATGATATGGTCTGATAGCTTAGGTGAGTAAAGTGTGGGCTTGGAAAGGGTCATGAATTTCCTGGATTCACAGGAGACTGAATACAACATCACTCAAAGCCTTCTCTCCTCCAGGATGCAATTTCCTCCCTATTCTACTGACGGATCCTGTTCTGCTGTGTATATTTTTCTTTCGACCAGCTCAGCAAAAGTAGTGAAAACTGGCAAGGCAGCTCACAACAGTAAGAGATCTTGAACAAATTCTTTCTTCCTTCACAGGTTGTTGAGACATACTGTAACAGAGATTACAGATAAAAATGGCATTTTCTGTCAAAGATAGTAAAGTATTTCCACAGCTGACCAGCTGCAGTGCATGTGTCCTGGCAGGTCCTGAAACCACTATTTTTACAGATCTCTCCAGAGAACTAATTAACTTGACTACTGGCATAACTAGCATGATAACCTTGACTTGCTTGCTGTAAATGAAAGAAGGGCTTGAATAAAAGCAATGGGTCAGATTGTTCACCTCGGTGGCTCTATGGTACAAACCTCCTGTTACTTAACAAAATACCTAGACCTTCTGTCTATGACTCCTTATTTACCCCTGCAGACAACACAGACCCTCAAAAGACTCTCATAAATTTCAATGTGAATTGCCTATAACAGGCTGAGTTCCTGAAATCAGGAACTTAGGCTAATTCTTCCCTGAATGCACATCCAGTGGCTATATGAACCATAACTAGTTTTGGGATCTTGTGTGCAGTGGAGTCATTCAGTCGTGTAGCAAGTACAGACTCTGAATTTAGGTTTGGTTTTTAGAGTATGTTGAGGTGAATTTGGGCAGTGGCTCATTCCCCAATTCATCTTTGCCCACTGCGCACTCTGCTTTGTTTTGTTGAGAATCTGCTAAGATGGGCATGAAAACCAGGCTCAGGTGTAGTGCTCTTGGGAGGGGCAGCAGGGTGAGACTCAAAATATCTTTAAAGGAGAGCTAAGTCTTTCAAACTGGACAGATATCCTGAAATAAGCTGTTCCTTAGCCTAAGGTGTTTAATTTGAGCCTGAACTGGAGCAGTGGGAACAGAAAACAGTGTACATGCCTAATGCAAAAGACTGCTCTGCAGTCCTGCTGGGTAGGCACAGCCTTCTCTACAGGGTCAACAATTAATGCATTAGCTGATGCTGGGAAAGGCTGCAGAGATCATCTTGTCTTCTCTTTAGAATGTTATGTGCCTCTGAGAGAGGAAACAACTAAGATTTGGCTTGAAGGGTAGAGTGCACAATTGTGGAGAGATGACTGCTTCAAGAACCACTTTGCTGGCTGAGGACATACCACATTGTTAGCTCTTTTGAAGGCAGAATCATTTGAGAACAGTAAACAATCATGGTTCCATGCAGGCTTGCTGAGTCAGTCACAACTAAAACAGATGCTGCAATCTAAAATCAATAAGGCTCCTGGAGGTGTGAGGTCACTTTTACTGCTTGACACTGCGGGCACATGGCTTATGAAAAATGTCCCTGACCTCCCCAAAAAGCTCTGAACAGAGACAGTTCTACTGCCATCTCTGCTTTGGGCATCAGAGGGGCAATTTGTAGAGGTAGGCTGTGGCTTCTCAACAGGAACCCATACAGCAGTTGTAGGGTCTGGCCTCGTGTAACCTAACTAAGGTTTGGAAAAGTGTGTCATCATGAGCTCATCTGAAAAAGTTTCAAGTTGCCCTTGTGGAAGGCTGGATTAGCTGACCTCCAGGATTCTCTCCCGAGCTACATTTTTTTGTAATTCTGAGACAGAATGGAAGGGAGCTCAGGATCTCTGCAGCACAGGCTACTTTTATTTCTCCTGAACGTGGATAGGAGCGTTGTGTGGATATCCAAGGGCCCTGACAGACAGGCCCTGGCAGTGACTGGAGGTTTCACTGTCCTCAGCTCTTGGTCCATGTCTCTGACAGAGGATATCATGTTTGGAGCAGCAGGGAAGGTGTGAACTAGAGCAGCTGGGGATGCTCAAATTGATTGTTCCTGCAAGCTGCATGTCATGGACCAGTCATGTTTTAGACCATGGCAGCCAAATGCTCAAATAATGGGAGACAGAGCTCTAACTCTATGCAGTCAAGCTTGGAAAATGAAACCAAAGTGACTTGGGCTTGCCTTGCGTGTGGAAAAAGGGATGCTGCAGTCCTCTACACTGTCTGAATGCTAACAAAGCACAACATGGCTCAGAACCCAAATGCTTACTCAATCTCCCACCTCTGAATATCAGCTTTGAATTGGCTTTGATTTTTATTGCATATTTGTCCACAGCAGCTGTCAGAAAGTTTAAACGCTAGAATTACTGCTGTAATAAATATATCCTTCCAAACCCTTGCAATGGTTCTCCCTATTGGGAGTTTATGTAACATACTAAGTGGTACAAAAAGTATGCAGAGAGAACATTCTGCTTCCTGGAGATTTCAGCTTGGTTTGACAGCTCGGTGCTGACTCACTGTCAGGACCTGGGTTTATGCTCTGTAGTAAAGCAGTGAGGACTGGTGCCTGGGAAGTACAGCCATAGACATTGCCACAAATGGATGTGAAATCAGGCTGTTACCATCCTGGGTGACTTTTTGCCTTGGCAGTGAAAATGCCATGGCATCCAGCCAAAGACCAGCTTGGAGCAAAGGCTGATTAAGGTGAAGAAGCAGGAAAGATCCCAAAGTGGTCTCAAAATGCTAGAGGAAGATGAACATTCCTTTTAGTGCTATTTTTATCCAATATTCTAATTTTATCTAGTTTCCTTACATAACTTTCAGAGTTACAGCTGAATAAACTTTCAGCGAAGAGAAATAGTTCTAATAAGAGCTCTAACTGTCTCCAGATTCAGGATCTGAAATCATCCACAAAAGTCTTCCAGAGCATGTATGCAGTGTAAGTCCTTTGTCTGTCAAGGAAAGGGTAGAAAGAGATCCAAGTCCTGTAACAATTGAGTTTGTTCCTCCATGGCAAAAAGCAATTATTTTGCTTGGGTTGTTTCTGGCAAGGAAATACAGTTTGTTGGTAGTGATGGAGTAGTTTCCAAATTGGTTTAGTTAGATGGGGTCAGCACACCAGGAGCACTTCTGCATGTCTCCTTCCAGGACATGTACTCCTGGCCTCATCCTGCTCCCTCTGCCCACATCTGCTGGAGCTTTGACCCCACCGAGAGCAAGTGGAGGTGCCTTTGGCTCCCCCTGCCTCAGGCTCTAGCAGTGGGAAGAAGGGATATCTGGTTCTATTCCCTGCCTCAAGCTGATGGATGCCCCAGGCATCTGCCTGGTCTGCCTATGCCTGGAGCAGACTCTTGGTGGTGTGAGGGTTTAGGGTGTGGTTAACTAAAGTTAACTGTGTTCTGGCTCTTTCCTGCTGTTCAGGAGCCATGTGAGGCAGCTTGTAAGTTAGCAAAACACTGAGGTTTTTCTAATGCTCCCTAAGGACCAGGTGGGTCCCTGGCTGCTGCAGGATATGGCCTGAGAAAGGCTACCTTTTCTTTTCCCAATTCCCTTTTCGTGTTTACATCTGCAGGAAGAAAATCACCAGATGTCTTCTTCAGCCCCTCCCTGCATCTAAATGGGAAATTCTGAGTGTGGCATCCTAGAAAAGCCAGTCTGCTGACCAGTCAAGCATGAGGGATGGGGAAAACAGGGCTTGAAGAAATGTGAACAAAACCAAAACAAATACGACAGGGAAAATGACTGCAAGGCAGTGCACCTGCACACCAGCAACTCTCTTTTTTCTCAAAATGATGGAGAAACTGGCGTGTGTCAGTTAGTCCATCTTTTTTTTTATAGTAACTGAGAAAACTTGTTAACAAAAATATAAAGCAAAATCAAAAGATTTGTGAATTAGAAAATTTTCTAGTTGTCTGTCTTTTCCCAAACCATAGGCTAAACTTGGGTGGTAGTTTAGGGGCTGTCTTATGCTAAAGGCATAAATTTGGCTAAAGTACTCGGACACCTAATGGCCAGATGCAAAGCACAGTGAATCCAGCAGGAGGTTTTCCAGTGGCTTCTTTAGACTTCAGATGACTCTTAACTATGTAGGCAAAATAACATGTACAAGTAATCAACATTCACCCCTTTTTGGAAACGCATCCGTACAAAGGGGCTGTGGCCATGTGTTTGTTATTGCATCTTTCTCTGCCACCCTGTAAGGAAAGTGCAGATCACAAGGAAAGTGCAGATCACCAGCACACGATGTGGCAGCGCTTGAGATCTTGAATGTGGAATTGTTTATTGAAGAGTGACAGGCTGCTGCACATCGCTTTTAGTAATGATAAGGAAAGGTTTATGCAAGCACACATCTGCACTTGGCTGGGCACAATAATGTCATGATCCTGATTAGCCATAAATTTCTCTGAAGCACTTGCTGGAATAGGAGCGCCCGTGGTGACCGATTTTTGCTGCACAGCTCGTGTTGTTTCCACTGCTCCGAACTTGGTGTGCATCAATGAAACATACCCCTGTAGAAGTGCTGATCCTTTTATTCTGTTCTGTTTCTGTTACACAGTTTCACTCTGTTGGTGCTGCTTGCACCCTGCCAAGAATTACAAATCTTTAGTCCCTATTAAAAGTAAGTGTTCAGGGCCAGGTTGGGTGGGGCTGGGAGCCACCTGCTCTGGTGGAAGGTGCCCCTAGATATTGCCGTAGGAATGTATTTGCAAAAAAACATAATAGCTGTTATCTGGTGTGTCTTTATATCCAGATTATTTCATTATTCACTTTTTTTTTTTTTGTTTGATGGTCTTCTAGTCTCTTATTACCTTTCAGATTTCATGGGACATCTAAAAAGTGTCCAGGTGTGAAGACAGAAGGAAATGGGGAGTAAACAGCAGTGAGGGCTGAGAATAGTGTTTCCTACTTGCCCTGATAACAGCTAGTCTGACATAACAATAAACTGGCTTTCTGCCTTTTCCAGAGTTACCTTTGGATCCCAGATATGAATCCTGGACAGTGAAAAGGAAATCATCATGTCTGTCCTAATGTTCTCTGTCATTTATTGAAGCTCACCTGATACAGCTAAAACTTATTCCGACATTGATCTCTGGTATCTGAAGACAGTCCCCCAAGTAGTCCTTCTGAATGGGAAATGCAGGATGAGCAGAACTTGCTTCCGTGTGGGGAGGGGCAATTGAGGTACCAGGACACTGATTATTCAGAAGCAAGGTGTGAACTCACATGCTCTATGTCAGTACCTTTATTCTTGCAAAATGTTTAGGAAGCAGTCAGTGGTATGTGTGACCTCTTCTGCATTTGAAAATAAAACTTGGAGCTCCTCTGTATGAATTAGAGCAGTCAGAGAGAAACTATCAGCTAAATCTGAGAACGAACGAGGGATCAGAGAGGGTCCCCCCATGGCTCCCATTCAGGAGCACTGTATATTATTTTAAAGGACCCTTATGCAAGAATTATGTTGCCTTCTGAAAGAGGAGATTGTTTTACTCACTTGATGTGGGAAGGTCTTCAAATTACAGCCCTTCCTGCTTATATTATTACATTCTAGGGTTCATCCTGCTGCAGTTACCCTGTGCTATATTGGAAGCAGGATCCATGGCAGATAAATCCACAGCCAAAGCCTGTTGTTACAATAGAAGTCTCTTGCCAGAGAGACTGAACTATTTCAGACTTCTCACAGCTGAATGCAGTTAATAACTACTCTGGTGTGCTCTGGAAAGTGTGTGGGAGGCAGGTCAGAGTGTCCAGGAGCACAAAGTCACTGTGTAGCTTCAGAGCAAGTACAGTGTAGAACAGAGACCATGGTGACAGGGGATGGCCATCACACTCCTCACCATTGCAAAAACAAGGATGTGACACAGAACTGCATCTCCCTATGAGGCATGAATGGAGCTTGAGTTTTAAAACATTTTAGTTTTGCCTCAAAAGATTGTTATTTTGGGAAGAAGTTTCTGACGCACTTTTTAGCCTGTTGCAGTTGAACTTGAAGGTTCATGATCTCAGCAAGGAACGGGGGCATAACACAAGCATAACATCACAGCCCTCTGGTTGTTCAAGAAACAACAGATAGAAATTATTCATAAGGAACCTAGTTGAGAGCACTCTTGAGAAAGCATTTCATGGGGAATAAGGTTGGAGCTCTGCAAATCTCCTGGGATCATCTCCTGTTCCTGAAGAGCACAGACAAATATTGGTGCTCCTTGGATGAGGATCAGAGCAGGTGGGTGCTTCATGTCTCAAGTCTGTCTTGAAGTTGGGTGGCAGCATCCTTCAGTGGATAAGGGCTTTTGCAATGCTTGCTCCGACTGCTTTGCTGCACACACAAAATGTTAGGCTGCATGTGTAAATCAAAACACAGTAATGCAGAATCAAACCTTTTGAAGCAGCTAATTCAAATCAAAGATTCAGCTCTTAGGCCTGGTCACAGATTCTAGACCCTTATAAGGATAAGGGACATGGGTCTGAAGCCTGGCACCCTCTGGCTTTGACTGCAGGGTGTTTTCTTTGCCATGTATATGGCATTTCTCAGGCTGTGCTCTGGGCGGGCCATGCTATATTTAAATACATTTTGCTGGTGAGGGACTAAAGGGCCTCCAGAGTTGTAACTTCCTAAGGGCTATTCTGCAGATTCCTTCCTCCTTTCTTTTCTTGTTTTCCTTTAAAGGAAACTCTCAATCTTCTTAGGAAATAATCTTTTGTTTATGTCATGAAAAAACCTGTGCTCTCCTGGCCGGGACCATGGAAGAGCCAATAGGAAGAAGTGCCACTTACGCGTTTTGATACAACCAGGCATGTCTTAAATAAACACTTGTTTATTTTTCTACTTTTTTGTTGAACTGCATGGTTGCCAACTTAGAAGGTAAAAGTATCCAGTTCAAAGAAGGCAACTGCAAGCGTAGGCTGACATCCTGTCGTAAATATAGAACTGGTCTCATGACAATGCCCTGCTCGGAAACAATGGGAGCAGGGCTGGGAGAAAGAAATTTGTGAATTAACACAGCCGAGGCAAATGATGAACAGCTGATGGAGGAAAAGAGCTGTGGGCCAGGCTGTCTGCTTTCAGGGCTGCCCTCTGAGCTGGCCTTTGCCGCCTTCACAGAGCTGTGTGATGTCTCTGACTTGCTCGTGTGCCATCAGCGATGCCACCTTGGGGATACCAAGGACATGGGACAGTCTTCTGTGCCAAATCACAGAGTACATTTCCCTCTCCCCTTGCCCAGGCTGGGGCAGAGCAGTAACTTTCACCTGCTTTTGCCTCTATCCCACCTTGCCAACAGGACACACAGCTTGGAGCAAGGGCAAGTTTCTGCCCAGCCCAGTGCTCAGATCAGGATTTGCAGGGTTTGGGGTTTGCACCAGCAGGGACCAGCACTGGGGAAGCTGCAGCCAGACTGATTCTCTGCCCTCAGGACAGCCCTGGACAAAATCTCTGTGGGCCGGGTGATGTCTGCCCTCCATTGCATTGCACTGGAATGGACAATGGAGACCCATTTCTACAAGCAGCATGAAGATCCCAGGCACTGCCAAGACAGAAAAGATAAGGTTCGTCTCAAACAGGCCTTGCCATGAGGAAATGAAGTCCCAGGTGGATTAGGAACCTTAGTGATACTTTTTGTGACACCTGAGAAAACCTGCCATGACTTAAGTAAGAACCAATCTGTGGCTGTCAGTTGTTCTTGGCTCTGGCTGGGGACCTGACAGAAGTCACCACATCCCATTCCCACCAACAAGGAGCAGACTGGGAGAAGACAGGAGCCACATGCATCTGCAGCTGGTTTTTGCATTTACAACATGCCTGTTTAAACATGCTAGTTTAGCTAGTCTAGCTTACCTTCATCCTCGTTTTTCTTTGAAAAACTGTAGTTTTTTGTGACTGTCATGTGGAAAATGATGGCTCTCACTGAGCTGGCAGTACTCGCTTCACTTGTGTCCTAAGCCGCTTTTGGTTCCCAGGCTAAGCCAGTAGACCAGCAGCCACAGTGACAGCAAGTAACTGTCACTAGTTTATCTTATCTAGCACACAGAGTGTGGCATTCGAGAGTTGAAGTGCTGGGGTTTCTCCTCTTGTCTTTCTGTGCAGCACAGGGTGTGCCCCATTTGACCTAAATATTTGTGAAGTTACATCCTTGGGACAGGCTGACAAAAGGTTATAAACTCATTTGTTTTCATCTTTTCCTAAGGCGGGCAGGCTGCAGTGAGGGATGACATCTGCCTCACATGGGTGCCTCACACCTTCCTCTGACGCAGCTCGTGCTGGCCAACATCTGAGACAAGATATTGGGCTAAACGGGCAGTGGGCCTGATCCACACTAACAATTCCTGCTTTCATGCTGCAGCAGCTGCTGCCTCTGTAGACATGGACATGGAGGCACCATTTGGGTTAACCAGCGAATAGTGTCATGGGAGATTAGGTGTCACTTCACTGTTAGAGGGGCTCTGTCCACCCTTGGGTGTGATTCACAGCTCAGTGAACCCCTGTGAATCAGCACAGTGCTGTGGGGGTCAGGATTTTCCCACTGACATCAATGTCATTAGGTTGCTTTGTACCTGGACCATTGTGCTTGTCTTTGGAGGAAGATGGAAAAGAGCTAGTTTTGAATGTTAGTGGATAGAAACTAGGCAGCTTAATTCCAGAGGTGAAGTGTATGTGCACAGTAACACCAATTTTTACATATCCCCAGCATTGTTTAACAACAGCTGCATTGAATTATGGTTGCGGCACTGCTATTTCTTTTTGGAACAGAGAGGAGTGAGGTGCAGTCTTGGAATTTAAGCATAAGACTGAGCAGAAAGCATTTTTGCACTCTACTCTTGACTTCAACAGTGGTCAAATTCCTCAGCAACTTCAAGAGCCGTTCCTAATGTGGGTGCCAGCTGTGCCCAACATCTGGGCTCCCCGGGGTGTGAGGCTGGTCCTGGCTGCCCAAATATGCCTGTGCATGTGGCAGTCTTAGATGCTGCATGAGGAACACTGCTGTGTCTCAAGCCAGTGCTACAATACAGACCCATGGACTTGGGCAGAAAACAGCAAGGATAAAATATAGAGGATATTCTCTGATTTTATTATTCCTTGAGTGTCTCATCTTTCACAGGGTATTTTAGTTTTCAGGCTGCAGCATCTTTGTGCTTGTGCACCACTCCCTAGCATACTCATGCTGCCCTATCAAACAATCTCCACAAAAAGCTGAACAAATTTTTAGCCAAGTGTTCAGTGCACAGTTTCCATTAAACCTCCTGGCTGTGCTGGGCTTTGGAGTGACTGCTGTGAAACAGCAGGTTCCCCTGTTTGGGTAATATCACAGGTTTGGGGGAACACTGAGATGCATGCCTACAGATCTGTCAGCTGGTGGGTGGGAGAGAATTATCCCAAAGCATTCTTGGGAGTGACGGGTGACTTATTGCAGGAGTCAGCACAGCCCAGAAGCAGAAACATGCAGGGTATGAGGCTGGTACTGCCTGTGATTCGCAATGTGTGACCAGCAGTGCTGTGAGCCCGATGCCACTATTTGCTATGCTCTGTTATCAGAGCTGCTCAAATGTTTTCCATCAGCTAATCCTTAACCCTTTGCAGATACAGAGCAACCAAGGACTGGAACCAAGAGCCAGATCAGAAATAAATTCTTCCTATTTTCTCTTTGAAGGCTTTTTGCAATCACTGCCCCCCACATCACTAAAAAACATGTGAAAATCATTTAGAAAGAAGCAGCAACCAGCAACCCTGTCCTCTCAAGCAGGGGATATTTAACAAGACAAGGACAAAGTATCTGTGGAACAAAGTAATTTGAAAAAGCCAGCAGAAGAGGATTGGAATCCAAAATTAAAGGTGACTTTCTTTGAAAATTGACCAAGTGATGCAGTGACATAAGTGACATTTGAAAAAACAAGTAGGCTTCCTGGAGCAGACTAGACACACCTAAGCAGGTCAAAGAGAGTTGAGTGCCTGATGGGTGTAGAGGACTTTCCCTATATAACTGATAAAGATTAGTTGAAAAACTACATAGATATAAAATTTCTGGGTTCTAGGCCAAGTGTTTTACCACTCTCAGGGCAAAATTGTTTTTTCCTTGTAGCTGATCTGAACCTCCTGTGCTGCAACTTGTATTTTAGTTGTGCGTCTTTGAGAGACCAAGCTTCATTTTCTCTGTTATCACTCATTATCTCACTGATTCTACATCAGTGTTTTGCCCCAGCCTGAACAAGCCCAGTTCCCTCCTCTCATGCTATGTTCTATGGCCTCACTGGCTCAATCCCCTTCCTCAGGGCTGTGTCCTGGGAAGCCCAAACCTGGATGGAGTATCCAGACTTGGGTTCACCAGTGCTGAATAGTAGAAGAACCATTTCCTTCAACCTGCTGGTTACACTTTCGCTGTTGTGGCCCAGTACAAAGCTGAACTTTGTCCCAGGAATGGCACATTCCTGTCTGAGGCTCAGTTTGTTACAATGCAGTAAATATCCCTCTCTCCCACTGGCAGGCACATCTGCAAAATGTCCCTGACTGACCTCCCATGAGTCTATATAGGCACCAGGGCCAGATAAGGACTTGAGCAATCCTATATAGCTTCTATTTTTTGTGCAGTTTCACGTTGCATGCACTTTCTGATCGACCCCGTCTGTCAAGCCTGGCTTTAAGTGTTTGTAAGCTCATAGCAAATTCAGCAGCAAGAGCAGAAACTTATCTGCTCGATCAAATTACTGTCCCAGGATCTTCTCTTCCCTGAACACTGGTTCAGGTCTGCGGGAAATACAAAGATCTGGGAGAAATTTCAAGGGAAACAGCATCCTTCATGTGTACTCTTATTTCACTGATCTTGGAAGACAGGCTGTTCTTGACCATTTGGTACTCACTCTGGTTGTAAATGAATAAACAGGAATGTAGCTGGAGTAAGGAGTAAATAGACTAGACAAACCCTTGTGTAAAAGCTTTCCACTCCAAAGAACTTGCATATTGGTAATTGATTGACAAACACATTATTTGTGTTGCCTAGGGGAGTGGAAAGTGGAAATTCTAGGAGGAAAAGAGGAGTCAGTGGGGGCTCCCAAAGTGTTACTGTTATGTCCTGAATTAACAGCCAGATCCTCAGCTGTTGAGCACCAATGGGACTCCATTTATATATATTTTGCTCAGTGTTTAGGAGGGTCCTTTTTGGATTCTTCCAAGGCTATTCATGTAATTTCTTCTGCTTCTGCCCAGCTGCTCTGCTCTAATTCTGTGCCTGGGTACACAAGACTTGCTTTGCTCTTTGGCCTCAGCTCCCAGCTGTGCTCTACTACCATGTCTGGTGATGGTGGAAATGGAAGTCCCACCACCCATCCCCACCACTACCATGGAGCCCAAGGTCCCATCAGGGCCACGCCATGACCTTGGATCACCTGTGCCAACAGGAGGGTGGGGTTGTGTGCATGAGCCAACCAGGTGGCTCTTGGCCTAAGCCCTGAACTTTTGCACCATGCTAAGGGGAAGGTGAATAATTTGGGGGTTGTGAGAAGCCTGAGAATACAGGAGCATTCCTGTATCCAGACTAGGCGGGGCAGTGACAAGGGGATATTAGGTCTCTCGAGCAGTCAGTGTCTGAAACTTCCTTGTATTGTTTGTCCAATGCTAAGAGTTTCCCCCCAGCACTAAAAATAGCTTTTTGTTTGTAGGTTCATTTTGCATTCACACTTCCTCTCTTGGTTTTCTCAAGAGGTTCCTTGATATCTTTAAATTTGCTTTACCAACGAGAACAAAAGGCAGCAAAAGTCTCTTCGTGTGAAGATGGGGAAGTTTTCACCTCAGAAAGAGAGAGGGGGAGGCAGCTTTTAATATCTTTTTATATTTAGTGCAGGTTTGATGGGTAAGAGCAAGCACCATGTTCAGCTTTTATTCCGTTTACCCAGTAAGAGCAGAAAGGGAATGCATTGTCCTCCTAGGATCCCAGGGAATAGTTGGCAGTGATACCATATAGAGAAAAAATGTTGTTCTCAGAAATACTCAAGCAACCACCAAGTAACAGCAATCACTGTGACTCTTAGCTCTAGTCCTTGGCAGCTCTTATCTGGACCAGATGTTAAGTAAAAGGGAGATGCTGTTTTCTGGAACAGAAGGATACATATTTGCTCGATTGATTTCTTTTAAAAATAATGCGTTGTAGAATGTTAATAAATAGCTGTTTATTTTGACAGCAGTGTCAAGAGCATGCTAACGTGTTATTGTTTGGACTGTGGACACTTAAGACATATAAAGGGAGTTTGTGTTGCTGGTTCCAGGGGAGCAGGAGGGTTTTTCTAGTGGTGGACCCGGTCCAGAGAATGTGCTTTACATATGGGTGTTTATATCTTGCTCTGTCTGTAAGTGTTCATTTGCTTGATGAAAGATTGTTTGCTAGCACTCTAGGAACTGGCAGGGAGGTATTTATACCATTGTCAATTTTGATAAAAGTTTCAGATGTTACAAAAGCTCTTGGATTACAGCAGGGGAAAAAAGGATAATTAATTAAATCTAAATTTCAAAAATGATCTGCCTTGCAGGCCTTTGAATCTGGACTAACCTACTTGTTTTCTATTACAGTGAGTCTGATTTGAAGCCATGTAGTTCTGCAGTAGATGCCTGTCTGATCCCAAGAATGTGGAGCTTCACGTGGTTTGGGAAACCAGACTGTGCATCAGGTAAGGCAGCTCATGCAGTGGTTGCAGTTGGTTTACAACAGTGAAGATGTGTCTGATAAGTCATGCTCTCCACAGACAGATCCTGAAACCTAAATTCTGGGTGTGAGTCTAAAATCAGAGGGCTAAAAAAGCCCTCCTAAAAAGTCACCTCCTCCATTCAGCTGTGGAGCTAGACTTGGCTGCACCCACATCATCTCTGGCTCACGGCTGGTGATGTGAGACCCTGCAGACTATCCAGGGTGCCTGATGCAACCCTGTATTATCCCCACTGCCTGGAAAGTGTCCTTCAAGGTATAATCACAGCCCTTCTGGCTTCGGTTTACTTCCTATTGAAACTGCAGTGGATACTATGGTACTGCAGCATGAATACTCAGGTCTTCTGGAAATATTACATCTCTTCTGACTGCCTTTAGCTAGCAAACAGTGCAGTGCAACCACTTCTAGTCTATTTCAGGGTCTATAATATACATGGGAAGGGAAATTAAGTCTGTGAAACAGAGCCCTTTGTTCATACAAGAGTAGTCCTGAAGACATGTGAATACCAGTTCTTTGGTGAAGCAATATATTCTCACATCAACACTTGTGCTGGAGCAAGTGCACAGTGTGTGGTTGAATCATCTTTACCTCTCTGAGGATGCATCCCAAAGATACCACGAGTTACAGCAGCAGGAAAGGTCACAGTTCTTTGCCTTTGTGACATAGTATGCATGAAACAATACTTCCTCTGGAAAGATCATGGCACTGAGTCGTGCAACAAGTCTTATCAACAAGTAGGCATATTATATATGAAATGTTACCTCTCATACGTGTGAGAATGTTTCTTAAGACAACATCTGAATTTATGTAGTGTTGGTAATACGTGGATATATTTTCCACTAGCAACAAGTATAATAAAATCAGATTGCAAATGAAGCTAAATGCTAAACTGAATCATAAAATTAAAATAAAAATGAAGTGTTGGTGGACTCCCATCTAAATCGGATTCAATTAAAGAAACTGTTGAGGTTAAAATTACTCTTGAAGCAATTGTGAAGGACAGGCCCATAATGTCATTTTTGAGTCAACATTTGAATGAATTACTGTCCCTCAAATTCCCTTGAATTCACACAAAGGAATGACCTTTTCAGCTGGTCTTTCTGAATTATTCTGCCTGTCTACATGCACAGAGTCAGGTTATTTTGGGTTGTTTGGGGCTGGTATGAGGCTGTGTCCAGGGAGGGTGTGCAGCAGTGCCTACTGAGATCCTTTGAGTCTTTCCAGTTTTGGGTGCTTTGCTCACATCCAGGACAAAGCTCCCAGCAGCAGGGTGGGAGTAGAGTTTTTTTCCCCAGATAATAATGAAAAAATAGAGTGCTGATATCAAATTATCTTTAGTCCATCTGGCACACGTGGCTTAAGGATATGGTATCTCTGCACTAGATGTTATTCCTACTGAACACATTTTTGTTGGGCTCCTACCAGTGCCTTGAAATGACTGATCCCTGACTTCCACAGGAGCTTCCACATTGTCTTAATGAATTACTGTTTTAAAATATTAATTTTTATTTTGCCAGGATTTTTTTCTTTATTCATTTGGCATTTTTTTGGAGTTGTAATTATGTAAAATGTCTGGCCAGAAGTTTTCTGACTGGGTTTTTGTAATAAGAAAATGTTGATCTAAGATAACCTGTTTGTATTTGTATGTACAAGGGCCAATTCATTAAATGTTTCAATCCTGAAAACATTTCCAAGTGGTTTCAAATACATAAAGCATGAGATCTGGATTTTTTTACAGTTTTATCTTGCTTTGCTGTTGTCTGTAGTATTAAAACAGAGTGAACATTTCAGTTGATCCACACCATTTCCCCTCCTGAGATGATCCCTTTGCAAGGATTTTGGAGCTCCAATTTTCCATTCCTTCTCAGGGCAGTAAAACACTCCCCTGGCTCTGGTCTTGTGTGAGCATGAAGATTTACTGGAGCTTTCTGACAACTCAATCTGAGTTCCAGTCAGGTGGAGGAAGGCTCACTGTAGGGATGTCTCAGCTGACTATGTTGCCATTTGCCACTGTATTTTTAGTACGTTTCTGGTTGTCAGTCATAGCAGTTCTGCATGCTTTCAGACACTTCTCATTCCCAGAAGAGAGCAGTGGCCCCTGTTTCTGGTAGAAAACCCGCCCTTTTCCTTTCAACCTCTTTGTCATGAAGCCTAAAACTGGTTTTGGTGGACCTGATCTAGTGGGAAGCTATAGGAGCAAACCCAGGAAGAAATAAAAAAGGTAAAATGTGATGTGCTGGGGTATCCTGGCTTTTCCTGTCCATGAAATCTTGAACAACTGTTCAGTTACCAGAGAACAGAAACAGATATATAGAAAATAGCAGACCACTTACAAATAATTGGAGTGTGGAGGGACAGGATTAGAAGGGAAGTAAAAGGAAGAGGGATATGAAACCATTCATGGAGAAGACTTTGCTATTCTAGACGTGTTTGAATTAAGCCATATTAAGTTTCCTTGGAGGCAGGTTTTTTCCAGAGAACCACAACTCCTCTGTGTACCTGAGTGACAGATGCCAGTTGAAGCAACTGTTTCCTCTGGATGAAATGGTTTACCTTCTGTAAATGCCTGGGCATGTTCTCCTCTGTTCTGAGTGCCAGCACATGCTAATGATTAAAGCAGCGAACGATGCAAACACTTTGGGAGCAGCAATCCTTCCCTGTCCCCACAGAGCCCATACACTGTCCTCGGTGATGGTACAACTTGCCAGGAAGCAGTCAACAGCTCTGCAGGCACGTTTAGGCTTGACTCAAGAGGAAAAACATCACATCTTGCAAAGGGAATTCAGTGTTGGGAGCTTTCTGGGTTGCGTATGCAACCTGTTGAAGTCGGTGGCCGTAAGGTCAAACACATCTGCTGGTGCCTGTGCTGCGGCCCCCGAGCTCTCTGTGGAAGGGAAGGACACTGCTGTGTTATCCAGCAGGGCTAATCATTTGGGTCATACAGACCATCCCAGGGAAGAAAGATGAACTTGCATTTTTCTCCAGTGATGATGGTGATGTCATGATACCGTAAACAAAGTATTTCATCTTTTCTCCTTTTCTTCACTCAGTTCCAGGAGCTAGTCAGGGTTTCCTGCCAGAAAGCTGACTTTTCTCCTGGCTGAGGCTTCAGGGCCCATCAGTGCTGAAACATCGCTGGAATGTTCTGTTCTGCAGACACGAGGGAACATAAACCTCTCCAGAGGAGGAAACACTAGCTCAAGAGCTACATGCTTTGTTTCTGTACCTGTCACAGTTATTTATTATTTCAGGCAACTTCTGAATTTATATAGTGCTCCTGAAAAGTGGTGCTGAGCCCTGAATAAGTAGATGAACAGACTCTCAGCACCTCACTGTTCATTTTGGCCAGAAAGGGGAAAGCACTGTGATGAAATAGAAGGTATAGCATCCGAAATTACTGGGTCATGTAGCAACAGCTAGTGAGGCTTTTAATTCCCACTGGTGCAGCTTTGAAAGCAGCTGGTTTGAGGGCTGAATATAAATGCAGTTTGTTTGCAATTAGTTGTTGTTGACTTTGCCAAAATATGCCTAGTCCAAACAAAACTGCGTGGAGTGTGTGCATGCACACACAGTGCTCATGCACATGTTCACACACACACATATTCTGGCATGAGACCACTCCAAAACGCAATCCTAGTTTGGGACATCACTCTTGCTTCCTGAGTATCCTGCTTGTGTTTGAGTACCACAGTCCTTCTCTCTCCTCTTGCTGACTGACCCTCACGAAAATTGCATTCTCAGAGTACTTTTCCCACCAGTAACAAACGTCAGAAGAGCTGAGATGAGGTCCAACCTGGTGCCCTCTGCTCCTGTAACATACCCTCTCCTGGCTGTGCTCCCTTGCTTCTTCCTTCTCCTCACTCTCTGCTTGCTGCTGATGCTTCAGGTCTAAAGTGACTCAGCATAGAATGGCAAGGCTGACTCAGACATAGCTGTCAATGCTCAGGAAAAGGCTCAGACTTCTTGGAACCTCCATTTAGTATCTTCTAACTATGCCTAATATGGCCTTGAATCTACTTCTTGGTTTTACGGAAAATGTGAGTGGCATTAGGCTCTGTGAAACAGGAGGCTCAGGACAACAGTGGAGTTAGTCTTGGGTCAGATGTGTGTATGGAGAATGGATGTGGACCTGTGGGACTTCTGCTTTGCAGGGTTCTGGAGGCCTTGAGACCCATAAACGGTCTGGGGAATATCCTCAATATTCTCCATCCCATCTACAGAGCGGGTCTTTCTGTCTTCCCAGCAGTTTCCCATTACAAGGGGCATTTGTAAGCAGGGGATCAGGCACAGAAATGTTGGTGCTATGGTGCTTCTTGTGGGTTGTGAGGTGCAGGAGGAAGCCAGGAGTTGCTAATGGATGAATCCCAAATATGTGCACACTTCCCCACTGTGTTTGCTGGCAGCTGTGGATGTGCTGCTATCCATTAGGGAGGTGTGAGAATACCAGAAACCAGCTCTTCTTCTGAGTCAGGTAATTGTGAGATGGGGAATCCCGGTTTCAAAAAATTCTTTGAAACTGGCCCTTGACAAGTGCGGTTTGGCCAAGAAAATTGTGTCTACTCACATATCTTCATGTCTTCTGCTTCTGACTGTGGAATAGGTGTGTAAAAGATGGGGGTTTTGGTCAAAGCCTCTGTATGTTCGTGCTTAGAGTGGAGAAGCTGAAGCTGTTGGCACCTCACGATGTTTTTTTCATGCAAAGTAGCAAAGGAAATATATTTCTCTGTCATGCATATATGACAGTGCTATTTCATCCTTGGGTACCTCCTCAGTTTTGTGCTGGGTCACTGGCGGGATTTTTGCTCTAAAATTCAGACTTGGTCAAAAGACATAGCTGGATAGGAAAAGCTAATTTAACTGGGAAATGTGGTTGTTCTAGTATTTCCAGAAAGCACTGACAATTGGCACAGACTGCGACCCTCTTCCCTTGAGGACTTGTATGTACAGCATTAGAAAGGAGACCTCTTTTCTTGGAATAATGTCATATAAATGCAACCCTTCCCTTTCAATAATTTTTAATTATGTAACAGAAAACTAAACTGGAAATGTCAAGAGGAGTGAGATAAACCTCTTAAGGATATTTTGAGTGGGTTGGGCCTTTCAAATTCAAGCTGAAACGTTGCCAGGGAGGGGAGTCTGAAAAACTCTGACTAAAAAAAAACACCCCTGGAATTTATTAATCAGACTTTTTTTTTTTATTTTTCCAGAAAAAAGCACAGTTAAAAACATTAAGCTGTATTGAATAAGAACGTCTCAGTCAGCCAAAAGCATGAAATGAACCCTGTGATGCTATTTGAAGTATGTAGGTGGCAGGCGTAGAACTTTTATTTACCTTTCTACTCCAGTGAGTTTATAAAACAATTAAGAGGTGTGCTAGGAGTCATGAGATGAAACTCGGTCAATAGATAAAAAAGTCAAAATTGTTTTAAGAAAAAAAAAAAAGGAAAGATATGTAGGGAAAGGAATTGGTCCCTGTTGAAAACTGATGGAAGCTCCATCACTTGGATCATTTGAAACTGGGCTGCACACTTCACTAAAATATATGCTAAGGGAAACAGCTGTAGGTTTGTTCCCCTAGGGAAGTGCAAGGCGACCTAATATATCTTCTTAATTTCATTTCTAATTTCTATGCTTCAAATCATGTAGACAAACCTTGAAATATAACCTAACCCAGCCTGTTAATTCCTTCCTTTCTTCCTGTCTAGAGAGAGATGTTGAGTTGAAGGCAATTGCCCAAGATTTTTGACTATTATTTTTAGCCTGGTTTCCTAAGGAAATGAAGCTTATGTGAACATAGTGTCACTGCCTGCCAGTCCCTTCTCCTTCCTCTTCCCCCAGGAAGTTCTTGGCTAAATTTCAGCAAAACTTAGGATAGGGCTGGGGACTAAAAAGATATTACAGTTCTTCAAGATTTAACGATAGAGGAAGCTGTAGGGAGAAGGAAGTAGGTGTAGCACCATTACAGAGTCTGCATTGAAGGTTAACTTGGTTTTAGCATGCAATAGTCCACAGTGAGCTCAGCCCGGAGGCATAGGTCCCAGGAAACTGGTGGCCTTCTGTCAAGGCAGATTCATGGGTTAGCTGAGATATTGGCAGAGGTGGGGCCTTTTGGCTGGAGTAACTGGGACAGCAGCTTCTCACTGGTCACAACCCTGCAGTCACTGTTCCGTGGCTGCCTCTGCTGTGATAATGCTTTCCCACTTGTTTTATTGTCTCCCTGAGAGTGCTGGGGTGAACTCCTGGCAATGAGGCTCTGCCACATGGCCTCCAGGCCAGAAATAAGACCTTCTTCATTCTCTCAGGAGGGTTTTTTCCCCTAACTCCTCCTTTGAAGTCCCCTCACCCCAGGCCCGAGGAAGCTGATGTCATCAGAGGATGGGAGGCCCTGGCTCCTCTCGGCCAGTTCCCACCTTTGGAGGAAGGAAATTCCTTGGGGCAGTGCTGTTTATCTGTTGGCCCCCAGAGAGCTACACTGAGAAATGATGTGGCTTTCTAAAAAGCCATGGATTTTAGATTCCCCCCTCACTGTGCTTTCATTGTGCAGGTGGCTGCCTGGGGACCACTCACTGGTGGCAGAGTTGGAGCGCTGAAGCCTGGCGCCTTAATTACTTTTACACCTTGCTTGTGGAATTCACTCTGTAGAAACACAAAGCCTCATGCAAGCTCATTTCTGTGGGTTGATTAAGGAAGAAAAGCCCAACAAACAACCTCCCTCCGGATTAGTGAGGGCAATGAGCCAAGAAGGCAAGAAGGAAAAGGTGGGACTTGCTGCTCCAGAGGATACAAAGGAAGGGGCCCTGGCCACAGACTGGAAGCTGTGTTACAGGACTCTGAATTCATCAGTGTGTTGGAGAGGAGATCAGAGCAGGAAGGATGGAGAGAGTCTCAGACCATCTTACCTGAGGTTATTTACAGGTTACAGACAGAAGACTGCAGAAGGGGGCAGGGGAGAGGAATGCATCTCACCCCAACAGGTGCCCATTTGCAGTGAGGGGTGTTATGTACCTGGCATAGGGTTGTTCAGATTAACCTTCCCTGTGAGGTAGCTTTGGCTCTGTCTCTGGCTCTTCCTCTGGCTCTGCTCTGATTGTGTTGCAGTCAGCCCCATGATGACAGCACGTGGAAGCCAGTCTGAGACTACATCAGACTGACACGAGGCAAATATTAGGCTCAGCAACAGTGGGAGGGAAAGGTGAATTTCTTGAATATGTCCAGTGTGCCTTGTCTGCAGCCTCCAGGTAAAACCCGAGAGACCTTGTTTTGATTCCAGGTTAAAAGAAACACTTTCTGCCATTGCATCCCCAGAGTGTGGTGTAGCTATGACCTGGGATACCCATCTCACAACCCACTGGGCCCACAACCGGCAGGACCAATCTTTAGGCCCAACTACAAACCCCCACATGAAGCAAGAGCTTGCCATAGATGTGGGCAGCAGGTCATGTCAGAATCCCAGAATCCCATGTCTGGCTGAGGATCATCTCTGCCAAGAAACTCACTTTGCAGCCAAGAGGAAGCATGTCAGGCAGGAATGCCCTGTCTGATGCGCCCAGAGCAGCCAGAGCTTTCCCCTCACCACACTGTCTCAGCCTCCTTTTAGTTATTGAACACCCTGATCCTTGTTGTAGCTTTCTTCTCTCCCAGGTAAAGCCTTCAGAGAATTCAGTGTGAGGTCTCTCCTCTCCAGCAGGAGGAATGTGCTGACACACAGATATCACCGACTGGCAGCCTACGCTGGAAACACAGTTATTTTAGCCAAGAGGTTTCTTTTGATGGTGTAGTTTATCAGAGCTACCCAAATAAAATTAACTATACTAGAAAGAAAAAAGTAAATCCCTCCTTTGGTAGCACTGCATCCACACCAGGCGCTTTTGTTGGCATAGCTCTCTCTCTTGTAGGGATGATGTATTTGTTTTTTCACACTCCTAGCTGGCATAATTAAGCTTACAAAACTTCCTTGTGCAGAATAGTCCTAGCAGAAAAGAGGCGCTTCGATGCACCAGTGAGAATTGCTGTTGTCTTGAGGTAGGGCATTACATGTGCTTTCCACCATTGTAAAAGACTTCCCACAGTGCAGAGAAAAAAGTAATCCGAAAAGCTCTGGTTTGTCCAGTCATTTTTGTTGATCACACCTTGAGTGTGTGTATGTATAGAATTTGTTCACAAATTGCCATAGCATAGAGATTTGGGCATTGGTGAAACTAGTATGGAATTTACTTGCAGTTATTCAGCTGGATGAAGAAGTGTGGAAAGAATATCACAACCTGATGATCCTTTTTGTTTCAATCTGTTAATTGGATATGCCATGTAAAAAAGTCAGGAGCAATTTGTTGTTCTATGGAGCGTTGAATCAATGTGTTTAAATTATACACTTCCATTCATCTCCATTGGGTTGTACAAGTAGGGATTTAAAGTACTTTTGCTGAAAACCCAGTAGTGGCTGGTGAAGACGTGTTGTGGTTCACATCAGCAAGGGAAGAATAACCATGTGTGGGACTGGTGTGTTTGGGAAAGGGGTTGTCACTTTTTGTAAGGGGCAGAAAGTACTGTAGGAGAATGTCATTTATGGTGACAAGCAGATATGTTCCTGTGGGAAAAGCCAGCTTACAGGCTGTAGCGTTCTGGTCTGTGGATAAAGAGAGTCTCTTTTATGAAAGGTGTGAAAGGTGTTAAGAAATCACTTTTCCTGTAATCTAGAACCTTGTGTGTACTTTAGTGACATCCTGTGTTGAATGTCCCTTACCCAGCTGCATGATTTGAGATGAGGTTTTCTGGCAAGTAAAAATGGTTATTTCCAGTCAGAGCCCTCTAACCACATCACAGGATGTCCCAGGTTGTCCTTCCGATCCCTTCATTCCTTCTTTCCTTTTGTGTGACCCAGCAGTCCCATGAAGGCCACCAGTGAGGGCTCTGAGAACACCACTGGCACTCCACGATAGGCAGCATCAAGCCTAGAAGATACTGCCTGACTTTGAAGTTGAGTTGTCAGCCTTTGTGTTCTGAGACAGAGGGGTTATTTAGATAACGTGCTACTGGATGGAAAAAGTTTATCTCCCCCTTCTCAGACATAGTTGCAGACTAACTAAGTTATGCTCAGCATGGGTATTTAGGCTCAGTTCTGCAATATAGCGTCGCACCCTGAGGAATGGTGCCTCCCAGTTTGTTGTGATATTAATCTTGGAAGCAAAACAAAATCCTTTACAAAAGATCAATTTCGTGCATCTCCTTTGTCTTGGCAGAAGACAAATTGGAGCTGCAACATCTGTTTTTTTGAAGGGATAGTACTTTTCCACTCTTGGTTTTCTCTGGCAGCTGCGTGCCGCCTGAAAGGCTGAAGTCAAGTACTTGTCAGGGGTACCTCTGACACTGAGCAGGATAATGGGACTTAGAGATGGGCTTAATATTTCAAAGCACAGGGCAGATTTTAATTATCTTTGCCATTATTGCCCTCAGCCCACCAACGAGTGTGGATAAGCCAAGGGGAGAAATGCTGAATCACGCAAACACTTTCATTTAGCAGAAAAAAGCATTGTTAGAAGTAGTGGCTGAAAGAAGAATCCTAAAAAATTCAAATGGGAAATGAAATTTGAATGCTCAGAAGGGATGGGAATTAATCACAGGGGGGAAAATACCAAGGGAAGTGCTGGCTTTTCTCCATCTCTTGATGTTTTAGATGAAGATAAGTTGTTCTTCTGTAAGAGATGGAGAGATATATATTGGTCAAACATAGGCAATTGGCCTTGATTCAGGCACAACTGACTGAAATTAAAGGTTTTTTTGATATAAAGAAGCCAGACCAGACTCTTCTTTGTAGAGCTTTAAGCTCTATAAATCCATGATGTTAACTGTTTTCCCTACTTTATCTAAGGAAAAACCCAAACTGGCAGGTGATACAAGTTGCCCAAGGCCATATAAGAAATTAATGGCAGCATCAGGAATATAACTCAAGATTTCCTGGCTTTCTGCCTGGTTCCCTAGTTGTGCAGTGCTGTGAGATGCTGATGCTGCAGGAGAGAGGCTGAAGAACTCAGTGTCTGCTCCTTATCACTGCAGCTGCTGCCGGGCCCCTGTTCAGGCAGCCTGCACCCCTTCCTTGGCACTGCCACCATGTCCCAGCACCTGAACACGAATTCTCCACCAGCATTTGGGCACTGGGTGTGTCTGTGCTGCCTTGGCTCGCAAGGCTGGAGCAGGGACCTCAGGCTCTTCTTCATGCTGGGCAGCATAGGCAGACCTCCTCCCTCTGGGGTCACTGCCTAGCATCCTTGAAGCACTCCTGTGTCTGCTCACAGGGATTGCAGGAACAGGCAAAGGTCACAGCCAGGATGAGGGGCTGTTGCTTGGGAAAGTGAAAGGTTCTTCCCATGCAAGTTCAGATACAGCCAAACTGGAGTCATGATGCAAAAAAAGGATGACTGGGCTGAGGGCGGCAGTGGTAAGAACCCTGACCCCATGTCAGCAAATTGGCTGAATATATCCTTAAAAACACATCCTGCTGAATCCCCTTAAACACATTCTTCATGCTATTCAGGGGCTAAGGGCTTAGCTGAACCAAGGCTTGCGTAAATGGAGGTTTGTGCATCATTGAAGATATTATTTTTAAAAAGTCACCTATAATAGAGGAGATAAGATCAGCTATTTCCTCAGTATATCTAGAAATAAAATATTTTTTTTTCCAAGAGAAATAAAATTCTGAACATCAGAAAAAATCTACCAGGAAACGGTGTGTCAGGAAATTAGACAGACAGCATTTTTTTTGTGCTCGTGAGCTGATTTGACCCATTAATAGCAATTTGCCTGCCCAAATGTATCTTGGTGCTGTCAAGCCTGATGACTCTTGTGAGGCAATGTTACTGCCAGAAAGTGCATATTTGGGATGAGAGGGGAGGACTGGATGCCCTCAGAGACAAGCACAAAGATAAGCTGTGCCCAAGGTTTGCCCATGTTTGGGCTGCAGTTCAGCATGACCGTGGAAGTTCTGTCTGGGAAGTGACTGCTGTGTTTTAATCTTGGGATGGAAACATTGCAGCAGTAAGTGATGTAAATGTCGACTGTGGATTTTCAGTAGGGTATCTCATATACAGCCAGTACTGCAAACATTTAGCTCTCTTTATACCACCTACAAGCTCATGGGCACAAGCTCATGTCTTTTTAAGGAAGTCATTCATGAATATGTGAGGTAGGTCTCACCTTTATGTACTACCTTTGGATGTTTTAGGTTGAAAGTAATTTAAGATGTTATCAGATGGATCTCATCTCCTGTGTTGTGCTGGGACTGTGTTCCCACAAAGAAGGCAGCTTTTCTGTCCTGCTGGGGTGAGACTCAACCAGGAATTTATGTCTTTTTAAAATGGTTCTATCAAGTTCTGAACCTTTGAATAGGGTCCTTCAAAGGATTCTTTCAAGCAGTGTCTTTGAAATGCAATTCTCCCCTTCCCATTTTCCTTGAAGTTTCTATTCCAAGTTACTTCTAAACTTCAGCAGCTGATAAGAGCAGTCACAGGGGAATTGCTGGAGGGGATCTCCTGTCACAGAGGCACCTGTGAAAGCAGCAGGTGTGACAACCTTGAGTCACAACCTGGAGGTGGAAAGTTCTCATCTGTCCCCTTTGCTCAGAGGGGAGGTAAAGGTTTGCAGCTCTTAACAGGGTAAGGTAGGGTCCTGGTGCTCTCATCAGTGTTGTGCACCCCTAAGACATTCAATTTCCTGGTGGAGGCTCACAGATGATGGCATTTTAGTAAAGGACATTTGAAGATTTTCTTGGTTTTTACGAGATTCTTTAGGTGTGGAAGGAGATCTCTTTCCTGAATGATGGGGAAGGTGAAGAGAGATGTCAGGAGCTAGTGTGTGGTGGTGGAGGGGCTCAGCTTTGTGACTTTGGCAGGAGGGAGGACAGATGGGGATCTGAGGTCAGGAAGAGCCGGTTTGAACACCATCCTGGTCCCTCACAGTTTTAATGAATTCTGCCTTACCCATTACCTAAATGCCAAGAGAGACTAAACCTGTGGAAGTGGAGAATTAGATTGTCTGGGTAAATCCCACAGATCCAAGATGTGTCTCCATGGCACTGCTGAGCTGCAGCGTCCCAGACGGGAAGAGGGCAGCATATCCTCACAGGTCGAGAAATGCTGTCTTGGGCTGGAAGCTGCAAAATAAAATTACACAAAGAAGCTATTGAAGGCCCCTGTTTCTCAATCCTTTCAGAGAAAAAGCAACAGCTTTCTGTAAGCCAGTTATTCAGAAAGAGGGTGGTCAGGCTTTTTTCTTGGGGCTTTTTTAATTTAAAAATCAGGCAGAAAAAGCCAGCCTGAAACTGCTGCAACAAAAACAGGGAGCTGGTTTCTGTGGTGTGCTGGGTTCACTCTGTAGCCTTTGTCGAGTCATTTGTCTAGTCATTTGTCAAGTCATTTGTCTTCTCTCTTCCATCCCTACAAGCAGTAACAAACCAGGCTTGAAGGGCAAGATATAAAATCCTTCTGTGAAATAATAACCAGACACAACACTGTGACATGGATGTGGTGAAATTCCAGCAGACACGGAGTGAGGAGAGCTACATGGCTATGAACTTACCTGGCCACATGGTGGGAATGGTACCATGGAAATCCAGGGCTACCCAGGGACCATGGCGTGTGGATCCAAGAACTTAAAGGATGGGGCGTCACTTTCTTGGCAGCCTTCTGCAATTGTAGCCTGTGAAAAGGAGCGACAGGAATTGTCCCCTCCAGCTGGATGGTGCCATGCTGTGATGGCTCCAGCACCAGTTATGACCATCCCTGTCTTCTGCTTCCTTCAGCTCCTGGGAGACAGCAACCACAGCAGTGATATACTCTGAGTTAACTTCCGAAATCCTTCTGATGGAGTTTCCACGGCTCAAATTCCCCATAGCTCGCTGATGTGAGGTGGGTGAGGCCTCCAAAAGAGTCCAAAGAGAAACATCAGAAATCCCCAGAGTGGACCCAGTGAGGGCATGAGAAGGCAGAGAGCTCTGAAATGAGCCCTGCTACCAGGCAGCTCACAGTTCGGAGCTGTTGCTTTTCTAAAGGGAAAACTATTCATTTGAGCAGTAAATTAATGGACCTTATAGAAGAGATTGTCTGTCAATGCTGGCAGTGAAATAGAAATGGAAATATAGGTGGCATCATCTGGGCAAGGTCCAACTTCCAAATCCAGACCTGCAATCTCAGAACTTTTCAGGTTCGAGGAAATAGCTTTACTCCAGTTGTATTTGGAAAATAAAATATGCATTGGCTCATCCACAAGGATGCCTTTCGCTTCATCTGCAAGCAAATGCTTTTCTAAGGAAAAAGTGGATTTTGCCACAAAAGGAAATGGGAAATACCTTCTGATTATGGATATTCTCAGAGGAATGCTGTGAGCACTTGCTGTGCTTTTCCTTGTGGCCTAGGCAATAGTCCTTAGAGGTGGCCACAGGACCAGGAACACTTGATCTGTGTGGTGCTACAGGCAGTGAAAGAGGAGGAGTTATGGAAGTACTTGCAGCCAACACTACCACATCCTCCAAAGGGATATTTTAGGGAGCAGGGTGCTGAAATCACACCCATGGCTTCTGTGGTGAAAAGCAGAGAAACCATGACAGAGAGGTCTTATGTAATTTTTGTCTTGTAAGTTCAATTTCCATTTGTTGATATTTGTTTACAAATTAAACTACTGGTTTTCTAATTTTTCTCAAATCTGGATTTGCCAAACTGCTTGGAAAATGGCATGAACTTTTCTGATCATGATTGCTTCTGTGTGAATCCACTGGAGCTCTTGTTTGCTTGTTGTATATCTGGGGACAAAAGAAAAAGAGTGGCTTGGAGTGTGAGGAATTCACATTTCCCATTCTTGGGTGCCACTGAAGCTTGAAATGAATTCTATTATTTGATGACAAAATACCTTATTATCCTTTACCCATCCCAAGCCACACTTTCATAGTTCTTGGTGGAATAACCAGACATGTCATGGGCCAAATAAGGGTCAAAGCATTACCTTTTCTTTCAAACAACAGTGCTTCGACCCTGTTGTGTTCAGTGTTTTCATTTATTGCTCTCGAAGCTGAAACACATTCCAGATGTGATTTGCAAGGGCTGCTGCAAGGTCATAGCCAAGTGGAGGTGCTCTGGTTGGCCTGCAGTGACCCCGAGGTGTCCAAGGGTGGGGGGCCCTGCTCCCTGCTGCCACTCTGGGCCGGGGAGCTGTCACTGTAGATAAATCCTGACTTTTCCTTCCCTGAGAGGGGCTTCTCTATCCTTCAGGGAGAGAAGAATGTGGGGGTTTGCAGGCGCCTCTGCCATCACCTGGTTCATTTCTTGATGAGTGTGATGAAGGCTGTCCCCAGGACAGCACAATAAGGGAAGTTTGTGCCTTGTGGAAGGGACAACAAACAAGACAAATGAGGTCTGCTGTCCTAAAGAGAAGCATTTGCACACTGTAGCATGGCTCTTTTATTCTTGTGAGGGATTTTCTTCTATTAGATGAGTGAAAAAAGTAAAGAAAGAAGTTGCTTCCTTGATGATATCATTCACCTCCCAATCCTTTAAGCTCACCAGACCCAAGTAATGACGCTGGTGTCTATTAAAAATAAATAGCTGTTTTTTCTGCTACTGTTCCCTCAGGACAAATTCAGGCTTAAGGCATAAATTTCTTTCTTCAATGTGAGCCAAATTTTCAAAGGTCCAAGTGCAAACAGGAGTGGGTACCACGGAAAACCCAGCTGCAAATTCCAGTTACCAGAAACACTCACGCAGGTGTCATTTCAGCCAGGCTCCTGGTTTGCACAGAGCTGTCACATCCCTGGCTGTTTGTGGGGCTGAGGTTTAATCCCTCCTCAGCAGCTCTAAGGGTAACGCATATTTTCTCTGCTGGATAAATCAGCAGAATCCTCTTCTGCAGGCTGAGGTTTTGGGGACCTGCCTAACAGGACCCACACTCCTCAGGCAGGGCTAAGGTGCACTTAACTGTGCTGGTCGTCAGCCTCTTCTCAGAGGACCTGTCACAGGAACTATTTCTGCAGCTCTGGTGTCTAAATAATGCCATGAACTTTTAGGAACACCAATCACGGTGTTGTTACTTAGGTATTTAGAACACCTTGAAGGATTTTTTTTTCTTTCAAAAACTTGTCCACTTGCTCTTTGAACCCATGTAAACATATTTTTTCTATTACATCACATGGCAAGGAGTCCCACTTCTTCCCTGTATGTTGTGTGCATAGGTGTGTCCTTTTGCCTGATCTGAATCTGCCACATGTAATCCCCTTTCAATATCAATGTTTTCAAACTGGAAGACGGTCAGAAGTTTCCAAGTTTTGGGCTAGCTCACAAAATCTGGAGTAAATTCTGCACAGTTAAGCCACAGCTGGGGATTTTTTTCTGATAGTCATGCTGCAGCATCAGCTTGCTGGGATGAGTAGAGGAATCCATGAGTTATTCCTGCTACCTAGCAGTTTTTGTCTCCCAATACAGTTTTCGTTTCTTCGATCTCACACCAATCTCCAGCTGAAAAAAACCCCTACGGGCCAAAAAGCATCTCTGGTTGTTCTATGTAAGCCATGTTGAGAGTCCAAGGTCAGGAGAACATCTTACCACACCTGATGACTGTGGACAAATCCTATCCAAATATCTGGCCATTTCAATCTGGGTTTTGCTTTTTTACTTATGAATCCAGTCTTCATTCCTATGAAACTGATTTTTTTTTCTCTTTTTCCAACAGTCCTGACTCTGATGCATTGAAATGTGACAGACATACAGCACTGCTGGTGTTGGAGTAGGGTCCCCAGGTGATTTCCATGGCAGTCTGGCACTGGTCAGTGATGTGGCTGCCAGCTCTGGGCTCCTCCTTGGGAGACTCCTGGGCTTTACTGGCAGCCAGGCACTGCTGGGTTTTACCCTCCTGGGTCTCTTCCATGTCTGTCTCACCTCTCCCCTCCCCCCTCAGGGTTGCTCCCTGCAGCACATTGGCGAGTTCCCTGAACAGTTAAGGGTTCAACTGATGGGATGGGAGCAGGGAACGGCTGCGACCTCTCAGGAGTGAAATATGGCTTTGTGTCTGCAAAGAGGTTAAAGCTGCTCCCCAGCAAGACCAGCGGAAGGAAATGCCCTGTAGCTAAGTTTCATTTTGGTGTACAGTATGAGAACATATGCAACCCATTACAATAAAGCCCTTGCTGGAAAATGCCTAACCTATGCACTGTAAAATGTAATTAAGAGATTCCTTAAAAACACTGTTACCAACCAGTATCAAGGAGTGGATAATGAGAGGCTGCTTTGTGTAATCCAACCCTTTATCTTTAGGCCTTCGGGCTGTCCATGGCCAGGGTCTGTCCCCTTGCTGTTGCTGAGGTCTTTATTACAATAGCGGGTGCCTCCAGCACCCGCTAAGAAGTGTTCAGCCTTCTCTTGTAAAGCTCACCGGCTCCACTACAGCTTCCTAATGGATACAGCTGTCAGTTCCTCAGACAGAGCAGCCTGCTGTGACCTTGGGGATGGGGTTTCTGCAACCATTGGAGGGGCAGCACGCAGGGAAATGTGTTTAGCCCAACCAGGCACTGAAGGATACAGGTGATGTACTTAGGCTCAAAAGAGAGATGAAGGTGGTTTTTTCTCCACCAGAACAGAGAAGGACAGGGAGAAACAGAAATGCTGGAGGTTGTCTTCCTCTGAAACCTCCCCAAGCCCAGAGTCATCTTCCTGCTACTTTTGCCAGCTGACATTAGCTTTTCCAACATGGATGGAAAAGGCTCAAGTTCTTTCCTCAACAGCTGCAAGTGAGCATCTTTCAGAGAACATCATCTCTCAGGACCGTGTCAGAGTGGTGGAGTCTGACCTAAGCAGTTTCCCAGTTTAGCAGGCAATAGCAGATGCCTGGCATGACATGAAGAGCGCGTGTACCATCCCTGCAATCATGCAGAAACTTGTTTGCAGTAACTACACTTCTCCAAATGTGTAAACCAAATAAACTATCCCCTGCTGATGCATGGGTACTCATGTCATGAAGTCTCCATTTATTTTTGACCTTTATTTTGGTGAGGTTGGCTCCAGTGCAATAACTACCTAATTCCTGTGTGCCCACATGAGGACAGACTCCAGCTCCAATCTCCTCACCTCGTCCCACTGCTGTTCTTCAGAGCCTGTGAGGGACTCCCTCCCTCACAAACCAGACAAAATCACTTACAGGAATCTGGAGGTTTTCTATGTGGTCTAACACATCCTCAAGCCCCACCTGAAGTAGGCAGGTAAGGTCTACTTAGCTGGAACATTCTTGGCACTATGGGTGGACATATGCAGAGACTTGTTGCTGGCAGTGAACAAGGGCAGGGTTTTTTTGCAGGTCAGGTGACCTACAAGCACTCTTATTGCCATTAAGCTCACAACATTATAAAAAGTGTTTCCTGTTGTGGTCATGGCCATTCATTTGACCTTTCATTACGTCAAAACAAGGAGTTCCGTGTCTGTATGTAGGCAAATCCAACAGGAGCAGAGGCCAAGCCCTCTGCTATCACTGTCTGCATCTCTGCCCTCCAGCCCACCAGCTGGGCCTGAGAGCTAAGCTGAGTTTTACAATATCTGTAATTAGTCATTTTTATGGTGTGCTCATTTGCAATATTCTAGGTAAGGATCTGTCAATGTTTTCATTATATACCCTTCTGTTTCCAGGGGTTTATAACTAGGCCATAAAAAGACACGCTGGCGCAAAGCTTGACATATAAATTCTCAGCAGAGAGCCTATTTTTGTTTTTGTTTTGTTTTGTTTTGTTCTGTCATGTAAAAATATTACTTTTAAATGTGTGGTAAATATAGAAAAAATTTTCAAGGCTGTGTTTAACAAGGTTTCAGTTTAGCAGAGACATATTGCAAAAGGGATTAATTTCTGTGGCTTTCGGGTAGCCTAAAAAGGAGAAGTTGGGTGTAATTGAACTGAAAGACTACCTGTAATCTGGCATCTGGATTTAGGGTTCTATTCACCACACAAGCTGTACTGGAATTGCTGACTCTTTATAACTGCAAGAGGGTGGTTATATCGCTCTGCCTTCGGCTCTGACAGTGCATATACAGACTCATATCCAAAGGCTGTATCCAACACTCAATTTCTATACCTGCACATCCAAGGAAGGGGTAAATTTTAAATGAAATTAGGATAGAAACAGAAGCCTTAGTAGTTAAACAGAAGAATGAAGTTTCAGTAAGGATTTTGGGTGGATGAGGGTTTCACCATGCTAAAGTGTCTACAGGCTTAATGATCTTTACACATTTTTAGTGTGATTGGAAACAAAAATTCACGTTGATGTTTAAGATTTCCTGTAAAAACCAGACTATGGCACACTGCTGTTATTCCATGAGAAATGCAATGCAAGGAGTTTTATGATATTAAAGCTTTAAGTTGTACCCGTCAGGCAACACAAGCAATTCTCTCACTTTGTGATATCACCGCTTTATAAAATGCTTTCTCTGCTTCCAGAAATTAGTGGTGGATGAGCTGCAGCATCTGCTGCTTGTCACCATGCTGGTGGTATGCTGAAATTCACCCTGGCACATCCAGCCAAGCAACAGGAGAGAAATTTCTGTTTGGGGCAGCTGTCCTGCTACCAGACACTCCTCACAGGGGAGACACCAAAGGACTAACTGGCTTCAGGGACTCAAGATCAGTTAAGAAGATTTTCTGTGTCTCCAAGGCCAAGTTTTGCAACCCTTTCCTTACATAAAATATAAAGAATTGATTTATCTCCCTCAAGAGCAAGGGCTACAAAATCTGCTCCTCATCTTCTTTTGATGATTTTGTGGTATGTTTCTGTGATCCTCAGTCTGATCCTTTTAATTTCAAAAGCTTTAATCAAAACCTCTTAACAATACATCCACTTACTGGTTTTGCGGTTTACATTTAATTCTGATTGATTTTTTTAAAAGGATGGTTGCATTAAGATGCTTCTGTTGGAGTGATTCATTAATATATGCCTGGGATGGCACAACCCCAGTCAGGCTGAAGCTTTTGCGTTGACAGACCACTAAAATAATACCCTGTGTGAGACTTCCCAGGGAGTAAATAGAGCTTTTACCAGGGAGATCTTAAACCCTTCTAGTATGTTGCAAGCGTGTTCAGGGAAGGCCTGGAGACTCAGGTATTACACAGAGTGTGTGTCAAAGGGCTGTGCAACACTTGCTCAGTGTGTTTTTGCTGACAGCTCCGAGGTGGAGTTTGGGTTCCCCTTGTCTGGGCCAAAGTGACCTATCAATCTGCATGGCTGTGCAATTGAAGTGGGGCGAGCTACTGCCAGATGAATTAAAATCATAAGATCTGTTTTTCAGGTTTAATGACAGGACTAGTGAAGGAGAACCACTTTTGCAGAAATGTTGTCTTGTCAGATGGAGGAGAGTGGCGGCAGGTGATTGCATTTAACTGAGCTTTACTGGAGCCAGTTGCCTGGTGTCTCTGAAAACTGGTCTGCTTGCTACCCTGAATATAAAGAATGTTGAGTATCTGCTTTATTTTTATGAACTGAAATGCAGATTTGATTGCAGAAGTCCAAACAACGCAAAAGTTCCATAGTTTATGCAGCTTAAAATCACAGCTTCTTCCTTTCACCGGCGCTCTGCAGAGTCACAGCATCTTGACAAACATATGAGTCAATTGAAGCTGTATTATCTTTTCTAAATTGACTTTTGGCATTGGTTTCTTTAGAATAAAAAATATTATTCATTTCCTCCAAGCTCCTCTTTTCAGCATCTTTGCCAAGAATCATGTCTAGCATGGAGAAGAAAGTAGATTTACACGAAGCGAAAAAAAGTCTCTGTCTTGGTTAATCTAAGTGCAGTGATTTGATGACAAGGGTGGGGTTAGCCTGGGCCCAAATTAATGTCATATTTTAACATGGAAACGGAACAGGTGGTAAACAGGTTTTAAATGGAGTAATAAAAATGGTTGTGAAAGTTTATTTTCTTTCAGCTGCATAATGATAGGAATGGCTGTTTCAGGAACTAGGAGAGAATTTAGGGAGTGGATATATGTGAAATAAAAGAACAGAACAGCAGGATTCTGCAGGGACATTTCCAAAAGGGCAGGTGCCTGCATGCACCCTGATGCATGTGCTGTGCCAATGTGTGCTCAGGTGTGAGGGTCTGTCCCACAGGAGATCACTCAAGGAGAGTTAAGGCAGTGCTGAGCTGAGAGACAGGGATTAAAGTGTGCAGAGAGCTGGTAACGCTCCCCAAATGTGGCTGCTGGGGCACAGAGGGGTCATAAGTAATAAAGTTGTGAAGGGTAGGTTTGTGCACCTGGGATATGAACCAGCATAGGGCCATATTTCACTCCCTAAAACTCACAGAGTCTGGCGATAGCAGTGAGAGACTGTGTGCTCAAAGGTAAGATGTGTGTGCCTTTCATTTTCCTGCCCATCCCAGATAGCAGCATATCCTGCATCCCTGTGTGCCATGGATGTGGAGAAAGAGCCATGACACCTCTTCTTCCATTTACAGAAGAACCTTGTGGCGTGTAGTACCGACACTATGAAATATCTGTCACATGGTGCAACTGCTATCTTTACAGAAACACTCAGCTGTGGCCTTTTATCTCAGCTGACTGGCTCTGGGGCTCTTTGCAGCTCCCTTGCAAAGCACAGTGCTATTTAAATCTGTCTCTGGGATAATCAGGGAGGAGGAGTTTGTACTAAAGGTTTTCTAGCGATTTTAGAAGAGGAACCTTTGTGTTACTCAGGAAAGTTTAATTTTGCATTTTCTTTCCATTTCTTCATCCAGATACTTAGAAATCTCTCAGCACCTTCACACCTGAGTGCCCCTGACAGGCGTACACCAGGGCTGCTTGGACTCTGCTGCAAGAGGGCTCCAGCCATTAAAACCCCGCAGTGTTCATGAGGAACTGTTGGTTTCTGCAAAATGTAAGGTGGTTTTTTTTTTTTTTTTTTTTTTTTTTTTTTTTTTTTTTTAAAGAAAAAAACTATTTTCTTAAAAACATTCTTCTACTTTGAAGAAAGATCTGAACATTTTTTGCAAAAGAGTTAGAAACTTGAGGCCAGGAAACATTCCCATGCAGCCATAGCTGAATGACAAGCAATTTAAAAAAAAAAATTCTGAATAGAGGTTTTCTTTTCCAAAGGCATTCATGCTATAAGTTCATGTGAGAAAGGATTTGGCTGTCTTGGAGTGGTGCAGATTTGGGAACTGTCATCTCCACGTAACTTCTTTGAAGCATCTTAAAAGTCCTATAAATTAAGCCAATCTCAGCCCAAATCCAAGAATAATTTTGTCTGCATTAGAAGAAAGCGATCAAAATCAGTGCTCTTGCTGGCTGTCCCTGAAGAAAAGTCCCCAGTTAAATGAGCCATGAAAACTGAGCTCTTTCACTGTGCTTCATCCAGCCAAGCATTGCACCATATTTTTTAGCAAAGCACTGGGGAGGTTTGTTCTGGGTCTATACAGAGGGCTTACATCTTCATAACTGTCCAGCCAACCCCTTTCAGGGGGTCTAAACTCTCTATATGAAAGAAAATAATTCTGTCCTCTCTTATATCTAATGCCATGGATCTGAAAGAGTGAGGGAGCATTGCACACTGGAAGAAAATAAAAGGGTGAAAAAGCTCTGAAAAGGCACTTGTGTGGGATCTTCTCAGGTATTTCTATCTTCATCACATGTATTCATGACTTGTGACTGCAAAATTATTCATCATGCCCCTGCTAAAATACTGTACTACTTCATATTCGCTTTTCCCAAAGGAGTTTCCATCTCTTTTCAGCTCAATTACTTGAATTAGTATTCAGATAATATATCTATTAACTAGAATGAGCTTTCTTTCTTCTCCATCAATTTTAAGGGAATTCACTCCTGGTCCTTTGATAGACCAACTTGCTGGGTTAGTGAATTTTAAGGAAGCCTGAACTTCCTCGATAAGCGCTGAGAGGGAACAAAGGAGCAGCTGACCATGTTTTGGATCCTCTTTCTTCCTAAAACATGAAACAACTTTCAGCTGGGGCTGCCCTGCTTCACCAGTTGAAGCCACTCTAGAAAAACCACCAACACACAGCTGCACCCTGGAGTGGTACCTCTCCCTGGGCTCAGGTGCTCCCTGTCTGGCCACACAATTTGGGCCAGTTAGCAGCCCTTGAGGCTAGGGAACTGCCAGGTGGCTGACAGGAAACTTCAGGTGTAATAAAAAATTAGTCTGGGGAAATGTCATGCCGGTGCTGGTTTCTACAAAAAAGTTCTTCTGAGGTTTTGGGAGAGGCAGTGGGAAGCCCTCCCCCAGCTGCTGGGTTTGGCAGGTGAGAACTGATGTCCTGTTTTCCCGGTCACAGGCTTGGGACATGCTGGGTAGCACTAGGCAGCTGAAACGGCATCGCGTGCTCCTGGTAGGATCGAGACAATAAAACTTCCTCCCGTCTCCCAAGCTCTGCAGCTTTCTGATGTCAACAACAGCAGCAGGAGGCTTCAGGCACGTTCCCGGCAGCTGATCGTATTTATCAAGTTCATGTTCCTTGCTTTTTATTTTTTTTTTTTCCATATATATATCAAGGTCCAGGAGCCACAAGATGGCCACGTTCCAACTCCAGCCCCTTTGAGCATAGAGAAATGTGTGCTGGGGGCTGGAGCAGGGACATGCTTTCTCCATGTGAGCCGAAGAACAAACAGCAGAGCCCTCCACGGGGACTGATTGTTGACATGTTTATGATGATGAAGTGGGGTAGAACTCTCAAAGGGGGATGCTAGAAATGAAGAAGTAAAGTGTGGCACTGCTGAGGGCCTATATAATGCTAAATATTGTAGGAAACTGCAGTTTCTTCCTATTTGTGACCGCTTCACTGAGCAGTTAGAAAAGTCCCTTCCCAGCTGTACATCACGCATTCCCCATTCGGAGCTGTAGCTGTAACAACAACAACAACCACCCAGCAGGCGCCAGGAGTATGGAGGGATCGGACTGGAGTTACAGGGACTCTCGCCATAATTTATAACTCTGCTCAAAAAGTGTGAAAGATATGATGCTGTGTGCCGGGAAATCCTACCCAGAGGACAGCTTACAGATCCAAAGTGGGTATTGGAATAGCCTGGCCGACTGAGGCTTGCCATCTGGCTTGGGGTCACAGGCAAAAGCACTTCATCTATGCCTGCATGTGCAGATGTGGGTCTGCCCTGTGGGACAGTCCCTGGATCTGCTGCCCAAGGTCAAACCTCCCACCTGGCATTTAAAGGATGAGGGAGCCGGGTTAAATTCTCCCTTGTGGTGATGCACATTCTTTTGTCTGCACAACCCCCATGGGCTGCTCATCATGACTCTGTGGCCATGCTTCCCCTGGGACCAAGCTGCAGAGGCACATGGCTTTGGTGGGAACCTCCATGCGCATTGCACTGCCCAGCATCAGGGCTCTCAGTGCTGGCTCCTCATCAGAGCTCATAATCTAGCTCTGGGAACTTGTTTCACTCTCCACCTTGCACTGTGCAAAGTCTTCAGCTGAAACACCTGTAGGGGAACAGCAGCTCTCCCAGCTACACAGGTCAGGACTGTGAAATTGGGGTTCAGCACAACTTTGGCCAGGGGATGTGTGCTTGTCTGTAGTCAGACCAGGGCAGAGATAGTCAGCTGAGAAAGGGTCCAAGGTATGATGGCTATAAGAGTTCTAGATCACTCAGTTTTTGTTTGGTCAGCTCAAAAGGTGAGAGGGGGCAATATGGATCTGTTTGCTATTGCCAGTGTACTCCAATTCCTTCTTTTGGGTTACCTGCAAGCTGAGCAGCTCCAACAGTGTGCAAACTCTGCCCCTCTGCCTCCTCCACACTGCAATAGCTGCTTGAAAGCAAAACAGAAGTGCATGTTCACAGGCTATGCTCTGTAGGGTCACTGGGGCTGTTGTCTTTTGTGAATCTGACTGGCTGACTCTGGGGCAGAGCAGCTTTCACTCTGAAGAAAAAAAAAGAAAACATCTTTTTCAGACAGTATTACAGTGTCTTAACCTGCTCTGAGTTCCCCTCTGGGCCTCTTGAATGTATGAGGTGGGAGTTGATAGCTTTGCCTTGGTCTGAATTCTGCTGCTACTGTACTGGGAGCTGTGTGTCCCTTGCTGGGATGATAGGCTTTGGCCAGCCACTTTTCCTCCAAAATATAGTGGGTTTTTGTTCAGAAAACATGTTTTTGGGCTTTTTGTTCCCAATAGAAAATTTATCTTCTCAGCAATGAAATGGAATTGTCTGTGGGAAAGGGATTGTTGGGGGAGGTGGTGGTGTCTCTCAAATAATCATTACAGGAAGACTTGTAATTTAATATATTACAAGGTGATGAATCTTCCCCAGAAAGCAGAATAAAAGTTGTTATTTTATCCTTATTTTAGTGGTATAGCACCTGTATTTCTGTATTTGTCTTTTGGCTCACTGATGTGTTATTCTTCATTGATAAGAGCACGTCAGCCTTGCTGGAATCACTTCCTATCTCCCAGCTTCTGGCCCCACTGCAGGACTCCTGATTTTCCCATATCTGCCTTCTTTTGCATCTTTAATATTCCTGAGCTATAATGACTCGAGGCTCCCAAACCCCACCTGATACCAGCAACCATCGCATTGACGTTCCAGTCCAGCTCTATTTCCAGACCTGTGCATGGGAAGGACCACCTGAGAAGCCATATCAAACGATCTGTTTTCTTTTCCTCCCTTTCTGTGCTTTTCACAGCATCTCCAGTTTTATGATCCTCTGAACTATAGCATTTTCCCTAGATCTTTTAAGTAGATGTTAGAGGAGTTAGACCTGGATTATTTCAGTGATTCCTTCACCTTTCAAGAAACACGACTGCTGAGAACTCTGCACCCTCTGTTTATAGTCCTGTCAAGCTGAAATCCTCCCACATCTGCCTGTATGAATGATTTTTGTGACCTCTCTGAGTCCCAGAAGTACACAAGTATCATTTGCCACATGTCCAACATCTCACAGGAGTGAGATACAAGGGGGAATGTGGACCTCCCCTTTGGCATAACCGTATATTGGACCAGGAGTCTGTAGATTCAGGGGAAGTGGAGCTTCAGGATGCATGTCTGTCTTTTTTTCCTCTGAATCCACCGGTGTTGGTGGCTCCATGTTACTCCCTACATGTTTTACTTTTCAGACCTGGTTTGCCAGAAGAAAGTCACCACACAGAAAATCTGGCAAACAAACCACAAAGAACATCTGATCTGATCAGAAAATACGTAAGCCTGTTAGTAACTGTAGGCATGGCAAGGGCCAGCATTAATGGAGAACATATTTGTTTTTAAATCCCATCCACATAAACCGATCTGAAACAGATGTGAATGTTGGGGATATTAATAAGTGGGCAAACCCCAGGGATCCTGAAGGTACTGCTGCATGGGGGGAGAAGGGGCAATGACACATCTTTGCTATCACGTGGGTTTTATGAGGAAGGACTATGTTTTTACACTGTACCTTGCTTTGCACTCCCTGTTGGGAATGAAAAATACAGCATGAGGAATACAGAGAGAGAGGTGGCAGATTAAAGTGAGGATGGCTGCCTTTGGGAAGAGAAGGATGATTGCTTGTAGAAGAGTTGGGGTGAAAGAAACCCAGATTCTCTGCCCCTCATCTCAGTGCAGCTGGGCTGTGTTGGAGTGGTTCAAACAGTCCTGCCATGGACAGGAGGATGAAAGGCTAAAGTGTGTCCAGGAAAGATGGAACCACAAATGTAAGAGGCTTTGCTTGCATATAAAAAGGCTTTTCAGAGCAATTTTGCTCTGTTAGATTTGATAGGTTTTTCACTATTTGAAGATTTCCAGTCCTTTCTCTACAGCAGGAAGACTCTAGAACTTTGCAAGACAAGTATGCTAGGATTTTTTTGTGTTGCAAGCCCTAGTATTTTCTCTAGCCATCTTCTCTGAATCAGCTGAACCTTTTTATTGGCTGACAGTTAAAAAAAGGAAGGGATAACAAAAAATTCAGCCCAAGGCAGACACTTGGCATGGAAAATTGAAGCCCAAGTGGTTTAAGTTTAACCAAGTTATTAGCAATTGAAAACAGGGCTTTATAATTGGAAATGTTTGGCAAGCTAAATAAGAGGTTGTGCTACCAGCCCTGCCTCTCAGATGTGTGCATGTATGGGGATGTGCAAATACCCGACAGAAAGACATGTTTTTGTGTAAAGATGCTTACAAATGGAAACATGCACAAATGCCACGACACCACTTTTTATTCACCTCTTTCTTCTCAACCCTCATTCTTCAAGTTTGGGTTGTCTTTCCACCTCCTGTTATAGTTAAAACCAGAGTGAAAATGCTTCTTGTGCTCACTGGAACAAAACACTGACTCTTCTCAGACTCTGAGAATTATTAAGACGAGAATTCAGACTGGCTTTGGGGTAACACAAAGCCAACTTCCAGGGCACTGGGACAGGAGCACAGATGTTTTGTACCTCTACTTTGTTCTTGCCCATTGCAGTGAAAATGAAATTGGTTTGTTTTCAGTTTCTGTGCATGTGCTTGTGGCCCTTTGCATGTTTGCATCTCATCGGGTGGAGATGCAAGATTTTTGGGTAGCTCACCTGACCAGAGGGCAGGTGACCTGGGGTAGCAAGTGTCCTTGCTGGGCTGAGTTGGCCAGCCTGTCCTCTGTTTGCTTTCATTAGGGCTCTCTGTGGTGTTTGCTGCAGCTCCATCACATGTCCCAATAAAGTTTAAACTCTTGATTACCACGAGCCCCATTTCAGCCAGGAAACGACGTCAAGTTGAGTCATCATATTGTTTGAATTACACCAATATGAAAATCCATGAAAGCCACAGGGAACCAGCATTTTCCCTTCTATATAAAATGGGGTTACGACCATATTAAAAAACACAACAAAACCAAGCAGCTTTTAACAGGAGATGGTGGAACAGAGGCCTTGAGTGAATGCCGAAAAAAGCCAAGCATGAAAATAATTACATTTGAAACAAGGCCCTGCTCTTTCTTCTGCTCAGCTTCATGATGACTTGTGCTTTTGTCACTTCTACATCTCCTACTCTGCCTTCCATTTTGGAGGGCGGAGAAGAGCAGCTTTGTGCTGAGACTGTTGAGTGGCAATCCAAGGTTGTTGGGACTGACAGACAGGGGAGGGAGACAGAGGTCTTGGCACTGCAAGGCACAAGAAATGCAAACCAGGGTGATAGGTCAGAGATCCTCTTTATTTATTGTCATTGTGCATTTGTCATCAGTTGGTGTTGGTCTGGCTAAAGGCTGCATAAAATCAAGTCTGAGCAGTGCCAGGTTTGGGGGTCTTTGTGCCTGATTTTCAACCCAAATATGATGGGGTCTGGGTGTGGGTGGGTTGCTTGATGTCTTCCCAGGGTGCAATGAATAGCCCTGCTCTGTTCAGAAAGCCTCTTCCCTCTGACCAAGAAAATTGTGATCATTCACAAAAGGAAAGAAAAGATGGGGTTCAGGAAGGAAACAAAAAGTGGCTGGAAAGGAGACTGTTCTCCTGCCCTTAGCTGTTTACATGACCATTTTACCAAACCCTCTAGTAAGCTGCAGAGCCATTTCTCTGACAAAACCAAAAGGGAACCTTTTTAAATCAGCACAGAGCAGATCCCTGGCACTTTACACCTGGGCAGCACAAATCCTATTTCTTTCCCCTGATATCAGCATAAAAAAATGGGATTAAATAGATGCTTTCATCCTGTTCTGTGAGACTGTCAGACCTTGGGCCATGCTGTAGAAGACCATCCCTTCCCCAGTGAACTACCAGCAGGTGTGGCTGAGGCCAAGGGGAAGGCGGCTCAATTGTCTTCCTCTTTTACAGGCAAAGAGGAAGCTGAGATATTCTGATGTTCATGTTTTCTCACAGGACCACAAAAGGTGACACTGCAAGTCTGGGCTTTGCCACCCTCAGTGTGCCAGTGAGCAAAGTTCACTGGAAGACAAATGTCATGTTCTTCTCAAAGATTTTGCTGCTTCTCTGTTGACTTCCATTGTTAAATCTCACTGTTGCTAAATCTGAACAGACTCATGCTTTCAGATGCTGCCAAAATCCCCTGAAAGTCTTCCTACTTCTTCAGAAGCAAAGTCATTTGTGCACTGAAGCTCATCCTGGACATTATTCATTTGGGTTTTTGCTCTGTCTCCAAGGCTCTGATACTCTCACAGCTCCAGACCCAAGACAAACCAGCCCTACTGAAATCTGGAGTGAAACCTTCATCCCTTTCAGGCTTCTTGTTTGTTTCAGTGTTATGAATGGTGTTTGCATGTTTTTTAATCACCTCAGCTCGAGGATTTCAAGTCCTTTGCTGTCAGTAATTTTGATATATTGCTACCATGCTACACACCAAAAGTATTTTTACTTTCTTACCTCCACATATGTATGCAGTCAGGAACAATTACCAATGTCAATCCTATCTGCCTGCTAACTTGCTTTTTTTTCCTCCTTGGTCATGCTGTAAATCATTTTCACATTTACAACATTAAGAAGGTGCTCTGAGCAATCATTCTTGTAGTCAACAAACTCTTACTGCTTCTCAAGTGTCATGGGTCACTACTTCATTACTGGATTTCACTCCCAGTTAAAACCATTAATCTTGTCCCCACCACCTTTCTCTGGGCCTCTCAGTCCAGTATGTTTTATGTTAGGCACATATGACTCAAAGTTTTTTCATGCCAGCAGAGGTTCTTTAGCTTGAATTTCTGGGCTTGATAAGCAAGATCACCCAACTTGGGCTGGGTCACTCTTAGCTGAGCCTTTCTACAGAGAATTGCATTTTTCAAGCAGATGCAGAGATACTAAATACAGCAAAAAAAAGTAATAAGTCAGCTCCAAGGTAGTGATGCCACCTCAGCCATGGGAATCTCCAAGCTTCATCCCACCAGAGGATTATTGCTGCCTCAGCTGTTGCTTGAAGCCAGAATGGGTAGGAGCACAACATGGAATTGAGGGTAACCTGGGAAAGCAGATGTTTGTTTATGAGTCCTGAAGGTTCATCAGGAGTTGAACTTGCCTGTTAAAGATTGCACGTGCCTTTACGAGGCTTGGCTTCTGCTCTCATTTACTCTGCCCTCGAGCAGGGTGGAGGCAAACAGCCTGTGTGGATGGCAGGGCAGCATCTGACTCCTCCCATCTGTTATTGAATTGATGGGAATTCATAGGTGTTATATTAGACAGAGAAAGGCTCCCCTGTTGTTCCTTATATGAAATTGCAGCAAAAACATATTGAGAATTATAAGCACAAAAATGGAACATAAGGGCTACAGAATTCCAACAAAGCTTGTTTCATAGGCCACATCCACAGCGCGCTCATGCAAAATGCCACGTGAATCACACTTAATTTACTACAGAATATATTTTACTGTTTAAAAAAAAAGGCAAAAAAAAGGAAGAAAAAGAAAAAACAAGCCTGTGAAGGGCAAGAGCCTTGCTGCATGTTAGCTGTAAAAGCTCCACAAAGTATGGAATCTATTAAAACCATTATTTGTTTATGATGTGAAAGTGATTAGTCTGTTCCAAAAACAAAAACATGAAAACTCTTAAGTACTGGGACCTTTTGGGAGAAGAGCCGCTGAATCTTGATTATATTAATTTATATAATATGGGTCTTTTTCTATTGTATTTATAACTACTGTAGCACTTAGTTGCATTAACCACAGTCAAGGTCCTCTTGCACACTCATCTAGAAAACCCATTCCCTACCCTGATGGGCTTCTAAGCAGGTGGGAGCTGAATGGTCATCCCAGGTTTGCAGATGGAAACTGAGATAAAGACTCAGCATTACTTGCCCAGGGTCACGGTGAAGGGGTCGTATGGCAGCTCAGGTGCCTCGGCTCCGCTCTCACCTGGAGCTGCGTGGCTGGGCTGGAGGAGTCAGAACATTCCAGTGCAAGCACAGAGACATCCATGTGGCCCCAATTACAGACCCGGGGCCTTGGTTTCGCTTCTTGGACTGGATATAACAACAGGATACTGGGATATTTAGGCTGTGTTCACTGCAGGGAGTGTTTATACTTTAAGCAGAAAAAAGAGTCTGTTTCCCTCTAAGACGTCAAATTATGGAAAGATGGGGATTTGATCTTGTTCTATATGTAGAAACCTCACCCAATTTTGATTTTACCACTTCCTTTTATGATGCTGCTTACTTTTGATTTTAACATCCTGCTAAAGTACTTCATGATTTTTGGGGGGACCCTATGTTTGCTGTCACTCTCCCTTGCTGATGTTCACCTGGATGTTTGGATGCTCCATGACCTGCCTGCCCACAGACACAGAGCCTCAGTGTATTGTTGGGACCTCTCACAAACTGTTTTCAGGGACTTTAAGAAACCAGTTCTGGAACTCCTCCTGCTTCCCAGCCTGCCCATCCTTTCCATGTGCTGCTTGCCCTATCCCAGAGCTGCCTCTCACCTTTGAAGCCTGGAGCATTTCTGACAGACAGGGCATGTGCAGCAAATACCTTGGTTGAGATGACTGTGAAAATGCCATTTGAAAGCTGATGTCAGGGTGAAAATTTGGGTCCTTCACTGATGGGCTGATGATCAAAACAAGAGTCTTAAGGTTAACAGCCTGTTGGAGCTTTTGCTTTATTAGTCCCAGGCAGAGCATGAGCCTCCTCAAGGTTTTCTGGTATTTTCTGGCACTTAAAGCCTACTAAATTTAAAGGTTTCGTTTAAAACACCTTTAATTTGGGATGCAATTTAAGCCAAAAAATCCTCTTTTGTTTTCTGCTCCTGAAAATGCTTCCCTCTCTACTAATCCCTCAGACCTTTCTTTCATATGTTGCCCTGTGACTTTACCTTCCTTATACACTACTGGACAAAATACTCCCGTACAATAGTGTTATCACTTCCCTCAGTCTACTGGAAGTGTTATCCAGCGCTCCCAGGTCTTTCCACCTCAGTGAGGTTGCAGTGATACGTTGCCTCACATCTTGCACCACAAATTTCTGTGCATTTTTGTGACTTCTTATCTCAAGATCCAGTTAGTGTTAAACTTCTTGTTCTCCTCTTTGTTTGAAGCATTTCTGAAACTGGGGTCGTCAGCAAGTTTCATTAGCACTTTTCTTACATTACGTTCCATGGTCATTAATGGGAATACCCGGCAACATTCCCAAGACCCAGCACCGAAGATCTCCATGAGTAATTCCCTTTAGTAAAAGAATTTCCTTTTCGCATAATGTGCTTCCTTTCATACAAATCAACACTTCATGTACTTTTCATAACTTGTACAAATTCCTGTTTTTTCCTGTAAAGAGCCATTTTCCATGTGGCCCAGTATGACATACTTAACTGAAGTCCAGATCAATTGGATTCACTGCATGTCCTCTAGGAAATCTCCAGCAAAGAAGCCAGATGAAATGAGTATCTTTGGCTAATCCCAAAGTTGTACTCTATCCCAGTTCCCATATATACTTACGTCTTTAATTACTCTTCCTTTTGACTGCTGTTTTAAAGCCTTGTGTGCTATTAAAAATGATTAATGGCAACTGATTTACCTGCTGCTATTTGTAATCTTTGACCAAAAGGAAGTCTTGGAGTCCAGGATGCAGCTGACACTTTTCTGGAGTGGGATTTTTAAACTCACTGGAAAGAAGTTAACCTGCTCACTGGATCCCGTCCACGGTAAGGAGAACCAGCAGATCTCCAAAGGCATCTGGACATTGCAGGATCAGGTTCTAGCATTCCAAGTGGGATCTTTGGCCACAGAAGGCATTAGAAGAGCTCTCATTCTCCTCAGCAGTTCTCAGACAAAGCATAGGGTGTTGGTCATGTTTCTCCATGGTTTTTTGTGCCCAAATGTGGAAATGAGGAATTTTATTTCTCCCCTTCCCCACTTGCCCATCATATGAGAAGAAACTGGAGTTGATTTATGCATTCATTCCCTAAATTATTGATTTTTAGGTGGAGTTAGTATTGAGTGGATGTGAAAGGGGGAAATTTATTGTCATACTTTTTCTCCTGCTTGGAAACACAAGTTTTGGCTTGTATCTACATCTATATTCATAAAAACACAGATACATAGAGATTTATCTAAAACATGTAAGACACCTGCCTGTGCTTGAAATAAAAGAGGGGATAATATGGGTAAAGAATAAAAAGAGTCTAAATAAACTTGGCAGAAATGGGAACCTGGTAGGTGGAAACCTGAATACAACAGAAGGCAAATGGGAACTTACACAGATTGCGGCAACAGGACAGTCATTATTAGATCCAATAGAAAGGAGTGGATTTGAACTGGGAAGGTAAGCAAGGAGAAAAGAAGAGAAAAATTCAGCTCTTTACTAAGACAAAATTCTTCATAAAGAGTCTGGCACAGAAAAAGGCCTGGAACGGATGAGAATCTGGATTTCCAAGTGAAGGAATGTATGAGATAAGTCAAGAGGGAGAGAGAGATTTAAGGAAGGCAAAGATTTACTTCTGTATCACAGATGGGGGAAGAGATAGCAAAATAAGTTCCTAATAGCTTGAAAATTTCTATTCAAAAAGAAGACAGATTGAATTCCACCCCCCCCCCCTTCCCGCCACCGGCTTTCCCCCTTCCCCCTGCCCTGTAAAAATCAATATCTTAAACTGAAAAGGGTGGTGGGTCTCTTAGGTGAAACTGGAGATGTGGCTTACCTGGGCTTTGGTGTTTGGCAGGAAAGTGTCCTTTAGCATATCTGACCTACCCTGATCTTTATTTTGGGTGTGCCACATGTTCAAGTAGGAATAGTGAGTGGCACTGAATCCTCCGAGCAGTTCCAGTCTCCCAGCCACAGGGAGGGAGCTTGGCTGCTGTGTCCTCCCTTTGCAAGAGCACAAAATGCAGGATTTAGGAACACTGCATAGGGCAGTGAAAGGCCTCTGCCTCTGCAGCTCTGCACCACCAAAGTGAATGAATGATGTGTATCCATGTCTGTGGTGCAGTTTGTGGGATTGAAGCAGATTCCCTGGGGTGTGTCCCGTTTTGTTCCAAACAGTTCTTAAATCTAGTAATTACTAGCAAAGGGTATTCTGTTAAATGTAAATAATATCTGAAATATAATCTCTATAAACATGGTTTATTTAACCATTAATTTCATAGATTTTTGAAGTAATTAACAGTGCATAAAGAGGACTTCCTCCTATGCAAATGTGATCTTTCGCTAAATGGACCTTTGTAGAAATCTCTAAGGCAGTGCCACAGATTGGTACTGGAATTTCATCTTGCCTTTATTCCCTTATTTTGGTATTTCTAACTATTTCTAAAATTATCTTTCTTTTTGATGTGCTGGCTTCTCGTAGTTTAACTTGTTTCCTTTTGTGGGTCAGTATAAATAATTCTGAAATCAATAAATTAGTATCCTTTAGATAAATTAGTATCCTTTAGGTAAATTATTGAAATACTCAAATATATGAACAAATGCGGTTTTACACAAAAAGACTGACATGTTATCTATAGCTGTGCAGAATCTGCAGCGTGAACAGGGTATCTTGTGGGGTGATTTCCACTTCGTTCAATTTGTTCCCTCTCCTTAAACACAAACTGGTTTTTTTTGGTTCTCTGAATGCCCAGTTAGTAGCTAGAAGCCATTTAACACTACAACAGAAATGAAGATCTCAATTTATTTTTGCTGTCTAAAAGTTATATTTTCCCAGTGGGAAATCTTCCAAAGAACAGAACATCCTCTCCTACGTTGCTGTTACTGCCGTTCGATCTCTGTTCTTCACCTGTAGGCTCTTCCACCATTTGTATTTATACAGATCTTTTGCAATTTCATATCTGTTTGTAGATGAAAACACTTCTGCCTTTCTTCTTGGAGATTTTGGTCCTTCTGCTGCCAATAAAAAGTTTTACTTTGAGAGTGTGGGAAGGATGACAGCTACAGAAAAAGCAGCACAAGTAAGCAAGGTCAATGTACCCTCACTGGGCATAACCTCACTTACCTGATGGTGCAGGGAGATAGAGATGCACCAGACAGGCCAGAGATGACCAGAACTGGAGACTTTACTGTATTTCCCTAGGACAAAGGACAAAGTTGGACTCATGTTCCTACTCTCTCAGAACAGCAAGAACCCCAAAAAAACCAGAACAGCCTCTAACTGTGGATTTCACATGGTCGTGACTGGATTTTCTTGCCATGCATTCAGTGAGAGAAGGAGTTGTGTCTGTAGTGGGTAAATCTACATACTGTAGCTGTCACATGGTTTTGTTGAGATATTCAAAAAAGACTGAATATCCCAGCTCCCTCTGTCATTAGTGGTCAGTTGTCTGTCAGGATGAGCTCTTCTCGTCTGCCCTGGTTGGATTCCTTATGCAAAGACAACAAATTTTCAGACATGCTTTCCCCCTGTTAATCTTATTCAAATAAGTTTGCATCATTTAGCTCCCAAGATGTCCTTACAGTGTCCACGTCTGTTTTGGTAAAAATTTGTTTAGTGAGTAGCTACAAATCAAAATCTTTGCTGTCATAATATCCTTGCCCTTAATGAAATTAAAAGGTGCCCATTTGGTATTTATTATAACAACTCTTCCTTCCTTGTGTGAATGAAAAGATATCTTATTTCTCTCATTAGAGTAAAATATAACCCTTTTAATATGTTGGTGTATCACTGCATAAATTACGAGGACTTCTCTCTGTTGATATGGAATGCAGATTTTTCAAAACTGGAGCACAGAGATGCTGGGCTGTGAAAATAAAAAGCAGATGTCTTTCTCCCTCTCATTCAGGAGGTTAAAGCCTATTGGGGTATTTTAACTCCTGAAGTCCTGTGACAGGCAACTTCTATTGAACAGAGGGAACCAGCACTTTCAGGTGCAAGATGGGACATCCATTTAATCCTCGTTTCCTCTTGGGACTTGTCACAGGGTGAAACAGAGTGTGACAAATATGGAAGGGAGGTGTTGTCAGTGCTGGTTTGAGTTTATTTGTTTGGGTTTTTAAATGTAAATAAAGGGTAAAACGTGGTGTGTAAATACTTATCTGGCTGGGTCATTGTCCCTTTCTGAAGCCCCCATGGCAGACATTCTCATGGAGTTGCTTGCTTGGTTTGCTTATCAATGTGAAGTGTTTTTCCCACTCTGCACCCATCACCATGGGGCTTTTGTGTATCACTCACAGCATCTAAACAAATAGTGGGAATCTCTTCGAGTGAGAGCTGAGACACTTGTGCTGCACAGAGAGGCTGAAACATGGAAAGAAAGACACAAAACAAAACAATCTACATCTTACCCATAACCTCTGTGCAGAGCAGCAGGTGACTCAAAGCCATTTGTGCCATGTTTGGGGATCTCTTGGACAGGGGGAATCCTAACATGTTCCTCTAGGTACCATTTCCAGACAGCTGAAGGCTTTGGAATTGCACCTGCAGCCTGAGCCTTCAACAAGGACGTGGTGGCTGAAAAGGGTGATGATTTCACCATGAGAAAATTAACTTAGGACATGGAAATGCCTTCTCAAGCGCTGTGGGGTGTGTGTGGAAGAAGAGCTGCATTTAAAGAAAATCTGCAGAAAACAGATATTTGTCATAAAACGTTGATTTAAACAAACTGTGAGAGCCAGGCAGATGACTCTAAAATGTGTGGCTGGCCTGTACTTCATGGTATTGCCACAGTGGTTTATAGTGTTTGGAGGAAGAGTTATGACGCAGAACAAATCAGATAAAAAGCTTGTTTAAGTGTGATTAAATGGGTCTAAAAGCTGCCCGCTTTATGGGACAGAGACGCAGGCATGATGCCAAGCTGTAGCATGATGTATGCTTCACCAGCTTGTCACATCCATATGGGCTGATTCAGAGGAATCTGTTTTAAAGTAATCCAAACTATTAATTTATGGGCGTTCTCATCACCAGGCCTGAGTGCATGAAGGGAAGATACACCCGACGAGGTCATAAAGTGGTACCAGGATCTTCTGCTTTTAAAAGCAGCAGTTTAGATGGTTGAAATTGTCATCCTCTGACATCACCCCAGTAACCATTAGCACTGGTGGGGTGGTCATGGTCTTGTCATTCCCATATAGAGTAGCATTTTTTGGCAGCCAGCTTAAACGAGAAAGGATCACTAGGACTGGACGCTCCTGTGAGGGAAGTCATGTTGCAGATGGACCAGATATCCTTTCAGTGAAAATGCTCCTTCAGCCAACAAGTTTCTTCTTTGATGGCTTATCCCAGAGAATTGAGCTATTGAGCTGGTCAGAAATGTTCCCATGAAACATCATTCCTTAAGCCTGGCTTATTTTGCTGGAACTGCACTGAGAACAGTTGACTTTCCCCATGCCTGAGGAAGAAAGCTTGAGGAAACCCACCTGTACTCCTGGCAGATCTCTTCCAGGACAGGGGAAACATAGTGTGTACAAGTCCCTGGCTCCCGAGCGGATGCACCTGGTGGATTTGCCCCAAGGCCAGGGATGCTGGGAGCTCTGCAGCTGCCCACTGAAGCTGACAAGCTTTGACGTGCATTTCACTGGGAGGCTGCAGCAGAGTCTGGGGAGCTTCTGGCTTCCTGGAAATTGCTCTCTTTTCAAAAAAACTGAAAAAACTTTCTGTTCGATTTGGACAAAACCCAAATTTTATATATATATTTAAATCCTTACATTTTCAAGGCACTGGAAACACTGCTTTTCGGCCAGTTCTACTTGATAGTTTTATAGGACTTTGCCATAATAAAAGCAAAGTGAGACGAAACAGAAAAGCCCTGCTTAGTAACAACAGGGGGTGGGGGAGTGGGAAGGGAGGCCTTAACCAGAGACAGGCTTACTGAGTGACTTCTCTGCCAGCAGAGGACAAAATACATGTGCCAGAAGTGGGATTGAAATCACATGGGTGCAAGGCTATGCATCTCAGTGGCCCCTCCATCCAGAAAAAAAACAAAGGTGCCTCTTTGGGAAGTGGGATGCTCTGTCCTGAGCGGTCACTGGTCTCTTTGCCCATGAAAACACTAGGTTATTTCTCAGGCACATCTGAGCAGATGTTTTTAGCCTCTTATGGCTGTCTTCCTACATATGGAGCTTTGCTTTGTCACCAGACCCTGCCAAAGACCCAGTCCTCCTTTTGACAACAAAGAACTGTTTTTATTTACTATGAAAGCTGGTCTGGCCCTGGTTCTCCATTTTGTGTATTATTCATCTCATGTCAGTGTAGTGGAGCTCCTCTCACGAGTTTCTTTCCAGTAAGCTGTCACGTCCAGGTTTGCGGGAACAAGGAGGTCATGGGAGGGAGTAGTAAGTCATTAAGCAGCCAGGTGATCACCTCCCCCATCTCATCCTCCACTTGTGCTGCACGTCCCCATGGCCTGTCCTGTTTCTGCATGGGAGATGGAGTGATAGATTAGCAGTTACAGTCAGGGTTTTTCCTGACAAGCTTTCGCCTTCTTGCTTCCTAGCTCAGTTCCCTGCTCAGTGGAGGTACTTGTCTGAATGACAGTTATAGAAAAATTGGTTGCAGGGTATCTCTCAGTTGGATCAGGACTTTCATCAAAACTAGATCAGATGAACGACGGCTTGAAAACCACCATGGAAGCAGATGCAAGATCACCTCTAGGTAACCTTTTCCAGAGCTAAATTATCTGGTTACATTAAAAGTTTATGTAATATTCAAGCTCAGCTTCCCATATTGCAATTTGCGTTGCACCTTTTACTAACTTCCTCTACTTACCTAGAAGTGTTTGGCTCCATGACCATTGTAACCTTCTTTCATGTAGTTGTACGTGACTGTTGGACATGTAGACTCTCCCTTTGCCTCCTCTTCACCAGGCTGTACAAGCCCAGCTCCTGTACCCTGATTTTTTTCCCAGCTGGCAATGAACTGCTGAATCATTGATTGCCACGCTTTGAGTCCAGCTGTCCAGCCCATTTTCAACCCACAAAATGATCCATTTGTCCAGTCTATAATTCCTCAGCTTACAAAAGAAACTACTGTGGGAAATAGGGCCAGAAGTCTTCCTAAAATCAAAGAATGTTACAGCAGTACTCTCACCTTGTCTCTACAGCCAGTCATGTCATCACATAAGGCAATCAGACTGGTAAAGCATGATCTTCCCTAGGTGGTTCATCATCAGATTGATCACCTGTGTTGACTATTCTTTATTTATCTTATAGATCATCCTATGCATGGAAATGGACTCCAGAAGATGTGTTCTATGGTTCTTCTGGGGGTGGATGGAACCCAGCTACCTGAAATTCTTTTCCCCACCTCTCCGATAGATGGGCAGATGATTGCTCAGCCTTTTCCTGGTCGTGAAGGACTTCCCTTGGTCACCGTGACCTTTTGCAGATAATAAACACTGGTCTAACATCACAGCATCCATCTCCTTCAGTACCCTGAAGTGAAACACACCCATCTCCATGGATCTGAATATTTCCACCTACTGTGTGTTGTCTCTAACATATTACTCCTCTGTTCGCTGTCCCTTTCTTTCCCAAGCAATTCTGGTTTGTGCAGATGTCTAGAAGGAAGATTTACTGGTGAAGACAAAGGGAAAAAAAGGATATTTAGTACTTGGGAATTTTTCAAGCTGTAAGTGGTTGCTGTCAGAGGGCTGTCTTCCATAGAAATTGCCATTTTTTCAGTGACCTTATCCCATTTGAACCGGGTAATGGGACTGCAGGGTAACATGTTGTAATCATCCAGAGCTCAGTATGAGATAGGGATTAGCTTTGCTCAATATCTGAGTTCTGGCAGATCAGTCTCATATAATGTGAATCCAAGGGAGGATGAATTCTCTATGCAACTTTGATATGCTTGTATCTCCTCTTGTTTTCATGGATATTTTGAGTAGTAAGCCCCTTATCTTCAGCTATGCGAACAGTTCTCTAAACATCTGTCAGCAGCACCCATGCCCATCTTGCTAATTTGGAATGCCAACATGCCTCCAAACCCTGAAGAATCTGTATCTCACTACTAAAAATGCAATGCAATTTAAATTGTGATGTGCCTTGCTTCGTTTTGTAAACTTTTATTTGCAAGGCAATCTTTAGCCAGAGGAAGAAACCCATTTCCAGAAGGAAAACGTTAGCGATGGGTGCAGTTGTGAAGGGTGGGAGTCAGGGTTGTGACTGGGCCTTGGAGGTCAGATGGTTATCGGAACCAGCTGAGCTTGAAAAACCAAGTGAACAAATAGGTCTCTGGCATTTAGGCACTATATTAAATGGGATCTGTGGTACTTTCTGCTTCAAGCTGTGCCAAGAATAGCATGAGTAGCCTTTCTTGTTGAAAACTGGTACATCTGGTCCCAGTCCTAGCTGGAAATAGTGGGATGTGAAAGAATATGCTGCATTACTAGTATTTGTTTTGAAACCTTTACTGGAGGATCCAACCCAGGCTGGACATTCATAGTGTTACGTGATCTTGGCTTTCTTTCTCAAGCTCTGCACTCAGCAACAGAGCTGCTCATGTGTCAGAAAGCACTGATCATCAGGGAAAAATAGGATCTGCTCCTGCTCTTCTCCTGTGCTCTGCTTCCCCACAGTCCCTGGGACACAAGCTCTCTCCAGCACCATCTTTCAAAAGTAACACAGCATCCTTGCACAGAGGAAGAGTTAACTTAGCCAACCTACTGAAGGAGAAAGAGAGGAAAAATGAATTTATTTGGTGGGGCAGACTGATGACAGCAATGGGAGGGGAGCTTGGGTCTGTACTGACCCTTTTTGGGTCCTTATTCCCAGGCCAGCTTCCCCATTACTGGCTCATACCACCCACCACACTGTGAGGGAAGGCAGAAATGAGAAGCGGGTGGATTTAATTCATTATTTCAAAGATGTTGCTGCTGCATTTGCAGATGGTGGCAGCAGATGACAGAAATGAGCTCATTTTCCCTCTGAACATTTCTTTCATTTCTAATAAAAAAAAAAATCTTAAAAAAAGAGCTCCTAGTAGAATTGTGGAGTTTTCTCCCTCTCCATTTCCTTTTCTTTGAGAATAAGGTAACCAGAGCAAAAGAGAATAAATTCTTGCAATAATTCCTGGAGTATATTTTCCAGATATCTCAATGATGATCCATTTTACATAACTCCCTTATGGGCCCAAAACTGAAATTACCTGTCTGCTTCTTAGCCCAGCTCATCCCCCCTCCTCAAGATAGAACTGCCCTTGACATTGACTATTTTTCATTCTTCAAGTCCCTATTATCAATTCTTTTTGTTTTTCTGTGTCAGAGAATTTCTACAGGACATGGAGTGATCTTCTCCTCCCTGGCTGCAGCTATTCTGCTCTTGGAGCTGTTTCTGAGCTCCTGTTCCTTTCTTCCATGAGGACAGAGAATACAAGATGGTTGGTTTCCCCATTTAAGAGTCAGCTGGTTGATCTGGACAACATCCAGACAGGAAGAAAAAATGTGACAGTATGGACAATTAGGCTGTGTGGGACCCAAATGTGATTTCCAGCTCTGAGCTGACCCAAAAACATAGACTGAGCTCATAGTGTCAAGTGGACTGTGCACTGTCTTGGAAAACTTCCTAATTTTTCAATCCAGTCCTGTTCAGCAAGACATCTTTGGAGATCAGAGATGGAACTTCAGGACCTGCTTCCATGTGTTTCTACATGACATTTATTTCCCCTAGCACTGCCCAAGGAATGAAAAGGCAAAGGGAAATTTAGCCATCAGATAAAATCCTGTCTTAATGCTCTCTTTGACCTCAGTTTGCTTTTAGACTCTGCAGGCCTGAATTAGACAATTGTACTGCCAGTCAGAAAGAACCACCATGCTCTTTTTTTCCCCCTTTTTTTATAAAAAAGATACAACAGGTTGTTTCCCAGAGGGAGCTCTCCTTGCATGATTCATACTCTTCAGCAACACCTCTTCCTCCTGCATTCTCAGTTTTCCACTTTGTGTTCCCGGTGGGATGATTTGTGCTGACCTTAGCTCAACAGGCTTTACGGGTCCCCTGGTTACAGCCTAATAAGTGGGGTGTAATTATTAAAGGAAAAAACAAAACCATACCAAAGCCATCATGACATTTCTTAAAATAATATGAATTGCCCATTCAGCTGTTCACATACTACGAAGTAGAACCCAGACCCCTTCTTGAGCTGAAATCCTTCTTGAAGCCTGGATCCCATTGAGGATTTAGGACTGGATTCTCATTTATACTGAGGTCTCTTGAGCCAGCAAGCACAGGATGTAAATTATTTTTACTCTCACTTTCACATGAGAATTAGGCCTTTAGAGTCAACTTGAGTTACCTTGTGCTGGCTGCAGCAGTCACATATGACCACCTGTTGTTTCTTGGTTAAGCTTAGCAGTATTTAGATTTTCCTGGCAGGAATGCTTCCTTTTCTGTGTGTTTTCATAGCCCTGGCCACTAGGTGCTACTGCAACACAGACACAGTGGTGGTTAAATTGAGCCAGTCAAAATCATGGCCCTGGTAGCACTTCCAAGAACTGCTCTCATTCCTCTCAAGCAGTTCATTTATAGATCTGAATCATAGAGTTTAGGACTAAAAAGAGAGCTTGGACCTTCTCGGCTGATATCCTCAATGTAGTAGATATTACATTTCAGTGGTTAACTTGGTGTGGAGAACAGCTGATTCTGTGGTGGCAAAAGGGTCACTTCCAGAAAAGCATCTTCTCAAACGTAGGACATCAGGAGAGGAACATCACCTGTTTTCCATGATTATTCATGTCTAAGCTTGTTTGTGCCTTCCCACTTGTTTGATTTCACCTGCCTTGGAATAGGAAAGAGGTTTTCCTCGAAGGTGTACAACCAGGAATCAAACAGGGAACAAAAATATGTGCCATAGATCTGCTCTGTATTCTTCCCTGCAGTTTCTTTCTGGTTTATATTTTGCGCTTTTACTTTCCCCTAGAAGAAAAGAAATCCTTAGTAAAATGGAATTTTTAATTAAAACAACAAAACAAAACTTGTTCTTTTAAACCTCAAAACTGAAAAATCTGGTTTTAGGAAAATCCTGCTTCTTGGGCTGGCTTCATTTGATATCTTCTATCCTCAGCATGACGCTGTCTTTCATAAGACTTAATTTGTGTAATAGAAGCCAACAATAAAGGCAGCAAATGTTCCCTTTGCCCTGTTGCTAGCTTTAATTTATCTGGGCTGGCTTCAGCACCTCCAAAGAGGCAGGAGAGGGACAGTTTGTACGACTCAGCCTTAGAACAAATATATTAAACGGAGACAGAGAGTCCTCATTCTCACGGGCTCTGATTTGTCCCTCTGAACAGTTTTCTTGCTGCAATATGGCCTAAGGACCCACAGGTCTTACGGGTTCCTGCCCCAGCTCAGTCCCTAGCGCTTCTCCAGTTCACACCGTTGCAGTCTGGGCTCTGTACACTGAGATCTTTGTGTGGTTCTTTTTTCATGGTGAATGGGCCATCTGCCAAGAAGGTCGGGCAGAGCTCTGTGCATTTGGTAGTTCTGAATAATTCTACTGCTCTCTTTTGTAAAATAAGTGAGAATGCTGAGAATTTTGTTGGTATCCTCTAATGCTCTGATAGTTTTACTCTTAGCTTCTACGAAAAAAACAAACAATCTTTATCTATTGAGCTTGTAAATTTTGATTACTCTTGACATGGTCTACTGTTCTATGCTGTTTTAATTACTCCCCTGCCTCGTATCCAGTTGGAGCAGGAATTCAGAGCTGATTTAGTTTATCATGCATGTAATGCAACTTAAAGAAAAGCATTTCACAAGAGAGCTTCGACATTGTTCACTTGTGTTTTGTCCTTGTTTCAGTGCTAAGCTTTGCCTTTCTTTAGCTGAATGCAGGATGCAGACTAGAGCAGACATTTGTGAATAATCTTAGTACTTGTACTATTTTTCATCTACTGCCTAAGAAGCTTGACTGTTCTGTGTTGAGCCCATGCAGAATGGGAGTGTGTTTGCACCAGCCTGAGCCCTCCTCTAACGTGGTGTATTCCAGGAAAGATGACGTGACCAGTCAGGGGCCACAGCAGGTCTGCACAGTGGGATCTATCTTGTGGTGCCAGTGGGGTTTGACTTGAAACCTAAATCCAGAAATCAACTCACACCTCTTCCAAAAATGGTGTGCTGGGTAGTGCATGCTGAATGCAGGTAGTGCTGGGCCATGAGGGGACCTGTGCACAACTGGCACTTAGTTGCTCTTCTACTAAGGCTGCTACTACTGGATTTGATCTGTTTAAAAGCGGAGGAGTATTTCCCCCCTTTGTGCTGTCATTCAAGGTCTTGCAAAGTTTCCAGGTCCTGGATGACCTTTGGTGCTGGTAGTCACTCAAGGACAGAAATCACTATAGTTTTTAGGCGTATCTTCAAAGTTTCTGCTCAGCAGCATATGTTCAAATGAGGGTTTGCTAAGGAATGAACTCTCCATCCAAGCAATAAATACCTGAGATGCTGGTGTATTTGCTTTGTCAAATGCTGAGCCTCAAACCTCACCCCAATCTGAAGGCCTTTAAAACAGCTCCCCAAACCTGGCATTTTCATACGGGTGGGGAAGAGCTATTAAGAAAACTCAAAGAAACAAGTCTTTGGAAGCTCTTTTAATGAAGGTTGAGGGAGGAGAAAAGTTTGGCAACGCAAGATAAAGCAGTAATATTACACAATTTTAATGCTGCCTCCCACTGAAGCCATGCTCAATGATTTGTAACATTCTGAGACAAGAAATGTGCACCATCAGCATTAATAAGCTTGAGAGAAAGAGAGTTTGGCCAACACCAAAAATTTTAGATTTGGATTGAGACTAATTTGCCTTCCAATTTTTTATGTTTTCCTTGTACTCAAATTGTGCTTCTTTTTGAAGGCACTAAAGCAGACCAGTTAATTCCTGCTGCACCAGTAAAACCCTGCTTGGACACTTTCCTACCCATAGCAAAATGCCCTGTTTGTTGTCCAGTGTCACCTCTCAGCCACACAGAGTGATTCTGTTGTAAATAATAATGTCAGGGTAAAATCTGTCACAGTGCCACATTGCTGTTGCTGCTTGAATACTGCTTTGGGAGGAAACAGTTTAGAAGAACCATTCAATTGGTGCTCCTTCAGGCTCGGATACTTGAAAAAGAACAAGACTTAAAATACTTTGTCAAACTGTTTGCTATATTGCAGTGGACTGGCTGGTGAGTGTGTGTGTCACCATTTTCTCCGAGACAGGATATGTGTCATGAATCTTGTAGTGCCAAACCTTAAAAGATATTTTTCTTCAACTCAAGTGATGGATCGTGCTTTTAGAATATGACTGCAGGGCTTAGTGTAGTGACAACATGACATTTTTCATGGTCATAAAGTGGTTACAATGGATCTGAAGTGTTGTGAACTGCAAATAGTTAGGAACAAATTTTATCTGCTACTCAAAGTTTCATGTAGATTGCTACATCTTTCCTTTAAACAATTGTTATTGTACTTTCTGTGCAAACATTTGCTTATGAGCTGAGCCTGGAGGTTACAAGTTCAGAGTTTTCCCTGGGCAAGAAAATGGTCTTTATTGTTGATTGACAGTGGACCCATTGGGTCCTCCAAATGGGGTTTTACTTTGGGAATGTTGATCTTCAATGTTTTTTTCTTTACATGATCATGTTCTTTCCATCTCGTTGTCTCTGTGTCAGAACACCCCATTTTGCTTCTGTAGAGGTCACGTATCCCTTCAGGCTCCTGCTGTAGGCCAAACTAGCCCCTCAAATGAACTTTGTTCTCAGTACATGCCTGGAGCTGTGACACCTTCTGTAATGAAGATGGCACAACAGTTAGGGGCACCCCATTTGGAGATGCCAAACCTGAGCACATACAGCAATAGGGATGATATTTATTGCCAGGCAGCAAAATACATTTATTGACAGGCAAGCACTGAACACAGACTTCTCTAAAGAATTCTTACTGAGGTAACAATTGAAAATATATTTAGTCACAGACAACAAAATGTCTTACTGAGACAGTGGCCTTATTTCTATAGAACTTACCAGCCCAGGAGCAGCACTGCCCACCTGCAAATCCACTGCTTCCAGAGGTAGCTGGTGTCCAAGGGCACCCCGGAGCATCTCCATGTGTGTGCAGTCTGTAGTCTTACGGCAAAGTTAATAAACCTTCCTGGAACCACAAGACCTGCAAGTTTCAGAGAATTGATTGGCTTCGTGGGATGCCAATGGGGTGGTCCAGAAATAGTAGGTATCATGTATGTTTTTAGTTTGTTTGGATAATCCTTAATCCTTGTTGCCTCAGATAATGGAGGGCTGAATGTATCCTGAAAGTATATGAAGGACTGTGCTGCAAACTAGCCTCTGTAACAGCTGGTACTTGTGTTTGGCTTTTGATATTTATTAGTAGGAGTAACAACATCAACATATATGAACTCTTTTTGCATCCACTGCTTTGAGGTAGGGCTGGCTTGGCTTCGGTCACAGTGCTCTCCTTTGTTTTCTTGTTCTTTCTTTTGTTTTCTGCACTGACACCTGGATTTTTTTCTGCTAATTTGTTATATTTCTGGCACTGGATACCTCTTGGGGCCAATACCTTTTAAGAGCCTCTGGAGCAGGATACAGTAAAAGAGCCAAATCTGAAAAAAGACTTGGAAGACGCATGCAGCAGAGCACACAGGTGGAGCAATGCGTAAGGGCTGGTCTAAAGGAATAGGAGTCAGCTTTCATCCAGAAGGCCAACCATCTGTCTGCATTCACTGCCTCTGCTGCTGACTGAGTAATTCCAGTTTCAGGTTGGGAAGGCTAGTGTCAGCTGGCCTGCAGGAGTTGTGCTGGGCAGAGACTGTGGTCTGCTCCCCTCTACCACCAAAATCCTAACTATGGACTTCTTACTAGAACTAATATGGAAGTAGTCCAAACTATGGTTGGACTCAATCATCTTAGAGGTCTTTTCCAACCTAAAGGATTCTATGGTTCTGAATGTTAATGTGACAGCAGGTTTTCCTCTTTATCATCTGTGTAGGTTGATTAGGAATTTGATTGTGTTCAGTCCCTTTCCCTTCCTTGGATTCCTAAAATATGGAAATATATGGTGTTAAAAACCTCATTCACTATGACTTAATATGCTTAGGTGGTCCCTTCTTCCCCTTAGAGATTGTTCCATGCCAAACTACCTGGCCTTGTCGCGATAGCAGCAGTCAGGCATGGCCATTCCTTGCTTCACTGCCCAGTATAGAAACGTCTCTTTACCAGAAAGGGTTAAGGGTGTTCTATGTTTAACAAGATTAGGTATACACTGGCAATGTTAAAATTCACACATCCTCCTGATTCAGTAAGGACAGCTCTGAAGTGACCTCATGGAAAACTCTCCGGAGTTTTTCTATGATTTCATATGGGCATATCCCAATCGTAGATGCAGAGGGCCAAAAAGCTGCCTCGTAGTCAGCCTGCTCATGCCTTTTATGAGTCCTCAACAGATGAATGAATCTGGTGCTTACACAAGAGAAAGAATTATTTGTTCTACCCCCATGTTTCAGAGATTTTGGACCATGCTTCACATAATTTTGATGACGTCTTATTCCCCATCCAAAGCATCCTGTAAAGTTCAGCACTACTCATCTGGGAGAAGAAAAGAAACCTGAGTAAGGCTTTTACAGGGCAGGACAGAGTGATGAAAAACTATAATGTGACAACATTGTATCAGCTCAATTTTAAATTATTCAAAGCTCCTTCTCTCTTCAGAAACTCACAGAGGGCTTGGGCAGGCCACCACCACCATATGGCAGTTCCTAAATCCTATCTATGAACTCAGGAGGCCTCTGGATGCTGCCAGCCAAATTTATGGGTGTGTCTCTGAATCCCAAAGTGGTGACCTGTCCAGTCAAAGCAGTAAGAGAAGAAAGACCCTCTATTTGTCCTGCATATGGGGTTTATCTAAAATCTCCCTGAAATCCATTGGTATATGGTTTATGCATCAGGGTGATAGTACAAAAGCAGTCTGTGACTGAATAAAAAAATTGTTTTGAAACTATTCTGCTAATTTAAGGACAAATTCTGCAATATTCTCAACCATTTGCATTGTACAGACCCGTGCACTGAGAAAAGCGAACAAGTCAGAAGACAGTGTTTGTGTAGAAGCAGAAACAACCCCCTGAATGCATTTTAGAAGTTGAATGTTCTTGCTCTGCACCCAGAAAAATAGACAAGAAATATCTTCTCTCCACATATTTCATTATTAGAAGACAGTTTCCCAATCACAGTAACTCTATCTTCCAAGCTGCAAATATTCCAGTTTTTACTCATCAGGAGTAAAACTTAGCTGTGCAGCCTCTTCAGCAGGAAATGTGAACATCACTGCTTGTCCTTTTCAGGTGTGGCACCATAGAAATTATATAAATATTGTAAAATTGTTCTTTCCTCTCCCTCCTGCTCTCCCTTACCTACCCACACCTTGGCATATGCAAAGTTTGCTCTGCACACATGCAGCCTGCTGGTTTGAACTCCGATAGCAGGCAGTGGGATAACAAGGCAAAACTTCCAAAATCAAAGATCCTTTGGCATTGTGCAGTCAACTGAAATGAGTAGTTATCATCAAACTGCCTGAAAAAAGGCCAGGCTGTAGCAGGAGTAGGGTGAATTAACCTTTATCGTTGACAAAACTAATGAATCTTCATTTTTCCTTTGGTAGAGAAGGCAATGACTGCAGCAGCATTTCTTCTACTTGTGACAAGAAGTAAAAATACAAATGTGATGGGGAAGCAAATTAATTGTGAGGGTCCTAATTAAAATCACTGGGAGAGGTATTACATTACATTGCAGAGAAGCAGATGAATATGACCTTTCTGTGAACTTCTCAACCCTACTAGAAGCATAAATTTGAAGTCTCCTAGCGGAAAAGTGTTCTGGCAGTGAACTGGTGTCTACAATCAGGATTTTGTCTGCAGGTATCAATGCACAAAATCTCTGCCTCGTGGAGCTCTGAGTCCCCTGAGGCTTCTTATGTTTTGCCTTCGTTTGTTATAGTCCATGTCAGAGGGTTTCAGTGGCCTGGCCTGGCTCTGGCTGCTCCCCTCTCCTCCCAACCTCCAACATTTCCCTGATACACAAGGAAAAACTCTGCAAGAAGGTGATGAGAAAGACCACAGTAACCGGAGCAGAACAGAAAGCTGTGTACTGCAGAAACATTTGCCAGAGATATATAACTTTTGTCTGCTACCAATTGTCACAAGCAGTTAAGGCAAGCAATTTATGGCTGCATGGCTCACACTTACCCTGCTAGATTTCCATCTCTGACTCGTACCTGGCATGTTGCACCGATTCCTCCTGATTTTTAACTTAAAGCAGGGCAAAATGAGCATTATGAAAGAGATACACTCCTTTTCTTTAAAGAAGGGGGGGGGATTGGCTCCCTCATCATTAAGTAAACGCTTCTGCTGAGTGACAGCTGTTTCTGCTCAGAAGCGGGACACAAAGTTTGGCTTTGTTTTAATCCTGGGATGTTTATCACAGCACTTTGAAGCACACACCCTTCATTTTCCCCTTCTCTATCTCTCCAAAGCTTTGGGGTTGAGAAGGAACAGGAAGAAGAAGGGTTTTCAAAGGGATGTTTCACTGTTAAAAGTTCAGCATTGCTCTCATATGTGATTTTCCTGCTTGGCAGCTTTATGGCTAAAACCTCTGTTTTTAAAACTGGTGCAAACTGGTGATATCATGAACATGCTACATGGTGTCTGATGGCCTTTAGTGACTGCAGAGTTATAGCATTTTCCCTCATAAAAATCCTCTCCCTTGCCAAAAGAGGTCCAGCTGGAGTTATGAAATCACTAAATGGACCCTGCTACAGTGAGGAAGTTTGGCCTTTCCAGTCCCCTCCATCTGTTGCTCACAGTGCACATCATAACCTGGTACACTGGAAATCATACAGTGTCCATGTGGCACCCTCAGAAGGGCTCCCATATTCCCATAGAGACACGGGATCTGATATCATTTGTGGTCCTTGTGTGCTGCTTTGCAATTAGTAGGAAGTTCATCTTATTCAATTGTTATCAAGTTTTACTGAAGTCTGTGCATAAGATGTAGGTAGAAGAGCCAGAATTCCCCCCCAACTGTGAAATATTGCCCCCCTGGAATTAGACTGCCTCCAAACAGACATAATCCCTTCTGGAGTACTTGGGAAGCAGTTAGTGGAGCTTGGATGTCACCATGAAAAAATCTTAGTTAATAATTCTTTTAATAGGAAATGTGTTCTGAATCTTCTGTGACTCTCTGACCACTAATGGCTTTCATGTTGCTCACTGTGAAATTCATAGGCAGTTACGGGAATGGAGACAGATCTGATGGCTAATTGCTGCAAAAATCATCCTCCAAATGGTTGAAAACCAGAATTCCTCAGCTGAAATCCACAAATGTCTTCATGCAAATTAAAGAGAGCCCCCAGTGGCGCCTGTGTGATGAGGATTTTGGGATACTAGAGCAGTGTGGCGGGACTAGCAGAGACAGCATGGCTTTCCCATAACTTCAGAGTCCCTCAGATACATTCTCCAAAGGCACAACTGGCTCTCCTGGCCATGGGGCATTTGCAGAGTTTGTTGGAGGGCTACCCTCAGCCCTATTGTCTTTGGGGAACAACTGTGTCATGAATTGAGTGTAAGAGTGACATTTTCACGGGACTAGAGAGTAACTTAAGCTCCAGCTCCCTTTACCATTTGGAAATACCATTCTGTGTACCAGTTTTCTAGCCTAGACTCGGCTGTGGGCTGTGAGCCATATTTCACATCACTTGGATGGTTGGAATCAATCCCAGGAGTGTGTTGCTCCCCTGATTACACCACGTTGGTGATGTACAGGGCAATGAGGGGATGGTTGGGGCCATGGCTACCGGACCTGTGTGCCAAATCCTCAGCTGAGACAACTACAGTCAGAGTCTGGATAGCCCAGGAACGTCTTGGTCCGACTACCTGTTGAAAGACATCTTGAGGCTATGCTGATTGCCAGTGAACAAGGAGCCTGAACTAAGAGGTCTTTGGAGTTAGATTTGGATTCGACGGTGTGAGATCAGAGAGGGGTTTGATTTGGTTTAGTTCCTCACTTGTGTTAGTTTTTGGGAGGACACTTCTTTTTGAAAGGCATTACAGAAAAGATATATATATTGATCTTTATATACATATATATACACGTTACATACATTACATATAAATTTAAAAAATATATAAAATTTGTAGCTGACACCCTGGCTGGGTCTCAAGGGCCTGAAAAGAAAAATGGAAAAGAAAATGAGAAAAGAACAGTGAAGAAAAGATGTCTCTGTGAATATGGGATAAGAAACCCAGAGAAATCACCGTGTGTCTTACAGTCTGGAGAAAAAATCAGGGTGAGAGAGTCAGCATTTTTTGTTCTGATTTTACCAACACTTTGGACTAATGAAATGAGAGGACTGTCCTAGTTGGCTTCACTTGCACAAACCCATGACACTTGGATCTGTGATATTTGTGCTGACCTCTGTCAGCCACGTAAAGTGAGAATTTAGGGACGAGATCTGAGAAAAAGGGGATAAAAGAACATGTTAGCATTTTGGCTTTGATTGCAGCAGCCTGGCGCGGAGCTGAGACGGGGCTCCTGCATCGAGGCCTCTCCAGAGAGAGGACACAGAGAGGGCTGTGTTTGGTTCCATGCCGCTTAACATTTGTATTTATTTATGAACCACATTTAATTCTTTATTTATTCTGCATGTGAGCATGGATTTAAACCTGGGCTCCGGGCAGTCCTGTGTTTATTCACAGGGCTGCAAACGTTCAGACTTTAGGTCAGACAATAGGTTTTAACCCCAAATGACAGGGCCACCTCTAAGTCTGCTGCTGTAATGCTTGTCTACCCCTTTGGATGCTGAGGAGCTGCTAGTGGCTTGACTGACGGGATATTTACTCCCAAAAGCAACACTGAGGTCACTAAATTCATGCCCAGAGGCCAGGATCATTCTCTGGTCAGTTGTGGCTCCTGGAGAATGAGGTGCAGAGACCCAGATGCTGAAGGAGTGGCACTGAGCTGCTGTTTGTCAGCAGAAGGGAGCTGGTCATGTGGAATGGAGTTAATGGAACATATGCTTCCTTGGCCTCTGTTTAATTGTCCTTCTATTCTCAGCAACAAAACAGCCCCTGAGGGGCAGATGCCACCAAGTGTAGCAAGGGAATACTCCTGTGGATGCTCTGGCTTCTGCTCTGGGCTGGACAAAAAAGGCAGGAAACCAAAATACCCTGTCCCAGAACCATGTCCATGCCCTTGGCCCCATTCACACGCTACATGGAGCACAAAAGCAACAGGGAGCCAGCGTGTCACCATTGTTCATTGTTAGCAGCTTCAGATCTGAAGCAGTGAATGGGGAGCCAACATCCCACTCCAGCTTGCAGGAGCCATCCAGTTCCCTCTTTGTTTGTCGGCAAGCAGGGGGATAACAAAGGGAGCTGCTGAAATCCAGCAGCATTGCAAAATCTGCACATAATAGTCACGGAGACGGTTGAAAAGGAGGAAAACAGAGTTTTATGAAGAAAAATTGCAGATCTTCAAGTTGCTTCTGTTTCTCAGGATGGTACCACAGCCAAAGGTGAGTCCTGCAGGGGTTGTCACGGCTGCCCTGAATATTGCAGAAGAAAGACAAATACTGTGAAGATGTCAAAGGAAAAGGAAAAAGTGTCCACCAGACAAACAGCCCGTCAGTGCATTCAGTAGTGAAAGGAAGATGGGGCAGGGATGAAAAAGGAACAGCCAGCTATTAAAGAAGTGGGGAAAAAGCTTGTAACACTTCCATTTTCCAAAACCCAAAGCTTATGTAGACTCTAGTTTGTTTTTGTTTTAAAATCCCCTTCAGTGAAAGAAAAGATCTAGTGATTGAAAATGATGCTTTTGGATTGAATCTTTTGGGTTTGGGAAAACTGCTCTTTCAGTAACATAAGATATTCCAAAAGGCTGGAGGTGTTTGTGAGCAGAGCTGTTACTAGTGAAGGTGATTCTCAGATTAAACAGTTGTTTCTCCCTGCTTTCACCTGCTCTGGGGACAGTGTGATGTCTCTTTTCCTTACAAACTCAACCACATGAACAGATGGCATATTTTGCTGCGATGGCCACCAATCGAGACTCTTTCACATTAAGAAGGTGGTCAGCAGTAGATGACAGCTGAAACAACTTCTGATGATATGGTACCACATCCTTCAGTGTTAGTAGCCAGGAACTACAGAGGTGGCTTGGAGGAACTCTTCCTGGAGGACACAGTGCCCATTCCCTCTCCACAGAGAACCATAACCAAATGTTAGACTGTGAATGCCCCTTTTCCACCTGCAGGATTGATCGACAGGACATAAACACTTCCTGTGGGGATGAGAACATCCACCAAGGCATGCAGAAATATCACATTGCCTTCATTTCACTGCACTTCTATCCCCCCCCATCCTTTTGATCCAGATGCTACTCTTCATGCTGCTGTGAGAGGTTAATATTGCTGACAGGAATCAATAATGTTGGATGTGGAGCTCATTTCTTGGCAAATCGGTGCAAAGGAAGTAAACAGTGCCTGTTTGTTTTGACTTTCTTCCCTCGTTAAGTCTGGTTTATTTTAGTAGATGGTCTTTTGATTTCATTAATTAAAATACGGCTGGATAGGGAATGAGAAGGAATACAAAGGACTTACAATTGATATATACAAGAGGGGAGGAATAGCCTTTGCATTCCTGTTGCCACTAAGGAAGTTGTAAGAGATAATGTAGATCTTCATCTCTTGGCTCTGTAGCTTTAGGGAGGAGATGCTGGTAATTTTAGCTCTCCGTGGTGCTTTGCTAGAATTTAGGGTTGAGATTCAAGGTCTTTGACAAAGATGGGTTAATTAATGATAAATAAAACATGCTGAAGATAAGATACAGCAAAATAAAGCAAACTAAAGCAAAAATATATATTCCAAAACAATTATTACAAAAGCATCCAATATGTTTAGTGTGTCTCCTTTTTTGTTAGCAAAGCATTTGGGAATAGGAGGTTTTGTCTATTTATATTTCAGCAAATATTAATAAGCAATAGGACTATCAAAGTGTGGACTCTTTTCAAATTGTTTACACAGATTTTTCTAAATGTTTTCACCAAAATTTCTCCACTGCGCTCTTGCACTTTCAAGACAATTTTCTCAACTCATACCCCACTTGCTATGCTGAAATGAGAAACAAGTAGCTGTGACCCTTGCTGCTGAAATAGTAAATGTATTAAAAATTACAGCTTGAGAAAGACAAACTCTACTTCAAAATCAAGTTTTGGACCTCAAAATGATGGAGAGTGGCCGTAGGAAGGAATGTAAAAGGCAAGATGCAATGTTTCGGAATTTTGGAAAATGAAATACTTTGGAAGGGTCAAAGTATTTATTCAGAATTTTGCATACAAATGATTTTAACTTTTTTTGTTCTGTTTAGTCTCACAATTCACACGTATTTTAAAACGGATGCTAAATAACATTTTAAGTTTTCTTTTGGGCTGAAAAACATGCCTCATTCAATCAGAATCTGTTCCTTTTTGGGCCAAATGCCTTCAGTTGACTCAGAATTGTTGCTGTGATGGGCCTAGGATGTTGCAGGTGTGCAGGGAAAAAGCAAAGTGGTCTACATTTTGATTTGACTTGAACCAATCTTTTCCTTATTTTTCATGTTGCTGATGACAGGAAAACATGACATGATTCGCCCTGAGCCAAGCCTTGTGATCAAAACAGTGGTTCAGCCATTTACAGTCATTGGATTCTGAAGGAACTGGGCTGGTGGCTGCTGGGATACTGTGTTTCCATGCCTGAGCCCTGCACAGGCAGCCGGGTGAGGATACTGCACTGGCAAATCAGGGATTTCCCCAGGTAGTCTGGGTTGAAGACCAAACCCATTGGTTTTGGCTTCAATGTTGGAAACATTCAGTTTTCTCCCCATATTCTCTGTTTTGCACAATCTGTAGGAAAGTTTTATTTTTGGAAAGGAAACTGTTTCCTGCCCTCCCCAAATTTCCTGCAAAATACTAATTCTGCTTTTTACTGGCTTTCCTGGAGCACCGTTCTCAACAGGACTGGTCTTGGGCTTTCCTGAACTTGAGAAGAAACATTGTCAAGGGCTTATGTGCACCATGCAGCCAGCTCACCATGTGCTTCCATGACAAGAAGGAGTTTTTATGACTTCCACTAGCTTGGGAGTCATCTGAATTCTCAAATCTCATTTTTTTCCCCCTACATGAAGCGACTGCTAGGCAACTTGGAGTATTTTTCCAACTCAAGGTTTCCTACTGGGTACCATTAAGTGGCAGGTAAAATGTGGTGATGTTTGGGTGATGCATAGCATGATGTTTTGTTTGCTACCTCACTGAGATAATTTATGTTTTGCTGGGACGTTCTGTGTAACTGAAGGTCTTAAACATGTGTTATAAATCGCTTGAAAATGAGAGGAAACTTAACTTTCCTTATAAAAAGATTAAAGACTGTAATTTATTAATGTAAACAAGAATGAGAAGACAAAAAATTCAATTAAAAAAGAAAATGTCAAGCACTTTTTATTCAAAATTTGAAAGGACCTGGAGTCGATTGTTTCCTCCCGTGGAAGGTCTGGTTTCTATCAGCCAGGCAGAAAGGCTTTTGTTTCTAGCAGTCAAATCAACAGGCCAGCAAGAGTAGCTTTGAACTGCAATTTGTCTTTACGTATTTTGAAAATGTTCTTTCGATGTGTTTACATGTTGGCTGGGGCACTTTTGCTGCAGTCAGCTCTTTCTGGGACGATTAATCAAACGATCAAGTCTCTGATTAATCAAAGTCCCTCCTGACAACTCCTTTCTTTCAATCACCTGCTGAGTCTCTACTAAACCCAAACAAGCAAATGATTAAACTCTCTTTTTTTTTAAAAAAAAAAGGGGGGGGGGAGAATTAAAGAAAGAAATTACAAAAAAAAAAAAAGGCAGCGTGTCTTGCAGATTTGGCACTTTCAGAGGTACATACCTCAAGGAGAGAGAGATCTTGGACTACATTTGTGATGCAAACTGGAACCTTTGGCTACCAAATGCAGGATGTGGTGTATCCTGTTCAAAGAGGCACATATTTTGCATGTTTGTGTTGGCTCCTCTCAATCAAAGCATGCTGTGATTCAGCTACACTAAAAATTAACAATCTATGTTATAGCCATGTATTACATTACGCCCCATTTTTGTAAAAAATCTTTTCCAGAAAGACATCTTCTAAAGAGAGGGGAAGGTAGGTAACGAAAACCTTGCAAATGTTTTCATAATAATTATTCAATGGCAATCAAATCATGCCACTTTAAAAGATCAGCTGAACTATCTGTAAATATTTTCTCATCTCTGCAGAGCGGTATAAACTCCTAATAAAATGCATCTGTCTCCATTTCTGCAGTAAATTGGAGGCGGATTTTTATGCCAGTGGCTCTTCAATGTCACTGCAAATAGCATAGAAAAGGAAAGAGACTGCATTAGATCAGCTGATTGTGAATAGTGATGTCAAAAATCAAAGACTGAAATCTCCTGAGTGATGGGCAACAGTGTGTGAGTCTGCTGGCAGCCTTGTTAAGGCTCTGAGTACTGTCTTCTTTTTGTCCTCTAGGATTTTAGGCTCCCTGTTAGAAACCACTCTTTACATCTATTCTTCAGAGGGGTTTCATAAACCAGTGAGGTGCTATAGAGGTGACATCTAAATACAATTCACTTCCTTTACAGATAAAACCAAACTGAGCTCTTAAGGATCTGAATAACTCAACCATGCCCAAGATCCAAGGAGGAAGAGATGCCTGGGCTCTGCCAAGACTGGTCACACCCCAGGCTGCTCCTCTGACCAGGGAATCAAGTTGCTTCCTCAACCTGCCTCTGAAAATTGGATTAGAGATCTGCCTGCTGTGTGTACACCTCTGGGTTAACTGACAGAGTAGGAACACAACTATTTTTGCGTAGTGTATTTCAAAATCATTGGTAAATCTCCAGATTTCCTCCAAGTTATCTATATTCCTGATGTACAAATCCTTCTGTCAGCCTACTGTTTTGTTCCTCTGCCACACCTATTCTAACTCACTAATTACTCTTGTTGCATGCTGATGAGCTAAATATGTTTTTCCTTTCCCCAGGGTGGCAATTAAAATCCATGATTGCCTTTATTAGCTGAAGGGGCCTTAGGAAAAGACCTTGCCTAACACATCTAATGACATCTTCTTAGCATCTAATTTTCAGCTGGCATTTCCAAAGAAACCCCTTTTTTTTTCAGACAGAACTTTTTATTTCAGATAATGCAGTTTGCAGGCTTCATAAAACATCAGCATTGTGTTTCTTTCTTTCATTGTGGACTTTAGAAAAAAGTCAACCAATGTTCATTCTTCCAAGTGCAGGGGCCCCCTCAAAAACAACCACAAGCAAACCTATTTTTCTCCCTGCTTGTATTTAACTTGTTCTGTTTTCAATAACCTGTGCCTGGCATCTTGGGTATTTATCACCCGAGAGAGGACTGGACATGAAAAAACTAACACAGCCGGGGAGACAGATCTTAGAGAAATTATATTCTGAGAAGTGAAATTGCATAAAGGATTCTCTTGGTTGTACTGGTGAAAGAAGCAATTGCCTGTTGAGCTGTGGCTAACAGCAGAAGAGTACAATACCTAATGTTTAAAAATAACAAATCTCTTCTGAACTTGGTAATGGGGAAGATTTCTGATGGTTGACAGACTCATGAAAACAGTTAAAATTTTATTCTACATGAATGTTTCTGGCTGTACACTTAAACCTTGATTTTAGCTAGAGATGAGGTCTCAGTCAAGTACACTGAACTCGGAGAGAAAAAATGTGGAGAAAGAGATAGAGACATATAAACTAACACCACTAACAACCAGATACATTTAAAAATATTGAGCAGCCCTTTCTCATTTTGTACAGTTTAAATATTTAAACAAATGGTGAAAATTCATCTTATTCTTGGCACAGGTCTTATCCATTTTATTACTCAGTATCTCCAAATATGCTGAGATGCCAAGTAATTTCCAGTTTTTATCAAATTTTAACTTTGGAGCATGACTTTGGGATATTATGTTCAAAAGTGCGTGGAGCTTTTGAAGCAGAATTTCCTTGGATTTAATATATCCCTTTCAGAACTTTGCCTTTAGATGGAAATTCATTCTGAGCCAGTAATATTATATGTTATTTCTAAAACTCTGAAGTTTATAAAGCACATAATGAAATTTAAGTCTTCAGCCCAGGTGGAATCATGAATTAGCATTGAGTTCTCTGTGAGCAGCAGGGCTGGTTGCCTTTTTCATGCCTTTGCATCATTCTGGATAGACCATGGACTATGGTATAAAACATCTGCAGAGTCATGACAGTCACTGAGGCAGTCACCCCCTTCCTGGGAAAGCAATCCTTCCTTGGCAGGGGAAAGATGCTTATGCTGGAAGTATGGGAGAAAACTGACCGTGACCCAGGGATGTTTTCTCAGAAGCTGCATGGGTCATGTCTATCTGTAAATGAATAAAGGATGTCCTTCTGATGTGGTTGTTATCTGGACCACAGCAATGGCACAACATTAATCACAGCAATAAGTGAAAAAGAGAAGATATAAAAGTACATTGGAGGTTTTTATAAACCATTAAGGTCACCATTCTTTATTTAGGAAATTTGCCATCTCAGATCCTCTGGCCAGTTCCATACTCACCCAAATTTATCTGATTCCAAAATACCAAATCGTTTAAATTAATCTCAACATGCTAAGACTGCACTGCTCCTGTTGTTTTCCTGGACTCAGGACAATATGATGTTTCCTATAGTTTCTTTTGCAACACATTCATTCTTCAGAATACTTTTCTTGCCAGCTCTGAGCTTGATAAGGCTGTTGAACATAAGAACCTAAATCAAACTAACTCCATCCTGGGTAATAAGGACAGTGAGAGAAAAAAAAGTCACAGTGGGAAGAATTAAGCTGTTAAAACTTTCTTTTTGTACCCATATTATATCAAAGAAGCAATGCTGAGGAATATCCTCTGAACTTCCAGAAATTAAAGCAGGTGCATGGTCACAGCTTGAGCCAACATGTGCCTGTCCACATGGACTTTTCTGGTTGTTAAAGCAGATGAAGGAGTCACTGGAGTGCAGGCATTGCCTACTGGGCAGCCTTCAGTAGCTCCATTACACCTTTTAAGTGTGTTTGCTCAACCTTGCTCCTCTGTATTTCAGGTGGGTCTTGCTTGCCAGAAGGAAAATTCTGTTTATGTAGCATGTTATGGAGGTGACATGCTCTTTGCCCCTGTTAGGAAAAGTTTGCTTTTCCCCCTGAATCTAAACCAAAAGTCACACTGGTTGAAATAATACAAATGCTCTTTTTATATGGGAAAATACATAGCAGGAGTCAGTCCCTTTTCCAGGCCAATTGCAGGTAAAACTGGGGTTCAAACTGGCACAGCAGGAAGGCAAGCAGGAATTTCAGCTAAACTGTGACCAATGGCCACTGTGCCATGGGACATCTGAGCTGCTGAGCCCCAGAGTGTATTTTGATGAAGGAGATGAATTTCAGCAAAGCAAGGGTTCAGGTGTGACTGCTCAGAAGCAGAAGGCTTTTCAATAGTCAATGCTTTATGATTTACCTGACAGACAGATATTTGGCCTTAGCGCTTATTGGTACAAGAACAGCATGTTTCATACCTATTAGCTGCTTCTCCTTCCAGGAATTGACTTGTCCTGGAAGCTGTGCCAAGTGGTTTATATGCAAGCCCATCACTGATGGGCAGCTCATGCTGCCTGCTAAGCCACAGCTGAGTCTGACCTGCTTTATATTCAGTTTTCACACTCTAGAGAGTGAGCACCAGGATTTTGTGAGCCCAGAGCAAAAAAATTTAAACAATGGAACTGTTCAGTGCTGTTTCCTTTGGAGATGTTAGGCACTGATTAGATCTCTCTGCACAGCAGGTAGCTACCTAGCAGAGTGCTTAGCAAGAGCTGCCTCGTAGCGCCAGGGCGTCCGTGCAACGTGAAGGGATTTTTAATTCCATCTGTCACACACAACTTTCTGCAAGGCTTCCAAAAATCACATAACCCTGTGCCCAGTCCCGGTGCTGAGAGCGAAGTCCTTTTGTTTATTGTCTTTGGGCCTGGCGTGCCTGCAGCTGTGCTGGTGGCAGCACCAGCCCCTCTGACAGACCCCCTTGTTGGGATGAGTGGAGACTGGGATCTTCCCATGTCCTGACTTCATTCTTTCGAATGGCAGTGGCAGAAGGCTGTAGGTGTCTCTTCCTTTTTCCTAATGTGTCCTCTAGGAACCTGGTGGTATGGGTATAGGGTGTGATGGGTTTTCCCCACCAAAGCAACCACTTGCCCTTCATTCCTGGACTGTCCATTGTGATGACATTTCTCATGGTCAAGGTCTTTCCTAAATCCCACAGACTGGTGGTTTCTGGGCATCAGAGAAGATTCCATACCAATTATGAGAGGTTTCTTTTAATGTCTCAGACTGGTACCATCTTTTTTTTTGCTGCTGCACATCTATTGCTCCTCATGCCATAACATCTGCATTGCAGCAATATGAGTGCTTTGGAACGGCGGAAGGCTGAGAGGGAAGTGGAAAGGTGTGCATGACACTTGTGGACCTCTGGTCAGCCCCTTATTGAAGCAGCTGGACAAACTAAACATGCATTACAAAAAAATCATAGTGTAAATCCATTTAGGGTCACATCTTTCCTTCAGTCATGATTGAAAATCTGGAGATGAGAGTACCTCTGAAGTCCATAAGTGCTATTAAATGTGTGAAAACAGCTAAAGGGAAAAGATTCTCCTTCCTCCTGATGCAGCAGGCTCAGTTTGCTGGTCCTGCAGCACATGCACCCACAGTGAGCAGCTGGTGTGCGGCAGTGGGACACACACAGTGGAATGTCTCTGGCACAGGGGCCTTTTTCAGCTTATATTTTCCTAGAAGGCCATGCCAGGAGACATATTTGTGTTTATTGCCAGGGCTGGGAGTTGCCTACAGGTGCTAATTATTGACTGTTCCTCCTCCACAAGGGAGCCAGTGTGTGAGCCACCCTCCACCCCGCCTGGGAGTCACTGTCACATTCCCGGCCCTTCCCTGCAGCTGGGAATGAGCTGTTTGGGTTGGACTTGGTGGCACAGATGGTGACACCTGTGGCATCCTCTGCCAGCAGGAGCGGATCCCAGGCAGCTGCTGCCTCTCAGGAGGTCATTCATGGCAGGGGGAAACCAGTGTATTTACACTTTGCACCAGACTCCCCAGGCTGACAAATACTTTTGGCTGCTCCAACACTCCCAGGTGTCCTCAGGGCTGATGGACTTGCAGACCACTACGAGCCCTGCTCAGCCCTGAATATGGCCCAGTCTTTCAAGTTTGGGAGCAAAAATCATTTAGCATCCTCTCAAAGAACAGAGCAGCCTGATTTTTAAGGTTCCGCAGTGCCTGCAGAGCAGCTTGTCTTAGGTATAACAGCATCTCCAGTCCCATGAGAGGCTCAGCAGAGAGTCTGAGCCCTCCCCAGAAGAACATTTGTTTTCTGCAGGGCATTTCTCTGCCAGCCTTGGTGATGGCAGGTTGATTTTACACAGAAGTGATGAAATCCAGAATGTAAACTGGGATTTTTCACTTCTGATGGCTATCAGATAAAGAAAACCAACTTTGGCTTTCTTTTGCCCTGCCTGTTCCAAAACAAGAAGCATTTATTACATATTTTTAATTAAGATTTAGGCTGATAAGCAAAATTACTGCCTCTCCCTGTACTGCCTTTGTTGAAAAGACAGCTGAACACAATTACTAAAGGAAAACTTTTGCCTTGATGATCTACTCTTCATTTTTAAACCGTGGTCTTTCCTGATGTCCAATAAAATAGAATGTTAATCACAGCAGCCTAAAGGCTCAGGATGAGTTTCTCTGAGAGGTGGCCTTAGAGCAGGCAGAGATTGAGAAGAGTCCTGCAGTGTGACTAAAATTGTCACGTCCTAACTTTGTCAAATTTATATGAAAAAGAAAGTCATGGAGTCTTTGCACCTGAAGCTATAAAGTGGCTTGTGCTCCCTTGAAACACAGCCAGGACTCGTTTGAAATTTGGTCCACCTCAGGGACCGTCATTTGAACTGAATAATAAAAGCCAAATTGAGGCAATTTCACTACATGTCAGGGGTAGATGTGAAAGGTTCGTGTTGAGTCTTTTCATACATAAGGTGTGGGTTTTTCTACCCTTTAAAGGGGCTATATTGGTATGACCCTGGCCCCTGCCAGGAGATCCACAGTCATGTGCCTGTGTCTAAAAAAAAGGCAAACCCAAGCATTTTCCAAAATTCTCTAATTTGCCAGATTTTTTTCTAGGTTCCTTTGGGAAGAGTAGTTGAGTTTAGTAGGAAATCTAAATTTGAAAGTTTGTTTAAAAAATATCTAAGTGCTTTTTATTTTTAAACAATAATGTTCCCAAGAAATATTAAAAAGAAATACATATCTTTTTTTCTTGTTTATTTTTCATAATTTTTAGATCAACACCAGTCATTTTCATTAGTGCTCTATGACCCAGTTCATCACTAACATGCTGAAAATTAAACATACACTGAAGTACTTCACTAAATCAGGGATTGGAGCTCCTTAATGACAAGTACACGCATACTCTACTAGCCAGCTCTAAGATTTTTTTGCATCTATTTATGTCCTTTTTCCTCCAATTCAGAGAATTATGCCAAGATGCATTTTGCACTGGTCTACCACACACTGAGATTTCCCCTGCTCTCAGCCCCCTGACAGAGAGCACTTTTGCTTTCATTTATTACCTTAATATAACTTTTTTCCTTCTGTGTTTCACAACATTGAGCAACTTCCCCCTGGATGCAATTGCCAGGGCCGGTTTGCCATCACGGTGGAGGAATCCCAGGCGTGTTTCACTAGCACACAGCCCCCTCCTGACCCATGGGCAGGCTTCAGGCAGCCACTCTCACCTCTTCCCTTAATTTTTTTTGGAGTAGAGCTGGGTAAAATCCAGTTTTTCCATCTCACAACGGCACTTTGTGATTGCAGGGTTGTTTTTCCCTCTCGATCTTGCTGTGAACCAATAGGTCTCATTTGAAATGAATGAGTGGGAGAGAGAAAGGAGGAGAACAAATACCTTACAGTCCCCTGGTGAGGGAAATATTCAGACTGCCAGCTCTCTAGGCTCAATTCCCAGCTCTAAAGTCTGTGCCTTTTACATCCCAGCTGGCCTCCCCACCCCAGGCCACAGGATGCTCTGGACCAGGGCAAGCACATACTCCCTTTCTGGTGCACGACCAAAAATTGCTCTTTTCAAAAGAAATGAGAGCAAACCCACCATGTTCCTCCAGTTTCCATCTCAATGCATTGGTATTTTTCCACCCCCAAAAGCATTTCATAAGAGGTTTCCAGCCCGTTCCCTTCTGTGACCTTTAAAACCATGTCAGTCACCGTAGTTGTTTTAGTAGCTGGTCCCATCAGAGTGGGTTCAACTCTATAGATTCCAATGGCACCTAATTTGTATGAATCAGTGTTTTCATGTGTATAGATACATGTAATGGCTTGAAAGACACTTATGTGCCTGATATTATTAAATCCAGTGGTCTTGTATTCCCTCAGATTTGGATAGTGGAGATATTATGAGAATACCAGTTCTTTCCTTATGGAAAAGTCTTACAGAATTTAATAAGAAAACAATAACCATTCCTAGGCCTTGGAGCTTTTTGAATAGGATTTAAAACCAAATTACATCACTGCAATTCTATAGAATGTCTTGAAAAGTCTTCGCAAGAGGGGATCATTTTCTGTCAAATTTTAAAGATTACACAGCATTTCCATAGATTATTTCATTTCTCTCTAATTCTACTGGTTGTACTCCTATTAATTTCTGTGGGGTTTTCCCGTATGGCAAGTATTATTTTAGCCATAAAAATACTCCCTGAGGCAAAACAGGCTATGAAAGACACACAGCCTCAGTTCAGCCCAATGAAATGGCATTAGCATCCAGCAAGGCTGTGAATCAGTTTTGCAAACTCATTTGTGTCCCTGCTCCATATATGTACTGCAGAGCTCCATGCACAAGGCTGTGCAGCAATGGAAGCGTAGTTCCCTGCCCCGTGGAGGACAAGGTCTTCAGTTTCATATCTGAGATGTTGGAGTTCCTGTGCGTGGTTTAGCAAGCATTCCAGAGCCCATCACACCTAGCAGCATATTAAAGAGATTAATGGTGCGATCAATTAAAATGTTTTAAATTTTAATCACCTTTTTCTTCCAAGTTGCCCCTGCTTTGTACCATCTCCCTGCCCTGTCCCTCCCTGTGAGCTGCAGCCAGCAGTGTTTGTGATGTGTTATGAGCCACCACGTGCTCTCCTCCTCCTGGCACGGTGGCTGGCCAGGGTTGGCCTCTGACATTTCATCTCCTTGGAGCTTCACCTGCGTTCCTATTGCTGTATTCGCTCTTACTCAGTGGCAGCCCTCCATCCTCTCCAGTGCCCCATGGAAGCATATGAGGTTAAATAACATCCCTTGACCATTAGCCTTGGCCAGGAGCAGCCTGACCTATTCACTTATCAGAAGCTGATCTCCAAAGAGCTGTAATCAGCACAAATCAGGACTAAATCTTACAGGGTCATATGTCTTCCTTGTCCTTTGGGATACCAGGAGTGCGATTTCTTGCTTGCTGCTGATGAACTGTAGTGGGTGGGTGGGATGTCTTTCAGCTTTCACCTTACCATTGACCTTATGATTTATTTTGATTAACCTAAGCCTACTGAATTCCAACCCTTCTTGTACAGCCCAGTGCAACCTGCAGTGTAACCTCACGCCTAATTCAGTAAGCACACCGTAAGGCTTCGCTTACGTTCATTTTGCAGTGATTTATTTTTCTTCTCGTACCCTTATGAAAGTGGACACCACCTGTGGATCGTGGGGTCAGACTTCACCTTCTCTTGCATGAGCTTAAGTAAGCAAATGTCTTTGAGGGAACTTCAAAGCAAAGGATAGAGAAAGGGACAGTTTCTTAGCCCTGTAACAAGCAGCTTGGCACGTTGAGATTGAACCCCCGCACGAAGCTGAATGTGTGGGCTTCTTGGATATACCGGTGTGTAACATTAGCCCAAAAGAAAGCATGATTTGGGTGTAGACTGGTACAGCAGTATTTTTGCCAGGGGATTGATTTTAATTTCCAGAGATCTAGTCTGTAGTTTGTCATTTGAGATTTTAAAGTCATCCAGTGTGGAGGGTAGTATGTCTCACCCTGATTACATCGCACACAGAGTGGCCAGACCCTCTTTTTGAGGAAACGATACCATTTTCTTCCAGAAGAGCATCTGGTCCCTTGTACAGACCTTTTGAAACCTGGCTAGAAATCACTTAACAGTGGGAACTTATTTCTATAACAGCACAAATAATTTACAGCAAGGCCTTTGCCATTATTATTCTGCTGCATTTCTTTGACATATAAAATTATTTTATATTGCATATTTTCCCATGCCCTTTCCCTGCTTACACTGTCTGCCTCAACTCGTTGCTAATGACGTTTGTTGACAAGCTCAGCGCATTTTGATAAGTCTTCTGCCAAAGTGTCTCTAATAAAAATAAGAAGAATGACAAGTGGAACAGTGCAAAAAGGATTCCAACAGCAACAACTGAAGGTTAAAGCAGCATAAAACAGGGGAAAACATAACAAAAACAAAACACAGTGAGCCCAGATTGCCTTTGTTAAGAATATTTAATGCTTAATTTTTTTATAGCCCCGGCTCTCAAGCTATACACGCAACTTAGATTCCCTTGTTTTGCAGTTGTAGGAATCTGCCTTCAATTCCTGCTGGAGCAGGGGGAGCTCTGTGTATGTAGTTTCAACCTTCAGTCTTTGGCCTCATTGGGTTTTTGCCTTCTAAGAGTTGGAGCAAAGTCGTGTCTCCTGTCCATGGAAATGTGATCGGAGGGAGCTGGTGGTTCACAGTCCCCCAGCACAACTTGTTTCTCTGCTGCCAAAGAGCAAAGATGCTGCAGTGGTGAGGTGAGGCAAATAGAATGGAGAGTGTGTAGCCAAGCATTTGGGACATTTCCTGGCTTGGCATATGTAGCTCTGCACCAGCCAAGGGTCTTATGTGGACCTCTGCACAGCTGGGGAGAGGGAGTAGAAGCTGATCCAACGGTAAATTCCCAAGGATGGCACCAGCTGTTCCCAGCATGGTGCTGAAACAGGGAGGAGGAACAATGCTCAGACCTTTACTCCTCAGCCAATGTACCCCTTTCCTGCCTCCTCCACCACCACTGCTTGTTTTTGGAAGATGCTGTGATTTTTCAGCTCTGTGCCTTTCCCTTTTCCAAATGAAAGAAGAAAGTCAGTCCTGAGTGAGTGACTTTGCCTCTGGGCTTCACCAAATGATGATGTCATAACTGTTAAAGGATGACCTCATAAGACACCTGGGCAATCAGGATGGTTGACTGGGGTTTGTGTCTTAGAGCTGTAGTCAAGGGAGAATAGATGTACGACTGAATTGGCAATGGATGATTTCAGTGCAACCAGTAAATTCATCTCCTCATGTTAGACCTTGGTGCTGTCAGCTGGGATTGAGTGCAGGGGAAATCAGTGACAGAACCATTTCATACACACAAAATAGCCTGTTTGAAATTCTGGAGCTTTCTGCAGAATTTAATAAATCTTTTCAGCTGTTTCACAGAACGCCTTGACAACCTTTTCAAAGATGCAGGAAGGCTAAACAGCTTTAAAGCCCTTGGCCCAAGATCCGGCTTGAGCACAGCTGTGTCTAACCCCACTGTGAGAACCAGAAAGTGGCTGAATTCTCCATTTGTTAGTGCTGTGAAGGTCTTGGTTTGGCACTTCTCCACTGTGAAAAGTCCCTTTTTGAAGCAACCCCCACTTCAGCATCAAGGACTGAAGTTACAGGTGTCCTGAGAGCAGAGAGCAGGCAGCCCAGATCAGGGGACAGCAGCAGCTGCAGGGAGGGGTGACCCCACTCTTATGTCCCTGGTGTTATCTACAGACCCTCCCTAATGCTGATAAAGGCTGAACAACCATTTGGAAACATAAAGTAGTGCCTTTTAGTCAGGAGCGAAGAATTAGGTGACGATCATATCTGGATTCCTCTCCTCATGTCACAGAAGATATTTTTAGTGCCCTTGAAGTCAGCTGGGGTTTCTGCAGAGGGGAGGACTCTGCCCTCTCCTGTAGGGTTTTTCCAGCTCTGCCCACATTAGTGCTGTAAAGAGTTCCATCTGCTTGTTCAATAAAGCACCAATGGGACTTTTTGAACTTATTAAAGAAAATTCAGTTTTTAAGGGGAATTTAGGTACCATTTTAATTTGAATTAAGCTCTTAAACTGTTGATCTGACACCAAGTTACCAGCTCCCATGGGGTCTGTATATGAAGCAGGTCATAGGGGTGTCTTAGTCTTATAATAAGGTACAGGTGAGTGGGTCTGAGGTACGTGAGCATCATCTTGGAGAATATTGCAAAAGACCTGCAAAGTAAAATATTGTGGGGATGGTGAACCCTTTGCTGTGTTTCCAGCCTTTCCATGGGACTATGGGAGTACAGGAGAGTGCTAAGCTGATCTCCCAAGAGGTGAGACCATCAAGGACTCAGACTGTGAGTCCTTCTTAACTGGATCTTATGCTCACTTGTCGATTACAATTAGCCTAGATTAAACATTGAAAACTAAATACCATTGCTTGTAGGATATCTCCATTTTGGGAAGCCTCCTGTTGACACAGATCCATCAGCTCAGCACTGCCAATCTACTGATGCCTTAGAGTAAATGATGTTTTTTGGATACCTGTCCCCACAATGGAACAATCCTGTCCTATAGGAAGCCAATACTAGAAAGATATAGCTCATCCCAAACTCTTTTAAGTAATACTCTTGGAGCCTGGATGGTTTGGAATGGTTTTATAGTCTAAATATGCCTGGGGCCCCTAACCAGGAGTGCAGGCATCCATCAACTTGGCAGGTAACAAATCTCCATGTTTCAAGAGGTGGATATAGTCATTGGCTGGCACTGTGGCACCACCACCTGACTTGCCAGAATGGGTTTATGTCTGTTTTTCCTTCCCTGGACATTTGAAGGGATCTGATGACTAATCTCACTCAGGTCTCATCCCCACCTTGCAAATCCTACATTTCTCGTCACCTGCAGCACCCCATGGATATTTCTTCTGCTTTGACTGGTGGCACTGTGCTCCTGCTGGCACAGGATCTCCACAGACCTCAAATCCCATGTTTGCAGCCGGAACATCTCTGTGCCTTGGGCTGATCCCAGCTCCAAGAAAAATCTGGCCTGGGCTGAATGTGGCAGTGGGACTGTGCCATGATGTGTTGGGGCTTAGACTCCTCCACCCACCCCAAGTGTGATACAGTGCTTTCTCCTTTTTTCCCTTCAAAAGAGGTTGATTTAGTTGTTTTTCAAACCTATGCCAACTGCCTTAATATTTAACCTGTGAAAACAGAATTAACAAAAAAAAAAAAAAGGCTGAATTTCAACAAGTTTGAATCACAAAGCTTTCTTTTTTCCATTTTATTTGAAACAGCTTTTTAAAAAGTCCTCTGAAAAATTCCGCTTTTCAATCCAAAGTTGTTGTTTTGTTTTTTTTTCCTGGAATATCCTTCAGTTTTCCTAATACAACCAAGTATATCTCTCCTGCCTCCACTCTAAAAACAGTCTGTAAAGAAAATAACCTAATTTTGGGTTGAGCAGAGCCATCAATTTGTCTCAACAGAATATGCTGCACGCTTCTCAGTTCTCCAAAGAAAATCTTTTTTTCCCCTCCTTCTTTTCCTTTTGTCCCACCGTTTTCCCCCTTTGTTCCATGAGGTCGACTTGAGACAATTCCTTCCCTCCCCAGTTTTCAATATTACACAAGTGGACCAGAAAAAACAGCCATTCAGCTGCTCCAACCACAATCTAAATAAGAATGAGAAGATATTTCAGCTGTTTCTCTTGGTTTCCATTTTTCTCAGTTTCTGGCTCAGTAGGTCCCAGAATCTATTACACTAATTGTTCTTTTCCAAAATCCAACTGTCAACAAAAGGCAGGGAACCAGCCTAACATTTTCAATTGGAATTTCCACTACTTTGGTTCATTTCTGGCTCTGATTTTTCACAAACTTGTTTGTCCTCCGAGAAATTTGACATTTTGAGATATTTCCCGAACTTAAATTTGGTCACATAAACTCTTAATCAGACAAACATGAAATTCATTATCACAAGTGACATTTCATGGTGGGGCAGATACAAATGTCTCCCTTATTATACGGTTTCCAGTCCATGATGAGCTAATTAAAGAGTTCTTGTGAAGCTATATGGAATCATTATGAGGTCAAGCCAATGGTGTGAACTCCTCAGTGCAAATCCAAATCCATGGGTTTCCAGAGCAACTTTTCTTTCACAGACATACTTAATTCCTGGCCAAAATGCCCCTTTTCCAGCCAAAATTTATCTTACAAATGCAATGCACATTGTCAAAGGGAATGCTTGGGCTTTGTTGAGGACAGTTGTTTGTCAATACGTTTTTCCAGTGTTCTCCTAATGGGAAAGGCCTACCCCAGCAGCACTTAAACTGCTTGGTTGTGTCCAGGATGCCGAAACATGTGGTAGGAACAATAAACTAGTACAATGACATCTTTATGTTATGGACACTGAATTGTTTGAGAGTTATTGAGTAAAGTCCAGTCAGTGTTTATCTACGTTTTGCATCACCTGCTGGCAGTGAATAGAATAAATCAGGTGCTTAAAATTAGGGACTTGCTTAAGGACTCTGTTAAAATATAGCCTAAATGCTACTGTAGATTGAGGAGGGATTTAAATTTTCCCTAATAGAGAGATGTGAGTGAGATATGGAAACCCCTTCTTGGATTTAACTCAGTGAGACCAAACTAAACCCAAGTGAAGCCCTTTTAAACTATTTTATTCCTTTTTCCCTTCAAATTTCTCTTTTTGTCTCTTTTCTCTCCTCCAGCCTGGAGGCTTTGATAAAATGGAACAAATAAGAAACCAGGGTAATTGTTTGCAGCGCTGGGGAACTTTTCTGTGACGTGTCCCAGAGCCTCTGCTGCGAGGCAGTGGGATCCAGGCGCTGGCAGCTGGTTTCACTTTAGGGCCATGTATGAGGCTCGCAGCTAATGCAGTTGTTATACATTTACAAACCTCTATCACTCTGGGGCTCTGTCTTGACACCCGCCTGACTTTGCTCCCAGTTTGTTGAGTTCTGCTTTGGTTTTCTTTTTTTTTCCTTCCCTCCCCCCACCCCCAATTTTTTTTCTTTCCTCTTTTCGTTTGCAAAATGAGTAAACATGTTTTCACAAGCGGGAATAAGGCTCTGGACACTCCTGACTGCTGCTCTCTCTGTGCTACCACTCCTTCATGTGTATAAATTTAGCAGGGGGTCCAGGAGCTAAAATGGGAAGCACATGGTTTTGTGACTTTACAATTGAAATAAAGAAATCTAATATGACAGAAGAAACATGTTGTTTATGGAACTACCATTTTCTGTGAAGGACATTGCTACCAAATTGTAATTAAAACTACCATAATGACCTCAAAGTTTCATTTGTTGGGCTGGGAGGAAGGAAAATACAGATATTTTCAGTGGGTTCTGCTGAAACAATTTATCGAGACCCACAGCTGGTTTTAATGTGCTGATGAGCTGGGAAAACAGTCAAAATTGTACTCCAGTCAAGTGACTGTGTAATATCTGAGGGCAGAACCAGACCAAAATCTCTGTCATTTTATTTAATCTAATGAATAGTGTTTTGTAACTGAAAAACATAATTGCTCTGCACATATGTTACATGCACACTTTACTAATAACATCCATAGTGCCACCAGTGGAATGAATGAAAACACTTTTAGGCTGATTCATTTAACTCTTTTAATTTTTTTAAAGACTTCTTTGGAATAAACCAAATATTTGGTATGGAAATCTTCAGCAACATTTATGCAAGCTATAGGAAGGAAACTTGTGTTCCTTAAAATAAAAATAATGGCACTTTTTGCAGGAAAAGACATTTTAACAAAATTATTTTCTAGTTTTTAAAGTATATTTTAGATTTTTCACTGGAGTTGCCTTTGAAGGCGAAGACACAAAAACAATCAACTTTAAAATTAGCACATAAAATTAATGATTGCTGGAGTTGGCAGGCTGTCTGGAAAACCAGGACTCTTCTGGCATTTTCATTTGGAAAAGCTTCAAAGCTACTGCCTGTGTTTGACATTAGAAGTAAGAGCTGAAGAGTGAGGGAGAAAAAAGGAAAATGCCTCCCAAATATCAGGTGCAAAGCAAATTTCACAGGACAGAAAACCCCATGCTGTGCTTGCAGTCTCAGACTTGGGGACATCAGTTAAAGCAAATCTTTTTGCAAACCTTGGAGTCATATTTGGTTGGTTGTTCATTTGTTGGGGTTTTGTTTGGGTTTGTTTTATTGTTGTTGATGTTGTTGTGGGTTTTTTTCTTTAGCATTTATATGGGTAAGCAAGCAAGGGAATGGTTTGGGGGGAGCAGTAGAAGAAGCCATATAATAATTCATGATAAATCAGTATCTGTACGTACCCTAGAAGAACTACATACACATGACCAACTCGTGTTATGAGGACACTGTTTGATTTGGCCAAATTTGCTTAAAAATCTGAAATCTGCTCCTTCCCTGAAGAGCCTCATATTTGATCACCTACCTTACAACCAAAACTAGCAGCCCAAGCATTTCATTGAATTTTTTGTTTTCCCAGTAAAATAAAGCAAAATTTTCTGGGGACCAAAGGACAAAAAGATTACCTGCTTTATACCTTCATTAGTGGAAAATTAAGTTTTCCCTCTGCTCTGAGGAGCCAGCAGGGTGAGGGGTTGGTGATGGAAGACAGCTGCAAACAAATGTGTTGAGTGAATTAATGTTCTGTGTGACGGTGGAAAAAGAGTTCAACTCTGCAGGACGGGTTTGGTTATCATGCGGGGTGAGTGAGACTGAGAGGGGGACTGTAGAGACTGTCTGCAAGTTCAGCTGCAAACTGTGCATTAGTACTTAAAAAAAGAAGGAAAGGATGTCACGAGAGAGAGGAAAAAACGGAAGAAAATATGCATTTGGAGCAGCAAAACTGGCAAAATATGAGTTCCTGTAAGTTGGATTCTTGTTTTCTCAAGTGGATTTGGCTTCAAAAGTAATTAGCCTCTTGTCATATGCTCAGGCAGTCATGCCAAACAGTTCAACAACACATTATTTTTGTCATTGCACAAAAGGTAATATTGAGCCCAGAATAACTGCTTCCATTTATGACTTTGGCTTTTGGCCTAGGCTCAAAGGAAGTGAAAAAAAAATTATATCCTTTTCTGAAGGTCTTGGGGCACTTGAGTCTCAGATGTTGGTGTACAAGAAAGTTTACCAGGGTCTCTGTGTCAACAGTAAAGCCAGAACTCTGATAGCTTTGTTTGGGTGGTTTGGCTGTTCACTGGGGAGAAAACCCAGTGGAGAAGCCATGTGGGATCAGGAAAAGAGGCCACAGTGATTCCTAAGTCCTACCAAAGCCATTTTTAAGGTGTCAGCAACTTCAGGAGGAAGAGGAAGATGCAGTAGCCAAGATTTGTGCACGCTACCACCCTTCCAGGTCTGAGCATTACTCAACTACCCATTGAGGCACAGTCTCAGGAATGTTCCTTTAACATCCCAGGAAAATATTTTGGTCCCTTAATGCGTTTGCACAACACATCAAGAAAGGTGACAGAGTTCCTTCTTGCTAAAAGAAATTAGCATTTAACCTGAATATTGATTAAGCCAACAAATCATGCTGACCAGAGTGTAATAATCGAAGAGGTACCCAGAGGGATAGATTCCAGATAAAAGAGGGCTTTTGCTTGCAGAGGAATGGAGAGCACACTAAGGCTGGATGTATATGTGGAAATGGATTTAATAAACATCTACTGAGCCTCCCTCCTACTTCCCTGACTGTAAATATCCAGTGTGGTATTTTAATCTTGATGTTTTTAATAATACAAGAAAATCTTATTAATAATTCCATTTTGGAATATTTCTGCTTAGTCAGTTCCAGGGCAACAGTTAAACTTGACACAACAGTGTTTGGTTTAAACTGTGTGGACTGTGCCAGTCTATGGGGGTGATTCATTTACTGGTTAATTAACAAATGTCTAATGTAAATTTAACATTCATTTTGATTTACATTCCTGCAACCCAAACTTCTTTTTGATTGGGGTAGCTGCAAGTGGAAGCCAAATATTTTCATTGGTGGAGCCAAGGGCATGGCATATGCTACTCGTTTAGATTTCCATTTCCTTTGCATCTTTTCAGGGGCTGAAAGTCAGGCGTTAACATTTCCAAATACAAAGTCATTTTTGTGTGAAAATTTGCAAATAAACCCCCAAGATTTTGTAGTACTACTAAAAACAAGTTCTTTCATTTGCAAGAAGAATGTGCCCGATGAGGTTTCCTCTGCTCCTCCTTCCCAAATTCCTGGTAAGTACATAACTACCCAATGGTTTTAAGGGTCTGTTGTGTCTTTCCTGTGGTGAGCATCCCTCAGCTGACTGTAAGCTGGAGAACCAAGCCAAGCCATTGCTCAACAGAGAGGGGCTTTGGCTCTTAGTCACCTCTCTGTTTCAGCAAATGTCCCCATTCTTCCAGATGGTGCTCCACTATTTTTTTCAGGCATTAATGTTTCTGGAACACGGCAACACTGTGACATAAACAGGATCATAGCTTTCCCGAAGGCCCACGTAAGAAGATAAACAACTTAATCCTGGAGAGAGACAGCAGGCTCCTGCAGCTGACCAGGAATATGCTCACCAAGGGCTGCATTGCTGGGAAATGCTGGTAAATGATGGCAAATGGAAAGTGAGACACTTTGGAGTGTTTGAAGGAGTGACGCTGAGGTTTGGGGCTCACATAACACAGAGCAGAAATAGTGAGGGCTTGGGTGACTCCAGTCACTGGGATGTGCACCATGAGCCTTGTCTGCTGCTCAGGGAGCAGCTTCTGTCTGTTTGCCTTTGCTTTTGGAAGGTTCCCTGGGTGGGCAGAACAGCACAGCTCTGTAGGAAGGGAACATGTCCACAATTACTAGCGTTTCCTGGCAAGCCCTGACACAGGTTTGAATGACCACAGGAGATATTCAGAGGTGACAAACCCAGCCACATGCAGAGCCCGTGTGAGACCATGTGTGGGAAACATGCACCTCCAGAAGAGTCTTCCATCCTCTAATACCTCCCCCATATCACTGAGTTGGATTCCCAGGGCTAAATGACGTGGATTTCTGGCCTGGACATCCACCCCATATGTTGCAGCAGAAGCTTCTTCAGGTTTAATGATGGGAAAGCCCATCATTAGCATCCATCATTTCATTTTTTAATTTGTTTTTATAAGGGAAGGATTGCAATTTTATGGAACGTTTTGACATTCATGTCCTATTCCAACTGGCTAGCTCTTTCTGTCTCCCTTGTGGGGAAATACTTTCTTAAAGGAGCTGTATTTTGGGAAGCCTGTCCCAGGAAGCATGAGACAAGGAGCTCAGACCTCTCAATGGTAATTCTGCCCCTTCTGCTGTTTCTCATTGCAAGTTTGGAAGGGTGACATAGACCCTTTTCCTCAGTTTCCAGCTCAGCGAGGCAGAGCAAAGGCTGCTGAAGCCCATCAGGGGCTGCTGTGAAGCGCAATTAAGTCACGTTCCTCAACAGCATGGAAATCACCTGATGAAAGCCATATGCTGATGCTGGGCTCATCTAACACAGGTTTGATTTCAAGATTATTTGGAAATGACCCAGTGGAGAGAGAGAAGGCTTGTGAGGACTCTTGAGAAATGCCTGCACAGGATCAACCATCATCCTTTTTCACCAGGAGAGAGATCCAGGCGCATCTGAGGGGATTTATTATAGAAATTGCTTTGTAATGTCTTGATAACATCATTCCGGTGTGATTTCCAGCACCTCCTCGCTACAGCTCTGGTTCAATGAGATGCAGAGATACTCTGAAAATGTTGGGGGTTTTATTCTATTTTGAAGTCTCTTGGTGATGTAAATGCACTTTTCACTTAGTTTTGTTGAAGGTTTGGGCCAGGTTTGCGAGTTGAGCTTGGAAAATCCAGGTTTTGCTCTGAATTTTACAGCTCAGTCCTGTTGTTCGAACACGCTGGAAGAGGGCACAAAATATTCACAGGGGCTCTCTCGTGAGGGATGCAGAGCCATGAAACACTACCTTGTTTTGTCAGCCAGCAAGGGAGCTGTACTCTACCTGTGTGTATTTTTGTTTGGGCTGGAGGTATACATAAAATATTTCTACCCCTGTTGCTCGTTCATCCACCTTGGTGAGCCTGGAGCTGAGCAAACACAAGCAACAATTTCTTTTTGCAGCTTCCAAAAACAGAGTGCCCTTTTCAGATGAAAAATTCATGCCATCATTAGTGCTGAATGGTGTCTCCTTGACTCCTATGCTCCCTTATGGCACAGGGAAACCTATATAAAGAAATTTGGCTGGCTCTTGAAAAGCATAAATGAGAGGAACTGGCTGCAAAGAGAAGTTTCTGAGTCCCGTTAGGGTTTGAGGAGGAGTTCAAACACTTCGTTCTTCAGCTGCTGGAGATAAAAGGCCTGGTACATTCAATTCCCACTTTCTGCTGCTGCCAATAAGCAGGGGGGCTTCTTCCTCAGCCTCTTACCACCACAGAAATAACAGAGATAAAGCAAGCAAAATAAATAAATGCTTTGTGGCTAGAATAGATAATAATTTCACCAGTTGAATATTAAAATATCAAAGCTGAAGGAAAGGGTATATAATTATGGCCCTTTGAAGTTCAATAAAGGTCTGTTTCACCAACATGGTAGCTAGTATTTCAAATGCAAAGACAGAATGATAATACTGCACTGGCATTTCTGATCCACCGAGAATACATTTGGAGGAGAAGGAAGTCCTTTAAGACAGAAGCCATTTAGACTGTGGCTGATTAATTATCCTACCCTAAAATGATCCATCCCTGACGGGAGAATGTTGTTCAGTATCGTTTCTCTCCATTTTACTCCTTCCATATTTCTGATTTGTTTTAAGAATGATTGTTTGGCCCAGTAAGTACAGGTGATATAAAACATTAAAATTAAGGGACTCATGTTCTTAGTTATACTGGAAATATCCCCAGATAAAATAAAAGATCTAAATTCTCCAGTCCAATAAGCAGCAGCTTAACTTTATCTGTTTCATCTTACTTTTTAATCCAGGACCAGAGTTAAAAACCTCAGCAACATTTCTGGGTGATGCAAATTTTTGACTCCACCCTATTGCAGGTAGAGAAAAGTCAACCTTGAGACATCTTACACCGGTCATAAGGTTCAGAAAAAGCTTACATGTAGACAAATCACCTTCTGTTCCCTAGGCCCACACGTCTGCTGCCTGCCAGGCTTGTGGGAGCTGCAGTGGTGATGGCTTCAGCTGTTTCCCACACCATGTTTCCTAGGATGCAAAACAGCACCTGGCGCATAATTGAAGATGAGCCCTGGCTCCTATGAAGGCTGGAGAGGAAGATTTTGGGCTCCTAAAAGCATCGTGTCAGCTTGGGTAAGGAGAGCTTTTGGAGGGATGTTTTAAGATATACATCAAGGTATGCTTTTAAATTTTTTTATTTTTATTTTTTGTAATTGTAAAGAAAAATGTTTCACTGTGATCACAATGAACTAAAAAAAAAAGTCCTTTGCTGAGGATATAGTAGGCTGAAAGAAAAGCTGCTTAAATCAACTGAAGGTTTATGAGTGCCCGCAGTGTTTATACCATGTGGTTCTTGTGCTCAGAAAGAGTTTACTACATTAAGGTTATTATATTTTTTAATAGACTGTCGTCACATTTGGGTACATTTTCCATTTCAAATTAACATGCAGGCCAGTTTTGTGGTTGGGAAAGACAAGCAAGAGCCCTCAGCTACATGTCAGTGGAAGAGGAGCTTTTATTTGAGGGTAGGTATGTTGAATGACTCTACAGCTTCCTGTTAGTGTTTTAATAGCAGGACTTTCCCACCTGGCTTTGGCTAGAAAGTTAAACTTGTATGCTCGTGTGGAGACCTAGTAAAAGTGTGAGAAGAGTGTCTGTATCCGATTTCCTAGGTAAAGTGTGTTACAGAGCTTTTTGGTTCAAAGTGGCAATCAGCCTGTGGGGAAGAAATGGTCTTTTTCAGCATACTTCACACTCATGGGAGGTCTTGCACATGATGTTTCAAACTTCACTGTGCAATATGAAAGAAAGTTTCTGAATGAGGCAGTTTATTTTGCTTTCCAGCGTGCACGCTCAGGGGTGTGCAGGACATCTAAGGGTTATGTGGTGATTGGAAGAGGCCAACTAAGCAGTTGTTTCTTGGTTGGCTACATAGAGCAAGAGAGCTTTCCAGCATGTCCCACACCTGCTGGTTTGTCTGGGCCCAGCTTGAACAAGAGTACAGGAAGGTGGTGTCCGTGGCCAAGCCTCTCAGCATCGTGTGGCTTGGGGGAGCTGGGGGCTGAGGGCAGCCCTTTTGCCAAGTGTTTTACAGTGGCAAAACGTAATCCCTCAGATTAGTTCCAGTTCTCATTTGGCCTGGTTTCATATCAGTGCTCTGGGTGCACAATGGCAGTGTTGTCTCAGCAAAAAGAGGGAGCTTTGGAAAAGACACAGATAGGTTTCTCACAGAACAGTGTCCATGGGGACATGTCCCCTGTTTGTCTGATGCTGATCCAGGTGTGTTTGTACTGCACAACATGAATATCCTATCTGTCCTGTTCAAATAGTGAGCAGTTTGCAGGTTTGGAAACAGATATCTCGTTATGCTCTTCAGTGCAGGCCCTTGATGTGACCGAGCCTCTGGGCCCCACACTAAAATCAGTGTAAAATAAGTGTCTGAATTCACTGCATCTAAAAAGCCATGTTGGGATGGAGTTTTGAGCAACCTGTTCTAGTGGAAGTATTCCTACCCATGGCAGTGGGGTTGGAATGAGATGGTTTTTAATACCCCTTTCAACCCAAACCATTCTATGATTCTATGACTCTTGCAAAGCCCTTGCTCTCATCCAAATTCAGTGATGGTTTGAAGATTATGAATATCTTATTATATGTCAGAGTGAACTTCCTGGGTTTCCGAACTACACTTTAACCAAAAAGGTTCCATTTGAGCTTGGGTTTCTTTTGCACGTTGGTTTTTTTGTCTGGAGGAGAGTTGGGAATGTGTGAATGAGCATTATTCCTTACTTGGATGCTCCTGTGCATCCAATGCTGCTGAATTTGAGGAATCCTCTGGAGTGGTCTTTGATGGAGATGACAAATGGTGTCACCCCAGTTTTGAGGTTGGCATGGGCTGACCCTGGCAGCCTCCTCTCTGTGCATCACCCTGCACGAGTAATTTCTATCCATCAAGGATGCAACATGCATGGGCATGTGGGTCCTGTAGGAGAGCCTCCTGAACCCCACATTCTGGTCTTTCTTGTCAGCCCTGACCATCCTTTAGGGGTTTTCACAGACGACAAAGAATTCATTCAGGAAATACTGCAAATCAAACCCAAAATTATTGTAATGAAATCTAAATGAAACCATAATATAAAAGAAATAGCAAACAAAGATTTCCTCTCTTCTATTGTAAAACTGGCAATTTAGATTTAAAAAGTCGAAATCAGTGTGTGATACACAGTTCAAAGGAGAGTCAGAGTGTTCTGGTTCTGCCAGAGACATTCAGCTGCAAATTCAGCCCTGTAGGCTTTTCTCTGCATGTAGACCTTTTTTTTTTGATCTGTCAGCTGCTTCTACTAAACCACTTTAAATTAAGTCTTGGTCAATGTCAGAATTGAGATCTGTTTTACAGGGATGTATTTGAGGAAGAGCATCCAAATACCTGCCTCTGAACTTGTCAGTTATAACTATATTCTCAGCAGACATTGAAAGCCATAAACCTCATGCTGAGGGCTTTGAATATCACTTAAGAGCTTAAGCCATGTTCTTGGAATGAGTTTCTGAGAAAAACCCGGAGGGACTCAGCAGCAGGCAGGAGGAACTGGAGCTCTCCTTCCTTTCTTCTAGCTAGGGGGAAGGAATCCCCATGGATATCAATGGCAAAGCCTTTTCCAAACAGGATAGCACTTACCTTGCAGGAAAACTCCAGAAAATACTGGAAAGCAAAATGTTGTCTCATGCTAAGATCAGTATGATGTAGTGAGAGGTGGGATGGGTTGGAGAAGCACTTTCTGCATGTTAAAGCAGCTTGTTAAAACCGAACTAATTGCTTGGTCCTCAAATTATCTGATAGCTGATTGTCCTTCAGCTGGCTCTGATCCCTTTCTGACACCACAGACAAGAGCAAGCGTGCAGCTCTGATTTAGAAATGTCAATGTGGTTTAGGTTAGGGAGTGTTTGTAATAATTATGAATTGCCTTCATGGTTTGTTTGCTTTCCATAGCAATTGCGAGAAGACAGCAGCTGACAGCTGTGGAAATTTCTTGTGTTGTTCCCCTCGTATAGAACAACATGGATCTAATTAGCATGTGCCAGCAGCACCGCATTATTAAATTAATAATAATTAGAAAGCTATTTGCACCTGTGCTAATGTAACACTGTTTATTCCAAAGTGTGTTAAAGCATTAAGCGTTTCAAGTCTCTAATGACACTGGCTTTACAAAAGGCGGAACTGTGGTAAGAGGCAGAGGCTTTCCCAGATGCACAAAAAATACTCAAGATCACTATATTAAATAACTTAAAAAAAAATGCATGGAGAGGGAATCAGTGTTATTGAAAATAAAGCAGAGACTGTCTGGGCTATGAAAAGATTCTGCTAATGCTGTGCAAGACAAACACTGGGATTTTTAACAGATCAGCCAAGAGATTTGCTCTCAAAAAATCCTTTACAGACCTACTAGGATTCCTTTTGCCCCTTAGGCAATAGTGGAATAGAGATGTTTATTGAATTGCTATGCTGTGTTAGGCTTGGCTGTTGTGTAGTGATTATGGTTTATATTTTTTGAGGAAGTAGATAGACCATAAAGAAATACATTGGAGTCTAAACTATACCGCACCCACGCAAAATATTTGCTGTGGTCAAATTTGAAACGTGACTCTTAAATATAATTTCTGTTTATTTTTGGCATTGTTGATGGTAGGAGACAACAACATCCCTCCTTGAAGATTATGTACCGTTCCTGGAAACACAAAGGAAATAAACTTTTACCAGGGTGACACAGTTTATTATTATTACTCCTAGTTATTTATTTTTTTTTTTAGTGGGATAGAGAAGGCCAACTGGGGTCAAACTCTCTGTGTGAGGCATCTTATAGGAAAAGATAGTCCCTGCCTCAGAAACAATTGCAGTTCAATGAATGCTTGGGTTCAGCAAAGTGTTTAAGCATGGATTTAATTGTAACCACATGCATGAATCCCTTTGATGCTGCATCATATCAGAAGCTGTGATACAAGTCAACAATTACGTGTATCAAGCAATCATATGGACCATGAATAGAGAGGGGAGTAAGGAGCTGAGAGGACATGTATTACACAGGCCAAACAGATAAAAGATTATGCCCTTTTTCCTTGTTGCTATACACAGATCTCTGCTTTGTCTGCGAGGAGGCAGGAGATCACTAGATTAGAAATAGAGCACACAATCCCATTAGACCTCTTGCTCCCCTTGAAAGCATCTTAAATACTATCCCATGGTGGACAAAGGAAGCTGACATGCAGATGTGGATGGTGATGTGATCAGGGCTGCAGACTGACAGCACCTTGTCCATGTGAAAGTGTTGGTGTAGCTGGTGTTGTCGTTCTTAATCTCCAAAGTAAAGGCGACAGTTGAGTGTGACATCTAATGCTCCAGCAGAGGTGCAATTGCTCCACAGGTCAGCATCTCCAGCCAGCTTGAGTTTGTAACAGTGACAGCAGATTGCTGGTACTCTCTTGTTCACCAGCTTTGAGTGTATTCTGTTAAAAGGGACAACTTGCATACGTGAATCTCCTCCAGCCACTTCTGAGGTGGTGAACAGCAGAGTAGCCATCTGGCACTTCCGTGCACCAAGCAGAACTGGAACAGATTGCAAACATCTTCCGCTCGTGGATCTGAGTTTTGCAACTGTCTGTGTTTGCCTGTGATGTAAGGTTTTGCTGGGAGAAAGTTATTCCAATCTTGTGTGTTTTGTAACAGATATTGCTGTGCTCATAAATCACTGCTGAGTGACTGGCTGATCATTTTAGATGGAGTTGCTGCTACTGCTCACAGTGCATACAGTAGTACCTGAGCCGTGCTGAAGGTTGGCCAAAGCCTCTAAGGCATCTGCCCATCATTGCTGAATCATCACTTTGAATCCCTTTTTCCTTTCCTGCCTTTCTCATTGTAGGAAGGCTGGAGGAAATGTTGACTTTTGCAGAAGTTATTTGTCCTTTGTGAACCCTCTTTGAAGGAGCTGATGTGTTTTACTACATGCTCAACGAAACATCAACACAGTGCCATCAAAGGGACAAGTTCTGCCCTCGAATGAGTGAGTGGGCAAGAAACTATGAGCTCTGCACACGTGTCTGATAGCCTTATGTGTCTGATAGCCTTATGCGTCTCATCTGCACAGCATTGAACTCAGAGGCGTACATCTACAGGCTCAGTGCTGAGAATCTGTCCTGCAGTATTTATGGCTGTTGTTTAACTTTAATCTCAGCCATTCATTCGCTTCCTGCTTCTCATATAATTAGAACATATTAAACAGGAGCCAACCACAAGAAATATAAAAGGTTAACGCAGTTAGGAAATGTCAGTGGAATGAATACAGCTCACTAATTCACGGGTTCTTTCCATAAATATTTCCACCAGCCAAAATATTGACTTTAACCTTTTCCATCTCTTGCATGTAAAGCTTTGTATTCCCTTGTCACAGCAACAAATACCTCAGAGCGTGGGGAGGGTGCTCGGCACAGGGCAAGTGGTTGCAGTGTGCTGTTATGGTATTAATTAAGTGGCAGAGTCAGATTTCATGATGGTAAGGCACACCCAGAGATGGAAAACCGGGAAGTAATGAAAAAGAGCAACATATTACAGTGGGGATCACAGAAAATTGTTTAGGACAACAGTTTGGAGCTGATCCAGCAAATATCTAACCCCAAAATGTTTTGCTGTGAGTAGCACAAATGTTTGGATGTTTGGATTGAGAGAAGTCCTAGGTCAGTGTCCTCTGCTGCTGCAGAAGTCCACATCTTGGATATTTTTTTCATAAATTGGTCAAGACCCATCTTAAAAGCTGTTTATGTTCTCTTAAGTCCAATTCCCAGAGTGGAAGATGGTTCCATCACCTCCTGACTCTAATGACGCAAAATCTTTTTGGTTCTGTTGTCTCAGGGTTCCTGAGCGCTCTGGCTGAGCTGGTTTGAACATGTCATGGAGGGCGTGACAGACATGATTTACTGTGGACCTCCCATGGTCTGAGCTTCATTCAAGAAACCAACAGCTCCTACCTGTATCTGTTTCATGCTGAAATTTCCTCTCTGCCCAGCCTTGCTCAGGATGCTGAATGAAAGGGGACTCACTACTGTTTTTCTTGAATCCCTACCAAACTCCTGCCTGTTTGAGAATTAGAGATAAATCTTTCTGTGGGTGTGTAGTACTAAACCTGAGCAGCTACACTCAGGGTTAACTGTCCCCTGGGCTTTTCATGTGTGCATGGGGCATGGCTGCCTGTGCAAAACATGTTATTCCCTTAATCTGCTTCCCTGTGTGCTACCTGTGGTTTCAGCTGATAAGTGTTCTGGGTGTTTTCCTCTGGACCATCTCATAAACCCAGCATGTGCTGTTAAGAAAGCAGTGGGCTGCATCTCAGAAATTAAATCAGTCCTTTAAACCACTAAGGAATGGAATGCAATTTTCTCCATGCAGTGTTCTTTGATAGGTTTTTGTATCTCACAGCCTGCTGGGATGCCTGCACATGCTAGAAACAGGTGCAAGGGGTATTTGTGTTAGAAGGTACAAACAATAAATCATAGCATCACAGAATGGTTTGGGTTGGAAGGGTCCTTAAAACCCATCTTGTTTTAACTCCCTGCCATGGCCAGGGACACCTTCCACCACATCATGTTGCTCAAAGCCTCATCCAATTTGACCTTGAACACTTCCAGGGATGGGGCAGCCACAGCTTCTCTGGGCAACCTATGCCAGGGCCTCATCACCCTCACAGGGGACAATTACTTCCTAATATCCCATCTAACGCTGCCCTATGTCAGTTTGAAGACATTCACCTTGTCTTGTCACTCCATGCCCTTGTCCAAAGTCCCTCTCCAGCTCTCCTGGACCCCCTTTAGGCACTGGAAAGGGCTCTAAGGCTCCCTGGAGCCTTCTTTTCTCCAGGCTAAACAGTCCCAGCTCTCTCAGCCTGTCTCCATAACAGAGGTGCTCCAGCCCTCTGAGCATTTTAAATTCATATTACACTACATGTGCTCTCATGAAACTCAAAAGTGCCTTCCAGGATTCCCTGTGCTAAGGGTGCTAAGGTAGTGTCTGAAAGGATGCAGAGTGCCTCTGCCACCCTGCTTGTACCAGCAGCAATGTATCACTCTGGGGTAGGAGTCTGCACTAGATAACTTGAGATGTGAGAGAAGTATCTATTTGTGTTTAACTGAAATACAATACCAGGCTATTGTGGCTTTGTGTGTCCTGTTAATCCTCTTGGAACAAGCTGGAGACCTGTGCAGTGTGCTATGGGGCTGTGCAGGATTTGGGGAAACACTAATTTGAATGGAGTGTGTAACTGGAGAATGCAAAGTGATGGAAGTGAAAATGAGCTCTATCTGTTAGAGCATTGGGAGTCACCAGGCTGTAGGTGGAGCAACCGACATGAGGGCTTGGAAAGGAGTTTCCATCAAAACCCTGCATCTCCACAATGTCAACACACTGAGTTTGGATCTGAAGGTGAAATCTGAGTTGTAACCCAACACTGCTGAAAGGCAGCACTCCTGTAATAACCCCAATTTTAGGCACCACTGGGAAAGAGGAAGAAAGAAGGAAAATGCTGCCTTTAGCCCCAGGTGTAGTTCATGTTCTGAACATAAATACTGTATGTAGCTGCAGTGTGATGCTGCATGCAGCCAGCACCTTGCTTTTCAGCTCCCTGCAATTCATGCTGCTAATGCACTGAATTCAATATTTAGTAAATATAAAGAGTGCTTAGTTTCCTGTAGCACCGACTGCATAAATCTGGGTCCAAAATACACGTGGGTGTATATAGACTTGGTGTATCTTTAACACCAGTTCAGGGCACTGGTATATCAATGGGTTCATGACAGAAATCAAGATTTGCTTTAAATGAATATATATCTTTTACGAAAGGAACCACAGTGAAGCAGCCCAGTGAGACATGCAATCAGTTTTCTATAAGGTTTTATACTGCCTTCATCCTCCTGGGATGTGTGTGCTTCCCATTAGTGCATTTTCCACCACCCTTGCCATCTGTCACAAGCGATTTGCTCTTTCACTTCTTATCTCTCCCAGAGGAAAACTGGTTCTAAACAGAATTCAGTTCAGTTTGTTTGTTTGTTTGTTTGTTTTCTGGGAGGGTGTGTTTTTTGGTAGGTTTTCCGTTTTCTAAATTTCCTTGCAAGTACACCCTGCTCACTGCTTGTGCTGGGAAAGCAGGGCTAAGGATGCATCCCTTGCTCTGGCTATGGGGGTGGGTGGCATCTGTGGTGTGTGGCATCAGCACTTGGGGTTTTTTGCACATAAAAAAGTATTCCCAGATCTTTCCAGGACCTTTTAAATCATCTGGTCCTGCTGCTCTTTACCAGTTTAATGGGTCAGACATGATCAAGCCATTCAATTGGAAATGAATCATTCCCCTGCCCCATACTTTGGGGCATGGCTGGAAAGGATTGGTGCTGAAGGAGCTCTGGATTTCCAGCCTCAAATCCTTTGAGAAACAGCAGCAGTGAGGTTTTGAGTCTGAGGTGGTTCTGTTTTGGTGTAATCCTCTCGCCCATATTGCTTGGCAGCACTCTGGCTGAAACCCTCACCTGTCATTTTGTGGGTGCCAGTGACAAAACTCCAGTCAATCTCTCTGAATTATCCACATGGAAAATGTTATTTCTTTTCACTTAAAAGGAGCCAATTCAGCCCAAGCATGAGGGTAGGTGCATGGAAAGTCACGTGGGAGTTAAACCTGCATCTGCATGGAGTTTTACTACCACGTTTATTCACTGTCACATTCATTAAGAATTCCTCTCCCCCCCCAAATCTTCTTGTGAAGTTGGTTCCACTAAAAGCCACAAGGGCTGAGTCACTGTGCAGAGTCTTATAGCACATAATCACCTGGGGTTTATTTCCTCAACAGAATAGCTAGAAAATCAAGTGTGTCTGGCCACTGAAAAGGAGAAGGAATTCCTGCCTGTATCCAAACCATGGGGAGGTGAGCCATGGCTGGTGGCCAGACTCAGCGATGAGCCAGGAAGGCCAGGTGCTTTGTTTCTTTGAACACCACTGGTGTGGTGCAATGCACCACTCAAGACTGTGTCATCATCTGCTCCTTCGACGAAGTTTTCTTCTGAGACAGCTTGGGCTTTGGCTCTGAGCTAAATAATGTCAGAAAGGTGTTTCTCATTGTCCTAATTATCATCAAGGAGTGAGGATTAGCTTCCTTTCTTGTATTGCATGGGGATAATTTGGCATTGGCATGACTTCTGAGTCGCTCTGATTGAAGTGATTTAAAAGCTGAGGTCATGGCAGGGCTCCTTGCAAATATCCCCTTCAGCAGTACTTGGTGTACTCTATTTCCAAGGCATCTCGGAGCATTTTGACTTTTCTCAGGCAAAAAAAAGGAAGAGGCCCCAGCTGAGCTTGGAAATGATCATGCTTCTTGGTTGAGGGCAGGTTATTTAGTGTTGTTCTTGGCACAGGAGCAGTTCCAAGCAGTTCCGAGGCCTCATGGCTCCTCAGCACCATGGAGATTCCTGCTACGCTGGAGGGGACAGAAGTCCTCAGTCCCACATCAGCAGAGGGCACCAATCTGTGCTAGAGAGGTGATTTAACCATCTTTGGGAACTGGGGAACCAACTAGATAGATGCCCCTGATATTCGAGGAATAAAATCATCCTCCATGTGCTCAAAAAGACCAACATATCTACTAAAGCCAAGACTAAAGATGTTAAACTGTATGTCAGCCCTATTTCTAGCTGAGCTGCCAGCATGGGGATGGTTGCTTTGATCTGTGAAGTAGGGAACGGCTCCTTATATAAAGATTTTTAGACTCTATGTGGGTGGGAAATCTGGGAAATCTCCCGGTGGAAGAATGCTAGTCTTGGTATCTTTCATAATAATATCAAATAACTTAAATAAGAAAACTTCTATTTTTGCTACAACTGGCATAATATTTCCTGAAATTGTGATCCTCTGGATCTGTTTTTGTACAGGCCTTTTTATCTTCAAATGTCTTTCCAAATTTTATCTGAATGAATTGCCTTAGAAACATAATAAAATTGAGAGCAAAATATTACCTTTCTTTGTTTCCTCCTAGGTAATATGCTACTCTTTCATCCTCATTTTGGATGAATGACTCTAGTTCTTCATAAAATTTCTTCTAGCATCCTGGTAAGAATTCCCTCTGGAGTAGTTTATCATGTGCTGTAACATGAATATGAGGGTAAGTTTGTCTGCCTTTCAAATTTTAACCTCAAAGTTTTCGTCTGTCTTGGAGCCTTCCCTTGGCAGTCATCTTGAAAGACCCCATTAGTGCCTCTGTCAAACTGTAGGCAAGGGTTTTGTTACAACAGGCTTGGTCTGGGAGCCGATGTTAATCCTTCAGCTTCCCTTTAAAGCAGGATCTGAATGTGTGCTGGTGGTGTTGGGTCAAACCTGTATAACAGATTATGGATCCTGGTCTATTCTCTATCACCCGATTGTCTGTTTCCAAGGAATGCGGAGGCTTTGCTTACCTCCAAGACCAGACGGCTTTTAAAAATACTGCTGGCACTTAGTTGGTTTCCTCATTTGTCAGGGCAAAAGGGCAATAAGAGGGACTGCAGCTCCCTTCTGTCCTTTGCTTTACCTGGAGGAATATAGGAACTGTAAGGTACGTAATATAGTAGCTGTAGCACGTCGGAAATGTGTCTGGTGCTGGTTCAAGTATAAGTCACAGGACTTGATACTGAAATTATCAGCTGAGACTGTTTGGTTTGTGTTTCATAGGAAGCTGGATGGGACTATGATAACAGTCCCTTCTGATTCTAAAAGTCTATCAAAGGTATAAATGTGCAATCTAGGCCAAACACCTCTGGTGTTTGTGGGCAGCTATTGTGTGTGTGCGTAAAGCGTGGTTGCATAGAAGTCTGCTGGATGAAAAGAAATGCACCGGAGATTCTGAGCCTGAAGCATCATGTATAAATCCTAGTTTATACTTTTTTCTTCCATGGCAAGTGAACTTGCAAAATATTTATTTGGCTGAGATTTCCATGGGAACAAGAAAACTCTTTTGTACTGAGAGATATTTCCCTCTCTGGGAGTCCTTGAAAACTGGCACAATGTGTGATATGTAGGTGCTCTGGTGCTGCATGTCATGAGCAGAGGAAGGGTATTGTGGACCAGAACCAAGGCTGGAATGTGAAGCATTTTATTTTAACAATAAAGTTTGCATAGATTGAGTTGCCCAGGGTTCTGGACCTGTTGCATCTACTGTCATTGTATACAAAATTCTCACACTGTTGTTGAATCAATTATAAGGCATAAGTCTGAAGCCATTGCAAACAGGACTCTCAACATCTTTCAGAAGATGCAGGATGCAGTTCTGTGTCAACACACAATGAATGTGAATCTTCTGGTACAGGAAAAGGTAGTGTGGGATGAAATGGTGGAGCTGCATGAAGCATCCAGGAATGAGTCTGGTGTGTTATGTGTGAGGTGTGTGTAACTGTGCAAATGTGGACCTGTGGGAGGGATGATTCTGCACCACTGGACAGCCCAGATGTCCATGGGAAGAGTGTGCACATGTGAACTGTGTGGGTGTTGTTTGTACAGCATCACAGTTGAGTGAGCAAATTTGTAACCCAACCTCGTCACCAGCTGGGGCCAAGCTATGAGAAAATGGTTAAAGCCATGGAGAAAGAGGATACACAGTCTGCCTTAGAGGTGAAGTTTTTCCGTCTGACTTCAACTGAAGTTTGAACTGTGTCCTAAGCTAATAACATTTACACCATCGGAGGGAGGAGGCCCTTGGTTCTGTAATGAGTCTGCAGTTTGTTCTGTGATACCTTTTTACTTTCTGCCATGTGAGTTGCTCATGCTCTGGACAACCTTGGATGGGTATTTATAGAGAGAGAATGTGTGAAACCTTCGCCCTTCAAACATGTGCTCAGTCTTAGGAACTGTAATGATTCATGTCCTTGTCTAATGACCATTGATTATATGCAAGAAACTTGGATAAATCTTCTGAGAGGCTTAAAACACGATGTATATCTGGATTCCAAAACAGCCATATGGGTTGTGACTCATTTCTTCAGATGCTATTCATAAAAATCAATTATATGGTCACTTTGGCTACCAGAAGGGATCTTTTCCATTGCCCATTTGTTTCCTAATACTGTATTTTATGACTCTTAAAAAATCATAAAATGCTTACAAATTAGATAGTATTTCTGGCAAGAAACATCTTCCATGAGATAGATCTGTCGTAGTTAATTAAACGCAGGCTGTGATCCTAGGACATGCTGAAATTTTTAGCATTGATGTGCTAAAAACACCGGGCAGAGGAAAGGGGGAAATGCAAAGCATCTGGAAAAAGAAGCGAGGCTTTGGAGAGAGGGAGGCAGTTTTTTGGTGGTTGGAGTGTGGTGGCTTGCTTGAGTCTCCATTCCTTGCCCAAGTCATGTAGCCTGATGTTTTCACATCTGATGGCTACAATTAGAAAGCTCAAGTCATTGCACTGTGATTATCTACAACCTTGTGCTGTCTGTGCATGATTTGAACACCAGGTAATGGGAAGGGTCAGGTGGTTTTGCTGCCAAGTGTGAAGGTGTAGGTGGCTGTGGCAGAAGAGCTTCTGTTGACTCCAATAAAATAAAGTCTTAGACAAAGTGATTAAGAAATGCTGAAAATCTGGTTTGTGATGCACAATGCAATTGAGGTGTACGAAGTCTCCAAAATGGTGTAGTGCTTTTTATAGTCATGTGATACGGCAGTGCGATCATCGCTGGGAAATGTTGGGGGGGATTTATGGAATGTTGAGAGTTGCTATTCCTTCTCTGGGCTAAACCATTTGAGAGACTGGCCCTGTCTGCTTCCTACCTATAAAATATGCAGACTTTTTTTCTGTCTTCTCTGTGAGTATATTCTGCTTTTGTGTCACAGCCTCACAGATCAGCATCAATGACGTCCACCTGCTGAGGGAGGCAGGGCAGTATAGCACCTCTCTGAAACTCCAGTTCAGGATGGTTTTTGATGATGTCCACAGTGTTGTGACCCTGGGCTACAAGCATTAATGAAAAATATTAATTTTAAAGGAAAAAATCTGGAATGTATCCTTGTCAGAGAGCATTGCAGCTACTTTAGATAACACACTTTGTCTCCTGAATAAAGAAAGATTGATTATCTCAGATTATCTCATTATCTCATGCTCACTGTGAGTTTGCTCTGAATAAAATACAATTTAGCTGCCTGTGCCTGTGTATGTCAATCTGACAGATCCACCACCCTTTCCTGAAAACCTTTTGCTGTCCTGTGGCTGGTGAATGGCTTGATTAGGAGTCCCTCAGGAGATTCAGGACTGATCTTCAGATAAATCTCTTTTCATGCCCTGCCCTCATATTTCCACTGCCTGTTCCATGTGTGGGACATCCACCGACAGAAACCCACTCCAGAGCAGATGTTACCCTAACATAAACACATTGCTGCATTTCGTAGTTCTATTTTTCTGGAGCAGTACACATAAATTGTTGTTTGCCCTTGCCCAGCTCTTTGAAATATTGCTCGGCCACTCACTGATCTTATCTTACACAAATATTTACGCACGTTTGTACTTTGTAAAGCACGATTTAAATCGCCTTTGCTGGACAAATGAGACTGTGCCTCTGTGATCCAAACCTCTCTTCCTGGGGTTGTGAGGCGGCCAACTCATGATACATGTCCCATGGAGAATTCTTGCTGACTCAGCCAGAGGGTTTCCAGCACCTCCCAGAAATAACCCATATTGCCATCAAAGCTCCTGGCCATCCTCTGCCACCTTCCTGAGTAGTTTGATCTGCTATCGACTGAATCAGCACAGAGTTGCTCTTGCAAGGACATGTAGTGACAGGACAAGGGTCAAACAGTCAGAGAGTAGATTAGATGTTGGGAAAAAATTCTTTACTGTGAGGACGGTGAAGCACTGGCACAGGTTGCCCACAAGCTGGGGATGCCATATCCCTGGATGTTCAAGGCCAGGATGGGTGGAGCTCTGAGCAGCCTGGTCTAGTGGAAGATGTCCCTGTCCATGGCAGGGGGGTTGGAACTGGATGATCTTTGAGGTGCCTTCCAACCCAAACCATTCTATGATTCAGTTTTTGCAGCATCCCTTCTGACAAATATTTGGAGAAAGTATTTTAAGCATTCCACTGTGATACTTGGATGTTTTCACTCCAACTGAAACCATGCATTTCAGGCAGGAGTTGCTGGGTGAGGCTACAGTCTCCAGAGAGTCAGAGTGAACATTTGTGACAGTTCCTCTGGCCTTAAAACATACAAATTTGTGCATTTCCGTATTAATGCAATTTTCTGTGCATTAATCACTAGGCACTATTTAAAGTGAGTCATCTGAAGGGAAAGATGCATCACTGCTGTGAGCTTGCTAGAGGGTCAGAGCTCACACTTGGTCAGAAATGGTGGGGAGTAATTGGGTTTGACTTTCTGCTCTTTAACCCTCTCTAAGATGTCCCAATTGTACAGTGTCAGCTCTGCTGCTCCATTAAAGGAATTATCTGGCCTGAGCCAAGATTCAGCTCGTGCTGCCTTTTTGAAATCCTGAAATATGGAAAGAGTTAGGTGGAAGAAGTGGGAACAAACTGGATCAAATGATGGTAAAAACTGCTCAAAGTCAATCCAGTGATGGGTGATTCTGTTTTTACAGAGGCCAGCAAAGTTCACCAAAGCCCGTTAAGATTTCTGAGCCAGGTCAATGCTTCGTCAGGATGGCTGCGTGGTGAACTGTGCACCTAATGCACTTTTAATGAAAAAGTTATCCTCTGGAGTGAGGCCAGGTATGACTAGAGCAGGAGCAAAGACCCTCCGTTCCCTAGAAATCATGGGAAAAGATATTACAGCTATTTCATAAGCCTGTATGTTTTAAAAGTCTATGAAATCTAGCCCACATCAACAGCAGAACGAGCAGACCTCTACATGGACACGTCATTTAATCACAATTTAATAAGGCTCCTGTATCAGACTTTCGTAATGAAACTTTTGGGCAGACCCAAACAAAGGGGTCACTGTGGGAGAGAAGAATGCAGCCTTTGATTCACAGTTTCTTTTTAGGGTTCACGATGTTTCGTTTTCAGTAAGCTGCTGGTGAAATGAAATGCTTTCCACATGCCAACTGTTACCTCATAAATGGTCCTTATGAAAAGTAATTTGTGATCACAAGATGATTATCAGCCTTCTCAGCCCAGCTCCTGTGAGAAGGGTGAGTTCTTCTTCCCTCAAAGAAGCCCTCGGCTGTTCAGGGCTTTCACAAGTGCTCCAGAGAGGTGTTTAGGGCCTGGATGACAAAAGGGTGTTATTTTAATACCATAGCAAGCTGCTGGGAGCCAATAAGATGGCTTGGGATGAGTATGCTCAGCCTGGTGGCCTTGGTTATGCTGGGAGGATGCAATGGCAATGGTACCTCACACAGTGATGAGCTGCCTGCACTGAGGACCAGCATGTTGTTCCCAAGGATTCCTGCAGCCTATTCTTGGGGCTGCTCAGCTTTAATTTTGTCCTTCATTTGTTTCATTCTTGTAAATATTACACAGACATTGGGCTGGATGGTTGCATTTTGGGTATTGGAAAAAATAACTAAACTCTCCAGTGAGTCTCATCACAAGGAAAAATTTATTGGAGGAATAACAGGTTTAGAGTTGTTTTCACTTGTGAGGCTTTTAGAGGCTGAGCTTCATATTGTTGTCTTCTCTGGTGTGGTGCTGGGAAGCCGAGAGCGGCCTCTGCTCTGCGAGGGTGTGGATCTCCAGGTTGCTGGCCAAGCTGCTTTCGGCAGCTGCCCCCCCCAAGAACTTGGTCAGTGTCCACAAGTCCCATGCTGTCCCTTTACAAGTCCCTCCTTAAAGCTCTGGTCATGTGACAGAGGCATAAAATTGTCAGAACTGATGTGAACTGAGCAAGGTTCATCCAGTGCTCCCATTCATCTTGAGCTCGCTGTCCAGTTTTGGACTCCGTTTCTGGCTCAGCTTGCTTTGGACACCATTGAGGCAATATCCATAGTGGCACAGAAATCTATTCCCAACACAATATTATTAATATACAAATTACTACAATGCAGAAATCCTATTAAATCCTTACTGTGTCTCACAGTAACTGGATAGTTGACAGTTAAATTGCAACACCATGGCAAGCCAGACAGAGGCTGTGTGTTGTCTTGATTTTTCCTGCTGTGAGGAACATTGTGCCCCTGGTTAGAATGGAGTCAGTGTTGCTTCAGCTTAGCCTTCCTCAGCTTCGAATGTGGTGTATTAAAGAGGAGTCATCATCTGCAGTCAGCTATGGCTCTTCCAAGAAATGCTTTTTGCACACTTGGCAGCCTCAAGCACTGTACACTGAAATTCCATGATGGGATATTGGGCAGGCAGGTGTCCTGGATAAATGTCTTTATAACTGTTATTTTTTAAGTATTAAACAAGGACAGCTTAGATTTGCTTTATCATGCTCTAATGCTGAAGAAATGTTAGAATTATGAAACCAGACCCTTTGCTATTTCTTTTTCTGCTCATCAAACAGCTTTTCATAGTGGCGCAAGGTGAACTAAACTCCGCCTGAACAGGACAGAGAGAAAAGGTACTGTTCTCTGTTCTTTCCCTTTAAGGAAAAAGCAACAGGGTAAACCACAATTAAAATGGCCAGTATTATTTTCTGCATCCTGGGGCTTTCATGGCTTTAAACTCCTCTCGATATTGTGCCTTATCTGCAGTAATAAATGCAAGGGTGCTGCATCTAAAGCCATTAGGCTTCCCTTGCCAGTTTTCCTGTGTTATGTTATGTGAACAAACAGAGAAGCTGCTGCCTTCCTGATTACAAATCAAAAATTACAAACAGCCAAAGGATGCTATTGGCTTCTCCCTGAAGTTTGTTAAAAGAAACAGTGCTACATGCAGTCAAGTGATATCTAAACATGAGATTTACTTAGGAATCACAGGGTGGCAAAAATACATCTGCTTAAGGGGAGAGGCTGTGGGTGACAGGTGATGGGACAGGGATTTTGTGCCTGTCTACTGCTGGTTAAATGCAGGATGCTGCATCCTCCTCATCACCTGCTCATCTTTCACAGTCATCCTTTCTAGCAAAGCTTTGCATGTTATCTTTGGCCACTCTGAGGTAAGGTAGTATATCTCTGGCTGCATCCGATGCTAACAAAATGTGGCTGAAACAAAATAAAATCATTCTCAAACTAATCCTCGCTTTCTTATTTTTACATCAGAAGCAGGGCATTTGTCCACTGGTGGCTCTGATACAATCGTGGTGAATACAGACAGCCCATTTGCAGCTCTCCATAAATAAGCCTTGCTGCTTCTCAACCTAGTTTTCCTGGCAAATTCTTTTGCTTTCTCATGTGTCAGAAGACCTTCCTGAAGCTGCTGCTGCAGCGCCAAATGCCTCTGTAAAGACTTTTGCAGAAACTGAGGTTACATGGCCCCTGCTTAAATCAGAACTGAATTGTTTGGAGCACATCAGCCTTCTCTGGGATGCTGTTTCCAAAATCAGGCCCTTTCTTCATGCTGCAGATCCTACTACCAGGACACCAAAGCACACAAATGCTGAGTCACATACAAGATCTTTATGTACCACCTTAGCCCTGGTGTTAGGCTGACTTCCAGCATGGTTGAACACTGCTCTTCCAGCTTCAGTCAGTGCCCATCAGCCCAACAAAATGGGTCCTGGGTGGTCCTGAGTGAGGAAGCTGAGTGGCATGGGAAACTGTGAGGTGACACAGCCAGGACAGCTGACCCCACCTGACCAAAGGAATATGATACTAGGAAAAATCTCTTCACCAAAAGAGTTGTCAAACACCGCTGTCCAGGGCAGTGGTGGAGTCACCATTCCTGGAGGAATTTAAAAGCCATGTAGATGTGGCACTTTGGGACATGGTTTAGTGGTGGATTGGGCAGTGTTGGGGTAGCATTTGGACTCAATGATCTTAGAAGGCTTTTCCAATCTAAGTGATTCCGTGATTCTATGCTGTGTGAGCTTCCTGCAGTGGAGGACATGCCCTTTCTCTTTTTTGCTCACTCAGGGCTCCACAAAGCATCACACGTGGTTGGAGTTCTGGGGAATTAATGTATTACTGAGTGGCAAAATAAAAAGTTGAAAAAGGGAAATAATATGATAGGGCATGATTGCACTCCATCAGTAGCTAAAGCTCTCCAGAGGAGGAAGAGGCAACACAGAGGTTGCATCTTATTTGGCTCGCAGAAGCGTGTCTCCTGAGGAAACATCTCTCTGTCCATCAGCTCTGGCTCTCCAGGAAACTCTTTTTCTAGGAAGCCTTGTCCAAGGCTGCTGAAGTAACACAAACATCTCTCGCCTTCAGCTGGCCTTGGCTTGAGCTCTGGGAATTCCCCAGTGGAGGAGGAGGTGATCCAAGGACAGCGATGTGTGGCTCAGAGGGAGCGCTCCTCATGGAGACCAGGGTGACTGTGATCTTCAACCTTCTAGCAGGGATCAGTCCCATTCCTCATGCATCTCCACTGATGTGGGTCTGGAAGGACCCTCACAGCACAGGAGGAACTCCCAGCACCTTGAGATCTCCCTCTGAATGTGATGCTCCTCCCAGCCTTAATTTGGGAGCAATAAGTCCTTCCACCAACGTTGCCACCTCTTGCAAAGCAGCTGTTGGCTAACCCAGGCGTGAAGTGACCTGCACTCACCACCTGGAGGGGAGGAATAAAAATGCTGAGAGCATGTCAGTACCCAGCACAGGAAAGGTTGTTTTTCATTTATTGTTGAGATATCAAAGATAGGGGAAGCATAGAAGCAGCTCTGGAGGCGCAGAGCGGAAGGGCTCGCAGTATAGGAAGCCTTGGTCAAATAAAAGCAGAGGATGTTTATGGTGTGAAATCGGGAAGTATTTTCAGGAAGCTGGTAGGAAAATTCAGCTGAGACAGGAGAAGGGGCAACAGGAATGCAGAGACAGAGAGGAGGAATGCTATGCCTTGTTTATCTGTGTTTATAGAAAGTTGGACCATCCTCAACTCCCATGTTCACTCACGAGCTTCCCCAGATTTCCCCGCCTGCCCCATCCCTGCAATTCCCACTGAGGAAATGGTGCTGGGCTATTTTGGGAGCTGGAGGCTATTTCAAGAAGCATCAGCAAGGCCAGGCTCATCAGTAGTCACAGTTGGACTTCGAGGGGGTGAACTTGGCTCACTGAATTAACATGTCTGGGCTGTCTAAAAGCAAAAAGCAACGGAGGAAAATTTTTTTTTCTTTTCTTTTTTCTCTGCCTCCCCCCACCACAACTGCCACTGAAGGTCTTGATGTGTTGCAGGAGGCATCTCTGTTTTATAGAACTTAAATGAAAGATCCATTTTTCTCTTATTTTAACAGAGAATAAAATGGGCTTGTAAGACCTCCCAGGATGGCAAAAGGTATCTTTTAAACCTGAAGGAAGAGCACTGGACAATGCTCTCAGACACATAGCGTGATTCTTGGGGTTGTCCTGTGCAGGGCCAGGAGCTGGACTCGATGATCCTTGTGAGTCTCTTCCAAATCAGGATGCCATATGACTCACTGATTCACTGCCTTGTAAACTCTCTTGCATAGAGGTGTTGGCACTAAAAGTTCTCAGTTTTATTTCTCTAACTCACCCCAAACTTATGGTGTGGTACAGATTAGTGAAAATAATCTTATTAAACAAAAACAAATTCTTGGAACATGATCTCAAGGCAGAACTTAAAAGCTATGAATGATTAAATACAAATGAAAGGTAATAATCCTTATAATGCTTCATGTCCAGTACATTCAATCCATCATTAATCGTGCGTGCTGTGGTCACTCTCAAATTCACTACCACAGGAAATCATCCAAGTCAAATGTCCTGGCTGCTGTAATTTTATTTTTTAAGGAATATTTTAATTTCACACTCACCAATGGCCTGTCTAAATTAGCCAGGCAGCACAAGAAGTGTCTTTATTCACCTTTCAAGGCATTGTGGGGAGTAACTATTCCTTGTTTGTGAGCAATAATGACTGGACATGGACACTGCTGGAGGAGAAGGAATCACTTTCTTCTGCATTCCACTTCACTCACAATAAGGACAAGAGGCTCAATAGGAGAGATGTAAGATCTGGTGGTAAGGCTGATATTTCCATATATTTGATTTAAATTTTAATCAAAGTGAATTGTTTTTCAAACACAGATAACACGGCAATGACTCCAAAAATAAAACATGAACAAGCAATCTATCAGGCACGTCTGTCAGCAAAACAGACGCCATCTCATAAACCTGCCAAAACAGTCCTTTGCTTCAAACAATAAAAGCTGGAAGGAATGGAAAACCTCAGCTTTAAAAGCTTTGTATGTTAAAAAAATAAAATAAAATAGAAAAATCCCAGCTCTCAATCAGTGCAATTTGGACTAGGTTAATGTAAAAATGAAAGCTATTCAATAAATCTTTTAGTGGAGATCAAAAGCAATGAGTGCAGGAAACCAGAAAATTGATGATACAACATTTTCCGACACTCTATAACATTCATATTATTCAGAAAACTGCCAACCACAATTGTTCGAATACTCTTTTAACCGATGTTGTTACTTGAACTCATAAGCCAGCCACTGGTCTCCCCAAGGAAAATCATATGGGAAGACAGTAGCTCAATTAAAAGTAATGTGGTGCGTGGCTCTTAATCCTTGGTTGAGCCCTTGTGCCAGCAAGCTCTTAAATATGTGCTTAAATTTAAGCCTGTGCTCAATTTTTATCTGTTTTATGTGCATTTCTTGAGTGAAATACCCAAAATACTATTGAATCCCCGCAAAGGGTCTGCTCTGCACCTGGCTGTGCTCAGAAGTGGCACTTATGTTGTCCTAGGTGTGCTGTGCTCTGTGAACATTTCTGGGTGGTTTCCTTCGTGGATAAATACAGATTTCTAATTGCAAACCTGATTTGAATCCTGTCTCCCTCTAGTGTTCTGAAAACACTTTCAATAGGAGGTAAAGGACGTGTCAGAGATTTAATGTCCAAGGTACTCTCCGAGTTAAGTGAGCAGAAAACAGATGCCAGCAATCTCTCCTCAGAGCTGCACACCTCCATGAACGGCCAGGGGAGAGGGCTTAGAGGAATTCTGGATGGGGAGCACCGTGCTGTGAGCAGAGCTGTCACTGGCTGATTTGGCTGATAAGTCAGCGTGTTTTGGCTGGGTTGTGTTGTGTCTTCTGCTCTGCTTCAGGAACAGTTTCTCCGTTGCGTGCCGGCGTCTGTGCTGACTGCGAGTCTGGCATCCTCTTGCCTGTCCTGAAAATTAGTGACATCTGAAGAGAGTGAATGATGAAAACAAGATTATGGAAAGCTCACTTGTGTGGAAAGAAAAGTATTGGAACCTTCCCATGAATCACACAGGTTGGGTTGTGCCCCTCTCACCAGGCACATTGTCTGCCCTCCTGTGTCCATGGGGCCTGAGACCTGTCCCCCAAGCAGAGGGGTGGTAACATTGCTCTCCCCTGGCCAGGCTCCTACAGTTGATACCAGCAGATGGGAACAGCATGTGGAATGGAGCTGAAAATGTGCTTAGTTTACTCATATTTTTCTTTCCCTCCCCTTTGGAGGGCAATGCTGCCTGCACCTTGGCTATGGGCTCACAATGGACAATGTCCCATGGAAGATGTGCCAGCCTCATTTCTTTTCCCATGGCATTTTACCACTCATTAATCCTTTTGATTTTAGCCTCTTTGAAGCCCAGGGTTTGGATGTTTTTCAGCTCCCAGTGAAATCGGACATGAAAACACTTCAGCCAGTGCAAAAGTTTAAACCCCTTATTCATGAGCCCTGGAAAGGCTTTCGTTTGATATGCTGACAATGACTGACTTTATTATGTTTATCTTTTGGCAATATCTCCTTTTGCAATTGATAGTGTCTCGTGTTTTCCTGGTGCCAGGTTTAATTTCCAACCTTAGTGAATGAGCCGGGCTGTCGTGTTCCTCTGCCAGGCTTAGGCTGGGCAGCCTGTGATTTCGGTGGTAAATACACAAGGAGTAAAATAAACATGTAACCCAACAGCACACACAGACACACACATATGATAAAAAGTCTGGTCTTTCACCTAATTTAGACCAGAAAATTGGCATCCAATTTTATTGTTCAGAATGACTCCAAGAGCACAAACATATTTTTTCCTTCAAAACGAGAACTGCCAAAATACAAAGAATGATATCTGCTGGTTTGAACTAATTGGGATTAACTGTTTCCTGGCTGCTTTCTGTGCAACAAGTGCTATTTTAGTCAGTTGATAACAGCAACATTTCCAAGGTTGGCTCAGGAAAATGGGCAGTACGAGGGTCCTCACAGCCTGTGGCTGTACCCCAGCGATCAGATCCATGCAGGAGGAACTTTATGACCTGCATCTTTGAGTGTTTGAAACAGGAATAGTCTCTGTTCCCAAAGTCTCAGCCCTAGGACTCTGCCTGCCCAGCTCCTGCTGAAGCATGAAGAGGCTACTTTGGAACAGCCAAGCCAGACAGGGAATTGTGGCACGGAGAATGCTGAGCTTTTGGCAATTTGGTTCCATTTTAATTAGCATTTTTTGCACACTTATTATTTCCGATTTTCATGTCCAGATGTTAAGACTATTCATATTTCTGGAAGTGTTTCCAAAAGGCAGGAAAAACCCCACAATCCTACTGACAACCCAAGTGCTTAATTAAAATAGTTGGAATTAGAATAACATTGCAATTAAGAGTTGTGTCTATTTGCCTTCTGGGGTTTAGTATCTGTGCTTTCAAGCCCTTTGCTGTAAACACGGGGCTGGAAATTTGTCTTGGTGTTTCAAAATAGCTAAATGTTGCAAAACCTGCCAGAAGGAGTGAGGGAGCTGGGAACACTGGCCTTGCTAGAGGATAGGGAAGAACTCACCCATTGCCTGTGGCTCTGTTTGGGATGTTGAAATAGGTGTAGGAAAAAAATACCATGTTCTGTAAGGCTGACTTGAAGAATCCCACTGAAAAGGCTGTGTGGAAGGCATGGCATGTTCCTTGGAGCAACCATGCAACATATTTTTAGCACCATTTCCTGGCACCTTGTGTATTAACTGCTTCCAGACTGAGAGCATCGGACAGGGATGAGTCCCTGGAATTTGTGTGCTGATTGTGCACAGCATGTGTGTGATGGGGTGGCTGATACAACTGTGGAGCAGCAGTTGAGAAGGAAGAGGAGGATTTTTGATGCAGCTCCCAGGGGACCTCTTGAAGCAAAGATGCCTGAGCTCTGCAGTTATGCCACTCACCCAGATGTTCATTCTGTAAGCAGAGAATGAAGAGTGTAAGCAGAGCAAACCTGGAGACAAGCTGTTCCTGGGAGTAGCCCACATGGACAGGCATGTGAGAGCATCCCCAGGGATGCCATGTGGGGCCACCATCTCTCTGGCACACTGCCCTGTCTCCAGGGACACATCCTGGATCAGTCCACCAGGCTGGAAAAGTGCTTTGTGCTCAGGGGGTCACAGCAGTGGGTAAATATTTTCTGTATGAACTATTAATCTCTTTGGCAAGATGTTCCTGGGATGCCCCTCAGCCTAAATATATGTCAAAGATCTCAGCTGGCCCCTAAGAAAACAGCTAAGACAGATGTCATCAGAAGTGGGGATTTGCTGGTTTTGCTTATTCTCATTAAAGCTTTCAGTAATACCTTATGGGGTGGATCCTCTTGCTCCTTCCCACTGCCCCTGGGTGAGTTGTCATCCAGCACAGCCACCCCTTGAGTGGCAACATGCGCACAAGGGCCTCAGACCATCATTTCCTCATAAATTCGTTGTTTTATTTATTCCATATTATGACAAGCTGGGTAAAGTGTATGAGGGGAGATGTAAAGCCCTGGAGGTGGAAGAACTTTCTAGGAATGATGTCTCCTTGGATGACCTTTAGTAGGACATTGAAGGAGACACATGAGCAGCAGAGAGAAGGATAAGGGAAATCTGTTTCCCCAGGAAAAGAAAAGTTTTTCTGGAGCTGTGGGTATTTACCCTTCCCAACAGAGCCCACTTTGGTGGGTGTAACATGGAGATCTCCCTACCCCTGCCAATCCGCTTTTGCTGCTGGGTCATTGAGGAAACCACTAAACCAGCTGAGAGAACACTGATTTTGGGTTGCTGCTTTTTTTGTTTAATGTTGGACTCCACCATGAAAATCTGGGGCAAATTAGGAAAAAAAAAAAGCAAAGGTTTTTCTTAGGAAGAAAGAAAAAGAAAATCAACCTCAGAAACCCACATTGTGTTTCATAACTCGGTGGAGAGGAAGAAAAGAGCATGTGGACAGCCCTCACCACCACCTGCATGAGACTCTAATTCTGAGTCTAGAATATAGGTGATCCTACAAAAAGGCCCCTGGCAAGGCGACAGGAGCTCCCAGGCCGCGTAAAATAGGTTATGCATTTTCCCCCCCCCTCTGCTATTTTTGCAGCCCAGAAGGTGTCACTGGATCACATCACTCTTGTTGTGATTTTCCCCTCCACTTGCAGAGGAGGTGGGAGAGAAGCCTGGACCTCAGCATCGTCACACCTGGCTCTGATTCCTCTCTAGGATTGATGATGTGCCAAGTGACAAGGGTCTGACTTCAATTTGGGTGTCAAATGGGGAGAGGTGGCTCATGAAAGACAGCTCTGGGGCAGGGTTCAGCTGCCAGTTTACAGCAGTTAAAGCCTGTACAAGCTGGGGAACTGCAACCTGGACCATGGGCGAGCAGAGAGGTTGGGCTTGCAGGTGATGCCCAGGCTGAAGGGATTGAGGCAGATTCCTGCAGTGGGTGAGGGCTAGGGAAGCCTCACAGCATGACTGTCACGGCTTTTGTGGCTGTAGCATCTTATCTCCAAAAAGAAATATAAAGATTTTGGTATCTTGCATCGATTCTGGGAGCCATGCACATGTTTCAGAAGCAGCAGCTTTCCGTCTCATTTCTATCCCTGCTTCTGATTTACTCTGTCACCTCAGGCAAATCATTTAACCCCGGCTTCAACCTATTTTACGGGGATGTTGCAAGGCTTAATTAAGGCTTGTAAAAGGTCTTGAGTTCCTGAGAGGTGCCTGCTGGATTAGAGTGATTAATCACATGTTGATGGGAGAGATATTGTGGGGGTAAATCCAAGCAGTCAACAATAGGGCAGATGATATTTTCCCCCGGGGGAATAAGACAAGGGGGTTGTGAAAGCATGCACATATCAGATTTATTAATTCTGGATATTAAGCTGTTGAAACTGTAGCAAGGCTCTGTGGCCAAAACCACAGAAATCTGACTGTACGGTTGAGATAAAGACATTCTGAATAGCCATAAAAATCAATCAATGATACATAAATTAGGGTGTTTTCCTCCAGATTTCAGAGTCACGAAGATGAACAATTTGCAAAACTTTCAGTTTTGGAAATAGATGTTTGGCACTTGCTCTGAATACTCTCTGAAAACACACTGGAATCACCTTGTTAGTATTCATTGCTCTAAAGCAAAAGGGAAGACTATTCAGAGGAGGAGAAGGAGGAGGAGGAGGAGGGGAGAACACCCCCCCACACACACATTTTGCTGAACTTTGTGCAGTTGTTCGCATGATTGCCCAATTGCCCTTCCATATGGGAGAGGAGGGGGAAAATGCCGGGCTTTGTACAGTCATTTTCATGATGACCCAGTTCTCCTCCTTTGCGGAAGAAACAGAGAAAGAACAGTCGCCTGCTGAACTCTGCACAGTGGATTTTGGATTATTTTTTTGGCCCAGTTCTTTTCTGCAACAACTTCATCTCCTTCAATAGACTGGCCCCTAATTTACATCAGCACGATGAAAAGGAGCTGGGGCTTGGGAAGCAAACCAGGCAAAGGCTGAGCAGCCTTTGATGGGCTTTAGAATTCGACAGGCTTTGCCCCAGAAGTTGGTGGCGACAAAGGGAAGGACCCTGCGCTGAGCTGGGTGTGCAGTGATTTGCCTTTGAATAGCGAGGAGGGCTCTCCAGGGCCGGGGTGACTGGGAGGAATGCAGCGAGCCCTGGCGCATGCAAACCAGGGTGATTTCATCCGCTTTTCAGAGACAGAGCATAAATCAATATTGTTTTGTAGATCGCTTGGCTTGCCACATTTTTTTCCTTGGGGAACATCCAGTATCCACGTACTATGGGGAAGGACGCTGCAGGGAAGAGGGGATGGTTGTGCCCTCTCTTTGCACCTCAATATGCAGCTCAGTGAAAACTGGATTTTTATTCTTCCAGGGACCAAACAGAGCCAGCCAAAACCAGAGATTATCATCACTAAGGAATCCTGCCTGGGGAGCTTCCACCAACCAGGAGAGCAGTTAGTTTGGGATTTTTTAAAGCGTTTTTTTATGGCGCGGCAGTTTTAGTTGAGCTAAATGAAGCTTATTGCAGTGGGGAATTCAGCATGCACATGTTTAAAAATCTTTAAAGATTGGATATTTAACTCCAGCAAATAATCAAGTCCCAGGAACAATTTAGATGAGTAATATATTAAAAACAGGCTTATAGAGATCCAAGAAAAACGTTGGAGGATCCATAGGGGTCATTGTTATGCACCGCAGGCTTAAATATATTGACTTTTACAACTGCAAATGGATGGTTGCAGAGTGGTTTCCACTGAAGAGCAGTTTCAGTTGTGATAGCTCATACAAAGTGAAATTCAGTCTTGTGCTCGGAGCCAGCATGAGGTCTAGGAACTGAATGAACTTAATCTTTATCTCTCTCCAAACATTACATCTCTTTAATCCTTGAGGCATGCCATTCCTGGGAGGATCCCGAATAAAGGATGCAATAGAGCAGGACAGGAATCAGAATTTTTATTTATGGAAAAAATCTGAAATTAGAGAAAACACGTTCTGAAATTACAGGAAAGAAAACATTCTTCCAAAGGGGAAGAAAATCTCAAACCCAAAAATAGACTGATTTTTTCACTAATAGAAGTGTTTTTTCCATCTCTAAAATTACATCATTGTATTGCAAATGAAAGAGAAAGATAGAATGTGCCAGTTACTGTAATGTAAACCCTTCTATTGCAGGAAAATCAGAATGCTTTTTGTGGAGGGGATTTCTTTTTGATATAAAATTTGTAAAGCTTATAGCTTTTTATAGAACATTGTCTCATTCCCCGTGGGGAAAAAAAAAAAAAAAAACACACCAAAAAACCAAAACAGCAGAACAACAGCCAAATTACTTTCTTTTGGAAAATGTGCCAACCAGTCTGTTAAACCCAAAATACCTATGAAAGTTGGATATTTAAAAGTGCATAAATAGGAAACAGTCAATGGATGTGAGTAGGTAGATTGTGGTCATGAATACAGGGGCTTATTCATGGCACTGTGATCTCTTCTTCTAAATTATTAGCAGAGATACAATAGTCAAATCAACTGTCATGGGCAATGCCTTGGAGTCACTAGGATTTCTCCTGGCTAAGTTTGCTGCCCATACATTTGATTGCAATGTATGCAAAAAACTATCCCATCTCCAGAGAAGCGTGAGTTCGCACTTGTCAGAGTTATACAAACCTCTTGAATGTTACTGAGGTGATTTGAATTAATTTTTAATCAAATTTATACTCTCCTGACAGAAAAAACTGTTGATGAAACTGCGTTTCCATTGGCACCAAGACCTAAACACTCAACAAATAAACCAGCATGGGAGCCGTAATCAGCCTGTGAAGAACAGCCCCTGGCACAGCCAGATCCCCCAAAGATTGCTGAATAGCTACATTTCTGTAATGCTTCCTCCTATGACGTGGTGTGACAGCAGATATTTCCCCCCTGAAGATGAATTTCTCATTAACAAAACCAGGATAGGTGACAGTGGCAGAAGCAGGGTTTGTAATCAGCTTCAGTAGCAAGATATTTTGCAGGAACCCAAATATCTGAAGGAAAACATTTTGCTTTATTACAAAATACTCATTTCTGGTCCATTGGAGGAGCTCTGTCATTTACTAATTAGGGAATTGAAAACTGGAGGTTCACGAGTTCTTATCCTTGGCTGAGTGAAGCAATGTGTTCATTACAGCTGTCACTCATCTGCCTCCTCTCTCATTTTCCTGATCTGTAAATTGAGCTTAATCCCCTCTGCACACCGAGGGTGCAAGGAGGATTAATCAGATGGCATCTGTAGCACTGGAACCTTCTCTTTGGGTGATGGCTGGAGCACCTGGAGAAACTGAAATGTCCCACTGGGAAATTTTGTTTTCCATGGAGAAGCTGAGTATGAGTGTTTTGGTTCTGAATTGCTGAGATATTACTGTTTTCGCATCAAAATTTCCAACATATGAGGCAAATATTTCTGACACAAGGGGGGTGGGAAGGAAAACTGACCTTTGAAAAGTGTTTAACAGGTTTACCTGTGAAGGGGCACAGGTGAATTTTTCTTGTTGAAAAAAATCCTAACTCTAACATCCTGAAAACTTGGCAACTGCATAATAATGACTTTAATAGAGCCCTCGGTTTTCCTGTTACAATAAATGAAGTCTGCTCTGCATTAAAAGCAAAGCAAAGGGGAAGCAAACAAACCAAAACCCCAACCCTCATTGCAGTCCAGGGAAATGGGTTCACTACTGGGCATATCTCAAAAGCTATCCAGGAACTGTGTGTTCTCAAACCGACTACATTTACCCACTTGTTGGGCTACATTAGCAAACAAAACAAACTGGCTGACAGCTTGTGCTGTACTGAAAGCACCACTCCCAATGGCTTTTCCAATTCCAGGGATGGAGCAGGCGACTTAACTGCTTATTAACTCGGCTTTGTTCACCCAGAAAGGACCCAACCTGATGGATGGCCCCTGACCTCCCCACTCCACATGGCCACCAGCCAGACTGCCACTTGGGTGTCTCCAGTGTGGGGAGATGCAAACCTCCCATCTGGCAAGAGTCCAGCCTATTTTTGTTCCATACCACAGTAAGAAATACTACACTTCCCTGAATGAATGATCTTGAAGTCACATGTGGGTTAAATAGAAGCATAAGTTATCTGGACTTGCAGCCATGAAACCATCCTCTAGGAGGAAAGGGTAAATAAACAAATCATTTATTAGCAAGTAAAATTGTTTTTTCTTTGAAATGCAAAAATGTGCTCTCTTGTGAATGATGTTTTCAGTTTCACCCTTCGATCTCACCAGGCAAAGTCCAGGCATGTCACGAGCAGAACTGCTTTCAAGTCACCCATCCAGCTGCTCCTCTGTAGGGTGGTGTTTGCCTGGTTAATCACTTAGGGCAGCACTCTAATAGGGGCAATTCAGCCACTGACACTGGATATGACTGAGGATATGGGGCAACGCTGGTGGAAACATCCCAATGTCCTGCAGCTGGGGCCTGGGAGAGGGCGGATGCACTTGGGTACTACCAAGGTGGACAGGGAGAGTGTTCATGCAGAGCTAATGGTGGAGCAACAGTGGACATAAGACGTGTCTAGAGATCATGCTGGTTTTTTTTCTGTGAAGCCCTGATCCACTGAGAATGGGAGTCTGTCCCTGGCATCAGCTGCCTCTGCTCCCTGCTCTGTTTTACAGGGCTACAGGTGGTGTGAGACAGGCTCCGGAGAGGGGGAGATAACAGAGCTGTAGTGTGATGCTGCTCCTGCACAGACCACCTATGAGGGGGATGTCTCCCAACATCCAGCCTCATTCAGTTGTTGTCTGTATTGGTGTCATTTCATCTTCTCTGAGGAAAACAGGAAGACCGGTAACCCAGCCTGTGCAACCTGCTGCTTCATGGCCAGCACATCCTCTCCTCCAGGAAGGAGATGGGGCTCCAAGGGCCATGGCGTGTGCGGGCATGTCAGTGCAGACACCATCCCGATTTACTTTATATTTTCTCTTTTCTTTCCCTGGTCTGATCCCTCAGCTTCCAAAGCCGTCATAATTTTTCACCAAAAAACTGCTACTGCAGCATGTCAAAGAAGCTGAAAGACTCCCTGCCTGCCCATCAAGCCTCCATGCTTTAAGCCAGCTCCTTCCACTCAGCTCCCCAGAGACAGTCAGTATGTTAATTAGCCCATCCATTCTCAGGGCTCTTGCCTCAAGTCTCTGCTCCACATTGCAGGCACATAATGAGCAGAGGTTCACATCTAGCAGGTCTTGGATTCACTTTGGATGTCTCTTTTCACACCTTGCTGGCATGGGGAGTCTAGAGACACAGCTAAACCCAGGACCAAGGTGGTTCACGTCAGCAGTAGATGCCTTTACATCTCTGCCTCTTGGTGCTGCCAATTAGGAAGCACCGTGGGGGAAACAGGGCTGAATTCCTGCAGTTTCTGTCCTCTGCTGGTTGTCAGCAACGCTGGCGAATGTGGGACTGTGCTCGCTGCCTCCCCATGGGACTGTGGTGATGAGTCAGTTAGGAAAAGCAACTATTTTGTGTTCTTAGGAGGAAAATGAAGTGGGGAGATAAAAGTAAGAAGGAAAGCTGGGGGAGAAATCATTACTGGGTCATATCAGCTTAGCAGATGAGAACTGCTAATTCTCTTAGGAGAGTGCAGACTTCCCACTTTCCCCACCTCCAGAAATGGCTTTCAAGTTTATAAAGCTTTTTAGAAATGCTGATTCAGAACAGGATCAAACTGCTGCTGAGGATGCTGGCAAGTCACAAATCACTCATACCACTGCTGGTGCCCTACATCACCACGAGTGGGTCATTTGTGCTGGCCACACTCTCAGGGAGGAGAAGTAAACATTTTTCACATTGGTGTAAATAAGTTAGAGTTAGTACCACAAAAATGTTATTTTTTCTCTCATTTCTGATGCGTCAGCCAAATGAACCCATGGACATAAGTGCTCAAACACCTTCCTCCAGCCTGTTGGTTGGAAGAGTTAAGATACTCATAAAGCACTTGGGAATTGGAATAAACTGTCCTGCAAGACACACAGACCCAAAGTAACAGATGGGTTACAACATCCCTTGCCATGGTTGTGGAGCTCAAAAGTAGCTGTTTTCTGGGCTGAGTCAGCTGTGATTTATATAACTGTTTTCAGGATCATATCATCAAGTATGTCTTAAAAAATGCCTTTTCACCAAAGACTGGACTCTAGAAATTGGATTCCTGACATTCTTCATATTGTCCAGCTGAGACCTGTGGTACAAACGGCATTTTTACAAGGCTGTTTTGAAAAGCGAGCTGTGGTTGTTATTGAACCCTCTCTCCATCTTATTTAGACCTTTCTTCTATCTCTACTGTTGTTATTTACAAACATGAAACTGGGACTTCTGTTCAGAAAGGGATTGCTTCATGAGTAAAATTGTGGGTTTCAGTAGTCTGCAGCTTCTGAGCGAATACTTCGAGTCAATAAATCTGCTACCACAATTCCATAACTTATCCACATGAAGATTAAAATAAGCTGAGGAAAACAACAAAACAAATCTGTTATTTTCACTGCAACTACTCAAACCTGAAGGATGAGAGAGAACAAGCACATTTTGCTTTCTGATTTAAACAATACTAATTTATTTTTAGCCCTGTGGCCAGTGTGGGAGCCTATGGTTGATGCAGAGACAGAGATGCCATGGCTGGATAAGGTCTCCTAGGCTGTTAAATCCTCTCTCTGGCAGTTTTAATACCTGTGTCAGGCAGCAGCTCAGAGCTCCAGCATGGGATACTGGGGGGGAAATGGGAAAAGTGGGATTGGCATCAACAGCCTCTGGTGCAAACCCTAAATTTGAGAATCATGAATGCATGCAGTTGAAAGCTTTAGCAATAGATTTGGAGGGAAATGGGAAGAGAACCTTTCACTTAGCACTGGCATCGTCCTGTATTTCCATGTTGGCCCTATTGCTCCCAGACCTGACCCATGTGAGGACATGTTTCACCTTGCAGTGTTTGTCTTCCCTTTCCTGTGACCTGATGAGGGCAAAAGAAGCTCCAGTAAACACAGCACTGCAAACTCAGCACTGCAAACACAGCACTTGCACCTAAGAAGAAATGTGTATGTTCAGATCTGATACCAAACATGAGGGGTAACTGTCATGTTTGGGTAACCTTGGTGCTTCCAGAGGAGGAGAGCAAAATATCACCGATGCTGCAGAGGCCACCACTTTGGGGAAAGGCTTTCTGATGTGCTGCCAAGCTGAAAGACAAGTCCAGCCATGGTGTCTGAGGGGATCTGCCCTTGCCTCTGCATAGAGTCCTGTTTTGGAAAGCCACTGAGGCTCCAAAAGATGCAGAAGCAACTGAGGTTTTCAACAGAACCTCGTAAATGGGAAGGCTGTTGTAAACTGCAAATCCAGGGAAAATAAGGGATTGTTTCAGCTGAATGCAGGCATCTGATGTTGTTTAAAGTCCCCCATGGTACCCAAGCCATGCCCATGGGACTGAAACATGGAACGTGGGAAGGCAGGGAGACCTGCATTGCCCACAGTGAGCTGTCCCTTCCCTTGCACACTGGCAAGCCAGAGCAACCTTTGCTCTGCGATACTTGCCTCCAGCCTCTGTTGCTTCTTGGAAATCATGCTTTATATCATCCAGGGAGAAGCAAGGGCATCTGCCCTACTGAATGCATGGTCCTGAGTCCTGAGCTTGCCTGGGGCTTGGCTGAAGCCTACAGCACATGGCAGCATTCCTGCATCCCCAGTCGGAATGATGCAGAAACCAAAATATCAGCTCTGGTGTTCCAAATGAACTTCTGAGGAAGTTTCTGGATTTCAAGCACTCTAATACATGAACCTTTACTTGAATGTCAGAGACACTCTTAGCATGGGACTCTGAACCTCTCCAAAAGAGCCAGCTTTGCAGCCAGAGCAGTCTGGGCTGCATCTTTATACTCCATTTCTCAACATCAACTGAAATGGAAAGGCCACAAAGACATTACCTCTGTTTATGAAAAGATAGAAACAAGCTCTTGCATTTGGGAAAGCAAATGTTACACCATTGATCTAGAGCTGAGTTGTTTACAATGAAGAGAGGTTGATATTTAATGGAAAGTTAAGTCCTTTTTTGTCTTTTTCTTTTTTTTTTCCTAAGGTGCCTAAAATTACCAGACTTTGCAAAAAATATGGTTTTGATTAAGAAACATCTGACTTAACAAAAGCAAAGTCAAAGTTAATATGTGCACAAGTTTGTATTAGACTGCCTTTAATTTTGAAGTAAAACTCTAATGACTACAGTAAATTTGCTCATTTATGAAAGAGAGGAAATGAGATACACAGAAGAGATTAGGGGCAAGAAAAACAACCCTGTTACTGAAACTGAGACAAGCTGTGCTGCTGTCCTATCCCCTGAAACGCTTCCTCTAGGCTCTCAGAAACAGGGACATGGATTTTTCAAGGATATGTAAACTTCCACATCACAGGGGGAAAAAATTCAGGATGGAAAGAGAGATTTGAGGGCTGTTCTGGGCAGAGTTTCGGTTCAGTTTGCATGAGTGAAATTGGGCCTTTCTGCTGATCTGAAGGTGACAAAGGGAAAAGGTAAGGGGGGAAAAAAGGAAAAGAAACAAAAATTGTGCAGCCTTTTGGAGAAAGCATGAGCCACATCCAGCCTGCAGCCCAGAGTGGCCAGGGTTGGGTCTGTGAGTCCTTTCTTGTACATTCAAGAATAGACCACAGAGCAAAATCTCATTCTACAGCAGCATGGAGCAGTAGCCAGAGCATCCCAAATGAAGGGCTAAGGATAGTGAATGGGAAAATCTTTGCCGGAGGAATGATTGGGAAGAGAAGAGGGTGACATGATCAGCCTGGGTCTCAGTGCCAGCAAACAGGGTAGGGTCCCTTCAGCACCATCCTCCCTTGAATTGCTTACAACCCCAACATCTTCTGCTGCCCAAACATATTGCACCCCAGGCTCGCCTCAGCCACAGTTTAAAATAAAAAAGGTTTTTTTAAAACATAAATTACACAAATGTTGCTCTTTTTCTGACATCCCTTCATTAACCATTCTATCATTTCAAAATGAACATCCCGATGGGATTGTCACATGCTGGGGTAGCCTGAGGATGGGACCTGTGCTGGGCACTGCTCAGCACCATGTGGGAACAGCAGTGTCACCATCCGCCTGCACTTGATGTCCCTCAGGACTCAAGGCAGGGGACAGCCACTTTGTTTTCCAGCCAGGTTTTTGTTTGCAAGCAGGAGGGACTGTTTGATCTCAGTGATGGGAAAAGCTGCTGCCTTTGGATGCCTTTGGAAAGTGCTGCTTTGGCGGTGGCCCTGATAAGGCATGCGGTGGCTTTGAAGGCAAAAGGCAGGGTCCAAGGGGACCCCTGGGTGTTTGGAGGAGGGGACACCCCTCCGCAGACAACAGCCTGGGCACGGAGCTCGTAACGTGCTCTCCTCAGGTTATCAAAATAGCGTATAAATCACTGTCGGGGTTGCCATTTCCTCCGACGGGGACCCGTGTAAGTGATTAATAACACACAAACAGTGGTACTTTGTGGAACTGCAGTAAATTTTATTATAACTTCCTTCCACTTGATAAGCACTTCCATGGAGACAGAGGCGGGCAGAGCCAGACACCCGCTCCCCTCCCATCCGCCACCCGCAGAAGACCCTGGCAGCCCTGAGGTTAGGGAGGGCTCCAGCACTCCGGCCCTTTCATGACCAGCTGCAAGCCATGAAAAGGAGTGGTTTTGTTTTGTTTTGTTTCCTTTGACTGGATGGAGCCTCTCATCCCCACTGACTGACCCGAGGTTGCATCTTGCACACCTGCTGTTTAAAAGTCCTATAAAGTGTCAAGCAGAGCTCAATGTGTCACACACGGTGTCAAGCAACCCCACGCCACGGTGATGGGATGCACAGGGGCAAGAATAAACCCTCCTTACAAGAGAGAGATGGAGAAAGACTATGACTGTTAGTGTTTGGGGTTTGGAAAGCAATGAGAATGATTGCTGACGCTCTCACTGCTTTGCCCTGTCCTCTCGAGGATTCACATGTTCTCTAAATATTTACAGAGAAACATGTGTTTGTGTATGTGGAATGCTATTTTTTTCCTAATGTTGTGCAGTTTTGTTCAAGTGGGAGTGGAGGTTGCTGGAAGATGAATAACAGTGCGTAGCAGCATTAAGCCCTGAGCAGGAATGGTTGTGGGTCTGCAACGCTGTGATTGGTTTTTCTTACAGGGTGTAATTTTACATTGCTTTATATCAGTAATCAAGTGGTTTATTGTGATAACTGAAGGAGGCTGGAAATCCCTGCCCTGCTCCCCAGTTTCTCCCTGGTGCTGGGCTGCACAGGCAAATTCATGTGGGGAGGTGCACATAGAGTGATTTAGGGTCTAAATCATAGAATCCTAGAATGATTTAAGTGGGAAGGGATCATTTAGTTCCAAACCCCTACCCATGGTCAGAGACACACGGAGATATAAATGCTGCAAAAATGATTGGACAAGCCATGGATGGGATGTGTCATCAAGCTCTCTGCTTCGGTTGTGTTGTTTGGTTTTTTCCCCACATAATTTATAAAATCGTGGTAGTTTTGTTTTCTAGGTTTTCATACACCACACAAGGAATGAAAGCAAGGTGCAAGTCTTGTAACAGGACAAGGCAGCTACTGGGAAAAGCTGAGGCAGGTTTGGTTTCTCTGCAGAGACATGAACCCAGAAATTTGGGGTTGCGTAGTGGGGGATGTTTTGCTTTTGGGACAGCTGGAAAAAACCACAGAAGCACGTAGGACAGATTTGAGATAAGTCAGATGGCCCAGATGCTGTTGAGGTTCAGAGGTGACCCTGAGGAGGACAGAGACAACCCTTGTACCTCCACTTAACATTGTGCAGTCCATGAATGAACTTTCCCCCCCCTTTTTTTTTTGGATAAGCACAAGTGAGTTTCTTTCTGTGGTGTGTGCAGATGGCTGATGGTGGGTGGCACGGTGCCACAGGGATGCATTGTAGTAACCTGTATTTTATATGAGGGAAAAAGCCTCTGGAGAAACAAAGCTTTGAATCATTCAGTTTGTAATGGTGCAATGCTGGCAGTGAAAGCTGTGAATGAAAACTTGTGGGACATGGGGTGAGGCAGTTAATCTAGATGGGTTTCCTTATTTTTCTTTCCTCGTAGGCATTGAGTGTAGGTTGAATTTTATCCTGACAGCCAAATGCTGAGCTGACTGTGAGCAGCGCCTGCATGCCCACAGTTCTGAGCTCTGGGAAATCTGAGCTGTGAATGAATAAAAATGCAAAGGCAAGACATTTTTGTTATTCCTAGAGCAAATCCAAGTAGTTTAGATGAGATACCATGGCAAAGCAAACATCGTCTTCATTTGAATCCCAGTCTAAGGGCAGCTCCTGGATCCAATGGGAACACATCTGCTGCAGGTTGTGCTTGGGCATCCCTGTCCTAAAGGAAGCCAAATATCTGTTTGGAGAGAACTGAAATAAGCTCTGTCCCTGATGTCACTGTGGGGACGCACACGGAACAGGGGCTGTCACCAGCTGTGAGCTGGTGGCACTGTTCACTGTCACAGTTATCAGTGAGAGGGAAGATTTCAGGGTGTTGTGACTAATGTTTTCCAAACTGAGCTTCCCAAGAATCCTGCTTTATTTTTGTTTTCTTTTTCTCTTTTTATTTTTTTTTCCTGAGGCTGATTAAGTGTGAAAGAAATTTGGAAAATTTCTTTCCATCCCAGCCTCAGAGATCTTATATATCAAAGAAACATGGTTGGAATAGCTATGGAGGGGGTTAGGAGGATGCTGACATGGTCAGGGAATATATAGAATATGTGGGATGCACACCTTGGGTAAGGTGACCTGAAATAAAAAGTAGGGAAGAAGTAGGACTTAGTTGGAGGTTCAAAGGTAGGGTGGAAGTCCAAGGTTTTCAAAAGCAAGCAGCATTTGTAGGGGATCATCACAGAGTTATAGATTGGTTTGGGTTGGAAGGGACCTTAAAGATCACCTAGGTCCAACTCCCTCACCATGGGCAACACCTTCCACTAGATAAGATTGTATGGGATTTCTTCCTGTTGTCTCCATATAAATGGAGTTATGGATGCTCAGACGAACAAAATTTTGGCAAAGAGATTTCTATCACAGTCCAAGCCACAAATATATTTCAGGGAAAAGGTAGAACATTGCTGTTTTGTTTTCTGGGTGTTTTTTTTTCAATAATAATTTCCCAGAAAATATGATGAATTTTCAGTAATTTTTCCAAATGTTTTCGTGAAAGCTTCAAAATTTTTGTGGGTTTTTATCCTCCCATCTTAATCTTCACCCAGCTTAAGAGACACTAGCATTTTTGATGGAGCTCTCACTCAAGTATGTTTGCAGGAAGTCAACCCACGAAGAACTATTGCGAAGAAAAATTCCTTGGACAGCTCTATGCATGGAATTACTCAAAACCCCACCACAAAATACTGAAAAATCCGCTGAAATTTGGAAAAAAAAGGAGTCTGAAGGATCATGAAGAAATAAGTATCTACTGTCCCACAAGAAAAAAGATTCTATGTCTGCGAGTCAGAAAGATTTGCATCATAATATATTCTGACAGGGAACAAAGAAAATAAATGAAAAGTGTTGCCAAATCCATCTTCTGCACATCCACATGGAAATTCAGCCCTTCTTTCAGGAGTTGTTTTTGTTTCCCATGTTCTGTGATGGGTCTCAGGGGCCTTGGTCAACATGGCCCTCGTCTTCAAGGACATGGAAATGGGATGTGACACTTCCACTGTGGCTCCTACCCGGCCATGGGGATGGGGCAGAAAAAGATTGGGGTGTTTTCCAGATGCAGATGGGATTGGAAAGCATCTATGTGTGAGGAATGCATGACCCTCCCCAACTCTTACTTAATATATCCACCACACTTTGGGGTTTAAAATGAAACTTCCTCACCTTTTCGCTGTTATCGTGGGCTTTCTATATATGCTTTTTAATATTGCATTGCACCACTTATATCGAAACCAGATCATAAAGAATTCTCCTTGGCCCATTTTTTTTTTATAACTCTTTGTGAATTTCAAAGAGTTAAGGATTACTCTGGGGGGGGGGGGGAAGAAAAAAGGTACTTGCAGCCTTCATCTAAAACAGATAAATTTCTGTCACCAAAATGGACTAAAATAAATAAATAAATAAATAAAACACAATTTAACCCAGACAAGACATATGGATATGATAGCCGCGCTGAGCCCTTGTGATGTATCTTGTGTGCGTAAAATGCACATAATGCTGAATAAAATGTGATTTTCACACAAATGCCATATTTATATGTTTACATGGAACTTATAAAACATTTAAGGGTCTCTTCTAAGACAAAATGCTTGTGTATCCAGTCATGTCTTCATACAGACCTATATTTACTGGACATCCTGTTTATTTGCTCTGCAAAGTTCCCTTGTGCAGGACAAACAAGGGAAGAAAAGAAATGGAAACCCTTCCAGGAGCTGAGCCATCTCCATTTCTTCGGATTTGTATTCCTACTTTGAAGCATCAGAGCTTTGTGTGTCTTTAACTGAACTAGGGGCTTTAGAATCATAGAATATCCCAAACTGGATGGGACCCATAAGGATCATGAAGCCCAACTCCATCAAGTCCCAGCAGGAGAAACCATTCTCCTTGAGCCGTTGAAAAACAGCCAGGAAAAGTGCTTTTAGTCCATGTCACAGCCTGTCTGAGTTGCAGCCATCAGTGTTCGCGTCAGAAAAGTGTGGAAAACAATTCCCAATATATATTTTACCATTGAAATGCCAAAAAGATTTGGAAATATCAAAAGAAAAAAAATACATTTTACTTGAATTGTATTTTACCCAAATCTCTGAAATCTGAGTAGTGATTCATATCCCCAGCTGGTGTAAATCAGCAATGAGCAGAGAGGAGCCATGTTAATTACCGTTCTAATTAACCACACTAATTTATGTCTGCCAACACAGACACCTTTTTGGTGCACCAGTGCCAGAGCCACCAGCAACTCCAGTTCATGTGCTCTCCTGGGAGAAGGCCACCAAGGATGGGCCTGCTTGGGACACAGCAGGGATTTCCAGGTAAGGCAGCTGCTTCACTTCTCTTTTGACCTGGAGGCAGCTCATGTCTGGTCACAATATTCAGTAGAATATTTTGCTGGGATATTTAGATGCTGGTTTGTGCTTTTCCAAATTACTGGGTGTTATCTGCTATCCCCACAAGAACTCTGTAGTGATTATTATTTTTTTTGTTGATTGTGGCAGCAGCACATTCTCTGTGACTGTAAAGCATTGTGGAGCATTTACTCCTTATTTCTTCAGTCCCTTTGGAGTGATGTCTGGAGATGGTACCTCAGTAATAAGCAACATGTGCAGTGTGAGGCTCAGGTGCGAGGAGGGAACCTTGGTTTTGAAAAGCCCTGGCATAGCTTGGTCTGTTTGGACAGACCTGGTGGCTCGGACAGTCCAACAACATCCATATGCAATGATTTTTCTTGATTCACAATGTTGAAACTAAAAACCTCTTGGCTTTAAACTTTAAGCCTCTGCATACATTCCCCTGAGAATGAGCGTTTCTGGCAAACTATAAGTTCTTAAATATCACTTCTCCAATTACATTCTCACAGGTTAGTATTTATGCAGGCCTGGCTTTTCCAATCCACAGAGCTGGTACTGGGCTGAGGCTTAATGCATTACAGGTGGCTGGTGGTGCTTTGGGCTGTCTGACCAAACTGGTTCCAGATGGCCACACAGTATGAGTAATAACATCAGCTCATTAAGTTGCAAGGTTTCAACTACAATCACAGAATTATCAATGAAATAAAAGCTAACGGCGTATCAGCTGCACCCTAAGCCATAAATAGGATTTACAGCGAAACAAAAACCTTGTTTTGAACCCAGATCTCTCATCATTTCAATGCTGGGTGTCCACATAATGGGTTTATTCACTAGCAAAAACAGCAAAAAATCTGCCCCACCCTCTCCAAAACATGCTACTGAAGCTGCCCTGAGAGCTTCTGATTTTGGAAAAGCTTTGGCTTGGGGTCATTGAGAATGCAAAGCAGTATTTATCTGTGATGACTTAGGAAACAACTGGAATGAGCCTAGTTCTCAGATCAGAGATAAGCATCAGGAAGGCTCATTACCTCGAGTTTCATCGTGGTTGTAAACGTTGTTCTTTGTGCAAATTTTTGTCTGTCTTGTGTTGTGTACAGAGCATGGCTCCTGCAGTGTGCACAGGTGGCTCCTGCTAATTTATAGCCTGTATCAGCAGTGGTTTGTTAGTCTAGATGACTTTTCTGTTCAGAATCTCCATGGGGAAACATTTCCCCAAGCTCTCAGGGTATCTGGGGTGCTCAGGGTCCCTGATCTTGGCTAGCAAGGGGTGGATTTTGCATTAAAATAAAGTAAAAATAATAGAGAAACATAGATAAGTTAAATAATGGTTCTTTGAAATTTCATAGACCTCGAGTCAAGTAGGAGGTGGTAGTATACAAATACAGCAGTTGAAGTAATCCTTTTCTAAATTCTGCTGGACTCTCTGACTTTTGGTTGACTTGTTAAAACTCCTGTCACCAATCCCAGACACTTCAATGCAGCAGACAGAGCATTAGGAGCCTGATCAGCCCCACTGGTTTCACTGGGGTTTCTCATGATGTGAAGGGCGTGTGTGTCTGCAAAAATCCAGCCAGGCCAGAGCGTGGGCTGTGGTGTGGAGCAAAGCTCCTCTGCCATGGCATGGGCTGGGTGATGCTGATGCAGTGCTGGGGGAATTGCAGAGGGAGCTCACAGTCCCTCTTGCCTTCTCTTTCATTGTGGTAAATCTGACCCGTCTGCCAGGAAGTCAGGACTTCATTAGTAGTAAAAACCTAAATAACTTAAAGAAAAAAAGAAGTGCATTAAAGATATAGTGTCACGTGGTTTGAAGGAAAGGTATCTTGCATCTTGTGGTATAAATTATGCCAGAGGACTAAATAGGGAATGTTTCCAATAAAACCACAAGGTATTCTTCTGTGCTCCTCCATTCCAGGCATCCAGAAAAACAGTATATTAGAAGCATGAGGCTATCTTGCTGGGTATAGTAGAAAGCCATGTCTTGTGAAGTCTGAGGAAGAAAATGAGTTTCCCAAGTTTGTGGGAAGCCTGAAGAAGCTATGTATGACCCTGGTTTGGTCCTAGAGGTCCTGATTGTGGTTAAAGCCTGGATCTAGTCCCCTGAGTCATGCTGATAATCAGTGCAATGATCTGCTTTGTTACTACTCCACGTGAATAAGAGACTCAAAATCACGTCCTTGATAATTAGAGATGGGTTTTTTTAGATTTATCCTACCTGCTCAGCCTCCCCAGCTGCAATTCTGTTACAAGTGTAAGCAAAATTTCCATCCACTTCTACCCCAAGGGCCATTTACAGCAGCAACAGCATCATGTGTGGGTCATGCAATAGTTCAAGTATTATGGTGTTAGGGAAGATGAGTACATCTAGTGCCCTCCTATTTGGGATTTAATTATCAACATAACTAATCCTGTAGGTAGCTCTCCCTCCATCCTGTAACTCTGAGGGTCTTGCAGATGTGCAGTGTCACTGCTTCCAGATGTTGCCGGCCTTTTCAGAGCACTGGGCACCAGCCCAAGGAGGGATTTGGTATCGGGAAATTCTGGCACCAGCTCTGTTTCCAGCAATGTGTACAAGGAGGAAATTATTGTGTGTGAGTGTAATGCAGAGACACCACTACAGGCTGAGCTTGAGTCCCTGGGCAGGCACAGTATTGATCAAAAGTCAAGGCTGTGGACAAAAGCAGCGTGGTGATAGAGTGAGGTGAGGTTTCTCTGTCTCAGGCCACTGTTATCCTTTGTGTCTTTTGAATTATAGGCCTCCAACATCACTCTTCCATGAGAAGCAGGTTTTCAGCAAGATGTTTGATGTTACTGTGAGTTCTCAGGGTTGTACTGGCACATTCTGCTTTAGACACATTATTTGGGCCAATCAATGTGCAAGTCACAGGGTGCTGTCACCACAGGGTGATCCTGCCTGTGTTAAGACCTGTGCTCCCTGTGCATACACAGCAGCAATGGAAAGAGCAGAGAGCAACCCAGGAGTCCCAAACCAAGGCAAACCTCTTGGGTGCTTCCATGGGGGCTTGGGTGATCAGTTATGTATGGGATGAGTGTGCTGAGCTGGGAGCTGCCTTGCACCAGTCAGTGTGAAACGGCACAAGGCTATATCCAGGCAGAACTTCATAGCACAAACGTCCATCCTGGTTTTTGGGTGGGTTTGGGGAGTTTTGAGGGTAGAATATGCCCTAGAAGAAGAAGAACAACCTCTGAATGTAGCTCACCTCCTGCCGCAGGGGTCTGCTGGCCACATCTCCAGCTTTTTTTTGGGAGAGACTGCTACCCGTTTCTCCTACTAATGTGCACCCCAAGGTCCTGCAAGGAAGCTTTAGATGATGTGACTTCCTCTTCTGCAGGGTTAGCATCCCATTTTGGGTCTTTGCTCTGCATAACCAAAGTTTCGGGTCCAAGTGGGTGGTCTCCAGCCCATTCCTCTTGCTTGCTATAAATAGTGGGCACATGAGCTTGGGTCTCAGCACTGGCTGCCAGTGCCGAGCCCCAAGCTCACATGCCAAGCAGAGTGATGCTAAAGAAAGCCTGTGTGCAACATGAGGAATGCCAGACCTACCCACTGTCTCCAGATCCGTCTCCCCAGCCAGGCTCTGGATCTTATTTGGATGTGGAGAGATTTATAAGGCATTCTCTTAATTAGGGGCCCCTGTTTTGACTGAGAAAAGATGGGGAATGAAGAGACCTAACAGAGGCAGGGCTAAACAGTGGACTGAAAGGGAAGGCTGGGGAGATCAGTGGCATGTGCTGTAAAGAAGTAGGGGCAATAAAATACGCCAATAAAAATGATGTGTACTTCTGTGGCCTCATCTAAGGATGGGGAACAACAGTGTGTCCCTTCTAAGGGCAAACAAAAGAAACCCCTCCATATGTAAGCAATTATTGGAAACACATGGGAGAGGTGGACAGGGCAGACAAATCCAAAAGCCTTGTGATATTGCACAGAAGAGTGAGGCTCATGTAAAGCCTGGGACATCATATATTTCACAGCTCACAATGTACAGAGACTTTGGCCTCCTCCAAAAGCTGCAACTGGGAAGGCTCCTCTCATTTTGGCCTCAGGGCCTGTGCACAGATGGCTAAAGCTCGGGCAGGACTGCTGATTTGAAGCAGTTGACATGCTGCTGGGGAGAGCTGAAGCCCTGCTTGGCTTTGCTGTGCCCTTTCCTTTACAAAGCACTTGCAGCTGGTCTGTGCCACAGCAGCACTTAGCTGGGGTGCTGGGAGCAGTACAGCTGTGTGCTGCTGCACTAACTGTGGGGAATCCGTGCTTTTGTTTGATTTGAAGTGTGGACTTGTCATTATTGCCTTTAAATTTTCTGTCAGTGTAGTGAGAGGATGATATTCACTGCTGGGGTAGGAGTCCCAGAAGCATTGCAACCAGTCTTCCACCCCTGCACCAAGAACAAACAGCATCAAGGTTAATGGTTGGACTCGATCTTATAGGTCTTTTCTAACCTTAACGATTTTATGGTTCTATTTTGGTATGTTCCCATCACCTCAAGGACTGTGAGATGGTCTAGATGTTCCTGAGATGTGCTACCTGGCTATGTGCTGCTGCTCTGAAGGCCACAGTAGGCTGGAATCCAAAGTATTATCCAGCTCCTGTGCAGAGCTGGTGTGCCTTGGACCACTCAATGCTCTGAAGAAGGGAGAGATCCTCTTTGCTGAGATCCAGCCCCATACTGTACCAGATCATCTCAACTGAGAACATTTGAGCTTGGCAACTGATCTGAGACAGTTTTATGAGCTGCTTCACGTCCACTTGCAAAGAACATGCTGTGAACTCCATGCATGTCATCACTTCACTGATTTGGATGCATTGAACTTGTCTCTATTGCTCCAATAGTCCAGTCAGCCACCTCTTTCTCAAGTGCTGAAGCTCCAATCTGTCTAGCAGTGCCCTAAATCAGGCTAATAGGTGGGTTGCTGCTTCCAAATGTCTCATGTCACAAATTCAGGGATGTTACCCCCATGTTATGTAGAGAACTGCCTTGTATAGAAGTCAAAATTATGCCACTTTCCCACTAGAGACTGGGCTGTGGTGCCTAGAGATCATAACATTGACTTGGTTTCCCCAGCAGCAACCAGATGACCTTCTGCTTTTTAGTGTTAATAGGAGGAGCAAAGATTTGGAGAAATTGACTTTTAAAACTATAAATACCCTCCCTGTGCCTGTTTCCTGTAAAGTCTTGGACATCACTGCTCTGTGCTGCCATAGTCTCTTGCTTTGCATCCACTGTAATACAAGTTCTCTGCTTGTCTCTAGCCTTGCAGTCTGAGGTGGACTGCAGGACTGGGAAAGAACAAGCTTCCAAGTGGGGCTTTAAGCCTTGCGTAAAGACTGCCTCATTTTCTAATGGACAACTTCAGATTTTTTCATTCAGGTTGAACTGTGACAGGAGCTGATATGACTGTGAAATGCATCATTCCTTTGTGGACTATAACAAGTGATTCTGCGTTGTAAGAAACAAAAGAGAGGAAAGGACCCTTAACTCCTGAATATGCCATGCTCATGAATGTTAACATGATTGTGGGGTTGTTTTTTCACTGAGCAGGCAGATGTTTTAGTGCTCTGAGGATCACCTTTGCTGCAAAGGGTGGTGCTTACACCTCTGAGGGCAATGGTATGTTCAAGCTCAGTAAATATGTTCTGCTCCACCTCACTGTGCACTGAAAGCAAAAACTGCTCTTGAGTTTCATCACAGAAGGGCAACTTTGCCAATATAAAGAAGAACTTGTTCAGGGTCTGCTTTCATCTCTGTGCATTATCAGAACTACTAAAATGAGTAAAGAGCTCTTTAAGCCTCATTGGACAGTGACACTAAAAATACCCCACCACCTCACTCAATCCCAAGCCCCAAACAACTGAAAAACAAAAGCCAGCCCCAAACCCTAAGCCCTGGAAAACCCTGTGGTATCCATCACTGCCATGTATAATCACAGTTAGAAATCCAAATGAAGTCTGCAGCCTGTCAGCTCTGCAGACAGATTTGGTGGTGATATGAGCAAAGCCAACATTTAAAAATGACTGAATTCTCATTATAAAGATACATGATCCTCCTTCTCATTGAGAACAGTTGGGCTTTGCTTCCAGTGGAGAGCCAAGCCATTTATTTTATAGCTCCATTGTACACTGCACTGGGAATTGTTCCCACAGATAGAGGTTTCTAGCATGTTTTCCCTATGTACTTTGTTCCACATGCACTGTGCCCTTTGCACATGCTGAGGGCTCTCACATGAATTACACTTTGCCTGATTTGGTTGGATGGGTTTCCTACATTTGTGTCCTATAAATTGGCATGGTGATGTATTTATTTTGGTAATCAACCAGTTCTTTGTAAATCTGTGAGCTTAATCCTCCAAGAGAGGGAAATAAAAGGCTCAGTCTCTGCATCTAACAATGAAGATAAATACCTTTATTTTCATAACTTTTGGACATCTTTTTTTCATGGCATCCAGCCAAATCATGAGCTCCTTGCTCAGGCAAGAACACACAGATGTCATTAAGTTCCTCACCAGGCTTGTTAGGGCATGGAAAAACTCTTAAGAGGAAGGATGGTCTCATGGCTTTGCCATTGAGCAAGAATTTAGTTCAACAGGGCTGAGCTCTTGCTTCTGCTGTATATTTCCAATGTGACCTTGCATGACCCTCTCTCTCTACATCTGCTCCCCTGAAATCTCCTGCTGTTGAGCATATAAATCTCCTTGGTGCAGAGGCCCTCTTACTGTGGGTCGATTCGTGCAGGAATTTTGGCCATGAGGCGTTGCAGAGGCAAGTACAGGCACTAGAACAGCAATGGGCTTTTGGCTCTGCCTGCAGATCAGAAGTGGCTCTTCCTTGCTCTGAGATGATGGGATGTAAGCCAGAAGTCACCTCAGCCTGTTAATGCACAGCTATGCCCATAATAATTAACGTCGCTCTCACCTTATTAGTGCAGGTGCTGTAGCAATCAATTTGGATGTATCGGTTGTGGTGCTCCTTGTGCTGAAGGTGGCTCACAGCTGGGTGCACATGGTCCTGGGGCCCAAGCTGAAGGAACAAGGGTGACTGTTGTGGGATCTTCTGTCCTCTTCTGGCAGCTCATCCCTTCCCAGGCACTCCAGTATCATCCCTCATCTGCTGATCAGTAGTACTTTGGTCACCTCTCGGTGAGACTGGTTGTGCAAGCATCAAGGTTTCACTCCTGTCTGGAGGTGCTGGGAAGATCTCCCTGCCTTCCCTGCAGCATTTTAGGTAGTACTGGGAATACAGCTATCAAGGCTGAGTGAGCAAGACAGTGCCTGAGCATGAAGGAGCAGGGTGGTGTGTAAGGACCTGGCCCCTGCACGGAGTGACCCTTACGGGGGAAGCTGGCCAGGCTGGCGGGGAGCACCGGCTTGGGTCAGCTGGCTTGTCAGGAGGGTGTCTAATACGTCAGACACACGGCTTGATGTGGTGCTATTGACTGCAGCCTGATAAGGATCTCCATGTGCTTCCTCTCACCCTCCATTTTCCCCCCAGCTGGAGGGAAAACTTCACCTCCTCGTCCAGCAGGAGGATGAGGGACAGTGCAGCCCCACTCCACTGCCGTCCAGGGCTGGAGCCTGCTGCAGAGAGAAATGTACACAACTGCTCCTTGGCAGGGTTCCCCTCCACACACACAACCACGTTTGTTCTTCTAATATCCCTACGAGTGAGAGCATGGGCTGCAAACTTTTACTTGGGGAGAGATTCCTCATCCATGTAAAGGGTTTGCTTAATGGAAGGAAGTAATAGGGTGTGTGCTGGCTAAGCTTTGCAGTACAGGACCAGGGGGATGCAATCCAGAGTCTGGGTGCATAATGTGCCCGTGGGGACATGGGGAGACTCTTGGGGATGGCCCTGTGCAGGGCTAAGAGTGGGACTTCATGATCCTTTGTGGCTCCTTTCCAGCTCAGCATGTTCTGTGAAGAGCCCTTCCCTGGCCTTGGATGGTTGTGCTAAGAGTGAGATGGGATTAGGGTGTAGGCCTATGACAAGCAGACTACAGCCTCTTTAGTCCTTTCTTTTCCCTGACCTGGCTGAAGGTGTTCGTCAAGCCCAAATATCTCCCTGACTCTCTTATGTTTCATTGGATAACTAGACAATAACAAACCCTTGGACACTTGACCTATGGCCACCACCATCTTGGCTGTAGCACATGTACTCGTTCTCTGGGAGCAAAGTTCACACGCCACTAAAACCCACCCATTTCTCTATGCCTCTTTACAGTATCTGCTTCTCCCAAAGCACCCTTTTGTGAACAATTTTAAAATTAGAGTAAAATTGGGGGAGATATTTACAGAAAAGCAAAAGTTTCCAAAATTACTGTTTCCATAAGTCAATTAGTAATGTTCTTTTCCCTTCACAATAAATAATGATAATGCTCCATTTTTTTTTGTACTAGCCTTTACAGTGAAAGCAATATGTTGACCATAAATATTCAAGCTGGTTAATTCCTATAAAATTCTGTTAGCAGAATCAAATGATTTTACTACCCCATGTCAAATTAATGGCTGGGTGTCAACCCGTGTCACTTCCTGCTTGAAAAATGACCAGGACACTAAGAGGATTTTATTTATGCTTTCCTGCCTGATGATCAAAAATAGTAAAATTGAACACTGAGGGTGGGGAAAAGTAAGTCTCATAAATACCATCACCATCACATCTCTTTGGAGTAAGCCCATGGTGATGCCCACACAGTGGGACTTGAGTATGTTTCCTGGATGCATGTTTGATTCTGTTTTTCCTTTTATGACTGGTTGCCATGGGAAGGCAATTAGGATGTATGGCCATAAAATCAGCTCTGGTCCTTAGCTGATTGCCTGATTTGATGAGATGGGTGGTACTGTGGGACATGCCCCAAAACACATTGCCTCTTTTGAAATAAGTTGTCTGAAATTCCTCTTCCTAACCCATATTTAGATAATGGCAAAGGCCAAAAGGAAAAGAGTAGTTGGCCTTCTGGCTGCCGCCTGCATTAAATTCCCTCAAATTGAAAGAATAACTTCTGTAGTCTCATGCTATTGGTCTTATATGTGTCAATGTTGGTCTGAGAAGGTGCTTTGTCTTGGTGCCCAGGTGGCACCTTGATGGGATGCCAATTGTAATCTATTAATTTAACTGATTATTAGTGGCTAATAACTTGATTATTAGTGGCTAATTGTTTTATGGTGACACATGAAAAGTACAGAGGCTCTGTAGAGGTGTATGGTCAACTGCAGGACAGACTGGAAAGAGTTCACTGTCTTTGATCCAAGTTTTTGAACAAAACACCAAGGAACTCCATATGATGGTTTGGATAGAACAGAATAAGAAAACAAGGAAAAAGAAACTACTCTCTCCTGTGATTTTTGGTGCTGTAACATCCTTGTGAAAAATACACCATCAATACACAGTGACCTCTTGTGCAAAGGAACAAAGGACCAGGTAAGCCTGTCCCACTGAAAGGTTCATTTAGAAGTCAGCTGGAGACAGTGGCCTGGATGAATTTGCCTCTCTGCTTTCCCCCATCCAGCCCATGCAAGCCAATGGAAACAGCAGCTGCCAAGCACACCACACCTCTCAGCCTGCAATAACAATCAGGGATCAGCTCACCTCTGGCCCACAGTGAGTGTCTGGAGAAATCTTTTTGCTGCCAATTGCCCCACGTTCAAGCCTATTCTCTTTGGCTTGACCCATAGCTGAGGATTTGGCTTTCAGTGCACCAGTGAAATGCAGCACCAAAGGCCAGGCGAGGACGTTGCGATCGGCAGCATGAAAGATAATCCTCTTTCTGAGTCAGCTCTCAGCCTCTCCAGCATTGCCAGCACTAGGACTGTTTCTCTTGCTGCCCTGGCTATAGTCATTCTTTCTGAGCCCAAATATTTCCACTGTATATTTTGGGAAGAATTGGAACGTTCCACTCAGTCTTCCAAAATCTGAGTATCGTTCTTCATGGCCCTCCCTAAGAGTCAGTCCTGGACATTCTGCAGATTATTTTTATCCATCCTAACTTGTCATAGCAGGATCAGTTGGGAATGGATCAAAAGGGAAATAGTCAATGCAATCTCATTATCCAGAAGTTGGGGCATACTGGACCTCTTGCAGCTCTTCTTTGACCGCCCTCCTGAATCTTCTTACAGAGACAACTAGGCTCTATGGAGGAATGGTATAGAGTCAGCACACACATGGGGTTTTATCTGGGAAGCAGGACTGGGTTCCCTGCCTGCCCAGTCAGACTCATTTAGTCTCTTCCCTATTTGGGCAAGACAGGATAACCTTTCTGTCATTCACTCCATCCCTTGGTTCACAGGTCCACATCATGGCCCACATAGACCCTGAGAATTCAAGATTTGATTTCTTCACAACTGTAGACCATGAGTCCTGAGAGGAAACTGCTCTGCTTGCATAATCTGATCCACAGAGCCAGAAAGAAAGAGAATGACAAATAAATAGGGAGGATGGGGTGTCCTTAGGGTGCAGAATGCTCTAATCAATATTCCAAACATCTTCTATGTTCCTTTAGTAAAGCCCTGGGCTCATAATTGGAGAGATTTTGACGTGCAAGACCCTTGTGGTCAAACCCCAGATGGCAACTAAGCCCCACCCAGCTTTTTACGCACTCCCCATGGTGGGATGGGGGAGAGAATTGGAACGGTAAGAACTCGTGGGCTAAGATGGAGATGGTTTAATAGCTAAAGCACAGCCATGTGTGCAAACAAAACAAACCAAGGAATTCATTCCCATGGGCGGGAAAGTGTTCAGCCATCTCCAGGAAAAGAGGGCTCCATCATGTGTAACAGTGACTCGGGAAGACAAACACTATCACTCTGAACATTCCATCTGCTTTTTTCAGCACAAATCCAAAACACAGCCCCATACCAACTCCCATGAAGAAAATTAACTCTACCCCAGCTAAAACCAGCACAACACTTCTTGCAAAGAATCTTTGCCATGTCTAGAATTTCCTGTAACTTGTTTTGATTTACTTCACAAACCTCTTCAGCCCAGATGTTCAGAGAAGCACAAGCTTTTGAGCCAAAGAATAACCAGTTTCCAACAAGTGGCCATGAGGTGCTGATATTCCTTTGCCACAGGACTGGCAGCATGGACCAAGCTTACATGGGAACCACAGCTGCAGGATATGGACATCTGAAAACACTGATAGAACATAAGAAAAAGAAAACAGTTCAGACACATGACCTCAGGGATAACATTTTTTAAAGATTTTATATGTATATTAATGCTGTTCCCTCTGATAAAGAACTTATTTAGGATTTGCTTAAACTGAAACCCCTTACCTATTGCTTTGAACTTCTGTATCTTCCTACACAAGGGGCGGTTTTGTCACCAGGCTAAATAAAGTCATGTAGTTAGAACACTTTGGCACCTGCTTGCACGTTTGCATCTGGGAAAAAAATATTTCTGATCACTCTCTCTCTTTCCTTGTGTGCAGCGAGTTTACAGAGCCAAAGCTACCCCTAGGGCTCACTTCTCATACTTGCTCTTGGAGCAATCTATTTCCAAACCACCAAGTGTCAGGATGGTTGGAGAGAGTGGAGCCTGACCAGCCATTCCTGGTCATAGTCTGCAAAAATTAAAGCACGACAAAGTATTCAGGAGGACACTTAATTATGTTACAAGGTGTGAGGAACTTGGAACCATAATATTGAGACTGCTTATAGAAAAGATTGTTGTGCCTCAAATTTTCCAGTGTGGCGAGCTTATAAAAAGTAAGCTTTTTATTTTATAATGTTTTAATATTATAATTATATTTTAACTCTCACTTTTAAACACATAAAAAGATGTAATGTTCTATAACCTTACTGAACTGGAAAATCTGAGGCATGCACATTTGGGGATGATGACAGTTTGATGCATGAATTTTTTTGGGTTGGTCAAATGCCCTTGTCAAAATTCCATAATTGCATCTTACCCATATGCAGGTTTTAACACTCAGTCCCATCAAAGTCTTATTCAAGACTTTAAAATAGACTTTAACTTATTCACAGAAGTTGCGTTGGTCTTACTGAGTTGATTCACCCAAGCTAACACTAATAATCACAGTAATAATAATAAAAAAGGATTCTTAACAGCATCATTGCGTTATTTCTGATTGCCCCCCCTGGGATTCATGTATGTTACAAAGGAAGCTGGTGTCACTCTGTTTTAAAGATAAAACACATCCAGCTTACCAGTGGGGATGTTAATTAGACTTTGGACATCCATGTTTAATCTTCTTGCTTTTATCATTTTCACATGTGAAACGTTTAAAAAAACGTGGAAGCAAATTAGATAAACATCTGCTCCAAGCTGGACTCATCCATCCAGCCCATAATTCAGCATGTGGGAAGGTTTCAGTGGTGAGTGTGGCTATGGAAAGGGCAGACAAAAATAGCATCATCTTCCCAGGGAGTCAGGTCAGGCTGCTGGCAGATGTTAATCAGTGTCTCCTCTCCTGCACTGCCTGCTAGAGGTGTGGTTCATCTTCACCACTTGCTTTAAGATGTTCCAAGCTGATTTTCCAGATAATTTCTCCCATCCAAGTAGGTTTCACTGTGAGGTTTGCCCTGGAGCAGCAAGACAGTGAATGAAGACAGCTTCTTGTCTCTCTGATCCAAGTTCAGTGACCCACCAAGTGCGGGTGGGCATGTGCAAGCCTTCAAAATGGGATGCCAAGCTGCAACATGCTCAGAGTGTAACCTTAGATGCTGCCAATGGAGGAGTTAATGTTTCCTTGCTGTCCTCCTGGATGGTAACCCATTCCCAAGTGTTTTATGTGCAACCCTTTCCTCTAATTACCTTAAAAGGTACTACTCAGCACAGGACTTCCCCGGGATGCTCCAATGTCCCTAATTCATGGTACAGAAATGTTGTGCAGGTGAGCTTGTGAGCAGGAGGGGTGCTGTGATGACATTTAACTGAAAAATGGAATGGCCTTTCCTGTGCAGGAGGCTCCCAGTGGTCTCTTCTGGATTTGAAATCTGAGAGGTACCTACATTCGACTAGTGCTTGCAGGGATGGAAAAACACCCCGTTATGCCTGGACTAGACTTCTGAAGCTCCAGCACTGGCTGGAGAATCAGGCCAGGTGGGATTTACCCCTTGCTCTTGCCAATGTGTAACCTGGCAGGGCTGATCCACTTGGACACAAATTCCTCCTCCTCTGGTGAAAGTAGGGAACCAGGAGAGCTGCAGCTCTCCCAGAAGCTCTCAATGGCATGTGTTACCTCAGGGCAAGTTGCATTCCCTGCTGTGAAAAGCTGTAAATTACACACCATCAACTGCCTGGAAATGGCTGGGCAAATATTTTGAAAGATGGAGAAACTTGGTAGAAACCACTGCTTTGTAAGTCACTTAGGATGGAAAAAGGTTAACCCAAAAGATCTCCCTGGAAAATGATTTGCTGGATATTATTCATCCTATCAGCATGGCTCCCTCTCTTTTTTCTCCCCTTTCTTATCTCCTTTCCTTTTTACACTTGCTATTCAAAGTCTGATGAAACCATAGTTTCCAAATTGATACCTTTTTCCTTTCAAGATTTCTACTGTCAATAATTACTTCAAAGGTGCAGAGAACTCACATGCCAACTTCTAGCCTAGAGCTTACTTTTACAGCTCTGTAATAAACCCTTTTTAAAAAAATGTTTGTAATGGCCGTGACGGTGGTACTTGACTATTGCAGTGCTTTCTGTCACCCCCGTAATGTTAAGTGCCAATAAATCACCTGCACTCTTATGGTGCCCTGTGATTATTTACAAAGCTGTTAGAGGAGTATTTTTGGTTTTATTGACCAAGGGGAACAAAAGCCGGGGCTTTTTCTTCTGCAGATTTCTTGGGATTTTTTTGAGTTTTCTTTGCACAGGGGAGTAGATAAATGCCACCTAAACCTCAAACTGGCCTCTTGTACCTGAGGTATGTAATGCTGCTATTTTTGGAGGTGCTTCACGAATGATCAAGCCCAGTTCAGAGCTGAGGCAGTGCAGCAGTTGCTTGGCCAATGAAGCCATGTGCACCACCTAACCTGTGCTTGGGGCTGAGCCTGCAGCCAAAAATAGGTTAGTAGGGAGGCAACAGCCTGCACTAAGATGTGGGCCATGAAGCAAAAGGGGGCTTTTCTGTTTGTAGTCACTGCTCAGAAGCATCCCAGCCCCTGCTTGTAGCAGAAGGAGATTTTTGGGCTCTGATTTCCTGGCCCATGTTAGGCTGGGCAGGGCACAGTGCTCACTTTTTTCTCTTACGACCCACTTCTGATCCTGCTTGGCATCTCAGGGTGTTTTACCAGGGCTTGTAGGATCAACCACCCCTGTTTTGCAAAGAGGATTTTTGCTATTTATTTTATTGAGTATTTCCAAAATTTCACCCACTGTTAAGGATTAAAAACATAAAACCATTAAATAAATCTATTCTTCATTCTTGTTTCCTGCATGTTGTCATCTCTGCACAAGAAGTTTCTGAAGACAACTCCCTTTTAAAGAGAGGGATGAAGAAGGGCAGAATTTGAGCTTGCAGTATGAACATAGTCTTGGTTTGAAGTTAATGCACGAAAACTAAACTGTTTTCTCAAAAAGAGTAAACATAGTAAGTTTTCCAACTGTGTCAATAACCCCAGGACAAAATGGATTTTCAGGCAGCAATGGATCATACAGGAAAGGTTTAGCTGTTGGTAATTAAAAGTCAGTATTAGAAGTAAAAGGCCAATTGGCCCCAAAAGCCATCTGCCTCCTTCCAGAGAGTGTTTTGAAGATCCTTCCCACAAACTGTGTTAGGAGCTGCTGCCTCTGAGTGTATCACCTGGTTGGAATTTTTCACGGAGCTTGAATTTATTAGAAAACAGCTCCAGTCAAGCAGAACTGTGCAAATTAAATTGGATTTACATGACAAGGTGGAGCCCAAGCACAGCAGCTAGGAAATGCCTAATGAAAGTAAAAGACAAACCAAAAGGGATCAGGGATGAAGGCTGCTCTGTGTAAACAGCATCTGAAAAAAAAAGGAAAAAACGTTTGACAAATAGTGCAATAAAATTAAAATTCCCGCCTCAGCTGCCCTGGGGGTTTCAAAAGGAGACAGTGAGAGAGAGTGGGATATTAGAGGAAATAAACAGATTTCAGCATATAATAAGTAGGAGGCTGGAATATTATTGTAGGATAAAGTGTTCTGAGATGGAGTGAGCTGACCCAGAACATGTTCCTCTTGTGAGGAAGGTGAAGACTTGATCTTCAACCCCAGTGAAACCTGGAGGACTCAGTCTATTGGCCTCAGTAAGCTCTGGGAGAAGCGTGACTTCCTAGCAGACATTAGGAGCTTCACATTTTCTCCCCTTTAAGATATACGTCTGTCGGCTTGTACCACTGCCTATTATCTTATCAAAACATGGTTTCTTCATCAGTAATGTGTATGTTTCATCTGAATCTGTAAATAGTGAATTGCTTCCATATGCCAGATATTTCACTGGAGAGACCCTCCACTTTGGGAATGTCATTACTGCCCAAAATAATCTTCTGCAAGTCATAATGTAAACTTGAAGTTATTGCAATTTATTAGCCATCACAATTTGCCAGGAAAATGGAATCAAGAGCGTATCAGGGAAAGTAACTCAATTGCAAAATGAACATGCCCTCGACTGCAGTCTGAGCCCATTAATATCGACTTTCCAAATCCAAAGAGTGATTTCCTCTTGTGCCTGTACAATAACGCTGTGCAGCATGCTTTGTCCTGAAGGGAGCAACAGGATTTTGTGGAATATATGGAAGGGAATTGGTTTTCTGGTTTATTACTTAAAGCTGATCCTTACTGTCAACATTTGTGATGAGTAAACCTCATGAAATAACATGGCCAGAGGCTTAATCTGGTGCCACTGTGATTTGCAAGGATATATTGGAGAGGACATGACTGTGGCCACATGAGGGACCAATGAGGTTCCTTTGGCAGGAGTGCAGAGCGCTGCTCTTAAAAATGAAGGGATCTGCTCACAGAGATAGTGTGCTGCCATTGACAGAGCTTGGGAGAGGGCATGGAGGAAATGTGGTAGAAAGAAAGTCATGAAAGAAGTGCTAAATGTGCCATTTCCTGCTGGAGTCATTCGGCTTATGAGAAATCCTCCCTCTTGCATCCTACTGTTTGGAGTGTGGATTTGGGAGGTGAGAAATGGCTCTTTATTAGTAACACTTTGATTCCCCTGATCCCGGTGGGCTCGGTGGGCTCCTTGCTGGGATTTCCTCCAGCTAAATGCTGATGTGAGCAGCTTCCAAGTCTATTTGTATAGAAATATCAACATGTAGCATATCCAACAACTGGCTGTGTAGGGACAACTTATCTCAGAGCCCTGGCCCTGACTCCTCACACAGATGGTAATGCTGTATCCCTTCAGATGGAGCTAGTCTTTAAAGATACTGAGGTCCTTCAGCATTGGCCAGAGATGTGCCCAGGATTGTCCCCATGTAATGGACAGGGTGGCTTGGCCTGGCTCTGGTGCACAGTGATGCTGGGCAACCGCATGAGCCTTAGACATTAGTCAGTCCCAGATGATGCCATGAGAAACTTTAGAAGCTCCAGTATGTGGGTTCATGTCAGATGTCTGAGAGTAGTTGTGTAGCTGACCTGAGAGTTGTCAGCAAAGCTGTTATGTTGGTTTTGTCTAAAATTCACCTGTCCATCCTGGTGCAAAGAACAACCCCTTTGGCTGATGTAAACATATCTCTCTCTGAGGAGAGCCATAAAGCATTTGTCCCTTCATGGCACTCATTTACCTGGCAAGGACACCCCTTCTGATGTGGTATTGGCATTTCTGAGCCACTTGCCCTGGGGAAAGCTGTAGTTATGGGTGAGAGGATCAGAGAAGAAGGACAGACCAAACAGGTCTCAAACGAGGTTGTTTTCGGGGAAGCACAAGACTCATCATTCCCTGAGAGCCTGGGCTCTCCTCTGGACTGGTGATGATGGATGCAAACTGGGTGTGGAATAGTTGCGTTCCCCAGTTGTCGTCATACCAAACGGAAACATAGCATAGCCTCACCCTATAAAGCCCACTTTTAGACATCAGTTGCTGAATTATTTTGGTAGGAGAATAAAAGTCTAAAACCACTCCACTCCTTTAGAATTTGCTTGGTAGATGTTTTGCCCACCTGCCCTGTGGTTTCTTTAGCATTGCAAGTGCTATACTGCTGTCCAGGCCACCTTGGACATGGGAGGAGCAGGTCAGAGGCTTAGCCTAAAGCAGACTGCATCCTTACAGCTCCTACATTGTGGTGGAGTGGCAGCTCACTTCTGTAGGACTTACATATCATCCACAGGGGATAGGAGAGCCATCAAGGTTTGCTTCAGTGTGGACTCAAGCTGGGTTTCAACAGATCTTTTTCTTCCTTTTTTTAAATTTTTTTTTTACCTTTCTCCTAAAAAATGAGTATAAACTTTTGTTCCACTCTCCTTGGATTTAATGGCAGGCTTTTTTCCATTAATTTCTATGAGGTTACAGGTATTTGTGTGTGTTTCCACCAGCTAGTACCCAAGTGTAACTGCTGAGCTAGTCTGAAAAAAATGGCTTCTTACAGAGAAAAGAAAAATGGAGTTCTGCTGGAAAAGCTTTTGTTTAGCAGTGGCTGGAAAAGGTTGTTCTGGGACTGATTTAAAGAGCACTGGGTAATCTTATGCACATACCCTCAGGGCAGCCATAAGTTTAGTGATGAAAATGTCTGCATGCTTTACACAGCTCCACTCAGGGACTGGGGGAGAGACAGCAGTGCTGGAACAACACACAGAGCCCCATGTGGACCGTGTCATTGCCAAGGGGACAGGATATTCTCCAGGGGGAGCAAAGACAAGCCATGTGGGTACTTGAGGCAGGCAGGACGAAGCATCAGTGCAAACTGCAGTACTAACTCCATCCCAGTGCCCCAGAGAACTTCCTGGTGGGAGATGTAGTCCCTCCCCAGCCAATGCCAGGGAGAACAACTTCCCCTCTGCACATGATTCTAATTTACATAATTGGCTTACTAATTACAGCACAGAAGGAATGAGGGCTTGGAAGAGATGGTGGCTGCTTTTTTGTGATGTTGGTGCTTGATGTGGCTGCCTTTTTTTGCTGTAGTTTTGCGTGTGTGTGTGACATAAGTAGCCTTAAAAATACAAAGGATTGGGTGGGAGGAAAAAGAGAATGGAAATGCTAAATCTTTTACTAAGCAAGATATCATAATAATCCTGGCAATTAACTATGGGAGAGCTCCAGAGATGTATTTCTTTTCTGCCATACATTTGTTTTCAGTATAACTGAGAGAGGAGAAACCTTCCCACTTGCTGTGCAGCAGCCATGCCCAAGGGGGCTTGGTTATAACTAATTCCAGAACAGGGTGTCCCTTCTGGGGTCTCTGTGTGCTTTGTCCATAAAACTTGCAACCCCCTCCTCTAAGACTGACATTAAAAAAATGGAAAATACACTCCAAAGGCTTGTCTGGTGAATGGGGCTCTTTGTTCTGGAACACTGTCACCCAAGAGTGAGCCCTATGGGAAGATTTATAGCAAGATTCCAAGCTGCTAATGAAGGAAGGCTTCTTTGACTAGTCAGGTGGTAAAGCATTACAGCACAGCAGCCCAAGTTCAAGGAAGAGGAAGCTAAGGATGGCTGTGAGCCCATGGTTATGTGCATGAGCATTTGGGTATTGCTGTATTGTTTGTGCTGCTTAGAGTTGCTGCAGCTGAGGGAAGACGTTTTGCCAAAACTACAGGGTTTGGCCATGGGGTCCTGGGGTTTGGCCGTTTCTAAAGCAACCTCTGGTTTTCTGGAGGCAGCTCTAGTTTGCACTGGCTCGCTGAGGTCCCTGAAGAGCCCTTGTGTCGTTGAGGGCTGTGGGACTGCAGCACCATATAGCTCTGCTCTCCTTGCTCTCATGGTCACAATCTACGCAATTTCTGCTTCTTTCATTCCTGAACCGTCTGGATGTTTTGCTTATGTCCAAAGCTGCCTAAATCAAAGAAGGTGCGTCCCAAGGTGTTGGATTTTGGTGTGAAGAGGGACCATTGATTCTGCAGAGTCTCCTGGAAGGAGTCAAAGCCTGGAAGCAGTGAAAGCAATAAAGGGCAGTGTTGGAGTTGAGATTAAGAGCCACCACAGGCAGGTGAGATAAAGCCAAGGGATATGGTCAGGCTTCTCTGTTTAGTGCAGCTAATCTAGTTATCCTTTGCAAGTAAGTCAGGCTGGGACCTCAGTTTTCTCTTCTGCTCTGTCAGTAAATAGCTACATGGGAGTAAGAACGGTTGTTATCTTTGTTGTAGAGTTTGGGGGTTGAGGCAAAGACATACTGGCTGATTTATCAATGGAGAGAAAGCTTTGTCGTGCTTAAGATCAAGCAGAAAGGCTGTAAAGCTGCTGGGATATGAGACTACATTCCTGTTTCAATCTAGTTCCAAACAGGCTTCACCCTCTGGAAGAGTTTTCTTGCGTTTTGTTAATTCTCTATCATGCAGGAAGGCAGGTTTATGGCATGTGTTCACCCTATAGTGCTTACAGTGCTAATGAATTTGAGTAGTTAATCAATTTAGTGTGAGCTCTTCTAACGTAAGAAAATATATATCAAACCATCCAATTTCTGCTTACTCCTTGCAGAATGTTTTCTATCCTGTCAGTCTAAACACTGGAAGTATTTTAAACAGATGTAGGCCATCAGTTTCTATAAACATAGTAATTGCTTGGCACCACCGATGCTTACATTGAAAGATGCAGATTTCCAGGATCTGCACAGACACCAGCCACACTTTCTGAAACACAATTTACATCCCGTTAGAGGCCTGTAACCTTCCTCCTGTAAAACTCGCTGTAGCCTGGTGCCTGGCACCAAACAAGGGCTGTTATCCCTGCAGCTTTATACAGCTCCATGCTGCAGGCTCAGCCATTTTAGCCTCCTGGCTCGGCAGGATTTGATAGGAGGATGTGATTTGGATTCCACCCCAAAAGCTCTTTGTTCTCATTACCGTACTGCAAACTAGATGCAACTTTACCGGCACCTCGAGTTGCTCAGGGATTTTCAGGAGAAAATAATGCAGTGGGCCTCCCTGTGCTCGGTTCAGTCATTTACTCACAACTTTCTGTGAACTTTGATCCATGGGCAATGGCGAAGCTGATGTCCACAGTGCCATCCCTGTGAAGCAGAGGAGGCGTGGTCCTCAGCTCGCCCTCACATAAAAGTGATGAATTGAGCTGAAGTGGGGAGAGGGGTTGAAAGGAAAGGATGGGTAATATTCATGCTAATAAATCTAGTGCAGCAATTAACATCGCCTTTAAAAATGTGTGTTATCAGCACAAATGGAAATACAGACAAGAGCAGCAGCCAAGTGCTGCTCTGTGTTTATAACCAAACAGGATGGACTCAGCATTAGCTGTGGACTTCTGGCCAAGCCCATGACTCTCCTGGACTGGGGTGAACAGCTCTTCCCAATCCGTCTTTCATCTTGCGGTCATCTGCAGCTTAGTTGTTTGCACTCCGTATTTGCCTGCAACGTGGTGGTTGGTGATTGCCCATATCCTGGGTCCTTGTTGTAGTATTTCTGTTGTTGATGATTCCTTCCATTAGCCCTAACTGGGAAGGTTAAAATTGGACACCTTTGCACTGCAGACTAATGGTAGTGAGTGGTCTGAAGATGTAAAGCAATTCAGGGCTTTGCCCTGCATCATTCCTGTCTAAAGAAAGACAGCCCTATGTGTAGTCTCCTCCTGTTAAGAAATAGTAAGTGCCAACAAAAAATGAGACTTTGCTGATAGCATATGTTCAAGTCACAGGCTCATTTCTTAATATACTTTGGCTCCAGCCTCTAGCTGAGAAGCCAGATTGCTAAAGCACCAGAAGTGTGGATAAATGTACAGTCAGGGCATTGCGTAATTTTTACCTCAGTGTGACATACGGAGGAAGCTGTGAATATCACCACAGACCAAAGAAAGCAACTGCTGCTCTCCTCTCTGACCCTCTGGAACATGCGTTTCAGGTCACTCTTCTACCACTATCAATTCCTTGTCTGTTTGATGTTGGGAAAGGTGTTGTCCAGATTTTGAAGCACAAAGGAAGCATTTCCCACTCGATGGAGACACAGAGGGTAGAGTACCAGATAAGTATTCATCTCCAGAAGGTAATGAAGGTGATGACACCTCCAGGTGTCTACTTAAGGTGTCTAAGTTTGCTGTCTGGTTTAAACTGCTCAACAGCTCCTCTACCAAGGGAAGAAAGAAAGGTTACTCTGTAGGGCTCTTCCCTGCACATGAAGTTAATTCCAGCTCTAAGATGCTCACAGAAAGAAAGATCTCTACAGAGATTATAATGAGATTGAAGGCAGATCAGCTACCTATAAGCAATTTAGTTGCTTATACGATTAAAGTTGTCTGGGGCAAATGTTCATTTTCTTTTGCTCCCAGTGACAAACATTTCTAGGGCATCTGGGAGCATCTCCATGGTGCAAGGAACAGGTCTCAGCAACAATAAAAAAGGGGCCCTTTTTCCCCCAGGGTACTGAACTTTGCCCAGAAAGCTTCCAAGACTCTACAAGGAAATCTAAAGCTGGAGCAAAAGGTTAGAGTTATTGGAAGTGGTTTGTGATTGTGGTCAAAAGAGTTTGCTCTTCCATCTGCGCACAAGGGTCTTATTCTAGGAATTTTTGCTCATGTCACTAGGAATTCAGCCCAAAATAGTCTCTCTGGGTCAGAGAAGAAGAAAGAGCATAGCTCAGGAGTCAGAAATGCAAGAACTTGGCCTGAGACAGAGTTTTGCACTCTCTGAGCAGGGCATAATCTGATGTCAAGCTTTCCCCAAGTCATATTCCTAAATGGGAAGGAGCCCAAAATGATCACATGTTGAACGCCTGTTCAAAGACAACTGGCTCTTACTGCCAAACTAACTGCATGAGGAGGTCTGCTCTTGGAAAATTCACTGCTGCCCACATGCTGATCTTCCTCCAGAGAACAGGCATTTCTCAATAGTAGTTGGGCCAATCTTTTCAAACTCAGTGTTTGAGGAGTCATTGTCTCTGCCCTTATCTCCATCTGCACTGGGGTCAGGAGCTCTGCAGCTGGTGCTCTATTACTCAGCTGTCCCTTCCCTTTCAACAAAGGTGGGTGTCAGTAAACTTTTCTGAAGGTGTGGAAATTTCCTTCTGGTGGCTTCTGGCAGGAGGTCAACAGAGAAAAAGAAGTCTGGCTCGAGTATGTCTGCTTTGACTGCGAGCTGAGCACACTTCTGGGTTTGGGGTAACATAACAAACATGAACATGGGAAAAATACTTGTCCCTCCTGTTCTTTTACTGCACTTGATGGGTTTTAAAATATATAGAATTTCCTCTCTCTGAATGAAGCATACCTGGAATTTCTTACTACAGAAGTTAGACTGAATTCTTGGTTAAACAAGTCCTCTAAAGAAAATGCAGCAGGGTTTCAGGCATCTACACGCTTACCATCATTTCAATTTTTCTTAACTATATCTTGCCTCGGTTTCTCAAGTGATGTTCACGTTTCTAAAGATATGCAGGTTTTGTCCCTTAGGTAGCAGGCAAAGGTCAGTTCTGTAAACTGTAATTATTTGGTTCAGACAAGCACATCAACAGGCAGTGGCCCCTCCAGGGTAGACCTGAATTTCTTGGATTACTCAGATTTGGCTATGAAACTCTTCAGTGCTCCAGCAGAAGTCAGTGATCAGATCTTCTACTGGTATGCAAGAACCATCCAACCCAGTATCTCAACAGTTACATAAATATTTTAAAATTAAGAAAACAAGTTAATTCATCCATTCTAACCTCTTTAGAAGGTAGTTTCATGGTTTCATGAGCATGATTTGCCTATTTTTCCTAGTGAGAGCAGCCCACCAGCCAGAGCAGCAGTGATGCCTCGTTCCAGCATCACCAAAACATGAGACAGTCCACATCAAAATCTGAATGCCAAGACTGGCCTCTGCCAAACTGTAGGCTGGGGTCCAAACATCAGTAGCAGTTATTTAGGAAAGGTTTATGCCAAGATACGGTTTAGAAAAGCCTGCAGTGTTTCCACCCTGGTAGACAGGGACCAGAGCACACTCCCAGCTGCTGCTCTTCAGCACATTTCCAGCTCCTTGTAAACCAACTGCTGAGCCCTTCACAGCCTGCCTGGTTGGCAGCTGGCTGGGTTGGGTTTAAGTCTTTCTCAAATCATCAGCAGATCCCACTTCCCACCCTTGTACAGCAAAACAACATCTTTTCCCTGCTGCCAAAAATTTTTCCTATGGTCATGCAGAAATATTTCCACCTGCAAAAAGAAAAAGAAAACGAAACATCAGAAGTCACTATCTGTGAGGTTTTCAGGGTTGCAAAGTCACTTTCCTGATGCTGCAAGGCCCACGCCTTGGGAAGAATAGTCTCTTTTCAGCCACTGACATTTCGTTGAAAGTGGATGGAGCAGTGGCAAAGCCCTTCTGTTTGGTGCAGGCTCTTGATCCATGACTCTTTCACCATTCCCAGTAACCCAAGATCCAACAAGGGCTCCTTTGACATCATTTGGGACTGAGCTGGAGCAGGGCTGGGCAAAGTCTTTCCCTTCAAATGGTAGGAGGAAAGGTGTTTATGGGAACGCCTGGGTGCTTGTGGGCATCTCCAGTCTGTGGGGAAGTCACTGAGCAGTCAATTCAATTATTTTTAATGAACTGGGCCAAAGCTGATTGTGTTATTTTGTAACATATTAGTTTGGAAAGCAGTGAAGTTATTTGGCATCCTTCCCTGGCCATCACAGGGACCCCTTTGTGCTTTCCTTTTCCCCACTTTTCTCTCGTGTGTATAGCTGGCTCCCACATCTCCACTTGCTGACGCTGATTGATTGCATTAATATCACTGTAAATATTACATAATCTCCGCTTACAATGCTAGAAGGAACTGATGAGTTTTACTTTGCCAAGAGTTTTCAGGCTAGAAAATAATAATTAAAAAAAATAAATTGAAAAAATAAAATCTTTCTTCTTTTTCTCCCCCATATTTTTTTTGCCACATGCATTTGCCATTGGTCCTGTTGGCTGCAGACCAAGACAAGGCTGTTTGTGGCCATTGCTTCAGTGGGACAGTGAAAGAGAGGTGAGCATGGCAGCCAACTGTCCCTGGTCTCAGGAGAGGTGATGGGAAGAGGGACTATTGAAGGATGTCGGAGATGGGGGTATTGAAGGACATGCTACATTTCTTACAGAGAAAAGTAGGTTTCAGAAAACAGGGTTCAAGTGAGATAAGGGAGGTTTATACCCCATCCTAGCACTGTGAGCCACTGGAAGTATGGTTATTGAGGTGTGGTACCCTGTTCTCTCTATTAGTAGCTGATTTTAAGTCAGTGTACTGTATATTTGAGTTCACCCCATTTAGGATTTAAAGACCCTGGTTTCACTTTACTGTAGACGGGACAGCTCTCCCAGGGTCTTTCTGAAACATGGGCTAGGGGGGGCTGCTCTGCTGTGGGGAGGGAAGGAGGAAAGGCTCCCCTGCCCTCTGAGGAGCCCTGCAGAATGGTCCTTCTCACCCTGCTTAGGGAAGGTGGGAGGGGAGATGTGACTTCTCCCTCTCCAGCACCCGTCCAGGGTCATTTGACCTCATACATGTAACACATCCTCCATCCTGACCCTCGTTCAGGCCAGTTCTGTTTCTTTTCTTTGTCTCCCTGCTGGAGACAAATCTATATCAGGTTGCATTTTGAAGCAGGCGCACTCTTCTCAGACTCCATAGAAAATCCATTTATCATATCAGCCAGAGAATCAGAGATAAAAATTATCTTGGAAATCTAAACATAGATTCTAATCTAAGGTACAGCAGCATCTGTTTCCCATTACTTTTTATTACTTGCAAGATTCGAGCGGCATTACTCCTGCGGTGAGATATTTCTGAAAGTGGAGGGCTGCGCTTCCAAGAACGACGAGTCCCAGTGCTGATTGCTGCTCATCTCCCGGGGCTCATCTGCATGGGAATAGCTGATTACTCAGCGTGCAGCACTGCAAAGCCCATGTCCTGCACACGGGCAGGACCCCCAGGCAGCGAACTTGACTGACATCAGGGCTATGCTGACCTCAGCAGTATCAGCACTGTGGCTGGACTTCTTTCAGAGGGCTGCTCAGGGACGTTTTTCAGAGATATTTGCAATACCAGTCTGCCAGGCTTCACTGGTCCAAGCTAGCTGGGGAGAAGCAGTGATGTGGATACATGGACACAAAGCCATGACTTCAGGGTTCCTTTTCCAGCATAGCTCTTTCTGAGCTGTGCTTTGGGGACAATGAGCTCCACACGTGATCTTCCTAGAAGTGACTCAAACCTACCAGTACTTCTCATTGCATGAGGGCAAATCCTGCACAATGTGGTGCGTGGTGCAGCTTTTGGCTAAGCCATGGGACTGGCCACTTGAACAGCATAATGCAGCCAGCCTTTCCTGTACCCCAGGGAATGGCTTCAGGGCAGCCACATCTCAGGGACACCCCTGAACCCGCTGGGGGCCCTGAGGGCACTAACAGACCTTGATCTTGCCAATGTCTATCAGTATCTGAACAGAGGGTACCAAAAGGACAGAGCCAGGCTCTTCTCAGTGGTGCCAAGCAATAGGACAAGAGGCAACGGGCAGAAACTGAAGTACAGGGAGTTCCACCTGAATAGGAGGAAGATCTTCTTTACTGTGCAGGTGACCATGCACTGGAACAGATTGCCCAGAGAGGTTGTGCAGTCACTCTCACTGCAGATGTTCAAGTATCTGGACAGGACCCTGTGCAATGTAGTCTAGGACAACCCTGCTTGAGCAGGGCGTTTGGACCAAATGACCTACTGTGGTCCCTTCCAACCTGACCCATTCTGTGATTTCCCTGACCTGCCTCACCTAGGACTTTTGATGGTCCCCACTTGAGCTCAGCCTGAACTGCATTGCAGGATTTCCTGCCCTTTGCCCTGTTCCTGAGCTGCTGCTTGGTTTTTCCTGGATTTTCCTTTAGGGAGCAGCCCTGCTCTTGTGCTTCTCCCTGACGCCAGCAAGCTTGCCGTTGTGTGCAGTGCCTTGGGCACAGTGGAGGGGGTGTGCTGTGAACTGAGCCTTGCCCCGCCACTCGGAGACAAGTATGCAGCTCTGCAAACTACTGTTTGCCTCTTGAGACAAATTATGGCATACTGCAATAGTTGAGGAATAGCATAAGAGGAGTATGCAATGAATCATGATGCATATGCACACGAGGGGAAAAGTTCAACCTTCTGTTTGCCATTATCTGACTCTTGAAAGCTGAACTGCTCAATTCTTGCATTTTCTTAGTGGAGTTTATTTCTGTGGCATTTCCTAAGTCTTTCTGTCTGTCTCAAGGCAGGGGAAAGAGAGTGTGTTCCATCCTCAGAACTTTGCATTTGTTCTGGCTTGCATATAAAAATCAAATCAAAATTAAATAGGATAAGAAACATGTACCATGTAACTCTAGATCTCTGTATTTGCAGAGTTGAACTCCTTTCCTTGTCTTACCCAGCTGGGGCAGCTGTGGTGTGCCTGAGGCCTCACGTGCTGCTGCACATTCTGGCTGGGGTGAAGGCATGGGGACTTTGGAAACTGTGTTGGCTGTAAGAGGACATGTACCCTGCAGTGATAGTGCAGTGATGTTAAAAAAAAAGTCATGTGTTTCTGTTAGAGTCAGAATTGTCATGTTTTCTCACTGCATCAATGGAAATTGGTTTTCCCAGATAGAGGCAGAGAAAGTGAAGAGAAGAGATAGTTCCTCCCCACCAACTAACTCAAAGTTGACTTCACCTCTCAAGGCACCTGTTTTTCCCCAGTAATAACAACAAGAGCATGTACTGACCAATCTCCTAAATTATATCCCTCAGGGTATATGACTGAGCTTTCCAGGGTAGCCTGAAACCCCCCAAAATTACTATTACCAGTACAGGAAAATTAATCTTTAATTCAATTCATGGTCACTATGCATAAATAGTCCCAAAGAATTGTGGTAGCCAGGATGAGATACAAATCAGGGATTTGTTAGTCTCTACTAAATACGTCAGATTTTGTCAAGCTTCCAAACTGTCTAGTGGATATTTGTCCTTCCTCCGGCAAATGTTGAACATGCAAAGAGCAGGCCAAGAGGTTTCCAATCATCTCTTAATCATCTATGAGTACCCACATGGGAGAGGGTTTTTTTTGGGGGGGAAACAAAAGTATCTCCTTAATCTAGTGGAAAAGTGAGATCCCAAAATAATGAGGAAACAGAAGCTAAACACATTTAGAGTGGTGACAAGACATGGGTTTTCAAGAATGACACTAATTACACATTGAAACCCATTAACTTGGTGACTGGAGGAGTCTACATTCCTTCCTTCCTCCCCTTCACTGCCAAAACTCCTCCGGAGAGTGCAGGCTGAGCCGAGCGGGAGGTCAGTGCCGGGAGTGCTGCGACTCCTCCTCCCTGAGCTGGGAGGAGGAAGTGTGGTTATGCCAAACACCACCGCACCAGCTCATGATTATAAACTTTCTCTAGCTCAGCACTCCGGAGTGTTAACCCTGAAGCCTAAGGATATCCATTTCTACTTGAGAAGTACTTCAAGCCGATTTCTTGGGCAACAACATGTGCTTTTGTTGGGACTGGAACCACTAGGAGTAAAGTCGCCTCATTTCATCCTAGATCCCCTTCCTGTACCACCGTACTCTGCTCCACACAGCTTGCATGAGTTGCTTTTGTTACAGTTCTGTGGAGAAGCACATGTGGTTCACGTATCTAAAACTGCAACATGGATTACGTAGCAATGAAGAAAACTAAAAGAACCATTTCACTTGAGCCTGACCTGCCAAATTAAACTGACCAAAATAAAATGACATTTGCAGTGTTTAAACCAATCTGTTTTTTCTGCATATTGTCCCAGAAAAAAAAAAAAAAGAAAGAAAAGGCTCCCTCCCCTCATTAATTTCACAGTGATATTTGCCTTATTATTGTGTGCTCAAACTGGCTGTGTAGTTACCAAACTTAGAAAACTGTGCCACGTCTTATCTTTTTATTTAAAAAAACAACTTTGACTTTCTGAACTGGCTGCATGCAGCAGGGAAAGATCATTCTGGAGAACGGGGACCAAGGCCGAGCACTGTTCAGATACTAACGGACCACAAGCAGATGAGAGAAACTGGATAGGATTTTGCACAGTGTCTGAAAAACAGAGCCTAGACCTCAAAATGCTCCCAAAACACAGGGATGAGGATTGTCTGTGTGGGTTAATCCTGCCTGTCTATGCACTGGAGGAAATACTTCAGTATTCCCCCTGTGTCCACCCCCTTGGGAGCTGGAGGAGAATTTAGGTCAAAGTACAGAGCACTGTATTACCGGTATTAGCACTTATTAACCAGTTTGATTCTATTAAGGGAAACCTGCAGCGAAGAATGAGAATGGAGTTGGCCCTTTCCACAAGTGCCTTAACAGCTGGTGGCCTGAGAGCTGTTTTGATGAAATAAATCACCCTCATGGAAAAATCTCAAAAGCCACAGACTGTGGAAAGTTGACCAGATCTTTACTGGCAATATTTAGTGATGCTCTAAACAATGAGACAGTTGTTTTCCTATTACTTTCAAGACTGTGCCTGGAAAAACATGATACCCCTGAAGCTTGCTTGCCCTGAAAATTTTGGGATGCGTGGCACTGCTCAACCTGACTGCAGGATTCCTGGAGGGGCTTCTGCACTTGTAAAGAATTAGTGTATCCAATAATTAGCATGTTTGCCTTGACCTCAGTTGGAGATGGCAAGACAGGCAAGGGTGGAGGGTTTTTTTCCCTGGAGTCTGGCTTTTTCCAGCAAGCATCCTCCACAATCCTGCACCTGCTGTGAATTCCTGGGGAAAAAAAAAAAAAAAAAAAAAAAAAAAAAAAAGAGAAAAAAAAGAGTTGTTGCAACGCACAGCCTCTGCTGTAAAACCTGTGAAAAGTAAATACACAGGCAGGGCTGACTGAGCCCCTCAGATCCCAGTGGAATAGCTGCAAGGCATCAGCTCTCTTTGTGCCTGTGGCAGGATTTCCCCGTGGAACTCTCTGGCCTCTGGATGGCATTGCAGGGAGGCAAATCCAGTGTTTCCATCTGCTAAATCTATTTTGGATTATATCTTGAAGGAGGTGTGCTGGGAAAAACATTTCCTGGGGCAGATAGAGGCTGTGTCTGCACAGGCTGGGGAGAAGAGCTGGACAGAGGCACCACGTACACAGGTCGGGAGCTGGCCCTGTGGCTGCCCTGCATCTCCCCTGACCTGTCTGCTCAGACAGATGCAGCAAGTGAGCTATTCCTCAAGCTCCCAGACCATGGAGGCAGGGAGAAGGCATTGGAACTATTATTATTGATTGTTTCTAATCAAGCCGAGGTGGTTGAAAGAGTTTTGTTAAGTTTGTTTCTCCTGTTCTGGAGCCCCTTGAGCAAAGCGCGGTGGGGACTTTGCCGAGTTTTACAGCTGAAAGTAAGAGCTGAGGTGACTGGCTTGAGTACAGGTCATTGCAGATAATTTAGCAGATAACGAGTTTCTTTTCACCTTTTCACCTTGATCGCCTCCTTTTCACCTCTAACTTAAACTGCTTCCTCCACAGCCTGTCTTTGGGAAAACAAAACATACGGAGAAGAAACTAGGAGATAAGTGTAAATCAAAGTTCGTGTTGACAAGAAGAGATCTAATTTTCATTTACTGTTCTTGGGCAGTCCAGCCTGCAGGACTAGGTGTACTTTTGGAGGCTGAGAGTAAGGATAGGCAAAAGAAGTAATCTGGTCTAAGCTGCTGAGCTTGAAAATCCTTCTGCAGCAGTGAAAGGATGTTAAGGGCATACAAGAAAGGAGACCCTTCCTGTCTGGTTGTTGGTTCTGAGCTAGGCTTGACCTTTCCACAAATGCCTGCGTGCTACAGAGGAGCTTAATGCTGTCATTAAGTAGCAAAGAAGTAAAATAGAAGCAATCTGCCAAATTCTACCTAATGAGGTCTTTCTCTTTAATTGGGTGTTTATGGAAGTGGAAATGGTAGTTTAAATACTGCAGAAGATGTCAAATCAAGGAGAAGGTGCATGGGTGGCTGGTTGGGCTCCTCTTTTCCAGGCAGGCTGTCACAGACCTTTTTGGGTTACCCTGGATGAAGCACCCTCTGCGGTACTTTCCTGCTGCTGTTCCCGTTAGTGCTTTTCATAAAGCTCTGATGAGTGAGAGCCACAGGTCTCCTTGCTCAACTACTTGCTTGTTCTCCTAAGGAAAGCCTAATGACCTCCCAAGCACTCACTGGCATCTTTTCATAATCAGCAGAACACGGAATTCTATACGCATTTTCTTTCCCTACCCTATTGTTTCTCCTATTTACACTGATGTCCCATTTACACCTTTTAATGACACAAAGGATTAATCTATCACGTTTATACAACAGCTTTTGGCCATGGCCCCTTTGTTGTGGGTCAAGCAGAGAGCCTTTACTGAGATTTATTCCACTTTGTCGAGCAGAAGGATGAAAATAAGTTATTACAGTCAGAAAGTCCTGTTTACAGGGTAAAAAAATAGATCAAGAACAGCATGTAATGCAGTGACTGTGGGCTGTGGGAGAAAAGATGTAATTGTTGTCTGTGCTAAACACAAATCTAAACAGGATCACAAGTAATTAGCTATTTAATAGGTGACTAAAGTAAACACTGCAATTAAAAAGCCTATTAAAAATAATATTAAAAAAAAGAAACCTCACAAGAAATGCAGCTTTGTCCCGGACTGCCAGTCAACAAAATCAACAAACCATTAAGAAAAAAATGTCCATGCATGCCCAAATCACTAAAACACATAGTAATTACTTGGCACATATTATCTTCAAAGTTCTCTGCGTGTGCTAAGTAATTAATCCTCCCAACACCTCGGTGCGGTATGTGCAGCAGGCACTGTTAAAAAGCAAGTTTGTATTGCAGCCAGGTACAAATACCTTGTTGTGGGGCTCATTCTTGATAGAGGAAATGCCACTCTAAAGTCAATAACAGGGAGTGGAGGTGGTTATCTCTTCAATGGCACTCATTGTAACCCAGGGCTGCTTTTGTTTGGGGAGGAGGGGGAACTCAGGCACGAAGGAGTTGGTCGAGGCTGCAGGTCACCATGTTCTGTGATGACCAGAGTGGCTTCAGAGAAACCCCGTGAGCCTCTTGTCTTCATACCTCTGTCTGAACACCAGGTGTAACCTGGGGTCAGGTTAATCTGCCAGACCTGAAAACACTTTCCAACACAAGCTTTGAGTCAGCTGAGTTGGAGTTAATGACTTTCAGTTTAATTAGTTGTTTCGGGGCAGAAGGAAAAGGGAGCTCCCTCTTCTCCTCTGTAGTGTACATGTTCCACCAGCAGCTGGGAGAGAACTGGTATGACATAGATGCTATGACTTCATGTGCCTGTGGTGTTTTGAGCCCACTTTTATGGTCTCTGCCAAACAGAAGGCAGTTTTCTTCTCTGATCCTTTTGTCTGTTGCTCTGTGTGATGACTTTTTGCCACAAAAACAAAAGGTGGGGAAAAGATAAATAAAAACAGTAGATCAGAGTGGAGTAAAACACGAAGGAAGGAGAAATGAGAGTGCAGTGTTGGAGCACAGAAAACTCACATTAACAGCAAACCATGTCATAAAAACACATCTAAGTCTGAGCTCTGGAAGTGCCAACAGAAATAAAATACCTTACAGAGAGAAATCAAAGATGGTACCGTCAATCCACCCGTCTCCTGCTAAATGCAGCAAAGGGCTGTGTGGAGCTTGGCAGGTGCTGTGTGGAGCAAACCTTCCCATCTGGGAATGACTAATCCCACCCTGGCTCCTGTTAAGAGACATTTTGCAGCAGTGGTTAATTGGGCTGAGCAAAATAAACTTTCCCACAAAGAAGGCTGAGCTACAAATGGAAAACTACCTGTGCTGAGATTCATTCTGGTGTGGGAAGGAAGATGCTTTGCCAAATGAAAGAGAATGTTGAATGAAGGACTTGGTTTCCCTTTGATCAGAGGGGCACCTGTGTAGCAAGGAGAAAAATGGGAGTTTATGGATGGAGGAAAACAGAGGTTTATGGATATGCAGCTGGCAGAGAAGAGCATTTTCACCAAAACTGATGTTTTTGTAGTTCTAGTTGCAGGTGTGCTGGTGTGTATGAGGAAGATGAACATTGCTGTTATCTGGTACAGGTCAGTAGGGTTTGAATGACACCAAAATGTGGTTCCTCTTATTGGGAAGTTGTTGACCTTTATGAGCTGGACCCTAGTGCTGCAGCCAAGGTGCTGCTGAGTGATCCCTCTGCCACCTCTGGGCACAGCCTGTGGGTTGTCTCCTCCTACAGCCACAAATGCCCACAAAATAATTGCCTAAAAGAGATGTTGTCTTTTCCTTGCCTCAGACTCTTCCATAATCCTAATTCCTCAGTGTAGGATTTGGGACTGTGTTGTTTACGTTACTTTTCTTTTGATTCTACAGTGACATCTTCTATGGACCACAATGTTTCTCTCTCTTCATCTCCTCTCTACAGTATTCAAGGAAGGTGCTTTTTTCAATTTTTCTTCCCCCCCCCTTTTTTATTTTTTCTCTTTTTCCATTTTCCCCTTTTTCCTCCCACCCTCCTTCCTCCCTTTCTCTATATCTTTTTTCCTTTCCTCCAGATTTCCTTGCTTCTCAGCTCTCAGATGAACCTCAAGCCTGTCTCAGTCCTCTGGCTTGCTTTTGCTCAGCCTCCAGGCCTCTTGGTCAGGGAAAATTATGTTCTTGAGGATGAATCCCCATGAATAGGAACTCATCAGTGTTATTAGCCTGGTCATTTCTCTGTGGATTTTCCATTCGTCTGGGAATTAAAATGAAAACAAAGAAGGCAGAGTTTAGAAACTCAAATGGGTTTAGTAACACGTGAAACATTTCCCAAACCATCACGTCTTGCAGGCATAAGTCATGGAGTGTTTTTCATGTGTGCACAAGTCCTATCTTAAATCCAGAGTAAACTGCCAAATTGTTTCCCCATAGGACATGCTCCATGACGTACGTCAGCTGGGTCATCAGCATAGTCCATCCCTGCAAAACAGCACCTAAACACATGCTGCGGCTTAAACAAGGGACTTTAGCATGTGCTTTGAGATTATGTGCTATCCTGATTTATAAATGCTTCCCACAACTCTGATTAGAACCATGGAATGAGGCAGGTCTTTATCCTAAGATATATTGACCTGTCTATTTGGAGGTTTCCAGGGAATGTCACCTTCTCAATTCTCTCCTTTGTGCAATTAGAATTTCAGGCTTGGATGGAAGTGGTGTGTGTTTGCCTGAGGTGAGTCTTCTTTGAAGCTTTATCTGACAGCATCGTGTGGAAAAACTCCTGTTAACACTGAACAAAGCCTAAACTATTACTCCAGCAAATATTTAACATAAAATACCTGTTTATTTCTGTTCTTCCCAAGTAATTCAGTTTGGAGGGGATTTCATTGTGTTATTGTTCAGTGTCTCTTTTTCATGAGAATGTGTGCTCTGCCACACCAGTTACTTCTGAAAGGACATAGAGAACAAAAAATATGCAGAATAGGGGCATCCCTTCCAGAAGGTGATGGATTGCCCATCATTTATCTGCTGGATGCCCGCTGGTAGCCCAAACCCCAGGATGCCGTGGAGAAAAGGGTATCCAAAATCAATCATGGACATCAGCAACTAACTTGTGCTTTTTAGCATTTTTCAGAGCAAATGTCCCAAGCACAAGACTTTCTCTTCTGCACTGAAGGCAGTGGGAAGCAGCATTCCCAGCCTCTGCATGTGAGTTTCTCCTGTTTATCCCAGAGTGTCTCTGGGATTAGACCCTCTGCCATCCATCATCCGTTCAGAGATACAGATTTCACTAATGGCCACAGTGTAAATATTTACAGTAAACAGTTTTAACAGCTGACTTTTAGTAGCCACTGTGCATATAGAATTGCATAAACAGGAAGGACAATTATAGGGATGGAAAAACTGGCACAGGAAGGAAGGAGAAGTAAGAAACGAAAATGCTGAATCTCTACAGTATTAGTTAACACAAAAGTTTATTAACAATGACCCCTCTCTTCTGAAAACCCACAATACAGGCAAACACATAGAATTGTTTGGCCCTACAAAATAATATATAGTGCTGGAATTCACATGATGTTACCTTTTTGACCCAAGTGATTAGCCAGGATGTGGGGTCTCATGGCTTGTTTCCACTAGAAGTAGAAATTAATGATGGTCTCAAGTATTTCTTTAAGCAATCCTGTTTATTTCAAAGCTTGGGCAAAATCCTTGTTCCCTGAACTCATTAGAAATTAAATAGCAGGAGGCAGTTTCCTTGGGCAGTGGTCCAAGTGCCCTTTTCCAGCCAGCACTCAACCCAAAAAACTCACTTCATCAGTCTCATTTCAAGGTCATGCTTCATGTGCTTCTTCAGTTATCCTTGACTTTTCAGCTGCCTTCTCTCCTCGCTACTGTGATATTTCTCATGATGTTTTTACTACCTATTTCTCCCCTTTTCCCCTACTTCTTTCCTTTCCCTTCCCATTTTTCTCCCCTCCCCCCCGGAAAAACAACCCTGCATGAATTCCTTTGCTCCTTTAAAAGAAATTCAAATGCTTAGCCCTTTGCACCTGGTTAACTCATGCTATGTGCTTTAGGCAGTGGATCCTAAATTAGTTTAGACACCAATTCTTCCCCCCACGCACCAAAAATAGCTATTTTTTCTGCTTATTATTATCAATAAGTGGTTATTTGGCATCCCCCCCCCACACCTGACAGTGACTTTGTATCTTCAGCCATTGTCTCTTGACCTTTCCAGACGCCTGGTTTTTTTACTATTTTTTTTTCTTTTATTCTTGTATCCTCAAGGATCTTCCCGAGGGAAAGCCAGAATTTGTTCTGGTCTTTTAGCCAGGTTTTGCCTCTGAATGGGGTTTTGTTCCTATTTTCCACTTGAGCTGGTAAATCCCTGTCACCATGTAACACACAAAACGATGACAAATTCCTATGTGCTCTTTGTACCTACGCAGGCACATACTTTGGACCTCAGCAAGAAGATATATTGGCTCCCATTCCCCCCCCTCTGCCAGACTAACTCTTCCTTTCTATGTGTTTGTTTAACTAATCAGCACTAAGGCCACCTGCTCTTTGAAAGGCAGCAGCAGCATAAGGCACTAACAAAATAATTCAATATTTCAGTGGAAATCTATGTTCTGTAGAGTTTTTTCGGGCATAGCAGCGGAGTATTTACAAGGCTAATTTCAGCTATTCAAAGCATTTCAACAGGTTTTTAAAGGGGTGACCTACGAACTAGAACCAAGCAAGGCTTAATCTTGGGTTTATACATTCTGAGTGCCAAGAGCGCTCAGATACACACTCTGTATTCCCTTGCTTGGATCTATTTTATCTTGCAGAAGGAGGAAGGTTATTTGACTTGGAGCTGGGCAGATGTCTGACAAAATAATGTGAGCAAATGAAGACAGATGAAAAGTGGGGGCATAGAGGGAGAGAAAAGTGAATTTCTTTTCCTCTTGTGGAAAATCCAAACAGTCCAATACCTGCTGCAGTCCAGGTGACATTCATTTCCCTCATTTAAGTAACTGGGGAGACTGGGATTTTTATTTTATTTTATTTTTTTTTTTTTTGCGATTTTCTTGAAGCTTTTCTTTTCATCTGTATTTTGATTTTTTTTTTTTGGAACCACATGTCTTCCTGCTATATGGAAGAGAATCAGTAAGCCATCACCTCCACTTCCTAAACCACTTTTACCCCTGATTTTTATTTATTTTTTATTAAATGGATTTTTAAAAACCCACTGTAGCCTTAAAAAATGCAAAACAAACCAAAAAAAGTAGTAAAAAATTTAAGAATTCTTCTAATAATGCTGTGGGAAAGATATAGCCTGTGGTGACTGACTGGGGGAAAATCCTGCTGGGTCCCTCCAGGTCTTTCTTGGAGGACCATCAAAGGTGAATCATGGCAGCAGGAGGAAATAAGTATTTCTTTCTTCAGGACCATGTTTTACTGGGAGGCAGGCACCCAGCCCCACAGCCCGGTTTGATGTTGGTTTGCCCTGTAACCTCCTTCTGCCTCATGGACAACCTTGTTTGATAAGTGACTTTGGGCTATTTTGTCAGCTCTCTGCACCAGCCTTATGCACCTGTACATAAGGAGAGGGCAGTGGGACCAAAATTCTCTGATTTCCTTGGAAAAATGTTTGTACAATAGATGCCATGTAAAATCCGTACAAAGCAGTACCACAATGACTCCAGTCTGATGGACTTTGTTATTTCCCAGTAATTTGATTCTTTCTCCTAGGAAGAGATGGATGTCTTCAGCTCTGTTGGGTTCATATTCAATGGGAGACCCAAGCACACACAACCACAAACCTTAATCTTCAATTAGTGATCAGATCATTAAATAATTTCAGTCCATGTTGCCAAGGAAAACACCACAAAGATTGTTATCATAAACTGATTAATAAACTGTGAAAGAGAGATTTTTCCTGACACAGAGGAAAGATGGAAATATCTGAAGAGAGCAGGAGGGATAATGCAATTATGAAGAATTTGAAGCTACAACATAAATACCTGAATATACCCCCTGAATCAGCAATGCTCTCAAATATAGGTAATTTTAAACTCACAAAATGTGCCCATTAAATCACACACAGTAACTGTGTACTTAAAATTAGGCCTATGTGTGAGTTCCTTGCTGAGCTTGAGGCCAGATGAGGCACAGGTGTAAATGCTGTTGACATTTTATTCTCCACAAATTAGGTTCCAAATTGTTTTAACTTGCCTTTAACAAGTCTAACATACTTTGGGTTATTCTTGTCATTGTTATTGGTGTTTCCCTTCTCTGTTATTATTATTCACAATATTAATAATGCAATTCCTGGTCACATCTTGAGGCTTTAAGAAAGACAAAGAGCACTGGTAGAGACTGGTAGATCTCTCATGTTGTTATTACCCACATTTGATACTAAAATATACCCTTGATACAAAGGAATGGTCAAATCCCAAGGCTCACATGAACATTCACACCTCCCCAAAGATCATGGCTCACTAACACAGTTTTCCAGAGATCCCCAGCACATACTTATTCACGTGTATGTAACCTTCCTGGTATGCATCCAAAGAGAGAAATTTAGCAAGCTGCTCATTTGCTTTACAGCTGGTTAATGATGTTAATTGTGCTGCACCTGCTCACTCAGAGGGTTTATTTAAATCAATTGACCAAATCGATGCAAAAAAATGGAGTGGCTGGGTCTGCAGCTAATGTTAGTCCACTGATGCTGGCCAAGCATCCCCTAGAGCCTCTCTCCTCTCAGGGAGCTTTTGCAGTGACACTCCATAAACTGAGGATTTGGGGGAAATAATTTGAAGAAAAGGTACTGTTGTACTTCATAGTGCTCTTGTAGCCCTCTCTGACTGTCCTTCTCAGACAGGCAACCCTCCATCTGTCCTTCATACTCCATTGGTTCTGGAAGCAATGCTCCTACAAGCTGGACTGGGAGCAGCTGCTCCCAGCAGTTTCCCAGGGCAGTGCTGGCTTAAACAACCTCCTCCTCACTGTGCCACTCACCTTGTCCCCAACACCAGCCCTTGAAATGTCTGAAAGGCTGGTCAAGCACTGGAATAAGCTGCCCAGGGAAGTGGTGGAATGAGCATCCCTGGAAGTGTTCAAAAAGCATTCAGATGTGGCACTTGGGGACGTGGTTAGTGATAAGGGTAATGGTTGGACTTGATGATCCTAGAAGTTTTTTCCAACCTTAATGATTCTGGGATTCCCTGGGGTGGGAATGTGACCCAACAGCTGTCCCCAGCCCCCCATGCAAGGGACAGTGAGCAGAAGGCAGGAGGCATGTGTTTTGGCGGTTTTGGTTTTTTTTTTATTTTAATTGATCATTATAACTTTTTCATGTTTTTTTGTAACCTGAGAAATGGATACAGAAAGATCTGTGTGTAAATCCAGCTAAAATAAGCAGAGCTGGTATTTCACCATGGTATATCAAGTAGAGCAGGGGAAAAAAAGAAATAAAAAAAAGTGGTGAGATGTGTAACAAGGAAGCAAATTCCTGCCTTGACAACTAATATACAAGGATGAGGCCATAAAAATCACATCAGAAGATGGAAGAGGGCTATACCTTTGGAACAGAATTGAATCAGGTAACCTGTTGCTGTCTCAGTGAAAGGAAACCTTCTATTCCCAAAAGGCATGATTGGGTTTGAGACACTCCTTTTCCTTTTCATACTAGCGTTCCTTTCATTTCTTCCTTTCCTAAAAAAAAAAAAAAGGATATCTTCTGTCTTTCCTTGGGAGCACTTAGGGCTGTCCCAGCACTGCTGCTCTGTTGCATTCCCCACCTCAAGTGGCAGCTTCAAGGTCTCCAGAGGGTAACCAGAATGTGCCATATCATCTGGTTAGAAAACCACTAGCCATTTAATAAATACCTTGGCTTCTTCTGATTTTATCAATAATTTTGTTCACAAAGACCAATTGGCAATAGAAAAATACTTTTCTGTTTCTGCTCCAAAGTTCAGATAAACTCAGTGACAATATTCCTGTTTATTTTAATGGGAATTGTCTCAGACGCCATCCATGTGGATATTTTATCCTGTCTTTGTAAAGTTTGCAGGAAAAGAAAACTGTTCAATTTGTCTAGTTGCTCTTTAACAAATGGTTTTAGTGCTTTTAAAATTCTGCCTTTGGGATGTTCATGCATCACTGAACACCGTTAAAATAGAATTTGACATTGGTATTCACAGCAATCCTAAGAAAACTGCCTTTCTTTATAAGAAGGAAAAAACCTAACCCTAAAAGGAACATTAAACACATAAATAACATGAAACATGCCTGTTTCCACAATAATTTCAATGATTCATGTATTTGTTTTTAGTCCAGGGCTTTTAAGATAAAGATTCATCATATGAATTATTTTTTTAGGTAATGCACACTGTAAACATTTTATTTCGCCCCTCCCTCAAGATCCTTTTCTTTTTTTTTTTTTTTCTCCTGCGGAAAGCAAGATTTTTCCAAACTTTTTGTGAAAAAGTAATGATGACGGGAAGTTCTCTAATCTCTTGCCATTTACAAGTGAGTCCACGTGGAGCTTTTGGATGGAAAGTTGCAGCAGAAGGTTCCAAGAGCTGCAGGGCTCTCTAGCTCTGAACTGGGCTGAGTGTATGGAGATATATCCCAGGCAGCAAAATCCAGCTTTCCAGAGTAAGCTCTTTTTAAAAGATGTGTAGATGTGGCACTTGGGGACATGGTTTAGTGGTGGACTTGGCAGTGGTGGATTAATGGTTGGATTCAATGATCTCAAAGGTCTTTTCCAAACTGAATGATGCTCTGATTCTATGATTCTATTTTTTTCACTCTCATCCTTACCCTCTAATAAGACGTGGCAACCTTTTCTTGCCTGCGCATTCCTTACTACCTATGTAGCCATATCCCTCTGCGAGAGGTAGAGAAGGATTTGGCTGCTGTAGGACTGTGACAGGATCAGGGTGGCTCATACTGGTCTAACCCTGGAGACCATGCTCTGATTTTCCCTTTTCCCATATTCAGAGGTGTTTGTTTGGAGGGAGTGTGAAATTTGCATTTCAGCAGCCCAGACTTTAGTCCCTGGATTAACTCCTCTTACTCCTCCCTTAAAGAGAAGCTGTATCATCAGGACAGGGGCTTAGGGGTGAGGAATGAGTGTCCGTGACTTCTGATGATTTAACAGGGTGGTTTATTCCATTAATACATGATGTTTTGAGGCATGACCCTTGGGAGTCAATGGGAATGTTTCCAGTTGATTTCTATTAACTAAAAAAGCTTGTGTTGCATCCTTATTTCAGTTATATTTGTGGTATATTATTGATTGCCCCTTGAAGAACAGGCAGTCTCCTCTCTCAGGGTTAAGACCAAGCCTTGGAGGGATCAACTCTACCTCTAACAGTCACACTTTTTAGACAGTACAGGGTCAAGAAACCCCTTCCTACCTGCTGAAGTTTCCTCACCAAAACCACCAAGAAACATGGTTAAAGAATTACTCTCAAATATATGCATAAAATAAGAGATATATTAGATATCTCAGGAGGAACACCAGCCACAGGCTTGTGCTTGTGATGGTCTTCTCCATCTTCCACACGCTTCCTGCAAAGGGAAGTTGTTTCAGATCTCATGCTCCGAGTTTCCAGCTCTGTGGTGGTCACAGCTCTTCCTCACTGCTTCTCCTGTTTGTTTTTGTTTTTGTTTGTTTGTTTTTTTAATTTTTTAAACTTTTCAAGACTAAACCTCCTTTATCAATATGGGAAGTGGGTTTTTTATAGTCTATACACCACTGAGGAGATACAAAATCAGCTGTGTTCAGGTCTCAGATTTACTGTAATAAAAATTATACAGAGGCAAAAGCAATTAATGAATATTGAATATCAAATATGGACTCACTTCTAGAACATTTTGAGCATTTTTGCTTTGGAACAAATACGCCACTTGAGTTAAAATGTGAAAGGCTTGCAGGAGTTTTTTTTTCACAGAGAGGGTTGCTGCTGTGTGGAAATACTGTCTATTATGCCACATAGTAAAGCACATTTTTTTCCTCTTTTGCAAAAAAGTGGTCACAAGCCAGCTTTCTTATTTATCCAACTCATATCCTTCCCCAGGGAAAGGAGTGCAGATTTAGTAATCTTTAAGAAAAAAGATTGCCAATACAGATGCAATTGTTTCTCGCAAAAGCACATTAAAAAGACAACATTCAGCGCTTCCAAAAGGCAAAACAAAGCTGGATGTAAAATAATTCTGAGAGGAATTTGTGGTATGTAACAAGGAATGAGTCTATGCCTGCTGAAAGGATAGATCATTTAAGTTCAATGAGACTTATTTCTCTAGAAGTTAGATATCCTGTGTCACATAACTCAGAATGCCCCATGGGAGCAGCTGTAGGTGGGGAATGGACTCCTGGGTGATGTGTTTATGCACAGGCTCAACGGGAATCAAAGCTTTTCCAAGTGGAGAGTTGTTTGCGTGCTTAAGACATCATCTAGAGTTGCCCAGCTGGGCTGGTGGGACACTCTATGTACAGCCAAGAAAACATGGATTGAATACTGGGACACTAACCCATAAACAAAAGAGGGATCCAGGAGTCCTGTGCATAGGACTTGGCAACTTCAGCTCTTTGATGATAACAGAAGAGGGACAACTCAGATTCTAGCTCAGTTACAGATTTAACCACACCTCCACATTCCCAACCCTGCAATGTTCTGGCTAAATTGTATTAATTTTAGTATAAACAGGACATGTTTCATATTCATGCATGACTCTGGCTGAGGTTGCTGTCCTGAACCCGGGCCGTGACAGATGAACATCTCCGCTTTAGCCTTGTTTTTGTTTTGCTGGTTCTGCTTACAGCAAACAACCGTGTCTGAGAAGCCTGGGGTCTGTGGGATCAACTGTTTAATCAGCTGTAGCAAGAATGTAATTGTCTTTGTTGTTAACCACTCAGCTATGAAAAGCGTGAATAGTATATGTACATTTGGAAGCACTACACGAGTGGTTTTGTCCCTGCTTTGCTCCCTCCTACTGGTCAAATGCTCAAAATAAGTTAAATATTTTGGAAGTCAAGCATTTTGCTGTTTTCTCTCCAAAGTCAGTGTTTTCAGTTCAAACAGATAATTGCATCTGTAATGGAGAGATGTTTTCCTCACTTGGCTCTGTTAACATCATAAAACACCTGCTAGGGCTGAGTTGCTTTCACCTCTGAAATGTTTGTTTCTCACCACTCTTTCAGTAATACAAATGTACCACAATAACTACAAAAGTTTTGCTTTAAATTTTTTGAAAAACTACCCTTCTTGGCACTAAAAAACACATATTCACTTCTGCTAGGTTTTGTTGGAATTTTTTTATCTTTTCCTTAGACTGTAAACATTTTTTTGAGCTTGCAAGTTAAAAGAAAAAATCCAGCAGAAAAAATCTAATGTAACTGTTAAGGTGCCAGAAGTGCAAATCTTCTGTTGCCATTATTTTGGTGTATACAGGATGTAGGATAAGCAGGTGGTTCCTCCTCCCAGGGCAGCAGTTTGGGATCCCTGAACAAGGCAGATTGGACTGCCCCTCTCTGCCCAAAAAACAGCTGGCTCTTTCAGCGGGCTCTTTCTGCATTTTAGGGATGCCCAGCACACAGCCCACTGCCCACACTGAGCAGGGGGATTGGGAAAGGGCACCCTTGTCCACCCAAGGCCACGTTACCCTGGGTGTGAGTATTCCATAAACCACGTAGGAGCAAACTCTGGTCCTGGATATTCCTGGGTACTGCAGTTTGGCTTAAGTGAGCTGAAAACGGCTCATGTGAGTGATTGCTTCACTCTGTTGAGTGACTGGATGTTGCAAGACCACTCAAGGTTTCAATTGTTTTCCTAGACGCTGGAATGTGTCTCTGGTCTGGGCGTTGACTCATTTCTCCCAGGAACCAGTGGCTTCTGGCTCTGGATGTCCAGAGCAGCTCCTGCACACCCGGGGGAGGAGGGTGCAGGGGCAGCCTGTGGGTACACGCCCTCTCTGGCACACAGAAATTGGGTGTTGCAATGCTCACATGTAGATTGCCAGGTTTTTAATGGAAAGTTAACGGATGGCTGACCTCAAAATGTGGGGGAACTACCTAAAGGGTTACATCACTCTACCACCCACAGGCGTTTCTCATGAACTTTTCCCGACTTCACCCAAACATCTCAGCTGTCATCTCCTCTGGATTTGGACAGGCATCAGCATTTGGGTTTGGTTTTAATGCCCTAGGAAAGGCATTTTTAAGGTGCTGCTGAATGTGAAGACAGGAGAGGTATCCGAGGATGCCAAGTGTGGCAGAGACATGCTTGAGCACCCTGTTCCTGAACTGAGCCCTCACTATGTTAGTGTTGATGTCAAGGAGCTGTTGATATTGAGGAGCTACTGGGTAGAAGAGAGTCTATCCCCTTTTTCCTCTCCATTGTCTCAGCTAACTCTTCCTTGAAAGAAGTCAGAGAGGAGCAAACCAGAGGATACTTTAAAATTGTTTTCAGTATCATCATCCCCACTTACAATTTTGAAACATCAGCCCAAGAAGTGAAGCATCCCTGTTTTCTATCTCATGCCCAGCAGCCCACTTTCCAACTCTCAGCTCCAATTTGAGGGGGAAAAAATGAAAAAAACAGAACTGATAAACATCTTGCCACATTGCATAACTGCTGCCCTCAGCACATTTTCCATGCTCCTGAGGGAGACAGGTTTTTCATTTTGATTTTATAGTTATGTCTCACTCTTTGGAGTGACAGCTCTATCACAAAATTCTCTACATCTCTATCACAAAACTCTTTATCTCTTGTTTTCAAAAGCTACAGCTGTTTATGTGTGTCTAGCTTTCAAGTTACTGTTGGTCCCCTGCCATGCTGGGGTGTCCCGAAGACACCAGCAGGAGAACAAGCTCTGGCTGTGAGGAGCTGGTGGGTGGTCTGCAGGGGAGCTGTGCCTTAGCCCCTCACATATGCTTGGGCAGCAAATGTCCTGAAAACCCCAGAAATGTGTTTTCCTTTCGTATGCAATCTCCAGGTAAAATCCGAGATCCCAGATGGGAGGCTTTGCCAAGGCAGACAGGCTGCTCCTTGCCTGCCTGCACTGGTGTACCCATCACAAACGCTCGGCTGTTTCCAACAGCCCAGAATTGACAGGGAAAACTCAGATATTTTGGCTTTTTTCCCTTCACTTTAGTGCATAGCAAACCGAAAAGGATCCATTTGCCCAACTTATCCATGTGGTGGAGGGGTGTGCAGAGGCAGCAAGGAAGGAACCATCTCTGTGTCACTTTGAAGCCGCTGCTGTTGTGCCGGAGTTTGTCTCTCCCTGCCCGCAAAATGTAACTTGAGCCTTCTCCATGAAACTTGCTCAATTTAAAGTTTACACAAATCATCTTGTTACTTCCAGTTTTCCTTGGCTCTTGCACGGTTTTATTTGTTTTTTAGCCCTTTTCTCAGAGGTGGTTTCTCAGCACCCAGCTGCCCCCTAATTCCAGGGCAGAGGGAGCCTCCAGGGATCAGGTTTCCCACCTGGAATATGCTCAGCAGACCACAGAGCCCCAGGGAAAGGAAAGGCCATGAAATGTGGAGGAACTGGGAGATGCTGACTTGGTTATCCAAGCAAAAGGGAGGTTGTGAGGGTGTTACAGTTCTGTAGCATTCTAAGAAGGGACAGTGCAGAGAGGTCACCTAATGTCCAGGTATAGCTTTACAATAAGAAAATTTAGGAGAAAAAAGGAAGATTTCTGACAACCAGAACTATGTGATTCTGAGCACTTAAGGAGGCATAAAAATCCTTTTGTTTTATAGAGATGTTAGATGGATTTATGAAAAGTGTTGTGTGATGAGGATAAGACTTGAGGATACACAGATCTGATCCTAAATGTCCCTTTGCCTGGAGACCAGGCATATGCACCTTTCTGGATTGTTTGCACTTCCAGGACCTCTTTGAGCCCTAATCCTCCCCCAGGGTGCCTGACTTTATATAGGTGCACACTATAAGATTATCCTTGCCCTGCTTTTGTGGAGTTACTTTTCCTGCTACTCCACTCACACACTATAATTTAAACCAATTTCTATTGGATTAATATGTACTGAAGATGACTTAATTTTCTTTCTTTTTTCTTTCAACCCCCTGCTAATTCCTCCCCTCAATTTTCATTTCCCAAGGCCATAGCTAGAGCAGTTTTTGTCATGATTATCACTCATCATAATTGAGTCAGCCTAATACATGATGTCATGATAAGAAATCAACTCTCTTAAGCTATTTTGTAGACAACTCATCTCAATAATTCCCCTGCCCTCAGCCTAACAATAACCTTATATCTTCTTGGCCTGTTTTTTTTTACTAGCATGATTGGTTTTGTCATGATGGTAGCAGTGCTTTGTGTGCCAGAAACATATTCCCAGAGCAGCTGTGATGAAAAACATAGTAGTGAATTTTGCAAGTCGTTATTAGTCATTTGGCAAAAATGAATGGCAGCTCAGGCTCGAAGTATGTTACCCAGATGATGCCCAGAAAACAACATCCAAGGCGTGTGCCAAGGACTTTCTTCTTCTCACATGGACACAACTGGCTTTCACTGAGGGAGGTCAGAATGACTCATGTCCTGCCAGAAAAAAGTTGGGACCCATTTCTGTGAAGAAACAGGAATGGAGGCAAAGCCTGATTCACAATGTCTAATTTTTCTTGGAAAAGTGCTTTTGAAAGCTTTCTTTGTTTTCAATTCAGATTCAGTGACCTGCCAGTGCCGAAACTGTTCTTTTCTCCTTGCTCCTTTCCTTAAATGCAGTTATTGCACATTTAGGGGTTACAAATCCACACTCCTGAGTTGCAGTTTCTCAAGTTCTTTTCACAATCCAGGATGGAGATTTTCCCATTCCCCTAGGCTTGCCCGTGTGATGCTCTGGCTGTGACTCTCTCAGCTCCATCCTTTCCACATCCTCTTCTCCCTTGCCACCCCAGACTCTGCAGCAGTCCTTTGCTGAGCACTACAGGAGAGGTGAGAGGCTGGTTGCAGCAACGAGTTCTCCAATTTCTGCTCCATTTTAACTGCACCATAGCAGTTTTTCCCTCTCCATCTTTGTGGCTGGAAAACATCTGAGGCTGTTTTCCTCATCAAAAAGTCTAGCTAGGTTGATTTTGACAGTTCTCATTTTACCTCTCCTCTCCCCAGCCTCTAAGGTGCTTCTCTGTTGCTTTTGCATCCCTTTTTACACACTTGGCAAGACTCCTACTATTTTGTCACTTTAAGATATCCATGTGGGTCAGGGAAGAGATCTTTCTCTTTTAGCAGGGTGGCATTTTTTTGCATTTCCTAGCAGAAATTCCGACCTCCTTCATCATAGGATTCACTGAGCCCTTCAGCCTCCCTGACTCCTCCAACTCCACATCCTTTCTGATACCGAAAGTCATAGTTTTACTTCAAGTGAGTCAATTGTGATCACACAATTTAAGGCTATTTGCTGAGTTAGAAATCACTTTTTCAGTGTTTAACCCAAATCAGGTCAGAAACAGCAACTCATGGGAAAGCCCATCCAGAAATAGCTGGGCTCCACCAAGATAGTAGAGTGATTTCTCCAACTTCCCACCAGGAAATCTCCATAAAGAGCACAATGCCTGGTAGCTTCCCTCTCTCTAACACCAAGCAGAGGTCATTGCCAAGGCCAAGTCTCAGTCAGACAGTCGGTGTCATAGCATCATATCTCAGCACAATTCTGTTCTGGACAGATGCTGATTGGTCCCTGGTGGATCTTGTTTTGTCGCATCAGCAACACAGCAGTGGCTTGTGATTTATCAGAGACTTCCACACCGTATCTCCTGCTGCTCTGCAGAAATCCTGTCAGAGAGTCTAAACCAACTTGTCTGATAATTTTAATGGCTTTTGTGGTCTTGATTGGGGAATGTGTCTCTTCAAGTGTAATGTTTCTTCCACTCCTGAAGGCCCTGTGTGAATTTCATGGACTAATTTGGCTCTTTAAATCCTCCCTTGTTGTGAGGATGTTGTGTGAGCTCACGGATGGTTGTGCTTTGTCTCGCCTTCCATAGAAACCTGCATTCTTTGTTCAGACCTCTCCAAAATCCACCTTTTATCCTCTGCCACTTTTGATTTGTTGGTGTTTCTTCTCCCACTAGTATTTTTTTTGAGACGGGTTTTAAATACAAGTGAAGTTTACATATATTACATTGTTTATAGCTGACATTTCTCCTTTAGTTTAGCTGGAAATTCTGCATCAGGGGTGGTCCTTCCTTCACTAAATCACCTTTTAATCTCCCATTGACCAGGAATCGCTGCCATTTTCCACCGAGTGCTATGTAGGCAGCTTGAGCTTGGCTTTGCTTGATGGCCAAGGGCCCAGGTAACCTACCCTTCTGCAAGTTCTCCTTCCAAAGAAATAAAACTCTACATTTCCAACCTGAGGAAAAAACCCACAACATCCAAACCCCCCTCCAAAAAAAACCCCAAAAACTACCAAACACAAAAACCCACTAAAAAGCCTGTGATCTCAGCAGATACGAGAAATTCCTCTGGGACAGATATTTGACACTCTGCTGTCAGCCAAATGAGAGAACAACTTCTTTCGATGAGCCTCAGTGAGACCTTGGATTTGGGCAATCTCCAGCAGCTGGTCACCAGAGCCCTTTCAAACCAGCTCAGCTCCAAAAGAATTGTTTCACTTCTATAAGACATGTCCATACAGCCTCCCTTTCTGTGTGGGATTTCTTCCTGTTGATGTTCTTTGTGCAGTGGACAGGGAACTTAGAAAGGATGGGAAAAACTGTCTTCCTTAATGATGCTGTCATTAAATATATACTCTGGGAACTGCCTTTTTGGCAGAAATGTGGATAAATCATATATTTCCATTTGTTTTGTCTTGGAAATACATTAAAAAATGACAGCAATCACAAAACCGTGTTATTATCAGTAAATGCTGTTTGGGGAGACCTTGTTTTACTGTTTCTTTTCCATACATTTATCTGGGGGGGGCGGTTGGCTGCTCTCCTCTGGCATAGGCAGTAAAGTTCAAATCCTTGTAGGATTTGGATCTTCACTTGCAAAAGAAGTCAGAACTTGAAAAAATGCCCACTAAAATGGAGGTGGAAAGGCTCCCACTGACTTTGAGAAAGTGTTGCTTGTGTTAGAGAACCTCCAAGGAATGTTTTGTTTTATGATGCTTTCAGAGTTCAGGAAATGGTGACTCTTTGAATCAGAGGTGTAGATGGATGCTGGCTCACATGCTCATACAACTCTTATGCTGCTCCAGCATCAGGGTTTGACTTTGGAATGGACATTACTGAGGACAAAGCAGTAGTATGGAAATGTGTTTTTTTTCCGTCTGTGTCATTATATTATGTTATAGTCCGGGGAAATTCTGCTGCAGCCTCTGGACAGCATGGTGTGGCAGGTCGAAAGGGGTTATAGGAAGTGGAAATGTAAATTAGGTGTTTGGTGCAGGTAAAAGCAAGGCTCCTCCTTGTTTGGTGGTGCTGTGGTGGCTGTCAAACTGTCAGGATGCAAGAGTTATCCCAGGGGCTGCTTGATGGCAGGTAAAAGCAAGGCTCCTCCTTGTTTGGTGGTGCTGTGGTGGCTGTCAAACTGTCAGGATGCAAGAGTTATCCCAGGGGCTGCTTGATGGCTCCAGTCTCTGAAAAAGGGGTGCCCCAAGATGCTGATAAGGACATTATGGGTTCTTAGGCTCTGGTAACATCAAACTATTTCAAAGGAAGAAAAACTGTGAAGTTGACACTAAGAAAAAAGAAAAAGAAGAAAGAAAAGTGGCCTGTGTTTTGTGGTTAACAATCACGTCTCTTTCTATAGCAGAAACCACTTGATTTTTGCTACTGTCTCATTCAATTATGCTTAAAGGGCCACACTTAAAAACTTCAGGAAAAGGAGTCAGACCTTTACAATAAAAGACATGAATCTGTGTTTGCCAGCACCAGCCTTTGCTTTCTGTGGTTCACATATTGGAGAGCAGTTGAAATGTGATGTCAGGGCTTGGCTGATGCCAGGGTTGGCAAGTAACCTCTGGGACACCATGCCCACCTGGGCATGTCCTGGTTTGGTAGCTGTGTACCGATCCATGTTCACTGCCAGATTATTTCAGAGCATCTTAATGAAGACATTTCTGACAGCAGATTAATCAGGTTGCCCATTTTCTTGTCCCAGATAGAAAATTTCTAAGAAATGCTCCAAAACCATGAACCCTTTTCTTGACGAAGACACAAATTCCCAGAGACTCTACAACATAGGTCCTGAAATCTCTGAGGCTGGACACAGCGTCTTGTTCTGGATGAGTGTGAATCTCCCTTCTTGAAGGTTTAAGACCCCCTCGTAACCCTTCCCCAGTTCACACCCTTCCTGGGATTACGCTTGAAATTCTGGACTCTTCTCTGTCAAGTTTATTAGCTAATGTCCAGCAGACTTCTTTTTGCTATTTCTTCGCTGTGACTTGACTTTCTTGTTTTTACTCTTGGGTTGGAGCTGTTGGAGCTGCTGTTGATGATCTTAGAGCACAAGGCACAGGCTCAGTGATGCACAAGCTTTCACAAACATTCCTCTGCCTCCTGCATGGCAGGAATGTCTCTAAGTCTGCTCCCATTCTCTTATTTTTTACCAGAATGGAAGGAAATCACTCGGATGACTCTGTTCCCACTTCTATTCCAGCTATATTAAATGCTGAGAGCCTCCCCTACTTTTGCTGATTTGTTTCAAAATTTATTGGAAGCTAAGGAGAGGCAAATGGGATATGACGGGGATGGTGATGAGCCCAGACTGGGATACTGAACTGAAAAAGTTCTTGGATAGGGAGATAGGTAAGGAAATATGTTAGAGCATTAATGCAAAATAAATCTTCCTCTATTGTTTTTCTTTTCCAAGTAAAATTCTAACAGATATTCACAGTTTGGATATACACCATGAAATATTTGACATACGGTTAACTTCATGCTGTTAATTATTCAAGGCTTTCCGAAAGTCTCATGTGGGATTTGGTGCAGAGCTGTTTGGCTCAGCAGATCCCATGGAGCAGGGATGGCATCTTTTCCTGCCACATCTTTGTTGTGATGGTTGCTCACAGGCTGTGTCATCTCATCAGCTAGGATGTCAGCACCTACTTCGAAAATTCATTCCCATTCACAATTTAGCCCTGTGCAGCAGGCGCAGGATGTGCATATTTTGGATGAGAGATTGCATAAGGGAGAAGGGTCAGCAGAAGGGGCAGTGCTGCACAGATTCACAGGTGGTTTAACTCACAGCCTGTGAGAACCAGCCTGAAGCACCAGCCTTTTCTATCAGCAGTGTGTAGCAAGGAGACCCTCCTCTGCTCAGCACTCAAGCCTTGGTCCTTTGTCAGAAGGGGGGTCCAATCCAGGAAGTCCAATGTTGAGTGTCAGCATAGTCCAGTGCTCTGGAGAACCTTTCTTTCACCAGGCTCAAGTTTGGAGCAAGCCACAGACTGCTTTGTGCGTACACAAGTGCTGGGGCTCGGGCTAAGCAGCCAGGTAACCACAGCCAGTGGGAGCAGTGAAGCTTAAAATTTCAAGCTCTGCTTTGTTCCCCATGAAGCCAGCAAATGTTAGATTCTCCTGCTTACTGGGGAGGCAGGAAAGACAGGAATTTCAAAACTTCATTCCTTCGATTTGCCTTTCCCTCAAAAATGCTGCTCTTCCTTCAATTTCTTCTCTGGTCTCCAGCCTAAGCCAAGTTTTCATAACTCCTTTTCCCCTCACCCTCTGGTTTGAATTACTGCAGTGTCTATCACTTTTAGCTGACGTTATGAATAAACTCTTATAACACAGAGAACATCTTGCTTTCTAAATCACTTAAGTGATAATCAAATTTAGCAGGATGATTTAGAGCCCAGGAAGTTTGGAGGGTGTGTTTATTTTACTAGCATTTTTTGTACACAGAAGTGACCATCCTGCTGACTATCCATATGAAGAACTCTGTGTGGGAAATACTGTGAATTTTGCTTCACTACCCCATTTCCACTTTTACTGTAATGCAGTGTTTTGGAGGATGCTAAAATCACAGTTTTGTTGCCAAAGATGGACTGATGCTGAAAACTCTCCAGAGAGAAATTTCATCCAAGCGGAGACCAGACAACCAATTATTTTTTCCTTAATAAGAACAACAACTGCTTGATGCTGCATCATACTTGAACTAATAATGAGAGAAATAATAACAACAACAGCTGGTGGAAAGTGAAAGAATAGCAGGAAATAGCTCCTTAGGCATCCAATAGTTAGCTTGTGGACTTCATTGGCACAGGAGATCGTGGTGGTGACTGTTATTGTACAAACGCCATGGCTCTTATTCAAGAAAAACTAATGCTTATCTGCCTGAAAACTCTCCTAGGGAGGTTCCTGGAAAAGCATGTGGCAGTAGTAAGTGGGACAAGAATGACTCCACACTTTGCTGTGCAGACAAGGTGACTGCTCATCACGGCTAGAAAACTCTGTCAGGGCTTCCTGGAAAGCCCAGCTAGCCTAAAATAGATAACATGGGAATAACTATTCCTAGAATCATAATGCTTAATCTACCATTGAATTATAGAACCATAGAAGAGTTTGGGTTGGAAGGAGACTTAAATATCATCCAACCCCCTGCCATGGGCAGGGACACCTTCCACTAGACCAGGCATCTCAAAGCCCCATTCAGCCTGGCCTTGAAAACTTTCAGGGATGGGACGCCCACAGCTTCTTAGGGCAGCCTGTGCCAGTGCCTTGCCACCACCACAGTAAAGAATTTCATCCTAATATCTTATCTAAATCTATTCTCTTTCAGTTTAAATCCATGCTTCCTCACTTCTCCTAAGCCCCTTTATTCCACAAAATCAGTGGTCAACTGAATAGAAGAGGCTTTCTCTGCACAGCAGTTATCGGGTCTCCATTACGAAGTCACTCATCAGCTCTACCTGCCTCCAATCTGATTCTGCAGAATTCTGTTTTCCAGCCTTATTTTGGATCTTAATTAATGCCTGTGAATTAAATGTCCTAGTGCCATGGAAAAGCAGTTCATGAGCTCCCAAGCAGTGGGAGGGTCAGCAGCCTGTCCCCAGTCTGAGATTTTCATCTCTGCCCTGACAGATTCTGCCTCAGGCAGCTCTAATTAGAGGTAAGACTGTGTGAGGATCTGAGAAAATTTATTCAGTTATTCTGCATATCTTGACACCAACAAGGTTTTCTTCAGAGTCTGCACATTAATTTTTACACTAAATTTCCCTTATAAGTTTGTAACTTCATACTTCTAATAAACTTGTCCTGTACTTTTTCCACTGATGTCCACAGTGTGCTTAATTTTAAGACCAACTGAACAAGCTGGGGTTTTCTGGTTGTTTTATTTCCAGAATACAGGCTGGAAATTACACAAGGAGCTAAAACATACACAAACTTCTTATCATCATAATCAGATATCTATTATAGTGTTACATAGGAAGGGCTGTCTGTAAAACTAGGAAAAGGTGTGAGTCATCGCTTCTTACTCCATATCCATAAGTGGAACATCACACCACAGCTCATAAGATGTGATTACACGTGAAAGAGAAGATTTCAGTGATCAAGGGTTATCGCTAAGATTTTGCAATAGAAATGACCTGGGATTCACTTCTAATTTCTGAAGGTTTGGCAGCTTTTTTTGGAGTGAACAGGATTGCTTCCTGTAAGATCCAGAGCCCTTCACTGCACAAAGGCATTGACACGCTGTTTGGACACATAAAGGGCAAAGGACTTGCCAAACAATTGTGTCCTGACACTTCACTATTGGCTGGAAATTGACATCCACACATGACTTGGTATCAGCTCAGCTGTCTCTTGTACTCGTTAGATTGGCTCAGGAGCTGCTTTTTCTGTAGCCATGAACACACACGTAACTCATGTGTGTTGTTCAAGCTGTCTTGCTGGAGATCTGCCATCAGCCAGGGCAGTCATACACATCTGATGGCCAGAAGGACAAACGAGTCTGAGAAAATCAATAAACGCTCTACGGAGAGGCCTAGAAGTCCTTCCAAACAATGGATCTGCTGCAAACCCTACCTTTTTCAAGCATTTGGTGCTATTTCAGAGAGCTCAACCCCAGTAAAAACAACAGCTTTACTAAGTAGATAGATGTATTCTGTAACTAAGGACTCTGTTCTCTGGGCTGCTTCCTTCTGACTGGACAAACTTTTGGACTTTTTGAACGGTACTCTTGTGCCATCTCATTTCCAGTAAATCAACAGCCAAGCAGTGGCCATTGGTGTGTGATGGAAACATGAGCAGGAAGGGACACTTAGAAGCAAGAAGAACCCAGGACTACACAATATCTTGATAGTTAACTTAATTAGAGTGATTAATACTAACAACCCAGAAAAAAATGCAAAGTTTTGGGAGGTTTTGAGTGAAAGCAAACATTGCTGTTTCCCATGAACTCCTTTGCTCCATGGCTAAGTTTTGCTCATACCCCAAATGTTCACCTTGTTTACTCTTTTCAGGACCTGGATAGTCACATTGACCAAATATGGGTTTATAATTATGGTTAATCTTTTGTTCTTCTTACCAAGGACAAACAAAGAACAATGATGGAGGAGGAAGTCTAGCTGAATCTTTAGGCACTTTGAATCAAGGACAGATGTTGTTCTAGAGGACACTGTGACTCAGCCATGCACATCTGTATTACCTTTGAAATATCACAGTCAGGATTCTTGCAGGAGGGCAGCTGGGTAGTTATAACAGCGTTTTCTGGCTTTCAGATCCATGACTATGCATCCTCTCATTAAAAGAAAGCCTTTTCCTGAGTATTTTAAGAAGCTGAAAATCAGCTGCTGGTTCCTAGCTGGAATAACTACCTCCAGCCATCATGAGCTGTGAAATGCCTCTTTTACCAACATCATTACAGCTCTTATCCAAAGTCCACTGGACTCTGCAGCTCTTCATTGACTCTTTCTGGCCTTGGGCTGATGTATTTATACACAGAAAAATCTGTCTTGAAAATTTTTTGAGGTTGGGTTTTGCTGCCACTTTACATATTGAACATGACTGAGGTTTCAGTAATTGTTCCAATGGTGAAAAGCAGCAGAAATTTAGCTCACCCGAACAATCGCTCTTGTCTGATGATCTGGGATTGATTATGGGCCTTTGTAGATGCTTGAAAATCAGTTCATATCCTTTGCTTCATAGGCAAACTGTATAAAATGCATTTAGTGTCCCACTGAGTATTGCTCACATTTAATTCCATGTTTATTTTTGGTCACAAGCTCAGTGGTAAACTGCATAAACAAAGCTGCTATAAGCACACACAAACACACACACAAAAAAAGGTTGTCAAGCAAAGGGTGCCAATCTGGGTAAGTCTAATGTAAACACTGAGTCTAGACAAAATGATCTGGAGACAGAAGCCAACTCTGATGTCAAAGGAGATCAAGTGTTGATAAAATTGCTAGAACCAAGGAGCCTAAGGGGGTTTGTGTTAAACTCGGATAGTGGCTAACGGTGATGTTTTTATTCAGATTGAGTTAATGGAGTTTTTGACTTAATATATTTACTTCAGACTTCCTCACTCTGCATCCAGAATCTGAGTTAACAGGTCTGAAAAGCTTTCATTTCCCTTAGTCCTTAGACATTTTTCTGGACTGCAGGTTACAGAGCCTATCTCCCACCTCTGGGTGAAGCCTTAGTTTGTCATACCCTAAATTGTCCTCCCTGGTGCCTCTGGGATGCTGCCTGGTTTGAACAATTGTCCCAGGGATAGACTAACTCACTTGGTCCCCAGATCCCTTTTTCCATGGCTGTTTCCTCCTGTAAGCATAGTAGATCCATGCACTGCATCAGCAATTCATAGACAAGTGCCATCACCTTCTGTTCTACGAATACTCTCAAGCGTGTGATGTGGGGCTGGTGTGGGCAGTGCAGCTGAGGGCTGCAGGCTGCTGCTGCTGCAGAGAAAATGGCTCAGAAACTTCTACACATTTATTTGCATTTCCAAGAAGGGTCTCAAGGTAAGGAATAGCTGAAGCCCAGCAGCTGAGCAACACTTACCATCTGGAAATGCACTGCCAGCAGAACTGCAATGATGAAATAAAGCACAAGCTCCATCTGATCTGTGCTGCAGTTACTTTTGCCATTAAAGCTGTGGTATTGTTTCTTAAGGCTCTAGTAACATGGTTTATCATGTAAATCACAAAGAACCCGCTGCTTCTGCCCAGAGCATTCAAAAATGCTTAACCACCCCCTTTCTATGCTTCACTGCTCTTCTTATATCCTGCATGCCCTATCTGAGATCTGTATCACATTTTCTACTCATTGTATTGATGGTTCTGGTTGCAAGAGTGGTTGATCAGATTCTAATTTGTCTTGAGGTTGTTCTGCCAACATCTGCACACACTCTGTTCTCAAAGGCAAACTTTTAACCTGATTTCTAGAATACAGCGACAAAGCTTCCCCAAACCAAAATAAGAAACAAACTAATAAAAGAAGTTATTCATGGGAAGTGATTTAGAGTGCAGAACAATATGTCACTCACTAATCAGGTTAGGGCCAGTGGCATAATAAGCACCATGAAGGAGAAAATTTGATGTGTGGTTCCTGTGGTGGGACAGATCTCCCACAGTCTGTGTCCTCGGCTGTCTCTGTTCCCAAAGCACTGTCCTGCTCCTCTACTTCAGGACTAGCTGCAAGCTTCTCTCAAAAGATGATCTTCTTTTTTTCCAGGTAGATAGGTATTTAATGCTTCTCCTCTGGCCCCTTGGCCAGTGACGTGTTAATGAACACGTGTGACTGAACCATGGCATGGACGCTTCTGGAGAGCTGCTCTGAGGAACGCACAGGGACATCACAGTCCTGACATTACCAGTGCAAGAGCCATTATCAGCTCTGGCCCCTCTGCTGCCCGTGCCCCTCCTGAGAATGAGATATCCAAACCTGAGGTGTGCCTGTGGTGTCTGTGGCCCCCTCTCTTCACTAAGGAAAGCTCTAGGGAAGATGCTCTTTATTTCCTCCAGCTGTCCCTAAAGGCACAGAAAACCCCTGAAATGAGGGAAGTCATTTAATCTATGTTTTGGATTTGGCTTAAAAGCATATTTAGCCCCCTCCCTTTTTTCTTTCCGTGGGATTTCCTTTGTTTTACTGAGCAGCTGCAGGCTACAAGGTCCCAGAATTGTAATTTTGGCCTGCAATAGCACCATATACTGTCACAGTGTGTATTACATATCCAATAAAGCCTGACTATTGCGTCCTTTGGGCACATTTTAAAATAATTGCTTGTAAAAGCATATACTCATCTCAGCTGCACTCTTCTGAGGGACCAGCAACAAAAAGGACTCCCTGACTTCCCAGAACACAAGTTCTCCTTGTTCTCCTTATACCTTTCATTGTTCCCAAACCCAAAAATAAATTTTTCCAAGGGAATCACACAATATTTGTCTCTACCACTTCAACCTTGCTCAAGGCTTCATGGAAGTGGCCAACACGTAGTGGAGAAAGTGGGGACAAAGAGGTGGAAGAGGAGAGGGAGTGGGATTGTCCTTTCTATCCTGTAGGAGATAGAGGGATGCCTTTTCCACCTCCTCCTCCACAAATGTCCCCTTCTCTGTGCACAGAACAGAAGCAGGGCCAGATTGCAGCAATGGCTGTTGGCTTGCCTGCAAGGACACCACGGCTGCCATCACTCTGCCTTTGGGCATAGGGTATTGTTCAAACATTAAAACTCCTGCATAACACCAAGGTAAAACAATTTCCCCAGCCAACATGGCCCAAAAACCCTAGAGACTTTCCCTTTCCTCCTTAATCCCTTAAAGGCTTTGTGCAAGCAAGGAAGCCCATAGCCCATTCTTGGCTCTTTCACCTTGTCTCAGAGTGACTATCAGAAATTAGTTACAAGTGAACATCCAGTGCTTTGCAGTTTGGGGTCACTTCACTTTAAACAAGCATCCAAACATTCACAGTTTAAACAGCCAAAGCTCATTTGTCTTGAAATTTTCTCACACAATTTCAGGCACAATTTCTTCTGGCCACAACTGGGAATATCAGGAGAATAGTCCTCTTCTCTGTGTTTTGGCATGTTTGACTCTAGTGCTGGCCAAAACTGCAAGTTTGAAGAAAAAAATCTGTCCATCTATCTAATCTATCTATCTATCTATCTATCTATCTATCTATCTATCTATGTATCTATCTATCTATCCATCTATCTCTCTATTTATTATCTATCTAACATACTTTATGTATGCTTATGCGTCTAAAAACTTTAAACTCTCAGAACCCTAATGAAGCTTCATTCCAAATTGGTCTGAGTTAGAAAGAACATTTTGGAAAGTAGTTCTTTATTTTTAACCTAGCATACACATAGTTATTAGGAATCAGCAATACAGTCCATTTTAAAGAAAGAAGTAATGAGATCTGACTCTGTGTGTGTGTGTGTGTGTGTTCTCAAGGTTATCCATTTACGGAAAATAGCAGGCAAAAGTTTATCTGCTGACAGCTCATTGCGAGAATTCCAGGTAGGAGCTTGCAATATTTACACAAGGTGTTTCATTGTGAACTTTCAGAATGTGAAAGTATTAAAACTCCAGAAATACACAGAGCAAGTTGCAGAAAATTAATTCTCTTCCTTTCATTTCGGTACTTGCAAGCAATCTTTTCCAGTCCCCTTTCCATTCCAGAGCACAGTAACACCCATAAAAAACCAGAAGAGTGTCTGCTCTGTGCAACATTTCTGCTTGTTTATAACAGGAGTGGGAGGGAGAAAAAGGGTTGAATTTATTACATCTGGTGGGGAATCTGGTTTTGTCCATTTTACCTGATTGTCGCCAAAACCATATGTACAGTGTAAGTGTAAAGGAACATACCTGTAAAAAATTGCTGCTGTTGAGCTTTCTGCAGGGTTTTCCTGAAGCCTGACCTTCAGCAATCATGGTTTTGCCTTGTTTTACAGAGATCTAATTGTTCCTAATTTCCTGTCGATAAATGGTACAAGGTGTGGAGTTGCACTTTTAATGTTAAATTTCAATCATTTGTCTGACTTAATAGACGTGAATGGCTCTTTCAAACCTAAGTGCTTTCAGTTCATGTAGGACATATTTATACTGAAAATCTATTTTGAGTAGGTAAAACCATTATTCAGGATGTAGGAAAATATTTCCTACCTACAGCTGCCGAGCTCTGGGGGATCTGTAGGAACAGGGTTTGGATCTTCTGATCTCAAGAAATTGACTCTATAGGATGACATTTTTTTCCTCCCAGTGCAAATCACAGTAGGCCCCCACTTGCCACAGGCAGGTCACAACCACATGTAGCTCATCATCTTGCAGATGTCTTCCCACCTTTGGGGTAATCCTGGTGGCACAAGGACAATGTGCCAGTGTGAATATTGGAATATTATTGGTCCTTTGGCATCTTTCTCCTCTCACCCATGATTTTTAAGAAAGACAAGCGTTTTCAATGACTGGGTTTCTGTGTAAACCACAAATGTTTCTTGCAGTAATCTGCTTTTTGCAATCAATTTCTCTTGATGTCACAGATAAGGACTTCCTTAGGCTGGGGTGGGCTGTAAGGAAATCAGTGCATCCAGTTTAAGGATTAAATCCTTAGGGAATAGATCCTATTGTCTGCAGAGGCAGGTGAGGAAGCTCTGTACATCACTGTGCCCATGGTGTGAAGGTCTGGCAGCATGGGCTGCCCTCAGTCACAGAGGGAGCAGCCAAGAGCACAGCTAGCTGTGGGAAAAGAATCCTGCTTGCATCACTTGAAGCCTCTCTCAGAGCCCCCATCTGATTGTCTTCATCTCAAACACACAGCAGTATTTCTGCCGGACCTTGATCTTGCAAGGTGTGATGCAGACGGTAGTGTTTCGACCACTTAATACTTCAAAGAGGCAATAAAATCCCAGGGAAAATTGCTTTTGAACTGTGATGATGCAATTAAAGATTTGCAAAACCTTTTTAACAGGATGCAGGAGAATTTAGAAGAGAACTATTAATGATTTCTGATTAAGCAGCTCAGGCAAAGAAAATTGTGTACAGACAGTGAGTATTTGACTTTATTGTAGACATGAGTAACATTTCAGTAAATTGCAATCTACTGAAATTTTTAGGTCAGCAGTCATTAATCCTGTAATGATTAATCCACAGATGAACTGAGGCCTACGTTGCTAAATACTATGTAGGAACAGATTAAAAAAATAAAATATGACTCACCACATAATTTTTCCAGCCAATACCAACCCCGAGTAATTATTCCAGTTACAATATCCTTGTGTTTGGTATTTTTCATTCCATTTTACACACTATTTTGAAAGGATATTAAATTTTGTCTGTTTTCTTCCTTTCTAAAGCACTCAATTGCACCCAAAAATCTATCTGATTCTCAATATATGGAGCTATCCTTTTACTTGTTGTGTATGATACTGCTTTTTGAGTACTGAATCTATGAGGAGTGACTTTTTTTGCTATAAAAAAAATGAATGTGTATCAGAACTTTTCCTTAACATAGAGTGTTCTTTAATATAATTCAGCTCATAGTTAATCCCCTACCGCACAGATAACATTTCATACTCAAATTTTGCTCTTTGAGCTTTTCAGCCTTTCAATTCCAGCTCTGGATCCATATCAGATTTCCTCACTTAAATAGCTCTCCTGTCTGTTTTGTATAACTCCCAATGGTTTGCAGGGTATCTTTGTTTCAAAATCTGTTTCTCTGCTCTGCTGGGACTACATATGTCTCTGTTGTGTTTAACTATCCCCTGCAACCTGTTAATATAGCATAATGGGCTTGCAAAGATAAAAACCTTACCAACAAAACAATACTTCTTTCATTACAAAATGGATGCTGAGGAAAAAAAAAAAAAGAAAAAGAAGTAGATGCTTGAAGTGAAAAATATTTCAAGAGAAGAAATATCTAGGTCACAGCTTTTCTCAATTTTTGTAATTTAATGCAGCCTGGAATAATTGCTGCATGCATTCTTTTGAAATCAAGTCCTATAATGCTCTTATTGCTCAATCTCTATTTTCAGATGTTACTGGTAACACACATTGTTCTGTTTTCCAAATAACTACATTGTAAAAAAAGCTAAAAAAGTAAGTTGAATGAGAGTTTATCCAAATATTGAAAAGAAATGTAGCCATCCACATCAGCCTGACAGTTGTTGGGTTCTTCGTGGGAAACTGACTCCACTGCTGAAGATCCCATTGCCATAATGTCTCAAACTCCAGAGAAATATATACTTTAGTGAAGGAGAAGTTAAAAAGGGCACATAAAAGTCCAATGGCTCAAGTGCCAGGTAATCTTCGGGAAATCTGAGGAAATTAAGTAGTGTGTAAATGATGCTTCAGCTTTCTGCATCAATTCCCTTTGGAGAAAACAGAGGGATCATGCATGAGTTCTTCTTCAGGATTGTACCCTTTTCCTCTTATATGTGCTACAGAAGATATTTTAAGATCACTCTAAAGCAATTTAAAAGCATCTGGTGGAGGTAAAAAGGTTAAAGGCTTTGTGTACAGTCCCTAGGAATTACCTGGCAGTCCCAGCTTTACATCACAAAAAATGACTGGAAAACCGGTTTTGTGAGATTTGTGTTGCCTGGGAATGCAGAGGGGGAGATTCTGGACAGACAATAGCAGAAAAGCAATTGCACCTTCACTTACCAATCTCAGAAAATAAAAGGTGGGCATATAATACTTTTGGTTTGACACAAAAGTAGTCTTTAATTTCCCTCTAGCTCCACATTTTTCTGCACACCGCTTCATATGCCACCAGGTCAGGGGAAAGATATGGAAGATAAAGAGTAAAGAAAAGTATCTACTTATCTGCTAAGAGGGAAAATACCGGCAAGTTTTCAGATCAGGCCTAAATGTTTGAAAAGCCAGTCTACTAAACTGAAAGATTATTTTCTATTAGCAAAAAAATGAAGTACTTGAAAAGTCTCAACATGTTTCATGAAAAATAGTTAAATGTAAGTATGAAGTGGAACTCACAAGGTAGTGTTACATGTTCTTTGGAATCTCTGGACACATGCCCTTGGAAATTAGTAGACTTAACCTCTCTTCACTTATGTTGTGTCTGAGGAGAAGCAGTTTTCAAACAGGAAAAGGAGGAAAGCTTAAACTGCTCTAGTGAATAGTTCCTTACCCTCCCTCTCAACCACTGCACTTCATTACCAGCTCTTCACTACAGTCAAGACCTGTGCTGTGTGTTAGGTGGGATTTGTAACTTAGATCTGGACCATTTCTGTTGCTGAGAAGCCCGATGTGCTGCCCACAGAGGAGTTCAATGGTATCTGAAAATAAAGTCAGGAACACCCATTCCCCTGTTGCTTATTGACAGATTTCTTGCCTTGTTATTGATGATCAAACAATTTCTCCTATGGATAATTTCCATCTGCCCAGCTGAGTTGCCATAGCATTGTTAACAGCAGAAAGTATTGGTCTTTTTTTTTGTTTTCTCTTCCCCATTTCCTCTCTTTGGTTTAATGCAGAGATTTGACTGGCCCTGCAAAAGAAAACTAGTCAGAAAACCTTTAACTGAGATGTTTCTTATCAATGCAAGTAGGCACCTCTCTTTTTACTCTTGCAGTACTGGGAATTAATTGGTTGAGTTCAGTAATTACTGATACAACAATCATACTGGTTTAAGTGGTGGTTTTGCCAGATTTTTAATTACACTGCATAGATGGAGCAGATTTTAAAATACTTTAGCCATGTTCAAATTTAATTATAGAGTTTGGGGTTTGTTTTGGGTTTGGGTTTTTTTGAGAAGTCATCACTGTGTCCATTTAACAAAATTGTCTGGATTGCCCTTAGGAGTGTTTCTAAGGTGTTAAGTCTTAGTTTTTATTCTTTATGCTGATGATGGTAATTGGATTGCACTGCTCCCTTATTTTGTTCCTTTAGTGGGATCTTTTTTTTCCTATTCACATGATTAGTCATAATTACCGTAAACAGCCGTATTTCCATCTGAATCCAGGGAGGCACACTGACTAATACAGGACTTCTTAAACAAACAGCAGAAGCTGAGCTCTCCTTATATGTCTGATGTTGAATAACCAGCGTTCACCCGGGGTTAAAGCTCCCATCCCTTTGTATTCCCCATAACTACACACTGTTGCCTGTGTTGTTTGTTGTGGTGGTATTACAGGTAGGCACAACACACATTGATCCTGCTCCAAAAAGTCTCTTCATCAGATACAAATATCACCAATCAAATCATTCATCTATTGTATTTTACCCTTTTTTTTCCTTATCTGGAATAATCAAAGAAAAATATAATTGTTCATCTGTTAATTTTTCTTATCAATATTCAAATACCACTTTTTCGTTTTGTTTTGTTTGTATTAGCCATTAGATTTACAGGAGAGCATAATATGCCTTCATTCCATGATCAAAGGAACACACCACTTAGTGCCAGGTTTCCAATATAAATACTTGTGTTATAAAATATCTTTCCATTAATTTGTTGCTTCTGTAATTGTCCTTGTCAGTAAATGTGTTCATTACTGGAAAGAGAAACTTAAAAAGAATATTAGACCAGTTACAGTGCATTCAATAAGACATTAAAATGAGTATTCCTGGGAAACTTTTTTGTAGTATTTTCCCAGCAGTATGTCTTCCAATGGACAGCACTACAGTAAGCTCAGGGAGAGAAGCAACCTAGGTCATTTTCCATGGAAATCCTTGTTCACTTAGCCCAGAGACTGCAAGACTGGACACTGTTTGGCAAGGCATAATTCAATAACAACATCTTCCCTGCCTGGGAATATAACTCAGTTGCTTGGCTTATCTGAGAAAACTTGTCTGAGTTTTTAAGCATGGAAATAAGCGGCTGGTTAAGAGAGGATTTGAAGCAATTTTGTTTGAAAATGTGGCCCTTTTCAAACAGCAAAGCTCAACTATCTGTATTCTTTTAGAAACCTGAGATGACTGATTATTTGAAAGAGCCTGAATGTACATCCATTCTTGGTGGTAAGCCTTGTATTTTCATATCCATTCCTTGGATAAAAAAGAAACATGAGACAAATTACAAAGAAGGAGTCTTTCACCCTCTGTTAGCAGAGGAAAGCCAACAGCGCAAACAGAACTCAGGTATTTTATTGGAGGAGTCACATCTTAGCTACTAGACTGTGGTATCCCTTCACATTCCTGAAACAGAAAAGTCGCTTCTCCTCCTCTCATCATCACCTGATGTCCATGTGTCACCTTCAGCAACTGTTCTAGTAGGAAACGCAATTTTAGCTTTGTCATATGCTGAAATAAAGGTGTTAGAGTCAAGAAATCATCACTAGTTGGGCCTCCAAGAATTAATTAATAGAACTTTACAACTCGATCAGAAAGCCATGACTCCACCTTAAATTTCCTTGTTTTATACCCATTTGGAGTGACAGGTATTGAAGAACTGCAGGAGTAGAACAAAGAAACTTACTTAGAGCAGATAAAATTACATCTGAAACATCTGAGAGGCTTCATCCTACTCTGGTGTCATAAATTTAAACAGTGTTGTTACTTATTCATGCATTACATCAGTTTAGCAGTCAGAGCCCAATACATCTTCTGTCACCTGTATAATCACACACACAAGTTATAGCTGCACACAAAGAAAAGCAGGACTTATTGCTTCATTATATTTTATTCCTACTAAATCTCAGACTTTGTTCTTTTTGCCATATTTTATGATATCACCTCAGTCACCATGAAGAGATGCCACTCCATCCTTGTATCATTTTCTGTGGTTTAGAAAAGGTAACACAAGTTTTTTTCAACAAGATTTGGACTGATGAGGCAGAAAGCTTTCCCCAGCACACAGCCTTCTCCTTGACCTGAAACAATGTGCTTCACCTGATCCGGCATATACTGATGTCAAAATCTGAGCTGGCGATGCTTAGAGTGAATAAAGAGAAACAGGAACTTAAAGGACCTCAACCACTCGCCCGACAGTAGCCATCACACCTTAAATAGTCATGTTGCTCTCCATTGATTCATGAGGGACACCACCAATCTCTTCATCATGTCTTCCTTGTGTATAGTTAAAGAGCAGGGAAGTGAATCCATTGACAAAGATCTGGCTTATTCATCACATCAACCAGTTTTACCTGTGTTTCCTTTACATATTTATTTTTCTGGCTACTAGTGGGTTAAAGGGAAAGCCACACACTGCTAAAGCTGCAGGTCAGTGCTCTAGGATTTGCAAGGATTTTGCTTTCTCACTGGGTTATTCTGTAGAAATAACATCATTGTTTGCTGGGGAAAAAACCCACAACAAAGCAAAACATCTGTTTTGCTCGTCACATCAGTAACAACATTTGTCAAACCCTTCTAAGGCTACTGAAGCAGGAGACCATCAAAACATGAGAACCACTGTAATGTCTGAGGGGAATTCACAACTTTGCTGTACCTGGGAAGACCATGAGTCATGGCATATTTGGCAAGTACAGAGATGTTTGGGAATGTGTCTTACAAAAAGCAGCAAAGTGATGTCAAAGGGAGCAGATGGATTGCATTGAGCTTTGCAGGATGAAAGATGTTCTGTTGTCTCCCAGAGCAAAGCAGTTGCTCTGGAACATGTCTCAGAGCACACTTTCTGCTGATGTAGTGGTCACTGTGCAGGAAGCAGCTGAACCCTTTCCAGCTCTTCCAGCAGCCAAGTGTGAGCTTCCTGATGGTGTCATCCTTAGAGACAATGTGCCTGAGGACAGGCAATGACAAGTTAAGGTGCTTAACAGCCATGTGCCTCCAAGTGCACAAGAAAGTGTTAAATGAACAGTAGCAATGAGGGGGCAATTAGGGGACAGAGATCCTATGGAGATCCAGAAGATCCATCAATTTTTCTTTTAGTGAGGGATTTATTATTTTTTTTATTGCAGCATTTCTGGGAGAGAGTGAATGGCAGCTGTGTTGGGTGGGATCCTTTGCAGAGCAGATGCCAACTGCTCTGTGAGGAATAACAAAGCAGTCTGGATGTGCTTTAGTTAAAACTTAGATGCAGTTGACTGTCCTGGTGATTCTTTGCCATTGATCCCAAGGCAGATGGGCTCAAGTCCTCCCCAGCATGGTGCTGCTGGGACCATTAGGTCATCACTCTGCTGCACACACAAAGGTGTTTAGAAGATGTTCATGACCTGCCAGAAAAACTTCTCCTCATCCCCTTGCTTAGGAGTGAAATATTGTACCCCCAAAATCATGTGGGAACATTATAACCAGATTTTCATGTGGCAACATGTTCTGTTTACGAATTGAGACCAAACTATGAGACCAAATCACAACCCCTTATTAGAGGGAGAGGCTGAGACGATAGTGCTGTGCGCGGTGTGGATGAGCTGGAACCACTCTGCTATGCCTCAGCTAATTGGCACAGGACTCACTAACATGGGTATTCAACTGGTCATTTCATACATAAAAGCTTGTAATTGTGTGAATATTTCCACTCACTCTTAATTTGGCTGATGAAAACACACAGATGTGAGGGTAAAAGGTTGTGTGAGACTCAGGATGTTGCCAGCTCCGCTTAAATAGCCTCCCTGGGCTGCTCAAATGTCATTTTAATAATAGTAGTAGAAATATTGATTTATTGTCAATTCAAAAGGAAAGCTAAAGCAACGGAAAGCTGTGCCAGGATACTCCAGGAAGACACAAAAAAATCAAGGGGAACTTCTTCTTTTCCAAACTGGAAAGTCACTCTGGGGAAGGTGAGGGTTGTGCATTTATGCCACCCACCCTGTCCTCTCCATACCAATTTGTACAGCCCGTGGCCAAAGTAGGGTTGTACCAGCCACCTGTGTGTGCCACGGGTGCTCAGCTGGGGGTGCCTGGAGCACCTTGCACCACCAGCATCACTCAGGAGCCTCTGCTGTAGCCACTGCTGCTGGAGGGTCCAGCCAGCTTGCGTGGGTGCTGTTTGTCAGGTGCTCTGCTGAACCCCAAAAAATGTTACTGGGGGAAGTGCCAAGCTTGCCCTTGGGGAGACTTTCCTTGAGCAACTGGGCTTGCTCTTCCCACACACCATCCTCCCTTGGATGCATTGCATGGGCATTTGAACAACTACTGAACCATAAAATAAGCATAAATGTTTTCTTGGGCAGAAGATGAGGACTGTGTTTTCAATTCATTCCAAGATTTCCCTAAAATAAAGATTCCATGTCCATGAATAATAATTGTATTAGCACAGCAGGAAGTTAAAATAAAAAAAGGAGCTAAAAAGGGACCACTTTGGTCACATGCTTCTGGGTTTGTCCCTTTCCTGACATACTTGATTAGACTTTTTACTGGTTTGTGGACAACCTAAATCTAACAGAGAAGGACTGAAGTACTGACATATGGTTAAGACAGTAAAACATCCAAAAACATTTCCAAGCTCTAGTTGAATTTGATCCAAAAATCCATTAAAACACTCATTGAAATAATGTGGAAAAAGAAGGTTTTTTTATTATTTTAGCCATTTATGTGTTTTTTGGTGAGTTAGTGTCTTCATGATTCCTAGTTCAAATTCCTCAAGTTCACACACCTCATACAAAGTGCTGTGTTGACTTGGTGCCTCAGCTGAGGTCCATTTAGGGAAGTTTAATCTCATGGACCCTAAAATCTAACACTTCCAAATTAACACCAATTGTGGTTAACTTCTTCATATGTGCTCTCCAGATATTCATTTCTGGCTGTGTGCAACTGCCGACAGGAAAAACGTGTTGGAAAGATTTAACTCTAACCTCACACAGCGAATGATGTTCCAGAACATTGATACTTTGACAGGGGTTTGGATGCTGGAATGGAGACAATTTGGAGAAAAGTTTCTGATATTTTCACTCCTCAAAGGCAGTCCCCTGGTGATTTGGGTTGCAATGGCCGGGTTTCATCAAAAACCTGCCTCGCTTCCCCAAATCCTATTCTAGCCCCTTAAAAATGTCAAGAGGACTCATTCTTTCTCCTGAGTATCTCAATGGGAAGGACACAGAATAATCTACTCTGAGCTGTGATGCCTTGAGGGAATATTAAGAGGCATCTGGGACATGGCTTGTGTCAGGGACCTTCAAGAAATCCTTGGGTTTGGCAAGATGGTAGCAGTTCAGTGCACATCATTATTTGATTTCAAGAATGCTAGGAGGATCTATAGCAGTTTTCACTTATTTTTCCAAAGTGCACTGCTTGGACAACAAGCAAGAATAACAACAAAAGAGGCAGATGATCACACTGAGCCTCAAGTGTTGAACTTCTTTGCAGTCAAGGTGGGCTATGAATATCCATTGCAGTCAGTCACAGCTCCACACCTGAAAGATGAGATGTTGCTGCATCTGTAACTGATTTGTGTGTGCCCCAAAAAGGAAATTGAATTGTAGAAAGGTTTTGCACTCAGGCCATGTTTTTGTTTCAAGCTGGTGAGATTTTACTGGAGGTTCACTACCCAGCCTTGAATATGTGGTTTCAATATTTTGACATCTTTAGTTAAAGAAACTCTAAGAGATTGTTTTGTGTTATTTTATTAATTCTAAAATGTTACATTTATCTAGAAAACAATACCACATCCATCTCCTCATTGTTAGAAATTCACCGGAATTTTGTCTGAAAAGCAAATTTGCTAAAATATTCTTTTGAGATGATAAATTAGTTAGGTAACTTTCAGATAGTCTCACCTGCAAACCAGGGAGAAACTGGAATAACTTTCATATATTTCATTTGCTTTATTTAAACAGATTTCTTCCCTGTTCTCTTTGGAAATCTTTTTCTCTGAACAACCACAACTCTTTTCTAAAGGCTAAGAAAATAACAATCCAAATGTGAAAATGAAACAGAATCATTCATTTGCTGTCATACAAAATAGATTAGTCCATCTGAAATGAACTTTTTTTCTTGATTTGTCTGGTTTGGCAGACAAATTAAAAAAAAACCAGTCCATTCTTTGCACAGCTCTAAATATTGTGTTTCAAAAATAGTCCAAAGGGATACATTCACACAGAAACAGATTCTCTTTCATTTTTCAAGTCATCCAATAGAGAGGGGAAAAAAAGGGAACAGAAGCTCCTCCAAGTTTCCTTCTGCTACTCCTCTTAAAACAGGGAAAACACATTTCTGACCACATTACATGTTTTAGTTGGACACCACTAAATACAAGGCTTTTGCTGAAAAGCAGAGCACCACCCGACTGAAGTTCAAAGTTTGGCAACCAGCCATGATTATTTGCAAATAAAATTAATCCAAAAGTTGTTATAAACAAAAATGTAGTGGTAAATGGGAGCATCCTCCTGGTTGTAAACACTCTCCCACGGTGGTCCCTGACTCATTTATCCTAAGATTTACCCTCCCTTAGTGGCACAGACAGAATTTAGGTGCATGAGGACTTTGACTTGGGATGCTGGGTTTTTCTGCCTTTCCTTCCTTCATTTTCCCTGCTGTGTTTTGGTTTGGGCAGCACTTGAAGGCAACATCATGGTTTTCATGGAGTGCCCTGGGATATATATGAGCCACGCCCAGGTAGAAGGACAATGAATGACGGACCCGCTGTTGGACGGGAACAATGCCTTCCTCTGAGAGCTTTGCTGCAGCTCCTTCATCTTCCCCTCATTGGGAAGGTGCTGGTCCTTCTCACCTCTGATGGCCTTTCCCAGTGTGGTGTGCCATGTCAGCAAACCTGGCCTCATTCCTCCACACACCCAGTCAAAAAAAAAGCCGTGGGGGAGAATGTGTCCCTGATGTCTCTTAATGTACAGACCTTTTACTAAACGTTGTGTATTAATTCTTTAGTTTCTACTTTCTGGTGTTGCGTTCCAGTTCATTTGGATGAATTCAGGATTTTATATATTTCCTTCCTCTTTTGACTCATGGGGACGTTTCTGCCAAGCCCGCCGTAGATTCTGTGTGCTGTAAAGTACCTAATAGCATTCACACTCTCTGGTTAAAGCATGTGGCAGTTGGTTAGCTTGCCAAAATCCCATATCTACCAACAATTTGACTAGCAGAAAACCTAGGAGTGCACAAAGAGTGCAAGAGCAGGGATTTTGGGCGTCCCCAACTCCAGATCTCCATCTGCTATGAGATCAGCAGAGCACGTCCATGTATCTGGGCAGGAAAAAATCCATTTAAAAAAAAAGCAGGAAATATTTGTACCTTTTTTCCATGCCCAAGAGATGATCGTCCCTGAACTTTGCCCCCCAAGAACAGTTTTGACAATAGAAAGCTCATTAGGCCACCCAAAATTCCCTGAGTATGAGCTTCAGGCAAAACAGCTTCTAAGATTGAGAGGATCTTAGAGAGTGATGCAGCACCACAGGCAGGTTTTCTGAATGTCTCCATGCCAGCTGGTGTGACTAAAACTGGCCCAGCTCCTGCCCACCCTGATGAGGTGTGTGAACTGCCCCACCCCAAGCCCCCTCACAACTGGCCTTACAAAATACCTTCCCGAGTTTGAACTCATCCACAGTTCCAACAGTGGTTTTCTCTGTAACCAGAGAGGCTTTCAACCTTTTTTTTTGGCTGAAGCAACTCGCCAAAATTCAGGGCTTAGCACTGTTTTTTTTCCCCTCCCCACTCTTTTCTTTCCCTGTTTGGCTGGTGGGAAAAGGAATGCCTGGCTGGAATCAGAGCTGGTGGTGATGTGGGATGTTTCTTCCCTGTGAAGCTATGAAGTCCCACTTCCCCCAGCACACCAGGAATCAAAGAGCCGGAAAGGCTCCTCTAGCTCAGAGAGCCAAACGCCATTCCCAACCAGCTCTTGGCCCCAAAAACTTCCCTTTGGAGTTTCTCAGTTCCTGTGCTTATTCTGGCCTCGTCCACTGCTTATCGATGCTGCTGCCAAGCTGTGGGCATGCTCCAGGCACTCTTCCCAGTGCCACGTCCACCAGACACTTATCATCACCTCCACGACAGGATGGAGTTCACGATCCTGCCAAAGGAGGTCACCTCAGACCAACACTTCCTCAGTGCTGAGGTAACCATTTTCCTCCACGAGGACATTTACCCATTGGCAATGGATGTCAACAAGGAAAACCAACCTTGCAGCACTGCTTGTGGTCTGCAGGCTTCCAGGATGAGAAGGACCTGGTGTGCCTCACCTTCTGGTGTCAGCTGCAGGGTGGAGCAGCTCATGAATCTGCAGCAAGGATGGAGGATTGGTAAATACCAATTGGTAAATGCCAAGTGTCACACATGGCATGCAATGCATTGAAGCTGTCACAGCACCGAGCTTTAAGTAAGACCCGTTTTGTTGTGATGGGTGAACCATGTGAGTTCCACTTGAGCCTCCTCTCTGAAGCAAATAGATCCAACATAATTCCATGTATACATGGCTATTTTAATAAATACTTATGTGTGTTGTAAAAATAGAATATTTTCCTGGCCTTAAGGGTATGGATTTGTCTGCAAGCATTGCTGTAACATGAAATTTCAGAATTCTTTTCTGCAGCAGCAAAGATTTTGAGTAAGCATTTGATTTAAAAAAAAAAAAAAATCACTGGAGTTGTCTGCTGTACAAAACTTTGGAACTGTTATTATTCACATCATCAACAAACAGTCTAAAAGAAGTGGTGTGCAGGGGTGTGGGAAAAGAGCTTTGTGGTTTTTGGTTTCAGCTCTGCCTGTGAATCACTTTGCAGTCTTGGGCAAGTGGCTTAACCTCTCAGGGACTCGATCTGCAGTGGGTTGAAGAGTATTCAGTGGACCTCATTTAAGGGGGTGTTCGAAATAGCCACAAGGCATAAGAAGATGCAGAGTTCCTGAAGAAAGATGGCATGTAAATGTAATACAGTATTATCATGGCTTTATACTTCCAGAAATCCAGATGTCTTAGATGGAAAGGGTGTTATTGCTACACACGTATGGATTTTAGTTCCTTAGAGGCAAACAAAGCAGCATCTTCCAGACAGGGACCAAGATCCTGACATCCTCATCAGGCAGACTCCCACCCAAGCCAAGTACGGTTTTGCCTGAGCTAGAATTTAGCTCTTTGTGATTTATCCAACACAATCCATTGACTCTTTAACCCATAAATTGTCAAACTCGATTATTTCCAGCTAAGCAGATGGCTGAACACAAATAACCTGTAAGATAAGGTACTCTGGCTTTAGTTTTAAGTAAAATTCAGGTTTGCTCAAGATGAATGTTATAGTTACATAAATAACAAGAGAAAAAATCACCCCAAAATCCAAAAATCATTTTTCTGCAAAAACATAGAGGATCAATTTCTCTAGTTTAGTATTACCAAACTTGGCAGTATTTCATATTTGAAGTATAATGATGTCATCTGGTTGGCCTTTTCCCATTGCAAACGGTAAATCTTAAAATCTGGAGAGATCTTTTATTTGGTTATTCATATTGTACTGCATCAAGGGGTTACAACACATGTGCCTGGGCTTATTAAAATCATCTGGAAGAGAAGAACTTATTATTTAAAGGCACAGTACTTGAGCCTGTGCTGTTTTTCTTGGAAACTGTTTTTTTTCTGATGTCAGCTGCGCGTACAGTTGTACGTTCACTGCCACTTGTGTCACGTTGAGAGGTCCCTTTGCTTGGAGTGTCTTTTCATAGTGTCTGGAAATAGACATTCTAAGCCATGGACTTGTATCCATCGTCCGAGAGATTGGGAATGCACAATGCCTTGTTTCTTCAGGAAGGACTTAGACCATCATGGTCAGTCTCCTTATTTGCTCTCAAATGGAAAGTTACTACTGTCTGGTGATGAAGTGCACATGAAACCTTCCATTTTGGCAAACAGGAACATTGTTGTGCCAGCCAAATATCTTGCTCCTAGGGATGGTTTCATTGCATTTACTCTGGTGCCATGAACAAATAGCAGACTGGATTTCTTCAAGTCCTGTGGTGCCTTCCTCTGGGCTGCTCCTTTCCCTGCCTTCCCAAATTTCCGAAGGCTTCTTTCTCCTGCTTGTTTTTATTTATGTTTCTGAGGTCTACATTATTTGGGGTTTGGTTTGGGCTGCTGGCTGCTTTTCTTGGGAAAAAATGTGATGGAGCCAGCGCAGGATGTCCTCACAACGCTGTTTCGTGGAAATTTCCCTCGCTGGAGATCACTCTATGTTTCTCCAAGGCATGGGGCCAGGCCAGCAGTACCAAGAACCCTGTGGTTTTTTACAGTCAGTGGATCCTTGTCATAGATCCACCAGGATCCAATTATGCCTCTGCAATTATTTTTCCCTGTTTACTTAGTATCTCTGCATGTGTGTTTGTGCTGGTGTATTCTGTCCTGGCTCCCCCTTGAGTCCCTCTGTGTTGGCTCCTTCCTTCGACCTGTGTGGTTAAAGGTTTCACTGATTTATTAAATATCCTCACAGTAGAGGGGAAAGGCCCTTTCTGTAATTTAGCCAGGTAGGAGAGTTTCATGCTGGAGTACCTGAGTGAAACTTTGCTGAACTCCTCTCCTGCAAGCGCGTGACTGAAATGCTTCCAGCCCATTGTGAACACTCAGCAGCAACTTATTAGATAGCAAAGCAACAATTGCTAGGTACACAAAATCAGCCCATGGCTGGAATAAGAAGTAGGAAACAGTGTCTAACACCTAAAAAATTAAGATAAATCTGTTTGAGAACACCCTTTTACTTTTTTCCTGCAAGTATTTGGCAAGATGTGGCAATAGGAAAAACCCAGCTGTAGCTTTGAAATTAGCAGATGACTCCCCACATTGAATTCCACCACAAAAACCACATTTCTGTGGCATGGATGGGTAACTTCAATACACACAAAGAGCTTGGAGCATCAGGGATGTGATTGTAAGATCTGCCACCAAAAGTCTTATTCTGGTCATTTCCTCACCTTCATCAGCAACCTGATTTTTCAGTGCAGCTGTTGCTGCCTGCAGTAATAATTACCAAGTAGTTGTCTGAACCCATTTACACCATGGAAAAGCTTCCTACATCCTCCACACTCATGTATATATTTTCTCTCCATTTATCTATATAAATAGCGGAGTGATAAAAGGCAGATCCCTCTGCTCTCTAAAAAAATCTAGACTCTTGGGGCTTAAAATTTCAAGGGCTGAGTATCCTTTTAGCACAGTGCTGTCACAGTCTTCTACACTTACTGTGCCCTCTCAAGGATTGTCCTTGTGTGTCACTTTCCTTGTCATGAATGTTAATTATTTTTCTGCATAATGACTGTCACCACAGACCTGCTATAGATAATATTAAATCCTGTCCCAAGAGATAGAATAATCTCCTCACATGTCTTTGTGCTCCACCATCTCAGCCTTGCTTGTGTGATCGTGCAGGATAATGTAATGCAAATGATGATGATGAACCACAGTGTTGTCAGACTTTCAGCTGCTCTGGCTTTGTAACAGCAGCTGCCGGAACCTCATTGCTTCCCCACTTCTGCATCTCTGAAAGGGATACAGTTCTCCCCTTCCTTCTCACATGGTTGTCATTGGGCCACAGCACGAGTTAATGTCTGTAGATGCAACACCAGAGATGCCAGAGGGTGCAGAAAGAACACATATAAAAACTAGTCACAAATTTCTAGCCAGGTTTATAACTTAAATCACCTTCTTTTTTTTCCATTTTCCTTTTTTTCCCTTTTTTTCCAAGAAAAGATCTGCTTTCTGTGGGGGGAAAAAACCTGACATTTCCTGAAGTCACTAAAAGTTTTCATCTGGCAATGCAAAACTTACTAGTCCTAGTTGAAAGCTTCTCTTTTTTCTTTTTCTTTAATGAAAACATAACAGTCCTGGAATAAAAAATCTCCTTGGCTGGTCCTGGTTGACTGTTGCTGTACCCTGTATCATACCTGATCACTGCTGCATTGACTTTTCATAGCTTAGAAAAAGTGCCTTGATTAATATCATTGCAGAAGCCTGTTAAATGACAGTGAATATTTCAGAGTTCTTGTACCTGCTTCATCAAACAGAACGTGCTTCCAATTATTGTTGGTCTGCACTGTTTCAAAATAGATGTGTAATTCATTATCAACCGGTATCACAGGTTTTGAACCAAAATACATCCCAAAGGAAATGTATAACAAATATTTCATATCAGCCGCATAAATCATGAGAAAATATGCTCAATTTTTTTTGCTCTCTCCTTCTTGGTATGCTGTTCCCCTTTGGAACACTGACACTCATGTGTGCCTGTCGCTGTCTAAATGCAGGGCCCAGTCACCTCCACTCCTTTGCCTGGGATCCTGGAGCAGGCAATGGGCAAGTTTATAGAATCACAGAATCATTAAGGTTGGAAAAGACCTCCAAGATCATCAAGTCTAACCTTTGACCAAATACAAGTTACAACTTCATAGTGAATTAGGGTCAAATAACCCTGAATAAATCCTGTCTGCAATGGGGTCTCTGGGAGTCTGGAAGGTGATGGATCTTCTATAGGAGGAGAGCACTGGGGGCTGTGTTCGCATATTTGATGAGGCTACACAGGAACTGGTTGGAGCGATGGCATGTTTTCCAAATTGGAGGGTGTTAAATGCTTGGATGATATTCAAACAAGCATATTTGTCATGTCACACATTGGCTTCTAGCAGCAGCCCAAATCCCAAAGGATCCCTATTATTAATTTATCCTTGATTCTTAGATAGGCACAGACTATTTTGATAAAGGGAGGAGAGCTATTGTGATTTTCCTTCCTTTATTGCTCCACCCAAGATAAAGTAAACAGGATATTTTACGGCATTGTACAGACAGTCAATCTATCATTTAGCAAAAGGTGCTGGACTGCAGAGACCAGGCTCCCTTCTGTGATAGGCTCCTTAGTTCATACACAAAACTGGAGAAGCATGACTTTTCAAGATTTTCTCCTAAATTGCTCAGCCTAAACATTTTTGTTTCAGATCATATTATAGAAGTGATGAAGACACATGCTTGGTTTTTACTTATTTTTAAACATAACTCAATGGATAAAGCCCCTATTCGAATGAACATTATAACTTTTTTTTTTTTTTGGATCCTGCTGTTTTGCAGCAAGAGGCTTCTGGCCAAACCATTGGTTCTGGGACTATACCAGAGAAACACACCACAGAAGCCTGCAGTCAAAATTCAGTCAAAATACAGCCTTGTCCCTTCAAAGACTGTGTTCCAGAAAGTGTGTGTAAATGTTATTGTGGGATCATTATGATCCACACCTTTGGTAACACAGCCTTTCCGTCACCCTTTTTTCTGTTTTATCACTGTTGTGTCTCTGCACAGACCTTTGAGCTGGCTTTGCAAAACACCCTGTGAGCTGTGCAGAGCTTTTGCTGCCCACCACATCTCTCAGTCTCCTGCTTGGAAGGGTTGCACCAGGTGGGAAGAAGAACAGACTTCCACTGGGGAGAGTTGCTGTTGGGAAAAGTCACGGTGACCTCAATAAATCTGCTTTATTATACACTTTCTTTCTACAGGACTAGTTCTTTTGCCTTCAGGAATAGCGACTTTTCCAATAAGGAAAGGAGAAAGAACTCTGTAGATCTGAATTACCTGCTCTAGATGCAGGAGAGGATTGGACTGTTGCTGAGGCCCTGGCACAGGTTGCCCAGAGAAGCTGTGGCTGCTCCATTCCTGGAAGTGTTCAAGGCCAGGTTGGATGGAACTCTGAACAACCTGGTCTAGTTGAAGGTGTCCCTGCCCATGGCAGTGGTTGGAATAAGATGATCTTTAGGGTCCCTTCCAAACCAAGCCACTCTAGGATTCTGTGATTCTATGACTGACATTATTATTTCTGGTATTGGTCACAAAACATCACTCTTGTGCAATGGGATATGGGCTGGTGACTGGGCCAGGTCCAGCCACCCATCACACTGTGCAGCGGTCAGGTACCTGCCTGGGACCTGATAACATAAGCCCATCTTTATGCTCTTGGTGACCTTTCAGTCCCACCCACATCAAAATGTTGAGTCTCTCCTGGGAAAAAAACAGTGCAGAGATGTGAAAATGCTCCCGGGACAGTCCCTGTGTCGACTCGGAGCTGAGCCCAGAGACACACCATGGAAGTGACGTGTTTCATGTCTTTTCCAGTAAGGGGTTGGTATCAGAGGGATACAGGACTGATGCTGTGTTTATCCAGCCACTTTGAAAAAATCTGCTTCCTCCATCAATACAAACTGCTCAGACGAAATGGATTAATGTCTCATAAAATGTCTCATCTACTCCAGTATCCTTTAAAAGAGAAACAGTCTTAAAAATAAATGAATATGCTGCATTGCTTTAATGAGATGTGGAAATTGGCTATCACTGCCAAAACATAACTCCTTCTCTGATTATAAGAACAGTAATTTGCCAGCTCCTGACTTCCTGTTATTAAACCAATTGTTAAATTTTCAGAAATATTTGAGATAGCCATCTAAACCCCTGGGGTTGACATTCACCCAGCATGGATGATTGCCACCTCCTCCTTCTCCTCTCCTGGGACGGAGTCCAAAGACCTTCCTGTATTTGAGCACTGGAGAAAGCCCTCTGGAAGGGACAGGGAAGTGATGTCCATGTGCAATGGGGAGCTGCAGGAGATAAGAGGCCCTTGGCCCTAAAGGCAACCAGAAGAATGAATCAGCCCCAAATTCTTGGAGGACTTGTGGCCACATCATGGGTCTTGTTTTTTCCTTAGGAAAAAAAGCAGTCTTTCTCCAAAAGAAACAGTATTTTACAAGGAAAACCTCTGTTTTCTCTGCAAAAATAACCTACCTACCATAATAAGATTACTTCATGTTATGAAATCTATTGAAAGAGATAATAACTACAATTAAAAAAGGATTTTGCATACCTGGCTTCTGCTAGGGCAGTGTGAAGACTCACCCTTGCAAGGAAGAATGCAGATTTTTTTTATGGTAACACGGTTTGTTCTTTGACACGAAGGATGCTAAGCTTCTGAAGTTCAGGGTAAGTTGGTTGGTTGCTGTGTTCTCTATATGGATGGCACAACTGTGTATATACCCAGTCACTATATCAATGGTTTCTGAAGTATCCTGAAACACAGAGTAAGTTGTGTGTTCACCAGTGAGGGTACTCCCCTGCAGCCCTGACCACAGGTAAGGTCAGTTTAATTAAAGGAATGCTGGCCCACATGTAAATGCTTAATAATTTTTTCATACTCGAACGACAGACAGCATTGGGTTAAACACCATTCTGTCTAAATATTACAGGAGAGGTTTTCCAAATAGCAACAAATAGCAGTTCAGCTTCCAACTCCCACCAGTTCTCTAAGGGAGATGACCATGAAATTGCCCTTTGTACAGTGAAAATCGTTCCTGCCCATACTGTGCTATTAGGTTACCCATATGGGCTTCTTCTGTAGACCTCAAACCCCTATGGAGCTTATGTTTCCAGCTGCTGGCAGGGCTGACACTCAGGTAAGAGATAATATCGCCAGCACCTTTGCACCCAGCATATTTCAGTGCTTCTTTTGTGTGACACACATTTTTTCAATATTAAATATCTGTATTTCTGTAGACATATAGATATCTATATATATCTATATATATATATATAGATGTATTTGTGCCATGTTCTTACAATAACATTACATTGGAAATTTGTGACAAGCAGGATCTATGTTTTAATCTTTCTCTTTTCTGATTGATAACAAAGTCAAGATTTTTTAATGTATTCCATTAAGTAATCCACATAAGAAATCTCACTGACTCCTCCTTTGATTCCTCTTGCATTTAATTTTCTACCACAGCCTATATTCTATATCTTCGTTCCAGGGAAATATGGATTATATGAAATGCATTGTACAAATGAACTCTACTGCATATTTTCCTCCAAGTGAGAAAATTCCCTGCTGATTTGTTTCTATGAGCGAGATACACTCAGATACAGGCAAAGGATTCTTCGTACACACAGTTCCTTTCACAGCTATAAAACATTGTTGTTTACAGAGGTATATTTTTCCAGATCTCTACTGTATTAATGATTGCTCCTGACCCAGAATGTTTATTCTGAAAAACAACTACCACCGACCTCATCTCCCCTCTGGGATGCAATATTAAAGTATGAATGCAATGGAAAGGGCCAGGATTTGAGGAGGCTCTGCACTCTTCTCATCCTCTTCGTTGCCTTGCCTGCTCTTTCAAACAGCAATTGAAGTCCATCGATCACCTCCTTCACAAGATTCATGGCTCAGCTATAACCAACGTGGCAAAGCTGTTTGTTTATTCTTCTGAGCAGATGTTTGAGCAGCCTCCCCAACCTCCAATAAAATATCGCAGACAACTGTGAAGTTTACTAACCCCTCGTTAAAGCAATCCCCTTGAAGTCTTTAACTCACCAGAAGATAAACTACACCAACATGGTGTGCTCCCACTCTCAAGTACAAAGAGCCATTTCCACCAGCAAATACAGATTATACCCGTAAACTTTTGCACTGGAAATCATTGTGTCTCTGGTTTAGATCAATGCCATTAAAACAAAGACAGATGGAATAATGTACTCTTATCTGAGGTTATGGTTAATTGCGTCTCTGATTCCTCACATCACTAACTCTTCCCTTCCCTTCCTGCTCTTGGTGCTGGTCTCAGCGGCCCATGGACTTGCTGTTATAGGGCGAGGGCAAGAAGTCTTGGAGCACTCTTCCTTATTTCCACAGCCTCAGGACCAACACTCTTAGCACGACCTGCAGAAGGGGTTTTTCTTGTAAGAGCAGCAAATATTCCCATTCCCACCTTGGCATGTTTGCCAGCATTTCCAGTGCTTGCTCTCCATGCACTCTCTGCCCACTGAAGGATGGTTATGGTCAACCTCAACCCATTCAACAGGAGAGGGCAGCAGCATGACAGACAGGTTTGAGACCCAGGAGCACAAAGCCGAGATACAACAGAGGACAAGAAGTGGGGAAGAGAACAGCTTGACCATGCCAGCAGCGTCTGTGGGGATCAGTACATGGGACATTAGCTGAGGACAGGGTGATCAAATTGGACACGCTGCTAATAGTGGCTGATCAGTGCTTCCTTTCACCAAAACACATTGTTTCTCTAAATCTGCAAAGTGCAATATACAGCTTACATTTTATTTTGGACACCGTTCCCCCAGGTTTTCATCTCACAGTCCTTTCTCCCTCCTGCCCCACCCTTCCAGGAATTCACATAGCACACATATCTGCAAATGGAGTTAATGACTTCTCTTTAAAGTTATGAGTGAAGAATGTCCTTTCTATTAATGCTTATCATTGTGTACTGCTTCAATAAAGATTCCTTGTAAACCAAAAAGAATGTCCTGTGTAGTGCTGGGGGCTGAATTGCATAAGATGTTCAGTGTCCAGGGCCAGACGCCTGAACATGCACAATTCTAAACACAAAGAGAACACTAAACATCAGCTCAAATATTCAGTTGGCTCAGGGCAGTGTATTTTCCATGCTACCCATTGTGCAGCATTGGGTTTGTGATTTCTTTTTGTTTTCTTTGTAAATAAATTCTTATAATGACTTTCCCTTATCTGAATCCAACACAACCAAGGACACATAGACGACAGCAATGATTCAGCATGCTGAGGTCCCTAGCCCATGTCTGACTCATCTATGCCAAGGGAGCTCATGAAATGACCCACGGGCCTCTACTTTCCGAAGGAGATGGGGAGATAGATCACGCTGAGGTCAGGTCCCAGCAAGGACCCAGGACACAATCTGAGCACACAGAGACCAGGAGGGAGAGTGTGTGTAGCCAGGGCTCTTCTCTTCCACCACAGTCATTTTGCAGGGAACCAACTCTTTTCCAAAGATGTCACCAGGCCAGCAGGCAGCATCATGACAGTGTACGGTATCAGTGGATCCCAAGCAGACGTGGGATCTATGTGGCCAAGAGGTGTAAGCTGTTGTCACCTGAGCTATGGTGGCTGCTCCTTCAGCTGCTGTTTATAGTAGAATTCTGTCCTTCACATTCAAGAGGCATTTGAGAGAGATACAAAGCAGATTATGAGTACAGTGCAGATGCTTAGCAGTGTCTGGATAGACTGGTGGAAGGTTTTTCTCAGTTGCAAAGTCAGTCTCCCATGCTTTGGACCCTGTTAATAATATTTGATAATATATAGTGTAGGAAAGACGGAGCTTCTATATCCCAGACAACAGACTCCATAAATGCATTTCTAAAATTATTCAGTGAGAGATCATCTGTTACACTTGTGCATGATGAGAGGGAAATTGTCCAAAATTTGTATTCTAATGAGGAAAAAATAATCCTTGGAAGCAGAGAGAGGGAATCTGCTGGCCAAGAGACCCCAGAAAGCTTTGAGTGTTTCACAGGCTGTAACTGATACTGAGACTTTTGGGCAAATAGACGAAGGGATTCCTGAAGGCAGGCCTCTCTCAAGCCCTCAAATGCACATTTTTTTTTGATTTTGTGAAGAGACATCTTTAATGTTTTGGTGGAGGAGGTTACTGGCCTGTCAGGGCTTCGGGAGTTTATTTAACTTCTTCCATTCACAGTCCTGGACTTCATGGTCATCTGTCTTTATTTCTGATGAATTTCTGTCTCAACTCTAGAATGTCTGGTTCCCATTCCAAAGATGTAATTTGACTTCTCCTTTAAGAGGTCTGACTACATCCATGTTTTTCTACAGCCAGAACTTACAGGCACTTCAGCTTCTATTCAAAGTAAACCTGGGGCTAAATATACATGTTGGGGCCAAACTCCACCAAAGCCAAGTGCCCTCAAGCCTTCACAAGGTCAGGTCCCTTGTAACTTCGATGCTTATAAAACACAGAAAATAAAGTGTTATGCCTCTTATAAAATGAGAGCAAAATGAGAGAAAGCTCTTACTCTTCAGAACATCCTAAAACTATATATAAATTTAAGTGTGCTTGTGCTCTTATTTTTAGAGGTTGAAACCACTGGGCTGGCTGGGGCTAAGGAGTGTCAAGGAATGCCTATCACTGGGATGAGTGGTAAGGTCCAGGGTTGGTTTGCAACCTCCTCTTCTTAGCTGAGTTCTTGTGTGCCCGAGAGCTACTATAATATAGATATAAATGATACCCAAGGCTACCTGGAGGTAGAAGGAATGGTGAAAATTGGTTGATCAAAAGGAAACCCTATTCATATCCCTTTCCTCCACTTACTCTGCTAACAGGAGTGAAGAGAACCATTTGCATGAGTTCTTTTCCCCAGAAAGCTTCTCCCAGAATGCTCTCCTCCAACACCTCTACACCCCAACAACTATGTGTCTCAGTAGTGAAATGTTATGATGAATTTCCATCTCTAAATCTCTTTAGCTGTCAGAGTCACTCTAGGCTTTCAAACAACTGCATCCCACTGGATGAAGCTCTGAGCACTGCAAATCCTCATTTCTCTTGGTAGCCAGAGTTCATTCACATCAGCAGGCCTCATTCTATGAACAAGCCTTATTAGACCAGAACTGTGGGTTTCTTAACAAAAAAGGAGGGGAGAAAGGGACAGGGCTAGATTCATGTACTTAAGCAGCAGAGCTGGGCTGAGAGATAAATAAACTACTAAATCATGGTGCTACACTGTTGCCAGGATGATATATCTCTCCTTTGAAAATAGCGTCTGCAAGGAAATGACAAATAATTTTCCATACACAGACCTTACAGGCACACCGAAGTGAGTAACTTGGAGGACGTTAGTATTTTCGGTATTCCTGTTCTTCCGGAAAGCCGTGGCCAAATCCCCACTGAGCACAACGAAAGCCTCTCACTCCTGGAAATCGTACTGACAACTCGGAGAGCACCGTCTAGTAAATGATGAGTAAAGACCCCGAAATGATGTGCAGGATTCCGGCAGTACGTGGGCTCACGCCTGGACCGCAGCCATGTGGAGGTCACAGAGGGAAATAAATCAGTGGCTAGTGAGCTGTGCTGGTGAATTTGGCTGTGATTCCTGCCGCACACTCACTGTAGTCACTCCAGGACCTGGGACTCCATTTGTCAGCGCGACGGCGGAAATGCAAAATCCAGATCGTTATAATGGAGACCATTGAAGGAAGGCTCTCAGGAGAAAGCCTGCTCAGCAAAGGGAGTCATCAGCCCTTCACAGCTGCATGAGTGTTGTCTAGGATGTGAAAACAGAGGGAAAAATAAATAAATACAACCAAATCCTGCATTAAGGTCTCAGACCAAATGAAGTCACTTCCAGAAAAACATTGTGAAGCCCTTTGCTCATGTAATACATGGGTCTGTGTGTGTGTGCTGGGATTACAGACTGCAGTAGACTCCTCAGAGTTAGGAGAGCAGGGTGCCCTGCCTGATGTGGGACAGGATGGGGTGCAATGGGGTGGCAGAGACCCTGCATGGCAGTTCAGATGTCCCCAGTTTGATCAGGGCTTGTGGTGCTCGGTGAGGGCAGGATCCTACTACCTTCCCCTATCTATGAAACCTTTCTGAGATAAATCAAAAAGTCTCTGGCTCTTGAAGGACCCTCCATGATACTCATTAGATGTTATACCAACTTGATCATTAGTCACATTCTGTTTCCCTAACCTCAGTTCTCTCAAATTCATTTTACCCTCCTTTTACACCTTGCCTTTTGAAAGCAAATTTCTTTTCACTCCTGCCATCAGCCTGTGAAGCACTGCATCTGTACGAGCTCATTGGTGAAACAGTCTTTAAGGCAAGGAAGGTTTGTAGCAGCATCTTGCAAAATAAGCAGCTTCTCCATGGCATGCCTGACATCTCCAAAAACTCCAAGAGACATGGCAGGTTGGGAGGTTTTGTTGTATAATTATTGCTGAATGATAAACATGAGCTGTATTATGGGGCTTTTTGCTCATTCCAAGCAGTAAACCAGGGCCTGAGCTTGTACCTATAGAACTAGCTGCAAATTTAGATTTTAAGATGCTAATAATAGAATAACACAGGCTACTGTATTATTTTTTAAAAAGGTAGGAGAGCTGAGATCTGACTATGGCTCTGTCAGCTCCTTGGTGCCTGTGGGGTTGTTTAACCCAGAGAAAAGAAGGCTCAGGAGAGACCTTATCACTTTCTACAATTACCTGAAAGGATGTTGGAGCCAGGTAAGGATCAGTCTCTTCTCCCAGGCAACTAGAGACAGGAAGAGAGGAAATGGCTTCAAGCTGCACCAGGAGATGCTCCAGTTGGACAACAGGAAGAATTTCTTCACTGAACTAGTGGTGAGGCATTGGAATGGAATGCCCAGGGAGGCGGTGGAGTCCCCATCCAAGAAATTATTGGATGGGGCACTCAGTGTCATGGTGTGGTTGACAAGGTTGAGATCAGTCAAAGACTGGACTTGATGATCTTGGAGGTTTTTTCCAACCTAAATGATTCTGTGATTCTGTGACCAAGAGAGCTGGCGAGAGCTGCCATTGCTTGCAATCAGCTACAGTGTGGGAAGGTGCTGGGCTCCCAGCACTGGTCCAGACTGAGGAACAAAAGAACCACTTTTGTCAGGAGTATTTTACAGGAAGGAGAAATGTTGGCTGAAAATCTATTATTTTCTTTTATGAGAACTGTTGTAAATTTCTGCAGAGACCATTGACATTGAGAATCTAATTTCTCTCAGATAAACCCATTTTTGGCAGAGGTTTTTGTCTCTCTATATTTAGTAGCATCAACAGTCACTGTTCAGATTTTTGAAAGACTTTCTCTGAACGTTTTCATCCCCACTTCGGCTTCAGTTTTGTAGCTAGACTAGACTTTCCTCTTCTCACACCAAGTGAAATTCGTGGGTGGGCTCAGAAGAACCATATAGCTCATCGAGTTACATCTTACTTAAACCCTGTTTTCTAAAACTTCAGTGAACCATGAGCAGGTACCCAGCACAGAGCTAAACTCGGTGGTTTGCAGAAAGCAAACGAAAGCCAGGCAGGAGGAGGGAGGTTATCCTAGGGAGGTCAGTTCTACCAAAGCCTACTCTGTCTTGGCAAGGAGCACATCCTTATTAACACTGTTTGTAATAACACCCTTCAGATGGTTCATGCCTGCAGCAGGTGAAGTCTGCTGGACGAAGACTCTTTGCCTTGGAAAGCTTCCTCTGTTGTTCTTATATTTCAATTCCCATTTTCAGGAAGGATGCAGAGCCTGCCCACCATTGCATGCTCTCCTTCAGTGTTTCTGCTTCTTTCCCATAGCTTGCCTTGGGCTCCTGCTTGATAGCAAGATGTTAAGAATAATAATCAACAGAAAAACAGTGTGCTCTTTTATTTTATTTACACAGCTGCCATGAATTTTGTTATGCCTAAATCCTCTGTCTCTTCCTCTCTCAGTGGGCTGGAGAGAGAAGAATGGGCTTTTTAGCATTTGTGTTTACTTTTATTGCTCTTTAAAATATTTTATGGTCTCTTAATAGAGTGGCACAATAATATTAAAATAACTAAAAAAAAAGAAATGTACAGAAAAGGTATTAAAGCATCATAGAAATGGATTTAACACTTCAAATACCCCTTCAAAGTGGCACCATGTCCTCGCTTTGAAGCAAAGCAATAAATTCACTTTGTAATTCTTTATTAGAGGTTTTATTGGAAATTAGAGTGCATGTACTAAGCAAAATGTCAGCTTATCTATATATACAAATATTTGCCTACAAGTTGGATGAAAGACAACATAATGTACATTACAGTGCAATTTAGATTACAGTAGCCAGCGCAGATTAAGTCACAGTCCAGTCCCATGTTTAGGTCTGTACTAAAAGTCAGTTTTATTCTCAAAAATAAGCAGATAGATGGTGTAAAATAGGAAAATAGCTATTTGCTTCCAGATGTACAGCAAGGCCGTGGCTGATGAGCATCCCTTTGGTACACCCAGCACTGCCCCCCTGCTGTGGCAGAGCATTCCTTTCACAAGAGCCCCCGAAGATTATCCTGAGCAAGAGCTGTGATATGCTGATAGCCTTATCTGACTGGTGGCTGGAATTAAAACAATGCAGTGTACTAATGCAGGCGATTATCAAAGAGTAGACAAAACAAGAGGGATGGAGGTGCAAGTTTCAGGCCAGGGGCTGGCACAGGGAAAGTGTCCATTCCAGAGAAAGCACGAAGCACAGGAAGGCAGAAGGTGGATTCTTTGTTATAAAAATTGTCACATATGCACTTTTTTACTGGTTTTGTGCTGAATGATGTCCTGAGGAGCACTAGGAGCCACCAGCATCCTAATGGATGAGGCCAGGCCATAGCAGCTTCCCAAGGTACTCAAGCAGCACTGTGGCATGCAGAGACTCTCACTCTTCCTCATCCAGGAGTAGATCTGAGACAAACCCCTTAGCTTGCGCAGCACTGATCGTTTTCCTTCCTGTTCCCTTTGCTTTTGCAAAGCTCTTTGAGAAGGTGGTGAATTAAAAAGCGGGGAAGGATGATTGTGTCAACATATGTTGTTTATATGACATAAATAATCGCCATCAAGGTTGTCACAAAGGATACTGGCACTTAAGAGTCACGGATGGGGGGAGAACAAATGGTAATTATGGCACTTGACAAGCTCCCAGCAGCCCTAAGAGATAAATCTGCTGCCTGCTCCTACTTGAACTTACGGCATCCTGGATTTCAGGAGCTTCCACTCTTCTGCACGATCCAACAAACATCCTCTCAGGATCTCCGGTGAATAAATAACTCTTTGAAACACGTCTTCCCTGTTGTGACACCCGTCCCAAGGAGCCCCTGCTTGTCTCTTCAGCATTGTGTAAACACCCACAGCACAATCCGGAGCTATTTTTTCTTGACTAGCACCACAATTGCTTCTTCAAAGGACCAATTCCCCATGCCTGAGTTCATCAAGCTGTCACTCAAAAAAGTCAAATCTCTGGACGGGTGCTCTCCAGTTTCCCATAGTTTCTGGGCTCCAGCAGAAGCTGTTTGGTTCAGCTAGCTGCTGGGCTGGAGGAGGGCACTGTTTTGTGCCCATTACCTTTTTGCAATGGCTCCTTTACAGCCACCCCTTGCCTTCCTTTGAAGCCTGGGGTGTCAGCAAGCTCAGCATCCCTGTCATGGTGTGCGAGGGAAAGGAGTTTATTGTGTTAAAGGACATTTCTCTTTTTTCTTGATCACTGCAAACCTGTGATCCCAGATCCTGCCTCTCAGGACAGAACAGGGTTGGTTTTGACTGGAACCAGTGTGTACAGGGACAGTTTCTGCTTTGAAGGTGCCCTTTCCAGCACAGATTAGAGCCAGGCTCCTCAGTGGTGTAAATCAACCATGCTTCTACAAAGTCATCTGTTACTAGTCAAACTGTGTCTGATTTACCTTCCCGAGCATCTGTCCCTCTGGCCAGAATCAGAAACACTCAAAAACCCCTGACTTTGTGCTACCATACCAGCAATATCCCGATTAAGTTATAAATTTGCCACTAAAAACCCATTGTCATGTTCAAGCTCTGAAGGGTGAACACAATCTCACACTACAAGGTAGCAGAAGGAGATTAAATATTATAGCCAAATCAGTTACAGATTTATTCCATAAACTTCTCATTATTTCATTGTATTTTTCCCTCCTTTGATGAATGGATTTTCCTAAGTATGACAGATTTATTTTTTGTGGCAGGTACTTTTTTTCTGTTGCCACGCGTTATGCCAGTTTTCCATTAAGTCCTAAGGAACAAGATGAGGTGAGAAATAAGTTTTCTTATAGCTGCAATTTGATTTAGGTGCGTGTAATTCATATTTGAGAACTTCTTTTAAACAACACAAGGACTCTGTTTCAAAAGTCTTTGTATGACTGTTTGGAAACACTGGTGTTTTTAGCAAAGGGAAGAAATCTGAGAGAAATTATAGGATCTGCAAATGGCATTTAAAAAATTACTATTAAAAAAAAAGAGCCTGTTTTAAGCATCACCTTTAAATTGGAGATTTTCTGAAAGATTGTGGAATATTTACATGTAGTTAAAAGGGTGTTCTTGTAAAGACCTGTGGAGTATTTATTCATTACCAAGAAGAATTTCACTCAATGTACTCAGGCAAGCTTTAGGTTTCCTCAGGTTTCTTTGGAGATTTCCAAACCTGTAAATGCTGTAAATATGATCAGACAGTGCTCTGTCTGAATTCTGTTGAACTGACACTTTTTTTCCTTAAAAAAAAAAATACAATCCATGGTTTATTTTACTTGACCCATATTTGATATTTAAGGAAATTAAATAAATCTCACGTTTAGCCTCCCAAAATAATACAAGGTGTCCATTAACACGTGTTAAAGTTAATGAAAGCTTGGTGGTGAACATATAAATAGCACAGCTGCCAGGCTGTTTTGTAAAACTGGAGTTGAGCTCTCCCTGCTGCAAAGTGTGCAGAGCAGATTCACAGAGATAATGCACGTTGCTATTTGCAGTCTCTCTTTTGTCATTCCTACTTTATGGGTTCTTTGGTTACACACTGGAGTGGTGCTCCATCAATATCCTACAGCTCTGCTAAGATTCTTGTAAGTTGCTCAGTGTTTCCACTTTCATACATATCAGGAAAAAAAAGTTGTTGTCTCTGCACACTTGCACAACAATATGTTGATGATTCTTTAACTTGATGATCCTTGTGCGTTCCTTCCAACTCAGGACATCCTATGATTCTATTAATATCTTGATAAAATTGCACCATGCTGAGCAGGGAGACTTCCAGTGGGCAGTCCCGTTGGCAAATGTAGAAAGTGAGTTATGCACTGAGTTAAGAGGAAAAAATATTAATCTAATACCTCTGAACATCCCTAACCAGGGACTTGGATCCTTGCTTGTTATTCATTGTTTTTTCCCCTACTATTAGGGTTCCTAATTTCTTTTTCCCTAAGACAGGAGCTCTCTACCATTCCCACCTTCACGGATTTTTATGGGGCTCACCATGACACAGCACTGTGGTTCTCCAGCAGCAGGTTTATTACACACTGACTTATGTCTGGTTTTACTAGCAAAAATGACATGAGAATCTGGCCCTCTGCTTTTGTTTTGCTCTGCTCTTAAATAAAAACATTGCAGCACTGACATGAGCTTAACATGACAATTCTCCCAAGCCATCATAAGGTGTCCTCACCCCAAATTGTCACTCATGCTCTGGTTCCAGACAAGGCCACTTTTAAGCAAAGTTTGATTGACTGCAATCATGATATTGAGGACTCTGATTTGTCTCATCAGCCAATATATACATGCCACACCTCCAGGAGCTCCCAAAATGACTGGGGGGTGACTTTGTGTCCCTTTGGATTGTTCTCTCATCCTCCTGAGAAACCTGCCATGGAGGCAGTGTGGATCTGCTGCTCAATACATCATGGCATCATCAATAACCCCAGTGCTTGCAGATAGCCAGGTTTGTGACAGAGAGGCAGGTGCAAGGGAGTGAAAGCCAAAGTTTTGATTCAATTTCCAGATAAAAGTATTGAAATAGATCCTCCTTCCCATTAGGAAGTTATTGAGAAGATTAAAATATTAAATGTGATCTTACATGAGGTCAGAAAGTTAATCCGCCCTCCCACTAAAAAAAAATTACACCCTCTAAACAAAGAGACAACATCAGTAAGTATGGAAGTTTTCTGCAGAAATTATCGATGGAGCTCAAGCAAGCACATGCATCCCCTGCAATGGCGATGTTCATCTAAAAACATTTTCCTAACCAATTCCCCCTCCCTCCCCAATTAAACTTGGAGATTTTTTTCCATCAGCCCTTACCAAAAAGCATCAAAAGCCTATTCCAAAATCCACTGACATCATAGGGAGCCTTTCCAAAGGCTAATGGGCTTTGGGATCAGGCCCTCAGTTTTTATTCCAAGCGCTCACAACACTGAGCTTAAATCGGTCCATGCGTTGTGCGCGCCCAAAAAAATTTTCCAACATTACGTTTGTTTGGGACAAAGATCCCCCCATGTGGTGGACTTGACATGAAGCCCATTTAAATCCCATCAGTCACTTCAAAAGGGGTGGGAGAAGAGCCAGGCAAGATGAACAGAGGTAGAGTTCACCTTACACCCACTCTTATCTCCATGGCTGAGGGGAGGGACACCCATGCTAGGCAGCTGCTAAAGAAGGGGTGTCAGTGGCACCACACTGAGATGACAACAGTGGTGAAGCTGGGAAGTTTTCAGGGGGGGAGAGTGGGAAAACCATGGAAGAAAGCTCACACAGAGTCTCTGCTCTGCAGCTTTGCCACTATTCAAGTTGTGTAAGAGCAATGTATCTGAATGTTTCTGCGCCTGCCTTTTGGTGGTATTCATCCATCCAGTGGTAGACATTAATCTTCGCTTAATTGACCAGAAGACCACAGATCCATGGTATGTGAATATGATCCTAATTAGCTCACTTCAGGTTACACATTGATTTTCTGTGTGTTGCCTTTTGGAGCTGTGGAGCAGCTTGTTTTTTGAGGTGAACATAAAAGAGAGAGGGGCAGAGGGAGTGTTAGTTACAGCTATAAATTTTACAGTTCACTGGAAACCACATTAAATGGCAGCATCAGTTTATAGATCAACTCTGCAACTGCTTGATCGTTAAAGTGGGGTTGGTAGATTATTGTGTTGTAGCCTTGTAAAATATGGGCACCGTATTTGCTGGGAGAGAACTTAAAAAGAACAATAAAAGTCTCCAGTGTCTTTGATTTCTCATTTCTCTTGCATTGCAGTAGGCAATATGATACAATCTGTGTGTGAGTTTTCAGGGGGTAAGCATTTGCAAGGCTTTACTCTTATGCTCCAGAGGGTAAAGCTGATGAGTCTTCCTGATTTTAGGTTATAGTGATTCTCCATCACTCTTGGGCTGGTCTAGATGTGGCGGATATGGCCAGACCATTCCCAAGTTGCTTCCAGGGGCAAGAATTTTGAGTGCCACTGAAGCAGTGTATCCAGCTGCAATAGCAGTGCCCATGCTTGGCTGACCCTTCTGAGACACATCTGCCTCTTCCATCTCAGCCAGACCTGAGGACAAAATTCATGTGCAAAAATAAAACTTGTAAGTGATAAAAAATGGAATCTTTTCCCAGACAGTGTCTGGGAAATCTCTGCCTGTCTTCTGAAAATGTAGACATTTATTTTGGACTATGAAGAGCTTCTTTCAAATGTTTGGCCACTGCTAAAGACATGGAGCTCATTGGAAAATTCCAGCCACAATATGCTACCTGATGACCAATAAATTTTGAATCCATATTTTCCTTCCTTATCGAAACGAGGGTGACATTTGCAGGACTGGTGAGATGTTCATTGGAGGAATTAGTGTTAATAATCATGGTTTTATCTGCACGTGGCACAAAGCCTTTTCCAACCAAGGAACAATAAGCACTGCCTCACTTACGGGCCTGGCTGATCAGCAAGTTTTCCTTTAAAGAAGGGATATTTCCAGCTTTAAAATGCAATATTGTCAGGGGAAATTAATTAGCTTTTCTGCATAGTAGACAAATGGGAATTCTCTCACATACACACTAAGAAGTTAATTGTGTGAAATAAAACATTTTACAAAATGCTACTGCTACCACTCACCACACTTTACAGAATTTGTCTGGATAAAATCCCACTCGCTTTGTGGAGGATAATCCAGAGATGAGACGTAGTGCATGGTTGTCATGAGCCTCTGTGGTGGGTCCAGTTGCAGATAGGAAACTAAATACAATCCTCCCATGTTTGTTGTTGATACATGCTGTAAGCTGGATGGCTATAAGGCTTATCTTGTTTCCCCCATAAAGGCTGGACCACTAAAGCCACTGGTAAAATTGCCACTGCAGGAAGAATAGGCACTACTTTGAATTGAGTCCAGGTTGGAGGTGATGGCAGTCACCACCACAAGACTGTCAACTTTTGTTTGTGGAATGAATCAATGGGATTGACCTTCCCAGTCACTCTCCCAGGGACAGAAAACAGTCAATATTCTTGGCATTTGGGTAATTTCTGCAGAACTAACATGGCTGAATGTGAGACCTGGCTGAACTCCTGGCTCAAGAGCCAGAAGAGCAGCAGAGAGCTTTCAAGGATGCAAGAAGGACCTCTTCTGTCTCTTTCTTGTGAATAACAAGAACTTTTATTGCCTTCATTTCACAAAGTGATACAGCCTTGTGAATGCTAAATCCTCTTTAAAAATAACATAAACAGAATTTGGTAAAAGTGATCGAATGCATGATAGTCCTGTCAAGTTTGTTTGGTTGCTTCCTAATGGAAAGGATTGTGAAGGCTGTTAGTAACTCATCCTCTGAGAAATACAGCCAGCTTCACAGTTATGATTTCCATAAGAAAGGAAAAAAGGAAAGCTGCTGTTTATCTAATGCAGAGGGAAAGGGCAATGCATCTCTGCTTGAGACATGTTCTAACATTACATGATCTGACTGCTCCTCAGTGAGGGACTAGGAGGTCTTCATTATTTTTTAATTTATTTTTTTTTAATGTGAGGGAGTTTTACTTGGCCAAGGGGAGCATAAAAACTGATGACCCACTCTTTCACCAGGCTGCCTCCCATTTACAGCACTCTGGCATATAGAACTGCTCTAACCCAGTCACAGATCACCCCTGTTGATGCAAGAGCAAATGCTGGTTTCTATAAGGTGTCAAGATCGTGGCCCTGGGGAAGCTCAGGGTGGGAGAATGAGTGTGGGATGTCATTAGTGCTTTGATATTTCAACAGAGGATCACCAGGGACCTTCTGTCTGTGGGGCAAGGATGAAAGATCTGGCAAGGGCTTATCTCAGCCAGGGTAGCGGCATAGGCCAAAGCATGCTATGCTGTCCTGCTGCAAGAAAAGTCATGCATTGGCCTTTGGAGACAAGCAACTCGGTATCTCTTTGATGAAAATGCTTGAGATCATCTGTGTATTTCAATCTTGTCATCATATGGGTGTTGTTCTGTTTACTGCCCTGTTTTTAAAAATAAGGACCTTGTCAGGAAGAGATTGTAACACACCCCTAGAAAGATATTATTTTCAGTTTAAAATTTCCTATGTCCCCAGCTAAAAATGTGAATCAGAGATAAAGTCTGACACGTTCTCACCATTTGTCTCTTTGGCAAAAGGAAAAGAGGGGTCATTCAGTTCTGGGTCTGACGTACAGGATGCCACTCGGGCTGTCCTACTCGATAACTTCAACTTGAACTTGTCCACTTGTGTAAATGGGGCTGATTTATAACCTTGCCACACAGACTTGGAGCTTCGTGTAATTTTCTGTGTGGTAATAAGCTGCCCTGCTGTAATGGCACTAAAGAAGTTTTTGCTTCCCTGTTGTTTAGCACCAGGGACCAAGGTGTTAAGGTCTAAAGGGCCCTCAGGATGCACAAAGCATGTTTCAGGCATGGTATCCCTGTCTCAAAGAGAGTTCAGTGGGGTTTGGGAGTGATTTGTAGCAAAAGTCCTGATCCCAAGTATGAAAAAAATCCTTCCAAATCCCAAATGAAAGCTGTAAAGTCAGGCACTCAATTTACCTCTCCCATTAAAGATATCGTAAAGAATTTTTTATTTCAAAAAATCCCAGAAAACCAACAACTTTTGCTAGTGGGTGGCATCCCTGCCCATGGCAGAGGGGTTGGAACCAAATGACATTTAAGGTCCCTTTCAAACCAAACCATTAGGAAAAAAATAATTATAATAAAAAACAACCACAATTGCTACTACAATCTAAGGAAATGCTGTCTAAACTCCAGTTTCTTGGAATCTTCGTGTGGTTCCTCTGACAGATTCAGATATAGTTAGACTCTCTGTGTCTCTGAGCAACTCAGTAAGAGCAGAAATTAACATGGATAATCCAGATCACGCTACCAAATGGCTGTTTGGGAACCAAGCCTGTGTCTGGATTCCAAGTGCAAGGCTGGCCCATCTAGAAGAGGATGGTTGTGTCCATGGACAGATGTACTATGATAAGTGTGATCTTTCCCTCCACCTGCAAAAAGTGAGAGGGATATTTCCTCCAAACCTTCAGCCACATCTCATGGCATGGAAGATGCTGCCCAAGACCTGCCACCTCATCCGTGTTTTAGAAATACACGGCAGCAGGACTTCAGAGGTCGAGGCCCTTTATAGATGCTGGAGCTGGGAGTGCTCTGACAATGCCTCTTTGTATGAGTCAGAGGAGAAATGCATTATTCCCCCCAAGAACTCCAATTTTCATTTGTTTGTTTTTAACTTCATATATGACATATAATTTCATGTTACATGGTTGCAAAACAAAGCTCTTCCAACCTTTATTTACTTATGATTTGATTGGCTGGGTTTGAGAGACTTCAGATGGCACAAGCTAAAACAGATGAGATGACTGGGAAAAGCAGAAATTAGCTCTCATTCTTAAGGTGATCCTCCTGTACAATGAATCCAGCAAAAGTAACACATCCCTATATGGGTTACTGATGAGTTTAAAGACTCAGAGTCAATTCATATCTTCACTGCCATACAGAGACCATCCCATAATATTCTTTCTGTATGATAATTAACCACTTGGTTGAGGCAGGGAAAGACTGACTTTGAGGAACAGCAACATGAGCTGGACAGTGAGTAGAAAACAGTGAGTAATGTTGTAGTTTGTGCCCTTATGGACTGTAGCCTCCTCTGTCTGGATGTACCACATGCCCTGATTCATTTTGCTACTGAAAAAAATAATGGAGTGCAGAGAAACATCCATTGAAATAAAGAGCAGCCACCAAACTTCCTACCTCACTCGAGTTCCTTGACCACCCTATCCTGGTGAATTCTGCTGCAGCTGCTAAAACTAAAACCTGTGTGTTTATGATTGTTTGGGTTTCTTAAAAGAGAAACAAGTGACCATCTTACACGCACAGATGGCTCTGGGCAGCCTGACAGGTCCCACATCTACTGCTGCAGTGCCAAGAGCTTGGCACTTATGTTTTTGTGACCTTGCTCAGTGGTTTAGAGCAGATGATGCTGTCCAGCACCCCATCCTTACACCCCACTCTTGCACATGCAGCTGAGGTACTGTCAGAGATACACTTGGATATCCTACCCATTTACTTTATAAGGAAAATATGTTCCGAATTGTATGAGTAAGGAGGGGGGAAAAAAACCCTTGTCCATGCTTTCCTGGCTGGATTCTATATCTTCTCTCCTTATTTTGACTCTATTTTTCCCCCATCTTTCATTTGCCCCTTTCAACTAAGAACACATGCAGAGGTTATTTGGAATTGTTATGTGTGTCTTATATCGGAATGATTAATTATTCAGAAATGTTCTGTTTATAATAAAACTCCATTACAATGCTTGGACTGTATCAAGACAGCTTAGAGTTGGCACAAATGAGAGTTATTCCCACTTTTAAAAGCTATTAATAGTGCCAAAGAAATACAAAGGAGACCCGTAGCACCTATGTACTTATTATTCATCACATCCCTGCTTATTATATAGGTATGCATGAGATAAATAGACAGAGAGATTTGCACAGCACAATGCTTAAGCTGTGCCAAAGAAATAAAATTCTATCCCTGGAGAGTCTAACTGCAAAGGCAAATAGGGGCTAGCAATGAAATCACAGATTACAATCACAGCTAAATGGCTTCTTTGAGCAAGAAGATGAGTTGGCCTGTTTTCCCTGGGAGGCTGCTCCTGATATGCATGACATTATAAATAAAGAGGCATGAACCAGATGCCAAGGATGTGAGCCAAAGCTGATAAAAGCCAGTGGGAGTCTTTCAATGTCAATAGGTCCATGATGCCGCAAGGTGTCTGAAAGGAGCTGCTGCAGCCTGGCATCCCCAGTCTACTCTGGACACTGCTGTCCAGGTTTGGACACTTCATGTATTTCCCTTAGTATCCCTCACCATCCCTGTAAGGAAGTAGTGTCATTACCAACAGGTTTAACAGGCTTGTTTCTTACAACATGTTGGATGAAAAAGTAGTTGGATTAGCAGGAACTGTGAATGTCTAATTTCAGCTTGCTCTGGCCTGGGGACTCTGGAAGGAACCGTTGTGTTAAAATAATCTCTGTGCAGTGTGGCTGGAAGAAAGTCATGTAGTGATTTATTTCATTTCACATTTGTGTTGTAACCTCTAATTGTACAACATGAACATCTGAGGATCTGTTCTTCTCCTAAGTGTAAACCAGACCACGCCTAGTGAAGACAAAAATAGTCTTTAGCATTCACCAGGTGGCAGTTTATATTAACCAGATCCACCCTGAAATTCAATTGCCTCCACCCAATCACTTCCCAGAAAGTTGGTGAGGTATTAGATAAAGAGCTCATTTCAGAGACATATTAATTTTCATTAGGGATTTTCTAATAAATTCCTTCCATGAGAAAGGTATACTTTGTTAAAGACTGCAGCTCAAAATGCCTCTTTACTTGTGGGAGTAGGTAGCATTCCTTTCCTACTCATCCATAGAGATTTCCAGCCAAAAACAGGGACACAACTAGCCAAAGAAAGGAGCCCACCCAAATAAAGTAATGTCATGTCATTGGAAAACAGTGGAAAATGTTCTGGAATTACTCTCATTGTGTGTTCTCCAGCAGCAGTGTTTTTTCCACAGAGGATGTTCCCACTAACAAAGAACCCATGAACAAGTGCTCTCTTCTGGTTCCACATTTTCCCTTTCTGCTGTGTTCCTCAGTCACCAAGGTGAGAGCTACCGGAGTTAGGAAGATGAGTAGCAGTATATCTTCATTTTTGGGGGAGAAAAAAATAAAAATCATTATGGTCATTGCAAGAAGATTTTTCTACCTCCAGCATGTTGGGGTAAAACTATGACCCTTAAAACCAGCTGATCGTTCCTTCCTCTAGTCAGTGGAACTCCTTGTATGTTTATGCAATTATGGGCAGAGATTTTATTCCATCCCTCTTGTGTCACATTTGGTCTTTAAATTAAAGCAGTGTTTTTTCCTTTCTGCTGCTCCTATCCAATCTATTTTTATATAGGCATTGTGTGCATATTAGATGTCGTTTAGCAGGCTAGAGGTACCACAGGTTTTGAGTTTTGTTTTCTAAGCAGGTTACATATTCCCTGGTGTTTCTAGTTGTCCTTTTCCTTCATTTCTTCTGGCAGGGATTTGTCTTGCTTGGAAGATGCCCAGCAGTGCTCACCAGATCCCCAACAGGCTCTAATCAATGCCTCTTGCAAAGGCTTCCCTCCTCCCTCATGTCTGCTCAGTCCCTCTTGCCAGGATCAGATCTGCTTTTCTCAAGAAAAGATGGTGCTATCAAGTCACTCTGTGATTAAGAAGCACAGCTGGGTCTTTCCCCCTTTGTTATTTCCTTCTGGTGACAAAACTCTACCAGACTGCCCAGCCTTCTGCTGTGGAAGGATGTGCAGCACAGCTCCAACTTGGGTTTGATTCTTGCCATCCCAGAGCCTCTGGGAAGATGGCATAGCACCTTAGCTGCTCCACAGCCCAGGCAGCAGGAAAATTCAGGTTCACATGGGACTGGTAGTAAAGCAGGGGCTTGTCCTGTGTTTCCCCAAAGCTCCCTGAAACAGATGCAGTTCTGGAAAACAGTTGAGCCTGACAGATCTCCAGTCTGAGACAAAAAGCCATTTGGTCAGAGTATGATCATCCAGCTGTATTCAGGACACAGCTTGCTGATTTTATGGATACACATATATCTTTTAGGACTAGAAATGAGCCTTGTTTTTCTCTTCATGTGTAATGTTTGACATACGATGTAAATTTACTTTTACAACATACAGACATAAAAGCTACTGTGGCTGGGATGTAAAATTTATTGATTGTAGAAAACTGACTACCAGGTTTGTTGATTAACATTTTTTTATACAATGGGAGGGGCAGAAAGAATCAAAGTGTGTGAGGTCAAATTTTGCATTAGATAGAAATTATTCAGTCTCTTAAAAATTTGCTACTGTAACTAAACAATCTGGTTTAGCACAGATCTCTCCTGTAATTTTTAAGGTGTCCTCAGCAATCACTACCTATTCATAGCCTCAGTTCAATTAATAAAATTTCTTAAATAGATTTATGCGTGCTCAAGTGTTAATGGCACTCATTTTGTTTCCAGTAGAAACTGAGAGGACACAAAATCCCTCTGCTTTCTTTGTCCTTTCGCTGATTCTCATCTTTGGCTCAGAGGTATTGATGTTTTCTAGCAAAACTTTATAACTGTTGTTTATGTGTAAGATAGAGCCTGGCCTCTAGGTGTTATCATGGCCTGGTTCATATAACATTTTCTAGCCTGGCTTTGTAGTTGAAAAAATTTTCATACTGCAAACACACAAATAAGTGAGCTGAAGCTATCCAGCAAGCCATGCATGCAGCTGAGAGAGTGTGTTTTGCTCAAAAGTATCATTAAAGCAATTTCCCATAATGTCTGGCAGGGAGTAGGTTTCTTTTAATGATTTTATTAAAAAGTGAATTAAAGGCCAAAGGTTGCTTTCCTACAGCCCTTAATTTCCTGTTTCAGTGCCAAATGCTGTGTGCAGAAATTGCTTGGAGCAGAAGACAAGGGACAGGATCAGGATCAGACCCTGGTGAGGCCGTCGGAGCTTCGGTTCTGCAACTGCACACGTGTGCAAGTCTGTTCTCACACTGCCATTTAACATCAGAAACCACTGTGACACAGTTATCAGTCACAGACACAAGCCGGTGGAAGTGAGAAAAAATGTCCTATTGACTCCAAACAAGGCTCAAGTGTTCAGTTTAATATCTGGGATATGATTTTTCCTTTTCTTGATGTCAGTTTGGCATCAGTGTAATTCCAGGGAGGGCAACCCAGAGGAGAAGTGGGTCCTGGAGGCATATGTGCCCTTTGGCGTGACTGGACTAGTGGCATGAGTTTGCATTTTCATTGCATATTTATGCAGCCTGTATGTTACCAATCCTTTATTTATGATTTTTAGTTGGGTAAGCATGTGTAGCTCTTCAAGTTGAGGAGGTCCTGGTGGGCCAGCAGCTGTGGAGAAACAGGATCATCTGCGAAGAAGCAAACAAACTAATGCAATAAGAATAAACAGAACAATAACAGGCTACAGCCTGCTCCTTCTTGGGTCTAACTGCCTCTCAATGGCTGTGAGAGAGAAAATGCAACACCCCCAACATAGATAACGGGTGTTAAACACCAGAGGCTTGGAGTCAGATGGAACTTGCTTTCTGTGGTATCCCATTATTTGGCCAATCAAACATAAATTCCCTCCTGGTGTGCAGAAGGACTCTGTGAGATGAAACTTGCACTTTTGCAGCATTCACGGGCTTGGCCAACTATTGGAGCAAGATGTTGGTAAAACTCCAGTCTTTAAAATAGTTTAATAAAAGAACTATAATTTACCCCACTGCAAGGGCTATAAACTGTAATTTAATAATGCGCTTGTCAGGGGACGGCTTTTTTAAATAATAAAAAAAGGTTTACTATTATTAAAGAAATGCAGTATATAAAAGTACTTAATTGCTGAGGAAACAGCATGATTATGATTTTCAGATATTTAGAATGGGCAAATCATTCTAAGGAAGGGAGCTGTGTTTTTATGGTTGACTCTCGGAGTATGAGTCTCATTAAGTTTTCAAGGAATACTGTTCCAAATCTTTACCATGCTGGCAAATTATGTTAACCATGTAAGCTTTCATCCTGCTCCAATAGTGGGTTCTCAAACACAGATGACGTTTCTTACATGGGTTGTAAGCATCTTTCAAGTAAAAGGAGTCTATTTCTCACAGGAAAAATCTTTTGGGCTCTTAGATTGCCAGGTACAACTCCCATAAGTACCCCCAAAACATCAGTTTTAAGATTAGTACCTGGAGTGGCTTGAACTCTCTAAAAGCTCAGCTCAGGGCAAGTTTAGCCAGGCAAAAGCATGTAATTTCTGCTTCATCTTGGTTGCAGTCATCTGCTTTGACACAAAATAGGATTAAGAATCATATAACTGCTTCCAGCTAATAGATTTAGGCTGTGGTTCCAGGATTATTAATACCAGATCTGTGCACTGCCAGCTCACCCAGGACTATAAATCTAATGTGGATCAGGCATGGACACATGATTGCGTTTTGTCAAATTAGCCAAGGGACATGATATGGAATTTATACCAGCTTTATACTTCTGTGCTAGCTGCACTCCTGCTGTGGAAAAGCAGGAGATAGCTGGTCCAACATGAAGTTAAAAAATACTGATACACTAAAAAGCCTGCTGTTATAAAGGGGTTCTGTTGTTGTTGTTGTTGTTTTGACAAATGTGAGCCATTGATTGGAGTTTGCTTATGCTCTAGCAGCATGTTGCTTATCTGGCATATGGCACTGGTGGTGTGATACCACATATCTTACAGCTGGGTGCAAACCACAGCCTTAACAAGAATTAACACGAGCTCCTGTCACGTAGCTACCCTTGGAAATCTCTTTTAGGGCAATAACTATTGTTTCCTTATCACATCTTATGGGAGCAAGAGGTTTTTATGATATGTATGCCTGTGATAGGTCTTTTCTCTTGAAAAACCAAGAAGAGGACTCTCATGCATGTTTGCTGCAATGTAGAGAGTGTTGTTTTCAATAGTTAGCTTTAAGATCTTAGAAGGAGGAGGCCACATTTCCTTGTGACTCTGGAGATAGGTTAAATATTAATTCTTGGTGTGGCTGAGGTGTTGGGATTGGAAACTTACCTTGCCAAAAGCAAAAAGTGGAGCTCTCCTTAGCTCCATGGTCATCAAAGCAGCAGGTAGGCGACTACAGACAACACAGCATGGCTGTAGCATGTGTGTTCTTGGCTGAGAAATGGCACATCTTGAACCAATAATACTATTTCTTCCTTTTACGTGATTTTATTTTTTGTGGTGGGAGATGAAGCTGTCATATAACAGCTAGGATTGGGACAGGACATTAGACAAAGTCAGGAGGTGGAGGGGCAGGGGGTGACCGCATTGACTGAGCTGATGTGGGAACATGGTCCATACGATATCAGTGGGCGGTGGGGAAAGGGGCATAAGACTCTTCATCTTCATTTTCTGGGTAAATCTCTGCTTGCAAAGTGGATCCGGCTGAAGTGACCAATTTATTCTGGGGGCTGAGAAATGAAGATGGGAGATCAGAGGTGATGTGTTTTGAAGAGAAGCTGCCACAATAAATGAACATGTTCAGCCTGGGATTTTTCAAAAGGATGGAGCCCCTCTCTACAAAACATCTTTTTCAGGACAAACCTTTGCAAGAAGATGCAAAGCAGGTGTAAGATCTGCTCCAGGGAAGCTGCAGCACTGTGCTGGAGCACCTCCATCACTCCCAAGAAATGCTCACGAGCCTTTCACACTAACACAACAACACACATCACTGCAAGTCCCTTTGTGCTCAGGCTTTCCCCTCGCTTTCATGAAAATGATTGGTCCTGAGGACTTCTACATTGTCACACATGAAATACATCAACAGCACTTCTGAGTGCTGCTTTGGATAGTTGGTCGTGTTAGAATCCAGGAAAGAGTGAAATCTGGAGGGTCCTACAAGCTGTATAAGGCCTGCAGGTCAGGGTTGACACTGGAGTGTAACTGAAGTCGGGCTTTGACCCTTAACTTGGAAATACAAAGCTAAATTTTCCCCTTATTTTCTCCCTCCCAAATTCTCCCTGGTTCCCTACATGGCAGTTCTGTATTATGATACCTTTAAATAAGCAGCCTGTCATTAACTTTTATCCCAGTGCTTGCTCAGCCGGACTAAAGTCTAGGTCTCTTTGTTTTTAAGACTTGCATGGTGTGTAAGTGCCAGATGTTTCCCATCTCTTGGCTCTTGGTGAAATAAACACGAACTGCCATAACCTTAACCTTTCAACTCTTACATTACCTATTCCTAAAGTAGAAAAAATGGATGTGTGTTTATGCAGCAAGGCTTTGAACTACCTTCCAGGTTTATGTCAAAAGTCTGATTCTCTAGGCAAAGATAACATATGAGAATGGATTTTGGTGCTCCTATAAAATTCACCTTCTGCACCAATAAAGCAGTAGTCTTCATGGAAGAAAGTAATCTGGGGGGATTAGAGACCACATAAAATTGATCTGACTTTCAGACCAAATCACTCAGCTCTGGACTTGGCACTCCTGGAAAGCAGAGTCACTCTGTGGGTGATGGTTGTTTTATAGAAAAGCAGCATAAACATGCAGGGAGTCCACAGGGACTCCCTGGGACACATCTGATGTGTCATGGCTTTTAGCACAAACTATGGGGTTCATCCCTTTAATGTATTTCAGTTACAGAATCATAGAATCATGGAATGGTTTGAGTCGGAAGGGATCTTAAAAATCACGACGTTTCAATCCCCCTGCCATAGACAGGAACACCTCCCATTATCTTTACAACTTTCCCCTCCCTGTCTCAGCAGCAGCAAAGCTGGAAGGGTTAATAAAGGAATTTTCATAATTAATAACAGCTCATCTAAATTCATCCTGGAGTTATTTTTCTTCCTTCCCTTCATTTGCTTCTCATTTTATAAAATCTTCCTTCAAGGCACCTGGGCGATTTGGCTTTTGGTGGGGCATAGAAGGCTTCTTCAAGTTAATACTCATGTGTCCTAAGGAGGAACAGTGAATACATGGCCCCAGGAGGCTGAGACCAGCTGCCTGATGACACACACTCCAAAATTCCCAGGAACAGCTACCCGGGCTTAGGTGTCTCATAAGAAAATCATAGAGGAGCTTTTCCTTTTTAACTTGATTCAGTAACATTAAGCAATAAATGGGCAACAAATGATGTAATTAAGATTGCAAAAGCCTTTCAACTAGAATTTCAAGTGAATTATGCAAATAGAATTTTAATTTTGAGCTAATTCCTGTCTTCCCAGAAAAATGAAGTCTTCCTTTGGGGATGGCTTTTTTTTGTCATAGAGTCCCCTGAAAGGTGAATTAGCATGAAAAAGCAGTGAAGTACTTTAGCCACTTTTCACTTGTGCATAGTCAAAAGAATGTGTTTTCCCTGCTGTAAATACACTGCTTGCTACGTCTTTTCCCCACAGAAAGCTAAAAAACAGCTTCTCTGTAGATCTATGAAATTCTTGCAGAGAGTAATCATCATCGAACTTTCCTTTGTGTGATCATCAGAATAGTCTCCCTGAATTTTGTTTTAATCCTCGAGCCAAACATTTGGAGACCATCTATTTCGAAGAGTGGTGACCACTTTGCAAGGTGACTGTACTATCCATGGAGGTAAGAGAGAAAGGGTAGGAAACCAGAGACTGAAGGATGACTTTTCACAGGCACTGAGGAGTCTCCATAGAGTTATAGAGGACCTGGCCTCTTTTATGACCTCTCAGCGCATATTTCCTTAACCAAGCTGACTTGGGATGCTGGGGTCACTGAAACACAAGTTATTTCAAAAGCTGGACTGAAGTGTAAGTGCCATGGTCTTCTATAAATCCATACTAAAACACAGCCTTCAGATCAGGAGCAGTTACTGTGGTCTCCGAGGGGTAATAAGAAAATGGCACACATTGGACACTAATGGATTTCAGGGCCTTACCATAACTTTTGCAGCACTGTTGTAAAGCTCAAATTTTTGCATGTTCTAACCCCCATTGCATGTGCTCAGGCCATTCACCAATTCAAGCCCTTATTGACAATGCACCGAGGTAAACTCAGAGCTTCCAGCTATGGCACACACCCAGGAAAGGTGCCTTCATCCTTTCCTTATCCTTCATAAGCACCTGGTGCCTTTCTGTCTAAGCTCCCACCTAGCAATCTATATGTAGGTTTAGAAATTGAGGTTTTTTTCTAGAAATTAACCGTGACCAAATGCCAGCACATTTTAGTGACATCTTAAAAGTGCAAGGAAAAAAAATTAACATTGAATTGACTTGAACACCAAACTCTTCATTGTTCATCATGAGCCTTACTAGAAGTCACTTAATTTAGGACATAGATCTTTGTTATATATGTATATCTCCACATATATATGTTTAAGATACCTATACAAGACTATAAGGATTTATATGTATCCTTTGATTTTGACAATCTCACTCCTGTTAGACAGAGCCTTACTTTACATGTGGTTTCTACTGAATCTAAATATTTCTTAGGTCCCCTCAATATTTGTGAATATCCTGCTATGTAAGTGTGTGTCTAAATATATTTTTTTGAGTTTAAATAATCTCTTAGACAGTTTGGAAAATAGAGGAGAGACACCCCACAACCTCTCTGGGAAACCTAGTCCAGTGTTCAACCATCCTCCACTTTATAAAAAACTTTTTTTTACATTTAAATGGAATTTTCTGTATTTCAAGTTGTGTTCTTTGCCTCTTGTCACTGTGTGCCACTGAGAAGAGTCTGGCTCAGTCTACTTTCAGCTGCCCCATCAAGTGTTTATACACATTGATAAGGTAAAATGGTATTCAAATTCATTCTCGGCATCTTCCTATCATACTTCCAGAGCAATGTACACTAAAACACACTCTAGCTTGTTTTTTTCTGTTACCTGAAGGCAGTAAATCACAGAGTTACAGAGGTTACCCCAGTTAGGACTAAAGCCATCACCTTTAACATTGGTTTCAGTGAAAACACAAACACTTCTGGAGATGAATGACAAAGTTTTATGGCTACGGTTCTTTGAAACAACTAATAAATATTTGTTTGCCATTTCTCTCTGGGGCAACTGTCCACTTGCTAATTTACAAATCACCAAGAGGCCATTTAACTCTTGCCTGTAGGTATTAACCCTATCCATTAGTGTGTCAATGAAAATATAAACTGTCTGGGGGGTGAGAGATGTTTGGAATAAGAGCAGCTAAGCCCAGACAGGGGTTGAGAAACAGAGCTTGAGATCCCTCAAGACTCTTATAGGTTCTGATATGACTTAATGGCAGTGTTTCTGCCTTCAAAATTGTGTGTAGTCCTGTGGAGTGCTTTTCCATAGGTATCACTGTCCTTTGGAGAGGATTGAGCTGCCTAACACTTGCCTTCACATTTCTAGCTTTCCTTCAGCTTTTCTTTGCCTTCCTTCTCTGACGTCACACCCACACCAGCAGCAGTAACTCTCACTATATCACCTGACTTCTCCAAGATTTGCAAACACAAAAATTACCTCTTCAAATGCTTCCAGATTTTAATTGTGTGGACCAAATCATCAGACTCTTCTTCCAGCTCATAACCCTCAGCCTGGGAATTGGGTGTCCAGCATTTCCCTGAGCTTATTTATAAATTTATGTACATCTCAGGGTTTTATGTGTTTGTATTCTTTGAAAACCTCATCTGTTTCCCTGGAGATTTCTGCTTCATCAGTTCCTGTCTGTGGGTCCCTGGTTGATAACCTGACTTCTAAAAGCCTGTGAATTTGCTGGCTGCAGTTGTTTATTTGTTTTTCTTCCTGTTTGGCTTGAAAAACCTGCTCTCTATAATGTTTGCTATTAAAACCTTTAAGAGAAACGCTCTTGCGTAATTTATTTTTGTTGTTGTTAATTACAGTTCTCCAGGTTTTGCCTCTCTCTGTGGATACACCCAGCCCTTGCAACCAAGAATTCCCTTCAGATTTAGCAGCTAAGCTAAACAGAGTAGAGATATAATAACACAGACTTTCTGCACATGAACGTGCACCCAAGAGTGTGCACAGAAGGAGCACCTACTGCCATCTGCCTTGGGCCAGCTCTGCATGGTCCCAGGCCGCTCCAACCTGGCTGCCCTCAGGCCTGGTACACCAGCATTAGCACAGCACTGCACTGGAGTTAACAGACATTTCTGCTCCTTTGGATGCGGACAGGATGCGTACCATGCTCACCACAGGGCTCCAGGGCAGCTTGGACCAGGCTGCAAATGTCCTGGAGATATTTTGCTCTTCTTCATGCCATGGATTTCCCAAGGCTGCTACATACAGCAATAGCAGATTGGAGGGTGCACACTGGAGTGTTACACAGCTTAGAGTTGATAATCCAGCTGTCATTGGCTATTTCATTCTTTATGTAAAGGCAACAAAATCTGGAGAACAGGCAGCATTTGCAAGACGCCATCATAGAATCATATAATGGTTGGGTTGGAAGGGACCTTAAAATCCATCTAATTCCAGACCCCTTCCACTAGATCAGATTGCTCCAAGCCCTTTCCAAGCTGGCCTTGAACACTTCCAGGGATGGTGCATCCACAACTTCTCTGAAAAACTTGTGCCAGTGCCTTACCACCCCCAAAGTAAAGAATTTCTTCCTAATACCTAATCTAAACCTGCCCTCTGTCCATTTAAAGTCCTTTCCTCTTGTCCTACTGCTGCATGTCCTTGCAAAGAGTTCCTCTCCAGCTTTCTTGTAGAATTAGTATTAAGACAGCACTGTCTAAAAAAACGAAGCAAGGCAAAGCGAAACAAACAAACAAACAAATACTAAAAAAAAATGTGTGTAGCTTTCAGCATAGTTGAAAATCTTCACAAGTTCCCTTGAAAGTGAATAATAATGGAAGGAACAGCAAATCTGAAACAGTGGCATGACCTGCATGGGTTTGCTCTGGATGATGGGGATGATTCTGTGGGAGGTGCATGGTAGAAAGGTACCACAGGTCCCTTCACATAAGGATCACCCTGAAGTCTCCTCCAACTTTGCCAGCAACACCTCCAGTAATACCAATGGCAGTGATCAACACATGCAGTGGATACTTGTCCCTGGGAATAAGTGTTTGGTCATGAGCAGAGCTGGAGATAAGCCTCATTTAATAACATCACAGCCTGACAAGTGTTCTTCCCAGCTCTCTCGTGGACTACTGGACTCTGGGCTCTTGTTCCTGTTCAGACATTGCAGAGCATTCACGTGTAAGTGTTGCAAAACACTTGAAAGGTGACATTATTTACAGCTTCTCAGACAGCCTCCCTTGTGCCACTGACTTATGAATGCACCTAGAAGCGCACAGCATGTATTTTTTTTCAAAGGATTGTCTATTTGCACAAGGAGCCATCTCCCAAGCACCAGCACTTTGCAAGTGAACCATCATCACTCCACCGCTGCCCAACAATAGCCTGTGAGCTGCAGACTTAGCTTTTGTCTAAAACACCAACACAGTTGACCATAAAGTAAAGAAACCTTCATTATGATATTTTTCTTTTATAGCTCCCAAGTACTGTAAACCGTGGAGGAGCAGAGCTGCAAAGCTGGCCATTAAACTGTCTGCTCTTTCCTGTTTGAACAGGACCTCTCCAGGGTTTTAGCTGCCTCAACCACCATGGGTCAACATCCAGGAAGGAAGACGTTTCTAAGGAAACCACGGAGGCTTTCCACCAAGGTGGTTGCATGAAAGTACTGAAACTGGTGAGAGTGACAAAAAGCAGTTCATTGGATAATGTAGAAAAAGGTAGAAAGTTATTGCGCGCAGGCTGTTTTTATAATGAGGCCATTCAGGCATAAAATCACTTTAAATAGGTAGTTTGTTTCCACATTGCAGAATTATTTTTGTCCTACTCTTTCAAGGAGGAGTTTATCTAGGCACAGTGGTGTATAAATAATAAATAGCCCTGGGGGCAAGGCATTTTTACTTTTTTTTCCCCCTGCTTTGTATCCTGTTGCAGTTGGTCTCAGACTGCAAAATGAATTTTGTTTTCTGAAATAATATTATTTACTTTGAGTTCAGTCCTCTGCAAGAGGCCATGAATTCTCTTCTGCAGTTGCAATGTCCCAAACCAGACAGGAGTCTTACAGTCCAGCATTCTTGTGAGATGACTTTTCTGTGGACTGCAGGGCAGTTTGCTATGAGGACAGGTACAGTCCCGTTAGCTCAGGGACCTCCAAGAAGGCTGTGTGTGCATCCAGTGTTTACTGTGCACATGCCTTGGAATGTGAATGGTCCAGGGATAACCCACTGACACCAGAGGTGCAGGATCACCCTGAAGGTGATCTGTTAGAGAAGGAGGTGACAACCCTCATGCTAGAGATACACTGCTGTGAAACTCTCTGGACAGACACAGCAGGTTCATTTCTTCTGTTTTCTGTGATGCTGAGCATCTCTGGATGTATCTTGAGCAGTAACCACATCCCATATCCCAGCCAGCAAGAACAGGAGGCCACACTAGCACCTGGTTCTCTTCTCACAAGGTCACAACTGACCACTGGGATTCTGTGAGCTCTGTCCTTCGTTTGCAGCATCACAAGGGCTGGAATGAGCCTGCCATCAACACCTGCTTGGAGGAACCAGTGTCGAGTCTGACCCCTTCAGCCTAGACCTCCTGATGGATGGAGATGGCAACCAGCAGAGACCCTACAGCTGATGTAGTCCTAATGGGAGGGGAGGGAGGCTGGAGCAGCCATGGGGCTTGCCCTGTTCATCACTGCTCTTATGTGAGTTTGGGGGGCACTTCCCACAATTTAATCACAAGGGTTCTTGGTTTGAATCTCAGTCTCTCAGTTAGCTCTGACCTTTGTCATTTTCTCGTGACACAGGCTTGTGTGTTGCTGCCCTGCCCTCCACTCCCTGCAGGGAGCCCTTGTTCAGTAAAACAGAACTGGACTGAATAAACAACAAATATTTAGGAGCCTTGGGGCATGAAAAAAATGGACTTTCCCTTCTCTAATTTATTTGTATCCTCAGGCTTTCCCTATAGACTTGATAGGGGAGAAAGTAAACAGAGAAGCTGCTGCTGCTTCTCACTTCTTTCTTGGATTGCCACCTGTGCATCATCAGGGATGAATCATGGTAGTGAAACAGGCAAAAAGACAGGATTTTGGTGTGAGAGATGCAGGATTCAGTGGGGAGATCCCAGAAGGATGAAACAGATGGTGGGTGGCTCATGGAGAGGGATAACAGGGACCTGCAGCAGGGAAGGGGTTGGGTTCAATGGGCTCAAGTGAAGAGCCTCCATCATGCGTATTAGAGAGGTCCAGAAATTTGAACCCGGGGGAAATAAATTGAAAACGTTAAGGAAGGATCAGCCTGAAATGATCCAGACACTCAATAAAGTCCCAGGTTGCTGGAGGGGGAGGGAACAAAATTCCTGCTCTCCTCAAAGAGCATGAGTGATTAGCTCTAAAAGCCATGTGCCAACGCTCCTCTGCGGCTGCTGCTGCTGCTCAAGATAAAATAACAGGTCATCTGTTGGAGCAGAGGTCCTTCCAGACTGAAGTCTAATTTCTGTGTTCCAGGGGCTTAAGTGCTGGTTCAAAGGTCACCTTGCAACACCAGCCGCTGAGCAAGGACGAAGCTCATTTTCACTGAAAACAGAGCCCGCAGAGCAGGACTCTGCACTCAGTCCATCACATCCCGTGGGTGCCTGCAGAGTCTCAGTGGGGAAGGAGAGATCTGGAGATCAATAGCCTGGAATGGTGGTGCCAGAGCAGATGCTGGTGGTGTCACCACACTGAGATTGGAACTTACCTTCACTAACGTAGGTTCAGGCCTGCAAAATAAACCTCAGCAGCCGAAGTTAACCCTGAGGGAAGCCCCTGTGGTTCAGTTCCCTTGTCTTCATGCAGGAGCCACATTATTGCTACCTAAACTGTGCCTTCACATGCATGGTGGATGATCTTTGTCCCAGCTAGAGACGCAAAATGCTTGTGAACTTGTGTAGCTCTCACTGAGCTCTTCACCAACACATTAAAAAAAGGTTTTTTTTAAAAATGGAAACATTTATATTTATATTTGAAAGGCCATGAATTTCCATTGCTTGCCTCTGGTTTTTTATTACTGGAATGGTAATAGTTAATGGAGTTTAAAAGGTAAAACACGATGGGTACAGCAGCACCTGAAGCACAGCCGACACCCTCTGAGTGTTGGGCACAGTGATGCCCCTGACCCTCCTGGGAGGAGGACTGCTGTCAGCTGTACCTGGAGCTGGGCTGTTGCTCTAGAGCAATGAAAAGGTCACTTACTGCTAGCCTAGAACACAGATTTCCATCCCCTCCCCCACTTGCCCCTCCAAGACGGCATGGAAAACCACAGTGCAAAATGCATGTAAAGTAAAATGAGAACCCCTTTATCATCCAGGTAAAGCTATAGGGAGAACCTCCCATCAATCCATCACAGTGCTTATGTTAGAGGCCATTAGTTAAAAAGGCACTAGAAACTTCAGGAAAATAAACTAAGCAGGATACTTAGGGAACCCAATACCTGTTTTATACTAGATGTCAGTCTACATTTCACCTGGGCCATGAATTTCTATCCTATCATCTTCACTTATACATGACTCTTTGTTTTTTCCTGTAACAAATCCCATATTTGCAGTCCTTGTTTGCCCTTAGAAAAACCACTGCCCTTCCTCAGAAAGAAATAACGCATAAAACCCAAGAGTTAACTACATCTCAACGGCAACACAAAAGCTTTTAGGGGCTTGTTGAGGTGCCCTGCAAACCATTCTAGGTTTTTATGTTTATTCATTATAAGCAGGAGCAGCTTTTTTCCATTAAAAAGTGATCTATTTCACAGCTTTCAGCCCAAAGTGTCAAGCAATCAAGCAGCAGTTATCCCTTAACAATTGCTAATATATTTCAACACCTAATGAATCTATGCAAAAAAGGCAGGTAAAGGCTAGAAACAGCCTACAGTTAACTCCTGCCCTCCCCTTGCAAGGATTTTTATCCCCTGCCTCCCAGTCTCATGTTTTTACTGTGTGGCAATTAATTAAAATGATCAAGATAGAAGAAAGATGTAAACCTTATTACTGGTGTTATATTTCCATACTAGTTTTGCCCAGGGAAAACGTTTCCCAGGAGATTAGCTAATAGTTAAGCTATTAAAGTCTTCTAAACTGGAAAGGTTATTTGCAAGGTCAGGCAACTTTACTAGTTTCAAAATTATCCTGGGTTCCTTTACTAATTCATCGATCAAAACGACACGTTTTAAATTACAGATGAAAATGGAACAGATTTAAATTCCTGTCATGTAACCCCTGCATGAAAACTACACATTACAAGCCTCGGACCGTAGTAATTTTTAAGTGAGAATGAAACATTTGTTCTTATTATGAAGTGCTGATTTACTACAAATTCACAAAGAGCTGAACCAGCCTTCACACTAAAAACAGGTCATCTAACCACCTTCTCCCAGGGGCTTTCAGCAGTTAATGTGACATTATTCCCCCACTAGCATTAGTTAACCTTCCAGTTCCCGGTTAAAGGCAGGGATGCACCTCACAGGAAGGAGAGATACAAAGGAGGGATCTTATAATGGATTCACTAACTTACTTAAACCAAAAATTCTGTATTGGAATCCAAGAGACCTGCAGGGGACAGATGAGCTCCTGTGACCTGTCTCAGGGCAATACTAAATCTCACCTGCACTCAAGGCAGGTCATGAGATGTCCACCTATGAGAGCTCTGTCCATTGGTGTCCCAGGAGAAATGCTCTGGATCAGTGACTACGGTCAAGGGTCTGTTGTTCTCTTTCTGCTTTGGATTTTGAAGTCCTTCATCTACATTAGTGCCACCAGACGCCACCCTACTAGGACAGGAGTATGGGGTTTCCGGGCTAACTCTGTCAATCAGTTGTTGATCATCTTTGCAACTACTCCTAACACTAGAATCCCTGTTTGGAGATCTGCAGTTTGGGCACTGCAGAAATAGCATTTTAAATATCTTGCTTTGGAGAGATTGAGCACCTCTTATATTTGAACTCAGGTGCAGAGAGGAACATTTGCTGCTTTTTACAGAAATAAAGTGGAGAAGGAGGTTGGAAGGGGTTAAACAGACCTGTAAAGCATTAATAGGCAGACAGGTCTAACCAGAACCAAGTCACACAGCAGAAATCTGTGCTACGTTTGAGATGAGGCCATAAGCCATCAGTTTTGTTTACAGCTGAGGATGTCACTGGGGTTTCAACTCTGTACTGTAGCAAGAGGAGCCAGAGCCTCTGTGAACAGGGCAGAGCTGCTGAGCCTAATGCTTCTGCTCCAGGTTGTCCTCTGTGCTACACAGATTCTCCCACATCTCTGAAGTGTGGCAGATGCGCAGATGTTATTCTGCTATAGACCAGTCTAGGAATAGCTCCAGAAATATAGCCTCAGTTGCAGTCCATGATGCTGTTGACAGTGGGTACAAGGCTCCAGGCAGTGGGTTGCAGAGATGCATGTGCTCAGCCTTCTCCAGAAAGCAGGTCTCTCTAAGGAGTATCAGAACCGACACCAATAAAACAGGTCGTTATTTTAGAAAGAAAATAATCACAAGCATCAAAATCAGCATAGAGGATTGAGATGTCCCAGACATGTAGGGAATGCTGGGGAGGCCCAGACTGGCAGACCTTGAGGCTTTTGCATCCTTTGCACAACACTTGGAGCTCACAGGAGCTCTCACCCCAGAGCCATGCTTACATGGCCAGTTACGTGCTGTCGGAAGCTTGTGTGCTGTTCCATCACCGGCTGTCTTGAACTGTCCGGTTTTGTGGGCAGCAGTGGCGGTGTTGCGTTTCTTTCCATCTGGCCCCTCTGTGTCCTCCAGCAAAGGAGTCAGCACTTGTGGCTACAGCTGTAGAAAAACCCATATGTCGAAGCTTGGATCATTTTCTTTCCCAGCCAAGGCATCTGGATCTGTGGCTTGTTCAGCTAATAGCCTTGCTGGCAGTGCTGCAAGCAGCTCTGGAGCTAAATAGTCATGGAGAGGCTTGGGGAGGAGCTCACCTGTCCTACAGGGCACTTTTCATTCTTTGTTTTGAAAGGATGTGACTCATTGACATAAATTTCATGGACATATGGAGAAAAATGCTACTGGATAATAACGACCTCCTTTCAAAGTCTCTGCTATCACATCTCCTGTTACTTCAAGAATTGTTCCTGCCAAGGTAATGTGTTTATAAGTTTTTTTCATTGTGAATCAGTTGCAAAATATTCAGGCAGCAGGACATATGGAAATCATATGAGGTTTTACTGCATTACACTTGAAAGTGATCTCTTCAGGAACACGGGGGCTCATGAGTCGCAGGACACTGTTTAATGCCTGACTGCTGAGACATCACCCAGAGGTGATGCATGGGAGGAGGGGAATCTGAAACTCCTTGGTCTTTCATCTTTGGGGGATTGCTAAGCTCTCTTGGTTGAAAGTGCTGGTTAAAAATCTCCCACTAAACTTTTTTTCAGGGAGAACATGGGGTTTGGTTACGTCAACACCATCTGTGTTCTCAAAACGTTTGTTTTTTCTGTTGGAAACTGAAACCCCCACTGGTGAGCAGCCCAGTTCTCTGGATACAACACCTGACGAGGGGATTTGTAACAGTGATGAGCATAGCATCACCCACCCTGGTGATGTTTCCTGAACTGACACCTCCCTGCTGCCACAGAGCTGAAAATGAGACTCGAATGTAGTGATAGGACAGGGGGGAATGGCTTTAAACTGGAAGAGAGTAGGTTTAGGATGGATATTAGGAAGAAATTCTTCCCTGTGAGAGTGGTGAGGCACTGGCACAGCTTGTCCAGAGAAGCTGTGGATGCCCCATCCCTGGAAGTGATCAAGGTCAGGTTGGATGGATCTTTAAGCAGCCAGATCTAGTGGAAGGTGTCCCTGCTTATGGCAGGGGGTTTGGGATTGGATGAGCTTCAAGGTCTTTTCTAACCCAAAACATTCTGTGTTTCTATGTTTCTATGAATGATGACATGAGCAGGAGATTTCAGGAATGGGACTTTCTGACTGACTATTCCCACTTCTCATTTCTTGCCTGGCACATCCCTTACTGCACAAATTACTTCTTATCATCTCCAACCATGCCCACTGCCACTTTTTCTCCTATATGGACTCCACCCACAGCATTCTTATGGAGGGACAGACCATAATTTTTTTATTAAATAGCAGCTGTAAAACCTGGCCATGGCTCTGATCGTTGTTTACATGGTAACTCCAAAGCAGTGTACAAGGAGGCATCGCACAAGGCCAGCTCACACTTGTTATTTTAATTCTGCCTTTACTGTTTCAAAGGTGAACCAAACTTTGCACCGCCCAGGGGTAAGAAAAAGCATCAACTGAGCTGATACAAAAGTGTCCAAACCTATGTGGGCAGAAAAGTAATTTACTTTGCAGAAAGCCTGAAGCAGAGAGGATGGAAGAAAGGAAGAGAGCAAGAAGGAAAGACAGACATCTGCCATGCAGCTCCAGCACTCGTAACAGAGATGCTGTGTTTGTTCAGACCAGAGCACACCCTCGTCCCCGGCAGTTCTCTGTCATGTGCCACACACCAGACAACCATACATCAAAGCTACCAAGCACTTGCTAAGCAGTAAGTGTGGCCATTTATCATGTAACATTACATATATGCTATTCCATCATGGACTGCAGCATGTTCTGCTGGAGCACAGTGGCAGCCACCTCCAAACACGCTGAATGATCGAGTGTTTTTGTGCTGCAGGAACACGTGGGTTAGTGATTATGGTGTGACCACCAGGCTCACTTTGCTTCTTATTTAAGTCACTGTATCATTAAAACTTTCCCCACTTGCAATCTCTTTGGTGGGTAAATTGCATATTTTTATATTTTAACAAGATGCACTTCATACTGACATCTCTTTTAATTTCATCTCTGAGACTGGCTGGTTCAGCTTCTGGAACAAGAAATGGCTGAACAGACCTATGTATTCTACCTGAACATCATGAAGTCTGTAGTTTTCTTTAGGAGACAGCATGTGGGTTATTATTAAACCAGAAAACATATGTGAATAATTGAGGGAAGCAATCCAGCATTTAGGTTAGAAAATGTAAAGTCAGCTTGCTGCGAATAACATATCTCTGCATTTTGACCTGTTGCTGACAACAAATATATTTCACTATTACCTGAATAGAAATGATCGGGGATTTTTTCTCCTCTAAATGAAAGCCAGTTGAGAGAAGCTGGCAACAGACAAATGATGCTCATTCCACCCCTGCTTTTACTTAATGGTTCATATTGAGATCCTTGTCATTCATTGGTGACACTACTATTAAAAACATATTTCTTATCTGGCTCTTTTATTCCTACAAATCGAGCATGGAAATAAATCTGTGCTGATGGAGCGGTGAGCATGCAGTCATGGGAAAGAGAAGAGCTGGCCTTGAGTTCGAGGCCACCGAGCTCTTCACCTGCCTGGGCTGAGCTTGCCATGCATCATTTTCACACAGGGAACCACAAAACCCCAGTCCTCAAGGAGCCAAAAATAGGCTGGACTCAAGAAAGGGGATGTAAAACCCAAAGGAAGCATATGATACCTCACTGCAGCCACTCAGCCCAGAACTGGTGCTTTATGGGGTGGACTGGGACACCAGTACCTGAGTGCAGTGCTTGATGTAGCAATCCCAGGCAGAGGGACAGAGCAGGAGTGCTTAGACAACGGCAGAGTGTGCTGATCCCCCATGCAATGCACTCTGCTCTTGGCAGGATTTTAATATTCATCCTACTAATTCTACATATAATCATACTAATATACCAATATATGCATGCAACACATCACCAAGTGCAAAATAATACCTGGCAAGTGATGTGTGTGTGTACTCTGAGTAGCATTTTGTGTGTGTGTGATACATGATATACAAACACCATCATACCCAGATAAGGTTTCCAGGATTAAAAATATCTGATGAATTAAAATTTTATGTGAAATTCTAGTGTTGTGAGTACTGGAAAATGTTACGTTCCCCTGCATCCCCAGAAAGGCTTTTATTGGGGAAGATGAGTACATGTTTAACAGTCTTTCCCACAATGGAAGAGAGGTTTTTTTAATCACGAGTGTTGCTGAGAAGAAATGAAATTACCTTACCAGATTGGTTTAAGATACTAAAAGAAACCTGTAATGGTTCTCAGTGGTGGGCAAGGTGGGACAACACAGTGACTCAACTCAAATTTAATGACAAGTGAAAAATGTCTCCTTTACTTACATTAACTAAATAGGTTATGTTTTGCCTCCATTTTATCTAAATGTCTCTGTTTATTTTATTATCTGTCCTTGGGGCATGGACAAAGCTTTATGTGATTATCTAAAGTCAGCAAAGAAAGACATAAATTTAGGCTTCTCAAGATCTGCAGATGGGCATCTTTGGGGGCCTGGCAGCGTGTGCAGACGTGATCAGGTAACAGCCCTGAGGGATTAGGGTATCTGGTGACCAGTTCTAATGTTAACAGGGAAAATCCAAATCTTTCCTTGTAGTGGCATCATCTAAGGAACAAATGGAAAAAAAGACAGAGGGCTGGAAAAAGGAGAAACATACTGTGTAGTCTCCATACTTCATGCCTGCTCAGATATGGCCAGGTCTTGTTAATTATTGCAAAGCCTTTGGGTGGGAGCACACTCATTTTTGTTCTGCCACAGGAGGAGATACTATGTATCCAAAGAGGAATCTCATCACTCCTCCTTATGGGGGGCCAAAAGCCACCAAGGTCTCCTAGGGAGGTACTTGGCTACGTTTTTCATTCTTGCATTTAAATGCAAAAAGAGAAATCTTGAAGTATCAGGAGCTGACTGATGTGTCTGTGCCTGTGCAAGAGCCACCTGACTGCAGGGACTTCAAAAACAAATCCTGAGATATTCCAGCCTGCGCCCTGCAAGCAGCCCGGATTAGCAAGGAATAATGTCCCTTCTCTCCCCTTGTAGGACTCCCTCAGAAATAATGTGATATTATATCAAAACAACAGTCGTCTGTTGCTCCATTTTTCAATCAGCTCTACAAGGACAACATGGGATGAATCAATCATACAAGGCCGATGAGGCCACAAGGCAAAGTTTGGTTGCAAACCACTTCCAGATTTAACACCAGCTTTGCCTTGATACTTCCACTGAAATCGCAACTTTACTACATGAGCACAAGTAACTTGGAAAGGAACCAACCAGTTTGGAGTCAGGCTCTTGATGTGGGTTTTTTTTGAGATATTTTTCCTTTGTGTTTGAACATAGTTTTAATTTTGTCTCAAGGTGAATCTGAAACTGATAATTTTTATGACTGTTTTACTGATAAAAGACATAAGCTACTTGCTTTGGCTGCACATCCTACCCTGCAGAAATTATTTATCCAAGCACAGCAGCAAAGTGGGTCAGGGGAGAAATAAAAAAAAACCAACCAAACACCTGCCCACAAAATTCTTTAATTCCCTGCAAAAATTGGATTAAGACACAAGACATTGGGCAAAAAAATGCTTGTCATGTTCTCCATTTCAAAGGAAAGGTGTCAGCTCAGCCAGCAGTGTGAACAAGCTGCAAAGTTTGAGCTGCAAAATGCCTCTCCCATGGTTTGTAGGGCCAGCCACGAAGCAGGTAGCAGAGAAGAGTCATCTCTCAAATCTGCTCTGCCTTTACCTCAAAGGCATGTAAATCCCAAAGAGCCAGTTGCTTCCTTGACTCCATGAAAATAAGGTAGAGAAAACGCTTGGGAAAACATGGGTGAGCAGCAGCACCCACGGGGTGGATGATGGGGGGGAGGGGGGAGAAGAGAAAGCTTTTTTCCTGCAGTTTCTACTACAAGCTGCTCTTTCTAGCTTTAATAGAACAGTAGCATCTTTTCCCAGCTCTGAAGTGAGGGAGGCTTTGCTGAGCCCTGGGAGTGAACTGGGACGTGCACAGGTAGAACCAGTGACTGTAGGTCCTCTGCAAGAAAAATAAAGAGCTTAAGTTGCAGAAAAAGAGTGATCTAGGAGTGAAACATAAGAGAAGTGTGTAGTCTGTGTGACAGCAACCTGTGGCTCCAACTTACCCATTTAGGCTGCATCAAAACCTTGGACTGACTTCTTCCTCCAGAAAAAATCACTTTGCTGCAGCTGGGCAGACTGGAAAACATCCTGGTATAAAACGATATTTGCAGAGAAAGAAGAGGTCACACCATTTGTGAAAGCAATCTGAGCAGGGAAGCACAGGCACCGCTTGCAGCTCAGCTCATCAACCAGGATCTAACATTAATACTCATCAAACAGGATCTAACATTAATAAACCAGAAGTGGAGGAAAGGAGATAAGCCCTGGCACAGCTGTTGGCAGGAGGGGGTTTTCTCGCTCCACCGAGGAATTCAGTCATCCCCAAAACCCCAGTGTATCTCTCCTTACACTTTAGCCAATTAAACCCACAATCTTGGCTCCAATAAACTTCAGGTGGTGCCATACACTGTTATTTATTTGTGCCTCCTGATGATGCTGACAACAAATCCTACAGGAACACAAGCGAGCAGCAAGGCATTTCCACCTCTGGTGCAGGCAAAGGAAGTGATATCATCCTCGGGGAACCCACGGACCAAGAAGATGAGACAAATGGGATTTTCAGAATCACTCTGAGCTGAACAAGGTCTGATCTCATTGAGGGTAATTGGAGGAATATCTTTACTGGGGATAGGCCCAGCCAGGGCAGAGATGGGGGCTGTGTAGCATCAGGCAGCATTCGCCAAATGGATGAGACTGGAAGCATTGTCTCCTGGATCACAGCCCTCCCAGGGAATCTGGCCTTGATTAAGCTGGCAAAGCATGTTCTTGGGAGTGACACTGCTAGTGACCTCCACAGGCTACACAGGGCATCAGGGACAGACCTGTAAGCAACGGTGCACCTCTGCTCAGCCTGTGGGAAATGTATCAGAAAACTAAACTTGTAAGTGAAAAAGCTGAGGAGTGCCTGAAATAGTAGGAACAGACCTCTGGACAGGAAAGTGGGTGACTTCTGGGGTAAGAAGACTGGTATTTGTACAATAAAATTCCAGAATGACTCCAGATTCCCCTGAGGGAGGCCAGGTTTGACTTCCATAAGTTAGCTGTTCACTTGCTTGCTTCTTTTCCTTGGGTGTTTCCATGACTACTTAATGAAGCCTTCCCACTAAACCCTTTCTTTAAAAGCAGGAATTTAGAAAAGCTTGAAGAATCCTTGGGGAAAAAAAAATAAGATAGCTGAGTGGGTCTGGCTTCTCCTCTGATCAGACACCATAGAGGTGTCTGATGGTTTCCATGAGGTGATTAGAACCAGAGGTGAGACCCGTGGGTTAACTGGAAAATATCATTATGCTCATCCCACGTGATCTTTCCTCACCAAAACGTTAGGAAACCAAGCTGTGCAGTACAGAGCAGCCTCAGATTGCTGGCAGATGTCAGGATGAAGAGAAGAAGTTCATTTCCGCCTGTGAAGGAAAGGTCATCAAGGAGCACAGCTCATGGCAACCTCCACCAGTGCGTATCTGCCCACTGAATATGACAACAGGCTGCTCTCAGGGACATTTTCCATGCAGGCAGCACATCCCACAACTTCAACATAGCTAGGGTGAGGTTGGGTGAAAATGTGTACTCAACCTCAGACACCCACTGCTGTCCAAACCGTTTTTATGGTTGTTTTCCCACTGATATTTTCAAAAAGCAGGTCCTCTCAAGGTGGGTGATTTCCAAAGAAGCTGATTGTGCAAACAAGTGATGGCAGATGGTTGGAGTGGGAAAATGCGCAGCTGGAGGAGTGGTGAGTTTATATATTTTGCAGTGTTTGGACTGTTTGTGAGCATAGCCTGAGTCAGCAGTCTGGCAAGAATAGATATTTCATGCAAACTTTGCCATCCTGTTCTTGTTTCCTGTGCATAAGAAATGACTCAAAGGCAGAGAGGGAGACAATACAGAAAATTGTGATGCATGAAGGGTACTAATAAGCCAGAAGCATTTTAAAAGGAAACTTTTCATAATTTGAATTATTTAGCAGCAGAAGAGTTGGAGAACAGGAGGGAGTTACGGGCTGATTGTGGAAACAGGCGGCTGCACTGTGAGAGCCAAGAGGGAGATGTAGTTGTCACTTAAACACTGTGAGGAAGAGGGAGACAAAGATTTTCTGCCTGAGGTGTTGGTGTGAACCACTCCAGGGATGGGCAATGCTCTGGAGGAGGGTGGATAGCTGGGGAATAGCTCAACATGGGCCGACTGGGTTAGGCATGTGAGAAGATGTTTCTCTGCCTGACAAAGGCAGAGGTCCCATCACTGCAGCCCACATGGATGCTGGGTGCCTATCCCATCTCCCCAAGCAGGATACCCGATCCCTGGAACTGTTTAAGGCCAGGCCGGATAGTTCTCTGAGCAACCTGGTCTAGCTGAAGGTGCCTCTGCCCATGGCAGGGGGATTGCAACTGGATGATCTTTAAGGTCCCTTCAAACCCAAACCATTGTATGATTCTGTGATTCTGTGATCTCCATTTGAAATGCTTCTCTGCTTTGTCTGTAGGGCTGGACTGGGTAGACTGGGCAGCCTTTGTGTAAGGGTTTATGAATTTGCTCCTGAAGTGAAGAGTTCAGACTTCAGAGTGGTGATCAGCAAAGTAGTACATCACCAGACCTTCTTGCTGTGGTGCCTCCTGTCAACACTGCTACTTCTGATATTTATCCCTGACCTTTTCAGCATTTCTCTTTCCATTGCATGCATGAATCATTTAAGAATCCAGCAGTCTCAACCAAATATGAATTCTAATTTTTTTAAACAAATGTCCTTTAAAAAGCCTGTGTACAATGTACAATACTGAATTAATTTCCTTTGCTCGAAGTCCCTCTCTGAAAATCAGCTCAGTGTTTTGGGGTCTGACTATTCACGAGGAGTGAAGCGCAGCCTGAACCTGAGCCAGTCAAAGCTCAACACCTCTGAAAAGTCAGTCTGGGCTCCTCTGGGAACCCAGAGCCAAACAGGCCACATGAGAATTACCAAAGTCCTCCTCTGGAAGAGAAGCTGACTGGTATCTGGTTCACACATGGTCTGGACCATCCCGATGGAGGCTTGCAAAGCCTGGTAGTCCAGACTGAATTTCATGCAGGGATTGATGTTAGTGGGGCCTGGAGCAAGCCTCTTCTGCTGGCTCAGTTCTCCCCCTCAGTGATTCCCTCAGTACTCTTCCCCTTCCTAATGTATGTGCCTCTTTTGAGACTGCCATGGATCAGGAATTCATATTCAGATGAACTGCTGCTTGCCCAGAGTTTGTTGCTGCTCTGGGATCATCAGCAGAAAAAGTGCCTGAAAACATTAATCATCATTGTCATCATTATTACTGTGATTGCTGCTCGTTCCCAGGAAAACAACAGAATTTTCTCACACAGAAAACCCTGATAAACCCTTAGAAAATATTTTTTTATTTTATATAAGCTATTTATAAGAGGAATAACACTCACTTCTTGCTCCTTTGGCTCATGGGGTCTCCAAGCGGTGTCTACAGGTACCAGCTACTGAGTGAAAACAGCAAAAGGTAACTGGGAAATAGATGTCAGCAGTGCTTCTAATCATCACAGGCTCCTTTAACACATGTTTTTAATTGCTTAAAGAAAAAAAAGAAAAGGAGGAAAAAAATAAATAAAACCAGTTATGAATAATCTAATAAGCTTCCCAACCACCTGTGAAACGTGGCTTCCCAGCTGCAGAGAATCAAACACGAGAATAGAAAACAGAGCATTCTCCGAGGCAACACGCATTCACATTAGATGCGCGTCATTCCAAAGCCGCAGAAGAAAAATGCATTAATGCCATTTTTTGGCTCAGGACGTACATGCCACTCGGTGAAAAAGTATCTTGGAGGAGTGTTTACTTAAGGAACACCAAGAATCTGCTTTAAAGTCAAAAGGTAGAGGGGGAAGATGGAAGAGGGAAACCTGTTCCTTGGCGTGATTTCAAGTGAAAAAAAACATCATCGTCAAGAAAATCCCATATAGCATTTACTTGAGGAACTGCAGTCCAGCAGGCAAAATTACTCAGGAATAATTAAGCATGTTTCCCTGATATAAAGATATTTGGGAGCAAGTGTTCAAACAAAGTTAAAATGCAGAGCTGTATAGGCACGGCTTTATTCAAGAAGTAATTTGTTTTCCTGGTATGAAAAGAGTGTAATGTTTGCTGCATTTTGGAGCCACCCAGCTCCAAAATGAAGCTGTTTTTCATGGGAAAGAGCTTTTACATGGAGGGAAAAAGGTAACATCTTGACATGGGGGGGGGGGGGGAGGGAACTGTACTTTCAAGGCTGTTTTGACATATTTTTCTTCTACACTGAACCAGACTTCAAATACAGCTTCTTAACCATGACAGCTAAATGACCCACCCAGAGAACTCTTTTTCCACAAACAATATAGCGTCGGGAGAAGGAGCCTAAGAGGAAAAGCAAACACTCCTTAAAGCAACTGCTTTATTTGGATAGTTCTGAACCACTGGCATTGAGGGCAGGTTTTAAGTCGGTGGGCGTGAGGAGAGGAAAGCTCATGGTTTTGATTTGAAGTAGCCACATCAAAACCTGTTTAAGAGAAGGGAATGGCAGTATTTTGAAAAATACATCCTTCTTAAGGGGATGTTAGGGAAAACAATTCCATGGCCTGTTGAATGATAAAAGCCAACATGATGGCTGAGGAGAAAAAAACCTTGCCTTTGAGTGCCTTGGATAAATCCAAGATATACCTTTCCTGGCTGCAGCAGTACCTTTAGGTGAAGGAAATTGTCATGCACACATGTTGCTTGTGGGGAGAGAAGGGTCAGCTAGTAGAAATGGTGCCAAAATGTTGCTCTTTCTTTCCCATCAACCTGCAATTGTGCACACAGTGTCAGCAAGAAACTAAAAACTGACAGTCCCACCCTAAAGGAACTTGGGGCCCCATCCCACCTGGATGCATCCACCCACCCTGTCCGGATATCTTCTACCAGCCATGAGTCCCCAACTCATTGCTGGTGCAGCAATGATGGATGAGACACAAATCTGCATGCTGGCAGCCGTGGGGTGGTGTTAGATAATAACACTGAGGGGGGCTACTGGGAAATTAGGACATTTCTTGCAGACTTTTCCAGCCTTTGTCTTTCACATGCACTCCTGATAACTATATTATAAACCTACTCTGTGGTTTTATTTGACAATAGTATTTCATATCCCATGGAACCACAATGTTGCATCTCCCTCGGATGGCTGTTTCTAGGTCCAAACAAGCTCTGCTTTTTATTTTGTGAACCATGTTGCACATTTCAGCAGGTGAAGAAAAGCAAGGCACGATCTCAGGCAGTTCTTCTGCACTGCCAGAGGCTTCTGGGCAGATGGGGAGTAGCAGAGACAGCAGCAGCAGATGGGTGACATTCCCACCCAAGTCCAAGTGTGGGGTGGGTAGCCATGGCATGGACTAATAAAGGACTTATATGCCAGCCCCTTCTCTTATGGGCCATGAAGCTTCTGGTTGAGGCAGCCAGAGATCAGCAGTGCACCTTCACGAAGGGTTTTGAGGTCCAGAAATATGTTTTCATTCCAGTGTGGAACAAGAACCAAACTTTTCAAACGCATCCCTGAAACGTTTTTTTTCGTTGTTGTTGTTCTTGTTGCTGCCATTGAAACATCTGGTTTCAGATTGAGAAGATCAGGGTTCTCATTTAGATTCTTCTCTGCTAATAAATTGACCCCAGAAACTCTGAAAACTTTCCCATGGAAATGTTATTAATGGAACTATTTCACTGCAAGACATTTTGGTTTGGATGGAGCAGCATTTTCCAACAACAATGACAACAAATCTCATTAAAATGTTTGAGTAGCTCCAGTCTCCAAAAGCACCGAGCGGCTTTTTGAGCATCTTCAGATCCTGCAGCATAAAACATGCAGCAACAAAGTAACATTCTTGTCACCCATCAGATAGGCAATAATTCGGTATTCACTTTGCATATCTGTAATGGACCTACATCAATGGAGCTTTGTTTGCAACAAATCTCTTACAAAAATGGGAAAAGGAAAATGCCATGAAATACCTCCAGCCTCTCAATGCCATTCAGCAAGGATGCATTTTGGTCATTAATCATCCACATTTAGGCAAGCAGTTAGAAAAGCCCAGCTGTTCCAGGCCACAATGCTTTCCTTTATTGCGTTAGTGTCTCCCTACTAATAAGACAACTTCAACACATGGTCTCCAAGAAGGGCCATAATGCCTTATTCCCAACGTGGTCATTGTGGCATTGTTTTAGATTGAAAAGTTCACGGACTTAATGCCTTTAAAAAAACCCCAGTTCAGCTGAATTATCTTCTGAAGAGTTTTGTACAGGCAATATCTCGTTTCAAACCAGTGCTGTGTTTGCCTGGGAGCTCCCAGGGCAGTGTGGGGTCTCTGGGGACAGGGGAAGTGAGCCCTTTTTTCCCCCCTAAAAACCTTCACAGAGAACACATGCTGGGAGTGGTTATGGATACCACCCCTCCAGAGACACACGTTTGGGATAGGGTTGGATACGAAACAAACCTTGAGCTTCAAGAAGGTGGGAGCTGCCTGATGCACTTAACCTGTGCTTAGTGCCACATCCTGCTACAGCACTGATCGAGTGACACCTTATTCCTTCCCCTTCCAGTAATATGTACTGCAGAGCTGCTGTGTTTTCTCTGCTTTACTCTAATTCAGGATCTTTTTTTCCCCTGAATCAGACATCCTGCTTCCAGCCTTTTTTTTTTTTTTTTCCCCTGATACTCACACCCACTTCTCCAGCAATGTGGTCCTTCTGCTTCCCACCGCTTGCCCTCCTACTCACCGGTGTCCAACCGTACCTGTAGCTCCCAACCCTGGGCTTTTCCAGGGAATTCGGTGATGAGAGGGATTTAGGCACTGCCACGCCTGTAGCTTGCCGAGCACTTCCAGGGAAAGCTCAACATATATTTTGCTGGATCTGGATGATGAGTATCCTCCCGTGCAAGACCTCACTTCCTCATCCTCTCCCCAGCACTGGGGCTGCACGTCTGGAGCTGTTCACAGCCACTCCCTCTTTTGGCAGTACCTTTCCCCATCAATGCCTTCCAGGGAGTAAATCCACCACTATTCAAACCCACAGCTTTGGAGTGGGTTTAAAATTTCCCAGGGCACATTCCTATGGCCTCTAGTTTCCAAACTCTCAGGAATTTGCCACACACACATATTCCTTCCCTTTATTTGTTTCTTCCAAGTAATTAGAGGGGGGATTGTTTGCTACCTGTCATACCTTGGTTTAAGCCATTTGGGAACAAAGTGAGAAAAGAAAAAACTGAAAAAAAGAGACTTGCAGTGGATTAAGACTGCTGATTGTAGCAACAAGAGGAGGTATTTTAATGACAGGTTTAAGACTTGCTAAGTAACTGCCATGTGGATTATAAATACATTTTGTAACAGGGTAAGATTAAGAGATAATCCTTAAAAAAAAAAAAACGGCAAATGGATTTTTAGATGAAAAATAAACTACAAAAACGCTAGAAGCTTTTGGAAATTCAGCATAAGAAAAGTTTTCTCTGTAAATGTTGACTTCATTAAACATTTTCAGGTCAGTGTCCTCTGCAGGATTAAATTGGTGTGTCTTAATGTGAGAGGAACAATGTTGGTTTATACCTCGTTTGACTTGGGCATTTTTTAAATGGACTAACAAGATCCTTGCCAAGGAGCAGCCTGGCATCCTCAGCTACAGGGAGCGTGGTCCACAAGGAGCAAGCTGCCTTTCTTAGAAAATGAGCTCTTGCTCCCGAACAATGCCGTTATTGATACCTAAATGTCATATGGAAATTTTGAGGACACTTGGGGCCTTTCTCTTTCCTGACTCCACAAGACTTGATCTTAACCCTCGCCCAGCTGAATCTCTGACCAGCCATTAGCTTTTGGATTTGACCCTTTCATTCTGTATTCATCACAAGTAACACAGAAAAGACTGTGTTTTCACTCAGTATCAGCAGTGGGAATGTACTGGCTGTAACACCTTCCTCTTGGCTGTACATGTGTGGTTTTGTATCCACAAATCCATGTAGGCAGATCTCTGCTGACAATTAATCAGTTTCTGAGCAGTTTTTGGGGCCCTGCAAGACCAGTTGAAGACTCAAATTCTAGTGCTTGGTGAGGGATGTGGCCACTCTGACATCTGCCAGCTCTAACACAAACCTAGCATCGATAGGAAGGACTGTATCTATTTGTTGGTGAGCAGAAATTGGGAATGTTTCCTTACCATCTTTTTAAAATGGCACTTATTCCAGTTCAAAGATAAGTATAAATTTAGAAACTAGTTAAAAGCGTTTTCAGGAGATGTTATAAGCTCTTTAAGTTAACTTGAAGCTGAGCTTCACTAAGTCTGTTTTCCAATTTAAAAATCAGGCAGTCACTGCATGCAGCAGGACTTGGAGTCCATAGTGGGAGTCTGTGGTCTAAAGCATATCTGAGCTTTGTCTTTGCAAGTAACATAATCTTTTTTCCAAGAAGGATGCATTGATATTACCGTACCTTGTAAAGTGCCCGTGAATGAGACACCTCAGAAGCCTTAAACCTAAGAGCAGCAGAGAAAAAAAGCACTCCATGGAAACAAAAATAAGAATTAATAGATCATTTTTGGTTAGAAGCATCCTATTAGCTGTTTACAGTCAATTAGCAGTAAGGGATGAAGATCACTGCCTGTCACACTGTGGGATGAAGTCCAACTGTCAAAGGCTGCACCCATGGATGATCTTCTCCCTGTTTCAGACTAAGAGGCAAGACTCAAGCTATGTTGCTTCTGTGACATTGCATTTCATTTTGGGGCTGTAGAAAGGATTTCTAAAATTACAGAAAGACAGCAAACTGATTTAGATGAAGGGTAACATAGCTCAAAAGGACAAAGTAGTCAGAACATAACCTTCCTCAAGACCCACTGGAACCAGTGTAAGACACTTCACTTGTCAGAACAGGTTTTGTAGCAAGCTTGTGGTTAAGTGTCCAGTTATGGTCTTTGTTTGGTCCATAGCCAGAGAGAAGCAAAAACTGCTTTTTCTCCCAGAGAGGCAGTTTCTTGCCAAGTATCCCCACACAAAGAAAACAAACACAAGAGAAGGCACCATCACAGATACCTAGGGAGATAAGCTGCAAAAACATGTGCTCTGGGCAAAAGTGCAAGGTGCAAAATGTGAGTTCATGATCTACATGTGTTCTTCACTCTGTTTTGTTTATTTTTGCTCGGTTTTGATGTGTTAAATTAAGGGATAGTTCATGGCTGTAAGTCATCTTCTTGCTGTTGGAAGGCAAATAGTGGGAAGCAGGTATCTTGCACATCAGAGGCCAGCAGTTTCACAGGAAGACTTCAAATGCTGGAGCAAGAACATGAGCAGTTGTTCCACGGCTTACAGTGTTGAAGTAACTCCAAAGTTTGAGGAAAAAAAATTGCCCTATGTCTCAACTGCAAATTAGAAAAGGATGAAAATATCTGCTCTTCCAAGTGCTTCAATTATTGAGATCATTGTACTACTGGGGGTGAGACTAGTTTCTGTGATCCCCTTTAAGCACTGAAAGTCTGCGGTAACATCTACCTGAAACCTTCTCTTCTCCAAGCTGAACAACCCCAGTTCTCTCAGCCTGTCTCAATAGAAGAGGTGCTCCAGCCATCTGATCTTATTGACAAGGGGAACTTGGGCAGCAACAGCAAGACAAAAAAAAAACCAAACTCAAACTTTCTACTGAATTTTCCCTTACCACAGCAAAAAATCTGACTCACAGCTGTTAACATTTAAAGATCATCATCCTTTAAGTGTAGTGGAGCAGTAAAATCTCAGGGTTCTCACAACCTGGCTACTAGTGCCTCTGGCAAGTGTGGTGTCAAGCACCAGGCTAAAAGTAGCAGCAGCCAAAGCTAGAGGATGATCAAATATTTCTGGTTTGTGTTTCATTGTGATCACCATTTTTATCTTTGGTTTTGTAACAGAGCTCTTAAGGAGACAGTGAGGAAACTGCTGAAAGCAAAAATCATGTCACACTACTGGGCTGCAGAGACAGTGGCTGGGAACCCAAATATCATCCAGAGAGGGCTGGATAAAGTAATAAAAATGAAATACTCTTACTGTTGTCCCTCACAAATAAACAGTGAACTTCTCAGTTTGTTGTTTATGGGTTTCATAGCTTCAGCTCTTCTCTGGAAGTGTTTCCAAGTACTGAGGTCCACCAAAGTTTACCACGAAGATAACTCTCCTCATAAAATTCCAGAAGTGAGATATTCATTCCTGGTTACTGAATATTCAGTTCCCCAAGCAGGAAACAGAGGGTTTAAATCATCAGTGGCACACTGGGACTTCAGAGGAATTAAGCTAAGCAGTTTTTTAACACGCCTTAGTCGGCCAAAAGAATTTGCATAAAATGCATACCCATAATGAAGGCTTTCTTAGGCTCATCCATCACTGTACACAGGGATTGAATACATCTGTTAATTTATTTCCAATGGATAACCCATTCTGTTCAGAACAAAAGGAAGGTCTCACTACCCTGCTTTTCTCAGCCATTGAGTATTTCCCTTTACATCCATCACAACTCTGGTACCTGTGATACCAACAACCACATTGCTAATGCACAGCCCCGCATCAAGGTTGTAGCTCTCCTTTATGTGTTCCCAAATCCAATTTAAAGTCACAATGTACTTTATTAGCTGCAGACAGAATATTTAAATTCAAAATATTTTTTTTTAAAAGTTTCATCTTTTGAAATGGCAATTGGTGATATTCAAGCCACATGTTAGCCACTTGTTTTTAGGACAGAGGGTGTACCTTAGTACAAACCTTTCTCTGTTTCTTGAAAAAACAACAATAAAACACCCTTTGCCTTTTATCCACATCTGGCTGCAGCAAAAACAGTGACCCATGGAATTCAAAATTTCATACTTCGCTGCTGCAGGCGAAGTGCAGAGGTTACTCTTGCTGTGTTTGTGAAAGATGTAGCACTGTCAGAAGGAGAAGTGCTTATTGAAAAAACACATGGGGTTTCTGTTTCCAAAAATTATAGAATTACTTGGTGATAAGACACTTTTTAATGACCTCTAACCATTTATGGGACTTCATAGAGAATGGCTCTGTTAATTGCAAGACAAGAGTAAAGAGTCCATGTCAGATCTTATGCATGGAGAGTGCCACCACCACAGCTCAGACAGTCTGTGTTGCAGAAGCAATGTCTCTCCAAGGGTCTGCAATTCCAAGGAAACTGTTAGACATAAATAATAAAATAGTAGTAACCTTGAATTCAACCTTTACGCTAAAGATGTTGAAATACCATGATGACTTGAGCTTCCTGCAAATTCAAGGAGGCAAGGAGTTATCAGGAGGAGGAAGATGAATTTAAGTAATTTTCCCAATGCCGCCATCCATAGATCACCCTTCTGCATTCCTGAGGAATAACAAGTAGAACTGAAATTTGGTCTGGTTTGAGAAACTGGGAGTCATACTCAAATCCATATTCATCAAAGCTCTTACTTTGTCAGGCAAAGCAAGCTGCCATTGATACTACAAACACTACTTGTGAGAGGTGTGAGTCCAAAGACCACCACTATTATTTTATCATCCCTTTACTTTATTGCTGGAGGTGTCAAACTCATCCCTCATATTCTTGTTCTCTGATGAAAGAGGTTCTCCTCTTGCTAGGCGTTTTTGGGGGTAAGAAAGTACAGTTGGGCGAACACAACTCTGTGGGAATAGAAATGTGAAGTGTCTGTCAGCCTCACTGTTCCCAAATGAATTTTCTCCCATGAAGGATACAGATGTATGATGGATTAGTAAAGTAGGCAGCTGTCCTTTGCTGCGGTGAGATCCAGGATCATGTCCTGTGGGAGAGGTTGTGCCCTGGGAGAAGCAGGGAACAATGCTAGCACCTTTATCAGCGAGGAGCCTCCTCTGCTCAGGTATTCTGGAGCATCCCGAAGAAAGGCTACTGCAATGTGACTGATACCAGGAATTCTGTGCTGTAATGAGAGCTCTATGCAGGAGAGACAGGTCAGGAAAATGTACTTCTCCACAGTAAATGCAGGCCTTTGGAGACAGTTGCAATCAAATCCCTCTTCTATCTATTTTCCACCAGTTCTGTGGGAAGAGGTGGCAAAGCAGGAGCTGCAGCCATGGGCAGTGACCTGTGTCCCAGGACAGCCCTGTCTCTGTGCACAGAGATGCCAGAGTGTGTTGGGACACAACACCACAACAGCAGAGGATGAGGAGCTGCCCAACATGGCCAGGTCCTTGCTGTGCTTTCCCCCTGCACGATCTGTGTGCTGTTTCTTCCGAGGGAAATGTCCAATTCCCAAATCTGGTTTTGGCTGGGTAGCAAATCCTGTCATCTTTCATGTGTGTGTAGGGAGGGGGTGTGGGGTGACTTTACAACTTTAATGATTGCAGAAAGATATTCATCTGCCGGTAGGACCTTTAGGAAGCACATTTCCTTCTGCCTTGCATGTGATTCTGAAAAACATTTGGCTGACATCTTTCTTTGAAGCTCCCTGATCATCCTACGTATCTACAAAACCCAAGCAGAAAACCATCAGCAGAACCACAGTTTCACAATATTTTGATTAAAGAACAACTCATCCTCTCTGCGTTGATGCTTCCCAGTGTATGTTTCCTGGAGGCAGGATCTCAGCACTGAGAAGGCCATTGTACCTCATCTGTTTAAAGAGAGAATGGTTCCTCTTTGTGGCCTGAGCTCAGGAAAACACTCTGAAAGCAAGGTATAAAGCAGATATTTGCACCCTTTCCTTTCATGGTACAGACTAAAAGACGTTTAAGTCCTTTCTTGACTTATCAACGTGAAGTTTCAGCACATGCCATAATAACTACACTGAACACGCTTGAAATAGATGCAGGATGAGGACAGCTGCGTGCTTATGCCAGCACGTTTGTGCTTACAAATCATTATGCACTACAATAACCTTTGTAATTCAGACACTGACAAATGAAAAAAAACCCAGCATAACAAGTCAAAAACTGCTTTATATATATAGTGTCATTGGCCTTTCCTATTAGGGGGAAGATCTGGGTAATAAACTCCCTGTTATTTCTTTTAAACCCCCTAGCTAAGTAATACACTGTATCATATTAGCCATATGGGAGCTATAGTAGAAGTATTTCTTTCCATTTGGATCACCTAAGAATTAACCTAAGAGAAAGACAGAGCATACTAATGACACCAAGCCCATACAGATAAATATCATATGCTTTCCAACTCAATCACATTTGGTTTATATCAGCAGTGCTAAATTCCTCCATAATTCCCAAAATTGCATTCCAACTGGTTGACATCCACATTAGCTGGATGTTAATCCAGTTAAAAATAAATGCAAATTTTGAAAAGAAAATGAACTCATATGTGCTTGGAAAACAAACTATTCCCAGTTTGCTGTCTTTTGGGAGACATCAACAGTCTTTCTTCCCCGTTCCTTTCAAGACCATTTGAGAGGGCTGCTTGAATAAGGTATCTTAAAACAAAAGACCAAAGGAAAAGGCAAGAGGGGAGATGACTCCCCAGCTTCTCTGAAGGTGACCTTCATCCTCATCTCCAAACCAGATCCCGTGGTGGCCTTGCCACTCATCCAGGTCTCTATCACATGTTATGTGGATTTCCAGCTGCACCACTTCTGCTACGGTGTTGTTCCAGTTGCAGGGAAATGTGATTAATGAGAAAAGCTTTTCTGGTACACTACCACTGTTTTTAAAGAGAAATGTAATCACATCGGTATTCTTGCTTTTCTTTTCCCCCCAAGACCTGCTTGCCCATCCCTCTGTCCATCCTGTTCCAGGGTTATCCATTCTAGCACCATCTGGTGAGTCCTGATGATATTACAAGCTCCTTAAGAAAGCCTTAAACTGGCAGGAAGCCCTAAAGGTGCAAGAGATACTCACTCCTACATGGAAAAACTCCTAGTGATGACATCTGAGCCTGGTTCATGCAGCTCTTGCCCCCCCCCCCAGCCTCATTTACCTGCCGAGTTTGCTCCCCAAAGCTCCCAGGCTTCCCATGCAATAACACACAGTGGCATTTCCATAAGTCTGCGAGGGGGCTGGCCCATGCTGGGTTGGAGTCTGTGTCCCTGATTACAAGTGCTTTAATGTCCATTTCCCCACTCCTTTGATCCTGTCCATGGCATGCAGAAGAAAGGAAAATCTGGCTTTTGTCTGAAGCACATTTAACCCCGCTGCCCAGAAATGGGACCTTGTCAGTCAGTGGATTTCATGGGTGGATGAATGAGATCACAGCAGTCTTCAGTTCATTAAAAATAAAAGGCCGTCCTAGTTCTTGCTTTAGATCCATTAGGAAATTAATGTATTTAATGTCAGACCTTAATGGCAACAGAACATGGTACTATTACTTTTATAAGACAAATACAAGCAGTAGCTAAATAGTTCATCAGCTCCTCAGCTGGGGTGGATTTTAGACAAGCTCCTGCTGCCCAGCTGGTACAAAATCCCCAATAATAGACCACAGATGGTGCCACTGCAACCAGGGGTTGAGCAGGCATGCTGCTAAATTGGTCTACAAACAGCAGCCTGGGCCTTGAGGTTGCATGTCGTTGTCTCCAGCCCAGTTTTTCAGAGGAGTTTGATGTTGGGAATCAAGCCTGAATATTTTTTCTTTTTTTTTTTTTTTTTTCCCCACTTTAGGGACTCCTGGAATCCAGCCTGATTTCAAACCTTCTGTAGGCACTTCTTCTTTAAAGAAATGAAGCGTTTGTCAGAGAAATGCCTGTGTCTCTGCATCTCTGTTTATAGCAGATGCTGATCAAAGTTTGAGCTATGCTGAGATAGTTTCCCTGTAAACCAGTGGTGTTGTTGAGCTGCAGGCTGGTGTGTTCAAATATAGTTCTCCAAAAACCTGCTTTGGCACTTGTTACAGGGTGGGTCTGCAGCATGGTGTCTTTTCCAGAGAGAGGGCTGTGCCAGAAGAGGGAGGGAAGGGATAAATTGAGCCCTCTGAACTTTCAGTGCTGAGATTCAGGAGAAGAAAGGCTGATTGCCCAGTGTAGTGGTATCTGCTGCTGTTCCAGGACCTGTGTGCACACTGACTGGAGGGATGGATAGGGCAAGCTGCCTTTAAAATACACCCATGACATGGTGTTGGTCTTCCCCTTCCCGAGTCTATATTGCTGCATGATCTCACTTATCCACTGCCACAGACATTAAGGGCAATGCTGATTTCAAAACAGAGGCAAAACAACAACAGGGACATTTCTGGGGCTTAACCAATTTTCCATTCAGGTCTCACCAAAGCCACCACAACACATGTTTGAAGAGCACCAGCAGCTCTCCCTGTATTTGGCTGTGCACTGCCAGTTCACATTCAAACCATCACAAAAATAAAATAAGCCCTTCAACAGCAGTTAGAACTAAAGGTTAATTCCTTGCTTGTGCCAGGACCACTGCACAGCAAGGGTAGAGTTTCCCTGAGCTAAACTCATTGCCAGTGTCAAGGTGTATGAGCAAACAGCTTGCTACCAGGAGGAAAATGGGGAAAACTGAAAAAGCCTTCATGGTTTGTCTGTAATAAACAGGCTGGAATAATCTCTAGATGATTATTATAAGACAGATTTGCCCCTCTGAAATTTCCTGGCTTGATTGTTTTTTGCTGTGTGCACCCATGGGGAGTAAGGAGTTTCCTTGTGATCTGTTCACTGATATAGCCATCTCTCAGATAAACAGAAACCTAGGTATATCCAGCAGACGGAATTAAAACACTTCCAGCCATAGACATGTTTTGAGCTGTGAGTGTAATTATCCTCTGGGGCTGTCCCAAGGGATGTGGTTGACTCTTCATTGAAGATTTCCAGCCAAGGTTGGGTGTCAGTCCCAGAGCATTATTCCATTCCTGCATGTAGGCTGTACACAGCACTGCAGGAGATGTAGGCAGCCAAGAGCAATCCCTTGTGATCTTAAAATAGGCAGCTCTAGGAGGGATCTGGTCTTGGAGTTCGTGTGTTGATATGTCAGCACTGAATTAAGCTGGAGTTCAAATCTTCCCAGTAAATCCAGCAAGTGTTAACAATTCTTGATGTTAATTAAGACACTGAATATATGACTGCAGAAAAGCTATGGTTATACAAGCAAGACTCAGCCTGGCACTATCCAACAGGATTAAAAGGCATGATGCCTAATCCTTTGTGTAGTCCTACCTGCCATGTCTGGATTGGGGTGAGAGGAAGGTGTCTGTCAGCACTTGCTTTCTGCGATCGCACAGATTTTTCACTGACAGAGAGACAGAATCACATCTCTCCTGTGTGCTTTAATTGCAAATAGCTAAAACATCTGATTCATACTTAGCCTAATTATGTTAATCCTAAAACAAATAATCCCAGCTCTTATGTTGTCAGGGTGTAATTTTGCTGTTATTTCAAAATCACAGAAAATGGAGCTGGAAGGGAGTTCATGAGGTTATGTGGATGCCAAAGAGTTACCTGGGTGCCAAAACCTCTCTGAAGCATCCCCAGAAGGTGGAGGTTTTGCAGCACTGGCAAATCCACAGTTTGCCCCAAAAATCCATGCCAGAACATCGTGAAGTCTCTTTTACAGTTTTTAACCTAGGTGTCTTTTTGGACATGAAGCCAGTTTATTAATTTCCTTATTATCTAAATATTTGAGTTACATTTTCATGACTTAACCCTCCAACCACCCTGCTCAGGACATGAGCTTCGTTCTTGTCATTTTCCTGCAGAAATCATTTTCTAAATCTCTCATCATTCTTTGCTCCAGCAGGCTCCCAGTTCCTTGACTGCTCCCCTTTAGTGTCCTAGAGAAATGCCAGATTTTGCCTTTTCCACAAAAAATCACATCGTTTTTATTTCAGATGGAACCTCACTTTGTCCAAATTGGGGCTCTAATTTTGTCCATGAAAGGGTTTAAAACACCTCTTGCCTTGTCACCACCTAAGCATTGTTGTTTGAAATTACTCTAGGCACAAGGGAAATTTATTTTGTTTTGTTGTTGTTTTTTGATTTTATGAATAAACCAACAAAAAGAAAACCCAAACAACCCCCTTCTGTGTTTCCAAACCACCCCGAGTGTTCAGTGTCGAGAGTGACAAGGGTGGATTTTTCCAAAACTTATCCAGCACTTCCAGGCTTTGGCTTCTTCTGATCATTCTCTGAATGATTAGTCCTGATGATAGGAAAATGTGCCTTATTTCAAGCCAGGGCTCACCCTGAGCACTTAAGGCTGTTGCATTCTCCTTCAATGAGTATTAGGATGAAGGAGGACTTCCCACCACTGGGACAAAAGAGTCCCACGTGTACTCAGAAAGACAATAGTCCTTAGCTAACACAACAAAAAACACCCAAACCCCTGACAATTTCCAAACCCTGATCAAACACCTTCTGACCGCTGCCAAACCTTTGGGGCTCTGAATAAATTTCCTTTAGCTCTTTTGCAACCATGAGGGCATTAAAGTCAAGAAGAACCTCACAGCAAGGAGAAACATTTCTGAGCCTGCTTTTAAAATAAAATTAGATCTGTCTGTGAAAGGGTTTATGTGAACTGCCGGCAGGCAATGGGCATTTTAACCTTGTGACACATCCACCAGACAGAAGCAACACTAATGCAGCATCTGGTAAGAGAAAATGGTAAGGAAAAAAAGTAAATAATATAATACTAAACTTGTGAATCACTGCTGCGCTGTGGGAGTAAATGCACAGAGGAGTAAATATTACACAATATTACATTTGGAAGAAACTTTTCCAAAACAAAAGATCTAGTCTGCCACTGGAGCTTGAGGGTTGCAGCTCAGCTTTGCAGAGCTGGGTCCTCTGTGTCCACAGCACTGAGTTGGGGCACACACACATATCAACACCTGTTGTGTGTATTATTAACCCAAACCAGAGAGATACCAGCAGATCTTCTGCTTTCCTGGCTATGTATGAGAACTAACCAAAGCCCAGCAAGCACTTACCATGGTTTTGATGTACAGCCATAACCTAGGTTTGCCTGGTTTGCAAATCAGAGTGAACTCCAAGCTGTACTGGGATAAGTCTCATGTTTCCCACCACCCCACAATAACAGTAATCCACTTTAAAAGTCTTTACCACCCAAAAATCAGCCTTGTGATTTTTTTTTTTCTCCTTTCGTGCAATAGTAGTATATCCCAGAGCTAAAAGCCATGTTTGCTTCCAGGAAACAACATCAAAAATTCTTAATTGAATCAAGTAATTCCAAGCACGTATCTGAAAGGACATTCATCTCAGCAGCTGATTGATGTGCTGCTCAGTGAAACCTACTTCCATCACAGCCTTCTGGTCTGGAGGTTCTTCTGGAAGCTCTCTATGCCTTAGACACCATAAATGCTGCTGTGCATCATCACATCTAAAAGAAAGGAAATTCTGGGTCCTGGAAACATGTATGTGGGAGGGATATCCCTGTCAAGGCACTCGAGTGCTGAGTCCTCAGCTGCCTCAGCCCTGCCTGAGCAGAGCTGACAGCCAAAGTAAATGCCTGTGCTAAGAGTGAAGCTGTGTTTTGGGATTTATCAAGGTGACATGCTTTTAGGGTGATGTGAAAAACTAATCTACAGGTGGAAGCATGCATAAGAATAAAGATTATACATTCAATTATATCAGGTGGAAGCAAAATGCAAGGCAAAGAGCCACAATCGAGATTAAAAAAACCCTCCCTCTGGTATATTACTGTGCAATTAGGTATGAGTGAAAGGTGGCAGGTGAGGATCTATCTTGCTATGAAACCCTGTAATGAAAAAACTCTAAAAGCCCAGTAAACTGTTCCCATATGACAGTCCCTAAATTTCAAGACATGACCCATGTTCTGTCTTCAAAGATACATCTGTGGAGTGCACAAGTAATTTTTTTCCCCTGTCACCATCCTTGAAAAATCCCCAGTCATGCTGCTGTGTTAAACCAGCCACGATGCATTTGTGAGGAATGTGTTTGCGTGCTGTCTTCTTACACAGGAGAAAAGCATTTTTGGGAGGCGAGGGTGGAACACGGGATGAGAGCAGTCCAAGAACAGAAGTCACGAACCCACATTGCTCCACCACCAAATAATCTGTACCACTGGGGGTTCACTTTCCTGCTAACCACCCTCTAATAAATGCAGTTAGGCCCTGCTGTAATTCCACACTGAAATCACAGCCTGAGCCTGAGCCTGCTCCCACAGACATCACTGGCAAACCTGCCATTAGTTTCAGTAGCAGCAGGATTGGACCACAAATACCCACCTCCACCTGACCTTCAACACATGAGAGAGTTAAAACTGCTCTGTCTCTGGCTTTGCTCTTCTTCTTTCCCTGCCAAAAGCTGTAGGAGGCCAAAATATTTGCACCTGAAATACCACCAAGAGCTGCTGCACATGCCATGCATAGCCCTCAACATGATAAATGCATATAGGGCATTTTAAGGGAGGTATCATTTAATGAGAATATAATAAGGGGTTTCCAAAATTAATAACACAGGAAAGATTTTTCATGGAACCAGAAGCATGCTGCATTTTCCAGTGATGCGCCTGCTGCACTCTATGGAAAACCAACCTGAGCTCAAACTTTGCCACCTCTGCTTTGATGTGGGTGATTGGTGTGCCCACAGTTTCTTCTCCTGCCCAGGCACTGCTGCATATCTACCACAGCCACACAGCGCTAGTAGCAGTAGAATTCACCAGTTTCCCCTTTACTTCTCCCAGTTCCATATTTTGAGGAATCTCGCTGGCTTCAAGTGGCAGCATGTGCATGTGTGGCAACAAGGGATGGAAGTCAAAGCCTGACTGTGGTCTTCAGGCACCCACATCTCAGTCTCGATCCAAACCAGTTTGCTGCTCCCTGATGTCCTAGGATATCAGGGTACAGTCCTCTTAGTTTATTTTCAAAATAGGTAGATATTTGTATCATTTGGTTTAATGAGCAAAACCATTCATTTTCCTAATTCTGGTCTTCCACTGGAGGAGGTGTGGGGGGGTGGTCTGCACAGCTGCAGCAAGACCTGAATTGTTTTTCATTTCAAACGCCATCACAAAATAATAAAATGGGTTTGTTGAAAGAATGGGGTCCAACAGTCTCCACGAAGGCAGCTCATTAGGGCCAGCTTGCCTTTCTCACCATCATTGACACAGAGCAGCTTGAGCAAAGTCAAATTGGGGTGAATTGATGTTAATTCTGCATTACCATTGAACAAATTGACTTGAAATGTGTGGGTTTTTTCTGCCTGCAAATGGCATTTTTCCTTCGCTAAAATCACTGAAACAACCTCCCACTGGAAGTGGGCTTGGTGTTTGAGCATAGATGTATTGAATGTTTGAAAGCAGCTAATTTAGTTGAATTAGTTCTACTGAGATTTAGCAAATTTATAACAAATATCTCAGTACTTTCTTGCTGAATTTAAATGAAACCAAGGGTGTTGTATTCTCTGCCCTGTTATGGTGGTAGAAAAAGGCAATAAACACAGTCAGAATCAGGCCCAAAGGTTTCTGATACATTTAAGACCTTTTATGGCTAGATTTTCCTTTCACTTCACCTAGTTTTTGCACCCCAGAAGCCAGGAAAGAAACATCTTTATAAGAGAGAGGAGATCAAGCCTGGGTTAAAGAACCAGATGCCATTTATTCCCAGTCTGGCAAATGACCCCAGAGTATATGGTAAAAAGTGTGAATAAAACGACACAGACCTCCTCACCAGAGACCACTGAGTCTGTTTATTTATTCAGCTTATACAGTCCTTGTTTTATACTTGGATGCATATGAATAACAACACAATTTTAAGCCTGTGCCAGCTGGTTTGTTTAAGACTCTAACTACTTTTACACACAGGGCATGTTGAAAGAAGTGGAAACGCCTTCCCACGATGAAACCAACCCACCCACCAATCCCCTTCAGAGAGCTTTGGCCCCTCTTACCCTCACCTCATTCTTAATGAACTCTCTCCTCTCTTTCAAGCACTTTTACAGATGATGTTAACATGCTTAAAGAGCTTTACACAGATGACCAAATATATTTTAATAATTTCCTTGTGTTTTTTAAATGATACTTCCAACATGATATTAACTGAACCATTTTTTCCCCATGGTTTTGCTCCTTCCTTGAACGTTTTTCCCACTGCACCATGCATTCAAATGGACCCATCTCCTTCTCCTCTACCTCCTTTGCCTTGCATCTTTCCCAGTACAATACCCTCCCATCACCTGTGGTTCCCAGATCCTGTATTTTCCATTCCAAGCCCTGGATTCTAGCAGTGATGCTATGATGGAAAGATAATGACTTTTTATATCGGCCTTTAAGAAGTCTTACGAGGTTTGCAGGTAAAGGAAGGGCGCAATTACCAATAGCTTTTACTTTTGTCAGCCCCTTTATGCAGCTACAATTTACTGCTTTGTATTCTTTCTGACCATGGAAGGACACATCCGATTTCTTCTCAGCCTTTCATGCCTCTAAACAAAGGAGTAATCTTGATGCCACGATTTTTTTTCAATCTCCTATATAGACAACTTTGCCTTCACAACTTACAGCAGTTTTGAGATATGAGGATTTGACCTGAACCAACTATTTCATTGCACAGGATGTGTTTGTCTGACAATTTTTCCTGGCAATCCCAGCAACAGCCCAAAGTCCCAGGCCTGTCTGTAGACATCATCTGTTCTCTTGGTCCTTGGCGCAAGAGGCGTCATCTGCCCTTGCAGCATATTCAGCTTTGGCTTTCCTGCATCCAGTGATGGGACCTATGGGGCAAGGAAGGAGATGAAAGCACCTGGGCATGACCCACCATGGTGTCTCCCATCCACACAATAGGAGAGTGTCCTGGCAAGCTCATCTTGCTGAACCTGCAAGTAAAATAATTTGATTGTGATTATTCAGTGGAGTAACTTGAACAAAAATGCCCTTTTTCAGGAAGTTGCACACAACATGGTCGGGGTGAAGCTGGTAAAAACACCTCAGTTAAGCATTGGAGGGATTTGTATTCACCAATGCTCATGGCCAGAAAAAAGAATGGATCTGAACTTTTTTGTTTCCACTTATTCCTCCCACTTACTAATCCAGAGTTTCTAACATTTATAATATTCTGCTGTATTATTAGGCATTAGGCTAAGCTTATAATGAACGTGGTATGAGATGTACATGGTGCAGCATATTAGGAATGGCTCTGATTGACGGTGCCGTGCAGTGATGACAGCACTGTGTTTTGCTTTCATTTTTGGAGACTAAGTGGCTTACATGTGGTCCCATTTAAAGGATGTCTGGGTGGCAGCTGCGTTCTCCTATGTGCTTATGAGAGGGAAATGAGCTTTTCAGTCCTGAAATACTGCAAAAAAGGGTTATGTAAAAAGGCTGCATGCAGCTATTGATGGGGGGAAAAAATATCCTCTCCAGACTATGTGACTTCCTGTTTACAAAATACAAAAGGTTTCGACATGGCTCTGAAATGTCACGCAAAACTTTTGATGCTTTCCAGACCAGTGTCCAGCTTGGGATCAGAATGACTTTTTGAGAGCACTGTCCTTGAAGAGTGACACTACTTTGAGGCTATACATCTGACATTGCCAGTCTGTTTCCCAGATTTTATCCTCACTCCTTAAACACCTCATATTTAGGGATGCTGTGCCCATAGCAGCACCCTTCCAGTGATGGGCAGCCCGTTGTCCTTGTCTGAGAGGCAGCCATATGTGACTTCTTTCTTTCCCATTTCCAGATACTTTGCACTTTAGAAACAATGTCGCACTGAGAAAAAGATCAAACTCATACATTCAATATAGAAGTAGGATGGGAAAAAGTAATTCTAATTTTAAATGCAGGAAAAGGAATGAGATCATTCAGTTTCTCGACAAAAAGAGAGAAATGACGCTAGTCTGGGAAATGTTGTGAGCAGTTATGGCTCAAGTTGTGCCAGAGGAGGTTTAGAGTGGCCATTAGGAAAAATTTATTCACTGAAAGGGTGGTCAGGTACTGGACCAGGCTGCCCAGGGAAGTGGTGGAATCACAATCCTTGGAAGTGTTCAAAAAGAGTGTAGATGTGGCATTTGGGGACATGGTTTAGTGGTGGACATGGCAGTGGACATGGTTGGAAAAGATGATCTTAGAGGTCTTTTCCAATGTTCTATGTCCCATGAAATGTCTCTCTTCATGAGGACCAAGAGATATTTATCTCTATTACTGTGTAAGAGTATCTGAAAACCCATGTGGAAGCCAATGGTGGGAGCTGTAAACACCTCCTGCAGTTCCTCCTATGGTTGAATAGGACCTGATATCATATATCTCCTCCCTTTCCTTGGATGCCAGCAAGCAGTATTTTTATGCCTTTTCCTTTTCTATGGCATAGACTGTCCCCACAACTCAACATTCATTTGCAAAGGAGAAACCAAAGGCAATTGAGGAGCTCTTGGTGTGCTTTGGCAGCAAACAGCAGAGCTGAGGAGTGAGTGAATAGGCAAGTGAGTCCTGCCAAGGCAAGATGGTCACTGTAAGAGGAGTTGTGGCCTCAAGTGAAAAAGTACAAGGAGTTTGCCAACAGAGGGCTGACCCAGCAGAATATTGGTTTATTTATACATTTCATCGTGTGCCAAAAGTGTGCACTGTGTTGTATTTCCTGAGGGGAGAGAAGGGTGGAAGGAACTAGGGGAGACCGTGTGATAAAAAATATATTCTGTAAAACACAAGCTAAGGCTGCACATTCAGGACCTGGACACTGAATTCCAGGGGAAAATCTCCCAAGAGACACTCAGAAGTCTCTATCTCCTGCTTAGGAATCAACATCTGACAGTGCTGAGAGTTGGTGCATGAAGTATTTATTACATCTGGTACCCAGGAGGAAAATGAGCTAATTACTCCTTTTTCCTTACATGGTCTTCCCATTCCTGGTGCTGCCTGTGGATGTTAAATGCCACGCTCTCTCCTGCACCTGCCACACCACTCAGGACACCCACAGGTGGAGTACACAAGGCTCTCCCCTGTGACCCCAAAGCTGAGCAGCTCTGTTGAGTCTCTACAACTGAAGGGCCCTCATATTTGGGATAAATTTTCTTCCCCTTTCAGCCACCTCTGTGGTACAAAGGGAAGTGGATAGAGAAGGGGATTTAGTGTCTCTGCTATGAAACCCACACCAGTTTGGATCTTGCCTCTCATAGATCTGTAAGGATAAACCAGACATAACTAATTTTCTTTCATTTCTTCGGGCTTTTTGTTTGCGTTGTTGTTTTGCTTGTTGTTGGATAGGTTACTCTGATAAGCTGTGTCTGTGAAGCAGTTAAACACAAGCAGTTGTCTTCAGCTGCACGAGTTACTGTTTGGGTCATTCCTGTTGTGCACACGATGTACCTCAAATGCTCCTTAGATAGTCAGAAAACACACAGTGTCCACACAAGCTAAATTTGCCTTTTTTTTTCTTTTGGTTTGTGGAGGGGTTTTTTTGCAGCACTAGAAGGCAGGCACAGAGAAGAGGAGGTCCCTCTCAGACTCCTAGCTTCTGTCTGCTCCCTAAATAACACATTAATCACCTGGACAATGTAACTGAACTCCAGGCTGCTGCCTTCTGCCTTGAAAAATGTACTTTCCTCTCTGAAATATCAGTATCTGGGAAGTAAGGCTGTTGTCATTGTATTTTCCTGAAATCTGACATAGTTAGGGGAGTTTCTTCTCTTGGGAGCACTGACTGGATCCAAGGGCTTGTCTGAGGAATGAATAAAATCTTCACTGCTGATAAGCTGAGGAAGAGTGCAGTGCTCTGTCCTCCACCACCCCTAACCTGGATGAACCTTGTGTTATGGTATAGACAAGTCCTGCTTTGGTTCAAAGCAACCGTTTTAATAGTTTAAATTGACTTTTGACATTTTTCACCCTGACCCCGTTGCATTGCTGCCCATACCACCATTAAAGGGCTATCTAATTCCACTCAGGGCCACGTGGGTTTCTCAAAGTGCATAAAATGTCAGGCAGAGACAAATCACAAATGGTCCAAACAGTGTATTAAGCTGTGTATGAGGAAAACATCCTTCTGCTGACAAATCCCAGATCCAGCTTAGCAAGGTTATTGACAGAGAAGTCAAACCAAGGCATGGACAGTGTTGCATGGGAGGTCTCAAACACAGTACAGCACCACAGGGCTCAGTGAGAAGAGGAGAGACATGGCCCCGGGGTGTCCTAAAGGATTGTGGCAGCCATGGGCTGGCAGCAGACTGGTCCAGCAAAGGATAATTGGGGAACCTGTCCTTCTCACAGAAGAACCAAGAAGAACAAAACTGAAAATGAATTTTTAAAATGAGTTTTCATCCAAGTCTCAGAAAAAAATAGATGGGGAAAAATAATTGTTTGCAAAAGATTGCCTTGCTAAAGGCCTGCTGGGGTCAGGGAAAGAATACGTCTGTGTGGTTTTAGGGTGTAATATCTGGTGAGAAAGGGAGATGAGGGGGAAAAGGGAGAAGGAGGAGGTGCTGGGGAAATCTGGAGGCCACAGGTCTCACCTTCCATCTCCCAGGGCTGCAAGTCTTAATTTAAGATGGCAGCTAAAATTGCTTCCTCTAGACTGACAAACTTACTGGGCTGGAGACTGAGACATTTTGCAGTGAATGTCACTTACTGTGAGTGAAAGGCTGTTAGAGAAAGAGGCAGCTGATTTAGCCTGTTGACCTTTTGCAGGAGGAAGGAGGTAGCCAAAAAAGAAAAAATATTAATAACAACATAGTGTTTGTAATAAAAGGAGGCAAAGGGAGGCAAATGGAAATGTGAAGTGGAAGCTACTGAGTGGGCTTTGTCTTCTTCGGAGTATTGCTTTCCCATGGATGCTCATGCAGCAAAGCATCTTGTCACAGTGCCAGGCAAGACTTGGGTGAACTGAGTCCTTGTGTCCTTTAGAAGTGGCACAGGATGTAATGCAGGATTCCTTGAACTCTGAGGGGACTCCTCAGGGTTAGGGCGGCTCCTAACACCTTCCTGGGGATACTGAGGAGACAGCAAGGCGGTGTGCAAGGAAAGTCCATCGTTCAGATGCACAGACATACGCTCATCTATCGCGATGAGTCTACTTCATAACTCCACCACGCCTGCCTCAATCAATCTTCATTTGGCTTTGAACATGGATAGATGGCTCAGCAGGTTTTCATTATGGCAACGCCATCAGCCCATCACAGATGGGCTGTGGAAAATTCCCCCTTCAGCTTTATCTCTTTATGCTTAAATGGCCGGCTGGGCACTGCTGATTTTCGCACTGCCAGGGGAAGGATCAGGCTGGGAAGGGTGATCAGAGATCAGCACCTTTGGAGGGAGTAGGGAACAGATTTTCCTCACCATTTCTTGTTTTAACACTAACAACTGAGTAATGCCTCCAAGCTCACTGCTTCCTACAGCCAGGCCTGTGTTTGTGGTTAGTGCTAAAGTTCATCCTGAGGAGCAATTCCAGTTTCTTATTATACAATTATAATACAAAAAAAAAAAAGTTAATAGACATGATTATTTAAAGCAGGGAAGGAGCCAGTCTTCCACATTTGATGAAAATGAGACCCTTGCTCTACCAAAAGTTATGGGTGTGATGCTGATGCTGCTGAGTGAAGCTGGATGGTCTATGTAATGCAGGTGGCTGTGCTGGAGGGTTCTTCTGGCCCAAAAATGGATTAATAACTCTTTAAAAATAATTTCTTTTTTCTATGTATTAGAAGATGCTGAAATGAGTTGAAATTAGCTCAAGGAGTACCCAGAGAGTATTCGCATCCCTATGGTGTTGTGCTGCCAGCTTGTCTCACTGCCAGTATTAAATTGGCAGCATTTATTGCTTTACAGCAATATCTGTGGACCTCCTGGTGCTGATGTGCTATAGGCCACTTGCTGCCTTGCTGACCACTACTTCCCTGCTGTTTTCCCATCTGCTGCACACAGTGGTCAGACAAACAGAAATTTCTCACTCTCAGCTTACTTGCCAGCAAGGACCAATGGCTGTATGACATTCCTCTAGTGCAGAGGGGCTGCAGAGCTGCTCAAAACCACCTCTGCTGTGTTTTAGCAAGGGGATCCTCCATTTCTGCAGCACCAGCAATGCAGAGGGCCCGAGTGCTTCCCTAGCAGGGCAACTTTTGCTGTAGGGTATGCTCAGCCTGTAAAAAAAAAGCCTGCTAAAATGCTGTGTCACCCAGCATCGGGCTGTGATGTACTTGTACAGAGCAGTGCTGACAAGAGACTGCTCTGACTTCTAGGGATGGGCACTGCCAGCGTATTCACTCACCCATGCTGCTGAGCAGCAGCGTGTTGGGCTCTGCAGCAGCGTGTTGGGCTCTACAGCAGTAGAAGAAGGGGAAGGATGGCATTTGCTGCTGCTCCAAGCACTAACAGTGCCTTGTTGATTTGTGTCAGGATCTTTTGGTCCTTGATCTGAGTTTCAGCAAAGAGAAATACCTCACATACCAGTTATTATCATCATTATCATTTTCTTTCATGGAGTAAAAAGAGATGCCAAAGATTTCCTCAGCTGAGTCACAAGATGCTGCAAGTGCAGTCTTTTTAATAGGTAAATACGTAAAAATTAATGGTCTTGCCTTTTCTTAGACATTCTGATTTTTTATGGGACTGGTGTGGCTCAAGCCAAATTTGCTGGGGGAAAAAATGTACAGCTCCCACAGGCTGGAATGGCAATGTTTTGCTGAGCTCTGAGTCAGAGCCCTTGATAACAGGGAACCAATGATACTTTTGGAGCTGCGCAATCCAGAGACTAAACAGCAGCTGCAGACCAAAGAGCAGTTCAGTGCTGCTGGGCAGACCACAAGCTCATTGCAGAGCAAGTCTCATCGTGTTGTTTAGGGGCAGCTCAAATGGAAGCAAAAAGCTGGCAGGGACCTGCTCTAGAGAGAATGGAGGGGTGCTCACAGGAAGGTGCCTTTTCCATGGCTTCACCTTTCCTGTGCAAGTTGTGAGACACTGGCACAGGTTGCCTGGAGAAGCTGTGGCTGCCCCATCCCTGGAAGTGTTCAAGACCAGGTTGGAGAGACAACCTGATCTAGTGGAATGTGTCCTTGACCATGGCGGGGGGGAGGGGGGGTGGGTTGAGATGAGCTTTAAGGTCCTTTCCAACTCAAACCATTCTTTGATTCCATGATTCTATGATCATCTTCAGGACATCTCAGCTGCATCCGTGCTAATAAATGAAACAGGACCAGGGCCAAGAATCCCACAGATGCCTGTGCTAGTCTGTACTTTTATGTTGCTCACATCCTGCTGTTCTGCCATCACACAGGCTGCCCAGTGCTTCTGCTAGGAGTTCATGATTAGCAGAAGAAAACACAAATCATGGAGACTGTGGATGTTGTCTAACTAGACTTTAGTAATGCCTTTGACAGTTTCCCACAGCATTCTCCTGGAGAAACTGTCTGCTTTTGGTTTGGATGGGTGCACCCTTTGCTGTGTAAAAAAAGTGATGGTCGGGCCCAGAGAGTGGTGCTGAATGGAGACACATCCAGCTGGAGGCCCCAGTGCTCAGTTTTGGGGCCACTCCTGTTTAGTGTCTTTATCAACGATCTGGATGAGGGGATTGAGTACACTCTCAGTACATTTGCAGATAACACCAGTTTGGTGGGAGTGTTGATCTGCTGGAGGGCAGAAAGATTCTGCAGAGGGATCTGGACAGACTAGATCTATGGGCTGAGGCCAACGATGTGAGATTCAACAAGGCCAAGTGCTGGGTCCTGCACTTGTGTCACAACCAACCCATGCAATTCACTTTCTTATACCCACTTTGCACTGATATGCAGGGGAATCTATTAAATCAAGCCCAAACCCCAATAATATGCCGCTTAACATACTGCTAAAGCTGCCTAAGCAGTCTCCTGAGGGAGTTTGTCGGATCTGCTCTTTCCACCTCCTCTGGAGTGGATTTAATTCTTCCCTGCAAATATCCACAGCCTAGATCGGGCAGAGAAGAGAAAAGTTCATTCCTTTGAGGCCGTTTGGCTGGAGGTTCTGACAAATGCCTGTGATGGTAAGGAAGTGTAAACCAGTCCCAGGTGGTACCAAGGCTTTTCCAAGGCTCATCTGTTCCTCTCCACGAATTCTGCCACCGTGGTGCTCAGGGCCAGCCAGGAGCAGATGAAAGGGGCACCCTCACAGCCTGTCTGCCGGCTGGTGTAACTGAGCACCTTCCCTGCAAACCACAAATGGCAAGGGTGCGACAGGCCTTTCCTGTCCTTCTTCTGTTTCCCTTTTTCTCCTGTTTCAGTGTAGATGACAAATAATGTTTTAAGCTCATCGAGGAAATGACCTCAGATTTTAAGTTCTTTCCTGGGGTAGCTTTTAATATTTAAATGTATGTGTGTGCTTTTCTGCTTCTTTCTTCTGTTCTACACATCCGATAAACAGCTTCCCTCTAGAAACGAGCAGAAGATGATATCATAGCTCAGTGAAATGCACTTGTTGCTTTAGCCCTCCTTGTGTTTCTAAAGGCTCACTCAAATTTCACTGAAGTTGGCTTTATTTCAAAGCCCTGGATGATGGATCACTGGGCCAGATTTCTCCTCTTGCTTTTGCCATTCCAGAGGTATATAAGGCAGGAAAATTAATAATGCTGTGATTTTACTAGGGAATGTTAAACATTACCAATCATGCACTCTTGAATGTCGGAATTTACCATGACCACCTTGCTGGCTCATTTAAGCACTTCCCTCTCTGTAACGTTTGGGTCCTTACAGCAGCTATGTCATGTTGAGATAGATTTGTTTCTGTTTTATGGAAGGAAGGAAAAAGGCAGAATTTTTCATGGGAATAAGAGTCACCTCACCTACCCATAGCTAACCATGTTAGCCAGCTCCCATTTTAGTCAATGGAGACACACTGGCACCTCCATGGTGCAACTCACAGATGTCCACAATGTGCTCTGGAGACTTAGAATCACCAGAGAATCATAGAATGGCTTGGTTTGGAAAAGACCCTAAAGACCATCTAGTTCCAACCTTATTCATGGGCAGGGACACCTGTGGAGATCATGTTGCCCAGAGCTCTCTCCAGCGTGGCCTTGAACAGAGATGGGGCATCCACAGCCCATGGTCATTCTTCAGTCCCACCTCTTATCTATGAGCTCAGCCCTTCCCAAAACTTAGTTCTCTGGGCCACCTACAGAGAAGCATTTGCAGAGCAGAGACTGAGGTGTTATACATCATGGGAACGATGGTACTTGAGATTTCACTGGGCAGATAAAGAGCTATCCAAGAAAAGATAATTTCAAACAGAACGTATTTTAGAGTTGATTGTTATTAGAGCTACTGCTATACTAAGTCTCTTCTGTTGCATCTAGTAGGGAATAGTAAGTAGCTTTGCAGCCTTTCATTAGCAATATCCCTCCCAGGCCAGCAAGCCAATGTTTTATGAAAAGACACGTGGTACTCTTTAAAGACTAGTTATCACAAACCACTAGATTTCTTCTGATCCTATCCAAAGTCCTTCTGTAAAACTGAAGATTATTAAAAACCTGATTTAAGCCAGCCTAACACTTATAGTTTTTCTTTTTTTGAGGAGGTAGAGAGAGGAAGATTCACAATCCATTATAGCTTTCCTAACGTCCCATCCCTGGAAGTGTTCAAGGCCAGGTTGGATGGGATTGGAAATGAATGGTCTTTAAGGTTCCTTCCAACCCAAACCATTCTAAGATTCTGTGTTCTGCAACTCCCTTATGCAATCACCAAAGTAAAAAGAAGGACACCCATGGTGCTTGATGTGCTTTGTCTCAGGGATCTTGATTCTATCTGCATCTTATAAACAAACTTCATTTCTGTAAAGTTTCAGAGTACCTGACACAGAAAAAGTCAGAATAACTCTGTTTAAGGGTGATTCTGAAGTAGATGAATTCACAGGAACTCTAAGGAAAGTTAGATATCAGGTTTGCATCCAAACCTCAGTCAGTGGAAAAAGGATGACATATTTGTGATTACATTTCTCCAGCCACTTTATTAATTCCTTTGCCACCTGGATGTAAAGCGCTACTTCCTCCTTCCTCCAGAGAATTCTGTCATCTGGTTTGTGCACCAATGGTGATAAAAAATCTACCATTCAAGTTAGGCTCGGGATGAAGATATTTAAAGACAGGCAGACAAGCTGAAGCAAAGGCAGTTGGTTCTGGGAGACTGCTAAAGGCCCACAGATGAGACAGGCTGATTGCCTTGAGATGTGGTGTGAATAATGTTTCAGGGTTTGTTTGCCTGATGATTTGCCTAGATGATTTTTTGAATGGTTCAAGTGCAGTTTTTATATGTACAGGCACCGTTGTGCTCCATCCCACTGGTGCACATACTGCAGCCATGAGACAGCAGTTTGAGGCTACTGGGACCCAGGAACTCATTTCTTATTCAAAGCATAACTGAAGAAGCTTCACAGCCAAATCACTGCAGCTGACTCCATTTGACTGTTGAGACTAGGATGAATATTAGTCCAGGGTGGTGGGAGTGGAAAATGGGGAGACTGATAAACTAAGAAGAGCTGTGCTTAAAAGGACACCCTGTTATGTCAACTCTCACTAAGCACACAATTTCATTAATAAAGAAAAGGAAACAATATACCTGAAAACTCAAATAATGCAAAGAGTTTCCATCTTGCATCCAGAGATGGTTGTTTCTGTACCATTTGGCAAATTTAATATTGGAGAAGTCCTTCATCTGAAGGCACACATCTAAGAATTTCTTTTAGCACAATTTTAATGAAGTGTTCATGTCATCGAGGAAGAAACAAACCAAGCATAAAGCCCAGCAAATGAAGTCTCAGCCAGGGCAAAGTAGCAAAGTCATTACTGAAAAAAAAGAGCAGTAGACATCAAAGTACCTGGATGTCACTTCTCCCCCCAGCTCACCATCAGTATTCTATGTCAGCAGAAATACATTGGACCCCTCAAGCGCAATAGCAAGGACTCGGGAATAGATCCAGAGTGCAGTGAGAGCTTTCAGTAACCCCAATGATCGTGATCTCAGGTCTAGTGTGATCGAGTATTGCTGTGCTCATTTGGGTTTTGTTTCTCAGGTAAAACTTTTCACCTCCTCGTTCGGTGAGAACAAGTCGTTAGACATTTTTAGGATCTTGACTTGCTTGCGTGAGTTGACAGCCCAAGAGTATTTGCCAAAAGTTGGTAAAGTGCCAAATTTTCATTAAACCTCTTGTAAACCCCAAACTGCCGTCCTGCAAGGCTACATCTGGCAAGGAAGCCATCTGTGATTCGTATAGTCTTGCTCCAACAAAACGACAACAGTGTGAAAAACTCTTTTCTCTGGTCGGCAGTGAACTGTAAAAGTAACATTAGTAATAGCTTCTGCAGGCTCAGTAATGACATAATTGACATTGGCTGAAAGCAAAAGCCCCAACAGCAAGGTCTTGCCAAGGCTCTGGATTGATTCATATCATCCTTCAAAAATACAGGTCATAGTCAATAGCCTCTTGGATGTTGCTTCTCACGTCAGTGGTGAGACCGCTCTCCTCCTGAGCAGTGACTACAACACAATCTCACAGAGTATGAGCCTCCTGACCCCAACCCTATCAAAAAAAAAAAAAGAATCAACAAAAAAAGGACTGCTCTGCTTGACTGAAGCCATTTGCTTGATCCATAAACAAGATCTGTATTTCCAATTGTTTAAAAACCTGCAGTTTCACAGCGAAGTGCACATTGCACCTAGTAATCTCTTATATCTAGAGCAACATGACCCGGTGCATTTTATTTAATGCAGAGCCCTAGTAAGGAGACTGGGCTCAAAGCCATCTGCACATATGTTTCTTGGATGCCTGATATTTTCATTTTGCTTCAGATGAGCTGCACTGTTAGGGGGCTCCCATTTATAGCATCCGGGATTTTTTCCAGTGTATGTTGTGTTCACCCTGTCTGCAAGCCTCTCTTCCCCCCTCAACCCCCTTCACCCCCATGACTCAAAAAATACAAACCCCAGCAGATGTCCATAAAAGAAAAAAAAGGAGAGAGAGAGACAAAAAGCACTGATTGCTCAAATCTCTTGCTAAAGAAACCATTCCCCAGCTCCCTTTGTATTTAAAAGCTTGAGGCCCCTGTTTTAGAGAAATCCTAGAAATACAATTTAAAGACCTCGGTGGGACTGTGCAGTGCTAAGAGACTGTGTGCTTACTGATGGGGAATGTTTAGAAAAACAACCCCTAATGCCACCAAGGTTTCCATTCGCACCTCTCCTGTTCTACACCTTTCATGGAGTGCCTGGATTTCAATGCAGGAGCTTTTCCTGCATTATTTATACAAGTAAGTGACAAAAAAACACTGGACTGTAGCCTGAACTCATTACTAATCTTTAGACCTTCCTGATTCAGGCAGCAAGGAAGTGGGGGTTTAACCAACTGAGGGAAGAGTGAAAGAAGATGAAAACAGAAGAAAGATAGCAAAGGACTATCAGGTAGCACAAACTCAAGTGCCTGATTCTGACCCTCCCCTGCAGCAGGAGTGAATCCACATTTGTGAAGATCAGAAGTGGCTCTTTGCTGAGTGATGGGCTCCAGGATGCAGGAGGGGGATGAAAGACCATGCTGATAATGTGATTTTATGTTTGAAAACATGTCAGGGCCAAGTGGCCAAATCCAGAGCTGGTGTCAAGGGGTATACCTCTCTTGAACTCCCTGCTGCTCAGAATGCCTGAGAGTTTGATGTGTTAAAAGATGAAAAAATCAAAGCCCACACCTGAGCTGAGGTGTGATGGGCCAGCTGTTGTTCTTATAGGTGATATTAATGAGTGGGCTGGCAGGTTAGTCATCTCACTGTGATATTTGACATCCTCATGAGTTCACCTCTGCTCCCTCTCTGCAGCCCAGGTCTTTGTCCCTGTGTTTGCGGGACTTCCAGGGCCAGATTAGCAAAGGAATTTATTTCTCTCAGCTCCATTTCTCCTGTAATTCCCTCCTCCTGCCAGCCCTGATGCCAGAGGCAGAGCCCACACAGGCTGCCAGACTGACTGCGATTCCAAAGCCAGCGCTTGGAACCAAAGTCGGGATGCTGGGAACAGACTCTGAATATGCCCTTCTATGGCCATAGAGTCCATTGGCTCTTCCCTTTGGCGTGGTTTGAAGTTCCCACGGGCCTTAATCTGTGGTCTCTTTTTTGTTTCACACTGACTCCTCAACACGAGCCTTTGGGGCATTTTTATGGCCAGCTTGTTGGGTGGGAGACAGGGAGTTCATAAACTTGCTGGGGCTTGTCTGCCAGAGCTCCCAGCTGGCAATGCAAAGAAGGGAAGGTCATGGTCCCTTTTCAACACCAGTGCTGCTGGAGGGTTATGCAAGCCTATCATGGGGCAGGGATGGGTCCCCAGTATGGTTTTGTAACATGGATATGCCAGGACAATAGAGCTCAACTGATGCTTTCCAAAAATAAATCCATCCTCTCCCCAGCATGTCCCGAAGGATGCAAGGCTTGAAAGGCTCCAGCGTCTCCTGCGCTGCTGCTGGTTCTGTTGAACATGTCTCTACTGGGAGTGACTAGAGGCACCAGGAATGCCAGACATTCTCCGTGTCATAGGGACAGCCCAAGGACAGCATTTCTTGGTGTGCCCAGGAAAGCCCAGTGTTTTGGGACACCACTGGCCAGATTTCCTTAGGCAACGGAGACTTGAGGCTGGCCATCCCAGAGCTGCCTTCCTGGTACACAGGAGACCTTTCTGCTCTGAGGATTTCAGCTTGGTGAGACCCTGCAAATCACTCTCCAGAGAACCCCCTGGCCCCTCCAGACAGCCATTCTCACGGGCCTTGCTAAAGCAGGGTCGGAGCTGATTGCAAAAGGGAAAATGTGTAATGCAGGCAGGGAAACAGGCAGCGTGAGCAGAAATCTGGTCAAGGGTGGTCACTTCCTCCATTTGTATGAGGATTCAGGAAGTCCATTACAAAGTACTCCATCACTGTCACTTAATTCCAGCAAGATTACAGAAGATTAATAGTTCAGCTCCTTCTACCCCCTGCCTGCATGTTCAAAGGGTGGTGTTATCAGCCCCTTGGTGCATGCCAGGTAGAGTTTCCCAGGACTTTAAGGAGCTCTCTTTTACTCTCCAATTCCATAATAATCTCAGACAAATCATTGTGGGAGCCATTAGTGTCCTAGAGCATGTTGATGGAGGAAACATGAGGTGAAAACAGCAGATGACCAGTGACATGTCTTTGGGCAGCCGGGATGAGGCTGTGATGCCTAAAAATGATGTGGCTACGCTGCCTGGAGTAGAGACCCTCTTATTTTGTTGTTCCTCAAGGTGGTGTCACTGTCACTGCACACCAGAGGCCATGAAGAACTCTGGGATACAGCACTAGAGGGATAAGCAAGGCCATTACATGCTGCATTCCTATCTTTGGCCCCAACCTTGTGGTCCTGAGGAATTCAGTCTGATCTCCAGATGGTTTACAGCTTCTTCTTTGTTTTTTTTTTTTTTTAAACCTTTTCCCAGGTAACCTGACTTTGATGTGAACTAGGTCTGAGAAGGGAAATCATATGAGAAACCACAAGAGCAAAAGTGCGTATTTGCCAGTGTCTTCACACTTCCACTACCTATTTACACACCTTGGACCCAAGCATCAAGTAGCCTGGTGTAATTAGCTGAGCATCTTGTTAGTATTCACATGACCTCCATAATTTCAGCAACTCCTCCCCTTTCCCCAGGACCATGATATACAGCACATAAAATCTGGGGGTGTCTGTGTGGGGTGTTGGTCCATGGAGGGGAAGTAGGGCTGACCCAAGTGCCTCAGCCACATCTGCTCCCTGTCTGGTGCAGACACAACTACAGAGGCTGGGAGTGGGGGCAGGGAGGGGGGAGTTCCACCATAAGTTCATCCCTCCAAATGGGGCAGAGAAAGACAGTGAATGGATTCAAATTTGGAGAATAATTTCTGTGAAAAGAGAGAGTCCTGGCTACTTTTCTATCAGTGTTTCTAAAATGCAAAGATTGGCTGTGAAAATGGTCCAATGTTTCATTTTGTTGTTTTCTGAATGTTCACCTGTTTCAGATCTGCTATTCATACTGGTCTAGTTTTGAAAATTAACTTGAACCAAAGGAAAAGGTTATCCAAAAAGATTATATAGCCCCCAAATGAAATAAAAAAAATTATCTCACATTTAGCCAAAAGTCTCATTTTAATCCAGTAATGAAAGTTTCTGGGATTGTTTATTCCATTTCAGTGCTAAAAGGAGTGAGATATGATCATTGGGCTAGACACAAACTAGTATTCCCTCCCCAATAGGACTCTAAGAACTAAAGGAAAGAAATGTAAGCTGAGAAGATGAACTATTAGTATAATTATTAATATAGCTGCTATAGTAACTACTTCTTCTTGGATGCAATAGGCAAATCTCAGTGGTAAAGGTGGTGGGACCTTCCTGGCCTGGGATCCAGTGGCATGGACCTATTTTAATCTTTTCCTTCAGAACTGGTCTGACTGGGGGTGTCAAAGTACCTGGTGGCCCCTCTACTCCATTTGCTTGGCTCCTGCACACGCCAGCAAGCAGACAGATAATGAAAAAAAGGGTCAGATAGCTGGGAGAAAAAACTGTCAGACAAAATGTCTTGGACAAAAATGTCCAGGTTGTTCTGATCAACCCATTTGAGAAATTGTCTGCTGAAAGACTTGGGCGCTTCTGTACCTCATAGTTCACACATAATAATTTTTGTACATTGTCCAGCATTTTTCCTTGTCATAATCGTACAAAGGATCTTAGTTTACTGGTGAATCTGGATTTTGTGGTCACAGAAAATGCAAGGATAAGCCCTGTGCTTTAACAGAAGAAAAGCATGGTCCTAGAGCCATTTTTCCCATATGCTTCTTCAGGGCTGGCCCTTAGCTCACCGTTGGCCAAAAAAACCCCAGAAAGATTTTTTTCCTTCTTATTCCAGAGTTTCTTATTCCACTAAGGACGTATTATTATTTTAAACTTAACGGGAATTTAATCAGAAAGGAGTGATGCAGCGACTAGTCACCAGCTGAGCTCTGCAGAGCTCTGATGGATGGGGCCAAGCCCCAGTCCAGCCTGCCAGGGCTCTCTTTTTGGTTTGGAAATCATTACTGCTGCCTCCCGCGGACGGCTCCGTGGTCATGGCAGCTGATTGCAGTAACGGGGGAATTAAAACCCTTCACCTGCTGTGGCTCTCACTCAGCTTCCCTCCCTGCCAAGCCCTATCTTTGCTGGAAACAGCCTGAAAAAGCCCAAAGCATCTCAAAAAACTGTGGCAGATGTTTTGTTTTAATAGTGGGGGAGGAGAGGGGGAGGAAAGGGAATCAGTAACAGGCAGTGAAGAAGAAAGGTGGGAGGAAAAACAACAAAATGGAACCATCTCATCTGGCTTTATCCCTCCATTAGCTGACACAGTAAATAAGGGTGGTTCAGACTAGTTTATCTGGGAGGGATGCTATGCTGCTGAGTGGAAAACAAGCTGGAGGTATCCACCAAGTACTTTTCACTGAGTTAGAGCACATTAAAAAAAAAAATCCAGGAAAGCCAGGAAGGTCCCAAAATTTGACCCCAAACTAAACTCTGACCCATTTTGTGCCTCATTAATATCATCTAAATTTTTTATCCTGTTCTCATGCCTCTGAGTTCAGCCTGAGATTTTGTTTTAAATGCCTCTGAAATATGCAGTTGTTCAGGTCAAGGGTTTTGCTTTGGCACTCGCTTAACTATTCCTGGCTGTTCCTGTGCTATGGGAGGTCAGAGAGTATTTCCAGGTTTATCAGCAACTTCTATTCTGAAAGTTGCTGCTCTAACCCTGCATTTTTGTGTGCTTTGCTGATAACCCATGTCTGAAATAATGGTGTCACTGCGTGCTTCGTTGGGATCCATCTGGGTGTGAAAAAAAGTACTTGCCAGCGTGGTCCAATTTTGTCAGCTGTGTTCCTACCAAGGAGGCTTCTGAACTAATTAAGATATTTAAATGTAATGAGGCAAATCCTCAGTGAAATACCAGTGACCTTTAGACCCCAAGTCCTGCAGTGGGGATTATTTTTTTGAGCATTTTCCCCCTCCTCTTATGTTCTGCATGTCTCAGGTGTCTTTTAAGCAAAGAACAAATTCTGCTTCTTCTCCCCCATCCCCATCAACATCTCTGAAGATGTCCTCTGTTTTCTTCTTCAGCTGCGACACTCCCAAGCCAATAGCGACATCAAAGAAATCTGCAGAACTTCCCAAGTTAGTAGCAATGGAAAGGAAAGGTGGAATGCCAAGGTTGCTGTGATACAGTAGGAAAGTAGGAAAGTTTTGTCAAGCTGCTTAGAAGGAACTGTAGACACATGCAGCTACTACAGGCACCAAAAAACCACTTCCAACAGAGCTCCAGCTCACAGGACTCTTTTATTGATATGGGTTCTTTTTAAGCAGAAAACAGGGATGTAGCCTATCTGTTCTTGTGCAGATGAAGAAACTTGCTGTGGAGAAACCCCACCTGCTTTCCATTTTTAGTGCATTTTTCCATTCTTGGTAAAGACTGTGCACAATTGTCTGACTATATAAAAGATGTTTTATTTCCTTTCAATTAGAAAAAAAATGATATTCAGGATTTGCAAGTGTTCTGAGGACGAAATGTGTGACAAGAATGAATGGCTCTTTTTTTTGTTAATATGTATGTCTTTGAGCTAAGCTTTTAGTGGAAAAACTGCTCTAAAGAAGCCTAAATGTGACTTGAAGTCTGATCCTCTGCTAACTTGGCAAATACCTGAGGATGAAGTATGGAGAAGAGCTAACCTATAAAGTATCCTGTATTTTGACAGCCTGTTTCTCCATTAAGAATTTTTAGACATCAATAGAACGAATTGTCCTGTATTGTATGTTACAAGTCTGTGTGCTGTAAAAACATTAAGGTTTTTGTCAGCTCGCTATTTTAACCCTTAAAGACATTCCTGATGGCTGGTGCTCCAACAAAGTCATTGTCCTTTGGCTTTTGTTGGAAAGCTGCTGTTGATTTTATGGCTGTGCATCTGCATTATCATTCGTCTTCACCCTCAAGAAGATCCAGATGCTGGTGGCGATTTCATTACAGTTGCTGTGGTTATTTTCTTGTGAGCTTCTCCGTGGACCACGATGCTCTGAGATGAAGGAATACATAAACATCAAGCAAAAACACATCAAATGGCTTTGTAATTCCAGCCTCAGCAGGGCAGGTTCTACAAGACATCCTGTAAGGGCGAGTTCCAGATGGGCATTGCTGCAAACTGTGTCTCTCTCTCTCTCGACAAGGGTAGGTTGATCTGGCCAGACTTTGAACCTTCTTGCCAGGATTTTTGGCACCATCTTCACTTCTTCCTGCTTTGTTCTGGGGCAGGGTGACTCCCTGTGTGTCCTGCCTGACCTAGGAAGCTCCGATAGCCCCACCAGCAGCTCCCATTCACACAATATTCACGTTGTCCATGTTGTTTCCTGCTCACATGACCTTGAGATAACCACCATGTACTCTTTCCATGGGTATGGCCTCCTGAGCAGGTTCCCACCAGGGAGGGACAGCACTGCCTGAGTGGTGGCTGCTCTGCAGTAGTTGTCCATGTCCTCACCTTAATCCACAAGAAATGCAAGGTAACTCACTCCAGTTTCACTGAGCCATGAGAACCCCCAGGTCCCATCACTGTTACCACCTCACTGGGGCCACACTGGAGAGCACCTTGAGCTCAATCCTGCAACAGTGTTAACCTCACAACATGCCTCCGAAATATGTATTTTTGAGTATGGTTTCATGGTAGTGGCCCTGCTTGCAAATAGAAACAAAGTGAGAAACTCCTTCCTAACCTTTTCTGGTGCCTAGGGCTTGCCAGTTCTTCACAACTGCCTGATGGGCTGTGGAGAAATTACCCCCACTGAAATTAATTCTTTCTCCCCTAAAATATTGTTTATACTCTAAATCACCTCCAAGATCTGACTCACACCTTAGCTGTATAATTTGGGCAAGGGGGATGGTGGAGCAACACCATTGTGAAGATGCAGAAGGTGTTTAAGCTGTTCTTGTATTACAACAAATTACTCACTTTAATGATTCAATCATTCACGACAACCTGCTGGGACGAGCACAAGAGCCCTTGGCTGGTTGCAGTAACCACCAACCCGACGGTCCTCATGCTTCAGCTGTGGACCACCAGGGCTGTAAGACATAGAGAGAAGGGCTGTGAAATGATTGATGGCTTTCCTCCCCATGGTGGACAACCAAACATGAAGTCCTTGCCACATATTCACTTTCAGGAGTGCAAGGAAGGAAAAACAGCCGACCAGCATTTTTGAGAAGCAGTGCAACAAGTGAACATGCATTTTTACTAATTTTATAGTAGCATGTGCATGGTGTACTCTGGGTACTCCTCAAAAAGGCTATGTGAATTTTAGTTTAAAAAATGTTGAGGTAAACTGAATTACTCCAATATTTATGCCAAGCTTTTAATAAGTGAGGGGTAGCAGCTGCAACACTAACCAGGAAATAACCGAGTAGTCAGTGCTTGACCAGCTTGTGGAAGGTGTTTGTGAGGAGCTGGTGACTGAGCCCTGTGACGTAGGTGGTCCCTTCCATCCCTACACGCCTGGGAATGGCCGTGGCTCTCTCCCAACCACCATCGGCACTGATGTATTTACTTTCCTTGCCATGGTATGCGAAGCAGCTTTGCTGGACCTAACAGGTTTTATACCTGGAAGTCCCAAAAGCAACTCCCACACAAACCTGAAGAACTCACTGAGATGGAGATAGCAGCAGAAAGGTCTGCAAACACAGCCACCATGTTGCTTGATGGGGAGGAATCCAGCACCACAGCTCCCCAACAATTTACATTGCCCTCTCCCCTACCCCTTTTTTTTAAGTGTTTTACTGCTGAACACATGGAAATCCCTCTGTCTGCTGGGGAACTTTTAGCAGAAGAATAAACAGGTCCTCCTTTCTCTTTGTGTTCAAACATGGGAGTTCACATCCTCTGCCTCTTCCTCTCCGCCACTGGCCCTCTGGAAGAGCAGAAGCACACCCCAGGGACCGCACAACAAACAACTCCGAGGGGCAGCGGAGGAGAACAAAGAGCCCTTCAGCCCTGTGAAAAGCTTGTCGTGGAAAAGGGAGTCAATCTCAAGGCAGTACTGGTGCAGGGATTAAAAAAGCACCAGGAAAGCAGAACAAAAGCAAGGATAACAAGGCTTCAATGGTCTCCTCATGCATGTCTTAGACTACGTGCATACATGGGTTTCCATACATATATTGCCAGAAGGGAAATATGAGCCTTGTTTGTAAAAATTACAGGCTTGCATCTGAGTTTAACCTCTACCCTTGAAACAGCAGCCTAAGCCTAGGAACTACTTAGTGCAGGACAGGCTGTTCCTCTCGGTTTGAAAGGAGTAAGCAATTCAAGATTTTCTCACTTAGCTGCTATCTGCTTTTGTCTCCCAGGATTCCAGTGAAAGGTGAGAGCTTTGTAAAGAGCTGCAGGACTTGCTGTGATTGCATCATTCCCATCCTGGCATCCACACAGCGGCTCCTCTTCCAGTGTCCTTCATGCTCTCAGGGCCTAGAGCCTTGTACCAGCTTCTGGTACTCACCCTTGTAGCAACCTCTTGTAGTTTCCCTTCTAACTACCTCTTGTAGCTATTTCTGGTAATTGCATTTGAGTGCTCTTGTACCTGCAGCTCCTCCTGGCTGTAGACAGACTATGTGATGCCTATGATAAATATATGTCTAAATGTCTAAACCATGCACTCTAAATATATCTATATAGGTTAGATACATATATATATGTATTTTAATGGTGCTGTCCCTCCTGAAGCCTGTGGCAGGCTTTAATATACATATTATATATTATGTATTGTGTATATATTATAGATTTACACCTAACCTTTCCACTCATTTACACTGAGTGGTTTGGGCATGTAGTCAATGCACAGTGGTAGACAGAAATTCAGCCCCAAAAGTACTGTTTTTGCAATGCCATTGAATTTCACGTGAAAAGCAAGATTGGAAGAGATGGGAAGGTGCTGCTCATAGGGATGTCCTTGTCATGCCATGGGCAAACACAACTGCTCTGGTCAGAAGAGAAGGTAAAGAACCATGTGGACTGTTGGCCTCTTGTCCTGAGGGAAAACAATGTTACCTGGGGTTATTTTTTAACAGTTGAGATGTTAAGTACTCAAGGTGTGAGGATTCAGATTCCTCATTTGCATTTAATCTTTGGATATCACAAGGCAACATAAATTAACACCATCTCTTGCCTGGGATGGCAGCCATCGTCAGGAACTTTGCTTTGGCGACCACCCATGAGAGGCCACTCCAGGCTAAAGGAGGGACAACACCATTAAAACCCATTAAAACTCCTAACTGAAAGAAATTGGGTGTTGTAATATCAATCATTACCCTTCTCTTAGGCAGAACTCCGGCTGGGAGCACCCAGAGGTTTGCCCAATCTTGAATCGCTGCATCAGCGTGCCTGGTAACAGAAGAATCAAACCAGACAGTTCCATAAATGTGAATTTTCATGCCTTAAATCTGTTGCTACAGTCCTCATGATTCATTGAGCGATTCCATTGGAGCCTGTAAATAACATCCCCCCCACCCCGCCATTATTATCTTAATAATTCTCCTGAGATGGAAAATGTGTTTATTTTGACTCAGAGATTGTAAAACCACAGGAATAAAACAAGTTTAGGCTGCCAGCACTTTATTTAATTTCTCGTTCTTTTGCCGAAGCTCTGAGAATAACTTCTGTTTCCTGCCGAAGAAGGAAACAGTGTTTTCCTTGACTTATGTAAATATGACTTCCCTGCTTGTACATTTTCCCACTGCTGGAAATAGGCAGGAATCTTTCCAGTGCCTGAAGTCTGCAGTTCATGTGTAAGATTTTGCTCTCCACCCAGTTCACCTTGGGCTGGCTTGGGGGGTGTTGGAGTTTCCCCAGATGGAGGTTAAGTCCTGATGGCCATGCAAAGGCTTGGCACTTCATTTTAACCTCAAGGCAACACTCCTGTGTGTTCATTTTTTTTCTGTGATTTAAGTCACTTGGCCATAACATATAATCAAGACTTCCCTTACCAAGAACGGCTGCGGCAAGAACAGAGGGATTAAAATATAGGCTAGCCATGTAATGGAAGCGTGTGAATGTGGGATGGGAAGAGCAAAGGGAAGGACAGGGAGGCAGAGATGCAGTGTAAAAGCTGCACAGACATCGAGAGCTATTCCTCTGGCATGTGTATAATCATACCATAATATCCAGTTGCGAGAACGTGGTACAGCATTTCAAACAAAGGAAACAGCCAGTGCCTGGAGCTCCTCTGCATATTTATTACATCAACATAATGATATAGAGAAATAAAAGAGAGGCAGAGGTTGGCGTTACAAGAGGGTGACTGTCACTGCTACTGTGTGTAGCACTGCTGGGAACGTGCCTGGCTCGGGCTTGGTGTGGAGGCCAGACTTTGGAGAGGATTTCAGTGAGTTACTGAGGGTTTGGGAAAGCAGGCCTGAAAAATGATATTTGAAAATCTGGCTGGAGTGAGCATCCGAGAAATTTGACCCATTGAGTTCCCCAAGGATGGGGGCAAGAGGTGGCTCCTTCACAGCTGGATGGTACTCACAGCAGGGAAAGGGCTGCTGGTGCCAAATCAGCCTTTCACTGAGCCATCAAAAATTATGCCAGGGCTGGAAACTCAACCCAGATAAAATCAGTGCAAATGGGAGGTGGAATTGTTAAACTATTTCTAGTCATGACCCTTTCTAAGGGGCAACATAAAGACTGCTAAGGGAAGGCAAGATGCTTCTGGGGGTGTTTAGGCTGGGACTTTTTTTAAAGACATACTCTAACGCAATCAGGGAATTACAGGCTTGATGTAAAGATTATACAATTTAATTATCCAGCCTCTGTTATGCAAGAGGCCGGGAAAGATAATATTTCTGCTAGGCCTTTAATCAGTGATATGCCCATTGCAAAAGCACTGAATGATTTGGGGCTCCCTCAGTTTTCAGGGGTTCTGCTGCAAGAAGTCTGACTTTCCCAGGGGAGGTAACAGCTTCTTCTGGGAAGTCCAGCATCTTCCAAGGTTTCTACATCTATCTACACAGATATTAGGACACTGAAAATTGCTGTTCACTTCTGAAAATGGTTTTTCCATCATTGCACCAAAATATGGACTCCAGATATAGACAATTTAAGCCCCTAGGAACCCCTAAAGCCCCACTTTTTTCATAAAGACAATGACTTTCCTATAGTTTGACTCTTTCATCCAAAAATGTCCCAGAGTGCTCTGTCCATAAATGAATCTTTTCACCTGAGGAAGACATCTATCTGCTTCCCCATCAGGGCCATTTCTCTTCTCACTGCACTCCCAGCGATCTTGCTGTTCTTTATCTGTCTTTTTTTTTCCTTTCCTTTCTATTACTGCTGAGGTGATGGCAATTCCCTGTAACAATATAATCCCATGTAATTTATCACGATAAGTCTGTTCCGCTAGTGCAGTGGAGTCCCTGTTAGCTCAGAAGAAAAATTTACAGGCAGGAAAAATCATTGTAAGCCATACAGAACTTGCACACTACCGCAGCTGAAGAGCTGCTGGGGAAAAGCTTGCCTGCTGCTGATAATCAGTGCAATGTATCGCTGCTGTGGTCTCCTCATAACCCTTGAAATGAGGTTTTAATTCCTGAAGTCTTGCACAAACAAAAGAGTTGCAGAAAGAGAGAGAGACTGGGGTGGGGGGAGAGGAGCGGTGACCTTTGCAAGTGAACTCATAAGGAAACAACAACGTGCCTCATTCTTAGCCTGATATTTTTTATACTTTTTTTTCCTCCAAATGAAGTTGGCTGTTGGAAACCCAGAAGCACTGGCTGTCAGACACCAGCCAGATCCTGCGTGCTTTGTTATTCCGGTGTTTAATCCCAGATGAGGCCAAGTCACACTCAGATTTTAGATATGACAATTGGGTCTGGGCCCCTCATTGCTCTGGACTGTATTTCTGGCTGGTACCCCAGAAAAACGTAAGGAGGAGGCTGAGGTGATGAGTAGGTTTTATCACTGGAGTAAATCTCACCCACACTGAGCCTGGCATCCTTGTGCAGAACAGCACTTTCTTTGCAGCATCAACTTTGTCCAGAAGACCACAGATTAAATCATCTAGAAGGAATAACAATGAGGAATGAGACCCGTTATCCCATATATAATGTATATGATATATCATATATCAGGCATGCAGTGTCATGATGACCACTTTTCTTTTTGATGGTGATGATTCACGAAAAATAATTTAACAGCCCCAGTGATTTCCCAACTTCTCTTCATTTTCTTCAGCTTCTTCCTCTGTTTTTCTCTTGCTCAGGAAAGTGGGCAAAACTGTGGCGGGCTGAGGCTCCAACCTGGGGGTTGCCTTCCCATCATTTTGCTTCTGCCATCTTCTAAAAAGCCATTTATTTCCCCCTTGCTCCCTTTTGTCTGGGCTGCTTGTCACGAGTGCTATTGCCCAACATACCCCCCTCCACAGCAGAAACCACCATTTGCCACTATCGTTATTGTGTGAGATCCTGCACTTCTGGAAGCAAACAAAAAACACCCAAGTTGCCGCCTCTGGCTCCAAACTTTACCCGTCAGCTCCCTGACTCCACAGAGAGCATTCCCATTTCAGTCCTTGCTGGAGCTCCTCAGGGTAAGATTGCAAGCGCCAGGGAAAGACACATGTTTCCCATTACATGCCTAAGTCTTCGCAGAGTCCTGGTGACAAGAGATCTTACAAAATAGCGCTCGGTGGAAAGGGGCCGCAGGTGGGGGAGGGACTCGCTGGTTGCAGGGGCTGGTTCACAGAAGGGAACCCCGTTATTGATACAATAGAGGGAGGGTGGAGACAGGATAATAGAAAAAACTGGCAAGGGATTATTTTAGCAGAAAATAAATAAAAATAGTTGACTTAATAAAATGCTCTCCCAAGTTGCCCAGATCTTTGTTCAAATGCATCTTATATCATGCAAGAAAAGAAACACCTAACACCTCTGTTTGTATACATTACTTCATTTAACCCAAAAGTCATTTACAGTGCTGCTCTCACACACCACTGTCCTGCTCCCTCGCTCCTCTTGGAAGCACTCCCTTGTTTCCAGGGTTGTGTTACGATCCCATTTGTTTCTCACTATAAAACCGGCTCATTACGTGGCTCTTCCCATCCCTGCTGTTCCAATACAGTGTGCAATTTTGCATTTGCTCATGACACACCATGATCCGAGCAATATAAATATCATGGCTGATCTGGTGTTAATCATCTTGGTCCTGTCTGATGAGAGAGCAATTGAAGCTGCAGTATAGCTCTGCAGGTTATTCATAGCATCAACTTCACTAATTTTTACTGAAATACATTCAGATTTGAATGACATGTTTATTGGAACTTCTTTTGCAGTCAAAGAGTGTTATTGTGGGCATGGGTGAAATGCATTCAGCCATTATATTCTGCAAGCCGCAGTTAAATGCCAGACTAGGGTTGAGCTGGGTTTGAACAGCCTATCTATAAAATCTCCTTCATGTGTCACCAGAATAGGCTGGCTAAAGAGTTTACCATCTTAATATATTAGCCTAATACATTAGCTCTTAGCCTAATATTAAAATAACAATAACTGCCAGAGGTACAAATGTTGCGGCCAAGCAGAGAGCGCTTGGAAAACGCAGCCCTTGAAGGGAGCAGGTCATCAGCCAAGAGAAATAAATTACCTTCAGCTCCCAGCACACCAGCTGTATCTAAATCAGCTTAAACTCACACTATCCGCAGACTGGTTTTATCTCCTTGGAAGCAGAGGAGGGTTTGCTGTGCTGTTTGGCTGTCGGGGGCTTCTCTTTGCTTTGTCCTCTGGGGATGGCCAGGTCAGAAAGCCTTGTCTCCCAGGTCTGCCAGCCCTATCTCCCAAGGAAATCTGTGTCTATATCAGATTCTAAAGTACTTGGTGGTTGCTTTTTGTGGCACCGCGCTGTCCTCCAGCTCCGGCTGCTAATGCTCCCACTGGCTCCTGAGCCACACTCCCCTAGGTCGAATATGGAGAATATTCGTTTGGGAAGTGAAGTCAATGCAAAGATCCTTTTCTCTGATAGTTTATATAGAATAAGCATGTGTTGTCATGGAGGACTGGTATTTAGAGGAGCTCCATTGGAAAAGAGACTCCTGACACTTTCCCACTGTGATGGTTTTATGAGGCACATTAGCACCTCCATGCCAGATCCTCCTTCACTGAGGGCAAGGGCCCCACTCAGGATGGGGTTCGATTCCTCCTCTGCCCTTGGGAGCCATGTAAAATAGAAAACAACACACATTTCAGGTTCGCTGGGGACATGAAACTTGGCAAGTCTTGCACAAAACTCGGTGGAGACACAAATCTGTCCTCAGAGCTGCCAGCAAGCACAGCCCTGGCCCCCCAAAAGTCGCTGCTCCGCCTTGCAATAAAACGCTCTGTTGCTTCTGCAGGACACAAGGGGTTTTCACCTCAAGGTCAAGATTTTTTTGGAGTTTGTGAGTCTGCAACCGTTTGCCTTGCAGTGGGCCAGCTGATATTTGGGGGGAAAAAAAAGAAAATCAAACCAGCGCAAAGCACAGAGCTAAACAGAGCTACTTTGGCTTTTGTTGTGATCCTGCCCCTCCTCAAATGCAAAACTGAATGAGTAGAAACCAACACGGAAAAATTAAAGTTGCGAAGTGCACCTTTGTGTATAAAAGAACCTGGGATGCCAGTCTTTCTTTTGTCTCTAATTTGCAAATTCCTCATTTCTTAGGGAATATGCCTGTTCCAGTGAGGGAGGCCAGGACAATAATAGCAATAAAAGCTTTCATGGAGTTGATTCAGACAACAATTAAATGATGTGTAGGCTTCCAAAATTATGAGAAATAACTTCTTTCCATCTTTGAGCTCTCAGTTCCTTGCTGACACCAAAATGTGAATCAAAAACTGAAATAACTCTTGCTGGTATATTTTTGCCAAAACTTTGCACAACTATAGGCAAAAACTCAAAGATTGCTGAATGCAAAACGCAAATGACTTTATGCATTATAAACCACTCCAGCTCAAGTATTGAAGAACTGCTCAGAAAGAATCAAGGGAAGTTTTTTTAGTAGTTGGGTGGTTTGTTTTTTTCAAGAACACAACATTTCTTATTTTAAAAAATTGCTATTTTTCCCAGACCTCAAATTTAGAATGAAACTGGAGTTCTGATTAAAAGTGATGTGAAAGGAAAACGTTCAATTGGATAATGCAATATTAATGTTTTTCTTAAGAGTATAATGCAGAGGACATTTTTACAGGCTTGTCTTTTTTGGTTTTACTCCTTTTTTTGCAACTCTCTTGTTAGAGGGAGTGACAGCAAAAAGAGCCTGAGCAAGGCTTAAATATGGACAGGAAATTTCCCACATGAGGACAGGCAGAAACATTTGCTGAGGCATCAAAACTTAGCCCTGCTCTCCAGGAAGTGAATGTGAGACCAACACCTTTAAAAGCTTTCAGATAGGAAGACAGCTCATGTCTTGTCCCACAGCTGGTCACAGTCCAAACATTGGGGGATAAAATAATTTTAAATACTTTTTTTGAAAAATAGTTAAAGCAGTAATGTGGTTACTTTGGCTGGATGAACCATATATTTGTGAACAGCCTAGACCAGTTGCACCATTCTGGTGAGACCACAACCAGGAGCTGTGTTGCGGATAGGGAGATTTTGCCATGAAATCTGACACAGTTCTGGGGTTCCCACATCTCCACCAAAGGCCTTTGTGGCTAAACCCACACATTTTTGGACCACAAAGCACCTTATGATGTCAAGAAACCTGTCTTCAGGAAAGCTTTGTTAGAAAGAGCTGGTTCCCGTGAAAAGTTTCTTTTGGAAGAAAACCAGAACAAATAAAAGACAAAGCAGAAGTAGTTCATCCAAAACTTCCCAGGTGTCTCCTCACCATTAGGTTTTGGGAAACCTCATGCTAATCCATTTGAGACAGTAGGTCAGCAGCTATAGATTCTCCTTTGAATAATTCTCCTTTGAATCCCATGGACTCCTAATTCCTGCCACCCCCCTCATCTGATCACTAGTTTGGGACAGATGTGGTGTTTACCTTCCCTGCACCTCATTTTCTCTGCTGGTAATAATGGGAAGCGGTGACTGCTGCCTGCTTTGATGAAGTCTCCTGTGATCTACAAGTGAAAAATACAGTGTAAATGCAAGGAATGTAATTATTACTATCACCAAAGAAACTGCCTGCTGACCTCGGAGCTGATTTGTAGATTTGTAATTGATTTAGATCAAAATGGTGATGAGACATGTTTAAACATGCCATTGCATTCTTGCTATGCCCAAGCCAGTCTTGGGGGACAGTAAATATTGCAAGCATAGTTAACCCACATTTCAGGACACTGCAATACCTTCACCTTTGATAATCTACAGAGGTCCAGCTGCCCCAGTGATGCTGGTATTTGGAAATTCCCAATCGATACTCATTGTGTCACACAAGCCAGGTTAGTTTTTAGCTTATGTTTTGCCACGGCAAATTGTGCTCAGACCTCAGGAATGAGAACCCAATGCTATTTGACATTTACAGGGAGTATTTAATTTCAGAAAGAGGTTTTGTGTATAACAGCAATGAAGAGCCCCTTCCAGCCTGAAAACAGCTACTATTTATTATACCTTACTCTGCCCTTGAAAACAGAGGGTAAGGATTCGAATGTTGCATCCAGTTAAAATTACAGGAAAAGCCCCTATAGACCGAAAGCCATTTTCCAAATGGGAGTATAGCTGTAATTATGGGTCAAACAACTCCTCTTAAGTAAGAAGTGTCCTTATTTAATGATGTGACACAGCATCGCTGTAGGGGCTTTTCTTTTCAGCAGTTTTTTTCCTGCCTCTCATTTATTAAAATAATCTGGCCAGAAGGAGAAAACAACATAACCATGGGGAGGGCTATAAATCTTCCTGCTTTTGAGCAGAACTCAAGCCTTAAGCAAAGAGAGCTTGGGAAGCCACTTCCTCCATCAACAGGTTGTTCCATAATTATCCTCTCCTGGGCTTTCTCCACCTTCCCCTGCAGCCTGTAACCAGAGTTGGAGCCAAGATCCTGGGCAGAGTGGACACACTGCCAGGCCCCCTCTTTCCCAAAGTTGTGCAATGTATTCTCTGTTATCAGTGTCCTCAGGATCTTCCCACAGCTGAGACAAAAGGTCTGGGGTTATTTGTAGATGTCTATAATTTGCAGGGTCCTCCCTTTAGTTTGATTTGCTCTTAAATATAGGACTGGGAACTACTGTACAGAGTCGTCCCTCTTATTGCTTGATGTTTCCTGTGTACTAAGTGTGCTGTCAAAACAAATATTCCCCTGTCCTTGTTTACCACGTTCAAGTCTGGCATCTCATACATCGGGCCCGGCTTCCTCCCACCTGCTTATAATCACGATTGCCTGAACAGGAGCTATTAAAGGCCTTTAGCAGTTCTTTCCCACCCAAGAAAATTAACCCAATCATTCAGCTTCTTTCTGTGAAAACGGATGTTAGAAATCCACTTAGCTGCTGGGTAAGATCGGGATCATCTGTCCTTAGCTTCCAGCTGTCCCCCTGTAGCCAAACTGGCTCCTGGCTAGTATCCTTCGCAGATATTCAAAGACTTCTGTAGTATTTATCTCTCTTTTCTTTGCTCTTTGTGTGCTAGATCCTCGGGTTTGTGTTCCATCAGTTTTCATTGCTTTTCCCATGTTTCTGCTTGCTCCCGAGGTTGTGGATAGAGGAGACCCGTGGAGACCCTGTGGATGGCAGGAATGGGACCATTGCATTCTACAGCTGCTCCCAAGGTGCAGCATAAGGTGGGGCTGGTGTTTCCCACAGGTCCAGCCCACAGACCCAGCCTGTTTCACACAGAGCAAAACCTCTGTGATGGAAACTATCGAGCTTAGGCTGAGTTTTTTTCTCCTTTAGGACTACAGGCTATTCTGGACTTGTGAGCTGCAAGGGGACAAACCTGATGATTTATCCACTAAGCCACATAGGCCCCTCAAACAGCTCCTTAATGTGAAACATGTGCTGCCGAGCCCCGCAGTTAGTTCTCACTTCGGCTTAGCCCCTGTTTGCTCAAACGCCGCGCATTCGGACGACAGATTTTTTTTGGTAAGGAAAGCAGCATTCCTGGAAATCCCATTGCTGTAAGAACTTGCTCTTTCTGCTGGCACTTATTTTGACTCTGTCCTGAGTTATTTACAGAAGGTGAAGGATGTTTCGCTTGACTTTTATCTAATTATGATGGGCTTACGCAGATTAAGCATTATATGGCATGCTATTTGTGACAGCAGAACATGGGTGCAGTGTGCAGGGCTCATGCTCAGGACGGGGGTTCCGTACATAAAAGGTTATTTAGATCCCTTGTTTCCAGCTAGCAGTAGCTCCTGTTAAAATCTGCAGGAGCAGAGCATCCAAATAACGTGACAGAACAACCTTTAGGTGCTTGGCAGATGCCACTCAGCAAACTGAACGTGAAACCAGAGCTGGGCGACTTGTATTACTGAAGTCATTTTAACCCCCATCACTTCATTGTTGTTGGCATATTAGCTCCCACTTGTCCTCCCTACATTGCTCTAGGGAGAGGAAATGGGTCGTTACAACAAATATCACCTTCCCCGGAGGCTTTAGCACAGGGATGGCCTCACCATTTCTAAGCGTCCTCTAAAGCCTTAGGAGCGATTAGCACAGCTCGGGGGGAAGGAGACAGGTAATCTCTGCTGAGGAACCCGGCAGCTATGCCAGGAGGACCTGAGTTTTCCTGAGCTCTGGAGCTCTGGAGCGCGACTCCAGGCAATATCTCGCAGGATGGTAAGCAAATGCACTTGCACAACTGCTGTCTCGGTGAACACGAGCTCACCACACTTCTATCCCAGCCAGCGGGCTGGCAAAGAACAAGCCTTGCCACTACACTTACTTCAAAATAATTAATCTTCTGTTCCTCCTTGTACCATGTCTTGAAGCACTAAAGAAAAGAAAAATGTATGCCTCGAGTGCTTTGATATTTTAAGTGATGTTGGAGTCAAGGTCGCTTCTTCAGTGCTTAGTGCCTGCAGCTATGTGGGGCTGCACTGTAGAGGGGCAAAGAGATTTGCACAAAAATGCTTAACATTTCCTAATGGGGATTGTTTGGAATTTCCCATTCCATGGAAAAAAAAAAGTTAATATTTTGATTTTCTGACTCGATTCAAAGGAAAACACACAGTAAAATATTGGAATTTCTCGAGGGAAAACCCCAAATTCAAAGCTGCCTTAATAAAGTGAGGAATGGCAACGAGAAACCCCAAGCATTTTTGGTGACTAGAAATACCAGCAGATTGGCTTCCTCTTCATAAGGTTACCTACCTTGGCTGATAGTGTAGATAGGGGGAAATACCATACGGATGTCTCTTGAGGATACACTTCCCTTCTGACTCTTGACACCCTCGCCGGTTTCCTGGAGAACTTAAACCCACCCATGAAAGGTTTTCCATGGGTGGAGCAGGGTGACTGCTTTACAGTCAAACCCACCTCCATGCCCCAACCTCACTCCACTCCTGTTCACCTTGGCACCTTAGTTTTGCCTCTCTTTGTTCTTAGGCTCATTTTCTGTTTAATAAACCCCTTGATTACCTGGCTTTTATCTGCAAAAATGTATATATTTTCCTCATAACAAAAAATAAAGCACAGCAGCACAGCAGCTGATGAATGGACATGAACCGCCCCAGAAGGTTGCCCTTTCCCCACTGCAGCAGTGGGTGCAGGGGCAAATGAAGCTCTTTCCATGCCATTTTCCCCCCCTTCAGTACTTAAACAAAAATAGCTGCTCGTAAATATAAGCAAATTGGGAGAAAACGTCCTGAGGCAAACTGGAAGCTCATTACAGGTCCAGTGCTGTAAATGTTTGTGTTAGGTTTCCATTAAAGCACAATGTGTATTTTGGGAGGTTGGCTACAGGCATTCTGTTCTCTCCCAGAGCCTCTGGCTCCTTGCAGAGGTGCCAGCCTGTCGAAGGCTGTACCGCTATGTGCTAATATCTTCTCCCAGTGAGGTCTGACGGTGGTTCATTAGCTTAAGCAGTAATCCATGCTGCCTGTTCTTATTTGTATGGAGACCTGCTCTGCAAGAAAGCTGTTTTCCATGCTCTTTCCTCTGAACAGTTAATCCACCTGCTCGGTGCCTAACCCGGCTGCTTCTGCAGAACGGCTCCCTTCACTGCAAGATAAGACATGCATGGCTTAATGCCTCCAGTAAACCTGCCTTCTCTATTCAAATCTTCCTGCAAGAGCTTAGCCAGGCAATTGTCTTCCTATTTTCAGTGCCAGTTCAGACAGGGAGCAGGCACACAGTTATTTGAATATTTTGTCCATAATAAATAAGACTGAAGATGTAACCCTCTGTCTAGCCCTGCTAATACCCCTCCAGCCTATTAGCACAGGGTGGGTGGAAAGTCTTCTGCAGCCTTTTGTTCAGCCTGGGTTTGCTGGTGTCTGTGCAGTTATCCACTACCAACCCATCCTCTATCAACCCCTACTGCTGCTCTGTGCTCTCAGCAAGGTCACATCTGCATTCAGCTTTGCTCTGGCTCTGCTGGTACATGAGCTGCAGTGCAAGAATTTAGCATAGAGGTGACTTCCAGTTCCTCTGTAGCTCCTTTGGAAAGCTGGAATCTTTATAGATTGTTGTGCTCTGTGAGTTTAAAGGCACATATTAATACACGACAAAATCATCTTTCCAAGACTTAACCCTTCAGCTTCACATCACCCCATGGAGTCATCTCCAAACCTCTAAGACTTTTGCCATATGTTCCCTGGTTCATGGTGGCCAAGTTCACTTGCCTAGCAGTGTCATACCTGATTTAAACCAAGTATAAAGGTATTTATCCCCCTCCCCCAAGCTTGGGAATGATGCCCACCTTCAATGTTGCTTGATGAAATGCATCTTACACATTGGTTTGGAAGTCATTAATGCTCATTTTGAAAAGGGGCCTCTTCTGCAGCTACAGACAATCCCATGGAGGGTTATCTGCTGTTCAGAAGTGCCCTGAGGTCTAGCAGATAAGATGCCTGACTGAAGAAGGCTTGAAGCAGGGCAAATGCTGTCAAGCCTCTATTCTCCCAGGACCTGGAAGGTGGAGGGGTTAAGACCTGATAAGGAATCCCTCCTTTAGGAGAGCACCAGATTAAATCTGACCTACAAGCAGAAGGTGCTCCTGTCTAATTGCTTGTGCAAAGGACAATTGGTCCCCAGATGGTCCCTTCCCCACTGATTTTGTGAGAACTTGCAGCCTTTCTCATGTTCTTGTAGGGGAAGCAAAAGCCTGAGCAAATTTTAAACCTAGAAGCATTATTTATGAGGAAACCCCATGAAAAGTTAATCAGGGAATTCAGCTCCGGGAAAATGGCTCAATTTAACAAGAAAAAGCTTTGATTGATAAATAAAAGGAAAAGGATATGGGGCATGGGAACACAGAAGCAGTTATTAATGAAAACCAAGGGAAGAATTAACATATTTTTAACAGTGAGGCCAATGAGCCAGTGGGACAGCTGGCCAAGGGATGTGGGAAATCCAATTTAATCTGTCAACTTCACATCAAGCCTGGATGTCTTCCTAAAGGACTTGCAGTACCTTAGCCATAGGCAGCTAAGAGTTACTGGATGATTTCTGAGCAAGGGCTGGAGCATCCCACCGGCCTCAGCATTAAATAATTTGTTTGATGGTCACTGTTGGTGACTCTCAGAAGTAGGTGAGTTGGAAATGCCACGTCTAACAGACCCAGATTTGCACCATATCCTTCAAGGGTTGGGTCTGCTGAAAAGAATTACCTCTCCTGAATTAAGTAGTGTTTTTTCAGCTGCAGTTGTCTCATCGTTTACAAGCAAAACTTTCATAGACTTTTTCTGGGTTTTATTGTTTTCCCATGGAAAGAAATACCTTGTAAAGAAAAAAAATCCCCATTTTTTTTGTTTTAAATAAAAGCTTGGATGGGCTTTTTTCTCCTTCCCCTAAGTCTTGGTAGCTATTCTTCCTTTAATTTAAGCAAGGTTTATATCAGTTGACGTTATTCTTGTGCTTACTTGACTTGAGGTAAACACGACTAATCCTGCTTAAAACTGAACTAAGAATATCTACACAGTTTAATGAAATGGATTAAAATTTTACCTCATATTAAACATTAACAACTTTTCTTGTTCAGACAAGCCCTGGGAGGCTGGAACAATGTTACTCATTTGCCTTCAACATCACTAAAATTTCTTTGAAAATAAGCAAATTATGCACTTGTGCAGAAGGCAGGTCCCTTTGAAATGATGGTGCTCATGGGAGATCTGGCTCCCTTCCTCCTTTGGATAAAAAGAGGGTTTCTTTTCTTTTTTAGATTTTATTTTCTTTTTAGATTTTATTTTCTTTTGGAGTTCCTTATTAAAACAGCACTGTTCTTTCTGTTCCATTCATGGTGTTTCTCCAGGGGAAAAATCAGCCTAGCAAGAATTAAATGCTCCTTTATTTAATTTATATCGCAGGCTGACCTCAGCTCTCATGCAGTCACACCACACACCTGGAAATGGAGATGTCAAAGTGTGATGGGAAAGCCAAGATTTTCACACCAGTTCCTGTACAAATGAAGTGATGGCTTTGTTTCAATTTATTCATTTTTCAGGTGGGAAAGAGAAGTCACATTATTTCAAGTTTGGTATGTTTTGAATCACTTCAAAGATTTCAGGAGCAGGCTGAATTCCCCACAATTCCCATTTCTCCCATCCATAGATATGCGTGTACACATAGTTTGGTGCTTTGGTGGTTCTGTTTCTCAACTTTCTGCTGACACGTGGAAACACTAAAAGGTGTTTTTCTTAAATAATAGCCCATTGTTCCTGCTGGTTATGAACCCTTCACATAAAGTGAGATCAAACCCTGCAGAGTTCATGCCTTTAGACACTGCAGATGCTGATGCCTTTGCCACCAGCACTGAGTTGTCTGGCAGCTTCACACTTCACGTGTCCCGAAACGCAGCACACAGTCACCTGATGAAAGATAAAAACAAAAAACAAAACAGAAGCAAAGATGGTTATTTTCTGGGTTAAAGACAAAAATTAAACGCTGCACGAGGCCGCACCACTATATATTAAAAGCAGCGTTGCCTGCGAGCTACCGCCGCGGTGGCAGCTGGCTCTAGAGCGGGGCAGGAACTCGTAGAACAAGACTTTCTAAGGAAACTGGGAGATGTTCCTGGTGACTTCACTCCCTTCTAGCTACAGATAGGATGAGGCGGGGACTCAACACACACATTGTGTTGAGTTAATAACATTGGATCGTTATTACCCAAACACACACATAGGTGTAGTCTGTGCCCCGAGGAAATTATAACTCAGGACAAGCTAACGCAGGCACTCCTGCGCCGGCTGGTGCCAGTGGGGGTGGCGTGCAAAGGTGATAATTGAAAGTTGTTGGGTTTTGGGGTTTGTTTGTGTGTCTTTTTCCCCTCACTGAGTCAACAGGAGGTTGTTTTCTACGTTCTCTTTCTTCAGTGAAGGTGACAGCTTCTGTTCAGTTGTGATGTAGCTTGGTAAGACAAGCAGTTGGCCATCAGGACTGTGTCAGAAGCATCACCTGGCACCCAGGGAACAAGGGTAGGAAAGTCTGGAGGGAAGGGGCAGTAGGTCCTGTCTGTGGGCAGGTATAGGGACCATGTTTACAGAAGCCAGGAGAGAAGTGATTCATTTCATTCATAAAAGTCTGAACTTCTGATCTGGTCTCCAGAGGAAAACACAAGGCAGGAATCGCTTGCCTTTTGAGAAGAGAATAGTGGATGAAGGCAGAGGGTGTGTCAAAGGAAAGGGACAATGGGGGGAAAAATGCAATTGAAGTGGGGTGCTGACTCCAAGGACAGTCATGCTGCACCCCAGCCATGGATATGGGCTTGACATCAGCCCTCTGGTGCAGCAGGACCTCAGCCTAACCTGTCCTCTAGCTCCATGGCTGAATGCTGGTTTCAGCTTTACAAACAGCTGGGTGAAACCTTCGGACACCCAAAACAAGGCAGGTTTGGATCATGAGAAAAACAGGTCTCTGCTTGCGGGATGAATCTCCTTCCTCCCCCTCCCTTGATTGAGAACTTCATATCCGAAAATCATTGAGCAGAAGTACAACAGCTTCAGCCTCTGAAGGCTGCCAAGCATTCTTGCTGAGTGAAGCTGTTTAGGTACACCGAGACATGGCCGAACCTAGCGCTTGCGTAAAGCTTTCTTACCCTGGAACAAAGGACCTGCTCCCATGGCAGTCAGGTGCATGCACGAATCCCTGCCTTTGAAAACACGCTGAACCGGTCTCTGTGCAAAAAAAGACAGGTTTGACCAGAATGTCCCCTGGTGCAGAAAGGATCTGCCAGCCAGGCCCCAGCATCAAAGGCAGACGGCTGGGTGCTCCACAGCCTCCGATTAGCATCAGCATGAGCAGAGCCCAGGTTTTGCAGTACTAAAGGCCACAACCAGCATCCAGCCTCAGGCTCCAGCAACACGTCTTGTTTGCATGAGCACATCTGAGTTTGTTCATCTGTCTACCTCGTCAGGATCACTGCAGGGAGCTACAGCATGCAAACCCCAAAGTCTCCTGGCTGCTCAGCACCCCAGCAGGAAGGATGAAACACCACAGCACCAGCAGTGCAAGGTGCAAGCATCAGATGCACCTGCAGACACTGCAGAAGTGGTTGCCTCAGGATCCAAGTGCTCGTATGGGTTTGGGTTTGTTTTCTTTTCCATTTCACCCATTTCTCTTTCACTTCCTTCCTGCCCCTCAGGAAGTGCTGGCAATAGATACGCCCTGTCGCTGTGCTTAGGGCTTGAGGTATCTACACCTCTGCTCCTTTGGCTTTCACTTCTCTGTGGGGTTTCATTGAAATGCTCATTTAAAATCAGTGCTCATTTCCTTCTGTATCACCAAAACATTCCTCTGTGCTTTGCTATCCAGAAAGGTCTCCATGGACTGTGACACCACATATCACCTTCTCCCACCCATGCCTCCGGTAATTATCACTTCATTTAATTCCCAACCAGTCAGTACGGGTGAGCCCCACCAAAACTGCACCCACCCACCCAGCACATGCTGCCGTGCAAAGCTGCCCTTACCCTCCCGGGATCGGATGGAATCCGACAGCACCGGAGAGGCAGACAGGAAGCAGAGGAGGAAACGACCATTGCTCAGCCAGAAATAGGACTTGGCACTGCTGATGCTCAGCCCCATGCTATAGTGTCCAAGCCTGTTGCCTTCTATACATTTATCCATGGCCTTTTCTCCCTCTCGCCAAGATGACCTACACATCCTGAGTGAGGTCCCATGACTCGCTGGCCCCACAGCCCTGCCCTGGCTCTTATCACCTCCTGTGCTGTTTCCCCTCTGACACTTCTCCAAGCCCTCCTCTTTCACCCAGACATCTGTATTCCTGTTTTTTCCAAGTAGCTGGGGTTAAGATGCAAGCAAATACTTTTCTCAGCCCAGGGCTTGCTGCACCAGAGCCAGCTCTGCACATGAAGGGCTCCATGGGGCCAGGCTCCTGCCAGGCACAGGCAGACATGGCAGTGTTTCCTCCTCCCATGTGGATTAGTTATATCCAGGCAACATATTTTGGAGATAAACTGGAGATTAAGCGTCTGTCCTCAACAGCCATTGCCCTAAAGCTGATGTGTAACCTCTACAACCCACTCAATCCCCAAACACTTTTACACTCAAGTCACACATGGCACCATGAAAACTTTCTTTGCATTTAGGACAGGTGTGGGTTTACGAAGTTTTTCCACATGTAATAAAATATTACTTCTAATTAGGATAATAATAGCAAGTGCTAGCTGAGTTCTGCTGGCTTAATTTCCACCTGCTCTTTATTTGCAGTTTGATGTGGTATTCACTTCCTGTCATGCATTCTTGCATATTATTTCTGTGCTGTGTTATCTCGCTGATGTGGTTCACCCAAGGAGTGGTCGAAACGCAGCTCTGACCGTGTGTCACCACCAAGAAGTTCATTTGCTTCTGTAGGAGGAGGAAAATAACAATAATAAAAAAAATAAAATCAAGGCTTCCTCGTAACTGTATGCTGTGCACATGTGCCTTTCTGAGAACATGTTGTTGTGGCATTTTTTTTTCTTCTTTTCCCCTTCCACCCATACTTGCAACCCAGTGAGCTGCGTGTTTTTTTGTTCAGCTGCAAAGTGTCTGTTTTTCATGGAAAAGGTGTTTGTGCAGCCCTCCTAGGCAGGGGCTGTCCAGGACAGCCAGCAGCTGTTAATTTCTTTAAATAAACATTGCTAAAGATGCCCTCAATAAAATGGGATTTGCTTTAAGACCAGCCATACCAAAGAACAGATCAATGCAAAAATCCCATGAGTGTCCCCAGCCAGGAGCTGGTGGGACTTTCTCACATGCCCATTGAAAGCACCATCAGGTCCTTTTTATCTCGATGTCCTCCTGAACCATCACATCCCCAAGTGTCATCCAACATCCACATCACAATCCCAACTGGGCAGGGACCTTATTTCTCTGGCAAGGGAAGGGCAACCCAAAGGTAGAACACAATGTGCACCAGGATGTTTAGTTGTGTTATGAGCTTTTATTTAAAAAGCACATTTATACAGCAATAATTTCGCAGATACAAACTTCAGTTTTGTATTCTACAAAAGTCTTTGAATATTCTTCTCTTTACAAAATGGAACATTACAAAAATACAGACAATTTAATATGATTTTTTTATACAAGTGTCTCTAATTGTAGTTATTTTCATTAAAATATTACTACCACAGACCTACAATATTTTAGTCGACTATAAAAAAATTAATTCAATGCTTTTTTAAGCAGCAAAATGTAAATAACACAGGTCAGGACACAGTTTATAGTCATAGTGGATATATCTAAAATTGTTTCAGAAATAATATTTTACATAGTTAATTTTTAAGGTTTTATACATTATTTATATAATATTTATAATATAAAAAAAATCATAGCTTGCTATAAGTTGAAATGATAGGACGGATTCTGTAAGAAGGATGTGCAAATGGCCGTTCTGCATGTTTTGCGGGATCCCTTTGCAAACGCGCTTGGTGAAAGGGCTGCAAACCAAGAACCTGTGGTTTCTGGGCAAAAAAAATTAGTCATCACACTCAGTATCGGCACAACTGATTTACCACCAGTGTGACCCAGCGGAGCACAGGACCTGGTACCTGCCATGGCGCACACCGGGGTGCCCAAGGGAGAAAGGGGAGGAGGAGGAGGAGGAGGAGGAGGAAGGGATGCACAAACCGACTGACACCCAGGCCAGGACGTGCCGCCCAGCAGCCCGTCCCAAAACTGCAGAATAAAAGTTTCCCCAGGACTCAGCCCCGAGGTTGTAGTGCGAACGAGTCTTCGGCAGAGCCGCCGCTAACCCACTTGCAAACCGCCAGCTCCCGTGGGCACACAGAAAATCTGCTGTGATTTTTTTGGGGAGGGGGATGGCCAGGAAGTGGAGGATGCTCTTTTCATGAAGGGCCATGTTGGGGGCTCAGACAGGATGAACCCTCACAAGGGAGCGAGCGGAGAGGAAGAAATGTGGCTTCTCTGCGCAGAGGAGGGAGATCTCCAGCCTCACTGCGCGTCTCAGGGCCGCTTGTTAAAGGCAGGTAGTGTGAACAGAGAGAACAGAGACCCTTTGGAGATCTTGGACTGGGCAAGCTTCTTCTAAATTAAGTCACAGTATGGAACAGAGGAGGCAAAAATAAACTAGGATCAAAAGGAGAAAAAAGCATCTCTTACAAACCAACCCCAGATCTTGACTCAGTGCTGTTGCTTGTATATAGTGCTATACAATTTAGACATGAGTTGTTTTTTTTCTCGCAGGCATTGGAAATCTTCATAGTAAGAAAAAACCTAGGATGGCCAGCTTTCCAAAAACCCCTTAGTGTTCATTGGGCTATGAACAATTTGGCGTTCACTACAACATGAACACTCAAACCAATTGCACATCCAGAACTCCGGCACCTCTCTTTGTTTGTTCGGCTTTTGAGTTTTGTGGTTTTTTTCTTTCTCATTGTCACCTTTGCCTTAGTTGACCACCACCACCCCTTTCATCAAAATGTTGCAAGTTGAAAAGACCACAGAGTAAGACTTTACTGGTCGGGCAAGAAAGTCTCTCCCTACATTCTACTGTCTGATGAGATTTGAGAGCAGCAGGTAGTTGCTGTCAGCAGTCATTTTTTTGCCAAAAAAAAAAAAAATTAAAATAAAATACAACACCCATCCGATTTCTCGAAGTTCTACACCATGTTGTGATGGTTATTCCTCTCAATGATGTCCACAGGTGAAAGGATCTCCTTCCGGATGGGTGGTGGAGGCAGGCAAGTCTTTGTCTTGGGCTTGAAGAGATCTGAGACGTAAAACACCTGTAGAAGGAAGTGAAAAAGGCAAACTTAGCCACATTGGGTGATACTTCGTTTGAAAAGTTGGTTTACAGAGTATATAGACATCTCTAATCTGCAAAAGTAGCTCTTTTTGTGCTATTGAATGCCTGCCTGTAACACCAATAGCTGTGAAATCCCAAGTGCCTGCTACCACCTTTCTGTACAGTGCAGAAAAAGGCTCAAGCCTCTCAAAACAGTGTAAAAACATGACGGAACAACTTCATTTCTCACTGTGTAATCACCGAGTGCAACACCCAAACCTCTGCTGAATGGGTTGAAAAGCCAGGAAACAGATACACGACCTGCACTCCAATAAAATAACAAAGGTCTCCAAAGGGCTGTCCTCACTCATGGTGCATGGTTTCAGGGACGGAGTCAGTGTGAAACAATTCATTCAGCCAGATATCAGGTAGGCAATTAAAAGCTTTCAAATCAAAGCTGTGTTAAAAGTTATCAGCAATGAGTCAATGGTGAGTGATGCTCCTCATGCCCCCACCAAAGTACCGATACAGAGCCAGGGTTTGGTCCTGAAGCCAAAGGCTAAGGAGCGGAGGAGTTATTCCTGACTACTTCTTCCTACATATCCCGTGATGTAAGCCCTCTCCAGGATGTGAAAAAGGTTGGCAATTTCGGAAGGTAGCAACACAATAAGAAACAAAATGCTGGGAGGAAACTTCCACATCCTCTTTTGGCAGCCACCGCACAAAGCTTATCAGTCCTCCAGGACCGGGGCACTTTCACCCTTGCCAGAGCTCAGCCCTGTTCCAGAAGGGAAAAGAGTCAGACAGCACAGATCCTCTGGACGGTGTGAGAAGTGGCAAAGACTCATAATTTTGTTACCTAGCACCAAAGCCTCAAGCTTCCGTCCTGCCACCAACTGCCTCTGCCAGCCCAAATTGGCCAGCTCATCTCGGACATCCTTAAGCCCTGATAATCTGGACCGAGCTGTGGGTTTGCTAAGCTGAAGTCCCAGGATGAGCAGCACGTGGTCATAGGAATTAGCAGTACATTTGTGTTTTCTCCCACAGTACTCTAATGCAACATTTAAGCAACCAGATAAATCAGGTGAAAAAATAATTCCAAGATGCTCAAAGAATAATATTAGATTACTACTTCCAGGCTGGGTAACACAGGAAGGAAGCAAAGGTTTTCCCTACCTGCATCTCCATATTTTCTAACTACCCAGAGCCCTGTGCAGCAGGTCTAGGTGTCCTTGGAAACAACTTCGGCAAGTCCCTATCAGCAGATAAGGCACCAAGCTGAACAGACAGCAAACCTGTTGCAAGCAGCAATTTACTCCTACAGTTGTAACTGGGAATGCAGGAAGCTGAGCTGTTGTTGCTTGGCTTTTATTGCTTTGTGGAAAAGCAGAGAAGGAGACAATTTATAAAACAGTTCTTTTTTTAGTGTATGTGCTGGTGTCTGGCCATCTAATCGTATAACAGAGACCATAAAGTTGTTTACAGGGCATCCAAGTGGCAGCATTTGTACCTTTGGTTAAATAACAGGATCCAGCTGACCTCACCAAGGATCACAAGCTGGAGTCTGGCCTCTTGCTGCAGCACTATGCTGTAAAAGCATGTTGAACTGCTCTGGCACTGGGTTTCTTTTGGATTGTTAATAACTCTAACCCCCCCATTTGGCTGGTTTGGTGCACTTCTGATACCATCTCAAATACTTGTCCACCTTGGAGAACTGGATTCAATCAAAAAGATGTCGAACTTCTGCACCAAGATAGCCATGACAAATCAATTTATGGGAGGAGACTGCTGAGTGCAAGAAGCATATGGGGATTGAACTGAGTTTGGTCCTTATTTTGGACAGGAATGAGTTATGGTGGAGTGTCATCCTGGGTATTTTAGCTGCAACTGTGCTGCTTTTCAGGGTTTCATTCAGAGACTGGTTAAGAGGTTTCATTTCTCTTTAAACTGTATTTCACTTTAACATGGCTGGAGGTTACATAAACATTTATAGGAATCATGAAACGTGATCTATGGGGGTTAAAAGTGTGTTAAATCCTCCTAATGCTTGAACTGTTTAACACAAAAAAGGACTAATAAACGTGTGAAGTTTTTCACTTGGATTAGCTCCATTTCCTGTAGAAGGTGCTCTCCACCCATAAAGAAAACTTGACAGGAGAAGGCTGAGAGCATTTTATACAAGTAAGCCAATATCTTATATTCCAACTTAACAATTCCTATTACTTTTCATTATATTGAAGAAATTTTTAATCATATACAGAGAGGTTAAAACAACTCATCTAAGCTAACCAGAGCAACACTGGGAGCATGTCCTTCCAACATCCCCCTTTTCTCTCTCCCTCAGATGAGACATAAACTACACAACACATAGCAAGCATATAAAAACTATTTCTATTTAAGAAATCCTCATCGTATTTCATCCTGGATCCAAGTCTGAATGTTTCATCAGCTGGAAGTGCTTGACATTAATGTCTTCTGCTTGTTATTTCAGGCACTGAAAGACAAACGTGTCTGCTGCAGCACGACCTGGATTTAAGCTCTGGCAGCCTTCAGAGATGAAATCCACAATTGGTTTCTTCTGAAAATTATGGCCTGATAACTGTGGTGTTTTAACAGCTCTTGACTATCAGCAGAGTGGACTCCTGAGTGCTTTGCTGGGGAAGGGGTGGTTGAGAGCACCCAGGGTTGGAGGTGATGAGTCTCCAGGTCTCTCCCTCTGCTTCAGAGGCCCAGACACAAGAGCTGGGCAAGAACCACCAGAACATACCAATAATTTTAGCAAAAAGCTGCTAAACCACTCATTCAATGAAAACTCCAGGGAGTGCCAGGATGACTCTTCCTCTTGTCCCTCGCTGCCACGCCCCAAGATGGAGGAAAGTCTGCCAGCCCCTCCTAGGCAAAGGGTCCCACCAGCAAAGCCAGGTTCTAGAGAACAGCAACATACCTGATAGTTCCTTGCAAGCTGATGAAATGGGACAAGGGTTGGGTTTAAACCCTGCCCTGAGTACTAAGCTGTGGCCTGAGACATTCCGAGTCACTGAACTATGCCTGCAAAGGCCTTGGAGACAACTGCCCCTTCCACAGGCCAGCTGGGAGAGCAACACAGGTTGCCCCAGGCTTGCAGGCAAACCAGAGCCTGCCTGGGAAACTCCAGGCAGCTGCTTCCTATGTCGGTTTACCTCGACACAGGAAAACTAACCCAGCACCGCCACAGCCTCCCCTTCCCAGCACAGCTTCCAGCTGCTGGAGGGCTGGGAGGGGACAGCTAGGCCTGCTGCTTGTCCCAGCCAGGAAGCAGCCGGACACCCATCCCGAGCATCCGGAGAGCTATTGTCTTTCTGAAACCACTGCTGGGATCCTGGGATGGATTGTCTGGTCCCTACTCCCCTTATGTACTGCTGTTATTCCACTTCTCAAGCATAAAAACACACACACTTCTCTCACTTCCCCCTCTGGATTTGCCAGCCCCACATGGGACACCAGCATCAAGCAGTGGGAAAACCCAACAGCTACTGCTCAGAGAGTTAATAATACTTCATAAAAACTTTCCAACAATGACATTTTTATTTCAGCTTTGGAATATTATCAATGAGTGGGAAGTACATAAATAACCTATTCTCTCTCCTTGCAAAATGTAACATTAGTGAATTTAACTCCTTGTCTCCTAGGCTGACATACTTTTAGATCAGCTAAAAAAAAATTTTAAAAAAACAACCCAAAAAGTGGTGAGCTGTTAAAATCTTGCTTTCAGGAGCTTGCACAGACACAGAAACTACCACAACCTCCATCTCCTTTGTGTCTATCTGAGGCAGCTGCCTGACCTGGTGTTCCCCATCCTGCCAGCTTTAAACATCTTCATGTGTCACTTTGAGTTACGGGGCTGTGCAATCAGGTCACCCTTTGGAAAGCAAATGGCATGAGAACAAGCCCAGCAGCCGAAGACAAGAGGGTACAGCTTTTGTTTGCCACTTTCTCACAAGCCCTTTTGCTCCATGAAAACCCACCACCCATCAAGGCAGTCTGCCTCCCCTTATCAGTCAGACACAGCTCCTATGCCCGGGAACAGCTTCTGGATGGACTGGGAAGTGCCATAATCCCAACTATCCCAGACTTTCTGCTTGGGTGCTGGTGGAAAGCCTTGCTAATGAGCCAGTGCTCATTACTAAGAACAGCTGGAGAAGCCAACGCTGCTGGGCAAGAGGGAAATACTCTCCCTTGACTGAATGCCTTCCCAGCACCCTGATCTGCCTGGACTGAGCCTCTGGAGAATGCTGCCTCCTGTCACTTCCTTGGATCTTAAGGGGAGTTACCTGAGATGGCAGAGGCATCTGCTGTTCCCCAAGGACCCTCCCAGCATCCCTGGTGCCATTCCCTGCCCGGTTTTCCATACTTACCACGCAGTAAGCCACCAGGGCTCCCTGTGCAAAGCCTGCCAGCACGTCGGTGGGGTGGTGCTTGTGGTCTGACACGCGGGACAGGCCGGTGTAAAATGCCATCATGATGAGGGTGAACTGGAGGAGGGGACGGAGCAGGCGGGCTCCCTTCCATGTGAATCTGGCCTGCAGATAAAACTGTGGGAAGAGAGGAAAACAAAAAGGTTGTGTAATAATTTGCCCAAATTTGCCCAAAATATGCACATACAGCAGCAACTGCTCTGTGGGGCTGGCCGTGGGGAACCCACAACCCTGTGGGTCAAGGAGGGTGGAGCTGTCAGAAAAGAAGGATGCTCCTTGCACATGTGTGGCCTCCATCATGCAGAGCAGAGTGGAGCTGGAGGGATTTTAACTCATGGAGGGGATGTAGACAGAGGTGGATGGGTGCAGATCCTCCTCAGTGAGCCAAGATCAGGGGTTTGGGAAACCCTGCATCCCGGTTCACACTGTGGCCCCACTTCAGCCTCCACACAACATCCCATGGGGCTGAGTAAGGAAATTCCTCTCCATCGCTATTTACTATGCAACAGAAGCAAGGTCCCAAATTTGGGGTATGTAGGACTCACAGGATCTCTCAGAGGCAAAAAAGGAATCAATGCAGGATGCTACACCTTCAGAGCCAGTCCTGAGAATTTCCAGACATGGCCACAACCACTGATGATGTGCACAATGCCATCCTCTAACATGGAAATTCCCTCACTGGGTGGGAATGACATGCAAAGTCCTGGCCCAACCCAAAAAGGTGATGTAGACATCATGTCAAATAGGCATTGTACCCTTGTCGCGACTATCTCAGGCCCATTTCCGTTTTAGTTGAGGGGCATGGCTGGTTCCTGTGGGAACCAGGAAGCTGGGCGGGAAGAGAGGACAGGAAAACGGCAACTCACTGCCCATAGATGAGCACAAGGAGGAAGGCTACGGGAAGGGAGGGATGCCAGAGCAACCTTCAGGCTTGGGGGAGCAGAGAGACTCAAAGAGTGTAAAAGGTGTGGCAAATGCAGCTCAGCTCCTGCAGCTCAGACCCACAGCCCATGGGCTCAGCTGCAGTAGGTCTGTTCGGCCTGCTTTTAAATGAAGCACTAGAAGTCAGACCTGGTGTGTTCAAGGGACTCTGCAACATCAGAGGGCTGGAAAGGGGTTTAATTCCCATTTATGATCCCTTTTACACACCCAGAGCACTTTGCACTGCCTTAATATGAAGGGAACGAAGCTCTTGCTGGGTTCCCTGAAACCACAAATAACTTAATGACACCATTTACCTATAAAAGCAGAACTAATTGGGAAGCTGATAAGGGGGAAAGCATCATTTTGGCCAATTTAGTACGCTTGGCTGTTGCATAAACATTGTATTTACCCCTTTTTAGAAAGAACACACACTGGGCTCTTCAGAAGAAATGAAACATCATGTCGTTTAAATGGAGCAGATGCTCCAAATTATCCAAATTGTTATCCAATTAACATGGAAGAGAGCAGCACCAAAACAGCTTGGTGCTGGCTAATGCACACTATGATACTGGGGAATATATGTGCAAACCAGCCCGAGCCTGGGAACGGAGCCACATCCCCACAGTGCACACCCCACACCATGAAAACGTGTGCACACAATGTAGGGGATGAGTTTCAGCTCTCAGACCCCACAGCAGACCCACGCTGATGCAGCCCAGCACACAGACCAGTGGGGTGGTTCTCTAGTTTGTGACGATAATTTTCATTGCCATGGTATTTGTGCACCCAGTGATCCGCCCCTGAGAGTAACTGTGCAGGCACGATACAGTTGTGGATGCCCCATCCCTGCAAGTGTTCAAGTCCCAGGGTGGATGAGGCTTTGAGCAACCTGGTCGAGTGGAAGGTGTCCCTGCCCATGGCACGGGGGTTGGAACTGGGTGATGTTTAAGGTCCCTTCCAACACAAACCATTCTAGGATTCTATTTTCATGTTCAAGAGCCTCAGCTCAGCCCAGGTGACAGTGCAAAATTCAGGTTCAAGTATCTGCTGAAGAGCAAAGTTAGCTGCAAGTATTATATATTATAAACCATCACTCTTAGTTCTACCAGGAAGACTTGAAACCTGACGTCTTATTTTAATCTTGTGTCTCTGTCACATCAAACCCCTTAAGAAATAAATTTGCTGCCAGATAATCTGACATTTGTCACTTTAGCAGAGTCTTGACTCCTCCTTAAATCATTCCATCCCACAAGCCTGGACTAAACAGGTCATTGAGAGGTGAGGATGCAAAGTATCAATTAAAAATTAGCAATAAAAAGCTAATACCAGGTTTGAACACCCAATAAAACAGACACTTTTGGGGCTGAACTGTGTGCCTAACTACATATACTTTAGCCCTGGAAAAGGAGTGCAAAGGCAGTGTGGCACCATACAGGGTGTGCTGGGTGTCACTCAAGCCCCCAGCACTCAACTCACACCCACACATGCATATCTTGGAGGAGTAAAACCCACAGGAACAGATGACCCTCAGACACTGCACTACCAGTGTGAGGATCTTTGCTGACTTCCTTTTACTGCCACAATAAAGGTCATGGAAAAAGTGCTCTTTATTTCCCCACTCACAAGGAAAAAGAAAAAGAGGGTAACAACACTTTTCATATTCCACAAACATATTTTGAACATGCAGTATTATGGAAACTGCTCTGAAACACCTCAGGGTGCTGAGGATCCCCTAAATACTTTCAAGGCAGGACTCAGAGTGCTCCAAACCTTGCCTCTGCCCTTAGTATGAAAGTAAAACCCAGATAATAAGATCAAAAAGTGAAAGTAGAATTTAGGGGCTGAAAAGATTAGAATTTCCCTAAAGCAGGAATTAGTTCTATTTCCAAGAAATAGGAAGTTCCTGGAAATTTATCTGAAAATCTGCTTATGAAGGTGTTTTGTGTTTTTTTAAACCTGGGAGCAGATCTGAAGTGCTGCCTGCTATGGATTGCCAGATTTGTATGGGAATGTATGGCTGGATGGAGCCCTGCCCGAGAGGGGGTGGAGGAGCAAGACCACAACCGGGGTTATTTCCACCGCAGATCATCACAGGGCAGTGAAAACCAGGAGCATCAACAGGAGAAAGGGTGGATGGAATGATATGAAATAGGATCATACAGAGCAGGAGTTATTTGGAGTTTCCATCCACTGTCTCCTGGCAGAGGCTGAGTTACCACAAAGCAGATGGCTTGAGGGATGTCACATCACTCTTCTTGTGCCAGGGGACTTCCGCAGTGCTGGTGGGGACAGCCCACAGCCACACACAACCCCTGGGCAAACCCATCGAGGAAGAGCTGGCAGGGGACACCGTCTAAAAGAGTCATGTCCAGCCTCCCGGGGCTTTCTGCTATCCAGAAATCCCATCCTGTTCACACTCTCCCACCACAAGGCTGAATTCCCTCAACCACGACCCTTAGTCACACCTAAAGTTTCCCTCTGGGAGACGGCTGGGCTTGTTTCTGGCAGTCTGACCTGAAGTGACCTCCGCCTCCAGCCCCATCTGCAAAGAGAGTGGTGCCTAAAGTGGTACAGGGACAAAACCTCTCAAACCCAGACTCACTCCGGTGTAACACATTGCCCTGGCTGGACAAAGTCAGCTAGAGGACAGGGAATGCAGAATTTGGCTTTTAGCACCAAGTTGGCTAGAAGAGAAGGACAGGAGATGGGCAAAAACCTCTCAGGACAAAAGGCATGTGCTGTTTGCTTCTTCCCTGCCTTTGCTGAGCATACAGCATCCTCCCACTCCATCAGGAATACCCCCATCAACTCAGCAATGCAGCTGACACCTCAGCCTTGGCCTCTGATGTGATTCCAGTTTATTCGCTTACTTAGGTCACCGCTAAACTTGACTCCACAAGTCCACAATCACCACAGGGGTTCCTTCACAAGGGCATGTCATTGCTCAACAGCACGAGGTCACTGGACCTTCTCCGCCCTTCAGCAAGAAGCTCCAGTGAGAAGCCTCATGCTCCCCCTCACAAAACAAAAAACATCTCTAATTTTTTATTTAAATCAGTAGAACACACCACAATCCATTCTGATCTGAAGTCTTCAGCCTCACCCACCAACACACAATAAATACACAAGCTGCCCTGGTTTACTTGCATTTTATCCAGAATCAGTAAACCTTGTTGAGGGATATTAATTTAGATTTTCTGATACTTAAATTTAGCTTTTCTGCACCCTCTGTGTGGTTGGCTGTGATGTCAGGCAACTTCATGCTGCAAAAAATAACAGCGTTATGGTCTCACATGCTTGAGGGGTGCAGAAAGCATCCACTGCTCTCTGCAAAGACTCCCCCACATCCAGAGAAACAAAACCAAGAAGTGTGGGTCACGTCCAGAGGGTTGCCTGGAATAAGCTGTTCCCTACCTCCTCTTTCCTCAGCCTACTATAAATATATATTACAGCTCACTCAGCCAAGGAGTAACAAAGCAAGGAAAATTAAGACAAAGAGGATTACCCAAGTGTAATTTCCCTTTTTAAATTTTTTATACAAAGGCCTGATGTTAATTGAGTATTCCTGGTGACAAGAAGGCTGCAAGAAACTTAGCCCTGAAGTCTCAGCATTTAGAATGAAATCCCAGGGGATTTTCCTGTATTGCAAGTGCCTTTCCCTGGGACTTTTCCTCCAAAGCCCTCCAGGGCTTGGCATCTATTGGTGTTTTCCTACCAGGAGCCCATGGATAATACAGGGCTCTGCTGCTGGGCTGGGAAATGGGGAAGCCATGGTCACTCATCCACTGCCCACAAAATACCTGGACAAATCCATCCCCATGGTGCAGGCAAAGCCCTGTGGGATCCGTGGGAATTTGCGTATCTTTTAATAGACTGGCTGAATTTTTCTGGCACCCATCTCCATCAGGTGAGGCAAACATTTTAATTCAGAATGGGCTCTGAGAGTGAAGCCAGGCAACGCCAGGAAAGACGGGAAGTGACTTATCCTTGAAATATGAAGTATTGTTCAATCGGGAACACACTTGGGATGCAAGTGATCAACCAAACCTCTGCAGGACACACTCAGCCCCACAAATACCCCCACTCTGCAGAAGCTCCTGGCAAACTCCTGGTATCCAAAGCGTAGGCAGCAACCTGCTGCAGCACAGCCCTCACTTCCTAGGAACCAGTGAGCTCTTGATTGAGATGATTCCTTGATTAAATCCATCAAACTCACCTCCTGCAGGCACTGGAATGGTGGATTCCACATTTCTAACCAGGTTGAAAACCCCAACTCATTAATTTTTTTTTTAAATTATTTTTTGGTATTATCAACCTCTCCCAATCTGACAGATGTTCTGCTTCCCTTTTTCTATAAGATTTTTCATTCAAGTTCAGTCAGTGATCAAGGATCTGGATGCTGCTAGACATGTTAGAATCATAAAATCATTTATGAAATGAATGATTAAAGGTCATTTTCTTTATTTAAAAGACTCTTAAGATCATAACTTCATCACCTCTGATACACATCACATCACAATGTCTTGTCACAAGTTGCCTTTTTCTCCCTTCAATTTATGACCAAACACTTGATGTAATTTTCCCCAACTTCTTAAGGCACAAAGCAACTGGACAACTAGTCAAACAGAGCCTGCTACCAGCCTTATCAGAGTTTTGGGACAAGTTAAAAATTAAAAATAAAATAATTTGTAAAGGGATTGGCCCTCCATGGAAAGGGATAAGTGGAGCAGCCTGTTGTCCTGGATCAGGAGGTGTGGGACAGGGGCTGCTCAGTGCAGATAGCTCAAGTGCTCCCATACAGGGACAGGGAACGCAGCAAAGGAAGACCAGAGGCAGCTCTCTGCTCTGATGCCTCACCCTCTGAAGCAGGTCTTCCATGCATTCTGTGGGAATGTTGAATGTACTCTGCAGTTTTGGGGTCTCCAGTGCACTCTCTGCCACCAGCCCCCCCAGACACTGTATTTCCATTTGTTTCTCACTTGCTCCACAAGTGCTGGATTTTCAGAAAAACACATGGAAAAAGAAACTGGCAAAGCAACAAGGTTTGTCCAGCACCCTGCAGAAAGAGGGTCAAGCCCTGGCAGAGAAACCATCACCAACTTAATAGGGACTGGCAGTCCTTGCTGTTTCCAGATGCTGGGCTCAAAGGCATCTCAGGGTTGACTTATCTGCCTGCCCACAGATCTCCTCAGAAATAAATAAATGCTGGTGTGAGCGATGGTTTCCAAACTCAGCTCAGAAAGTTTTACGATGGGCTGAGCCTCCTGTGAAGCATCACCAAGGCAGCTCTTCATTGTAACATGGCTGGGAGGAAACGGCCAAAATCTTTACTGAAGAAATTCACAAGTTTTCCAAAAACAAAATAAAGTAAGAGGGAAAACAAGGAAATAATTTAATATGCCACCCACAACTGCCTGGAAAGTTCAGTGATTCAGTTACAGAAATTGCTCAGAGGGAGGGGGCATCCAGGGCTGAAAAGGCAAGAGGGAGCAGTGGTCACTTATCTTTGCAGAGGGTAGTGGATTGGGGGAAGCACTGCTCATAGATAAAAGCTCATGTTTAATGTTTTTATCAGTGCTGTGCTGTTTCTCTGGTTGTTAGTTAGAGCTCACAGGGGATGGAGGAGGTGCACAAATCTTAAAAGGAATACAAAATCTTTTTTTGCCTGATTTTTTACAAAATAAATAATTTTTAAATAGGGAAAACCAGACACAAATCACTATCCAGACTCTCCCAAATGCTGTGTGTGGGTCCAGCCCGTGTGGGCAGCGTGCCTCCTGCAGTCCTGGCAGGAAGCACCTTGGCAGCCACCCCAGCCCCCAGCCCCGGCACAGGAAGGGCAGAGCCATTTCTCACTGACAAAGAAAAACAAGTCCCAGCCCTCTGCTCCGGAACCAGGCAGGCAGAGGTTGCTCCACCTGCTCCACTGGCACATTTCAGAACTGGCCATCACACCCTGACAGAGCCACGACCGCCCTTCTTCCCCCTCCATCCATGAAACTTTTTGCCTCGCCCCAAACTCTCCTCAGTGGAAACCACAATATAGGGTGAACAAAATTGCACAGGTCATCCACAAATTTGGTAGGATTTAGATTTATTTGCAACCTTGGCTACATCCCAAAGCTGCACAGCTCAGCTATCACCCCAGGAGTCTCCATCCTAAATAATGTCTGAGAGTGGACCTTCCCACCACCAGTTCACTCTTTTTTTTTTTCAACCAACTTTCTATCTCTGATGCTCATAGTGCCATTAGTGCTATGGAACGTGGGTGAGTGCTGCAGGAAAGGGGGACAGGAGATCAATCAGCTCAGTGAGGTTACTTACCACTAAATACAGCATGGTGTACAGGGAGAAGGACGCGTGCCCGGAGAAGAAGGATTTCCTGCAAAACAAAGCAGGTGCTAAGAACCAGCCAGCAAAAGTTTCAATATTATAATTTAAATACAATACGGTGACTCTCCTGCCTCTACTGAGGGTGCCAAAGCAGAAGGATCCACAACATCCAATCCTTTGGGTTATAAAACCCCCACAACCCCCAATCCTTTAGGTTATAAAACCTGTGTTATCCGCCCTGCTTGCTCATGAGGCAGAAAGCGAACGGATGGACAGGATGCTTGCATTGTTTGTCCCTTCCTGGTCTACTCGTGGGACAGCAGTTATTTCCAGGATAACCCGATAACTCATCATCTCGCCTCAAATAACCAGGAAACTGTAAAGAAATAAGAAGTGAGCGACTTCTCCGGTCGCTTAATTGCAGTATGTGAAATGTGTCCCTGGAAAAGTCAAAACTGACCATCTGATGGATTTGATAGAGAGCTCGAAGGGGAGGCACAGCAGCCCTGCCTGTCTGGTGGAGCCTTTCTGAAGGAGAATCTCTCTGCTCCACCACACAGGACAGCTCAGGCTGTTCACCATGAGCTCAGCTCATAGGGTAAATTCCCACACTGAGCAACAGCTCTGGGGAACAATAGTGTAGGAGTACAGAGAAAGGAAAAGAAATATTATTCAGCCAAGTGCCACACTTCCCAAGGGAAACTGCCGGTCACTGGAAAACAGATTTATGGCCTTTGGAGAAAAAGCAGCATTTCATAGAATAACCAAATGGTTTGGGTTGGAAGGGACCTTCAGGATCATCTAGTTTGAACCTGCTGCCATGGGCAGGGACACCTTCCTCTAGACCAGGTTGCTCCAAGTCCCGCCCAACCTGGCCTTAAACACTTCCAGGGACGGGGCAGCCACAGGTTTTCTGGGCAACTTTTGCCAGTGCCTCACCACCCTCACAGGGAAGAATTTCATCCTAATACCTAATCTAAACATGCACTCTCTCAGTTTCAGATTTGAATCAGCTATTGCTGACAGAGAAGCTCCTGAGACACCTTTAGTGGCAGCAACTCATCGCTTCAGTGCCACTTTGGGCTCTCACCTGGCTTCCTGGACCCTGCTGTCGTTTCCCCTGCAGGTGTAGTTCTGGATGTAAACTCCCTTGGCACAGTTGATGACGGAGAAATCCACGTCACAAACTGCCAGGAAATGTGGCCGCAAGCGCCCGACGGACACTTTGGCAATGTCTGTGAAGGACTGGCTGATGGCGCAGCCGAAAACGAAGCAGCCCACTTGCTTGTAGAGCGCTGCCACGTAGGGGTTCTGGATAAAGGAGCGGGATTTCTCCTTCAGGTAGTGGATGCGGTAGAGCTCTCCTGTTATAATCTGTGGAGGAAACAGAGAGGTTAGAGAGCAGGAAAAGTGCTGTGCAGGACCCCTGATGCGTGTAAATACAGGGCTGAGATATCTCTTTGTGCCCTGAGCATCTCGAACCAGGAATCTGCTCCCTCAAGGAGGAAGGAAAACCCACAGCTCAGTGTCTCTCCATGCTCCTCTTCTTCCCTCTCAAGAAGAGATTGCAATGCTCAGAATGTTGTTTATGGAAAAATCCGATACACAAAAACAAGGTAGATTTTGCATTACCACATTGGCATAGTTTTAAAGAAGTGAAATAGCACCCCAGAATAGTGGGGGAAACATTAACATCAATGAGATAAAAAATCAGTTTGTATTGGGAAGGAGAGGCCAGATCCACTACCCTCTTATCAAACTGATTTTGGGAGAAAGTAAATGAACAACCTGCTTATCTTACTCTCTTAAAATCATGAACACAACAAGGGAAGAACCAGAATGTCCCAAACTTCATATTCTGGCCTAAAACTTGCTGCCACCAGACCCAATTCAAACCTCTCAAAGCCTTCATAAACACCAGTATTTCAAGGCATTTCAAGGGGTCTTGCGTTTGCGTGGCAGCAAATTATGTTTTTCTTGTGTCGGGGGTGCTGAGGTTTGACAATATCGCCATAAATCACTGTCAGGGAGCAGAGGACCCAACTTCTCACATTCATGACTCTTAAAAGGCAGGTTAATGAAAATCAGGCTGTGAAATGAAGTCCAAATGTCTCACCTCTCCCAAAGAGGCAAAGGCTTAAATTGTTCTCCGTCACGCTACACACCTAAGTTTTAAGCTCCAGATTTACAGCTTTAGGATTTTATTCATTACTTTAAATGTTTTTATACCTGAGTAATAAATCGAGGCAGAGGATTTTTTTTGGGTGCCCCCTTGTCCCTGCTTCTCTCTAGTCATGGAGACTATGATATGTAAAATTAACTGTCAGGAAAAATGCCTTCATGTTAATCCCTTTCTGGAGCAGCCAGCAATATTCCTCCTGGTGTGGCAGCCTGCCAGCTGTAAGCAGCAGACGAAGCTCCCCTGCCTACCTTTTTTAAAAGCTTGGCACAGCCCTTGGAAACTAATAAACTGGAAAAGTATGGCAATTAGACTAAGAGGAGATGAAGCTGTATCATTGTTTGAACTCACTCGTACCAGGGCTTGAAAAAACAAAGGTTGACCTAAGGCAGCTGAAATTGCAGCTAAGCAAGCTTTATCAAAGAGAGATACAACTAGAATAATAAAAAATAAAGGCCAAGCTAGAGTGTGCTCTGCTACCATGCACAGGGAAGCTTTGGGTGGCTGCACCGTCATTTTGGAGTTTACACGTCACAGCTGAGATTTACTCTTGGAAATCTGTCAGTGACCAAGAGTTGTTTAGGCAGCTGCAGCTAACCAGCTACAGCATCATTTTAATTCTCACAGTCTCCAAAGACCATGGTTTATCTCCATTTTGGACCATTTTCCAGTACAAGCTGGCAAGCCAGGAAACTTACTGGCATGAGGACTGCAAGGTCAGGTTGTCCTGGATGCACACAGAGGCTCCTGTACGAGGTCAAAGCACCACTTGCACTCCTGAAAGCCTAAATTCACATGAAGGGGAGCTAAGAGGCTCAAAACTCATGGTTTTCACAGGGGGGAGATGAGACAAACTAAGGATGATATCTCATACTGGCAGATGTGCCATTACTCCAAACTCACAAACACGTAAACCTGAGGCTCTTGGCCTTGGAAAGGCATGTGACCATTTTAAACAGGGACCAACAAAGGTCTGGGGATTAATATTTTTCTCTCACCGTTGGTGGTCTGGGTAATTGCACACATGTAGCAGATTGTAAACTGGAGCCTTCATTCCCTCACTAACATGCTGCTGGGTACCTATGAACCCTCCCCACTCAGTGAAAGGCATGGCTCAACCTTAATGAGAAGGTAAAAATTGGGTAAACTTGTTTTTTTGGCAGCGATGTCCCAGATAAAGCAGGACGGTGAAAAACTAATGCAGCACAGATGTGCATGGACTGGAAGGACATCCTGAAAAGAAAACAAGTTTTAAAGATATTAAGCTCTTCTCATGCCTCACATTTCTGGCGAGCCATCCACATGGGACATATGCCATTCCCAGGTGATGGGCACAGCTCCCAGGGACTGTCTCACACATTTAAGAAAGATGGTCACTAGAGAGAAGCCAATATCAAACTTTTCTGTCAGTGAATGCTTTTTGCAGACTTTTGGTTGTCATGCCCATTTTATTCTTATTATAAGCAATTCAATGAGCCTATAATTACTTTTAGAGCTTTTCTAGTCACTTATGTCTCTAGTGTAACGTTCTCTGTGCTAATCACATTGGTGTATCACCTTCAACTGCAAAACACCCAGCTAACCCAGCTGTGTAACGTAGATCACCTAGGAAATTAATTTTCCTAGGAATATTTCAAAGGCTTTCAGGTGTGGGGACACAGGAGACCACAGCAGTGGTAGCTGTATGAGGCTCAGGAAGAGGAGAGTGTCACCTTCCCCTCGCCATCCAAGGGACCACCAACATAAAATTTACAATTTCCCAGCATGAAGAGCAGTCAGGAGAGATGTGAGAGTGCACAGCTCAGAGGCACGAGCCTATCCAGTGTCATCTGCACAGAAATTTGCCTGAAGTCAGTAAATATACAGATATTAAAACCAAATGTATATCCTCTCACATCCTGATTGAAGCCAAGGACTCATCTCTGCCGTTTACTTAACAAGCTCTCTGGGTGTCCTCAAGCCACTTAAAACATGACCTGGACCTTTTACCCCAGGCTACACTGCCTGTGACGGCACATAAAGCAAGGGCGTGAAATTTTGGCTGCCCCATCCCAAATGCCAGCTCCGTGGAAGTCCTCACAACCACCGTCCTGCCTTCCGAAGGCAAATGATGGGAGCGAAAGGAGCAGAGTCAGTGCTTTGTGGATTTGGAAGGAATTCCTATTATGCTACAGTAATTCTGGTATCTGGGTTACATCTGAAAAAGGAGGTCAGGCTGACTTGAATTTTCCATGCAGGCTGCCTTAGCAAAGAAATCTGTTGCTTCAATTCCTCGTTAGCCATTTGTGTCACTCAGCAGCAAATAACTGAGCTTTTGAATTTACCTTATTAAGTTACATTTGTTGTGGGCACAGTGAAACCAGGGCAGAAACATCAAATTCTTTGGGGATTTTCTTTCTCTTTTAATTGACCTGCTATTTCGTGGTAGAAAGTTGATGGATCACATAGGCAGCTGATTATGTTTCCAGTCTCTGTTCCAACTCCTATATTTGCCACTGCCTCATTACAAATCAGAAGAGCACTGCACATGGAGCTGGCGTGCCGATAGCTCAGGCAGTAATGCAAAAATGAGAGGCTTTTTCATTTTGTTTTTATGGCTTTTCCACACTGGGGGTTATTCACCTGCAGGGTAAAATTCTGCTGTTTATAGAATTGGGGGTTTGGCACCTTTTGGGCTTGCTTTGGGAAGGGAGGGGGCATAGGAACAGAGCAGTTTTGGGGACCTGCTTTGCTTAGTGAGTGTATGTGGTCAGGAGATGATGGAGAGATCAGGAAGTGATGCAGATATTCATGTCAGGAAGCAGCAAGGCTGAGGATGGGGTATTACCAAAACAGGCACTGTGCCATCCTAAAATATCTATTGCCTATGACATTGCTTCTATGAGGAAAGACAGAAGCTACAATGAGAACAAGTATTCCTGACCTCTCCATCACCATCCCTCCCAGCTGAAGGACTGAGAGGAAGGCAGCGTCACTGGGAAAGCACCTGAGCATTTCTGGCAGCAGGTGAGAAGGAAAATATAGGTACTTTTCATAGGAGAATTTCATCTTAGCTGGAAGCGTTTAAGCAACAACCAGGAGACAGCTCTTGTCTTCTGCCCCAGCACCAGGTACATGCTGGCATAAAGACACTCAACTCTGTGAGCTGAGTTCAGCATTTTGGCTGACACTGAAAGCTCTCACCATGCAATCAATTCCGGTCTAGGGAAACTGTCAGGAAAAGGAAAACGAAGAGACATTGGGAAGGTGGTGCATTACCTACTTTTTACAATGAGGACTCTGGGAATATGCTCCCCATGGAAGGTTTTAATTGTCATTTGAAAATGGTTGTAATATGCAATCTCTTAAAAACCTAATACTAACCTGTTAAACTTTTCCAGGCACTGGTTAGCTGAAAAGATGTATCCTTCCTTTGTTTTTTAAACCTTACGAAATAGGCAAATACCAAGAGTAATTTTAATAGGGACAAACTATGCCAAGTCCTTACTGACACTCAAGTGTTTTTGCCTCTACTCTGAACTCCTACCGGAGGGTGAAAAAGCTCTTGTGAAGCTCACAGACTTGCCCCAACAGCTTTGGGCCTGTTTACGGGCTTCAAGACTAATCTCATTCCTCTCATTACATGCTTTCATTTGCAAATGTTTGCTGCCATGCTTACAGTGAAGTCAAATCATTGCAGAGGAGATGTGAACCTTAGTAGATCCTGTGAACACACTGGCAAGACTGTGTTAAACTCCCCTGCTGACGGGATGTTGGTGCTAAAAGAGGTGACAAAAAAGCCCCTCAAGGGACAGAAGAGGAGATTTCAGAGGTGCTACTTACAGCGAGGATGGCAATGAGGATGCCTGCAGCACACAGCACTGCATCGTTGATAGTCTCCACATTCTTCTGTGGGTACCTGATGCTTTCATCGTCGCAGTAGAAGCCCCGCTGGTAGGGCTGGATTGTGCTCGTTTCAATGATGAGGAAGGGCAACCCAGCTGCAAAGAAGGGGAGAAACAACCAAACCCATTATCAATACAGGCAAACACAAGCAGCTCACAAAAAAAAACTCAACTAGAAAACCCCTTGCAAACCACGCAGCACCGTTCCTGATGCTTGTCTTTCCATATTCCTATCTTTCCAAAGGGAATAGGTTTGGGATTTGTTTTTCCAAGTCGGTCTTGCGGGGAAAAAGCATCTCCTCTGTTATGGTTATCAGATGTCTGTGCAGCCTGGTTTCAGTTAAGCCTTGTGCATTGCAAATATTAACTTACAGGAACAGACCCCTGAAGCAATCCCTCTGCAAAAGGCCATGAAAACTAATCTGGCACTTTTCTCTAGGGAGGGCCCGATGCTCTGCCGAGCGCCCCATGGCCGGGCAGCCCAGAGCTGTGCAAACAAACACTGGAGGATCGAGTATCTGTATGGCTTCTACCTGGTCAGCCCAGCTACACTCCAGGCCCATCACTTTTATGCCTTTGAAGCCTTCCTTGGCTCACTCCTCTCTGTATTTACAGGGTATATGTGTGTTTGTACCTACTCATGCAACAAGTATGTGCCTTGAGCAGCTGTGGGATACCCATCCTTGACCCACCCATGCAAGGACCAGCCCCTCCACAAGAGCCAATGGAGTCCCATCAGAACCTGTTCACCTTCAATCACAATAAAGCCATGTGAAATCTGTTTTTTAAATGCTATTTGTGAACCCTCTGTGCAGGATTTCCTGCATCTGCACAGCTTGGCTGGACCTTTGCACCAGGTAGGGGGCAGATCTGCTCAAAAACATGAGGCTAGGACGTGAAGGGAACACCTGGAAATTGCTGGAAATGTCTGTAACTCCAAGTTCTTATAAGTTTTTCAGAGAAATACAGCCTTGCCTCAAAACTAGAAGGAAAACCCTAGGGTGTTTCCCAGCCACAATGTCACCTTGGGCAGGGCACCCTCCTTCCCTTTGCCTCAGTTTCCCCATCCACCTTTGCTATTAAGTCCATCACCGAGAGGAGCACTACATCCCCACCAAAATAAGCCCCAGATTCCCCGAAACCCACATTCAGAGTAATCACAAACCACAAGGTACAGGAAACCCTCCTCCCACTTGCAGAGCGAAACCCAGGTAAGGGGAAAAACAAATGCACAGTGGTTCAAGCTGTCCTTGGGCCAAGACAACAGGTCTCACGCCCAGATCCTACAGAAAGCACTAGGGAATACTTGTCGACCACTAACTTGCTTAAGTATCTGTGGGTTTGTTTACACAGCTAGAAGTCAAAGACATCAGAGGGTTTTTCCTTCTAAAATTAATAAAAAAGGAAATAAAAAGTGAAGTGCTGTTGGGTTTGACCCAAATTTGTTCACAGTACATTTGTAGTGAACACAGTCTACTAGATGTGATTAGCAAGGGCATCATCCAGGTTGCTACAAAGTGTCATCGAAATAATGTTCCACATGTTCTCCACATGAACCACTCTCTGGATCTCACTTTGCGCAATCACTTTTGGCTCCTCTTCCTGTATGTTAATAGGTTTGCCTAATCCAGGATTACTACAAGGTTTTCTTAGTCTTAAGAAAAAGGAAAAACTCCATCACCTGTGAGCAAGGACAACACACACAAATATGAAGCTATTCAGGGAGCCAGCAGCGGTCAAGGCCACAGCTCAGGGCCCCTTTCAGATCCTCTCTAAAAGCTCTGGAAGTAGGTTAATTGCAAATTCTGGGCTCCGTGATGCTTGGCAAGGCAGAATAGTTTCCACCACATGTGTGAACCAGCGAGGAACAGTTTCAGAACTGCCTGCCCAGCTCAGATTTGGTAAATAAAATCGGACATCTCGCGTGAACCCAGTTGATCTTCATTCCACTATTTAACTGTTTTGATGCCCGGCCAGCTTGGCCCCAAAACGCACCTCTGATGCCAGCAATCCCATATTAATAGGCCACTTAAAAAATCTTTAAGTTTCCAAATGAAAAATGGTAGGAGAAGCGCTAACGCCGCTCGGCGCGATCCGATTTCACACGCGCTCGGAGCGGCAGCGTAACAGTTGAACTCGGGGAGTAGACATGCCACGGTTACGTGGCTTATTGTTATTCCTCCAGTTCCTCTTGTTAATAGCTTTCACATGACAGGTCTGTAAAACACATGTTCCCACAGACAATAAAATACATCTGAAAGCTAAAACTGGCTTAAAAAAAAAAATAAAAAAAAAAGACAATAGTGTTCCTATATATTATGTGAACCCAGGAATAATAAAGATTTGTTTTCTCTTCATTCATTGAGCAGCATGGGGTAGTATTTCCGCGATTCAATTATGTGTACACTTGCCACAGCTATAATAAGCGCATAAGTGACCTATATGGGACACATTTTCATAAAGCACATAGGCATAGTTTAGAAAATCCAATGGGTTTGTTTTCTCTCCTACAAACTTGTGGTTTAGTGGGATATTGCCAATCAAGTCTTGATATTTTTCCAGCAAAACAGTAACCTCAGATTACCTTTTTTTTTCCCTTCCCCTTTTTTTAACATGAGAAACATAAACACACTTTCCATACCTAAACGGATATTACTTATAAGACATAACATGCCTTTAATTTTGAGGGCTGGGTGAGAGGCTGCTCTTTCACCCAAGGAAGAGAAGACCCCAGCCCATGGCAAACAGTAAATTGTGCTCAAAATGGCTCTTCTTCCACAAGGTTATTTCTTGGAGGATGGGTTGTCTAAGGGACTAGGTCACTGCTCACAGTTTTTTTGGCAAGGGGGTTGCAGCACAGAGAAACTTGTACCAGTACCAAAAGACAGCCAGAGTATGGGTTTTGCAAAAAAAAACTCTACAGAGGGAAGTCTGGAAGAAGATAGAAAATTAAATGCCGAGAGAGATGCCCTTGGAATCCCCAGCAAAACACTAGAGACATTATTCACACTAGAAGATCTGCCAGAGGCAAAGGTATCCAGAAGTGGGGCTACAGTCCACACACCTTGGAAATGGAAGGCAGGCAATATAGGTGTAGGGTTGTACTGTGAAGATGAAACATCTGTCCCCATCACCTTTTCTGCCCCAGTCTGCCTGTTGGATTCAGCATTTTAGTAGGAAATTCAGACTGTGCATCCCTGGCTGCAGGGATTTGGATGTAGAGATTCAACAGCCAAAACCCATAAAGCTGCTAAGTCTTCCCACTCCTATACATGGTACAAAACTATTGAGAATACAAGAGGTACATTTCAGAAAACAGTAATTAATGGTGACTTGCACTGAAGTGAACAACAGAAATACAGGGCAGGCAAAAAAAATTCCACTGATTTTGGGGATAATCGCCCTTCTCTGAAAATAATCCTGCCCCCTTAATACTGGTATCTCCATGCTAAGAAACAACACAGCAGCCTGTGGACCATGTCCTAAAGCATGGGGGCAACACTGGTACATCCATATAGAACTGTGCAAGCAGGGAAGGGCTGCTATCCCCACCTCACAGACACAGGAAACTAAAGCATAAAACAAAGGGATTTGCTTGTTCCAACGTATAAAAGGTAAATGGAGCTGAAATTACCTTCTGAACTCTAACATCATTCACAAGGTGAAGGAAAGTTTTTTTTGTTATACAAAGGGGATTTTTTACTTTAATAAAAGAACAAGGGAATCCCAACCACAATCTTTCATCCAACTATGCTGTAGGAGATCAAACACAGCTCCAAACCATGAGCATAATAGAAATCTCTTGAGGACTGATCCTGCCCCATCCAAACAGGCTCAGCCCTGCTCCAAGTGTCATGGAGCAGGTGTGGACACTAAAGAATTGTGCAAGGCACTGCAGGATGCTGTGGGACTGGACATTGAAAAATGATTGTTGGGAGGAAGTCCAAGTGACTTGGTGACCTCTAACCGCTGGTGTCCTACACTAAGGTATTTCAGAGCAGGGTTTAAATTTACTTGTCAAAGTTTGGAAATCTAGCACCAAGGAAAAAATATTCCTTTCTCTGGTCAGCACCTTTATTAAGAGGCAATTAATAGGCAATAATCCTGGGAAGGCTGGCAGCATGAAAGCTAAAACCCCACCACCAAGCCTAAACAAAACTCCCGTGTACTCTCTGACCAGCCTGAAATGTGCATAAAATCAAAGCCAGGAGAAAAAAAGGGCTCTGTGTTGGGTACAGCGCTTTGAATCTCAGTCTTTGAAAATTTAACACTTGTGCAGATTTAATGGGGAAAAAAATTTAAAAGGGGATAAGCTTTCATTGGCCACTCATCAAAAAGCAGAAGGAGCGGAAGGCAGGAGGCATTTCTGCAGCGACCCACCCATGCCACTCTCATCTTCCCAGCCCAGCCTTCACCTTTGCACCAAATTAAACACCATCACTGCCTTTTTCTTTCTAAATGTTTGGTTTTGATGGAGGTTGGGTTTTTTCCTCCATTAAATCTTTCTTCTTTCAACCCTGCAGGTCAGTGGGATGGTGCTGGCTATCTCAACAAAGCAATGGTAATTTCTAACAAGCATTCCATGATGTGTTTGCCTGCCTGTGTCCAGGCCCTGGGTGTTCTTAAGGTTTCGGTAGATTAGACATCCAGCTTAATAAAGTGAAAAAGACCATTAAATAATTTGGCAGGGCTGAGTGGAGTCTCTAATTCCTCATTTAAATCACACTCTGTAAATATTTGGGTACCTACAAGAGATAGGCTTTCTATTTGAAGTACTTAGTGGCTGATCTTGGGAACACATAAACCTTATTTGGTTTACAATACTTGTACATATTTTAAAATGCATAAAAACTAGATTAGCCTACGGTAGGCTTTTATTGGGGCTTTAAAAGTTGGCTTCCCCAACTTGTAGAGAGGAATTGCAGCACTGCAAGACCAGCCTTGGCATCTGCTACAAGAGTGAACAGCTCTTGCAGCCAATTTACATTGTATGTATGTATATATATATATATATATATATATACACACACACAAATAAAATGTAACAACCCAAAGAATAGAAGTATTTCCACATTTTCCACATTTCCACCATATCAGGCATATGCTGTCAATCAAAACAGAGCCCATTTATGCACCAGCACTAGGAGCATCTGAAGGAATGGTAGGAGCGTCACCAACCAAAAAATAACCTCAAGGGACCAGATCCACAGTCCAGTGACAGACAAAAGAAGGATCCTACCGCAGACTGGATTGAGCCATTATGTTGGGATTTTTAAATGTCTTGAAAGCAGCAGTGATGCACCTCCAAGACCATGGTTTTTGACTGAATCTGGATAGTCAAGGGCCATATATTCACTAGGACAAGAAGGACTAGGATGCAATTAGGCTAACCATCAGCTCTGCTATTTTATTACCTGCGCAGTCTTAATTGTTCTTTACCTTGGTTCCAGCAGTCCAGAAGATTGCTCTGTGCATATGCCTGTATTTTGGAAACACATCTAATATCTTTGTTTGCAAAACATATTCCCATTCAACTCTATTACAGTTCCACTACTCTCAGCTACACAGACACATGAGGATAGAAAATTCTCCACACAAACAAACCCTAGACTTTACAGTAAAACAGGTACCTGCTTTAGAGTACTAAAGAACCTATAAACAAGGATCAGTATATATTGCATTTCTCTGATTTGACCTGTTCAGAAAAGTTCTAGGACACAACAGGTTGATTTCCACAAAAACATAAAAAAGGCAACAAATTATTAGTTAATTTCCGACTTGTTGTAGGTTCTTTCACGTAACTCACATGAACGTTTGCCCCTATCTATGTCAATCTGTCTGGTGCTCTTCCTATGAAGAGTGTGACATTTCCGTCCACTTTATAATTATTAGTTATATTTCAGCCAAATCATAGGAACTTGAACGTAAACCTCACCATTTTTAGGTCCACCAGTCGCTACAGAGTCCAGAAGACTTCCTAGTGGGCAGACACAGATTCATTTTGAACTAGATGATATTTTCTGGGTCCTTACTTTTTGGGGGGTTTTCTGTTTGTTTTTTAATAAGAACTGGTTAACCAGGAACACAGAAAAGCATCTTCTCATGCCTGCTAGTGCACTAGCAAACAAGAAGAAAGCCAGGAATATTCACCTTCTACATGGACAACCATGTAACACTGATGACCCCAAGCTGCAGAGGTACTTGAGATGAACCTTTAAAAGGAACCAAATGTGGTGTCACAAATGACAGGTGTCTTTATTTGCTGCCCAAGCCCATCCTCCAGAGACATATCCATCCCTGGAAGTGTTCAAGGGCAGGTTGGACGAGACTTTGAGCAACCTGATCTAGTGGAAGGTGTCCCTGCCCACAGCAGCAGGATTGGAACGAGACAACCTTTATGGTCCCTTACAGTCCAAACCATTCTAGGATTCCATGATACTTATCCTTTTTGGTTAATACAGCCCTGTGCAACATGGAGCATGTTTATTGACCCAACCATCCTAGGAGAATATTATTATAAAAAGGTTCTTGGTCACAGGCACTTTAAACCAAATGTCAAATTATTCTCATGCACTGCAAATTCCTCTGGATTTGAAACCTCGGTAGAAACACTTCCTAAAGTGGTTGGAGCACAATGTGCCAGACCCACGCTTTAAGAATCTCCAGATGAACAGGAATGCTGCCATTGGTTTTGCTGGGAGAAATAATGCTTTCACTGAGTACCTGTTACCTATTTTCAGAGGTAAAGACCACATACAAAGGAAGAAAGAGAAGAAGGGAATTCTACTAAGAGTGTTAAGCTGTTCCTCATGGGAGTTTGGCATGAGCTGATGCATTAAAAGAGCTTTATATTAAAGAGCACATATATTTTTAATACCTAAAAATGCATTAATAAGACAAAAGGTCTTATCCAAGCCACAATATGTAGATGCATATAAAAGTTTGCATTTGTGGGGTAAAACAGATTTAAACCAGACTGGCCAACCAGCAAATTTGGAGAGGGTGAATAAAAAAAGACATTACCAACAGGAATCCAGAGCCAGCTCCAGCAAAACATGATGGGAACAAAGCCATAATTTCACATTGTCTACAACAAAGAATAAAATGCGACACACCGTGAAAATCCCAATGCATCAGCATCTTTTGAGGTACCTCTATACATCCATGTGCTTTGGAAGTCTCACAGATATGACAAGTCTGACCTAGGATAACCCAGCCTGAAGAGAGGGGAAAAAATGTAAAAACAATAAAAATGTGCCTGTGAACTCTGCAATACTGAAGGCAAACAGATTGTGTGAAAAATACACTGTGGCGACTATTATGTTTTCAATTACAAACGAAGCGAACAGGGTTTACTCTGCCGGTCAGTGGGGTTTGGAACAAGCCTCACCATTGCTCCTCAGGGCTCAGCCTTCGAGGAAGGGCTCAGACCACCGCCCAGCCCCACCAAAACCCAACACCCTGTTTCTTTGGGGAAAATCTAAGAGCTTTCTGTCAAATGGATGCAAGGATGAGCAGAGAGTCTGCTCCCTTCATCCACCTGCACACATTGGCTGCATGAGCTCTAATATTTCCCCATCTAATAACAACTCTGTTTTCTACTCATATAGATTCATAGAATGATAGAAAGGCTTGAGTTGGAAGGAACCTTAAAGATCACCCAGTTACAACACCCTGCCATGGGCAGGGGTGTCACCCACTAGACCAGGTTGCTCAGGGCCCCATCCAACCACTCTATCAACTTCTATTCGAGAGGAAAGCTTTGTGAGCTGTAGGCATTGTTTTAATATATAAAATCTCAAGCAAAGATTCCTTATCTCAGCTTACTGCCCCCCAACACCCCCACATACAAGCCCTGGCTCCTTCTCTTTGCACAGCCACCCCAAACCATAACAAGAACAAGTGGAGCCAATGGGATGCAGTCGACAAAATCCTCTTAATTATTTTTAAATCAATAAAGACACAAAGCACTTGAAGCAAAAATAAAGCCAGTTAACCAGGTCAGAATTCATCTGCTGAACTTCCCAAACTTCCTTCCCTCATTCCTGAGCATCCTGGCCAGGCACTGCCATTGTAATTAAGCACGTTTTCAGGAGCAACTGCCCCTGTGTAGGAGGCAGCAGAGCCCCTGGCCACAGCACTGATGCCTGCCACCAGTAGCTTTTTGACCCAGTTCTGTCAATGTACCTATTGTAAATGCAAAATCCTTCTTCTGATTTGAAGCAGCAGCCACCTGCACAAATAAGGCCGGGTTATAACTCTGTAACCCAATACAAGCACTGGAAGCTTAAAAAGTTTGTATTACAAAAAGCACTTCTGACCTCTTCCTTGGAAGTTCACTAATCACTTTTAATTCATAATTTATTTCCTCTTAATATACTTGCTTTATGTAATACCCCCCTTTCCCTCCCCTCCTTTCTTTTTTCTGGAAGTTCCCCAGGAGAAAATGGTATTACACAACTCCCTTGATTAACTGGAAATGAAACTTTTCCCCCTCGGTAGTCGCGATTTGGTGGAGTTTCCAGGATATAGTGCACAGCACACAGTGCTGAAAGGCAAAGAGACGTGAGCGTGGGTGGAAGTGATCCAAAGGGCCCTAAAGTGATGGGGGGTGATCTCGGTGGTCCCTCGAGCAGATCTCGGTAAGGTTTTGCCTGTTCACCAATGGGTTAAAAAAAGCATAATATTATCACTTTTCTGGCTCCCCTGTGTTTTAATTGCAGTTACTACACAGAGTGACATCCTAATATAGAGCAATACATGATATAACTGAGATTGCACTGGTAGTCAGGTAATATTAAAAAAAAATCATGCACCTAGTTAAAATAGCTTTGTACTACAAGGAAGGGAAATTTTGCAGGTGGAAGGCAGAGGCTGCTGCCTTGGCCCTGCTGCCACCTTGCTATCCATAGGAGTTTGTGTTTCTTTGATGGAAAACAGCTGTGAACGGGATACTTCAGAGACAAGACATCACCTGCAGTTACAGAGGTGTCCACCCTATACTGCTCACAAGAACTTACTTATACTGACCCTATCTGCCCCTGGATGACACCCCTATGAATTAGTCATGTCCCTAGAAGTCAAACAGATTTTCTGGGGACAGCATGGTTCCATGTTGCACACCATCTTGGAGTTCTGGGTGCTTTCATACCGCTAAGAAACTGAAAACTCTGCAAATCCAGGTGATGCAGCAGTGAAATAGCAACACTGAAAATTTCACCACCCTCTTCTGCAAGCACAGGGCCAGCCACAGTGGACACATCCTTCTTGTCACACACAGTGTCACACCAGCCCCTTTCCCATGCACAGCCCAAACCTCCCCTCGTCAGCTGCATTTTGCAGCCAGGTGACATTTCATAGCCCCATTTCCTTAAGGGACAGTATAAATTGGGCCACATCTGACTGGCACAGGCAATGGCCAAGCCTCTATTCACACGGACTCAAGGGACACAACATGTACCGTGCCTTTTAAAATCCAAAATGGATAACTCCCAATTTCCCTTTCCAGCCTCCTGTAACAATGCTGTGCCCTGCTGTCAAGGAACGTGTGAATAAATTGAGGAAAAAAGGTTAAAGAAGCCCAAGGGAATAGCAGTCTCTTTTTCTTTATTGCAGTTAATTTTGACAAAGGCTCTTCTGTTTCCTCCCTCTGCTTTTTTTTTTTTTTTTTTGAAGGGCTTCGTGCCAAGCTGCATTATTCCTCTTCACCATGGTACTTCCATGAAACCCGCCTGGTATGTTTGCCTGAAAATCACAGGTTTTCATGGAAATTGTTTTTATCTCAACAACTACTCCTTTTGTCATCTCAGACATGAAAAGAGGAAGATAAGGGTTCAGGCTCAAATCTGATCCCAGCAACAAAGCATCCATTAAAAAGCACCACGACCTTCCAAATCCAGCATCACGAAAACCTGCCCTCCCAATGGGGCAGAAACCCTTCAAAAACCCTTTTAACTACCTCCCTCAGAACACCGATGCAACTGCAGATCCATGTGAAACTCCGAACCCCACTTTGCACAGCCTCAGTATCAAACACTGAGGAAAAAAAGCTCATCGTATTGGTAGGATTGTTTTGAACTATTTTTAAGTGGAAATAGTTTCTTTTCTTGCAGCCCATCATGGCAACCAGAGCCCACTGGCTCCTGTCAGCGAGGCAGGAGCTCAGGAACTCCTTGGGGGTGTTCTCTATTTCCAGCCTATTTACTGCTCTGTTGAGAAAGGCGCCTATAGATGCTCCAGTTCTCAGATGGGAGTTTGGAGGGACTCGGTTATTCAACAAACCAACCCTTTCTAAACACGGTCAAAGGAGTGATTTGATGCCTTTCAGTGCTTACTATACAAAACGCTGAAAGACCAGCGGACTTCAAAAGCCGCAGAAGCGGAGCTGGAGTTTGGCAGGAGTTCATTAGCTGCCTGTGTCCTTCTGTGTGTGGCTTGTAATTACATGCAGACCTGATGCCAACTCCTCATCTACTGAGGGGTACCAATTAACATGCTGCTGGATGATTCACAGGTAGCTAATGTAAGGATTTATACAACTGGCGTGCCAAGTGTCCCATGCTTTATTATTATTATTATTTTAAGCTGGCCTTTTTTGATTCTCTTCAAGTTATCAGACAAAAATGTGGGTTTGGCAGTAAAATTGGGATTGTTCAGCCTGTTCCCAGGCCACACACTGGTGGGCCTGATCCTGCTGTCACTGTGTACCACATCTGCAGGGAAATGCACATCTCTTGGTGCACTGGCCAAGGGCTTCCAAGTTAAACCACCTACTGTATTTTACCTTTGTATAAAGCATAGTTTTCTGCTCCAAGGAGAAAATTCTAAAATTGAGGTACAATTTGTCCTCCATATTTGCCTTTCCTGCTGCTTGCATCCTCTTACTCCTACAGGTAGTAAAACAATAACAGAGGAGTTTAACAGCAGCTGGAGGAGCTGAGGAAACAGGTACCTAAAAATGATAATTCATTTTTTGGAGGGGAAACGTACACAAAACTGCATCTCCTGCAGGAAAACATAACAGTTATTAGCTCCTCTAAAAAAAAGATAAAAAAAAAAAAGTCTTTCTTCTCTTACTTGAAATCTGCATCCCTTTGCAGCCAGCTGGCTCTCAGTGCAGCCTTTGGCAATTAAAACCTTGGGAAGTCAAACACAACAGCATGGAAGTGAGCCTTTTGTTTTCCTGCTTTGTCATTCTTGTCTTGTGTTTCATCCCAAGAAGATTTCTCAGGCTACGGGGGAACCATGGGCCTAGTGGAGCATCTTGGCACTGACCTGGAGCAGACCTCCAAGCACACTGTTTTCCAATGCTGATGTTTTTCCCATGGAGAAAAGGAGAGTCAGTCCTCATTTCCTTCTTCTGCTTGACTTTCTACTTTCCAAAAGTCAAGGTGAGTCCACCGAATTTCCCCTCCTCTCAGTCTTCAGCATTTCAATGGCCTCTTGTCCTTAAAGCCACCAAGAAATGAATGGCACATGAGATGGGCATGATTTTAGATTTACTAGAAATTTGATGCTCCTGGGCAGAAATGAGACTGTAAACATGGGCAGCAAGAGAGAATTTAAAGAAATTATCCCAGCCACAGGACAGCTACGCACTCAGTCACGGTGTTGGATGCATTATGGATACACATATAGCATCCAGAGACCCTCGTTAGCAGTAATTTGGTGGCTTTTGCTCTTCTTCCTTTATCTTTGTCATACAACTTCCCCCAGTATTCAATCTCTGTGTTAACCTTTCTGACAGTGGTCCAGCACACAGACACCAATCTGTATCATCCTCCCCTTCAGACACCCCCATTTCCATACATCTTCCTCTCTCCATAGGAGAAGCAGTTTCTCCATCACACTTTTTGCTCCAAGACCCTTGCATAAGGCCTTCAGCCCTGGGGGATAACAATTCCAGGAGGGCTGCAAGTACAGCCCAACACCCACACCATTTTATCCTTCTAATAAACCTTTCACTGCATTTGACACAATACAGGTCTTGTCCAACCATGAAAGCTTTCTTGCTTATCAGGAGAATTTTTAATCAACTAGAAGGGAAAACATGGCCTGACATTTTATTGCTTCCTTGCACTTTGCTTTTAGATGTTTTGGGTTTTCCCAATTTGTACTCTTGCTAATCTCTTTAGTCAGGGATTGGTGGAAAGCCTCAAGTTTTCCATGCCCAGCAGCTTCCTTCAGATCATTTGGAGGCAGGGCAGGCAGAGGAGCATGGGGGAATGGGGAGGCTTATGGTGGGGTAGGAGAAAAAGGCACCAGGCACCAAACTCTCCACTCATTGCAGGTTCTGGGGCAGGGTTTTGTCCTGGCCACAATTACAAAACAACAAACAACGTCTGTGCGGAAGGGTCATAAGAAGTTCAGCTTTCCTCTATTAAAACCATCTGGTGCCTATAAAAAAAATCCAACTGGTTGGTTGGGATGGTTGGTAGCACCTCCTCCCTGCTCGGCTCTTCCTGGCACTTCTCGGGAATGTGGTGGCACCAGAGGTGTCACAGTGAGGGAGAGGGCTGCCATGGGAACAGGGGACTTGGCAGACACACTCCCCACTTTGCATCCCTCCTGCTGAGAAGAAGGTGCCCCAGAATACACCTCATTTCACTTCTTATCTGAGCCAAACTCCTTTACGAGGTGTCTGTCCCCTCAGGAACACTGTCTCCTGCCAGAGTGCTCTCAGTGAGCCTGTGAGAGGGCTGAGCTTTCTGTGCAAAATAAAACATCCCTGTGAGGCCAGCGTGGGACCCAGCAAAGGCTTTCTCCAGGTCAGAGTAACCAGTGGGTCCCCCTCCAGCATCAACAGTGAGAGGCATCGCCAAACCTGCAGGAGATGGGAACCTTTATTAGAATAAAAAAAAAGAAGGCCTAAACCTCTCCTTTGTTTTCAACAGAAATAAAAGGAAGGGAATAAAAAAAAAAAGAAAAGAAAGGAGAGGAGTGCTTACAGCCAGTTCCCCAGTCTGTAACACAAAACCACGCTGTGCTGGGAAACCTTACACCACGCAGCATCCAGCTCATGTACTCCTGCTCCGCTCACCGCCTCCCGGATGCTTCCCCAAGCCCAAACTGCCCTTGAGAGAAGCCAAGCCTCAGCCTCTGCTGAAAAGCCTCTTTGTTTGGATTCGCTTTCCAAATCAGCGTATCCTGAGATTGAACTCCCTTCCACCCCTCTGCAGGGCTTTTTAATGTTCAGATGCCTTTGGCAGCAGCCAGATTTGCCAGCAGGTTTGCGGTCCCGTAATAGCGTTCAACCCTCGGTGCTGGGGCACGTACAGTGCTAGGAACTTTCTTCATGATAAAGGAGAGAGGGGAGGGAAGGAAAAGTATTGCAGAATTACTTCAAACGATCCTTTAATCATGAATTGTGAACATAGGAGCTAAGTTCTCCTTAATTAAACAATAGCTTTAATCAGCCTTCAGTAGCTGACATTACTCAGAGGGTGGTGAGGCACTGGAACAGGTTGCCCAGAGAAGTTGTGGATGCCCCATCCCCGGAATTTTTCAAGTCCAGGTTGGATAGGGCTTGGAGCAACCTGGTCTAGTGGAAGGTGTTCCTGCCCATGGCAGGGGGTTGGAATTATATGGACTTTAAGGTCTCTTTCCACTCAAACCATTCTAGGGTCCTATGACATTAAGGCACACCAATGAGATGACCATTTTTTCTCAACTGGAATAACTGAAAGAAAATTAGACAAGGCATCAAAGAAACCCAGGCAAAGGGTCTAGACAATACATGCATCATGAGAGGGTTTGACTCCAAGTACTGCCATGAGCTTTCCATGCAACCTCAAATCCACCACTCACTGAGGTCCTCAAGATGGATCTCAAGTCCGCCACTCACTGTACAGAGAAATTAAATGCATTCTCTTGGACTGCCCACTCTCTCTGCAAGCTCAGGGCACAAATGTGCTACATCCATACAGCCCCTGACATGCAACAGGGTCTCCTGTCTCCCTTGGGGCTTGCAAGCACCCCAAAATCCTGCATTCTCACAAAAGGCAAGAGATATGGTACTCCCAAGGCAGGACTTCTGCTCTAGCACAGACCCAGCTGAGACCCACAAATGGTACCAAAGCAATAATTTCAGTTACCACTCAGATCTTGCAGCAAGGGAGTGTAATGGGAATGTCAACCTGGCACATCACCCAGACACTAAAGGAAAAGTCAACCCTTTTCTTCAAAAACAGCCTCAGAACCAGGACTTGAAGCAATTTCATGGGGGGAAAGTTGTTTTTCACTGGCAGTTAGCTTTTTAATCGACCTCAGAGTTACATCTTTCTCTGTGACAGCTAAATGCTGAGTATTTAAGCAGGTGGATTTTCAGACTGTGGACACAATACCCACTTGTTGCAGACAATTTCAGCGAGAGCAAAGGCAAAGTACCTGTTGTTATATCCACAATCTAGATATATCTCAAACCCTATCCCACTTCTCTGGCTGTTTTAAACATGCTGCGTGCCTAGATTCTGCTGTAGCTCTGAGAGTTTTACACACTGGAAAACCTCTTTGTGCAAATGCACATGGTGATTTATCAAAACAGGCTTTCTCCAAAATGCTGTCTGGCTTTTCTATGGCTTTTGCATTTGACAAAGATTCATACCAGCTCAGTCAGAAAAATAAATGCCACAAAACTTCTCCTTTAAGGAAAAAAAAATCAAAGCACCCAATCCTCACAGCCCAATGCTTTAGAAATGCTTCCACATGCTAATCAGCCTCCTATTCAGTTCCAGACTGAATAGGACTTCAACAATGACAAAGAAATACGCTGAACCTATCCCACATTTCATCCCCTTCACTCAAAATGTTGCTGTTACCTTGGTTTTCAGCTGCTTTGTGGGAGCTGCAGCAGAATGACAGCTGCATGCTAAAGCTGCAGGGATGGTCAAGAAATGAGGAGCGCTGGATGAAAAAATATCTGGCCCAGATTATGGAGGGGAAAAAAAGAATTATTTGAGGAGATAGTAACAAATGCTGCAAATTTTTATAAGAATTAATAAGAAAAAATCTACAAAAACCCTCTTGAGGCCTCTACTAAAAGCACATCCTCTTCTGATCAGGCAACAAAGGGAATCTTTTTCTCAGCCTGGCAAGTATGAGTAGGATAAAGCCCCCTCCAAGCCCTTCCTGTGAGAATTACCCATCTGTGTTATGTATTATCAACTGGCAGATGCCTTAGTGCACCTTTTCCTCTGTATCGTTAACCTGAAAAATTTCAGCTCTTATCTGGGAAAGGACAAGCCAGCTCCCGCTGCAACGGGTGAATCCAAGATTGTTTCCCTTTTCTGCAGAACACAGAAGCACAGGAACAGAGCCACCTGGGGAAGTTTTTGCAGGAATTAGGGTGGGAAGCTCCAGGACAGGTGCACACATGTCCTAGGGACATGCTTCAGCCCAAGCCCTGGCAGCCACAGACTCCTCCACAGTAGTGCATTTCTGAGGATCTGATTTCAAAAGATACTTTGGAAGGCTGGTGATGGCCCGGCAGGACTGGCAGAGGCACTGAAGTCTGCAGTTTCAATGAGGAATTCAGTGAAGAATTAGAGGTTCCTCAGTAGCTCCAAAAGCCCCACTGGGCACCTGGGTGCATCTGTACTGGAAACACTGCCTTCAAAGTGTGCCCTCCCCGGGCTCCAGCACCCTGCCCACGCATGGAGGTGATGCTTCTTCATGCTCCCTGTCTCCTTAGATTAGAAACTCCCAGAGGCACAAACCTCTCTGTGACGTGCCTGGGCAGGACCAAGGGCAGCAAGGCTCACATCCTGGCACAGGGATCCTCTGGGGCTTCAACCCAGCAGTCAAACAGAGAAGCAGCTCCCCAAAAAGCAAGGGCCATCTGATCAGTGATCAAAGAGCCGCTTCAGAAACCTGCTAACACCAAACTGATTCACAGCTATCAACTTCAAAGGAGTTTTGCTGCCTGCCATCAGCTCAGCAGCCATCCAAAATTACTCTGTGAGCATCACTCAGAACATAAATGTACCCAGTGATCACTGACCAGACCTGCTTATCATCATTTTGCCACACTATTTTCGATTTTCCCTTTGGAAACTAACACTTTAAAGAGTGGTGGGCTTTGCAGAAAAGCCTTGGAAGCCCTCAAAATGCTTGGGATGTGCGATTGATTGCCACTGCCACTGTGCTGCTACAAAGACCAGAGCAAAGACCTCATGTCAGCATCAGTGGGAATGATAACCAGGGCTGGGCTGCCTATTCACTCCAGCCAGCCTCAGGCTGAGCCTTGCAGCCAGGCTTAAAGGAAGGCCCATCACACCACCTCAAATCAGGGGTCATAAGTAGTGTACTGAGCATCAGGATGATAGTAAGCCCAGACCCCATTTGGCACGCTGGTTTTCAAATTTAGTGGCTGGACACTTGGAGGCATATGATGATGTCTCAGCTTCTGTAAGCACACGCTGAATTAACAGCAGTGTAAGTAATATCTACGTGCAGTGCCTGTCTCCAGCACATGCATGATCAGACACAGGGGCACTGCTGTAAAAACTTTCAAAAATGGCTGCACTTAATTTACAGCAAAAGCAGGTGAAAGCTAATTGCAGGATGCCATGCAGCTCTTTGCTCCCTTTGTGCTGACACTGCTGGAAGAAGTGAGATCTCTGAGGGAGCATTTGTTTCAGGAGGGATGGCTGCCCAAAACCACTAACCAGTAACTTTCACTTTTTCTGTTTAGAGCCGTGGAAGGAAGAACCACACTGTTCTCAGCTCTGCCAAGCAGTAAAGGTGATGTGGCTCTAAGAAGTGCAGCTGCCATCTGCAAACTCACAAAGCAGTGAAGGACACCTCCATGCCACAGCTACCTTGGTGTTCAGGGCAAGGTCTGAGTGAGCCCAGCAATGCCAATCCAGCCTTAATTTGCTGTGTTTCCCAGGCATCATAATCTAAACCCACTGGTATGTTTTATCAGAAAGGCTGGAGGCATCTCCCAAGCTTCTCTGTGCTATGATCAACACACTTTCATGTTTTTCTGGGCAAGGGATGAAAATCTATGGGAAAGTACCAGAGGATTATGAACACTCTCCAGTGACTCAGTGCCACCATCACTGTCAGACCAACTGCAGTTTCATCTGGGCTTTGGTTGTCAGTCCCAGCCAAGTTCTGATGGAGAGCACCATATGCTCTGATAAAACAAGCTCATATATGGATGCAATCTGCAGGCAAGGAACATCCAAGGCTGGAACAAGAACACACAGCATAAAGAGCACAGGCATTTTCAGAGTATCAGAAACTCTGGAGTTAAATTACATGTTCTGCTTATAACATTTACTTGATGCAGAGAGTCTGTTTTCAACCCTCTGTCTTGAAAACATCCAACACATGTGAAAAACAAGCCCACTTACGTGACTGACTTGAAAGGATGGAGTCCATAGGAATTTCTGATACTTAGAAACCTGCCAGGACAAACCTAATTTTCAAACTCATCCATACACTCCCTTGCTAACAAATTTATGCTTAAGACAAGCTTTCTAACTGTTTGTATCAAAAGCTGTATGAAGACACTTCGAATTCCCCATTTTTGATGATGTTCTGCCTTCTCAGGTCCAACTTTTGGAGCAGCTTCTGCTGATCCTGATCCCACTGTTGCAACTAAGCCATTGCGTGCAGCTAAAAGGCAAGAAGGGATTCTTGAACGTAACCTCCCAACAGCTGCTTCAACACAATCCCGGGCACAGACATCCGATCCACATGAAGAAGCTTTCCACCTGCTAAAATTGTGGAGCAGGTAGTGCCTCTCCAAGGTAGATGTCATGGGAGAGGGTGAAATGGAGACAGGGTGGCTTTGAAAAGGATACGAATGCCCTTCTGAGAAAGGGGCCACGTTGATCCATGAAGAGATGTGACAGATAGGGCACCCTCTTCCCAACTTTTGGCAAGGCCCACCCAGCCGCGGTATCTGCAAAGGCAGATGGAAGGCGGGGAACAGGCAAGACCTCCAAACACGTTAGAAAGGGTGGAAGCATAGAAGTGTATTCAGAAGGCTGACTTTTGATATTATAATTACAAAATAAGCCTTATATTTCTTTAATTCTTTAATTCACCTCTTTTGTTGAGGCTTTATCATTCTCATTTTTAAGCCTTTTTTTTTTGTTTTAAATGTGAAACCTGACCTATCAACAGAACCCAACACAACCGCAGAAGCCAAGGCCCTAAGACAGAACAAAAAGGAAGAAAGAAAAAAAGTAAATATATGACAGCACTCGTACCAGACCCCAGATGTCATCCTGCTGTGCAGGAGGGAAAGCTGCCCTGGGGAGGGGGTTTCCCTGCTGCCCCCCTTGCTGGGACACAGCCCCCAGGATGCCCAGGGAAGCTGCTGTTCCCAGCACCGGCTGTGTGGATGCTGGGATAGGAGGGTTTGAGGGCTGCTGCCTTTCCGTTCAACAGGCAGCCCTTGTTCGAGGCGCAGGCAGACCGGGCGACCACAACGGTCCCTTCTGGATTGCCATGGATGAAGTGGGAGTATTGTATGAACGAAACGGACAGGATGGAGTCTGCTCTGCCAGAGTGAGCCATGGAGCAGAGCTGGGGCTTTCCTCCTCCCCCTCCTCTTTTAAGTAATTTCAGACAGAGACGGAAACACACAAACACCTTTCCTATCTCAGATGCAGGCGCTGAAGAGGAGCTCTGGTTTGCAAGATGGTGCCCGTGTGAGGGTTCCCCAGCTGTGGTATGCAAACCATTTTTGGGCGGTACATGGAGGCACAAGCATCTGGAGATACACCGTCAGCCTGTATCTAGACAAACAAAGTCAGACCAAAACAGCCTAAGAAAGGCATGCATATTAAATTGAGATTTAAAGGGTATAAAAATAATCCGTTTGATCTGGGAGTGATGTTTATATTATTTTCTTTGCTCACTACAAACAGACAATTAAAAAATGTCATCTGCTGTAATTGTGATCCCATCTCCTGCCTGTCTCAGCAGCAGGTACACAGGATTCAAAGCACTTCTGGCCATGAAGCAGTTGCACGTAATCCTGCTTTTCCTGGAGACACATCTTCAGGCTCGCCAAATTCCACCAACTCAGGAAAGCCAGCACATTTGTACCCCTGAGGACTCAGTCTGCCATAGGTACAGCATTTCCTTGTTCTGCAATTAACACCTCAAGTATAATTGTCACTAATCTCCTTTTGATAGGTTGGTTGGTTTTTTGGTGGTTTTTTTTTTCTTGTTTTTACAAAGCAAATCAAAGAACGTGGATTTTAAACACCTCCAAAGTATTTCTCTTGTCTTTACTTCCAGTTATCTTTGGCTCCTTTGGTCTTTCAGGAGAGGCATCAAACTACAGATTGGTATTGCACTTAGATCCTGACTGTTGCTTTAATAAGAAGCTTCCCAAGGCTCAAAAAAAGCTCCTTTACTCCCAAGTTATGGTAGAATATAACTGCACAACCCCATGCCAAGATGCCACTTCTGCCAACCTGCCTTTGCCAAAGCACTTCCAGACCAGCCATCCCTGCTGCCTCGCAAGGAGCTCATGGCTACCAAGAGATCCTACAGGTATTAAGTGATACATAAACATCAACGACCAAACCCCATCTAGGGATGCCCAAAACACGATGACAACTCTCCACCCACACAGCTTCTTGCATGTGGTATGGACTCAGTCCTCCCCACCACAGAGAAGACACAGCATGGAGAAGACAACACCAAGGGGTTGGGACTGTCCAGCTGGTTTAGTACAGTCAGGTCTTGTTGTCCCTTGCTGAAAACCAGAAATCATTGGCTCAGCAGTTTCTTCAGGTGTATAGAAAGACCTTACCTACATGACCAGTGAGTGCTGCACAGCAGGATAGTCTCAAAAATAAAAACAACAACCCCAACCCAAACAAAGCAAAGTTGCTTAGCTCATCAAATCCAGCTTTACAGCATCCAAATAACTCTAACCTCACCCCTCATCTTTAATTCCTCCCACTCCTTACACTTAAATGACAATCCCAGGCCTGTTTGCACCAATTTTTGTGACGAAGCAACAGGGCCCATGGCAGAGCTTAAATCCTTTTTGTTCTGAAAGTTGGAGGATGATACAATTTTCTACACAGAAGAAGAAAGTTAAGATTAATCTAAATTGTTAGCCCAAATTATAAGATTATATCCCCACTTATATAAACATGTCAAGGTCCAGCTAGTGCAAATATTTACTTTCAAAGTTCATTTTAGCATCAAGCTTGTTACAGAAGAGGAGATGCTAAATTTGTAAGAAAGCTGCAGAGATATTAAGGTTGTAAGAGGTCTATCCATCTGTTGCTTCAAAAACCTCTGCAAGGCAGTAAAACTTGTGTTGTACAGATTAACTGGAATTGACAGAAGAGAGAAAATTAAATTAGAGGCAGAAAATAAGAAGGGCAGTAAATTATGTGCAGTTTACATCCCGCCAGCCTGAAACATATGCTCCCATAAAGCCAAATTCCACAAGCCTCGGAAGCAGGTATGCCAGATGAAATCCCTCTATTTTATGGCACAAGCAAGACTTTTTGGAAGCTGTTCTACCTGCGCAAGCTGCACAAATACAAGCTACTGAAGACCCTCATCTGCCCTATCGCCCTTGCTGACACAGCCTTCCCCTCTTCTGAGATTAAACGCTTGACTTAGCACCCATCAGCAGAGCACAGGTGGCTGCTCAGAGTTTGTTGAGCACAGGGAGTCCCTGCCAAGGGAAAAAAGCAGGTCTGAGAGGAATAAATTTAACCCTAGATGCTACATCTGTGGGGCCAGGCTTCCAAACATCCCACCTTAAGGGTCAGGGCAGAAGGCTTTTCCCCACCTGGCCTACATCTCCTGCATCAGGAGGAGGTTGGTGGCTGGTTGCAGAAGCTCCGTGCAGTGCTGCATCTGGGCAGCAAAACCCCAAGGTACTGGGGAAAGCCCCATGGAACCTGCCCCAGCCAGGGTCACCCCAGTTACCCCCCATAACAACTCCATGCTCCAGGAAAGAGCTGCAAGGAACTCCTGGCAAAGGGACAGGCTGCAATTGGGCTGAGGATGATCAGATGAAGGTGGAGTGAGGTCCTCCCATCATGCCTCTTGCTTTGCAGCTCAGAGTTCCCCACAGCTCTACAATGTGAAGACACCAACCGGCTCAGCAGGGGCAGCTTCAGACCCACCCAGCTCTTCAATCGCATTTTCAGATGTGTTGCAGTGACCAGTGAGACAGGGACAGGGCAGCAGGGACTCTTCCACACCACCAAGCTCGCCTGTGGCCCTAACAATTTCAGGAAGCATCTTCTAAATCTCTAAATAGAGCCCTCCCGAGAGGAGGAAGCAGATGGAGAAAGTTATTTTCCCCCCTCGGATGACCTGCTTTATTAATAAATGCACACTCAGTTCTTTTCTGCCTTTTTTACTGAGTTAAGTGCAGACATGGAATTTCTGGGAAGTTCACAGTGTTGGTGATGAAACCTCTTGTTCATGCAAGAAACCAAGGATTTATGCGTGCCAAGTGCACTCATTAGAAGAGTAGGTTGGTTATTCAATAAAATCCAGTTCCCTGCCAACTCAAGTTGGAAATGCAGGAGAAATTGGAGGTCTGGTTCAGTGGATCTTCATCCAACTTACTCCACCAGCAGTGCTCTTCTGGCAATGGCTCCATGACTCTGCTCCCCAAGATCCTCAAGAAAAGAAGATAAAAATCTTCCTCTTATGCATTTGCTATCAAGATAACCATTGCACTACTTTTAGATGAAAGACAAGAGTGGATCCTTCTAACAACTCTCGCCAAATTAAAGCTGAAGGAAGCTCCTGATAGCTCTGCTTTACTAATTCAGACTTTCTTAGATGTTTATGATAATTGTCTTCTGGGTAATTTGTTTAAATTTGTGTGTAAACAAAGGGTTTGTACACATCTACAGCCTCACAAAGAGTGTGTCATTTCTGAAAGACATTTCAGCCATAGTTCATTCTTTTCATTTTCCCCTCAGAGAAAACCAATTCAGGTCCAAATTATGGCAGTACCTGCTGTGGAAGCCAGTGCAGCATCATAGGCCTCTGCAAATCAAATGACCAGTTTTAATATTTCCTAAAGAGGTCCTCAAATGAGAAAAAGCCTTCTGTTTTCCTGCTTCTGTGAATGTCTTCGGGCAGCTGCTCAAGAGGCGTAACTCAGTTTAACTGCACTGGAGGCCATTGGCCTTGTGCCTACATGCACAAGCAGAAGACCTTAGCTGAGTCCCTCCACCTTAAAAGAAGTTATTTCACCCAACTGGGCTCCTCATTATCTTACATAGGACTCTTTTTTTTTTTTCCACTGAACATGTAAATACCCATTAACTTGTACCTGTCCAGCTTTCTCTTACAGGAAGGATTCAGCTAGGGCACCTTTTTTTCCACTTTCCAAATGTTTCTTTAGTTCTTTTTTTTTTTACAAGCTCAGAAAGGGAGAAAATGGGAATCAAGTGCTTGGAAACTATAAGCTCATAGTCTTCCCTAGCAAAAGGCAGAGAGAAGAGCAAGCCAAACCTCCTGTGAGTAGGGCAGCTGCTTTCACAGCAACTCATGCCCAGTCATCCACTGGCAGGTCCGATACTACTGGTCTGGGTGTATTTGAAAAGCCCATCCCCAAACATGCATCATGGGCTATCCATCCCCAAACATACATCATGGGTTATCCATCCCCAAACATACATCATGGGCTATCCATCACATAATCACCTTCCTTACCATGTCCCACCCATGCTCTTCACCTGCCAGTGATCTAAACCAGTGATCTAAGCTGCTGAATTCATGTTTTTACTTTTAAATGCTCCTCACCCTAAAAAACCCCCAAACCAACAACAGAACAACAACAAAAAAACCCAACAAAAAAACCCAAAAACCCTTAACAAGCCAACTCTGGTGTTTACCTTCCAATTTCCACCTGTAGTAACCTGAAACAAAGCAACAATCACAGTTTTGCTGTATCACATTATTCCCTGCTAACAATGCCTTCCAGTGATGCTTGATAAGTCCTGTTTACCCAAACTATCACAAGTGGAATAACACATGTCAACTAACTGCTTTTTCATTTAGGACCCTTAGTCTTGAGAAGGGGAAGCAAAACCCTTTTCCCATTCAAATAGCACCTACTCATGCCAGGAACGCCTCAAGTTAGGAAAACTTGCGTAAATAAAAGTTTAAAACTTCTGATCCTAGGAGTTGTTTTACTAGGAATCCAAACCTTCTGTTTAAATAGGTGAAGTAAGTCAAGCTAGTTATGTTTCTACTTATATTAGTTTCATATATGGGATATCAAGTATTTTTATTTTTTCCAGATCTGAGGAGATGAAGCTTTCTGCACTGGCCTCTATTCTTGTGGGAATATAAAGAGAAAACCATGCCTCTCTTCTTAATGTATTAGTGCCTCGTAATATACACCAGATGATCAATAAACTACATAAAAATTAAATCAAACTGACAGTCTTTAAAAAATGGGCTCTAAGCAGAAACAATTGTTTTAAAGATTGTGGTGTCTGGAGTATTAAACTCACGTGCTGTTGTGTTATTAATCTCTTTGTTGGAAGCCAGTTGATTTCCCCTGCCTGTGTCTGTCAATTAAATATTCAGCATCGCAGCCACAATGGAAGGGGTAATGTTTTGGAATGCAAAAAGTTTTTGGGAGACACACTGTTGACAGTTCCCTTCCATGCCATATCATCTCCAAAAACCATAGCAGCTCCAAAAACCATAGCAGGCAGGTAAACCCAGACCTCTGCCAGCGGCTGCGAGATGCCTGAGAGCACTTTAAACTTTTAAAGGAATGAGTTTAGCGAGATGTGCGAGTGGGGCGAGGGGAGAAAGAGAGAAGCGCTGGTAAACCGGACACCCGAGCGACACACAGTAACCAGAGCGGCAAGAGTTTCTGTTTTTCATGATTAACCAAAACACGAGTCACCCCGGGCTGGGCGGTGGAGCAGCCGTAGAGCACTGCCTCCACCTGGAGCTGGCCCCGGCGCCGCCGAGGTGCCGCCGACCCTGCCCCGGGGTGCGGGGCCCGGCGCGGGGGGACCCCCGGGGTAGCATCCCCGAGCCCACAGTGCCCCCTGCGCACCTCCAGCGCCTGGCCGGGCTGCTCCCCCACCCTCCAGCGCCGCTCCGGGTGCGGCAGCGTGGGGAGCGATACAGAAATAAAACAATATCGATAATACTGAGCAGATCGGGGTGCGGGGCTGCTGTGCCCGGCGGACACCCGGCTGTTTCCCGCAGTGACCCCCGCGCTTCCCGGTCCGGCCCGATCGCTCCCCGGCCCGGCTCTCCCGGCGGCCCCGCTCCGCTTTTGTTTGGGAAGCAGAGCGGCCGAGGCACGGCCGAGCTCTGCCCGCCCGCCGCCGCCAAACTTTCCCAAAAGTTTTTCTCGGTGGTGGGAGACGGGCTGGGGGTGCCGGGAGCGGGGAAGAAGGGTCGCGGAGCCCCCCCGGTTGCTCACCCATGACGAGGCAGAGGCAGTCGAGGCAGATGAGCAGGGCTTTCTTGCTGCTGCTCTTGGCCGGGTTGTTGTTGAGCGCCGGGCTGCCCCCATTCTTGCTCTCCGGCGGGATCGCCTTATCGTACTTGTAGCTCTGCATTATCGGGGGCGAGCGCCCGGGGCGAGCCGTGCCGAGCCGAGCCGGGCCGTGCCGGGCCGCAGGGAGCCGCTCCGAGCCGGGCCGTGCCGCGCCGAAGCCGCGCCGCGCCGCCGGGGCTCGCACGCCGTGCGCCGGGGAGGTGCTGCCCGCGCCGCCGGAGCCGCTCCCGGCCTCTCCGGTGGGGCACGGGAGGCGAGAGGCAGGCGGGTCTTCCAAAGGGGAAAAAAAAAAATCAGAGCAGCAAAACAGCAAAACAAAACCAAACCAAGCCCAAAACCACCAGCAAAGGGGCGAAAGGGGGAGCGAGGGGAGAAGTTTGCGGGTGTCCCAAGGCGGTGGAAAAAGTCCTGGAGGAAAAGCCGGGGGGAAGGATTAAAAAAAAAAAAAGTGGGTATATATGGTATGTATATGTATGTATCAAGGTCTCAGTCCTCGGGGAAGAAGGTGCGGGGCGAGGAGCCCTACGATGCTTCCCCGTGGGCAGTTGGGCTCCACACATGTCTCCGCTGCGCTGCGCTGGGGGCTCCCGCCGCGCCCGCCCCGTCCGCTCTGGGATCCACCGGCTCGGTCTTGCACTTGTATTTCGCGAGGGGGGGTCGCGAAGAGGCCCTTTCCACCCCTCAGTAAAAAAAAAAAAAAAAAAAAAAAAAAAAAAAGAGAAAGGGGGGTGGGAAAAAAAAAGAAGAAGGGGGGGGAAATCAGTCACTTCGCTTCGGATGGGATATCCAAGTAAGCACAGCCCCTTTCCTGCATCTGACATTTTACATAGATAATTAACTCCACATTTTTTTCCTGAGGGAAGTTAAAAAAAAAAAAATAAAAAAGGAGTTAGGAACTAAAGTTTCTCGTAGACCAGAAGGAGGGAGGGAGCCTCTAGCGTTCATACAGGATTGCAGGGCGGGAAGGAAAACAACCAGCCGATCCAAGACTGGAGGACTCCTGAAAGGTGGGAAAAGTGTGAAGGGCAGAAAACTAGTAACAAATAACTTTAAACATTTTTCTCCTGTCTTTTCTTCCTGCCCTCTAGCTCTGTTCCATGTGCTGAGACAGGGCCTTTTGGAGGGAGCATGGTGTGTGTGGTTCCCACAGACTCTGGCAGACCCCACCGGGGCAACCCTGGGCTCAGGGCTGAAGGACAGTTTGGCTGTGCCACCCCACCAGGTACCTCCACTGAACTGTAGCAGCACCACCTTCACCAAATGAGTGTAATGAGAGAGCTGGGAGTTGGGTGAGGGACTATTATGTTGGTTAATCGTTCCTTTGGTCTAATTAAAAATCACCAAGGAAGTAAACGAAAGATTTCCCAGGAACCCCAGCTGGCAGGATGGCGATGCTCACAGCTCTGAGCAGGGGGTGCAGGCAGTGGGAAGAGTGGTGCTATGCAAGGGAACTGCTCAGGACAATATCTAACCACTTTTCTTCTTATTTTTTGGTGTTGTATTTGACCTTTCATTTGTGTGCAGGCAAACAACTGGCTGGCGAAATCCTGTGCCGAGGCACATAGCCTGCTGCATCCCTGGTGTTTCCCTGCTTGCAGAGGCAGGGAGGGCAGGGAGGGAGGTATGACAATGGTCCCCTGCTGCTTTTCATGGAGCTGCAGACTATAACTGGAGTGCTGGAGATTGTGCCTTGGCAAGGGCAGGTTTTCCAGGAATCTGTTTAGACACATACCTGGGCATACTGGGGCCAGCCTGGGAGGAAGAAAGCAAAGTGGTTGTTTTCATATTTTACATTTATATGTGCGGTGTAAAAAGAAAGGGAAAACAGACCTTGGACGTTCCTCCAATTCTTTCATTGTGCCTCAGCAACATGCACTCAGGTGCCACCTCACTTTTGAGGAGATAGCTTTCTTTTGCCCACTATCACCCCATGGCATTGAGCACAAAACCATCAGTTTTGGCCCAAAATGGTCCCCCATGGTGACAGTCACCCACTCAGGGGACCAAGCTGCCTGTGGAGGACACATCTCAAGGTCTTTCTCTCTTTCCCCTAACCACGGCAGAGGTGCGGGTGCCTAATTTAGGCTCCTCAGATGCCTGAAGCGAGTGGAAAGAATCTTCACATGGGAATTCTCCCCCAGCTGAGAGGCCAACCCCGCGCCAGCTGTGGGCACACTGCACATCCCAGCTTGCCTTCACTGTGGGGCCAAACATCCACCTTTCCCCACACCCTCTGGAGCCTGGCCATGCCAAGAGGAGCCCACAGATTTCAGCAGCTGGCTCCAGCCTCCCCATATCCTCAGATCTGCTGGTTCCCTGGGTTAAATTCCATTTAATGTTTAAAGGAAGAAAAAAATAAACAAAAATTGAGACTTATCATTGTAGCAGCAAATAAAAAAAGAGGCTTTCTTGTACTTAAAGGGAAATTGAAATTATAGTTTTATATTCGCATTTACAAGACCCCTCAGGCTACTAATGTTTGCATTTTCATAACAAAAAGATTGTACTGTTAATTGATGCAAGCCAGGGCATACAAATAAGTCTGAATCTTAGACAATTTCTTAAGGGAGCAGCAGCCACTACAATTGTCCAGTTCACACTTGACAATGGGTAAGTCAGTAGCACCAAAAAGCAGCTTCTGTGCCTTTGTCAATAATACGCAAGAAATTAATTGGTAATAATTATGTATTCACAAATGGAGTTATTGAATGCTCTATGCAACAGCTATCCTTCTAGGCCTCAGCTTTTCCTTTCAGTCAGACTTGAAATTCCCACTATGTACTGAGAGTTTTCTATATGTAAATTACATGAACCAACCTAATTTATGTTACTAGTGAATTTTGCCCTGCATCTTTGGAGAAAGTTTGATCTCACAACATTTTCACCACCTTCCCAGCTCAGCTGGACCAAACCTCTGGTGAACAAGGAACACAGCACCAATGTAATCTCTAGGAATATTAAACATTGCCATAACACTTGTTCTTGCCCAGACTGAAACATTGACTGGGATATTTCAGAACCCAACAATATTAAAAGAGGAATTGAGTTTTACTCATTCAATTTTGTCATTTTAAGAGAATCAGCTCCACTCCTGAAATGGGAAAAGGGGTGGTAACTTGTTGTTGCCCCTTGTACCTTTGTATCAGTGGGTCATAACTATGTGGAAACGTGCTTATTACATGTCAATAACTTAAAAATTGACAGAAGCTCTTCCTGATATATCATGACCAATCATCATGATCCAGGCCAAAGGATATCTATCAAAAGAAACCAAAAATAAAAACAACAGTAAAAATGTTACTTTTTTTCTTACTTATCCATAGAAGACTGTATTAAAGTGGGACAAGAAGGTCTCGTTTGGGGAAAGAGGAGCCTGTTGAGAGCTTGTGTTTCCACTCAGTACACACGGTGGGTTTGGGGAGAGAGAAAGGAAGGGAGGAGGCTTCAGTTTCTGCTCTGTGGCTCATGGAATTAGTTTATCCCACACATTATTTAATGTAAAATAACTATTTATTGGAGTGGGGAGTGAATCTGTAGCCCGCCCTTATGCTCCAACTTACCCCATCCCACTCCCCTTGGCCCAACACAACTTTAATTAGTCCCTACAAAGTGTTTCATTAGTCCAGCATTGGTGCTGGGGTGCAGAGACAGCCTGGCCAGCAGCACTGCCCTTGGCCAGCACCAACTCCATGCTCCTGGGGCTGCTCCTTGGCCAGGCAGGATGCGGCCCCAGCACTCTGGGCTGCTCTGCTTACAAGTGTAGAGGAGCACAGAACCATAGAATGCTTTGGATTGGAGGGGACCTTAAAGTTTACCTCATTCCAGCCCCCTGCCATGGGCAGGGGCACCTTCCACTAGACCAGGTTGCTCCAAGCCCCATCCAACCAGGCCTTGAACACTTCCAGGGATGGGGCAGCCACAGTTTCTCGGGGCAACCTGTGCCAGGGCCTCACCACCCTCACAGCGAAGAGCATCTTTCTAATACCTAATCTGAGTCTTAACTCTGTCAGTTTAAGCCATTCCCCACTGCCTTGTCACTCCATGCCCTTGTCAAAAGTCCCAGTTCACCTCTCTTTGAGCCCCTTTAGGTACTGGAAGGGGCTCTAAGGTTTCCCTGGAGCTTTTTCTTTTCCAGGTTGAATATCTTCTGCTCTTCCTGATGTGCTACAAACACAAATGATGTTGCAGAGCAGTTTGATGTCCAAAGTGTGCATGGCTGGATGCTCATTTTGATGCACTGTCCAGTACCAAGCCATGACTTCCCCCTCAGACCTACAGCAAGGTTTTACTTGGGAATCCATTTTGCTTTTCTGTCACAGGGAGAATTTGGCAGCAACTCTTCTGGAGAGGGGACATGCAGCGTGGGAGGACCAGGCCCTGCCTATTGTATTTCTTGTAGCTGTTAATGACCATGTCTGTAGCAATCCTAAAATAAGAAAGCGAGCTGTGTTCAGTTTGCTGATTGTTATCCGTTATCTGAGATTGTTCCCCACCAAAGGGGGAAATTGGAGCAGAGTTACGTGCTGCACATCAGGTGGCCTAAACTGGAGTCACGAGGCCGAAATACCAAATACCAAAAACTACTTCCGAAAAGTCCAAAGCTGAACCATCACTACCCTGTTCAAGACTATTCTTAGTATCAGCAGCTGCTGCTGCTGAAGAAAACACCCTGAGAGGGGCTATGAGCAGTGGGAGGGAGCTGGGGGCATTGCCAAGCCCCCCTCAAAGCAGGAGGAGGTTAAGGGCAGGAGAGCTGCCGTGTCCCCTGCCCATGTTCACATGCTGGACACCTTCACTGGTGCCAAGTTGTCCTGGTGCAATCAGTGCTGCCCATTAAATGTTTACAAAGGCTGGACTTAGACCTGTTGTTGCAGACCGAGGCAAATAAAAGTGAAATCCAAAGGGGGCCCAGTTCTGCCCTCCCCAGTGCTGCTGTAAAGGATCAAGCCTCATAAACCTTCAAGTCATTAAAAAAAATTAGCTGATAAATGTTATCCTGATGCAGCATTTGGTGCTGCTTGGGAAATTGGGGATCCAGATTGATGCAGGCCAGGAGGGTCATCCCTCAAGCACGTGCCTCAGTGACCCATGGGGTAGGATATTCTGTGGTCACGGACCTGTTCCTGGCATCCTGAATTACTCAGGGTCAGCCACATTCGATTTGCCAACAACCTTCAAGTTCTGTTTTGAAACTAGCATCTGAACTCCTGCCAAGTTTCACAATCCTGGTGTTTCTCCTTAATTTCATTTAGTTCCCCTAAGTCTTGTAGGCTCCTGACATGATTAGAGGATTCCACTTCACGTTATTACAAAAAGAAAAAAAAAAAACAAAAACATGAAAACCAGAGAAACTACAAATGACACGATTATAACAAAAAGTTTGAAAACATTACTTCAAAATCTCATCCAAAAGATCAAAACAGAGAAGCTGCAGAAAAGGATGTTGTTTTTTTTATTCTGAAGATTTTCTGAAGCCCAAATCCCATGATTCAAAGGAGCCTGATTTATTATCTGGGCATACTGAGGACCGGTAACACCTTGTGCATAGCCCTAGTTGTGCCACCTCCGTTCTCAAAAAAGAGAATAACAGCACCATCTACTGCCCTTCCTCAGCATTTGCTTGGGAACTCCATCAAAGCACCCCAGCAGGTCAGGGTATGGATGGTTTCTCAATGCCTGGTGATATAGCCCAGTATTGATGGACAAACTGGAGCAAACTCAGACTGCAAAACCCAAAAATCAGCACCTAAATTACAAACGATGTGTGTTAATTATTAAAAATTCCAAGTCTGAATAATACACCTTCCCCCCAACTGGTGGCATTAAAAAAAGGGTTTCAATAGACCAGTATTTTCATATAGTTCCCTCAAATCCTTTCATGTGTTTATTAGTGTAGCCTTAAAGGGCTGTCTGTAGAATTTCCAATTCTACCGGGCAGGCATTTTCACCGTCAACAACAGTTAATGAAAGAGGTGGTACATCACCCTCATTTCCAACCTGGTAAAATCCGCGTCTGTGCTCCGCGCTGGCGAACTCCCAGGAGTTTGTTTGAAAGTCAAGAATGTGCCATGGTTTAATTACGCTTCTAGGTCAGGATCTAAATGAAAGCCCCGTTATAAACAGCAGTCTCAGAGGAAAGGTCCGCACTCGGGTTTTTAGCCCCGAATTGATTACCAGTTAACTCGGGGTAGTTAACACGTTTGTAATGTCTGGTCCAGACACTTCCCAGCTGTTTGTTGCAGGATACAAACATTTGTGGTTTATAATGTAAACAGGTACACCGACATTTTTTCAGCTTGGACTGATTTCTGGTCACAAACTATCTCAATAACCTGGCTGAAAATGTTCAGCATCCAAATGAAATGTGAAAGAAAAATTAATATATTTTTCCACATCTAGACTAAGCCATTTTATGGGCCACCCCATAGCTTTTGGCATCACCTTCAAAGTATGAAGCCCCTGATGATGAACACGGGCACTAATGGGGCAGGTGCATGGTGGCCACTGGCACCATGGGGCAGCAGGAAAGATGATGCTGAACATGGGCTTGTTCCTTCCCAACATAAATGAAGACTCTGTTCTGATGGGATGGTACTGGAGGGGCCTGGGTGTGTAAGTGGGGAAGCAGGGAGAGGCTTTTGAAAGACATTTCGAGCAAAATATATACATGGAGCAAGAGTGGGGCTCATCGAGAGATGAAGCAGCGCAAGAAAAAAGTGAAGCCTGTGGCCCCACGTGTGGGGGATCTTCTGTCCATCCTGTCCTGCACAACTGTACAACATGACAATGGAAATGCACCAGGGAAGAGCTCCAGCATAACTCTTGCTGCCTCACATGAGCTGTGAGGGCCATTGTATTTGTATACAATGCTCAGGTTCCTGGGTTATCTGCTCCCAAGTCTCTATCTTGATAATTCATTGTCTGTGAGCCTCAAGTATTTAAATGTGTTTGCAAAGGTCAGGCTGGACCCTCCCCAAATATTTGCTCCATCACAAAAATTGGGTTCACTGTAACCTTGGTCATCCATCCATGCTGTGATCTCCCCATGCCACGAAGTGCCAGGGGCTTATAAAGGAGCTGCACAGACCAGCTCTGCCATAGAGGAGCTTTCCTCCATCTCCACTGAAATAGTGAAGGAACTGCTCACAGTAAAACAGGGAGAAAAGAGGTTTTTCAGGGGTAACACTGCAATGCTGTGACTGAGCAAAGTTGTGCCACATGTTGACAAAATTTAGATGATTACACTGCAGCAACCCCTTGAGCAGGAGGGGATGGCAGGACCTCAGTGTCCCCATGGGCTCTGAGTTCTGCACCGAGCTTTTAAGGGCCACAGTACACACAAAAATCTCAGCAGCAGCCTTTCAAGCCTGCTCTTTGCACCCATTTATCTTATCTAGCACTCCACTGAAGTATGGATTTACATAATACACACCCCATATATTAATGTTCCTATTCATCAAGGGGATCTCGACACTGTTTTCTTTTAAAGTCCTGTTGAAAGTGGTCAAGCTTCTTATAACAAAAGAGGGGTTTATAGCTCTGAAGAGGATTTTCTCCCCCATTTGTATTCTGAATCCTTTCACAGAGGCTGTTTGCTTCTGTGATAAGAGCCAGGCCCAAAAACTTAGGAGTGGTAGGATCCACGATTTGGATTCGTAGCACATTACAAAACTACAGCACTCAAATTACTGACTCAGCATGAAGCATTTGTTTCACACCCTCTCTCTAGCTAAATTTTTTCCCCAAAATTATCTTGCAACACAGAGTTTTAATAGCCAAAGGGGGGCAAGTCAGGCCCATTCCCATTTGTCACACACATTTCCAGTTAAAAGCCCTTTTTTTTTTTTTTTAACTGCACAACCCTCCCTTCCCACTTCACTTTTCTGTGCCAGTTTAATTATTCTTGGGACACTGGATTTCCAAAGGCTGAAGAAATGTCTGTAAAGAAAGAAACCCACCAAATTAAATGATGTTCAAGTTATGATATTGACCTTAATACAGCTCAAATTACTTACCAGGCCTTGCAGATCACAGCAGCAAACCACTAGAAAGTTCCTCTGTAAAGCCATGCAGATTCCCTGATATATATATATATCTTTTCTTTTGTTTTGAAAGGGATTAAGAAATAATTGCTTTTATATGAATGTTTAGGCATCAATTATTTTTCTACCCAAAGGTAGACTAAGAAAAATGAGAAGTACATTACCCACTTTATACCAAATAGTGATAATGGTCAGATCTTGGAACAAATTTTTGGGTATTGGGTTAGTGGCTGATCTTCCTAGCTTCATATCTTGCCTTTGTAGAAGACATGATGTAGTTGAACACAAACTATCGCGCTCAGTACAGGAGAGGATGAAGATAAGTGGCTTCAGCTACCCAGAGACTCGGACTATGGCATTAATGGTCTCTTCTGATTTTCAAAATCTGCAAATTTGCTCTGAATCAGGGATTGTGAAACAGCAAGGAGTAAATCCCTTTAAAATTGCCAGTAAATGTCAGGAAATACACTTTAAACACATAAAGACACAGGTTCACTGACAGTTGTTGCACAATAGCTCACAAATAGCTCATGTGCTTCATCATGGACACCTTATCTCTTTTATCCAGTATTGCCAACATCAAACACTGAATGTCAAAATCCTCCTGTTTCCAAACCACAAGACTATTTTGAAACAGTGGAATCCAAAAATTAAAGAAAAAGACCCCACCCCAAAGTGATGCATTCTTTTACTTGTCCTCAGCTACCCACCTTTCCCTGGCCATGCACCCACTTTTACAGCCCTGTTTGCAATCTTTAGCAAAGCCTTGTACCACCAGCTGCTGGGAAAGTGGAGTAAAACACCAATTGTGAGGTGACTTTTGGGCTAACAAACCCAATGCCAAAAGCACAAATCACACAAGTCTGACAAGGCAGCATTTCAATTTGGTTTTGTTTTCATCTTATTTTCAGAGACTGCCAGCCTGGGTGGCTCTGTGTGCTTGTGTCCCTATGGGCACAAGCACCTGACAGGCAGCCAAAAAAATACTAGTAGGGCATGACATGCATTAAGGAACCCAGTCCTGATGTTAGTCTTTCCTACTGGACTTTGATGCAAAGCTATTAATGGTTCTCAAAGAGAAAACATGATCATTTCACAGAATCCCAGAATGGTTTTGGTTGGAAAACACCTTAAAGATCATCTCAGTTCAAAACCCCTGCCATGGGCAGGGACACCTTCCACTATCCCAGGTTGCTCCAAGTCCCATCCAACCTAGCCTTGACAATCTGTGCCAGTGCCTCACCACCCTCACAGGGAAGAATTTCTTCCTAATATCCCAACTAACCCTGCCCTCTGTCAGTTTGAAGCCATTGTCCCTTGTCTTTTCACTCCATGCTCTTGTCCAAAATCCCTCTCCAGCTCTCTTGGAACCCCTTTAGGCACTGGAAGGAACTCTAAGGTCTCTCTGGAGCCTTATTTTCTCCAGGTTGAACACCCTCAGTTCTCTCAGCCTGTCTCCACAGCAGAGGTGCTCCAGCCCTCTGATCATTTCTGTGGCCTCTGGACTCAATTCAGTAGCTCCATGTCCTTCTTATAATGAGGACCCCAGACCTGTACACAGTATTCCAGGTGGGTTTTCCTATGTCTTGACACATTCTTGTTCATCTTTTCCATACTCAGACAGCACCTTGCTGTCACAAGCTGAGAACCTGTTCTCTATATCACACACCCCACCCGAAGCCAAGAGATAGAACACACCAAACAGAAAAAGTGAAGTGCAAATAAATGCAGTACTTAAAATCACATGAAAAATAATTGCATAAAGGGGAATCTTGCTTCCTAAAATAGCTTGGCACCAGGCTGTAACATGAGACCAGTTTGCTGATGCCAGATGAGGAGACTGAGCACAACATGACCGCCTGCCCTTACAAGAACTCAGCCTGGACAACATAGAGGTCTCTCTGCTGCGGCTTAAAACCTTTGATTTTAAAAGAAAGCAATAAACAGTACCTTTCTTCAAAAGTTTCACGATCCATAGAAATTAAACTTGGCCAGTTCAAAAGGCTATTATTATTAATGTGCCTTCTTGTGCAGATATGATCTCAAGAAAAACACACATGTAGGACTAATAATAACAAATAATAAAGTTATTCATACAGCTGCTGCTTACATGATGGCAATTTCTCCATAATTGCAGGTAGAAGAAATGGGCACACAAACAGCACTCTGTAGTACCTCTGCCTACTGAGGGCTTGGGTTGAAGCTATTTCTTGTAGGTACATATACTTTTGGGAAGAAAAGTATTTCAAACTCCAGCTGAACCCCGATAAGGTTCTCCTGCATCCCTGCCTGGAGCTGTATTCACACCAGAAAAACACAAGAAAAAGAAAAATAAAAGCATGAGCACAAAGGTGTTTCAGAGGGAAAGTGGTTTCTGGGTGGTGATGAGCCCCAACCCCTTTTGGTGCCTGACCTCCAAGTGAAACAAGAGTCGAACCCCAACAGCTCCTTTCCTGCCTGTCACGTGAATCACAAGATAAATGTACGCCGGGAGTGAATACCTGTGATTGAGCAAGTGGGGAAACCAAGCGCCTGCCCCCGTCATTTCTCCCTTAAAATACTGCGGGGGTGGCGAGGTGGGGACGGCAGATGCTCCGGCTCCAATGAGGTCAGGGCAGCATCTTCCATGGGCTGTCTGGGCACTGCCGGCACGGGCAAGGCAGTGGGGATCTGTGGGTAGCCCCTGCGGGGCCAGGTGGGATACTCAGCCCTGAGAAGCCTTTGTTCGTCTAGAGAGAGAGTGAAGAGGCTCAGGAGAGACGGCCTTAAAGTCCCCTCCAGGACCTGGACCGCGGCACCCTCCTAACTAGGGACAGGGCAGAGGAAATGATGCTGGCAATTGCACGGTGCTCGTTAAATTGTTAAACTCAAGGTCACCTGCAGCACGCAAACAAGTCGGGGAGGGAACGCCGTGCCCCTCCCATGGCTCCTGCACCTCCAGGCAGCCACCCACAGACACTTACTCATTACCTGTCTGCTCCTCGCACCTTCGTGTTCAGCTCTGTGCTGTGCATAGCAGTGCCTCCGAGCCCCTGCTTGGGTGCTGGCCCCCAGCCCCACGTCCCTGAACTATGCGGCCAAGCACAGCTGCCTCTCCTGAGAAGCTGGTTCATGACCACAGTTTATCTGAGAGATGATAAAAGCAAGTAATTTGATACCCAAGCTGGAGGGGTGGGGGGCTAATCCTGCCCTCCTCCCAGGAGGGCACAGACATGATGCAGGGAGAGGTGCTGGACACTCCCCCTCCTCATCTCACATCATCAGAAAGACACCTTCAAGGTAAAGAGGAGAAAAAAATCTGCCAGGCAAGACCCGTCTCTTGTGGTGCTTCTGCTTTCTGCCCAATCCCATTAATGTCCATTAAAGGACAATTTGGCTTGTTTAGAAAACAAGGTGGATGAAGCAAAGGTAATTCCTTCATTAGGAAATGTTTTCCATCTCAGAGCAGCTGCATTTCCAGTCACCTGCAGCTGTCCCCAGGCTGTACACCTTAGGTGACACTAAGGGACAGCACATGAACAGACACCAACATACGTAGTGTGCTGCGCATCCAAGAGGCCATGAGGCTGGCAGCATTCAAAGGAAAGAAAGGATAGGGGTGAATGCACCCCTGCAGGCTTTAATGCACCTTGATGTGTGAATGACGGCTTTGCTTTTCACCCTGTCAAATTATTTTCCTGTTTTGATGGCCCAGGACTCATCTGCGATGGTGGAACAGACCTCAGAGCAAGCTGTACCCAAACGAGGTACAGGAAATGGAAAGCAGGAGATGGAAAAATTCCACTGCCTTGGCCCTTTGATTTTTTCCCCATCCAGATGGAATCTTTATTTTTTGATTCAGCTACAGTTATAATTTCACAGCCCAGGACTGCATTCAGGAGCCCAAATTCCCCCCTTGGATGCCATCTAGTGCTGAGTGCTGAGAGCAGAGGAAGCCTCGTAGGTGCCTGGAGCTGCTGGTAGGAAGGTCACTTCCACTCCTCTTCCAGGGACTACAGTCATTCTTCTGGCTTTAAGCTGCTGGCTCACACCAGATTTTATTTCCCAAGATTCCACTGAAAATCACCTGTGATTTTCTTTGATGAAGCTTCTTCTGACCATTTCTTTCTCTACTCTTTTTTTTTTTTTTCTGTCCCTGTAATGTAGAATAATTTCATGGATAAGCAACCACATTGGCAGCACAGACAGATTCAGGAGTTAGGACAACTTCAGAAGGTAACATTTGTTGGAGCCATCTAAAATCTCTTTGAGTGTTTTTTTCTCCTGGAAATGAACCACCCAACTGAAGGGTTGGGGTTTGTCCCAGTGCCAGGGTGTGGGGCTGAGGATCTTCAGTCAAACCCCAAGATCCATGCATCCTAAGGAAGAGGGCAGTGTACTTTACCCAAATTCCAACATTACCATTTTGTCCATTTTGCAGTGCTGCTGGTCAGCACGTTTAGACCGGATGTTAGGAAAAACTTCTGCACTGAAAGGGTTCTCAAACACTGGAACAGGCTGTCCAGGACAGTGGTGTAGTAAACCATATCTGTAAGGATTTAAAAACTGTGTAGGTGTGGCACTTGGGGACAGGGTTTAGTGGCGGTCTTGGCAGCACTGGGGTAATGGCTGGACTCAATGATCTCAAAGGTCTTTTCCAACCTAAACGATTCCATGATTCTATGATTTTCCCACATGATTTCTACAGAATGACCACCCCCCTGATGAGCAGAGCACATGCTAGTCCATAAAGTCCTTCCACCACCCAGCCTCAGTCTCCAAGAGCATCACAAGGTTCGCTGAGGCTAAAAACCTTCCTCCTCCTCCACAGCCCCTTCCCAGAGCCCAGGGACACATCTCCCACATGTTCTGGGTGCATCGCAGCCCCACGGCTCCCAAGGACTAGCTCAGGTCTGTCTCGCCAAGCCGAGGTCTCACCTCTGCACTGCAATGCAGACATATCCTCAAGGCATGTCTATTCACCCTGCTCAGGCTGCTCTGCTCCTGCCCGGAGCTGGCAGGGTGCAAGTCAGGTCTGGTTTGGAAGCTGCTGAGTGGCATTAGGGTGCAGAGCCAGCCGAATTTGCCTGGGCACTGTGCCATGCTGGAGCAGCTCCACAGCACAAACCCAGCTTGGGGCAAGAGTGGCAGAGGCTGTGCAGACCTGCTCCTCCCCTGCCTCCTGCTCTGGCTCTTGGCTCACAGCTCCCCTTCACCATTGCTTCCCAAGAGCCATGGCACACTCCCACCCACAACTCATCCTGCTTTTCTTTGCCTCTGCTGGCATCTTCCCCCTTCCAAAACTGGCATGTCCTTGCTCTTGCTGCATCATCAGGAGCATTGCATCCCAGTACCCTTGGGGTCCTGCTGGAGTTGTGCTCCCATTTTAGAGGCACTGGGACTGAGCCTGTTTTGGTGGAAGCTAAAATGATTAACTTGCAGGCTTGCTTGCTGTTTTATTAATTCTTTCTTTTTTTAATCTGCAGTTTCAAATGGTGCAATTTTGAGATCAAAGCCCTTCCCCTGCTCTAATGGCTCCGTGTAAGCCCAGCCTTCACACTTACAGGAGGCTCTGCCTGCAGGGGAGATGCAAGAGTCAATCTCAGCCAACGTGAACTAATTCACAGAGAAGAGAAACTGGACTATATTTTGCTCTCACTCATACCAATCCAAAATTAATTGGCTTTAATGTGGGAAGAACATACATAGTCTACTGATCTTAGTCAGATCAGGCCCATCCTTGAAGTGTATTTAAGAACACCCATTGGGTAGTGCTGCCTGTGAAATAAGTGCAATTACCCCTGGCCTGCAAGGAGGAGTAGCTGGACAGCATGCTGCATGGAGAAACAGCTGGCAGGACACAAGGCAGGGGGCCTGCTGCATCTCCCACCAGGAGGAGGGGTGTTTGTGTTGGGCTTCCTGAGCAAAACTCAGCTCCAAGTTTTTCCAGAGATGCTGTTTACACTCTAACTGGTTTCTTCAACATACTACTGATAGTCCCATGTGTGTCCTTTCCTCCACTATTCTGCAGGACAGAAAGATAGTAAATGGGGCCCCAAATGGGGCCATGGTTGTCCAAAAACTATGGAATAATTGGGTTGGAAGGGACCTTAAAGACAATCTACTTCCAACTCTCCTGCAATGAACAGGGACACCTTCTACTAGACCAGGCTGTTCAGAGCCCCATCCAATCTTACCTTGAATGATTCCAGGGATGGGGCATCCATCACCTTTCTGGGAAACTGTGCCTGTGTTTTACTACTCATATCATAAAAAAATTTCTTCCTTATATGCAGTCTAAATTGACCCCCTTTTAGCTTAAAACCACTTGTCCTGTCGCAACAGGCCCTGCTAAAATGTTTTTCCCCTTCAATTTTATATGTCCCTAAGAGAGAACAGAGCTCCCACCCAGCTGGAGATGCTGGTGGATATTGCCTGATGTCATTCATGACATCGGGAACACCAGAGTTTGCATCTGGGAGATCTGCTGAAGCTTAACCTAAGGTGAACCTGCAGAGAAGGGTAGTGAGACTTCATATTGGTTTAGACCTGTCATTGTAAAGCTCGGCTTAAATTGATTAGGAGTTGTTTTATGATAAAATGAAGCAAAATCTGTCAGAAACAGGTGCAGGTCTGCACAGTAATTCAGGCAGGAAAATAACAGGGCAAGGACAGAGCCAAACTCACCAGTTATATCTGAATGTAAACATGGTGTCTACAGGGCATGGTTGAAATCCCCAATCTGAGGGCACAGGAGAAGAGCCTAAGGTTGTTCTAGCTGGATCTACTCTCCAGAATTAGCTCCCCCTTTCAACACAGTTCCCAAGGCAGCCTGCAGACCCTAAGTGATGCCCTCTCTCCCTTGGGTGCTGGCTGAAGCCATATGTCTGTGATGTGTGACAGCTCATGAATCACTCTGAATCAGGAGCAAACCAGCTACCCCCAGATTTGAAATGAGCCCAATCTTTTTCTCATAGACCTATTCCATCATTCCCCATTTAAAAAAAACCACTTCATTCCCTTTGTTCTCTCACATGAATCAGCAAGAAGAAGCACCACGCTTCTTCACGGGTTCTCTTTCCTATTAGAAATTGTTAGTATATTTATTGTGCACAGTGCTTTTGATGTGTGTGTTGCTGATAAAACACAGGCTCTGGTTTACCAAATCAATAAAACCATCCTGTTCACAGCCCTTCTGTGCAAAGTGCTTCTGGATGTTGAATGTTTCCTTATCTAATCTTTCATACTTCAGCATTTCTTCATGTAAAGCATTGATAATTAAAAATGCAGAAGGGGATGATCATGAGGAGAGATTAAAGAACTTGAACAAAATATTTGAAATAATAACATCATTACATTACAGGGAACAATGTCTTCTATTAACTGACTGCTGTGCAACAGTGCCAAGGGATCCCAAGCTATGGCTCAAAATTCCTCTGCATTAGGTGACAAAAACTGCTGTAAAAAGCACACAGACTCCCTACAGGATGCAAAAGGCAGCCCAGCAGATGTTTACATCTCAAATTTCTCTGACACAGATCTTTAATTTTGTTTTTGTTCTCACTGAATTCCAAAGGTTGATAAAACGCTTCCTGAACCAAGATTTTAGGAGCTCTATTCTTTGAGCTACTCTGCATTTTATAAAGAGAGATTTGCATCAGATGATACATCAGTTAAAAATAACTGGGAAATACCAAGTAATCATAAGTACAAGTCCCACAGGTTTGCATATCTTGAATACTGAAATGACTTTAATTTATGCACTAAGTGATGAGTCCCCCTTTTGCCCTTGGAAATAGCATATGCAATGCCTTCTGTTTTGATAGGGTTTTGTTTTGGAAAGCTTTCTTAATAGACACTGCTCAGTGATTATGTTAAAGAAGGCAGACCAAAATCCTCTGCTTTGCAGCTGGAGTAGAATGGGTTATGAGGTTAGTTCTCGTGGGTTTTTTTCTTAGCAGTTTGTGCTGGTTTTAGCTGAGGTAGAGTTAATTTTCTTCATAGTAGCTAGTATGGGGCTGTGTTATGAATTTGTGCTGAAAACAGTGTTGATAATATAGAGCCTCATCCTTCATAAAAACAGGAAAGCATTTGACTCCAAATGAAGGATAAGCAGCAAGGACTCTGGATGTTCAGCTATGAGTTCCACAAAAACCACAGGCTTTTTTCACTAGGGCTCAAGAAGCACTAGGGCTGCCTTAAGAGTAAAACTTGCCTCTACTCCACATGGAGACCTAAGAGCATCCTGCAGCATGACCCTGTGTAAAAGGTTGGTTACTGTGGACTGAAGAGAGAGATGGAATTCAAAGCCTATCTGGATATCACAGTTCTTTTGCCAGTCAAAGGAAATGGGTAACTTCATATGCAGTTCACTATAAAGATCTGGCCATCCAGAGTAATTTCATTGCACAGCTAAGCATGAGATGGATCTGATTTCCACTTCTTCCTTTTAGCCACAGTACAGCATATTCAGCTCACTTAAACCACAGGAGGGGAATCCTTGTACAACAGCACCAATGTGCCTTAAATTCCAAAAATAGGCATTAGCCAATAATCCCATCCACCATTTTCCATCTGTATAGCTCCAATCACTTTAGAAAGGAGAAAAAGTAGCTTTCATCATTTATCTATCATTTATCATTTGGAATACAATTCCTCAATACAATTAACTCTCTTGGTAAAAAAATGCTTCCTTAATGTCCAGTGTAAACCTCCCCTGGTGCAGCTTTCAACTACTCCCACATGTCCTATCACTGGATCCCAGGGAGAAGAGCTCAGCACCTCCTCCACGTTCCCTCCTTAGGAAGCTGTAGAGAGCAAAGAGGTCACCCCTCAGCCTCCTTGACTCCAAACTAGACAAGCCCAACATCCTTAGCCATTCCTCCCAGCACATGCCTTCCAGCCCTGTCACTAGCTTTGTTACCTTCCTCTGAATGCATTCAAGGGCCTTTAAAAGGAGAGAGCCAGGCTCAACAAAATAATAATGAAAGAAAAGAGCCAGACTATAAAGAAAACTGAGAAAAAAGACTCACAGCAAATACAGTCAAGTGAACATAGAGCATGAGTTGGAGGTTAGGGAATTGTGATGTAACAATGAGGAATTAATAAATAAAAAAGCCCTCAATATTAGGATGCATGAATTTGTTCAGTTAATCATCTTCTTCTTCTACTTGCCTCAACAAATTTAATACCTGAAAAAGAATTTGAAACACAGGCAGGGTAAGGAAAAGGCACATCAGAAGAGGTAAAAAGGATCAGAAGCAGCATTTTTTCCTCTATAACCTCTCATATTTTATAGCTCCACCTCATCAGAGTCCATGATCACACATGGTATAACCTTCAGGAGCCGAGTTTGCAGGTTGTCCTACATGACATGCTGTCAATCACTGTATCAATCATTGCTCTTGTTATTTTCCTCGTGCTTGTATTCCAAGTTAGACTTTCTCAGCAAAGCTGCTGTTCAATCTCAAAGAGGGTTAAATGATTTTCCAGCTGATCCTTGGCCACAGTTTCTTTCCACTCAGCTCAAAATAAGGACCAAATCCAAGCTTGGCTCTGCACCATCTGCTTGCAGTATTATTTGATAAGTTCCTTTTGTCTGGAAAAACCTTCAGATTTATCTTCCATTTCTCCCATACAGAGATAACAGCCAAATCATGAGCACCTTCACTGAACATGTGCAACTCAGATGGTTGGGAAATACAGCAGGGCTCCGCTTCCACATGTCAACTTACAAGACCCAAAGTCATCTGTGTTTTCTACTTGTTACAAACCCCAGCCTAGCCCAGATATGTCAGCAAGGGACTTAATGAGACCTCACTTTGCTAGTGATTAAGCTTTGTCACGGTAATTGCTGGGATGCACAGCAATATGTGCATAGGGCTCTCCAGGGAAGCTCATGAGATTCCACCTACATCTGCAGGTCTTCCAGATTTTTCCTCCCAGCCCAGCAAACTTGGCAAAACCATTTTGATTTCTACTTAAGTGGGCTGTGAAAAACTAACATTCTCATCTGAGAGCAGGTCTCCAAAGACCTCTGCAGAGGATGCGAACGCGGCTCCCACGGCCGCGCTATCCCCAAGGCTCACATCCAAGAGGGCATCCTTGAACTGGAACCAGAGCAGAAAGGTTTAAACCAGTATGGCTGACTGACAGAAATGATAAAACCAGATTATCAGATCTAATCTCCAAGCAGCAAAAGGAACTGATGGGAAGGCCAGCTGTGAAAATTGCTTTCATTTACACAAGGCAAAAGAACGGGCCAAGAATGCTACTGTAGAATGATATCCGGTATCACATGAGTTGGTTAGAAAACATTTGCAGGATTATTACAATATATAATTTCTCAAATTAACCAGTAAATTCCTGATACAACCTGAGAGAGTTGACGAAACGTTTGGACAATAGTCCCGGGCACATGATGTGACTCTTGGAGATGGTCCTGTGCAGGGCCAGGAGTTGGACTTGATGATCCTTGTGGGGCCCTTTCAACTCGGCATATTCTGTGTTTCTGTGATCCTGTGATACACTGAAGTCCATGGGAAAAGCCGACTGCTTTCAGCATGCATTGGATAAAAATGGAAAATTATACAAATGCACAAACTTGTAATAGGACACAAGTAAAATGATATCCCTGCTTATAAAAGCAGGCATATCAAGCAGACTGGAAAATTAAATTGATGCACTAACACACAACACAGCCTAAGCAAAATATGATATCCTTAACTGTCTGATACTGCTGCTGCACACATCTAGTGGGCATGATTGGTGTGTTATGAGGCTGTTACTTAGGTACACAAAATACAGCCAAAAGATTGTTATTTCTCATGAAAGAGGTTTTGAGTTGTTTGTTTTTAACACAGATAGTCAAATATAGGTTTATTTTCACAATATGCTGCTGAGTTATTAAAGAAAGCATTGCACAGAGGTTAACTCAGAAGCCTGGGAATCAGGAAAAACACCCTTTATTATGTGTGATTTATGGTTTATCTTCTGATCGGTAAAATACGAGTAACATCCCTTTGGTGAGGCCCTAACTCCTTATGATTTTTACAGTAAGACACACAGGTTGGAGAGGAAAATGCCTTAGGAGTGCTGCAAGTCAGGATTTGCACGCATTTTAAAGTCTTTTGTATATGGTCAGGTTGCTGTGCTGTGAGGTGTTCCCCCACTTCAGCTGATGGATCATTACTGCCCACAGAAGATGTCTCTCCTTCATATGGAAGCACACTTTGCTCCATCAACACTGGGGTAAGCCTGGACACACAAAATTCCTGCAGAGCAGCGGAGGGACAAGAACTTCTTGGACAATGGCAACTTGTATTAAAGCCTTTAGCAATTATTTCTCATCAAAGCCTCTAGATAATTAAGTCCTCTCTCCAAATGAGCGCGACAGTTCACACACGTTTCCTGTTGCTACCGTGTTAAGCTCGGTGACCCACATACACGATGCTGCCACAGCCTTGGACAAGCCTCTCACTCATAGTCACACTAAAATGCCAGTCGTGTAATCACCACTGAGCATCTGTTTTGTGGCAGCCTTGGCATAACCATTACAGACATGGAACTTTTCATCCTCAAAGATGATTGATGTGCAATGGGGGGAATACTCTCTTTTTCCTAGTGGTCAGAAAAAGTCTATATTTCTGAGTGTAGATCATGATGCAAAGGCATTGATGGCCCTTTGCCTAGTTTTCCACCTCTAAGAGGCTCTGTTATTTATCTCTGATCTGATTGGGATTCAGGCTAATGCAACAGAAGTGAAAAATCTGTACTGCTCTTGCAAATAAACTTGCAAACAAATTGAGCCATCCTGTTGCCATGTCATCCTAATTCATAAGGTGAGATTTGCTCTCAGTTCCACCTCTCCTTGATGTGCCCAGGTCTAGGAATATAGGAGAGACTATTCAATGAATGTCTGCAACTTACATCCACTCCATCTTCATGCCACTGCAACCTACATACTAGATTCCACTGCCCGGACACATTTTCTTGATTCATGTTCAAAATCTGAGTGAGTTTTTATATTTGTCCAGAATTTTTTCCTTGCACCACTGGCTGCCACATGGCTGGAATATAAACGCACAAAATGTCTGGGAAGGTCCTGATGTGCCCGTGGCCACACAGGCACCATGTGAGCCCCTTCCTCCAGGAAAGCAATCCTGCTGTCACTGGCTGTGGATATCAAAAATGATTCTGGCTGCTATCTCAAAAGTATGCTTGGAGGTTGAGGGGAGAGGGAGAAAGCATGACTTATGCTGCCAGAAATGGATTTTTAAATATTTTTTTTTATTTTTGCACAGGTAATACAGGGCTGATACAGAAAATCACTAACAACAGCAAACTGCCCAAATTCATCCCCCCTGGAAAAAGCACCCCCTTTCCTCCAGGATCCCCTGGGCATGCAGCTGAATGAGCACATCTCCCTGCCCTTCGCCTGCCTTCCTGACAAATCCCAAGACATCTCCCCCTGCTCACACTCTGCTATGCAAACTGCAAATTCACTGTTCAGCCATCTTCTTAATGTTATCGTGGTTTCCCACATCTCTTACCAAAACTCATTTCCATGATGGAACCTAAAATGCTTTTCTTTAAACCTATAAGACATTCTTATGCATCAATTGCAGTCTCTATCTTTTTTTTCCCCAGGAGTTGATTTATTAAAAATACTTAATCTCAACTGGGCCAGTTCCTCAAGAACCCACCCCAATAGCTTCTGAAGAAAGGGCAAGGCTCTATAAAATATCAGAGATAGATTTTCACAGCCACAACAGCGAGGGAAGCATCAAATCTAGGGACATAATCACATCAAGTTCCTGATGATCCTTATAATGTGGGAGATTATTTAAAGTCATACATCTTCCAGATTTTTTTTTTCAATTTCATAATATTTGAAAGAAGCCACTCAAGCCTCTCCAACCAAGATTTCTGATGCAAGAACTCCCCACCACAGACCAAAAATAGCAGAATTATGAGTGCTAAAAGTGTCTAGCAAGGCTTTTTATTTTAATTCATATTTGAGAAAGGTTTCTAGCAGCTGGAGAAAGTAAGAGCTGTATTCATAAAACCCTTGGCTATTTGCCACACAAATGGTGCTTTTATTGAGCGGGGGGCATTGGGGGGGAATGGGGAATGTGCCTACTCCACATCAGGAATGTGTTTCTCCGATTCATAAATCCTCCTCCTCTCCCCCAGCTGACTAAAGGAAACCTTTCTCAGTTTGCCACTGTGATGAGAGAGGGCGAGAGCGATTCTCCCAGAGTGGCAGCCCCAGAAAGAGGCGTTTCAGTTAAAACAACATGGTTATTAAAAACACACACACAAACAGGACTATGTGTTACAGCCTGGCCGAGGGACGCTCAGACCCAGCACAGATAACAGCGGGGACAAATCTGTCAAGAGTACAGCCAACCCATCATACTAACAGCCTGCCATGAAGTGTAATGTCCTGCCATAAATACATACATTTTTCAGAACAGGTCTGAGAGTTTCCAATCTAAAATGCCCTCTCAGACACAGGCAGGGAGAAGGAATGAGGTACAAGGATGAGGAACTGGAACACAGACTGATTGAGGGCTAAATAAAAAAAATATCATATCTAGATTTGCTTAAAAAATGGTGATTGAAGTTGACATGTTGACACAACTGGAAGTGGGAACTAGAATTCCTGATTTCCCCCAAGTAAAGCTTTGTCCTGAACTGCAGGTACCACAAGGTACTAAAGATGGTCCTAAGATACAGCTGCTAAGACGCAGAGGAATACTGTCACCATGGGTTGTTCTAGGCTTAGTGACTTCACAGCTCAGCAGTGTTAAAAACGGAGCAGTTTGGGTTAATAAGAGAGGTCTAACTTTTGGCAGATTCCCAGGTGGGGAGCTTAAAAGCAAAAACATAATAAAAGCCACTTAAACATTAGGGCTTGGCAGCAGCCAAGTGGAAGGTTTGGATGGGGATTTTTAGGCTTCAGCTCAGCTACATTTCTCCTACTTTGGGCAGTTCAACCCTTAAATTCGTGTAACCCTTGACGGCTTGCCCATCATCCCACAGAGGATGAACCCAAATCCTGAGGTCCTTGGTGAGACATGAACCAGGCACTAGACGTGCAGGGACTGAGCTCGCAGCGTCCCTCCACCCCAGGCAGGAACATCTGCACTCCACAATCCCGTCCAAATAACAGATTCTGGCACTTCAATAAGCCACACTTCAAGTATTTCTTCATTTCATACCATCTGTGTGTGGTTTAATTTTAGCCCTATTCTTGTCCTGGCCATTGTGGACGTGGGGAACATGCTGTTCTACCCTGTTTGCTGCAATGCTCTGATACAGAGCGGCACTATAGACAGGGCAAGGAAACAGTGGACTGATTCTGCAAGGTCACGGATCTTTAAACAGCATTTCATATCAAGGTCAAAAGGCCAGATCTACTGTACAGGCAGTAGACCAAAGCCTAAACTCTTCCTCAGTCTGTCCCTCACCCTATTTGCTCACGGGTGTAAACAGAAGGGTGATGATAAACTTCAAACTCCTCCTCACCAGTGAGTGCTTTCCCAGTGAAGCTGGGATTATCCTACAGATTACACCCTAAAAGAAAACACACTCGGCAAGTTACTAAAAAAAAATGCTATAAGCAGCTCACGTGGTCACTGCTTTTGCCTTCATATTGATAGAAGTTATCTTCCAGGAGTTACTACTGAGCTCCAGGCTACAATGTTTCTCTAGGGACTGTACTGCCCACAACTTGTAAAGAAAAGGAGGGTAAGACTGCATGAAAATAAAAAAATATCCCCCACCTTTTAATATAGCTCACATTGTGCTTCATATTTGTGGATAAAGCCTAAAGGGTTGATTCCATGACTACACAAAAAGGACTAGTGCATAGAGAATCATAGAATTGTTAAGGCTGGAAAGATGTCTACGATCATAGAGTCCAACCATAACTATCTACTTTAAAAATGACTCCCAAACCCCCAAATAAACCATCACACTAACCACAGAGCATATAAAAAGATAACAGGAATTAATTACTATTAAATTCTAATGGGTTGAGGAATCTAGTTACTCATTTATGCCCTTAATAAAATCTTACCCCGAAGTCTCATTCTTACATAGTAATCCACTCAGAAACAATGTCCTTCTTTAGCTCCTGGTAGAGCGTGTATGCACTCAGTGCTTGCATAGGCAAGCAGTCTCTTTTCAGCAGACTCCTCATTAAATGGATGTTTATCATGTCCATGCTTAAAATGTTCTATTTTCAATGTAAGAAATATCACACTCCTTCGCCACTCTGATTCGGGGAGAGTTTTCAGCACACATTCCCACCAGAGCATCACATACAGTTCAGATTTTCACCCAATACCAACAAGAGACCATAACCAACTTCGGATCCACATCTAGTACATTTTTGGAATAATATTGCTTGTTGTTACATTATATTACAGTCACAGGACTGTATTTGAATAACTAATAATTTGAATAATCCCCAGAAAAGTTAATTTCCAACACTGTAGCACAAATGGTTCAACATCTGCTCTTAGACATTACATGGGTTTTGATAAATAACATCACTTACATAATATAAATGGGAATTGCTTAGTTATAAATCTAATGTGCATAAGCTGCCTCTGATGCATGCAGTTTCTCTAACATTCAAAAAAAACCCCATTTCACATGTCACAGTTTACCCACTGCTGCATTATCTCATTAACTATCTCCTTCAAAAACAGACTGGGAAAGCAAATCCTACCAAAAATCCACAGATTTAGGGCACTTACAAGGGTCAGATAGCATGCCCCCGAATTTGAGCTTTTGTATTAACAGATGCACAGCATCCCTGACATTTTTTTGGTCACATTGAACTGGAAAAATACAGCATCATAACCTCTTCCCAAATGGGCTGACAGGTTCAGGGTGCTGAGGTGAAGTCCTTTGACAAGTCGGACACAGCTTGAGATGTTCAGCTTCGAGTCCTTCTGCAAGTTCATGCAGGTTCATGAAGCCAGTGCTGCAACAAGCAGCACCCAGGTTTGCCTGGTGCCCTCCCAACCCTTCAGCATCCTGCTGTTTAGCCCTGCATTTCCAGAAAAGCCCCTTACATGCTGAGTGAAGAGAGTGCCTACGAGGAGCATTAGTAAAATGTGAGCATGTGGCATAAGCCCTGGCGGGAGCTACAAGGGACCTGTGTTTCTGCCCAGGACTCCGGCATCCCACAAAGGGGTGAAAAAGCATTCCATGTTTTTGCACTCAGACCTAATTTCTACTGTAAATCCAGCCCTGGCAGCACACCAGGGAGAGCTGAGTGCCCCAAGTGAAGGGCCAGACAATCCAGGGCAGTTTTCCCAGTGCCATCTCGTAGTCCCTGTCTGTGAGGAGGGTGGACGTGCAGCCAGCTCGGATGGGGGGGCTGACTCCCGGTTGGCACTGGGGTGTAACAAGGGGCACAAGCAGCAAAGCAAGAGAGAACAAGCCCTGGCAGGATATATTTAATAAGCCCAAACCCCCAAAAAAACGACTGCTAACTCACAGTGTCTGAAAAAACAAGAGACAACCGGCCACAAAGGAACCAAAGGCATGCAAGGATGCCTGCCTCTAAACCAGAGACGTATATCCTCCTGCTCAGACAAGGGATTTCTCAATGAGTAGGGAAAAAGAAAATAGAAAAAAAAAAGAAAGCTTGGAGATTGCAGACACCCAGCCTCCAGCTGGACTGAACAACACCCAAAATTTAATTTCTATTTTAAATAAGCTGCAACGCTACTATGCAAAGACAGATCATTCAGACATGAGCGTAAGCAGACAGAAGAGATTTCTACCGTGCTTTGCAGTCAAATACCATTTTGTGTGATCTGCACCAAAAATAAATATGCCACTTTGCCAGACACTGGAGTCTCCATCTCCTAGCAACACCCCCCCACCCAGCGTTTTCCACAAGACCCTTCAGCTCCTGCCTGCAAGCACAGCTCCCTTCCCCAGTGTCTGCAAATGAGATATCCGTTATATAAATACATGTACATATATGTATATGTTTAAAAGCCAGAGGGAAATTAAGTAAATATCCTCAAGCCTCAGCCCCAGCACTACTTTCCAGGAGCATCACAGGCTCTGCAGGGCAACTGGGGGTGGAGGGTGCTCACCCACCTGGTGACATGTCTGCTGCCAAGCAAAGGGCTTTCAGTAACTCTCCTGAAAACCTTAAGCCCCCAAAATATATCCTGTAAATTAAAAACCTGATTAATATTAATTTGATGTTTCTAGTGAACAGCTTCTATGTGTATAACAGGCAGTGGAAACACTCACGACAGATCAGTTTGCTCTGGGATTTAGTTACCAACTTTTAGGAAACAAGCAGGATGGCAAAACAGTGCATCTTCATAGAGCAGCTCCCGTTAAACATTTTAGTTTAACCATTAAACAAACACCATTCAAGTTCACACCTATTTGTGCGGTGCTTCATTCAGGCAGAGTCAGGGCTTGCCAGGACTGGAAGGGGAGATCAAACAAACCCCATGTGCTTTTGTGAGCAAAGACAGAGGAGAGCCCAGAGCTTCCAAGGTAAAGACTTGCATGGGCTGACAACTTTGCAGCTGCCTGAAGATGATAGAGCTTTCTCAGGCTTCCCAGGAGATAGTATTATTACTATATTATCTAAAGTTTACTGTTCGTAAATACTGTTTCTCTTATGCCTTCACGTAATTCATGTCTGTTGCTCTGGTTGAACAGATATGGTTTTATTATACTACACATGGTTTTGTATTACAGCAACCTTCCTGTTCTACCTCCAGCTTCTTATTTTAGTTATTTATGTTATTGGATTTGTTGAATTAAGTTGTCTTTTTTTATTTATGATAGCACAGTTGCATAGTCTTGTTATTATTTTATCAGGTATCTTTTGTTTACACACACTGTTCCAGCTTCCCAAATAGCTCTTTATTACCTTGGAGCATGGATTGCATTTGTGACTGCCTTCTGCTACTTCATGTAGCTGAATAAGAAACAAAGACCTTCAAATTAACACTATTAAAATGTGGCAGGACTACTTTTCAGATATGCTAGATCAATTTCAGTATTCAACCATGCTACTTATTTGGGATGAGCATGCTTTTTTTTTTTTTATGTGAACTATTCATGTGATTCAAAGTTTATGTCTTACTTAGGAGAAGAGTGCTTTCACTAGAAAATCTTTTGGACTTCTGGCTGAAAATGTCCATTGAGTGATTGCTTGAAAGAGAAATAGATCTGAGCTTCTGCATAAACAACAGACCCATTTCTCCTATCTGAGCTGAGGAGCAGCTCCTGCTTTGCCTGAGCTCTGCTCTGAAGACACAGAGGTCCCAGGACAGGATTCACTGGGGTTCAATCACTGAGGCAAGAGGCAGCTGAGGACACCAGACTGCACCTTATAGTGAACACACCTGCACCAGCTGCTCACTGTTGTGCATCATGGCAAGGGCTTTCTTTTTTGGGGGGTTGCAGTTGTCTTGTAAATGAGTAAAAACAGAAAGCTTCATCACAGAAAAGATCACTAAATAGGTGTTCCCTTCAGGACAGAATTTTCTTCCCGCCGAAGTATATTTCTAATGAGAAATTCTAGCAAGCAGTAGCCCACTTGGAGCAGCTATGTTATTATTTCATACACAACATTACCCTACCAGGCTGTCCTAGGGTTGAAATGCTAAGGAATGTATGACACTATCATTAGGATGAGCCGCTAGCTCATGAGCTGCCAAGATATGAGATGGTTTCAGCTGGCTGCACTGACTGCTCTTGTTATTGATGTTTCCCTCCCCGTGCATCTGTTTTGCTCCTTTGCATTAACACAGCTACTGATCCCCAAGAAGGCTCATGAGGCTGCTTTGCCAAGTGAGAACTGCTCATCCACCATCACACCCAATACACTGCCCAGCAGGTGCCATCAGTGGGAAGCACCACCATCACCCCAAATTCAGCTCTTCCCAGTGCTCAGGAATTTACTTACAGTGGGTCTCCTCTTCACCCAGCCTGCAGTCTGGAGTGAAGGGGAGCAAGGAGACATCCGTAAGTGCCGTCTCCCTTCCTCAGCATGCAGGACCCAGGATATGGCACCAACCAACCAGGCAGGTATTGACACCCACTACCTGCCCCACAATGACCCTTCTCTTCTACGTGACACTTCTTTTCTGGCCCTTCAGCCCACTACCCAATCATTCCAACACAAAACATCCCCCCTCCCTCCCTGCTCCTCCACCTGCCCATGTTTCTCCATTACCATCTGTCCCTCCTACTCACGCACCTTGTCACCTAGCCCAAGGTACAGCTGAGCCTCGGAGGGTGCATGCAAGGCCCTGCTTCCCACCCCCAGCATCCCTCCTGCAGGAATGTGTTCTTTGGGGCAAAGCCACTCCAAGTACAGTGTCACCAAGAAGAGGGTGACACAAGGAAGGAGCATTAAAAGTAGGGCTTACCCCAAAGACACTGTCACCCTCTGATGGGTGCATTCCCAAGTAGGTGTGACATCCCTCACAGCCAGGGGATGATGCACCCCGAGGACAGTGTGGCCCTCAGGTGGCTGTCACTCCAAGAGCGGTGTCACTCTCAGGCATGTGCTTTCCAAGGAGGATACCACCTCCAAGCAGGTGCACCCCAGAGATGGCACACTTTAGGGAAGGTTCCACCCAAGCAGAGTGCACTGCAAGCAGGATGTATTCCAAGGGCTGTCACTCTTAAGCAGCTGCACCCCTCCAGACAGGTGTCACTCCAAGGAGACTGCCACCAGCAGCCCTCTGACATGTGCCATCCCAAGCCTAGCACACCGCAAGGAGGGCACACCTAAAGGAGGGTGCACTCCAAGAACTATGTCCCCATCAGGCAGGTGTACCCCAAGGAGGGTGTAACCTAAGGATGGTATCACCCCAAGGAGGATGTCTCTCCAGGTAGGTGTGTGGCAGGACAGTGTCACTCTAGGTGGATGTCACCCCCAGGCTGGCACCCCCCAAACTGGGTGCACCCCAAGGAGCATTGAGACCCCATAGGGTGCGCCAGAAGATGGGCACACACCAAGGGTGTCACCTCTGGCTGATGCTGCTGTAGAGAGGTGTCACCCCAGGCACGTGCACAGTACCCCAAGGACCACGTCACCTGAGGAAGGTGACACTTCCCGGTAGATGCTGCTCTAAATGGTAGTCAACCTAGGCGGGTGCGCAGCACAGAGGGTGTACCCCAAGAACAGTGCCACCCTAAAGGGGTGTCACCCGCAGGCAGGTGTGCGGCACGGAGGGTGTACCCCGAGGTACAGTGCCACTCGAGGAGGGTGTCACCCGCAGGCGGATGCCGTCCTAAAGGGCTGTCACCGCCGGCAGGTGCACCCGGAGCCAAGGAGGTCTCCCCATCCCCACTCCCCTTCCCACCTGGCCCGGGCGGCGGGCGCGCCCCTCCCCGCCCCCGCGCTCCGGGCCGTGCCCGGCGCTCCCCGCCCCGCCGCTCCCGCCGCTCCCGCCCGCCGAGCCGCGCCGGTCCGCCCTGTGCATTGTGGTCCGGCGGCGGGGGGCGAACATGGCCGAGAAGCAGAAGCACGATGGGCGGGTGAAGATCGGCCACTACGTGCTGGGGGACACGCTGGGGGTCGGCACCTTCGGCAAAGTCAAGAGCTGAGTACCGCGGCCGCGGGCGGGGCCCCTTCGCCGCCGCCTCCCGCCTCCCTCCTCCCCTCTCCCGCGGCCTCCGCGCCCGCATCCCCTGCCCTCCCCTCCCCTCCTCTCCCCTCCCCTCGGCGGCTCCCCCGCCGCGCCGGGGCCGCGCAGCATCCCCGGGGGGCGGCGGGGGGCGAGCGGCTGGCGGAGCCTCCGCGGGGGGCGCGGGCTGGGAGGCGGCCGCTTCCCGGGGTGGGGATGGCGGGGGTGGTGGGAGATGCAGCCCTTGCCCCTCGGTAGCACGGGCTGTGACAGCTGCCGGTGCTGCGAGCACGACCCACCAAAACTTTGCTCCCGCGCTGGGAGGGAGGTGATGGGAAGGCTGGACCGCACACCGGGCACTGCCGGCATCCTGCCCCTCGGACCCGGGGCCGCGATCCTCGGTGCGCCTTCTCTTTCCAGGGGACGGCAGGTGCTTCGGGTGGGCGTGAGGAGCCGGGAGCGAAAGGGGTTTGTGGTGCCGCCGCTCCGCGCATCGCCCCGGGGAGAGAGCGGAGCCCCGGCAGGCTGGGAGCGCCTCCGGCAGCGGGCGGGGATGGAGGGGTCGGGCCGGGCAGGGATGACAGAGTTCGGGTTGTTCAGCCTGGAGAAGAGAAGGCTCCAGGAGACGTTAGAGCACCTTTCAGTGCCTAAAGGGATTGCAAGAGAGCTGGAGAGGGACTTCTGACAGGGTGTGCAGTGACGGGACAAGGGGGAATGGCTTCCCATTGACAGAGGGCAGGATTAGATTGGATATTGGGAAGGAATTCTCGACTGTGAAGGCGGTAAGGCACTGACACAGGTTGCCCAGAGAAGTTGTGGATGCCCCATCCCTGGAGGTGTTCAAGGCCAGATTGGATAAAGCCTTGAGCAACCTGGTCAAGTGGAAGGTGTCCCTGCCCATGGCAGGGGGATTGGAACGATATGATCTTTAAGGTCCCTTCTAACCCAAACCATTCCAGGATGGTAGGATGGAGGGATCATGTTGGGCTGGGGCTCCACACCAGAATTCCTTGGTCAGTCATACCAGAGCAGCCAGCTCTGAAGGTACCAGTTTTGCTTTATCTGACTGTAAGGTTTGTGAATATTCGTATTTCTTTCTCCTGTGAGTTCTGCTATTACATTAAAATTTTATTTTTTAATCAAGATATTAAAAAAAAGAGCAAAACAAAAGAACAACAAAATTCACTGTCTAAGCAGTAATGGATAGCTGTCTTTCTCAGTAGGAAATGGGTTTATCTTGAGCTGGGGGAGCAGCTGCCCCACTCAGTGTCCCCTACCCTGTTGGGATGTGGCTGGGTGAGGGGGTGATGTGCCCGCACTCAGAGACTGGAGTTTTAAAATAAACCAAAACTGACAGCAGAGGAAAGAAGGTGGAGTTAAATCCACCTGTGACCATTAATCAGGGCCCTAAAAATATATTGCTCAGTTTAATCCCAAACCACAAATTTACTGACTAAAGAATTATTGGAATAAATACTTCTAACAGTAAGGACCATTTAAATCTATACTAGCAGACCTCAAAAAGTGCTCCAAAGGCAGACCAAATTAAGCCCACCAACAAGACTTTTTTTCCTTGACTAGCACAAATTGTCCTCACCCCACCTGTGGCCCAACTTTGTTAAAAACTGACAGTTTCCAAATAAACATTTCAAATAACATAAAAGAGATTTCTTAGCTCAAAATCCTTTATAGATGAGTAGTATCCTTTACATATTTTTTCCTTCATGTTTTGCCTAGAACAGACAGGTGAAATTTGTACTTGAGATTGGAAACTGAGACGAAGAAATGAAATCTCCTATTTATACAGAAATCTAGCATTTTAATTTAAATGGGCTTTAGAAAAACCTATATTCACATGAGAAAAGTAAAGAGATTTTTGCTTGATTGATTCAAGTGTTGTGTGTGTTGTGTATAATAATTGCTTTTTCAGAAAGAAGGCAGTGCCATCAGTGACATTTCTTGTTGCTGATGTGTTTTCTTCAAACTCTGCCTTGCACAAGCTTTTGTTTGAGGCACTTTTTTCCTGCCTTACTCCTCAAGGTTAATGAATCATAATTTGCTATTTTTAAGGATTACTGTTATTAAGGAAATAAAAAAAAGGCAATTTTTTTAGGAAGGGTTTAGTGACATTGGCTACTAACTAGAACTTGAGTTTATGGCTGGAGCTGAACAGTGACTTTGAGCCATTAGAAACCAGAGATGTGACAGCAAAGGTCCTTACCCCTATTGGGATGTTTCTTCTGGCTCAGCACTGTCTGGGTCATCAGGGAACTGATCCTCCTGAAAACTAGCTGAACAATGCAAGAAACTATTTGCTTTAAGCCCATTCAGTTTCTTGATGCCATTTACAGTAAGCCCACACAAGGCATGGAAGGGAGTAAATAGGTTGGCAGATGAGAGCAAGATTTTGGTGATAATACTGACATTTCAGCTGGAAATGGTGATGAGGATACAGTGTCTGTTAGAAGAGAGGAACGTGTCAGGAACTGATGTGGTGAATGGATAGGAGTTCTCATGCCAAGGATCAACATTATTACACAGGATTTTGCCAAGTATAGTTATTTTCCCTGTCCTCCAGGCCAAAGGTAAGATTAATTTGCAGAAATAGAACCGTGGAAAAGATCCTGGACGTTGAGTTTAGCAAAGCATTGAAGGAAGGAGGTGGCATCTCCTCCTCTGAGGGTTGGTAAGAATAGATTAGACAAACTGTGTTTGTCATGGGTACGTTCTACCCTTCTGGTCCCCAGAAGCTCTCCCCTGACCACAGCTGTCACACAATGAGGTTCACAGTGGATGCAGCTTGGAGAGCTTCAGTCAAAATCCGGTGAAGTAACCCAAATATTTTTCCATGTGGTGCCATGCATGACATCCCTGGGGGCCTTGGTGGTTTCTCACCCACACTTATTTGCCACCGAGGTGACCAGTTTGTGGTCCCTCAAGGACTGGCAGTGCTTGGGTTATGTTTATGTTTGTTATGATGACACCTCCGTGGCCTTCAGTTGGGATCAGATCCTGTTTTTCCAGGCACTGTAGCGTTGCTGCTGAAGGACACCTTGTGTCAGAGGGATGATAAACTAAAGGAGACTGAGCAGATAAAGGAAAGGGAAAGGAAGGGTGGTATAACATATGAGCAAGTGGCTCTGGGACAGAATTAATACAGCTTTGCTAAATACATGGTTTGGATGGATTTCATTTTTAACTTTAGGCTGAGATAAGGGCCAGCACAGCTGATAGGAAAGGAGTTTTCTCTCCCCTTCATAAACTTTTACATTCCCCTGAAGCATTTGCAAGAGTTAAAAAACATGCTGTAAAGAAACATGCTGTCTAGGGTTTTTAATTGTTATCTATGCTTATGGTACTATAATCACTCTTCCTCCTCATTTTTTCTCTTATGAGACTAAGTAAATGAGAAGAGTCTTCTCTTCAAAACTAATTCTATTATACCTCTCCCCTTTGTAAGAGCATCTGATGCTGAAGTGTTCTTGTCACACAGTCACACGTGTGAGCAGATGGGTAGCAGACAAGGACACTCACACTGTGTCCTGTTTGGCGCTGTATTTTGGAGTTTAGGGTCAGTGTTGCCACCTGACCCTTATGGCTGTTTGGTTTTTTTGCCACTCCTCATCTCAGTGTTGAATCCATCTCCCCTGCTCACCCCAGCAGAGTCCTAGTTGCTAGTTTTAAGCTCTGGTGGAGCTTACCTGAGTCCCTGTCACTAAAAGACAAGACATGCTCAATCCCCTGTCTAATGCTGCTGCTTAGCCCTCCCTCCTCCCACTGGGCTTTTAATCCAAGGAGGGAGTGAGAGGGAGGGAGTGAGAGGGAGGGAGTGAGAGGGAGGGAGGGAGGGAGGAGGCTTTTTGAACACCAACCAAGGCCACCATTGCCCACCCTTGGGGTGAGAAGACAAACCCAGAGGAGCTGCACAAGCATCCTCTTCCACACCTGTGGGAAACATGGAACCTGCCACTGCTGAGTGATCCTGGGGCCAGATCATCCCGCCAGTGTGCTCCAGTGTATGGAGTCAGACAGTGACTTTGTGGGCAGAGAGAAGATTGTCCTTCCTGCCCATGTCAAAATTCTTGCAACTACAGGCTGTAGCTAGAGAGACCTCAAAGGCTTAAAAGTCTCCCACCACATAGGAAGTTGTGTTCTCTCTTTGTCTCTCTCTCTCAGCGTTCAAGGAGGCTTAACAAGTCACTGGGGAGAGAAACAATAATATCTCTGTATCTAATGCTTACTGTAAGCAAAAGATGGATTACAAAATAGACTGTTTATTTTTAATTATTAATGTGTTTGTGCTAGCAAACCTTCGTGGAGTTACACATTGTTTGTCACGGATGGAAAGGGGATGAACTGTTTGGCAATAGTATTAAAAACAGTAATTATTCATTCCAGGCATGGGAATTTTTTTTTTTCCTCAAGTGTATAATAAAAATTTTTCAAAGCATATGCTGAAGTAAGGCCAGAAAGGGTTGTCCTGAAACAAAGGGTGGCAGAAATCAGGGGTTTTGTCCTTGTTCGGCGATAAACCTCTTTGCTTTGCTGTTCCTCAGTTTCCCAACTAATGGCTTAGTGTGTTATAATTCTTTAATGGAGCTGAATTAATCAGGGGCAGCTTTCAAAGTAGTTTTTTTTTTTGTGCTCCCAGGAAAGAAAGAGCTATAGTTGACCTAATGAAATACTACTGGGAAAAGACTTGATCTCGAAGATGTCGTGCTGAAGTTGTCTTGCACCTTTCTGTCATGCTTCCCCAGCCTCCTCAGTGTAACATATACTGTGCATATACCCTGACAGCCTTGGCAAAGAGAGATCAGTGCCCTTTATAAGACTGCTCTTGGCACAACTTTCAGAGAATTGCTTGCAGGGAATGAAGAGGCTGTATCCCAGCCCCCCTGCAAGCCCCTTGGTTTTGTACCCCTTGCACATGTGCTATTGTGCCCACCTTTGCTCCAGCAGAGCCTCCCTGCCATGGGGGCAACCCCAGCACTGCCCTGCTCTCTTCTCCCTAAGGATACACCAGGGAAAATGCCTCCTTGGACTATTTACAGCCCTCTCCTTGCACTGCACAAGAGGAATTATCTGTCTCCTCCAGCCCTCAGCTAATCCCTAAATTGCATCTATACTGCAAAGCTGAGTTTATTTTCATTTCATCTAGTAGTTTTAAGTATTACGAGGAATAAAATGGACATGCAAAGTGGTGCTTTAATTTTCAAGGGCAGTAAAGTGTTTTATTTTTAGGATGCTCTTACTGAGGAAAGAATCTCTGGCAGGTCTTATCTGGTGGCTAATAATAGTGACCTGGTGTGCCCTGAGCGGTGCCGACGCTGCCGCCCTGCCCTTCTCACACCATTTGCTTCTGATCAGTTCATTAGAGCCTCCAAAATTACAGGCTCTAATAATGTAATAACAAGGTTTGCTCATGCTAATTAACTCCTTGAGCTCTATGTTATTACTGGAAGGGTAACGTTCATGATTAGAGAGCACAAATATTTACTGTAAGCAGGTTTTCTGCGCGGCCTTGAGGAAACCATCCATATGTCACCATATTAATATCGCATTAGAAAATACTGAGAAGGGGTAGCTCATGGACAAAGAACCTTTTTTAGATATAAACATCCAATTGACAGTTTTCAAGCAGTTTCTGCTCTTAACTTCAATATAAATCTTGCTTCCTAGGGGCCTTTTATTTTTTTGTGTAGTCTGATAACAAATGGATCACATGCTGAAGTCATTTCACATTATTAATTACAATTCCCCCAGTGACAGTAGTGCTGCTCCCAGTTTGTGGTTACGGTTTGTCCCTGAACACAGTAGATAAGCATCAGCATCTCAGTGAACTAAGTGCATTTTATAAAACCCCATATTGAAGTTTGCATCTTTCCTAAAAGCAGAATTTGCTCCTGCAGTCCAGCAGCATTCCTGCAGCTTGTCATCAAACCAAGGAGCACGCTCGAGGAAGTATAAATAGAAATTCATTTTAGTAATGCAAATCCTGCAGTCCTATTTTGGGCAGGGAAAATCCCTATATAATTTTTTAAAAAAGAAGTATGATGGTCTAGTTTTAAGACTGGGTTTATTAGGGATTTAGTCAGTCAGTGTGACAGTGGAGATTCTCTTCTGCCTTTTAAATATATCTGTTTCTGATTAATCTAGCTTTTACGTGCTATAAATCCTTGCAAATTAGCTCAGGGTATGACCTCCTCCAGTAACTCACTCTGTTTTATTTACTGGAGTGTTTTTGGCAGATAAGTCCCCTCTATTCTGTATTCTATGACTCCACTGGGAAAACATGGAGTGAAGAGACAAAACACAATTTTAAAATATTTTACGCCCTCATCTTTTTCTTTTTTCCCTTCAGGAGTGGCTCTTTGCTTATAAATCACAGTGTGCTAAACTGCTGGCATGACTCTTGCTTCACTGTTTAGTGACTTTGCAATGCTCTCTTTCTAATAGTTGGTGAACACCAGCTGACAGGGCACAAAGTAGCAGTAAAAATACTGAACAGACAGAAAATCCGCAGCCTGGATGTGGTTGGGAAGATCAAACGAGAAATTCAAAACCTTAAACTCTTCCGGCACCCTCACATTATCAAACTGTAAGTACCCTTTCAGCTTAGTCCTCTGTCTGCAAAGGCCTCTCGTATGCAGTTGGCTTCATTTCAGGAGATGGCTTAGAGTAGTAAAAAATGTATTTTGTCAAGTTTTTGCATGTTGGAACATGCACTGGCACAGGTTGCCCAGAGAAGCTGTGGCTGCCCCATCCCTGGAAGTGTTCAAGGCCAGGTTGGACAGTGTTTTAAAAACCTGGTCTGGTTGAAAGTGCCCTGCCCATGGCAGGGGGGTTGGAACTAGGTGGTCTTTAATGTCCCTTCCAACCCAAACCATTCTATGATTCCATGAATTGCAGCACGGTCAGGCTCACAGAGTGAAGCCTTGGCCTCCAGTCAATAGGATTTATGTTTTAATGGACTGATTATCCAGAGCTTAAAAGAACATTTTTTTAAAATTTATTATTCAGACGTAAGTTTTCGAAGTTGCCACTTTGATCAACCTGAGTTTAAGTTGTAAATCAGCACCTGCATTCCAGCTCTGGGATTCCTTCTCAATCCCTAGTTTGTGCAGCCAGTCCACATTAATGAGGCACTTGATAATATCTTTGGCATTTCTATGAAAGAAAACTGTTGAATGGTAACTCTAAGGATAAGTTGACATTTAGGTCAGCCTTAAAACTGGCATGAGATACAGCAAATACCTGGGACTTAAAGGCAAGGGAAAACAAATTCTCTCTACAGTTAAATAACTAACCATGCAGCAACTGTTGACTTTAGAGTAACTTCACAGTTCCATGGATTTATTGGAGAACAGGTTGGTATTATTTCATGAAAAAGCCAGCAAGACTCCTCAGCTGCGTATCCAGCATCCTGCAAGTTAAGTCCTGTTCGCACATTCGTCAAAGTATTAAAACCTAAAAATTAAACCCATTTGGCAATTTCAGTACTTCCTCTGGTACACATTGCAATCATGGAATACAGTGATAAAGAAAAGAGGTGAGGAGGAGACTGTGGTACATAAACTTCCTCTTTCAATAACTTTTAAAATGTATATAAAAAAAATACTTGGGCAATTAACAGTAACTTAGATGTCTTCAGAAAAATGAGATTGATGCTATTGATCTTTGTGGAATTATCACATGTTCCCTTGCTGACTTCTGAAAATTGTTTGAAATCTGTTTGTTTCAAATTACAACCCAGCTGTAAAAAATCATGAAATTCATTTGCAAAAAAAAAAAAAAAAAAAGACAACAATAAAACAATGAATCTGAAAGAAAAGAGAGGGAGGTCTCAGCTGGTGCTGCTATGAATTCCTGGGGCTGCATTGACCTCAGCTGATCACTGGCAGTTTATTCCAGCTGGGACACTGAAATGCCCTTGCAGCGCTCAGGGATAATTTTGAATGAAAATGGAGAATAAATTTGCAAGTCAAAGGTGATACTTGGGGTTTTTTTCCCCCATTCTAGAATATAGAGGAATTTATATTTGAAAAATAACTTTTTGGAGGTCTGATCTTTGTTTCTGTACCTGTCCAAAAGAGACTCCCTAGAGTTCTTCTTTATCCTTGATATGAGGGAAACCAGGTGTACCCTCTCTCTGCCCTCAGCTAACCAAGCCTTCGTTTCTAAAGCTGTTGATGCACATCTTACCCAAAATGGAAATCTGAAAGTCAGGACAGTCCTAAATGTGGTAAGATTACCTAGCAGACAGTTCAGAGGAGTATTAAAAAGGTTGAAGGGAAATCATAGGTTTTTAAAAGAGGTCCTTTCACAGACAAGTGAAAGATTATACTGGAAATAAGAGATGGCTTTTCAGAAATGGAAAACAATTAGAAAGGTAAGATCCAAATAAATGCTTATTCTAAGCGTTGATGTAAAATTAATAATCTGTTTAGAAGCCTTTCCCTGTTCTTAATTAATTTTTTTTTCTAAATCCACTTGTGTTTTTGAAGGTACCAGGTCATCAGCACACCAACAGACTTCTTCATGGTCATGGAATATGTATCTGGTGGGGAATTATTTGATTACATCTGTAAGCACGGACGTGTAAGTGCCAGTACCATGTCAGCCCAAATACTTGTGTGGGAAGGGGACGGTGTTTAGAAGCAAAACTACTGCTAAGGGGAACACAGCTAAGGTTAAGGCCCAAAATAGAAGTTGCTTCACAGCAATCCTGTCTGGAGTGTCTCGTACCCGGCTCGCACTAAAGTTGTGTGAGATTTTTTGCAACGTTGTCTGGTGTATTTCCATACTCAACCCAAAATATCCAAGGTAACATGTTGCTTAGTGAAAATATTTGGAAAACTTGCTTATTTTTGTAATTTTTAGCTGTGGATTGCCTGTCAAAGCCCTCACGGTTCAGCAGCAAATTTAAGGCATTGGAGAGGAAGACCACTCAGTGTGTTCTCCGCCCCAGTCATTCATCTGTCCCAGAGCCCCCCTTGGCTCCATGTCAGGTTCTTTGAAGACATTTTAAGGATGTGGCTTATCTGAACAACATTTTCAAATGCCAGTAATCCAACTAAGTATAAATCACCCAAGGTGTAGGTTAAGCCCATGAAATGCGATATTATGGTTATAAAGAAAATCACTGGTGTCTGCTCTATGGACATCCTTGTAGGCAGGGAGCAGTCGCAGGACAAGGAGATAAAAATGGGCTGAAATGGACATCCAGAATAAGGCTTCAGGTGCAGGATCAGCCCATCACACATTTCCTCTCTGTACTAGAAAATCAATACATTTACAGCAGATTGGTTTAGATTAGCGCAGTGGTCGATGGAGCTGACTCTACTGCTTTTGTATGTGCAGTTCTGATTTCTCGCACATTTTACAAACCTAGATCTTTTCAGTTACTAATTTGGATCCTTTCTGAACTTTTCCATTCAGAAACTCAATTTTTCATGAGGGGATTCTTTCAGAATTCATCAGTAAAAATAATCAGTCATTTAAAATATAATTTCCCTAATACAGCTCATACAGCTTCATAGCTTATCTAGCTGTATAGCTAACTAAAATTGTCACAATATTCCACCTTCAGCTCTTGCTTCCAAAGCCTTCTGTCCGTGAGGAATTGCTCCCAGCAACATCCTCTGTGGTGTTTTGTCCAGTCTGGATCTGCAGGCCATTGTCTAATAGGTGCCACCTTTAAGTTCTTCCTGATAGCTCACCTAAACTGAAGTTTCACGTTTCATCTCTGGGCTGTATCTTTTACAAACACTAACACGCTATAAAATACAAGGGTGAGAAATCTGCTTTATTTGCTGCTTCTGGCCACAGGCACGCTGTGATTTTCTCTCTGCACCCTGGAACGTTTTGGCTCCTTGCTAAGTCAAACCTTCCCCTGCCAGCTCTGCAGGCAGACCAACCTTCAGGGCTGTTTCTCTTTGTGCCCACAGGTTGAAGAGGCAGAAGCTCGACGCCTTTTCCAGCAGATTCTCTCGGCGGTGGATTACTGCCACAGACACATGGTTGTCCACCGAGACCTGAAACCAGAGAACGTGCTGCTGGACGCACACATGAATGCAAAGATAGCTGATTTTGGTATGTGACCCCAGCAGCATTCCAGGAGCGCAGCCAGCCCCGCGGTGCTTGCTGGAGCGTGTCGGTGTAGCACTCCTTACAAAATCCAGAGCCTGCTTCCCTAACCACCACCAGTTGCTCTACCTGAAAAGCCCACAGTTATAAACGCTGGCCTTTTTGCAAAGGCAGGGATTACTTATTGTAGGCTGCTTCTGTACTGGCACTCAGAGTGGAGCAGCCAAGTAATTTGTAAATCTTGCTATGTTTTAGTATAATCACCTAACATAAAGATTTAGCTAATTTATGTTTAAGGCAGACTCTGTGCAGTTAATCCAGGGTGAGCTGGCTGTGTGTGTTTATTTTCATGCATGTTCTCAGTACGTTTGGCCATGTGCTCTTGGCCTCACTTCATTTTACAACGAGCAGTAACAGGAGTCTTTAAGTGGCATTACTGATTGAAATCCATTAAAATACCCAGGCTACCAGCTCTGTCCTGGTGAGTCCTTTCTAGCAGTGATAAATCCTTCTGAAGATTTACTCATTTCACAACTCCACCTAATTCCCTTATAAAGTGACTGCTCTGGGATGAATTATGTCTCTTTTCCTCTGTGTTCTGGTATTTGCAGCTTAGAGAAGCAAAATTAGCCTGGAGTGAATATTCCTTGGTTGGATGGGAAAAAAACAATAATGACAATAATGATGATGATGCTGATAATAATAATATGCAAACCAGCTTGAAGGAGTCTATCTAAATTATGTCAACAGTTCCCCTCCAAATTTCCCCCTCCGCTTGCTCTACCTCTCCTCCTCTGTGCACCAGGAGTCCTCTGTACCTGGACCTTCAGATCAAACATCAGTATGTAATAAACATCTTGTTTTTAGGATTGTCCAACATGATGTCAGATGGCGAATTTCTACGCACCAGCTGTGGTTCCCCAAATTATGCAGCCCCTGAAGTAATCTCTGGCAGGTAGGACATTCCATTTCTAATCAGAGCCTATGTAAGCACATGGACTTCAGATTTGTTCTTGGCATTGAAAACAGCTTTGCAAATTTAGTAAAAGCAGCTGAGTCCTTCCAACCTGTGTTTTATGTTTGGTTGAATATACAGGCAAAGATCTGAAAGTTTTTTTGGTTGTTTTATTTCTCAATAACTGTAATAGCAAACCATGTTTTGCTAAAAGTGTTTACTTTGGAGGGATTATTAATACCAGATGTTGACTGTTTATATTAATTAAAGAGGGTGAAAATTACTCTTTGGATGCAGATACAGAGGTTCCAGATGGTAAGGCTTTTCCAGGCCACCCCCCTCCTCTCCTGCCCACCTGTGATATAAAACACAGTGTTAATGAGGAAAACCATTCACTAACAGAAGAACCAGGAAGATCTTTAATCACTTCCCAACGCGGTTGAAACTCTTGCCTTGAAAATACTTGTCTTCTGGTTCCTTAAGCTAGGGTTTTGGTCCTGGCAGTAGGTTCAGCCATTGGAGCTTTGTTTTGAACTGATGAATTGAATTGACAAACCTCCACTGTGGTTGCATCTCTCAGCGTGCAACATCTGTACAGCACATGGAGTGTTGAATGCACTCCACAAGGTTGAATTGGATGTTTACATGTTGATACAGAAATGTTACCTCCTATATTTTATTGTCAGGAATAGAAATTATATAGAATGTACATATTTCCCTAATTCTCTCTGTAATAGCGTAGCAAGGATTGCAAATACAGATTTTCAAATTTTCAGTTCTCTGTGTGGTCCTTCAAACTGCCCATCTCATTGTTTGCCCCATATCTTTGAAGTGCCCTTTATATGAGCATTACTTTTCCTAATGCAGTGCTCTTTTTGCCTATAATCGTAGCTTTTAAATACAACATTTTGTTCAGAGTGTGTTTGCTGTGATTATGGTTATTTTATCCCTGTTTACACCACTGCAAGTGTTGGCAGAATATCATAGGAATTAGACTAGCATCCAAAAACCTGTTGTGACTACAGCTTTATGAGTGAAATCAAGTAAATCCTCATTGTCAAGAGGGGGACAAAGCCAGAAACTCTACTGGGATGCCAAAAAATATTAATAGTATTTCCATATCCTTTTAAATAAAGGCCAGACACGTTTTTCAGTTTGTATAGGAGACAAGGCACATGGCAGATTAGCAAGAAGGATTTAGTCCCTGTGTGCAGAGCCTGATCATTCCATGGGTACAGGCAATACAGCTTAATAACAACAAAAGTAAGAAAGAAAACCAAAACCAAGCCTACATGTTGGACTTTTTCATTGGCTACAGCTGCATCATTCCCGCATTGGTCCTACTTACAGTGGGATCGGTATCAGGGATGCCCGAGTTTCACACTCCTGGTTGATGTGCCAAGATTCCCTCTTCTCAGAGCTATAGCAGCATGTGAGAGCTGCATTTGGGTGGGAAAGGCATGATCCACTCTTCCTGCCTTGCTGGTGGGTGTGTGGGGCAGGGGGGAGCTGAGTCCTGGCTTCTGCTGCCTTTCCTTGTAGTGCACAAAACAGTAGAGCATGACAACTCAGGTTTCAGAGTCATTAAAGTGCATCTCATTTTGGTTTAAAAGTCCAAAAGACTGTTCATGCAGTGCAGTTATCAGCAAAAGAATCAGGCTTCTGATCTATGGGAATCAGGCATGGAGGCAGGACTGAGGGGGCATCTAGCTAATGGTCTGCCTTTCAAAATTACTTTACTGCTGTCCCTGGCTGGGAATGTCTTACCCTTGGACAAGAAGACCTGCTGTTTTGGGGGTATTCAGAAAATGGTTGACCAATGCTTTTACTTGATGGTTTGCTTATGGTTGACCAATGACCAATGCTTTTACTACGCTGTTGTATCTTCAGTAATGCTTTTCAGGAGGAGCAGGTTTCATGAAGAGACTTCTGTAGTTCTGTTTCAACCTCTGTATTTTGGTAGGGTTTCACAGCCCAAGGGGTAAGCACTGCCTCTCAAAATCTCTGAAAAAGCATTAGTTGTAGCAAAAAGAGATAAGCAAATTGAACAAACAGCAGCAAATCCTGCATATTTGGGGTGTCCCTACGTGGTGATGCCAGGGAGCACATTAGCAGCTTGTCGGAAGCAGGAGCACTTGCATACCAGCACACAAACTTCCACCAAAAATAAACACTCAGAGACAGAGTATATGCTGCTCTTTGATCTGCCTTGCTGAATGAACAGAAATTTCTGTCTGAGCCCTTGGAGCAAAGGAGCAAAGAGCCTGGCAGAGCTCTTAGAAATGTAGGGTTTGGCTTTTTGGAGAGGCAGGGGTGTACGTGGCTGTCCAGAGAAGTGTGGGCAGCCAATGCCAGCTCTGCCACGTCATTTCCCTGAGTAATTTTTGCTTAGGCAGGTTTGGTAGGGGGAAACCACATGAGCAGCCCCAGGATGTGCTGCAGCTCTGTCCCTGGTGGAGCTGGCAGGGGGTCCCCAGCTCACTCAGTGGGATCTGCACCCTGACTAAGGAGAGGATGGGAGGTAACAAGTTTCTCCTACCCTTGCCCTCGTGCAGACTGTATGCTGGCCCGGAGGTGGACATCTGGAGCTGTGGTGTTATCCTCTACGCCCTTCTCTGCGGCACTCTGCCTTTCGACGACGAGCACGTCCCCACCCTCTTCAAGAAGATCCGGGGAGGTGTGTTTTACATCCCTGAATACCTCAACCGCTCCGTTGCCACTCTCCTCATGCACATGCTGCAGGTTGACCCCCTCAAGCGAGCAACTATCAAGGACATCAGGTCAGCTCAGGTGGGCTGGGGTGGGCTGGCTGCCTTTGGGGGGCTCCGGAGGCAGGGGATGGTGACTGTCCTGGGGGTCACCTGCTGGCACGTGGACCAGGTGGTTTACAGAAGTATTCAGCTAATCCAGATGGCTTTTGTCCCAAGTGATTCAAGGAGCAGTCCTGCACCCTTCTGTGATGCTGGAGACTTGGGTGCTGCTGGCTGGCAGTGGGTGATGAACAGAGTGATGAATTTATGTATATTTTATATACATATATATTTCTATATAAAATAGCCTCAAAAATCTCTTAATATCACTTAGCAAAACCAGCTATAGCATGGAATAATCCTAAGAACTTAATATCCGCCAGCCGTTTTTCATTATTTTATTTCAAGACCACCTCCTTCTTAGGTAGTTCAGAATAAGAGGATAATCATTGTACTTACTGTCTATCCAATAAAAAAAGGAGGAGAAGCACAAGAATTACTAACTTAATCTATAAATATTGGGTATAATTTAACGTGTAAGCGAATGGTTCATTTTTAAATACAGTATAGTTTTTTTTATCTAGTCAATGAGCTGCTCAATGCATCACTGTGGAAATTCCAGGTAAAGGAAACAGTTGGGTTCTTAAGCAGATATTTTTGTCTGTAGAGATCATTAAAAGTTCATGGCTGCTAGTAGCACTTCAAAATTCTCACAGTCTGAGCCATTTTGGAAACATTTTGTAAAACTTGAGCCTGATATAGATTTTATGAAATTTATAGTAATCATTACATTTAGCTGGTGTGCTAAGCTTAACATAAATGTTTCTACGACTTTCAGGCGTTCTTAGATTTTTAATGCATTTTCAATGGATGGCCTTAATTTTACCCTTCAAGTAAAACCATGTGAACTGCCCTTTTTTATTTCTTAATGCCTTAAAAGTAAAGGATTTAATTGCATGTTAAAGCAGCAGCACATATGGTGAGATTACTGTTGATACATAGAACATACAGACAAGGCACTGCATGGCTTTTAGACACTTAATTATCATTGGCTTCACTGTAAATCAGTGGGAAATGGGTACCTGGATAGCTTTGATGCTCTGTATCTCTATCAGACCCATGGGAATCCAAAAGTGTGAGAATCTCAGAAGTGCAGAGGTCATACTTCAGAGCCCAGTGAGCATTGCTGTTCTGGTACTGGGGGGACTGTGCAGGGCTGGGTTGAGCTCCCCAGTCAGCAGCTGAGGATAGGTCTTGGCTAGAGCCAGTGAGGGACTGGTGGCAGCGGTTGCTTCACACAGAGCTCATGGTGGCTCCTCTCTGTATTCCCCAGGGAACATGAGTGGTTTAAGGAGGAGCTGCCCAGTTACCTGTTCCCAGAGGACCCTTCTTACGATGCCACCGTCATCGATGACGACGCGGTTCGGGAAGTGTGTGAGAAGTTTGAGTGCACGGAGTCGGAGGTGATGAACAGCCTGTACAGTGGTGACCCTCAGGACCAGTTGGCAGTGGCTTATCACCTTGTCATCGACAACAGGAGGATCATGAACCAGGCCAGCGAGTTCTACCTTGCCTCCAGCCCCCCCACCGGCTCCTTCATGGACGACAGTGCCATGCACATCCCTCCTGGGGTGAAGCCGCACCCCGAGCGGATGCCGCCGTTGATAGCGGACAGCCCCAAGGCGCGGTGTCCTCTCGATGCCCTCAACACCACAAAGCCAAAACCCCTGACTGTCAAAAAGGCCAAGTGGCACCTGGGAATCCGCAGCCAGAGCAAACCCTATGACATTATGGCTGAGGTGTACCGGGCTATGAAACAGCTGGACTTCGAGTGGAAGGTAGGGAGTGCTGGTGCTCTGTGGTGCTTTTCATCATTTTCTCATGATCTGAATTGCTCAGGGAGGTTTATAAGTGTGGTTACAGCCTTACCTGTTTCCAAATGAATGCCCCCACCTTGCAATCATCCTGCTATTTCTTGTTAATAGAGACACAGTGAATTAAGGTGCCAACTGTGCTTCAGTGCTTGTGGTGTTTATTTAGGGCGTGAAATAAGAGTTTTCTTTCTGAGTGCTCTAAGCCTTTGGCTGGAAAGATGATTCTGCCTCATTTAGCTGTGGGGATAAGAGGAGCTGTTCACATTTCTAATTTTAGTGGCTAATTCCTTGCAAGGTCATCTTGAGTGCTTCTGAGGAAAGGAACTCTCATTATTTCTGCCTGGTCCCCTCAGTCTGTATGCTGAAATGGCACAGCATTCATCTTCCTTAAAGATGCACAGATAAGGGGCGGGGGCCTTGGGGGCAGGATTTGTATCATTGACTTCGTCTTTTCCTCAATGGAGATGGAGTGGTGCTTGTGGACAGATGTGCTTTCGACCCTTACTGCCTCCTCAGTTTGGGGCTCAGCTTCTTGATTTAAGCCCAGATGTTTTAGTTGACAGTACTCACTCTAGATATTTCTCCAGAGCTACACGTTTAGTCACAGTCTTTTTCAAAGTTGGAATAATAAACCCCTGAGTTAGCCCTGAATATCTGCTGCTGAGCCTGATTCCCTAAATCTTGGTGCAGCCCCTGAGGTGAGCTCTCCTGACTCGTGGGCCTTTCGCAGCAGCCTTGTGCGAGCATCAGGAGCAAGGTAAGGAGAATTTCAGCCCAGATCTTCATCACCAGAGGAATTGCCCTCCTCGCTCCAGATCCCAAACCTTGTACAGTGTGAATGTCACTGTGCTGCTTCTCTGTAGCCTCCTGTTTCCTCCTTATTTTTGATAATATTACATCTTTAAAGCCAAGTAGCTCCCAGAAGCCTGATTTCACTGCACCAACCAGGAGATGGGCTGTTACCAGGTCCACCAGCCAGACATTTGTTAGCTGCATGGTTACAGAGAGTGAACAAATCTCCTGTATTTCTGGTACAGCTGCCCAAACTAAGTCAGCCCAACGTCTTCATGTGGGCAGTGGAGATTATTTCGTATGAGGAGGTTTCACAATAGTCTTTCCCAGCCTAAGAATAACTTCAGATGTGACTCTTCATCAGAATAGCTTTCCCATCCACGCAGTTGGTTCATAAATATAGTGCAGAGAAAAGATCTCATTGTAAATGAGATGCAGCAGATTGTGAGGTGGGAAGCAGCAAGGGAAAATACACAGCTTGAGGCTGATCCACAAACACTGGATTTAGCTGCGCTGATGGGAGAGGTCACTCTGCCCAGCTTGCCCTGGTTTCATGGACACTGTCCTTGTATGTGGGTCCATAAGAGGACTTTTTGGCTCATATGGCCATGGCTGGTGGTGAGGGAGGAGCAAACTTCAGCTTGGTGCCTGGCAGATGGGTCACAGCAGCTTTCTCTGCCAGCAGCTGGTGAATCAGAGCCCTAAAATAATTTTTAAAGATAGGAGGAAATAAGAAATGAAGCCATTTGCTTAATTTTGTCAGCACTGTTCTTCTTAGAAACTGTGTTTTTCCCAGAACGCGTCTTGCTTGTATTTAGAGAAAATAGGGAAAGAAACGTTCTTCTTGCTGTCTTGAATCTTACTCCTCAAAGCAGGTTTCCCATTGCAGGTGGTGAACGCCTACCACCTGAGGGTGCGCCGCAAGAACCCGGTGACGGGCAATTACGTGAAGATGAGCCTGCAGCTCTACCAGGTGGACAACCGCAGCTATCTCCTGGACTTCAAAAGCATCGATGGTAAGTAGGAGGAAATGGTGCTGTGGGAGATGTGAAACACATAGAACGGCAAGGCTGGAAGTTTAAAAACCACTCTCTGCATTTTGAAGTGCTTATGTAGCTGTTTCAAGTCAGCGAAAGCCCTTTTGAACCATTTGTCTCCACTACTGTTAGTAGTCCCTTACCAAAATTGCGATGCAGGTGCCAAATTAATTCCACTTCTTTTTCTTTTTTTTTTCTTTTTTTTTGATTTTCCAGACGAAGTGATGGAGCAGAGGTCAGGCTCTTCCACACCACAGCGCTCCTGCTCTGCCGCCGGCTTGCACCGTCCAAGGCTGAGCATTGACGCCGCCGCATCCACCGAGTGCCAGTCCCTGATGGGCTCCCTGAGTGGCTCCTTTGTTGGCAGCATCCCCTCGGTGACCCCACGCCTGGGCAGCCACACCATGGACTTCTTCGAGATGTGTGCCAGCCTGATCATGGCCCTGGCTCGCTGATGGGTGCTGGCGAGGCACCAGTCCCTCCGCACACGGTATTGCACTGTGAGGATCTGGTCTGACTTGTCTGTCCCTTGTTTCTTTTGCTTTGTTGTTCCTCTTCCGCCCCCTCACCACTCCACAGCCTATCTGAGCCAGGCCCAGACCCAAAACATGCTCCCCTCTAACAAGGCACTGAGGAAATTAAGATAACTTCATTTCACTCTTTATGCTTGGTGAAATGTATCCAATACCCCTTTTTTATCCCTAGTGAACCCAATGGGAAATGTTGGCGTGGCTGTAAAGTAGCAAATTATCACTGAGTTTTTGGAAGATGCCTCCCCCTGGTTCATCCTGAGTTAGTGGAGCCATGGCCAAGCTTCCTGCAATGTAGACCATGTTCAGGGAGGTCAGAGTTTCCATGTTGCTGTGTAGAGCAGGGGCACGATGGGCTGGGCCAGGTCAGAAGGATCAACCAGGAGCTACCTGAAATGGAGCTGAGGGATAATGAAGTAGCTCTGCAGGTTCACACCAGGGTGTAGCCTCTGGTAACACTTTTCTCCCAAAAGTAGCAGCTACTTAGACATTTGCGCACTAGTGCAATATGACCTCCTTCCCCTCTTTTTCCCCCCCTGCCTTCTAAAGATGGGGAGGGAAAGTGGGATGTGCAAAGGTCCTGTTGCAAATGTGCCATGGGGAAGTCTCCATGTGTCAAGTCTTTGCAGAGGAGAGTCCCTAAGGTGCTTTGTTTCCTCTGAGAGCTCCGGACAGCACTGACCTGCTCACCACGTTCGGAGCTGAAGGCAGCTTGCCTTTTTTCCAGCTCTTAATCTCCATCCCTATCCAACCTCCTCACTCCCCCCTGCTGCACCACCATCTCCAGGGGCTGAATCCCAAGCAGGGTTCAGGTGAGCCACCAATGGAGGGCAGGATGCCAATCACTCACCCAGAAACCCAGTGCTTTGCCCACACTTCACCCGAGGGTGGGATCATCACTGCCGGGCGAGAGCCGGCAGCATCGCATGGCTCCAAAGCATTTACCTCTCACCTTTCTGTAGGAAGCCTCTGCCTGCTGTCACCACCCTAAAATCACTGCCAAATCTGCCTTCCCGCCCTCCCCTGCTCACCTCTTCGTGCTGCCAGAGACTTGCTTTTCATGCCGAAGGGCTCTCCTGTCCTGCTGCTGCCCACTGGACTGTGACCTTCACCACTCCGCTGATAAGGCAGGGATATCCAAATCCAGAGTTTTACTGTTTCTTTACTACTGGCTATCTGAAGGACGGGTTTTTTTTTTTTAAGACAAACTACTGGGATTTTTAAGGTTAAATTCTTGTTATTCAAGGGTAAACCCTAAAGCATGTGTGACTTCTTTGTTTAAAAGAATTATTTTTTATTACACAGGCTTAATCTAATGGGCAGCATTGGCATCTGCTTGGCTTTGCTGTGGTATTTAATTCCATTTACTTGATTGCAAAGTAATTGTCTAATCAGTCAAGGAACAAATGCTTTATGAAAACTTTGCCAAAAAAATCCTGGGTGGAGGGTTTGGTTTCGGTGTTTGTTTGAAGGGGTTTTTTTATGTTCTGTTTTAAGAAACAAAGCAAAGGACTTTTGCTGGTCCCAGGTATACAGTCATTCAACTTGAAAAAAAATTAATCCATCTTTTTGATAGCTTCTTATGACCCGTTGAGGTTTTTTTCTAGGTTTTTTTGTACAGTTGCACTTTAATTTATACTTTCTGCAAGTTTCTATGAGAAGCAAGGAAGAGAACAACACATTAAGCCTTTTTTACTAATCATTTAAGGTAATCAAGACAAATATGGGATATTTTTGCCATCTACTGGCGGTTAAATGGACATTTTCAGCTTGAAGTCCCTTTTTTTTTAAAAAACACAAAATTGCCTTACTTTTGTTACAGATTGTGCTTGGATTCTCACTAACGTGACTTAAAGCTCCAGTTTTTCCAGAAGTCGCACAAAATAGAAAGCTTCCAAAAAAAAAAAATCAGTTTTGCTGTTGAGCTCTTGAACATTAAATCCAACCCAGCAGTGGGTGGATTATAAACCCACAGCAGAACAGTTTTGTTTTTAAAAGAAATACTGGAAATATTTGTAGTTCTCCTAGGTTTTGTAATGAGCCTTTTAGTATATTATGATTATTAAATAAATACTCAGGGGTGGAGGATGGCTTTGGTGCTGTGTCTGGTGGCTGTCAGATGATGTTTCTCCAGTGCTGTGGTGTGAGCAGGTCATACCTGGCAAGGATGGACAATCCAGACTCTGCATGCAAAAAAAAATACCCACCCCGGAGCCAAAGGTGAGCAGCACCCAGCCCTTTAACAGCTTTTGGATCACAGAATATTCTGAGTTGGAAGGGACCCACAAGGATCAATGCTGAGACAAGAGCAAACAGCCCTAAATGATTTTGGGTGCTGGAGATAAGCCCCTTTGGAAAGGAGCAGGAGAGGGCAGCTGAGCGGCCGTAGGGACAGACATTAATTTCCATCTGGGAAACAGTTATGAGTAAAATGTATTTGGAATGTAAAAGGCTTTTTAAATCTTCACTCCCAACTGAGCATCTTGCAAAATTGCTTGTCCTGGAAACACTTGTAGCTCCCTTGATAAGAGGCTGGTGTGTTAAAATCTGGAGTTCAGAAGCAGGTAGATGTACAGATGTCTTTTTTTAAAATTGACTCTTGTCCTCTGGGATTTTCTACCCAGCAGAACTAATAGTATTAAACAGCAACAAATGCCCTTGGGAGGAAATATGTGCTTCCTGCAGGCAGGTGGGATTTCTAGGTGGTAGAATTAGCCCTTGTGGCACTTGGCATCTTCTTAGAGCCATGCAAACATTAACTCCTATGTGGATCTGCAAAACCAGTCCTGCCTGGAAGGCAGGAGGAGTTACTCATTTTTACATGTGGAGAGACATAAAGAGATGAAGCAGCTTTCCTGCTCAGTGTCAGCAGAGGCAGTGGAGTGAGTAGGACTGATGGAAGTACCTCCTCAAAGAACACATCGGATTGAACTGTCCATTACAGCCTTACCTAAATCTGTGCTGCACTTTGAAATACTCCTGAGAACTTTCACTTTTTTTTTATTATTTATTTTACCTTCAAATAAGGTTTTCTATTCCCCAGCTGCAAAGAAGCTGCTGACCTCCAGTTACATTTTCCAGAGGAAAAGTTTAACTTTTACACTGTTACACTGTGGTCAGCTCTTTTGAGTTATGCTGGTACGTGCACAAGCATCGGGAAAAGCAGGGTAGATGTTATTTGAACTACAAAAACTTGAATTAATCCAAGTGCAATTCTTCAGAAGCCACTGGACAGCTGTGCTTTGCAAACCACAAGCTCACCCACACTTTGCTTCAGCCTGAGAGGGAGAGAGACAAAATGCAAAGGATATAGAGTTCAGATAGGCTCCAGCAGTAACCTCCAGCTCCTGGATGAGTTAGTTCAGAAATAGCCTGTACTGTTCTTGTTGGAAAATATGTGTATGCACAATATATATATATATGTATAAAATATAAGTTGCATCCCTGTCATTGGCCTCTCAGCTTTATTTACCCAGCAGAGTAGGTGTGTGCCCTGGACACCTGCCATCACACACACTAATCCCAGCATGCAAGAGGACCTGGAGAAAAGGGATGCTATTTTTACACCCTCTTTTAGGTAAAGCCCATGAGTAGCTTAGCTGACCCCATTGGACCCAACATGGCCTTGTCTGGGGACGGAAGGAGAGGTGGGATTGGGAGCCATGAGTATCCTGCCCTTCCACCCTCCCCAGCCAAAGCCCTGGTGCTAAAGGGGTTTGGGGTAGGTTTATTTTTGGGAGTTGGAGCTGAGCAGGTGAAGGCAGCAGGATATTTTTTTTCTCTTAACGGGTCAGAAATGCATCTTCAGCTGTGTGTCCAGTTTAAGCATTTCACAAGGTGTGTACAAGCACAGGGTTATATATATGGGCAGTATTGTAAAAAAATGAATCAGCTGGTTAGTATCTGTTGTATATACATTTTTGTGTGTGATTATAATGGCATTCATATTGGAATAGATGAATTTCGAACAAAATAACCATTCTGTCTACTCCTTTTCATTTTACTGCTCTTTACCATCAGTGTGCACCCCCTGTAGAAGGAAGAGAGATCTGTGTGCAGGACGTGAAATCGTGCCTTCAACATAGATTAGGACTGTTGGAAGTCGCAGCTTTCTTTCACGAGGTGCACAATTTCCCCAGCTCATGCAGAGTCCCCCCGGTGAGACATGCAGGCCATGTTTCTAAATACTTGAAGTACCATTTGTTGTGCAATTATTTGGCTTCACCCTTTTATTAGCTGAGAGGAGAGAGGGAAGAAGAACCACACATCTGGATGAGCCAAACAAATCCCTGCTCCAGCTCCTGCAGTGTTTTCCTAGAAGGTTTTAGGCTCTGGTTTTGTTCCAGGTATGTGATGTACCTCCTAGAGTAGCCTTTCTTAAGGTGTTACATTGGTATGGGCTTTCCATTTAGTGCTTTCCTTTGGCTTCCTTAGCCCTTCCCTTATATGTCCCTTTTCATCATTCACTTATAAAACAAGCAACAGCTTCTTGTAATTCTGAATTTCCAGTTTGCCTCCCGGCCATGGAGTTAATGATTCATCCAGAGATACCTCACTCCCATGCCCAAGAGATGAACTGGTTTTCAGAATTCCCACATTACACCTGTTGACGGAACAGTGACTTTTGCAGGGAACACACCTGGTATTCGATGCACAATCTTTGCTCGTTTTGATCATCAAAATAGGAGAACTGGACTGTAAATCAGAGCTCTACCTGCAAGCACGAGTACACTTTTGGTGTTACAAAAATCTGTTTTCAACAAAAGCCTTGAAGTTCCTGCTGAAGCTGCCTTAATTTAAAAATCACAGTTTATTTGTAGGATTCATCTCTGGTTGTTTTTTTTTTTACAGTTTGGAAAAGCTGTGAAGTAGATACTGTAGACATGGTAATATTTATTCTTGTTGCTGAAAGCATGTTTTGTATCATGTTATATTCACGTGTTTTGTACCTCAATGCGTTTGTTTGGGTTTTTTTCTTTTAGAGCACAAAGCAAAACTGAATCCCAGGATAATTGTAGTGTGCGTGGCCCAGCTTTTGGGCAAACAAACTTCAGCTCTATGACAGAGATGAACCGTATTAGTCCACTGTAATTTTTTTATTCATACTCTAAGGAGTATTTATGATTTATAATATTATGTATTTATGAATATTTTTGTTAAAATAATGAACTTTTAAAAGCTCTGAGTATAAGCATCCCTTCAAACATATCATTAACATGAAACTCAGAAAAAAACCCCTTGAGCTCTATAATTACTCCATCCTTCTTGGTATTTTCTATTTTGTCAACTCAGAGACTGGAGAAGGTTTTGTTTTCAGATTCATGGCTTTAGTACTTTCTGGGGGTAGCTGTTGTGGAAGGGCCCAGAGCCTAGGTTCAGTTTTGTCCTTTGTGCATTAGATAATCACAACGAAGCCTTTTTCCTTCCATTTATGGTGTGGAAAGTGTTTCTCGGTGTACTGCACTGCATGTGATAGCTGTCTCCATGGTTGACATTTGCACTTTAATAAACTCAGAGATGAAAAGAGATAAAAGCAGCAAATCCTTAAAATTTGCTTATTTCACAGTGCTTTTTTGTGGACTGGAGTTGGCTGTTAAGAGTTTCTCTCTGGAGATGCTTGCACATCCCAACTGTGGGATCATGGATGCCCTGAAGGCTTGGGGGGTGGTGCAGAGCAGGAAGGGGAATTAAAATATATACATGAACAACTTAAACAGCTTCCACAACCCAAAATACATGCCACGAGCCAGGCCTGAAGGTTTTCTGTATTAACATGCATCCAGCAGAGCTGATGGGCCTGTGCTGACTCAGATCTCGACTCCTTACACCAAAGCATGGAGAGTATAATTTTAAAGATAGTGTGCAAAAATAACCTTTCACTACAGGAAAGGTGTTGGGGGGGGGGAAATTAGGGGCTTATTTCCTATATGCCTGTGATGCAGCTGGATATAAATCCAGTGAAAGCACACAGCTGCAGTGAATGCCCCAGTTTTGTCCTTATCCACGCTCTCCTTTTTACACAATTTCTGTGATACAGAATTGCCCTCTAAAAAATTTCAGTTCTCCCTCAGACTCAGCAAATCAACAACTGTTATCATGATGATTTCCTTTTTGAGAGGAAACACAGAGGAACAGGGTTTAAAACTCACATGAGAATTATTTTAATGTTTTATGTGGTTAGGATGTACCAGCAAGGGCTGTAAAGGAAAAAAAAGGAAAAGGACACGTTTAATTTCCTGACCAATATCTTAACCTAAATTTAGCCAACCTGTAGTTTAATTGAGGATATCTAAGTTGCTCTATCTAAAGAATTTTTGTATTGTCTGGAGTCATCCCATAGAAAGCTCTTTTCTTCTGTACATGCATTGGAATTTATCCATGGGGAAATATATTTCTAAGTGTATTGCCAGGCACCTTTGCATTAAATCAGCTGCCAATGCTGGTGCAGAAGTTTGTGTTTCACGGGGATTTGGGGCACAACCCCACAAGGACTGTGCGTCATTGCACCGGGATCAGGGCCCAATCACGTCTATCACAGGATATATGGAGAGATTTTTTTTTTTAAAAGCCTTAATTTAAAATGAGAAAAACTTGTTAAATAACTTCCTTATGAAGCACAAAAAGAGCTCACATGTGTGGCTAATACAAGATTTGCTCGTAGTACTCACAGAGACGGTGGTTAATGGACTTCATGAGCTGTGAGTTAGCATTGGCTAGGGAGGAGGACAAGGAAGGGGATGTTTTCTTCATGGTATTAATCCTCAACACTGCCATGGAAAAAAGCCCCCAAGCTAAACCATCTCCACAACTTCCATCAGGCCGATTCCCCTCAAAGGCTGTAGGTGAAGGACACAGACCACGTCCTAGCCTGTGCCAAAGCCAAACACGCACTTCAGCTCCCCAAACCCTCCATCACCACTAGAGAAGTCTAAATATTTGGGCTGGCAAGCCTGCAAAGCTGCGCATGCTTACAGGGGATTGTTTTATTTATTTTTTTTTATTTCAAGGATGGATGCAGGCCAACGCACTTAATAATAACCACATGGTAAAATAAATAAGAATGCCTGTATAGACTTAAAAGTAAATGTTAAATATTTGCTCTGTTTTCTTACTGATGTCTCCTTTGCCAGCTTTGAAATGGCCCTGTGGCAAACAGCACTTTTATTTTGCTGTGTTTTCTTAAGCCTGGAACTTTTAATAATTTCTAATTAAAACTTCTACATTTTTAGGATATTTATGAGCAAGCTGATACAGGCTCTTAAAATGAGCCAGGGAGGGGCAAAAGCTGTACACTACAATCAGATTTAAGGGTTTTTCTTCTTCCCAAGCTATGTAAAAATCCTACCCCCATTTTTTTACTTTTCACAGAAAATTTCACAGAATATTCTGGAAAACATGTCCACTGGATACACTAAGGAGAAGCCATTAGAAATTTATATTTCTCTTCCTACATTTAGAAGCGTTTTTCTTAAAATAAGCAATCATCCTCCAGGCCCACAGTGGAGAACAGCCCAAACACAGGGGCAACTGTTGGATAACTGCTTGTGAGTTAGTGGGAGCCAGGAGTCAACCTTTACATATCTGGGATGCCTAAGTTAGCTTACAAAAATAAAGTAAATTTTGACTGAATGCTTTATTTACTCTTTTTTCATGTTTTTTTGGAAAGAAATGAGTCAACTTTTCCACTATTTGATATATTTAACACAGCAGGAGTGGTGATACATCCTCCTTCTCCCAATAGTTTTAAGACCAAAAACAGTTCAAAATTATATGGTTTGCTTTTTAAAATCTTTTGGGGAGTTTTGTAATTCTACCACCTAAAACAGACAGTAACAAGTTGGAGCAACTAATGTGCACAGTTTTTCTTCATGCAAATGCAGAAATGAAATGGCTATTTCAGAACTGACCAACAAGGTACTCCAAAAAGTGAGAAATACTGAAAATAACTAATAATCGATGCAGACATGCTCTAAATGTCAGGGGGAAAAAAAAAGGAAACATCTCTTGCACATTTAACAGTACAAAAAATAATTCAGCTTTATTTACATGGGCATCATCACTCCACAGTTGACCAACGTGGGCTCTCCTGGATGCAGGAAGCACAATGGAGACTTTCAGGAATGATCCAGGGGAGAGCAGCTCTCAGGGAAGTTAGTACTGTCTGCCTCAAAAAAAAAAAAAAAAAAAAAAAAAAAAAAAAGAACATTTTCCAGCAAGGTTCATTTGTATCAATTATGCATGAGCATGCAAGGAAACACTGCAGCAGGGAATTTGAGGGTGTGTTTTGGCAAAGCAATGCACACTGAGTGGCCCATGTTTGCAGCAGATGTGAATTAATATGGCATATCTGAAGGCAAGTCAGGAATCTCCAATTTATAGAAGTCATGACTGGACGGGCCTTTTTTTAGCTGCAGTTGGACTGGAAACTTGTGTAACGGCAGACTAAAACCGGAAATAAGTATTTAATATTTAATATTTAATCCTGGCTGTTTACATTAACTTCCCCTACCTTCAGAAGTTTTAAGTACATTTCTCCAGATCTTAGATATCTCTACGCAGAAAAGAGAAGAAAATATGCATTGCAATAAATAAAATGTGAGTTTACCTGAAGTTCAAGTGCTCCACTAGAACGTACCCATCTGAGAGAAGGGGGGAAAAAAGGAAGTAAATTAGTAAATTCCTGAGCAAATGAAGTCTCAGTGCCTAAGCACAAAGAACATACTGTGGCTTGGGAGGCTGATTTGCCCCTCCAAACTGGTTTGCAGTGTCCCCCTTTCCTGTGCCAGAGACTTTCTTCAGACTTACATCTGCCCTCTGAATTTCGGCAGATCACTGCGTGGCCCTCCGTGACATCAATGACATCCAGCTGTTCTCCAGCTGTGACAGGGAGATCCACTCTCCTCTCACTGGGGACCGAGCACTCAGCAATGGCTGTGTTGATGACACTGATCTCCTTATCATACTGCAGGAAAGAAATAAAACAAGTTATTCCACACTTATGTGCAATGTCTGTAAGGGCAGTGGGGAGGGATGAAGAGAAGAGATTTCAGGATGGGTTGTGAGGCTTTGGTTAGGGATGAAGAGGGAGAAAAACCCCAGTAACATCCCTGATGAAGATCCCAGATTAGGGGAGAAGGAACAGGTCAGTTAGGCATCTCTGGCAGAATAGCTGAGGACCAACAACGTTCCCCTGTGCATCTTTTAAACAAGCCACATAGCTGTTTTCCTCCTCTGACACAACCAGTTCTCTAGAAAGACACGTACCACAAATGTTTCTCTAAAGAACTTCTCTTCTTTTTCTCTCTTCCTGCTTTTTTCTTCACTGCTCTTCTTGAATTTGAAGATATTTCTGCATCAAGAGACACACACACACACGCACTCGTGAGCTCCTTTTAAATAATCCCTGGCACATTTGGAATTGCAGCTCAAAGCCTAACTCCAGCCTTGTCAGCAATGAACCCTTGGAATAGGAAAGCACACCATTCACATCCTTATTTTTCATAAAAGAATGAATATACAATTCAAATATGTTAGTGAGCATAACTTGGGCCCTTTTGTATCTCCATTTGCAATAATTTTTTTTTTTCTGTAAGCAGCATGGGAACAAACGAACTCTCTATTGAGTGTTTCAAATCAGTCATGTTTTTATAGAAGTCAACAATTCACTTTTCCCCCAGCAGTTTGTCTCCTGGTTTTATTTATACTCAAAGGGAAAGGGTCCCCAGATAACTCTCATCCTGAGTCATTTATGGAAGTGGGGCTTGACACAGCTCTCCAGATTTCTCTTGGGTTTTTTAGCACATGGAGGAGAAAGTCACCCAAGCAGACATTAATATGGCACTATAAAGTGGAAAACAATTTCTTATGCCCCACTTAATGAGAGCAATGGCCATTCCTTCTGGGGCATTCCCTGAGTATGGAGATGCCACTATTTCTGGTACATGAAATTCTAGCTATAGCATTAATTTTAAAACTTAAGACAGGGAAAAAAACACCAAACAAAACCCCCCCACACCCATTTGTAATAAATTATTCACCTTTGGCTCACTTTGGTGCACTTAAAATTAAGACAAGAGAAACAAGAGCTGAAATTAGGAACTTCTAGGCTGTGAAGAGATTCCTCCTTGGCAGACTCAGCCTGGAAGACCTGTGATGTCTAAGGAAGGGATGAAATTGCATCAACTTCCTGATGATCTGTAAAGTCACAACACAACCAGCAGTGTCTGAGCAACCCCATGCAGGAGCTCTGTGGTAAGAACCTGGAAAATGGATCTTTGATTTGCATTTCTTTGACGTCCCATGTACAGGGTCATAAAAAAGCTCACTGCGATGCACATTTTTCTAATCTCAAAGGCAAAGGAAATCTCCTACTTCCATATGAATTTTTCCAGCACCAATAACAAAAGAAACAAAAAAAAAGTCTTTGCTTTTATGCACAAAGGGTACAGCAAGAGGCAATGCAATCAGCCCAACCAGAAAGAGAAGATCTAAGAAATCAATACTTTAAAATAAGGGCAAGGGGAAACTACAGGCAATTACTACATTGTGTACAGGGCTTTCAAACACAGGGCTCTTGCCAAAATCATAGAATGGTTTGAGTTGCTGCCTTAAAGGTCATCTTGTTCCAACCCCTCTGCCATGGGCAGGGACACCTTCCACTAGATCAGGTTGCTCAGAGCTCCCTCCAATATGGCTTTGAACACTTCTAGGGATGGGTCATTCACAACTTCTCTGGGTGACCTGTGCCAGCGCCTCACCATCCTCACAGGGAAGAATTTCTTCTTAATATCTAATATAAACCTTCTAAAATAGCAAAAAGGAGCCAAATATACAGCAAGTAACAACTTTTTGCCTCAGCTAAGTGAGAAGCCATGACAGAACTTCAGGATAAGACCTCGGGATACGCCCTGTTTGCATACAGCTCAGATCCAAGAGTTTGTTTTACCCTTGAGACATTTTCTGCAAAGTTTCCTAAAAGCTCGGTTCAAAGCAGTCAACATAAAATGTCTGTGCAATCAGGGACATCCCACTCCTGAAATCACTCAGGAGACACATGTACAAAGTTAGACAACATGGGAATACAGAATGGAAATCAAGACCTTTCCACATCGCCGATGCTTTTCCTTTTGTCTTTCACCACTTGAAGTTTTGGCATCCGGATTTTGTACTTGTCATCCTTCTCTCTGAGAGGAAGAGACACATGGGAATTCAATTTTTTTCCAGCAGACTATGTCTTCTTCCCAAACCCATGTACCTACAGAGTAGTGATTTTTTCCTCTCTTCCCCCACACCCACCACTGAAATGCAAACACTTGCTGTGATTTATACCAGCATGCGCGGCCGCCACAATCATCTGGCAGCAAGACACCAAGACATGCTGTTCCTATTAAAAGTAATTTTTCTGACAAGGAGCCTGCCAGGACAAGGCTGATAATCGGGTCTGGGAGCTGGAGTTTTCCTTCCTTAGGAAAACTATCTGAATTTTCATGTGTTTCAGGGAGCAGCTCTTTCCTTTCCACGTCTCTGGCACTAACTAGGTAACGCTGAAGAAACATTTTTCAGGATGCTACTTGCCAAATTAAACACACATGGAGAGGGCACCTGGACTGTCTCCAGAGGACTGAGTCCCAACCAGCTCGTGACCCTCAGTGGTTTGCAGTACCACAGGCTCCTCAGGGAATGGGTTTGTGCCCAGAGGAACATCTCCTTGGTCTGAGGCCAGCGCCAGGAGAGGGCACCCTCCTCACCTGGGCTCTCTCTGCCCCACCTCGATATCGTCATACACCTGGTCCTCCTGGGATACAGATGCTGTCAATCAAAATGCAGGAAAGAAAACTTTTAGAAGATGTCATTCTGAGCCTGGTATTCCAAATGATGTATTTCAGGGGAAAATTGGGGCTGCTGCTAGTCGCTCAACCCAAAGGGGCCAAGGCAGTGCAAAGGCAAGATCCTCGGGTCTCCAAACATCTGGCAAAGCCCCAGTGCAAGGAACAATGCTTGGGTTTGTTAGTTGTGTGTATGGGCAGTTTTCTGGATGGGTTTGGCCGTCCAGCTCCATAGATGGAACAGGAGCAGCAGTAGCCAGCTCAGGCAGGGTTCCCATCCTGTGGTAATGGGTAAGTTCACTCCAGCACCTCCTCAAGGCTTGATTAGTGAGGACAGGTGTTGTGTCCACCCTCATTTATGCAAAGCATGAACTTGTGCCTCCACCAGGCAGAAATAAGTCATTTTACAGAGAGCTGCTGGAGTGATGTCATCTCTTAACCACCAGCAGCCTGAAAGCAGTGGTTCAGCATGGACTGCTTCACACATTATCTTCCTTAATATATTCTCTGCAGGAGAAATGCTCCTCTTCAAAGAAAAACCACCCAAAAATGAGCAAAAACACCACCCTCAAGTGAGGTACAAATCTCTATCAAGTCTTCAGAACTAATGCTGCCACATTACATGATTTTCAAAAAGGCACAATGCATCAAGATTACTGTACAATACACGTTCTTCATACACACAAAAGTAAATCCCCAAGAGTCAGATGCATGTACGTTGCTTACCTAAATTTGGTACCGAAATGGAAACCAATCTGTTGATAGAAAAAGACTTTTAGAAACAAGTCTGCACTTCAGCATCACCCAAAAAGCCAAGAGCCCCCAAAAGCTGTCAGTGCTTGCTGCTGATGGAGACAGGTCTAGCTGCATGAGCTATGTGATATCAACAGCATTTGCCAAAATTACATCCCTTGCTAAATAAGCATTTCCATCCTCTGAAAACATTAAGAGCCATGTGTTCATCAAGCAGGAAAGGTCTACATTGCATCCAAAATACAGTCCAAGCTCTGCTGCCCACCCCTACATCGCTTCCCAGCAGCAAGAGGGTTCATAATTGCCGTCAGTAATAATTCCTTTCTATAAGTCTGCCAATATCATGGGTTGCCCAGGAATTTAAGTGTTACAATGTTTGTAGATATCTAAGGTGCTTTCAGAAACTTTAAGGGTTCTTTGAGACAGGAGGATGGCACAGAACCTGATGGGTCCTTCCCTATAATGATATTTAGTGCTCAAAGGAGCCACTGACATGACAGAGTATCTAGTGTGAAAAGGTTTGTAAGTAAAATAAAATACCCTAACATAAAAGAGGAAAGGTTTAACCTGGAATTTGCAAAGAAATAAGAAAGAGTAGCATTTCAGGCACTGTGCACAGGGTGAGGCCCTCGCTGGCAGCAGTGGAGGATGGGTTCTGCAGGCAGCTACTGCACACTCCAGGAAAAGGCAATTTCCCTGGAATCTTATCCAGGGTTGAATATTAGAGTATCCAAAAGGACACTCTAAGAAGTTATACAATATCCTCTACCCTGTTAGACAAACGTCTCAATAGTAAACTTCAGCAGATGCTGTTGCCAGCTTGGCTCTAAATGGGACTTGGAATAAAAACCCTCAACCCTTAGGAGCCACATCAGCAAGGCTGTACCTAATCCCAGCCCACAGGCTGAAGCAGCAGGAATCACATTTCTACATTCCCTTGTGTACCTGTGTCATGTTGAGGTATCAGAAAGGTACCAAAGGCAGCAGAAAGCCTATGAAAACCTGGAGGCTGCTGTAGGACTAGCTCCTGTAGATTCCTGATGCCAGAGATCTCAGAGAAGCTGCACAGATGGACCATTGGCCACATCTGCCATAGCAGCTCTTAATGAGTTGATAGAAGCACTTTTGGCATAAGCAATAAAGCTGTGTTTCTTACTCTTAGACCTCCTGCTTTCAAATTACTGCAAAGAAGAATGCTCAGGTTTGAAGGGGGAAGGGGTAGGACCACCAACATTTCCTTACCTTAGGTTTTCCTTGAGCCTGAAATTATTCAGCTTCAACTTTTCTATCTTAAACAGGTTTCCAAATCTCTTCTGTTTTTCTGTTCTGTCCAAAAGGGAAACAGATTTTAAATTAAAAGAGGCACTAGGTGCTGAAGTATGTGAGAGCTGCAATACTTGTAGCCCCAGGGATCTTGAAGCGGGGAAAGGAAGGTCAGCAGAATTTGGATCTCAGCTCAGCAGTAAGCTTTAAGTTTTAATAGCTTCATGTGGATAATGGATTCACTGGGATAGGCACCAGCACAGCAAAAGGTGCTTAATTATAAAGTCCAAGCTCAAGTCTTTACTTAGGTTTAAACTTTTCTGCGTTAATTGAAGTTCTTCTCCTCTGACCCAACAACTACAGGGTGATCCAGGTTTATTTGGAGTAAAAATTGTGACAAAAAGGAAGCATTACCCAGAAGCATGCAGGGACAATTAAAGGAGACACCAGGGGCATCTGTCTGTGCCACTCTCCCTCACACATTTCTGTCATGTATGCTCTTGAGAAGGATGTTCCATGACACACTCTCCTCTCTGAAGCTTACGGGGGGTTGCAAAGCTACACAGCAATTTTCTAATAAGGTATCTGGAAGCAACCAAGATCTTCCCATGGGGCACATTACCCGTGCACAAATACTATTAAAATTACTTTATGTGTATCAGCACACATAATCCTGCATGTGGGATCAATAGTAGGATTACATAAAGGCTGGTTTGGGGATTAAGACCCTGACCTCTGAACTCCATGAATTTGGTCCCAAATGGTCTTGAAATTCCTTTGCAAGCCCAGGAAGATGCACTGCTCCTCTGCGAGTTAGGAATAGTTTAATTTCTGCTACTGTTCTGCACCCATGTGCAGAATGGTGAAGGAGAAGCATGGATGCACTTCCCAGCTGGTGGGGGACATGGGTAGTCAGCCTGGGAAGATGTTACCCTCTGGTCAGAGAAGCTTGTGTACCTCCATCACACAACTCCCATGGACAATTTGCAGAGAAATGACACCTCCTTTTATTAACCATCCTGTCACCTCCAGGGTTACAGTTTTCCCCTTTTCCCCCTTTCTGACATCTACACTTTAGCTAGACTTGAATCCAGATGCAAGCCAGTGTGAGCCTCACATCCGTAAGGGAAAAGCAGATGTACAGCAACACCTTATTATTCCTCCCACTCTGCTCCTTAGAAGAGAGCCACCAGATGCAGTCCAAGCAGTAGTGTGCCACATCCCCAGCCCATATGCCTTTCCCAAAGGCTGTCTCTATTTCTTACAAAGGAAACTTTTTACTATGTGAGGGTAGGGAACCACACAAAACACAACTAACTTCATGTTTCACCTCTTAATCCATTTGGGAAGCTCAAGCAACATATAAACCCGAGGCTGCAAAACTCATTGGTTTTATAACACACCCCATGGAAGCAGATATCTTGAGAAGCCATATAAAAAAGAGAAGGTTGCAAGTTAGTTACAGCATGTCAGGCTCTTTTCAGCTTTCCAACCTCCTGTGATCTCAAATTGTCCTGTTTTATGGGGACAATTTGTCCCTTGAGCATTCCCTCTTTTGACACACACAAAAATGTGCCGTTTCTCAGCTACAGCTGAGCAACACTTTTAACCAAAAGAAGGCAAGTGAAACTGTTCTGTGTGTTTGATTCAAGGAGAGGTCTGTAAGGGTAGTACTTCCAATGGATGGGGAGTGCCTTAAGAAAAAAGAAAGCCCTCATTGCTTAGGGATTTAAGTTTGGTAACTACTTTTTGCTCCCGGAGTATCAGCCAAAGGGGAAATAAGGAGGAAGAGGGGGAAGAAATCCATCCGTACAACAACTTTTCTGCAGTTGCATTAAGAAAAAAAAGGCTTCCAGCCGATACCTGGTGTGTGAGATCAAGGATGTATGGCCAGTATTTCAAAATACAGGCTAAGAAATTGCAACTTACTCTGGTTTTGCTGGATTATCACCTCCAATCTCAACATCTTCATATGTTTCCTCGTAGCTGTTTCCTGAAACTTTAAACCAAGGGATGCCATTATGACAAACCACGCTCAGTAGCGGTGAGGTGAGGTGAGGTTTGCTGCACAAATTGCACCCAGACTTTTTATGTTTTACTCTTACAGAGGCTTCAAGGTCAGCTCAAATGAATTCCATGCTAGACATGTATATTACTCCCCCTCCAGTGTTAAAGGGAATTTAGAGCAACCAGGCCAGAATGAGACACTATAGATGTTGAAAGTTAATCTCATTTTCTCCCAGGGACCAGCCCGAATTAAAAGCAGCTCCTGTTTGAGCTTCCCCACATGCTGCACTTACAGCTGTCTGAAGTGAAGGAACTTGAGGCATTTGACCCGTAGCTGCTAGAAGACAGAAGTATGACATGGGGATTTATAGCAGCAGAGTTTTTAAATGACATTTCATAGACACGGGCACTGTGAAGAGCCCAGGTCCATACTCACAGTCCATCTTGCAGTTCTGCGATATCATCGTATATATCCTCTGGTGCCTGCAGAGGCTGCCAAGTGTTTTGGTTCAAAGTTGTTCTTTCTATCCCTGGCTTTGGAGCACCAACATCCATGCTGTGCACTGGAAATAAGAAAGGACTTTTGCTTTAGGAGCTTTTCTGAGGAACTTCTCTCAGGACATGAACTGTTGAGGGTAACACAACTTATTATATTTTCTGTTCCAGGAGGCAAGGAAAGGCTCTGCTCTGACTCACTTTGAGAAGCAAAAGTTAAGGATTTTAAAAGCTTCTGAGTTTTAAAACATTTACCTTTAAAACATTTTAAAGTCATAAAATATTACAGATTTTACAAAAATTAAAATATCCATTGATATTCTCAAATCCTTCTCACCAGAAAGCATCCCAAGAGACTATTCATGGATGTTTGGAGAAATGATTGAAGGGTTTTTTTGGAATGGATCCAAACAATGTACCTGTCCATAGGTATACACCTGTAAATCAACATCCCAGAAAGAAGCCAAGGAGGATGAGTATCCTAGAGATGTATTTCACTGAGGGATGGAATCAAGCATCAGAGTTGCACCTCATGAGGTTAGAAGAAGATTATTACTGGAGAACTCTGTTAAGTGGCAATATTAAATCCTTAAAATTGATTTAAGAGAGCTGGAATAATGTAGAAATGCAGCCAGACAAATAAAAGCAGATAGTGTTTCAAAATGAATACGGGAAGTGTTCACGGCCAGGTTGGAAGGGGCTTGGAGCAACTTGGTCTAGTGGAAGGTGTCCCTGCCCATGGCAGGAAGTTGGAATGAGATGATTCTTAAGGTGCCTTCCAACGCAAACCATTCTATGATTCATGCAGTAGATCTCACTGGAAACACACACCACCTCAATATGGTCTAGTTATGGACCACGACTTCTGCAAAACTTTCAAACCCCATGAAGAAGAAAAGGAGGCAGGAGAGGGACCTAACAATTTTCCTAATCAACCTCTCTGTTGAAGCAATAGCAGGAGGCTCACCATGAGTACTTTGAAAAAAAAATCCCAACTGAAATCACCTCCAGCTGTTCAAAGGTGAAACAAGCCAGCAAGATTTCTTACAAAAACAGACGCCAACTGAAACAGAAAATTATTATGAGGTGATTTAAAATTAAAAAAAAAAATAATACCTGAGAACCACACCAATAAAAATAACCACAGTCACAGCCAATTTACACTTTCTCCTTCACACTCCTGGCCTGTCCACAGAGCCCAACAGAGTTACTTTGCTCTCTTTCATCTTTAAAATGCTGCCATATCACACTAATGGCTTGCAGAGGCAGGAGTAAGGCTTTGCAGAATAGAGCCCATGAACATTTGTACCTGAAGCTGCAAAATAGTGTTTACAGAGGAGATGGGATTGGGTTTAACTGTGCAGCTAAGGCGCATATCACCAGCTCCAGTCACTATCTCAGGGTATCGTGACAGAAGGAGGCGAAAGTCAGCCTGGTACCACAAGAAGATGGAGCAAGGAATCATCATCCATCCCACTAAGGGACAGAGGAAACCTTCAGGCCCTCATCCTGCTCATGTCGTTTCTACCACAAGCCTTAGCCAAACCCTTTTCTGAGACTCAATAAATTGTGAGAAGCAGAGGAGTGGATTTTAGCTCTCTTGGATAAGGGCAATCTGCTAGAAAAACAAACACCTTGGTTTGAGTTACGCAGATGGTTAACCAACTTAGGAAGCTATTTGCAAAGCCAAAATAAATGATTCAGACCAGAACACAAACGCTCGTGCAACCTTTTGCCCTGGTTTAACTAAATTGGTTCAAGAGTTGCATCCAAATTTAACATTATTATTTCCCACATGGAAGAGACATTTGGGCAACAGATGGGACTGAGGATTGAGGAAACACTCAACGGCGCAATGAGATACTCACAGAGCTCGGCTCTGTCTTTTGCCAGCCCTTGTAGGGTAGGGTACTTTGCAGGCAGGGTACTGGTCACATCCTGCTTCCCTTGCAGAACCTTCATCCCACCTCTGCCATCTTCCTTGGTTTGACTACTGGGAGACATGTATTCACTTCCACCTGTCTGAGATCAAACATTTGGTTTAGTCCATATAGTCTTTAGAAACAGTTTTCTAACATAAGTTAATATAATTCACATATATATATGAAAATAAGTTTTTGTGGACTTAAAACAGTTTCATGCCCTTTTCCATCAGGGATTTGTGGTAGACACAGGTGCTGCCTGGCAGCACTACCTGATTTTTAGGCAGTAGCAGCTGAGGGATGAAGAGCCAAAAGAGAAGGGATTAAAAAGGGATCAAGGGCTCAAGTTTCAACTGTTACCCGAAGACAGGGAGGATAGAAGGAGAAGAAACCTTATAATAACTTAAAATTAATCTCAAGGATTACAATACCTTGAAAATTTTCTTCACTTCCAGTTTCTCTCTTTCATGACTTGGTTTCCCCTCTTTTTTATCCTCTATTGTAGCTCTTTCAGGACTGAAATTTTCAGAAATGAGAAAGATCTCAGAACATAGACACTTTAGCAAAGTCGTAAACACATTGGTTTATGACAGTGCCCAGGTAAGCAGCTCATTTTCCCTCTGAATGAGGTAGGTGCCCAAAAGACCACCAGTACTAAAAGGGCAAATCCAAATCTAAGTCAGCAGATAGTCAGGGATAATAGCAATCATTCTTGGAAGGGAAATAAAGTAATGAGATTGTTTCCTCATAGCAGGAATGGACAAGTTAGATCCATTTGCCGGTGGTGGCATCTGGTTCACAAGATGTACCTCTTACCATAGATTTAGGGAAGAAGATACAGCAACAGTATGCAGAACTTGATACCTTTTTTTCCCCCAGCATCAAATTTTCCCACTGTAGAGACTCCCTTTTATCTCGTGACTCTAAAATCCCCATTAAAAAAAACCCAAACAAACAAACAACAAAATCCAGCCTCCAGACAGTGACAATAATTATACTCTGCAAGGAGTTTGAAGAATGACATTCACAGAGTGAAATTAAGTGTAGACCTTGCTTTACCCACACAGCCTTAGACCTGGAATGAGGCATCCCAGATTGAGAGCCTCATAACTCTCCTGCTTATGCTGAAAGACTTCAGGTTACAGTAGGAAAAGACTATGTATCTTCTTGTGTCCCAGAGGAGAAAAGAAAATCTCCCCTCCAGATATGCTTAGAAACCATGAGTGCTGCCACAGAAAAGCATCATTGTCTATGCTGTCCTGGTCATGAAATATATGAAATTTCTTTCTATTTACTGATTGTTACAATATCCCATTCCTAACCTGAGTTAGTTGTGGGGCTAGAAGAAGATTGAGAGAATGGAAAGGAAATTACCTGTATTTGGCAAAGGGAAAAATCTTCTGTTTCTAGAATAAAGAAGAGGAAAGCCTTCAGCCACTGTGCTTTTCTCAGCAGTCAAGCTTTTATACAAGGCCTCAACTGTCATCTAGTATTTAAAGAAATATTTCTTTAGAAAGCCCAGAAGCATTTTACATTTGGAATAGTCATCAGTCAAAGATATTTCCTCTACTTTGCAGGACAGGGGACACACATATTGACAAACTATATGGGGATAATATAACAGTGCAAGGGATGGGGCCAGTGAAGCTACTGGTCAGCATGAAAGCTATTACAGACTGGAGAGCTTACAGAAGAGGAGCAAGTTTTTTTACTTAAATAAAGATTTCCCAGCCTACCATAAAATGAGACCAAAGCCAAGCCAGAGAACTTCCCTGCAAATCACACACAGATAAGTGCATTTGGAAACCTGTGCTGTATTCCAGGCAATTTGATTGCTTTGCAAGTCAGGATTTGACAGTGGAGTTTGACACTTTCCAAAGTTTTCTCTCTTTTAGCAGGGCCAGAACTGATACCCAGTTCTGATACCCACATGGTCATCTCCTGGCAAGAGGTGATGTGTTCTCTCGGCCCAGCTACCCGCTATGAGCTCGTCCATGCAGCCAAGCCAGTCTGCTCTAGGAATAGCTGCAGCAACTCCTGCCCCGTGCAATGCACAATCCTGCCTTCCCTGCAGGATATCACCACTGCCAAGGTGCACTGCCACCCCTTTGCAGCCAAGGTAAAATGAAAAGTTGTAGTTTGCAGCAAAGATATCCCTGCAGCAGGAAATGAAAACAGTTGTGTACAGTTGTGCCCACAACACTTGCCCTCGTTTCTAAGCCAAAATTCTAAGCCTTCAGCCATGCCAAGCAAGCAGGCTCAATTTTGCTTTTACACCTGTACAGAGGGACTACCAGCACCAGCTCGTCTTTGGCAGGAACTTCCAGAATAATTCAGTGGGTTTTCCCTCCAAGAATTCATGATCTTACTATTAGTGTGTGACACTTGGTCTACCACCAACATCCAGATGGTGTTACCACTTCCTTACATATATGCAGTGGAATTGAAAGGAACTGACTCTTCCCACTAGTATGTTTGGGAATCTCATTAGTCTTTGTGTCCCCTCTGCAATTTCTTATTTATTTTTTGAGAGTCTTCACAGGCAACACACAAAGAAACTCTTGGCATGTAAGAAATACAGATATTGAAAATTTTCAAGACAGGAAAGTATGGTGCAGTCAAGACTGTGAGATCAAAACTGGCTGTGATAACACTTACCTTGTGCTCCTGAGGCTCTGCCTTAGGTACTGGAAAAGATATTTACGAACATATATTACTTTTTAGTCTGCGTTAAAGTCACTGCACTTTTAGTTGCAAAACTCAGCTTCAGTTGGGATGCTCAGCATCCAGGCACACATGCACCATGGGATATTCACCATGTCCTACTGGCCAGGGTCCTATTTGCTATTAAGCATTTGCTTGCATGCAGAGAACTGCAGCACCAAGCTTGATTGGCCACAGTTTTCATATGAAAGCCCAAGAGGGCTGTGGCAGGATCCCCCAAGGAAATTGGCTCCTGTTCCAACAGGAGAGAAAAACAATGAGCATGGCAGAAACCAAACTCCCAAAAAGAAGCAACCTTGAAAAATGTAAAAGCAGAGCAGTGGCCCCTTTGATGGAGAAAATTATACTGGGAAAAAACATTGACGGAGATGGAAAAGTTCTGTTCTGTGCCCTTCTGTTCCCAAGAAGATGACGAGGTTTGCCTCACTATCTTCTTTTCCTTCTCTTCTACATGTGTAGTATATCATGATTTTCCCTGCTGCTGTTTTACATTATTTCACTACCAAAATACTATTTCACTACATTATTTCACTACCAAAATACTAACTTCCGTCTTGTCTGGGCCCCAGAGTCCTCACACACTGTCAGTGCACAGAGTGACAGTACAGAGAGTTATCCTTGGTCACCTGGAACAATGTGCAGCTGCTTTTCTCAACGTGAAGAAACTCTATTATTTCCTTTTTAAATCCCTTATCCCAGATAGCATGTGATTCACCTAACAGTTTTACCTTGTAAAGTACCTTCAATGACACACAAGGTTGTGGTGTCCCCAGACTGATTCAGGTACATTGGTGTTTCTTCATAATTATTCTGCTCTTCAAGTTGAGCACTGAGAAGATGAAAAAGAGAGAAGAGATTTTTTTTTTCTGTCCCTTTTAAAAGCATGAAAAAAAATATTCCTCTTAAGGACAAGGAATTCAAGTGCTTTGATACTCAGCCTACAAAAAAGCAAAGTGAAATCAGGAATTCCTCGGAGGGAGAGGAGAGCCCTGTGCCAGATGTAGGGCTCAGCTGAACCTTACCCCCAACTCCACACTCCCACTGTTTTTCCTCTGGGAGGACAGGCTGCGTTTATAGGGCTCAAAGCACATCAGGAGACGTCATACTAGGATTATAGTCTTCTGCCTACAGCAATCCCTCAAGTAGAAACAGAACAAAAAAATCCAAGGAAATTGGAGCACAGCATTTTTTTAAGCCTACTCAGGTACTTTGAAATAGGTAACAACTTAGTTGCACTGTTCTGCACGCTGCTTCACATGGAAGGAAACACAAAGGGGAAAGCAGAGATATCAGAGGGTATGTTTAAAGGTCCTGCTTCTGAGTTTATCAAGCCAATCACTCCATGCCAACACAGCAAGTGGCACGTGCCAGCCACAGGAGGAGACAAGGCATCACGGCTCCAGCACCACAAAGCCTCAAGTATTGGGTTTCCCAGTCCAGTTCCCACCCCCTCATTCTCCTTTTCTTCCTTTCTTCCTCCAGAAATTCACATCAGTGTCATTTGGGAATAGCTGCAGAGAGAAAGCCAAGCATTCCTGAACTACCCACGCAAATCCCCAAGTCTTCCCATCTACCTACAGTGGCAGAGTTTTTGGCATCTCAGGAATGTACCAGGAAGCAGCAAATGCACAAGATACAGCTTGTAACGCACCTGGGTAACAGGGTATGGTGAGATAAGAGCACCAGGAAGAATTCTAGCAAGAACTTCCTTCTTTTAACTGAAAGACTATATAAAAAACCTCAGGGAGCGTTAAGCTTTCCTGGAATCACCCAACTGTCACAACTCAGAGTAAGGACTAAGTGTAAACCAGAACCTGAGGAAAAAGGCATGCAAGGTGCACTTTAACAGTAGTGAAATTGGAGCAAGAAACAACACCTAAAGTCAAGCAGAAGGTTGTGCTGATACCAAAGGCTGCCTCAGCCCCCTGCTCTCCCCTGCAGCCCGGGGACAGTGCCTGCCATCTTTCTGGTTCCACAGCATGTTTGGGACATGTAGGTCCCACTGAATGGGACACACACACATACATATTGCATCAATACTGCAAGCAGGTATTTTGTCCCCAGTGCCATCATTTGATGAAGAGGAGACCAGGAAAACCTCTGACCGTTCACTTCCCCAGCCCAATCCCTGGAATAAACCACATCCTGGTTTGGGAGGTTGGCTGGACATCAGACAGCCCTTTATATAAACCACAGTGCCACGCCAGACTTGAAATACAGCTGGGCTGAAAGACCCCTGAATAGCATCAGTGAAGGCAGAGTGTTTATCCCCAAATAAGCAGTAAGAGGTCAAGATTAGTCAGCCCAAGTTACTATGTCAGGGTGTCTAAGAGACCAGACTTCATTCCAGGTGAGGCTTCGATGAGGGGAATTTCCATCCCCAAACCGCTGTGATTTTGCTTTAATGCTGGAGTTATTTAATTCATTTCCCCAGTTATCATATGGTTAATATTTAACAAGTGACCTGTTGTAAAGACCATATCACAAGTGTTGGAGCAAGAACGCTAATTTTGCTGCAATGCATTACTAGAACAGCTTCCTTGTGGGGCATGACAGCTGTGGAGCTGGTTCCTATTCGACCAGTTCTCTTCTGACAAGTACAGGTTAAAAGCTAACACCAGCCAATGCTGGCAGGAACACCTCATGATGTCAAGAACAACTTGCTGTGTTGATAGCTGCAGGAGTTGTTTGGACACAGAAAGCATTTTAAGAATTCCCCTCCCTTTGCTCTGGTTCAGCTGTTCCATTTCCCTTTTTCACAGCCAAGACTAAACATGTATATGAATATTTTCCTCCACTTTTCCTGTTCTTGTTGCACAAAACCAGGACCACTACACAACAACTCAGGACAAGTCACAGACATATCAGAAAAAGTCAGGATCCCCATGCACACAGAAGTTGTGTCTGTAAGATTTTTGAGCCATTTCAGACAAACTCCAGTGATTTGGACCACCACTCAATAAAAATCTCACTTCAGCATCTGGAGACAGCTGAAGAGCTGGGCATGGTGAGGGAGGGCAGTGACTCCTGTACCCTGGTTGTGCTGACTGCACAAACATAGGACCATAAATCATGCAGGAGAGCAAACTCCTTCACTGCTGGCAAAGAAAATCCAGACACCTGCTGGTTACACCAGGGCTTTGTTTCAGCAACAGTTCTCAAAAGCATCTCTTTTCTAAAAACACCGAACTTGAGTACATGGAAAACAGGAAGCAAAAAACATGTGGGAGTTGATGACTTTGCAACCAAAGCACTGGCAGTGTTTTCCTTTCTGCTAGCTAAACCGGACCTAAAGACACATAGATATGGTTCTCCACGTGGCTTTAACAGCCCAGAGGAAAAAATAGGGATGAAGCTTTTTCCTTTAGGAGAAGGTCATCCCAGCCAGCTTTGAGTTTCCCATGTAGGTCCTGTTATTCTATGTTTCTATAACCACAGAAACACAGAATCACAGAATGGTTTGGATTGGAAGATCTAGTTAAAGATCTGAAGACTATCTAGTTCCAATCCTACCCCCCATAAGCAGGAACACCTTCCACTAGACCAGGATGCTCAGGGCCCCATCCAACCTGGCCTTGAACACTTGAACAATCCCTGGAGCAAGTTGCTGCCTCTGGGAGTCAGACATTCTCTCCAGACTGAACTGGGATGCTTCAGATCATGGGATGGGGATGCTCCTGTCACCTACAAGCCACACATTGCCTCCCCACAGGCTCACCTTTCGGGGCTCAAGTAATCCTCTTCACCAGCAGCTGCACACAAACACACAGAGGATTAGTATTTGAAGGCAATCCTGCTCTCCCACAGAACACCAGCTGCAGCCACGGGAGGTGTGACAGGGACTGCCCTTCCTCAGGCAGCACGCTGCACGCAAAGGCAGGCGTGAAATAAGATTGCCAGCAGAAACTGGGGATGTGGCTGTGTTAATGTCATTATTTCATGTTTCCAGGCAACAACCCCAAGCTTTCTAGAGATCGATATCAGAGCAATATGGAGAGGGCATGGAGATGATGACACATAAATGCAACTAGTTCCCTCCATCAAACTCATATATTTAGAAATGGCAAATAGGTTAGAAAAGAGTTTCAGTGAAAAACTTTCTTTCCCTCTTATTCTTATCACAGCCAGGGCACACCAATAAGTGCTGGCACATTAAAGCCAAAGAGACTTTAGCAGAGCCCTTCTTATGAAAGGAGCTCCCTTGGAATTCAGCAAAAGTTGTGTCTAAAAATCTGGGTATAATTAAGCCTGTATCTATAAAGAAACACCACTTAGCAGCTTAATAAGTGGTCCAAAATATTCTATTATACAACATCAATAGGGTTTTATTATGGGAAACTGAACTTTCGCATTTCTTGATGTTGGAACACTTCGCAACATTGCCCTCTGTTGTATTTAAAACAGAAGTGGGGGGGATTAGCAGACTATTTTCTAACAATTTTATTGTGCCTTCCCACAGTTGTGCTCCAGAGTCAAGGCATTTCCCATTGAAGAGGAGTGATAAAGATCAGCTCAGCTCGTAGGCAGCTGCTGCTGCTTTACAGCCAGCTGTAAACCACTCACAACACGCTGCACTTGGGAGAGAAGCGGGTTTCTGCATGTGGGATGGCATCCAGCCTGGAAAATCAGATCCCTTTTCCAGATTAAGAGCAAAAATCAGTCCCACTGAAACTGCTGGTCTATTGTTAATGTTCGAGGAAGAAGTTATAAACAAGTAACAATGTCTTTTTTCTGTGGGCTTGGAATCATGGCCTAATAGATGTCAATAAACTGCAAATTATTATTCATTTTCTACAGAACATGTCTGGAGAGAAAGACCAAAGATCTCTTACTTGTTTCATTTCCTCTGTGGACCAAAGGCAGGATGCTTTGGAAAGTACTGAGGTCAAACTTTGGCGGTCTTGGAGGCTTCCCAGGGGCAGGACCCAGGGATTCAGCTGAAGGCAGAGGTTTAATTCTTGGCCACTTGTTCCTGGGGCTGTAAGACCGTTTTCCTGCTCTGGGCTGGCAGAAGGGAGGCTCCAATTCTGCTCCAGAGAAGCACAAGGACAGGCACCAATTAGCCCTCATTTAAGCAAAAATCCACATAGAATCATTAGTTGTTGTACTCACATTTCTAACCAACTTTGTTTCTTCCCAATTTCAGCATCCTCATTACACAGCAGGTCTCTTACCATGTTACCAGAATGGCAAAGTAAATAGAAATGTCCATTTTTACAGATTTTTACAAAGTGAACCATGTTGGGGTCTCAGCTCTCGACAGCTCCCTTCCTCTTGATTATAAAATACTAGCCCAGTTTTCTGTACTGATAACAGCTTAATCCACCAGGATTTAGTGGCGTGGCTGTTTTCAGCGTTCAGTCCAAGCAAGGTGGCTTTCCAGGGTAAACAAAGACTTAAGCTTTTCAGTGCCCTGTCATCCAGTGTGACGTTAGCAAGGGCACCTTTGCAGCATTTGAGTTTCCTAGCACCAGTTTCTCTAAGAAATATGTTCTCTGAGCTTAAATATGACCTTTTGCACAGCTGGGAGGGTGCAGAGGGGGGACATTCAGGTTTAAGTGATTTTAATTAGAATTAAACTGTCTTTGCAGATGAGCCAAGCCTTTCTGTGTCTGTGTGAAACGGAAGAGCAGGGTCCAGTCACATTTACCTTGTGACTGGAAAAGGCCAAAGCAGACCAAAACTGAAGATACTCCCCTGTCCTCAGTCTTCATCCTATTCTCATAATGTGGACAATTTCCTTAAGTGAGTTTTAAAAAAATTGGTGGAGATGGAGACCCTCCCCTTACCAAGCTCAGTAGCAGTTTGGGACCCATATCTTATCTCCAGAACCTCCAGAGAAAGAAAAAAACATTCCAATGGACCAGTTTGGCCTCTTGTTTGAAGGTCCTGAGTTTTAACAGCTTTTCTCTCCAGCTGCTCTACCCTGTACTTCCAGAACACATATGCATATAATGGCCTGGGTCAGAAGGGACCTTAAAGATCATCTCATTCCAACCCCCTGCCACGGGCAGGGACACCTTCCACTAGACCAGGTTGCTCAGAGCTCCATCCATCCTGGCCTTGGACACTTCCAGGGATGGGGCAGCCACAGCTTCTGTGTCACCTGTGCCAGGGCCTCACCACCGTCACAGGGAAAAACTCCTTCCTAATATTTAATCTAAACCTACTCTTTTTCAGTTTGAAGTCATTCCCCCTTGTCCTGTTGCTACATGCCTTTGTAAATAGTCTCTCTCTATATATATGCTCAGTGTTAAGAATATACCTTACTGTACCTTTCTGGTGCTGAGGTTTCTCTCTTGGTGGACGATAACCTGCCTGGCAGAATGCAGTTGCCACCGCACCCTCAGCACCTGTCCCATCAGAGCTCCTGTGTCCTCTGAGAGCCTGGGGAAGAGCTGTCCCACTGCCATGCAGAGCATCCTTCTTCTTGGCACGCCAGTCCAGCACAGCCTTGTTTCCAGAGGATCGCATCCTGTCGCTGTCCCATGCAACAGGAGCACATGTCACCCTCTGCTCCGGACAAGGGTGCATGTCTAAGTTTGCTGCCTGTTGCATTGGGAGTATTGCACTTGCTTTCTCATTGCAGCACAAAGTCTCTTCCCAGATCTGTAGGATGTGGTGGAAAGAATCTGGGAGCTGAGGATCCACTGGAGCTGTTTGGCCTGATCCTTGCTGATCAGTGCTACATGACAACAGAGGCTTTTCTGAACTGTCCTGGGGAGAACTCAGCCCTTTCCCTGAGATGTTGCCCTCGTGCTCTTTGTTGTCCCCCATTGGCTCCACGTAACCCAACTTGGCTCGAGGCCATGCTAAGGGGCCATGTTGGGTGAGCACAGAGGGCTGGGAGGCAGTATGGGCAGGTTTTATTATTTTCACACCTCTCTTACTCAGGGGCAGAGGGTTGGACACAGCATTTCCTCCAGAGCCCAGCTTGGACGTGATCTCAGTGGAAGGCTTCTTGAGTGGCTGCGCCAGCTTGTTAACCAAGTCAGAGTCATTTTGAAATTTTGCTCGGAGGGCTTTGAAATCAGTCACACCTTCCTGGGTGAGAGGAAAGAGGAGAACACAAAATATCTGCTTACAGAGCTGGCAACAGGCAATTTATACAATCATGATGGTTTCAGACAGAAATAGGCTGCAGACTCCACCCTGGTCACCAAGGATGTGCCAATCCTGGCAAAAATTTAAAAGCAGTAGAGGAGTATTAGCTCTTTCAATGGATCCTCCAAAGGCTCACAAATCACTTCTTATTAAGGCAAAAGAGCTGAGACAGGAGGAAAACACAGGAGTAGAGCAGAGAAACACAACCAGAGCCAGCAGGACCAGGAGAGATGCCTGCTTCTCCCCAGTGTCAGCCAGTGATGGAGAATGTCCCTCAGGAGGATCTGGCAACCACTAAATTTAATGTTTAGCTTCCTGGCAGAGGTGCTGCTATACTGTTTATGCACCTGCTGAGTAGGAAAGCTCCACTTTATTTTTAGTACACAAACACAAAATGGGAGTGGCCATTAGCTTCTCCAGAGATCCCCATTCCATCCACTGCCTTCTTTAGAAAACTCCACCATGGAAAGAGAGGCAGCAAACATCCTCCTTGGCAGGCTCCAAATGACCGCTGGGACAAAATGTTCTTCCTCCCCAGTGCTAGTTCAACTCAGGTCCCCAAGGCTCTTTGGATGCTTCTCCCCTTGTCTTTATTCCCATCCAGGAAGCAGAGGACATACCACCCAACCAGTAGTACACAATGACAGCAAAAGCATCTCTCAGTGCAGGTGATGAATACTGGCTACAATATTCAATTCCTCTCCCACACCAGACCCCAGGTAATATATGATTTTGAAGAGAGCTAATCAGTGACAGTGCAGTTCAAAAGAACACTTGAAGAACATTTTGCTTCAGGCCTTCATTCCCTGGTGTCTCACCATCCCATGCCAGAGAAAGAGGAACATAATTTTTGCCTGCGGTGTTGTGGCTTAAATTCAGCCCTGAACTGAACTAGGGAGAAAATATGAAGAAAAATTTATGAGCTACTTAAGTCCTTGAACTGCTCTATAACTTTTTATATGCCATGATTACATTAGGTGCACTGCTCTGGCAGCTTAGTTCAGTGCAGAGAACTGTAAGGCTTCACGAGAACCTGTCTAATGAGGAAATTGGAAAAAATTATCTAGGACAGAACTTCGTTATTCTGAAAAAAGCCCCAGCCTTAAGTGTTAAGACAGAACAGATGAATAGCATACTGAGGTTTTATTGCATTTAATTGCACGATTTATTAAACACTGACAATTTCTCTTGAATAACCCCTTTCACTGACTTTATTACTTTCACAGGGTAGTGCATGATGTAAAGAACCAACCCTTGGGGGAGAGGTTTGAATTGCTCCAATTATATTTCATATTAGTGGTCAGCATCTTGATGCTGTGTGAGCTGCCCAGACAGGCTAATCTAGGGGCGAGCCGATGGGAATGGGAGCCTTCAGAAGCATACGGAGGATGAATCAGATTTTGGAAAAAAAATAGTCCCACATGTACCTGATCCCTCCAGTGATGCCAGACAGGAAATAAAGCAGCTAGGTGCCCTAAATGCAATTGCACCAAGCTTTTGCACGTGCTGCAGCAACAGTTGAAGAGTTCAATGCTGTTTACCTCCCCACACTGATTTTCTTTACTGTAGCACGCAGTTCCTCATCAGCACCCTCAGAGACAAAGAGAAGAGGAAAGAAAAAGTACCTACATGTCTCAATGTGCCCTAGGCAAGGTGGACTCATGAGACATGGGGTTTTTGGTCAGGCACTGTCTGTGACAGTCATGAGCTTGGCACTAAGTTTAATTAAAGAGGGATGGATACAAGCTTCCCTTTTCCTCCCTCAAGTTTTTGTTCCTCTTGCCTTGAAATGACAGCTTCAAATGATTGGCCTAATTAAGTGGAAGATTATCTGTGCTTAATGTACTCTCAGTGCCCCTCACTGGAATACAGTTTCACCAAACCGCAGCCTGTTGGGATGTTCACAGGATAGGGTTAAACTGTACACCATGGCCACCTCCTGCACACCCACATCCAGCTGGACAATCCATCCCTCCCCAGAAAGCTCCTGCAAATGCTGTTTCCTTGCACAGGGCTGAGCTTAGCCAGACCCTCCAAGGTGCAATGAGTTCTCCCGGTCTCTGTAGGGATGATTTTCCATCAGAGCTGGGACTGTTTCAAACCACAAACCCATCTAAGCAACTCTCCACTTCAACCCACACACCTTAACCTGGCCCAGGGAGATGCTCAGCTTAAACATAGTGCTGAGTAGGTCACAGGCAGGACACGTGAAATCCCAGTCCTGGTGTCCCATCAGCGCAGGGAGGGCTCAGGTCCCCTGAAAATCAGATCAGTTGAAAGTGAGGAGAATACACTAATAAATTTAAAGGGCTGCCAACTGCTTACAATGTGTATTTTAGCTACATCTGGCCAAATAATTGACTGTGAATAATACTACATTTGGCAAAAGCCCACGCAAGATGAGAGGGGGAGAGAGTAAAAAGGAAACAAACTTCCACTGGCCGGAAAGCATTAAGGAGTCAGGGGACAGGAGCATTACAGAGTCAGGGGGCAGATAAACTTCCCATATTTTCTGCCTGAAAAATAAAATGCTCTTCTAACATTAAGATCAGTCTAGGAAGCAAAATAAAGCTCAGCTTAAGCCTATGATAAGGGTACCTTTTAGAAGGAGCAGCAGCAGGAGGTTTGTGCTGACATCAAGGTCTAACCAAAAGGAATCTGAATTACAGAATCACAGAACGGTTTGGATTGGAAGGGATCTTAGAGATCAGCTTGTTCCAATCCCCTGCCATGGGCAGGGACACCTTCTACTAGACCAGGTTGCTCCAAGCCCTATCCAACCTGGCCTTGAACACTTCTAGGGATAGAGCATCCACAGCTTCTCTGGGCAACCTGTGCCACGGCATCACCACAGTCACAGTGAATAATTTCTCTCTTAATATCTAATCTTACCCTGCCCTCTGTCAGTTTGAAGCCATTCCTCCTTGACCTGCCGCTCCAGGTCCTTGACAAAAGTTTCTCTCTAGCTCCCTTGTAGCCCCTTCAGGTACTGAAAGGGTGTAATAAGGTCACCCCAGAGCTATTCTCCATTAACTAACTAAATAGAATTAATTCTCCTTAGTTTTCTGAAGCCACTTTTCTAAAACAAATCGACACAGGAAGAGAAACCCCATTAAGGACGCGGCACACAGGATAGCCAAGAGAAACCAAGAGCCTGTTCCCCTCCTAGAATTCTTCTGGTTTACTCAATTCTTTATCTTGATTAGCAAGGGAGCTCCGGTGGGTAAATGTTTAATCAGCACTGCCCTCTGCCCTGCCGTGGGACTGCTGGAGTCAAGCCCAGGCACCCTGGGCACGCTGACGAGAGCACGCTGCAGATACCATCGACTCATTAACCAGCCGGCTTCTCCCAGGAAAAAAAGAATAAAAAATCCAACTCTACTTTTTATTAAATTAAGAGGCACAACTGCAGCTCATCTCAGAGCGAAGGGCAATGAAAGGTGCACTGGGAGCCCCTCAGCCCCTGCTTTGGGGCAGAAAAGCAGTGTCTGTGTGGTCTCTGCCCGGAGCAGGAGCAGCGATGAGAGTGTGCACCTCACTCCCGGAATGAACTGCTCCTGGCATTCCATGGAGAGAACAGCCCCAAGCTACGAAGCAGCAGCAGAAAACCAAGCAGCAAATCTTTCACCCAGGCCAGGTGCAGAGGAGACAGAACCCATTGCTGCAGTGAGGGTAGAAAGGGGAGCCCCAGTAGTTACCACGTCCATCCCTTGCTGCTCCAGCATGTTCCCTGCCCTGCCTCCAGCCGGAGTCTCCCACAGCTGCTCCCCGCTCTGCTGCCCGTCCTGCAGCCACGCCAGGTGAGGCGGGGCAAGCCCTAAACACACCTAGGCCAAGCCTGGGTCTGCCCCCGGGGCGGGGAGAGCCTCACCTGGGCAGGGCTGAGCCTGCCCAGCAGTCCCTGACCTGACCCGTGGTTCCCTGAACAACAAATGCCCACGCTGTGGCAGGTTTGGGATGGGTTCAGAATGGGAATGATCAGCTTTGGTTTGCTTTGTGAGGGAAAGAACGGCACTTGGCATCAGCATGGGTGCCCCTACAGCACATATGTGTCCACATGATGTGCATATATATGGCAGCTTATAGAATCTTAGAATGGTTTAAGAAGGGACCTTAAAGGTCACCTAGTTCCAACCCCCCCCACACGTTCTCAGGTGTCTTCTCACACCTGGAGCAAGCAAAACTGAGCCCCACCATGCCCAGCAGTAATTCTTACCCCACCTCCTCTTAGGTGTCCCCATGGGTGACACCCACCCTTCTGCAGCAGCCCAGCCTGCACCAGGCTCTTCCCCACAGAGAAGCCAGAGTGATTAAAACAGACATTTCCCCAGAGGAACCAAATGTTTCCTTCATCTCTGGATAGCAGAGTCCAGCAAAAACAATCATCCTTGCTGAAGCCCACACATATTTCCTGGTGAAGCACCCTTTCCATGGTGAGCTGTCTCTCAAAGTCCTAAGGACAGACCAGCTAAATTAGGGCAAACAAGACTTTTCCTATCACTGGATATTTCTGCCCTGGAGAACACACTGAAAGGATCTGTCCAAACATTGAGCCCATGTTTTTACAGAGCATGTCTCCCAGGAAAAGCAAGGCTGGTTAGCTTGGTAAGAAGAGAACTAAGAGCCCCAGGACTTCCTTTTTCCCCTCCATAACTGATCAAATATTATTTCATCTCTTTCTGCAGGAGTGCTTGATGTTTTCCTTCAAGCAGAGATGGCTGCTGCGCAGAGCCTGGGTGCTGGTATTCAGAGGTGGCTGTCTATGGGGCTTGGGTGGGCAGGAAGCCATTGGCACCCTAAGCAATACTCATTAGTTGACCCTAATCCCACATAACAAGACATAGCATCCCTCCTATAGATCATTCCCAAAGAGCTGCCTGGAAAAAAACATGGAGCAACCTTAAAATCATCTAGTTCCAGCCCCTCTGCCACAGGCAGGGACATCTTCCACTAGACCGGGTTGCTAAAAGCACCATCCAACCTGGCCTTGAACACTTCTAGGGATGGGGCAACCACAGCTTCTCGGGGCAACCTGTTCCAGTGCTTCACCACCCTCACAGGGAAGAATCTTTTCCTAATATCTAATCTAAACGTACCCTCTCTCAGTCTGAAGCAATTCCTCTTTGTCCCATCCCCCTCCGCACATGGGCCTTGAGCAAAGCCTTGCCCCAGGCACCACTAATGCCTTCAGGAGTGGGACCAATGCTCTCACAGCCTACCCTGACCTTGCTTTCCAGAGCCAAACTTGAGGAGAGATGAAAAATAACAGGAAGAGAAATTGGAAAGGGGGGGGGGGAAGCAGGGAAAGGCTTATTTGTCAGAGACATGACTCGAAGCACGAGTCTCATTCCTCACCACATGAAAAGTCCTGCTGCTGTGTGGTGGTCTTGGAGAAGAAAGGGGGGTCCTGCCGAGCTGAGAGTTGGCAAGGAATTCCCCCAAGCCAGGGCTGGAGTCGCAGCATGATTGAAATCAATGCCAGCTTTGTGTACAGGTAGCTGGAGAGGATTTATGAGTGGTATGAACACAGACCATGAATTAAAGCACTGTTGGAGAATCAGGAGGTTGTGACTTCAGAGCCATGGTCCTGCGGAAAAGGACGGGGCAGATTCCTCTATACGCACTCTAAAAACATTTAAAAAATGCCAGAAGTTTCTTGAAAACATGCATTTTGTGAGTGCTAGCCCTAGTGGGACCCCACTAGCCTCACCTCCCCTCGACAGCAGCCTCAGGGCTGCCATAAATCGCTCCGGGCTGCACTAACTGCACGGGGAGCACGGTGTAGCCACAGTGTTGTTGTACAGATCAAACACTGCAGAGGTGGAAGCCAGCTTTTTTCTCTGGCTCTGGACTTTTGGGGAAAGCCTGATGACAAAGAGCTGGTGCTGCTCTACCTAAGTCACCTTTTAATGCGCCACACGGAAAAATTTCCTTCGAGAAACTAAACAGAGATGTCAAGAGACAACAAAACACTTTACACCCTCCCTGAAATGCTGGAGGGAATGCAGGTAATCCCCTCACTAGCCCTTCCCCTCCTACCCCACCTCTTCCGATAGTGCTGGTGCCTCCCATTGGTCCCCACCAAGCTATTGCCAGGAATAGTGACATCCCAGTGAAACACAATGACCACCTTGTCCTCTGCTGTTATTCCATGGGCAGCAGTTTGGAGCAGAAGCATGGGGTTTGCTCTGGGTTTGTGTCTCAGAGGCACCGACCCAGAACAGGAATTCCCAGGCACAGCCCTGATGTGAATAAAACCAAACAGCACTACTGAGAGTAGCAGCCCCAAACACTCCCTACATACGCACAACCTCCCCAGAACAAACCATTCCAACCTGTTTAAAAATTTAAAATTTCATTATTTGGATGTTTTTTTCCTGCAGTTGTGCTAATAGTGTATTATGTAGTTGCATCAGTCCAAGGGCTGCAAGCACAGCATCCAGCAGACTTATTTTCCCTGAATTATTCTTTTCAGCTACTTAGTGACTGATGGGATTTGTAATATAATATAGGTCTATTATATAGATTTGGAATTCGGTTTTTTTTTTCTTTGTTTGTTTGGATTGGTTTGTTTGTTTGGTTTTAGATTTTGTTGTTGTTGTTGGTTGGGTTTTTTTTTTAATTCACAGAGGTGTTACTAAAGAGCAGAAACAACAGCAGATCTTGGGAATATGATTTATTTCTAGTCTTTCAGACTTTTAGAAAGGTGGGGCAGTGTGACTGGTGAAGATGAGGCAAATTTTTATGCAATCCAGTCTTCTCTGGAAGACAACTAGATTCAGGTGTTGCCCGTGATATAATTGGTGATAACATTAGCCCAGTGTCATGATATTAGAGATTGGGTGTGGTCTGACAACTTGTTTTCTTTTGTCACAGCTACTGGCCCCACATGTGGGACAACACTGGGGAAAGGCAGTAGGGGCCATATCTCTGAAAAAAACAACTCAAAACCCAGACAAATGGGAAAAAGTGGATAGCAGGGCACAGCCTTGTACTAGGGAGGGATTTTAGCTCAGATTTTATGCCTTACTCTGTCCCCAAGAGGGCCAGGACACTCACCTCAGTCTGGTTCCTAGAACATCTGATAGAATCCTGGAATGGTTTGGGTTGGAAGGGATGCTAAAGATCATCTAGTTCCAACTCCCTGCCATGGGCAGGGATGAGGATGATTTTAATCTCATCCTTTTTCTGCCAGGAGGTCATATCATGGTTTTCCAGCAGAGGGGGAGAGAGGATCACTTGTTCCACCATCGAGCGTCTTACTCTCTCTTGCATTGCTGGCAGGAATGAGAAATTTAAGAAAATGCAGTATTATTGATCCCTGCATTCAAAATCCAACACTTTCATTTACTGGCCAGGACAACTGTTGTTTAGGAGGAGCCAGTGTAGGTACCATACAGCTCCATCAGAATTTTTAAGATCAGCCCCACCAAAGCACTGTGGCAGTCAAGAAAATTAATTTAAAAGCCTTGCAATGTTTCAGGTATTTTATCAAGTTGCATGGTTGTCTCTGAAGTACGGCCCTGATCCCACACTTAAATGCACACTTTTTTCCTAGAAATATAGCCCATATAATCACTTGTGTGTTTAAAGCTAAGCGTTTACTCTGGTAGAAGATAATGTTATCAGACCAGTTCAGTGTTCAGTGATACCAAATGAGGCTGGCACGTCCAGCACTAGGGCTGGTCCTTAGATAGACCTTTTCCATGCCTCCCTACAGCCTCTGCGCTCAGTAACTGAGACACATGCACAGTGTTGTTGGTCCTTAAAATGCACCATCTCACCGTGAGCATTTGGTAGCTGGAGAATTTAAGGTGGGGAGGAAAAACAGATGTACTTCAGGAAATGAGGTGCAGAACTGGTGCACAGAGGAAAAGCATGCTGGTCAGAGGCTGGTCAGCAGTGTTTGCTGTCACCCCTCTGACATGGAGGATGATGACCTGGGTAATACAGAAACATCATCTAGCACACAGCATCTGCTCTGCAGGGTAAACTGTAGCAAACACCTTATATCTGTCTTATCCTTCTTCATACTTCTACTCAGGTCTTCTATTTCCTATATGATATAAAGACATCTTCCAAATCTAAATCCTTCTCTTGAAGATATCTGTGCTGGGATTTTGATTTTGAAGTTTAGAGATGAAGACCTTGGAAGCCAGCTTTACTTCCTTCGCAAAACAGAAGTTATTTTACCAAGCTGCTGTGCAGGGAAAGTTCTCCAGCGCCTGTAGAGAGGATGAGCTGAGAAAGGCCATGTGTGCTGTGAAACAGCAAACTTTCCAAGGGCAGAGCTCCAATTTCTAGGCATAGCTTCTTGATCTTGCCATAGCTACATCTCTGTAACCCCTGTACATTGCAACAATCTCTACATTTTTAAAAGAAACCCCACCACCCCTGAATAAAGGCTTTCTGCTCTGCGCTTTTCCTTGGTGAACCACGACAGAACAAATGGCACATGGTAGGTGCCAGTCACATCACCTAATGCTCAACAGCAAGAAGTTTGGATACAACTTTGTGGGTAGGATGCATTGAACAGAATAAAAAAGAACAGGACTCTTCCTTTAGATGGTCACAGTCTTCAAGTCAGGAACAAAATTCAGATATATAGTATTGCATGAATAATGTACTACAAAAAATAAAAATAGAACACTGGCATAAAAAAAGAATGATTCTTTTACATAACTGTATCCCCTGCAGCAAAAACTGTATTAATATACTAAAAATAAAAATCTACATATGAAGGAGGAACAAATGCAAATTGCTGGATGACAACAACATCATATTCTATATATTACGGCTTCACCCTGGAGCTAGGCTTGTGCAGACAGCCACATTATCCACAGGCTGCTCAGGTGCTATGCAAAAGATCAATGCATTCTGTAGGCGGACATCAATTCCCCTTTCTGGGCCAAACACATTTGAAGTGGAACAAAATCCTGTTTTGCTATCAGTGAGGACAAGTGGGTGCCCAAGATTGTTTACTGAGTTAATCAGCCCCTGATTTTTAGATACGTAAGAGTTGTAAATGAGGAGTTGTGTGCCTTCTAATTAGAGTGAAAGATTTCTTCAGTGTTGGGGGAAACAGGTTTGCGATGGGAATAGTCACAAAGTGACGATGTGAGCTTGCTGCTCACCCCAGCCTGCTCACAGCCCCTACTTCCATGCTTCTGAAGAGCCTCAAGATGTCATGGCTCATCCTCCTGAAGGTGACTGCATCACCATCAACAGCATGGCCAGCACTGCAAGCCAGAGGTTCAGAGAGTTAATTCAGGTTTAGAGTCAAGGATCCCACACACATTTTAGACACATTCAATTCATAACGTTATAGATGGAACCATAGCTCTTATATATATATATATCACTTTGGGAACATAACACCTTTGAGAAAGGTTCTTTAATTTCACCTCTAACGTGGAGTGCTTCACTTGCTGCTTAAATCTCTCCCTCACGCCTCTCCCTCAGACGACCTCACCTATCAGTGCGAAATTGGTGTTGTGCCTGATTGCACAAACCAGCCCAGCCTTTTACCTGAGAGATGTGCCACAAATAACTTTCATTAGATATATATGGTGTGTTTCTGATGCTGCTATCAGAAAAGATATAATGCCTCGACAGTCTTGCTTAGATGCTGAGGAGGCACTTGGCTGTGCAAAACATCCATTTATATCACAGGACAGCCCAGGTTTGGATCGAAGACAGATTTGGAAGATGGCCAGGGAGGGTCCTACCATGGGAACAGTGGGGTCCATCCCCATCAGACCTCTATAAGCATTGCTAAAACCTTTTTTAAGTCATTCTGTCTTAAAATAGACATGCAGAGAGGCTGTGATGTGTAACAGGGAGGTGACAAGGGGGATTGCCTTAGGCTAGTTACAATTCCCTACTTTTCTCCCAGGCAAAAGCAATTTAAGTTTAATAGTATATTGAAAAAATATTAAACTCCTTATTCGAGTTCTTCTTGCATAGGCGAAGAAAGGAGAAGGACTTTCTGAACCCATCTGAAGTGCATTAGTAGGTAAGGGATTACATTAACATACTCCCAAAGGTCACAAAAGGGCAGTTTTCATTTCATTTCACTACAGAGTTTACCCATGTGCTACATTTCTTCCTGTTTAGCAAAGACAAGCCCCAGGGTCATTCTGAACTTTAATTACATTAAAATAACCCCATAAGAGGTCCTTTTATTTTGATAATTTACAATACCAGCTATTGAAATAAGCTTTGCAATTAATTTGGGAAATACACAGAGTGACACTTCTATCCCAGTCTTTTGTGGACAAAGGACAATTCACTGTCTGCTTAATAGCTGTAATAGCCCAAGACCAGACTTTCTTGCAACAATTACACTTTCTCTTGAATTTACTGAGGTTCAAACTTCCAGTTGTCTGCTGGGAACACTTCATTTATGCATGAAGCATCTCAGCCCACTTATGCAGAAGAAAAAGCAGGGAGATACAGACCCTTATTTGAACACACAAGTCTCCACAGATCTCTTACTCTTTTTTTAACTGCTACCTAATGAAGTTACAGATTCCTTGTGTATTTTTGTACCTGCCCAGGAGTCCTTAGGGAAGTTCTGGAGGCTGCGTGCAAGCTTGAGGAAACACCTATGGGGCAACCTGGGCTATGACCAAGTGTCTTTCCAATGGCCATTTTTAGTTTCTTCTAACACAACAGAACTAAATATGGTCATCTTGTGACTATTAGCTTAAAAATAAATAACCTGGGGTGTTCTTGCTTTCTTACACTTGTGCACATCCACTACTTCTGTGCTAAGATGCCACCCAGCTAAGAAAGAGTATTAGAGCCACCACGAACAGAGGGGTTTGCACAGTGTATGGGCACTACAATTTCAGGTGTGGGGGACATCTTCCTCACCCCAAATCACTTTGGAAAACAAAGAGTTTTCTAAGATTCTCATGGTTCAATGACTGTGTAAGGGCCATGCAAAAGCTGGGTGATATTCACATCAGCTTTAAAGATGGAAAACTGTCTTATGGGGCTGGCAATGGGAGGAAGCCAAACTGACATTTCCCTGACATATCTGGAAGGTACATGTTCCTCATAACACAATTTTGTGCTAATCTTCAATTTGCTGTACTGGGAAGCTTTTCCCTGGTCAGCAACCAGACACACCAAAATTACAGTGAAGTCACTGTGGGAAACAAAATGAGTTTCCTCCTCCTTCAAATTAAAAGGATGGAGCAGGCTCGACAAGAAACACACTGCTGCAATAGGATTTGATTGACTTTAAGGTGGAAACAGTTGCACAGTTTAATATATTTCCTTGCCAGAAAACTGGGAATTTGTTTCCAAAAGGGCAAAGGCCTCTGGGATGTGTCCTGATTCTTTGTGATTCTATCTGTGCTGTTGTCAATGATTTACCTCAGTGTTTTGGAGGCCGGTGGGCTCTGTGCTTCTTCCAGCAGTCCTGAAACTTAAAGCTTTTGTTTGCAGCTGATCTATAGCAAACATTTACATATGGGAAAACAATGTGGTGGAGCCAGTGTCAGCTCTCTCTTTTGATCCTGTCTATATGCCCCCTGGTTTTAATGGCACGCCAGGCCACGGCAATGGTGTGCGAGGAGCCCGAGGCATTGCCTACCCAAAGGTAAGTCTGTTCCCTCTCCAACTTTACATATAGAAATTACCAGCATGTCAGTCAGCCCATCGATTTTGTCCCGACTTGAGGCACGTGCACACCATGCTCTCTGTAAACAGCTACCAGGAAAAAAAAAATTATTGGCAGTTGTCCAAAGCCCAAGCTCAGGATCATAATTCCTTCTTGAAGAAACTGTTTGCACAATGGTTTTTCTTTTACTGATGACTATTAAGCCTTCCTAAACTTCCTTACTGAAATTAGCATACTGGGTTTGGGCACTTCAAATGAATTCTCTTTACGGGATGATTTATGAGTTAATATTTTTCATATTCTTTTTCATTATAATTATTTTACATTTGACAATGTGAAGTTAACAAGTGCATGTGAATAACCCAATTTTCAATCCAAGCCAGATCCTCACACCTCAATTTTTTTCTGTGAACAATATTATTAACCTATTTGAGTGTCACTTGGTCTTTGAAGGAAAGGAATAAACAAGTTACTTTTTTTCTAAAGCTATAGTGTCATGATAGGAAAATGGTTGGATTTTTTTTTCTACAGCTATTAATTTCAGGCTTGTTGTAAAGGCAAATATGATTTAGAAGGATCAAAAAAAGGTATCAGTGATAATTGGAACATGGAGACAAGGAGAAGGCGGAAAGGAAAAAAAGTGTGGTAGTGATACACTTAATTATGAAGGCTTATTCCGATAATCCCTTTTGAAAATGAACAAAGACAAGATTTTTGATGTTTGATGAACTTATCAAACAAGGCAGAATAATGAAGAGGTAAATGTAAAATCCAATCAAAGGTGAGCCAATTAAGTACTTTGAGAAATGCTGAAGGATACAGCCCACAAATCCTCCTGTCAGAGCAAGAAGGCATCAATACATATGTGTCCTCCAGCTCCATTTGTCTGCAGGTTGCTGTTGATTTCCTGGAGACACAGTGGGTTTTTATCTCACACAATGATCTGCATCCACAGACTCCCTTGCTGAGCTGTTGTGGCTTTCATATAGTAAGTCTCTCTTCTACAGCCTCTGATGAATCCCCAATGTGCTCCATACCTCTGCTAATTATCAATATTTCTCTTTGGACTGCAGTCTTGTAAGTAAAACAGGCTGCTCATTAGTTAGTCACCAAAATAATACTACTAATAATGATGTTTTGACTTGGAATAACTCCTTAAAATGCTTTGAAAGCTATGGCAAACACAGAGTTGCATTAGCACTCCACAGATTGCTCCTCAAGACAAAGAAATGCATCATACAAATAAAGGTTGTAGGAGTTAGGACAGAAAGAGAGATTGTAATGACTGGGCTGGGAGGAAAGAGAAGTAATATAGTGATATTCAGTGTATGTGCAGAGGCTGATTCAACAGCCAGGAAGATACAATACCTTTGCCATTTTCTGCCTTTGTAGTCTTCCTTTAGTTATTTTCTTCTTCTCGGAATTTATGTATTTTGTTTTAGAAATAGACAATGAACAAATTTTTCATCAACATCCTTTGTTCATTATTTTCTCAGCACTGTTGGTGTAGCCATTCCCACCACTCCACAAAGCCCCTGGGAAACAGACCCTGACTTCATACGTAGCAGGAAAACTACTGACCATGAGTTCACACTGGTGTAAAAATAGTGAAATCAATAGATTTCAAAACATCCCTACTCCTGGAAATTGTGATGTGCTTTTGAAGAGAAAGCCAAAAAATAATCTTTTCTTTAAAACCTGTCTCTTTGTGACATCCGTTCTGTTTACTCAGTGTGTTTGCTCTTAAATATATATTATGTACATATATTTAATCATAATTTTAAATCTACCTATTGGAAAGGGCTAGAATCTCTTGGGAAAGCAGGAAATCCAAGACAAAATCCTCAAGCACTGCACCTGTGGCCCCTGTTCAATGCTGATGGTGAATACCCGGGTGGGACATCTCGGGTTGTAATACAGTCGCCTCTCCTAAGGGATGCTTCCCACATCCTACAACATAGGTTCCTGGTGGAAAAACACACACAGAGACCATTTCCCCTCTTCTAGCCTCCAGCCCTCCTTAGAACACAACTTCAAAGACCTTAGACTGCGCTCTCTCTCCCCCCTTAGAAGAAGCAGCAGAGATGTTAATTCTCCAGCTCCTGTCGACTGTCAGCTGAGCCAGTGGTCAGGATGGACTGATTGCTTTCCTTGTCAAGAGAAAAAAGTAAGGATCCACTATAATGTATTCATTTATCTTCAGATGTGTCTGTGATGAGGATGTACACACATTAATTATATATATTATACATATTCATCATTCCAAAGCATTCAGTAAACCCATCCAAATATGATGGAGATGCTCCTCTACTTGAGAGGTTCTTACTTACCCTGGTGTAAACTGGGGAATAAATTTGAGGCAGCAGAACAGGAAGAGGAAAATCAAGGCAAATGGTGGAAGAATCAGGCCAGAATACTTGCCCAAGACCTTCTTCCCTTTTTATCTCAGATTTAATTAAGTATCCCCTGATTCTTAATGCAAATATTCCAATGAAAAGAAATTAGAAGCAGCCTTCATTCATCTGCTCCTGTTCTTAATTTTTATATCATTTCACATATGTCATCATAATTTTAGAATTTATTTTTAAATATCTAATTTTGCTTTCTACTGAGTTTATGTTATCCCTGCTTTTTTCATTCCTGTGGTTATAATCAGTAAATTATTTGGCTCTTCTCCCTTTCCGTTTTTTTTTCCCCTTCCTAGTTTAAAGAGCAGCAATTCTCATTAATAATCCATCAGAAATGTCGCAGGATCAGTGTTGTAATTAGTGTCTGTGTCCATCTAACACAGCCTGTTACATTCCAGGACAAAGCCCGTGTAACTGGAAAAATGCCATATTATTTCCAAGGTATAAAACAGAGAAGAGATATTTCAAAAACATTCCTTCCAACCTCCTCTAAATTCCCACCTATCAACTTCCCACCTCTCTGCTGACGCTCCCTCTCCATTCACCACATACAAAGTCTTTGGGCCATATTAAAAAAAAAAAGGAATATAGATAAAAATGATAGTTTTGATTGCTTTATAGCCCACGGAGGTGATGTCTGTGGGGGATACAAGTGGTTGTCTCTGTTGTGTGCTGTAGCACCGGTACCGGAGGCTGGTGCAGCCGGCAAGGTTTGCAGGGAGGAGATGTGCAGGGCACCTCTGGGATGAGCAAACTTGTCATGCTGAGACCACGTGTACTGAACTCCCCAGCTGTGGGAAGGACTTTCAGTGCGAGGAAACAGGTGAGTGAATCAGGCACAAACTCCTGCCAAAGTGGTTTCTTTCCTGGTTGGGCAGCCCTGGGGTGATATCAATCCCCTGTCAACCAGGTGGCAGGACGGTGAACCAGTGCAAGGGGAAGCAGGAAATTTCCCCTCTTTTTTTCCCCCCCCCCCCCCCTTTTACAGAAATGCATCCACATTACGCTCAGATTTAGATAGAAAGAAGGCTGTGTGACACAGAAAATGTTAATTTTTCAGTAAAACAAAGAGAGTAGAAATACTCTGCTCCAACTGCTGTGCTACACACTCACACTCCCCTCCATGGGCACAACGCTCTCACAACACACTGCTTTTTCCCCCACTAGAGACACAGTTCAATCATCAATCCAACTAGCAATCTGTTGGGGTGATTTATTTATTTTTAGCCATCCTCAGCTCTGAGGACTGGGATATAATACGGCTGTTCTCTGAGAGTTTGACTAGCCTTGACAGATTTTTTGTTTCTAAACAAATGGCTCAAACTTCCATCTTGAGCATCTAATGAAAACTCTATTAAAATTTAGAACCACACATTAGCTCTGCAACTAGCTCAGCAGCTGGAGTAGGTCACTGTCCTTCCACTGGGACAAGTGCAGCAGTGCCAGATCCCTTCTGCCATGATTGTCATGTCAAGGCTTTCTCCTCACTCCCAGAGGCAAAAGCTCTTCCAAGTTGCCCTTCCCACAAACATCCATTCTTGCACTCTATTGCAATAAATCCCCCAAATACCTCCTGCAATGGGAAGAGGCAAAATTGCACTTTATAAAGATGGAGTTGACTTCCTTAAGCCAAGTGGAGAAGCTATTCCTATAGCAACTTTCCAAGACCATAATTTTAGATAATACAGTCAGGGCAGTGAGGCAACCTCACCTCGATTCCCACCCCATGGGAGTGGCCAGCTTGAACTCAGAGCTGTGCTCACTTGGGTCGCAAAGGGAAACTTCCTGCAAGGAGCTTGGAAAAGCACATTCCCACTGGAAGAGCACTGTGTTTAACACCCAGCATGACTTCCTGTGGCCCTGAGATATGGGTGAAAAAGAGTCCAAGCAGTGCAAGCTGCCAGCAAGTGTTTCAGAAGGGCGGATAAGCTGTCGCCTGCATCTGTGCACTTTAGGTCGCTGTATTAAACGTCACCTTGTGTGCAACGGAGAGAGAGACTGCAGAGATGGGTCTGATGAGGAGAACTGTGAGGATGAAGATACTGAAAGCCCTTGTAAAGACCTGTTCCCAGTCCCGGGGTCTATAAAAGCAGTCCAAGGGTGAGTAATTAATCAATAGCTTCTACTCTCACAATCAAAACTGGATCCTTATATTGCTCTTCCTTAGTAATAGCAGTGGTCCATGAACTGACAGGGTGCTGTCCCATGCAACCACGGGTAGCAATGAGGGAGGCAAGAGGGTTCATCCCAGCTTTTATTTCAAATCCTCTCTCAGATTTACTATCTGACCTTGGCCTCTCCCAGCCACACTGTACTTGTGATGCCCTCTTTTTACTCCTGTAAAAATATATCCCAGTTATCTCACAGCTTTCCCCAGTTGATAAAAGTAATATATTAAAGCAAACAGCAGACTTTGGAAATGCAGCAGCCTGGTGGCATTCATCCTGAAGGAGATTTAACTCCAGGATTTAGGACTTCAGAGTACAGATTCAAGGCAGGAAGGTTGAACTCCACATGAGTATATGCAGAGTAAATACTCCTATCCAAGAAAAAATGTTTCCCTACTTCAAATTTTGATTGGGTGATATGGACAGAAGAGAAATTCGGTACAGCTTGAAAGGTAAATTGTGCATTGTGATAATCTTGTTGTAAATCTTGTGTTTTAACGAAGATGCTGCAGTTTCACTATGAAAACATGTCCCTGCCCATGGAAGGGAGGTTGGAATGAGGTGATCTTTAAGGTCCCTTCCAACCCATAGAATCCATTCTAGGATTCTATGAACATGGACTAAGGTATGAGATTGAAGTCAGCCATTAGATAACCTTCCCATCAGCTCTATCCAATGCTCTCTGGAGTCCATGAGATAAACGTGTCCCTGGCCCAGGGCCTGGGAGAGTCCATCAAAAGTTTTTCAAGACATGTATTAATTTTCACTGAGAAACATATTTAATTCTGCTCTCTGATGTGCTTCTCCTGTAGAACATACAAAACCAATGGGGTTTACTATGTTAGTCTTAAAGGTGATTCCCTGTTGTGAAGAGAAATGCTGCTGTCTAGTTTGAATAACACTTTCATTTCAGGCCATGGGATTACAGAGAATGCTAAGTAATGGGAGGGATTTCAGAGGGCAGCAGATGTGAGGGCTGGAGAGAGGGAAGAAGGAGGAACAAGGAAATAATAAGTGAGAGATTTGGCAAAGCACAAGCTGACTGCATGTCTAGGGAGGGTGTTAACTGCCCTGAGAAATGGGACCATTATTAAAATGAAAGAGATGAAATTAAGATAGAAAATAATTATATGAAATGCCAGGAAGCACTTTGTGACAGTGAGATACATTAGGCTAAAGGGAGACCTGAAGGAATTCCAGGACTGTGGGACTTTCATAACTGTATATGCTGGGAGGGGCTGAACAACTTAACCGATTTCTTCCATTTCTAGCATATGAGTCCAAACTAATGCTTTGGAATTAAAATGGTTGTTTGTCTGTAATGTCTGTTAGCTTTGGGAAGGAGATAGCAACAAGAGAGCAAACCCAACCCAATTTTAAGTTCTATTTAAATTCCTCAGGAAACTTGAGGCTAGATAACCTGTAGTGTCAGGAGAGCCTGTGGCAGAGACTGTTGAGGGAATAAAACGGGAATGATGGATAACTTTCTGAATGCTATTTCTTTCCAAGATACGATATCCTAACACAGGAAGAGAGACAGTTTGTATACGATCCTGAGTTTTTTGGAGGCCACTGTGAGTATGTTTACAACGGAGAGTGGCGGGAGCTGAAGTACGATGCTGCCTGCGAACGTCTGTACTACGGGGATGACGAGAAATATTTCCGCAAACCTTACAACTTTCACATATACCAATTCCTAGTAAGTGCTTTGAGTGGTCAAATTTAGCAGTGATTTCCCAGTAAAAAGCCAAACTTCCTACAGATATCAAATACATTTTATCATTCACTACAGGTTGTCTTTCAAGTTACCTTTCCCCAGCAGTCACCGAGAAAACAGGCAATCGATGATATAAATGCTGTTTTATGGCACATCAAGGAACTAACGTGCTTTATCACCCAGGCATTGCCACTGCTTACTCTGGCCTAGTCAGAGCTAAGAGAAATGGGTTTTCTCTAAATTCTGCTATTAATGAGCTGTAGAGCTTGCACAAGCCCCTCACCTCTCTAGGGATGCAGGTGGCCACGTGTAAAACTGTAACGATGCTGCTGCTTCAATCTTTGAAAGCATTTTAAGTCTATGGCATGGCTACAAAGGCCATAAATCCAAATTCTGAGAGAGACGGGGATCCTGAAACCTATCACCGTGTATCACAATACCTATAGTCCATGAGGTCACATATGATGTTGGAGACTGATCTTAGTAGAGCAGGGGTTCAGCCTGGGTCTCCCACATCGTCAGTGGGTGCCTTCGCCACACTGTGAAACATCCATCATGCTTTTTGACATGAACAACTGAAAACACATTATTCCTAGGAAATATTAAGGCCACAGACTCAATGCAAGCATCTTTCATGTCCTCCTAGCAGGCAGAGTCCCCTGTGCCCCTTAGTCCCCAGTTTGAACACTGGGGCTGGCTTTTTACAGAGCTGGTAAATAGTACAGCCCAGATTCAGCAAGACTGCTCAATTCCACACACCAGCAAGGTAAAGCTGTCAAGAAAAAGGTCACTTCTCTAAAACAGAGGCAAAACAATGTTTGTTTTCTGGTCTTGCCACCATAAATGGCTGTTGAATTTTTTTTCCTAAATAAATTCATTCAGAAGCAGGCTGAAGAGAAAAAAAAAAAAATCAGTCCAAATCCTTAGGATTTGGCAGAGCTCTAAGGAACTGGAAGGAAGGTTTTATAATGGGAAGTGTCAAGCTATCTTAACAGGTAACATTACCAGTTCTGGCTTTGAGTAGCTAAACACAAACCTCTCCCCTGCTTGGAGATGGATGAAGCAAAATGCTTGGCTTTATCCATATTTCTCACATATTTCCAAATGAAATGTCATGTGACTTAATTCCTTATTCCACATTCACTGAAGTCAATGCCGGTGCTGTCAGGAGCATCACGGGCTTCAAGTAGAGGCACTATCAGCTCCTTGAAGAAATGAAGATTAAAAAGGAAGAGAAGTACCTGAAAAAATTAATGTCTGCTCCTTTCATTTTAGGCTCATGCTGATTCTGGATTCACTTTTGAGTTTTACGACGATTCAAAGGATCTGCTTGATGCCCTTAAAAGTGATAAATCCAAAACAATGGGCTTTACCATTGGAATTGGGCCTGCAGGTTCAGATATACTGGTAAACCTGGGCCTCACTTTATCAGGTGGCAAAGGATCCCTGAAGAATTTCACAGAATACGCTGCAAAGGTAAAAAACCCCAACCAAATCAGTGATACATATGCTCCAGTCGTATCATCTGTGCATCACATGGTCTGGCTGTAACTTATGTCAGTTTATTCTCTCAATTGCATTTTTTAACACAGTAATTGTACCTTAATTTGTTCATGTAATTGCAAATGTATGATCGTCAGTAATCCTGTTTGCTGTTCTTTGTATGTTTTAGCAAACAGGGAGTGGGAATAAAATTGAATTACGAAGTGCCACAACACATGTCATCTCACCCCATTCTGTTTCATGGCTACATTAAGCACATAAATAAAAAAATGCTTAAAAGTGACGATGAGGGAGGAGGAAATATCAAGATGCTGATCCAAACAATAGTCCTCAGGGAATGGTCTCCAGTAGCAAATATATCTTGTTCAAATTAATACAAGCTGCCTTATGATGGGGAAATATGCTACTTTTTATGGGAGGTTAAAATACCGTGCTGAAAAAAATAGTACCTGGTAATAGGGTGTACTTCTCACAGCGGGCTTACATCATGGACTAGCTGTGATGACCTCTTTCCAATCTAATAACATGAGTGCTGGTATTTCCCGCATTTACCGTGCCCCATCTCCACTTCTCTTGTGGCTGCTGACAGAAAACAATAAAGAAGAGTTACTTTGATGGTGTTCTGAGTTAAAATGCCCTTAAAAGCTGTTTGAAATGAGCACCATTATAGTATTTACTGTGCCCTTGTCCAGACTCACACAATGTTTGTAGCTAAATGATGATCAGTTACTGGAGGAATCATTTAAAGGGCTGTTCTGGTTGTACTGGAGCCTTGTCCGAGGCAATGGCTAATCTAGAGGTGGAGTTGTGGATCTGCTGGTATATCCAGGAAATCCTCCCCCATTAGCATCTTCCTGGCCAGGGTATTTCCCCACAGTTGGGCTGGGCTGGGCTTGCCTTGCCTTGACCCTTGTCCTGTATCACTGATTGAGGTTGTGAAAAAAGCAAAAGGGAAAAAACACTATGGAAAAGAAACCAGAAAAAGAAATAGCAGAAACAGAGAATGGAGGAAAACCAAGTTGAGCCTCACACATCAGTAAAAAACCTCGTAGCATCCAACACCACAGCTTTGTCCTCCACCTCCACAGCACATAAGAAAAATACTCTAGAAAATGAATTACAATTTCTTTCATTTAAACCTGGGCTTGTTTTCATGCCTTCAATATACACTGACAGTCAGAGACTCAGGCTTTCCTCTGCAAGCCTAAAGACGAGAAATTTATTTTTTTAAATGAATGTTGACTGCAGCTTCTTTTTTCTTTACCTGCAGGACCTTACATTCATTAGAGCTGTGACAAAGGTGCAGACAGCCCGTTTCAAGATGAGAAGGGACAACATTGTTTTGCATGAAGATGTACTGCTCTCCCTGCAGGAGCTTCCAGACACCTACAACTATGGCATGTATGCCAAATTCATCAATGACTATGGCACCCATTTCATGACATCTGGTACCATGGGAGGCATCTTTGAGTACATCCTCGTCATTAATAAGGAGGAAATGCGAAGAAAAGGTTAGAAAATGAGAAGCTATTCTCTGTTTACAACTTTCTACTCTAAACCAGCTCTTTCCAACCTGGTGACCGAGGGGTGGATCTCCACAGCCATCTCCTCCCTGGACCCTGGGAGGGTGGGTGCTCATCAGCACGTCTTTGCTGAGCTGTCTGGCCCATCCCAGCACATGATAGACACATACTCATCACAAGCCCAAAAATGCATGGGGGGGATGACATAGGGGTATCCACACATTCACAAGATGGATGCACTACTGGCCACATGGCAGGGGATTAGCTTGAGCGTCACAAAATGTGCTTCCCAGTCTAATGTCAGAAGTATCTGGGTGAGGTTTTGGTAGTTTAAGAAGGAACCTGAGCATTATCTTCTCCATTTTTTCAGTGTCACTTGCCAATCTTCTCCTATTTCTTATAGTCTTTGTTCTGGCCATTCTCATGAACGCTCAAGGTTTGTAAACTCATCCAGAGTACAGCAAGCCAGCCCACTCACTTTTTAGCCTGTTCATAGTGAAGGCTGCAATTTTCTGTAAATGGAAATAGCACACTGTACTTGGCAATACCTCTACCACTTTACTCTGTTCAGTGTCATATCTGAAGACTAACAGACCTCTGTTAGCTCCAATTCTCAACAAATTAGAGTGGATGAGGCTGGAGAGCCACACCTTTGAATCTCAATTAGATAAAATACCTACTATAGATATCTAGAATGCAAGAACAGCCATTACTGGTGAACCAAAGCATAACATTTTTTCTCATAAAAAACGTAAGATGCAGAATAATAATATGGTACTTTAGTACACTAACCAGATTGCCAACTTTTTGTAAAGGTGTCAACAATGCAATAGATCCCACTTTCCCTATGGACCATCACACCACTCTGCAGAGGGTACCCAGGTAACTGCCTTGGTAACTCCAGGCTGGACATGCCTGGACATGCAGAAGGAAACTGTGATCTTGGACAACATGTGCAAATTGTTGCAGTCAGTGCAAATTGCTGTAATTCCATTAATTCCGATAATTTCCGTGGTTCTGCCCCAAATTCTGCCTCTGGTCTGAAATGGTTTGGTACCAGCAGCACTAGGATAACTATGCACTCCATATTGAGTGTTAATCATGCCAATTCTACAAGAAATCACCAATTCAGAGAATTTTCATCAAGTTCCCAAACCTCTAATGTTTGGAAATGTGATGCTTCTTCAAATCGTTTCTTCATTTTGAAGAGTGAGTGATACAGAAGTGAACAAGGTCTTGGCAAGCAAGTCTTCAGGAAGCAGACTGCCAATTTCAAAGGAAGAGTGAATCAAAAGCATGTGGAGGGAGGCTGTTATTTTGCTTTATCTTGTGCTTGCTGTGTATATAAGGGGGAGATTTATTGCTACAAGATGCTTTATCTTGGGAAAGAAGGATGTTGAAGTTCAGCAAAAGACAAAAATGTGCCCAGTAGGGATGTAATTTTCATTCTAATGCAGCACCACTGTGTATTTTTCATCTAATCCAGGCTGTGCTAGTGAGTCCACATTTACCAAGTCAGCAGAGCTCTATGTCACACAACGCTGACCCAGAAGGACCCACCTGCAAGTGTCTGATATGCCACAGTCTAAAAGCATTTAGTAAAAAAATCCCTGATTTTTCTAATGTTGATCACAGCCATGCTTGAAGGCTGTGTTTGCAAGAGGATTATCTTCCTTCCCTGAGGAATGGTCAGGATCAGGATATAAGTGCTCAAATCTTAAAATTAGAGCTTCATAAGATGAGCATGAATCTGCAGATGCCTGGAGATGTATCACTGAGTCCCCACAGGGCTGAGGAACATGGCACCTGCTTTAGAACAACCACTACACCCTGAGAGCCCACCTAGCTCACAAGGCTGTGTGTTAAATGCTCTGCAAGAGAGAATATTCCTTTTTTCATAGACCAGCGACTAAAACACATGCCCAGGAAAAAGACCCCTTGGCTGAGTCCTCCTTAAATGAGAGACAGCTTTAGGTGGCCACTGAGCATTTAGCTCAGCACAGACATGAGATGGACTTTAGGCATTCAGGCAACCTGAATTTTGAAAATTAAATCACCTTCTCTGTTTAGATACTCAGGAATAGACCACACTGCAGAGCTCAGGACTGCAGCTTTGCTGCCAGACCCATTTCTAGCTTTCAGGCTGCAAGGGCTTATATGGATGTGGTCATGAATGAAATAAATACATATGTCAGAAAGAGGTCCCTTGTTGCTCTGCCATCAATATTTTTCATTACTTGTTTTTAAAATAGATTGTTATGGTTCTATTATTTAGCAGAAAACAGTATAATGTGTTCACATATTACAAGAACATTTATGGGAGAAACATTATGCACAGAGTAAATTAGAAAGAGTCTTCATATATTCTGATTAATTCAAAATGCAGCAGTAAATCTTATCACTTGAGCACATTCAACTATCACAAATTATATCATATAAAAAACCTATCAGGACTCCCCCCTCAAGTGCCAATATTTACTATGACCACCCTTTTGCAATGATAACCACTTTTCATTTATCAGGACCTGATCTTGCTGCAACCAATAGCAAATTGTATTGACAGACCCTCGCTGAACATAATTACTCAATGGGAGCCATGGCAAATCAATTAATCAGGGTGTTCCTCAAGTTTAATTTTATGGCACTCCAACACCAATATAAGCAATCACTCACATTGCTTTGGGTGAATGAACTTTACCCACTGTGTTTACAACTGTTGAACAGTTTAGTACAAGTAATTGAGTGCCACACATTTAATCTTTCTCAAGGGCCCAGTTTTGCAATGGGATGCAATTCCCACTGAAGTCTTGAGAATGCTTTAGCTGTCACCAGTTTGAATCTGGGACCTGTAGCCCCTTTCTCATGGACGAGAGGCTGGAGGCTGGACATGAGCCAGCAATGTGTGCTCACAGCCTAGAAAGCCAGTGGTGTCCCAGGCTGCACCAAAAGCAGTGTGGGCAGCAGGTTGAGGGAGGGGATTCTGCCTCTCAGGTGCTGTACTCAGCTCTGGGGTTCCCAGCACAGGAAAGACATGGAAATGTCAGAGCGAGTCCAGAGGAGGCCAACAGAGATGACTAGAGGGATGGAGCACCTCTCCTATGAGGAAAGGCTGAGAGAATTTCGGTCATTCAGTCTGGAGAAGGCTTCAGGTGTCATAATTGTGGCCTTCCAGCACTTAAAAGGGGCCTATAAGAAAGATGAGGACAAACTTTTTGTCAGGGCTTGTTGTGATAAAACAAGGGATGATGGTTTTAAACTAAGAGAAGGTCAATTTAGATTAAAGAAGAAATATTTTTACAATGAGGGTAGTGAGGCACTGGCACAAGTTGCCCAGAGAGGTGGTGCGATAGTTAAACGTGCTCAAGTGATAAGATTTACTGCTGCATTTTTAATTAATCAGAATATATTAAGACTCTTTCTAATTTACTCTGTGCATACCCCCTCCCTGGAAACATCCAAGGTCAAGTTGTATGGGGCTCTGAGCAACCTGCTCTAGTTGAATGTGTCCCTGCTCAATGCAGGGGATGTTGACCTTTAAAGTTCCCTTCCACCTCAAACCACTGAACTGCTGGGGTGAGGTAGTTCAGCAGACAATGCTCCAGGCTGGGACTCGAATGGAGATTCCATCTTCAGACTGTTAAGTCACGATGCACAAACCCCACTGACCTCTGTGCTTCCCTTTCAATACCATGGTACTGATCACCAGGCTGCTTTGTAAAACATTGTAAGGTTCTTTGACGAAAAAGAGCAATATAAAAGTTACCTATTACTTACAATACTCATACTTATAGAAATCAATGGACTTTTTAACTACTAAAGAGTAGTTATTTTATTTGCAGTACACTGAAGTGCTTAAATAAAACCTGGCTGTATGAAATAGGCACATTGCTTACCTTGGTGAAGCCATCTCATTAGTTCCCTTCTTCCCCTCTGCAGTCGCTTCATGGCTCTCCAGTTACATATTTTCTTGATGTATGTGGCAGTGCTGGTGGCAGCAGCCCAGCACCAGGAAGGCTCTAGCAGCTGTAAGCACACAAACCTGCAAGTTGCTACTTAAGCCACCAACAGGTGGGTCAGATCCTGAGTTTAGGAAAATTAGTGAAGATCTATTGATTTCAGCTGCTGTTCCCAGCTTTACCCTAATTATGAGTTAGCCTGTAAAAAAATAATGGTTTGGTTTAAAATATATAGATCAAACAAGGACATACATGCCCAAAGCCTTGTGTTAAGATATTTACTTCTAATGTTTTCTAAGAAACAATTTTTATAAAAAATACTATTTTCTTCACTGTCCTATGCCCAGAATAGCTCTTGACTTTGAAATACAGGCCACGAAAGCAACTGAGTATTTTCTTCAGTAACAGAAGAAAACAAGTAGGAAAATTAACATCCTTCCACTCAGCATGAGTCACTGAATTTACCTGTTTCCTTTGTTTTGCAGCTGTCACAGGTGAGGAGATCGGGGCCTGTATTGGCCTGTCACTTGGCCTTACAGCCAGTGAGAATAAACTGGATCTGAACGCATATGTGTCATACTCTGACTGCCAAAAGAAAGGATTTCTGAAAACTGGTATGATATCATGGCAGATGTCTGTTAAGGCATCTTCTGTGTCACTTCTTCTGGTCACTTGGGCATGGAGATTCAAGTAGGGTCACACAAGGAATGAAAAAGAAAGCTCTGGTGCCATCTGTCAGACATGGTGGGACCACAGCAACTTTGAGTCCAGGTCTCCAGGATTCCTGGTTGCTCTTTAAAGAGCAGGAATGAATGTAACAATACCTGGATTAGAAGCACATATAAACAGAGGCAGTGGGGTGGCTGGAAGGCTGCAGTCCTTATAGCAATGACAGACTGGGTATGCATGGCAAAAGCAACATGGCAACTAGTAAAAAGTCAAAATTGACTAAGAAAAATACTCAAAGGGGGTAGGAAATCCCAAATTTGTACATTACTTAAGGAGATGTAGACAGTGTGATCTATTGCCCATGTCCTAACTGGAAACCAAGGCTGGAGGTGTGCAGGCTCTTCAGGTCTTATCAGCTTATTGGGATGCTCATCTTGTCACTGACTACCTCGTGATAAGGTGGCAGGGCTCACCCCACAAGCAGGGAACACTGAGCTCCCATCGATTCCAGGAGGCAGCTCACTGATAGCCCCCTGCACGATTGATCTCACCTCCATTAAGCAGCTTCTACTGCATGTGTGGAAACAGTAACTAAATAATATGTGTGTAATTCAACTTTTCAGATCGTGAGAGCCACAGTGCAGTTGTGGAAGATATTATTCCTCGGATTAGAGGGGGAGATACCAGTTACAGCGGAGGGCTCTTAAACAGTTGGGATGGCAATATGTATCGTCACTGGGGAAGGTCATTAAAATATAATCCTGCTGTTATTGATTTTGAGGTAAGGCTTTTCTGCAGTTGAAGAAACTCTGCCACTAAAGGAATGAAAGTGTAGTCGAGCAGATCATTTTGTATTTTTATTGTGATCCCATCACAGAACAAGATTAAATGTAATGGGCCACTGATCTGGTAACCTCTTATTCATTTCACAATGGGGAGTACATCTCCCACGGACCGCATCCGCAGGGAGATGGACAAGGAGCTTAATGCTGGATTAGTGCAGAGTTAAGTTTTTGATGTGTTCCTAAACAGCTTCACAATGAATTGTGGTTGCATTCATCCCTATTATTCTCCCCGACGCTGTCCACCCTCCTGTATAAGCAGGCGACTTGCAGGGGGCTGGGGAAGGTGTTTTAAACACCCTCCAGCAAAGGCTCTTCATAGACAGACCCCCCCTCAGGAGTCCTCAGAGCAGGGGGCTCCTGGCTGTTTTCCCAGGGGGGTCCTGTCTTTCTCCACACTCCAAAAAGAGGGTCTGTAGCCATAAAAAACATCAAAGCTGTACTCTCCCTTTAGTTTCACTGGAAGCCCCATAAAATGGAAAGATCCCTGAAGCATCTAATATAGTTTCTGAGACGAGGAGATGGGTGCAAGCAGAGGAGATGGAAAGGGAGAGGGAGCAGCAACCCTACAAACAAATACTTGAGGGACAGAGATGGCAGAGACATGAGGAGGTGGCCTCAACTCCTCAGCTGTGGTCAGCAGTGCCACATGTATCCTAAGATGCCAAGATCACTGTCTCCTCCAGGAGAGCAGCTGTGGGGTGTGGGGCAAGGACCTCCATCACGGCAGGGACATGCAGCTGCTTCTATCTCTCTTGTCTTCATTTGAAAGCACATTTGAAACCTCTGACAGAGAGTGGGAGAAGGGAAAATGGATCTGTGTTACTGGCAGGGCAAGAAGGATTGTGCAAGCCTTCCCGGGCAGCACCCTGATGGCAGAAAGCTCTGATAGCGTAGAAGCACTTTCAGTTCCAGCTGCAGGTTATTCACCTTTCTGCACAAGTTCCCATCAATCCTGGGCAAAACTTATTGCACTTTTCCAGTAAACCATGTGCTGACCTCTCTGTTGGCTGCTCCAGAGCTGAGCAGTCACTCTGCAACCGAAGCGGCCGATAAGAGCTGGTGTCCACTGCAGCAGCTCTTATCTGCAGTTCCCTCAGTTTGTTAAACAGCCTTGTGCAAATTTGCCTAAGAGCTCTTACCAAAGCCCAGCTGACCCTGATCCTCCCCATGAATCACTCTCACTATGCCTTGTGCAATGAGATGATGCCCAGCTCTTCTTTAGGAATAGTTTCCACCAATTTCTGGCCTAGACACAGTGTTTGCACAGATGCATGGATGGACAAGTATAAATAACTGTTCTCAGACAGTCCTGAGCTTTAAGCTTTAATATTCATTTGAATATTACTAGTCAGTTGGGCAAGTTATAATTACAGCTGCCCAAACTGGACTGTTTTTGCTGGTATACAGGAACTTGATTTTGCTACTGGAAATATGATGAGCAAGTTATATTCTTAAAGCTGTAGGTTACAGTATTATTTCACTACATCTTGATAGTACATTTCACTACATCAAAGGACAAAAAATACATAGGCGATATTCTTCATTCTCAGCATTTACTGGTTATTTCACAATCTGGACACTGTAAGTGGTAGGCTGGCAATAAATTTTGATGAGTCCCTCTGTCCAAAGCTCTTACCAAAACATTTTCTTCAAAAAGGCAAAAAGCATGCAAGAATCTCAGATATTGTGACAGCACTAAGAAATCAGTCAAAAAATGGGCTTACTGGGGTGTTTTAATTTATCATTTGAATCCCTACTAAAACTCCAAAGCATGTCCAGAGAAGCCAATCCCACACAAACCTCTAAGATGAGGAAGGTTTTGGAACGGTGGTTTCTCACTGGGGCCCATCAGTCGCAGCAACACATTTGCATGATGTACATGCAGCTGTCGAGGAAGACAAATGAGTTTTTCCCGAGTCCTGAGTTTATCCAGCAATGTCACAGCGTCTCAGTGATGCCCAGCTGAAATTGTTTCCATGCTATCCATCTCCATCCTATGCAGCTGCAGCCCATCCACGAAATTCTCCGCAGAAGCAACCTTGGTGACATGGAAACCAAGCGGCAAAACCTGAAACGGGCTCTGGATGAATATTTGTTGGAGTTCAATGCCTGCCGCTGTGGGCCGTGCCAGAACAATGGAGAACCCATTTTGGTGGGGGACACCTGCTCCTGCCAGTGTAATGCGGGGTCCAGGGGCCCTGCCTGCGAGCAGACTGAGCGCCGAGGTAAGACCCTGCTGTGCACCTCAAACAGGGGAGGGCAAAAAGTAGCCGACAGACTGGGTTTCCCTCTCCACAGCTTGGATATTAGAAAAAGGTTCTTCACCCGAAGGGTGGTTGGGCACTGGAAAAGGCTCCCCAGAGAACTGGTCACAGCATCAAGCCTGAATTCAAGAAGCATTTGGATGATACTCTCAGGCACATGGTGTGACTCTTGGGGATGGTCCTGTGTGAGGCTAAGAGCTGGACTTGATGATCCTTGTGGGTCCCTTCTAACTCAGCATATTATGATTCTATGAACCAACAGCTCTTTGCATCCACGCATCAATCCAGCCTTCACTTCCGTATCACTTTTGTTGCTGGGCTATCCTGAGCAGTCCTGCAAGAGATTGAAATTAGCAGCTCAGGAAATGGCTTTAAACTGACAGAGGGCAGGTTTAGATTAGATATTAGGAAGACATTCTTTACTGTGGGGGTGGTGAGGCCCTGGCACAGGTTGCCCAGAGAAGCTGTGGCTGCCCCATCGCTGGAAGTGTTGGATGGGCCTTTGAGCAACCTGGTCTAGTTGAAGGTGTCCCTGACCATGGCAGGGGGGTTGGAATGAGATGATCTTTAAGGTCCCTTCCAACCCAAACTATTCTGTGATTTTATAATTACTATAAATAAAGTGGTGGAAATTAGGGTGTGTTTAGTAGCTGGAGATTTGCCGAGATGTTGCAAAGAGCTGAGCTGGGTGGCATCATCCTGGTAAAACCCAGCTGCCCCCACTGCCCATCAAGGGGCGAGCTCTGCCTGTGTTGCTCTACAGACATAGCTCATTACTGTAAACAAGACCATCACCTGGTCCTTGCTGACTGCCATGTCACATTCTTAGGCTGGTGATCCTCCAGAGGGCTTGTGGCATTCCACTAAGGATGTCTGCTACAAGGATGACAGCACAAACCTTGAAAGTCAGGGAGAGAAGGGAGGGGGAAAGGGTCACGTGAAACAACTGGGAAGTGGTGCTCAAACAACATGCCACCAAAAATGCTGTTTTAGTAAAAAATTGCCACATAACCAGATTCCCCCCCTGCCACTCCCTGAGATGCATTTTAACTAGAGGGAAGTATCTATTTTGGGGTGAAAAAATTGTTTTTCCAAAGTGACAGGCTTCTATTTATGTTTCCTTTATCACTTTATATACTATCCTAAAAAATCAAATGGGTGGCAACAAAAGCCAAGCTTGGAACATGTTCTTTCATCTCCAAAAAAAGTCGCAGTTCTTTCTGGGTATTTTTGTCTTGATTCATGATGACAAAAAAAATCCAAATCTCAGCACATGAAGCTGGCAGAAAAATCCATCTTCAGAGCAGTTCCACCAGGCAGAGCTCGAGGCCTTCAACCATGTGCTCATCACTGAGGTCTCACACTGGAAAATCAAAGCTGTGATGAGCTAAGGAGTTTGAGCAGAGCTGGGTAGATGGTTCATGAAGCTGAATTCAAAAGCTTTGCTTCAGTGACTGCAAAGTGGGTTTCTTTAAAAAGCTCAGGTTCTCTGAGTTGCCTCCAAATCCAAGGAATTTGCATGGAAGGCTCAGGACCTGCCCCCAAAAGAGCACATGGAGAGCAGAGCATAGGCCAGCCTTGTGCTCCCTGATTTTTGCAATAGCGGGGACAGACACACTTCTGACTCATGCACAACTTTTAGTTTCAAATTTTTAGTTCCAAAACTCATTTAAGAACATAGTCAGTTTTTTTAAAGCACAACATTTCAGCAGATGGAAAGCCCAGCTTTACACCCAGCACTAAGTAAGAGCACACACATCCATTTGTGCTGTCTGGATTAATAAAGTGCCCAAGCCAGGCATGAAGGCCAGAGGAGTAAATAAAAAACGACAGTAAATGACAGCCATCAAGCATTCCCATCATTCAGGAGCACCGCCATAATCCATAGTATCGACCGCTCCTGACAACTCAGTCTGTACTGTGATGGAAAAGCCTTGAAATGACCCATCTCCAAAAGGATAAGCAGACTTTCCACAACACCTCCATGACATTAAGGGGACTTTTGTCCCTCTTCCTTGGTCAGAGGTGACAAAGTTAGTGCAGAGAGAGCTGTCAGGTGCCCTTTGGGAAAGGAGAGCCAGGGCACAGCCTTTTGAATGAGCAGAGAAGAAAAAGAAACAGCTGTTGGTGTTTGAGGTGATTCATCTCCCCTGGCTTCAAAGGGCCTTTATCTCAACAGCTGTCCGTGTGCTGGGCACTGCTGGGATGGAGCAGGGAGTCCATAACCAGAAGGGTTACAGCCAGAGCTGAAATCCCAAAGCGTTGTTGGCATTCTGCTCCATCTCCCTCCCCTGCTCCCACCCAAGGTAGGTGGCTGTAGGTGGCACTTCAGAACTAAATACTTCTTTTTGTTTGTTTGTTTTTCCCTTTCTTTTCAATGTGTTTGCAGGTGGTGTGACAGATGGGCGCTGGAGCTGCTGGTCAGGCTGGTCCCCGTGCCAGGCGGGCACGTCGCGGCGCAGCCGGCAGTGCACCAACCCCGCCCCACAGAATGGTGGGCAGCCCTGCACTGGGAGGCCCCTGCAGAGCAGAGCCTGCTGAAAGCCCACAGGTACCCAGGCCAGAGTGGTTTGGAGTCTGTGCTGGGCTATAAATACTCCAGGCATGCAATGGAATTACCCTGAGGACAAATAATTGGCTGGTATTGCATTTCTATACATATGCAGATGTGCTGGATTCACTGTACAAAACCTGACCAACTGCTTTGGTGGACTGAACACGTTTTGCCTCACCAGTTGTGATGGGAGCCCCACTCAGTGCACAGCAGCACAGCTGTAGTACAGGAGATGGTGGAAAATTCACACAGGTGGCTTTGCTGCTAGATGACTGTGGGGCTACAACATGTCATGAAATAAATTTACCGCAAGTGTTTACATAAGTAAGCTTGACTCTCAGAAAGTTTATACATTTGCCTTTGCAAAATACAAAAAGAAGCTCATAATCCTTGCAGTTTTATGCAGCTGGTATTGACATATGTACCATGGAACTTTTGTAAGCTGGCACTGTCAGATTTTTAAGTCCAGCATATTGGCCAGGGCTGCATTTGCAGCAAAGCCATATGCTGCTCTGTGTGGAGAAGGCTTAAGCCTAAAAAGCATCATTGCAAAACGTAAACCCAAACTGACGAAGAATTTAAAATAAATAAATAAAGTAATAAATGGAGAGGCTCAAACACAACCATTCTGCAGAGGATGTTCACACATAAGCAAAGCCTATTCTTCTGTGAGATCAGTGATGAATTGACTATTAGCACGCAGGCATTTTATCTCCCAGGCACCCAGAGCCTGAGAAGATGCTAACGGGCTGCTTGATTTAAGGAGGTTTTTTGAATGTGAGACGTAAATCTCAGCACAAGAATGCACACGGTATTGAACTGTGCCCAGAGACCAGGGCGAGAGCCTGCAGCTCCCTCTTCTTAATGAACTGCCACAAAAAACTGGGATGGGTGGAAGGCGAAAGGTACTTCATTTTACTGAGCTTTTCATTACAAGGGAAGAACGGAAAAAAAGCCCTGAGAAGGAATCAGGCATTATGAACAACAACAAGAGCACCAAAACCTCAAAGTACAAAGCAGCCCTTTCTATATACATATGAATGGAAAGAGGGAGTAGAAAGGAATCATGGTTTAGTGAAAGAAATTGCTCAGGTATAGCTCTGGTGCTTGGAAATGCTTGTTTTTCAACAGCGTGTCAGTGGGGATTTATAGGCTGACGCTCAGCTGATGTAAATCAGTGTTGTTCCTTCACCATGGCTGATTTATGGTACCTGAAGATCCGGCCCCATATTTTCTTTTGTGGGCATGTTTGCCAAAGGACAATTTTCCATCACTTCTCTTTTGCTTGTAAATGAAACCATGGGCTGAAAACAACAAACCATGTTGCCTTGAATCCTCAGATGTACTTGTTCTGTGAAAAATCCCTATGATGAATAGCAAAGCCGTGGCTTTCTAGCCAACTTTGCTTTTCCAGGTGAAGGTGATATTTACCCAGAGAGGAATTTGCTCCCAAGGGCCTGATTCTGATGTCTTCTATGTTAGGAAAATGCAGCAGCATGAAGCACCCACAGATCGGTGTGATTTAGACTTCTCAAAGGAACAGGAAATGTAGGATCTCAGCAGGTTTTCCCATCCGTGGTTTGATCAATGCTGTTTGGCATTGGGCTACCAGGTTATGTGGAAACATGAGACAGGTCTCTTATACCAAGGAACAGTTTGACTTATAGGTGATTCTTACCTTTATACCAACTGCTTAGAATCACAGAATCATAAAATAGTTTGGGTTGGAAGGGAGGCCTTTAAAGGTCATCTAGTCCAATCCCTCTGCCATGATCCCACCTTCAACTAGACCAGGTTACTCAGAGCTGGCCTTGGATGTTTCCAGGGATGGGGCATCTACCACCTCTCTGGGCAACCTGTGCCAGTGTTACACCACCCTCACTGTAAAAAAGTTCTTCCTTATATCTAAGTCTGAATCACTGCTCTTTTAGTTTAAAACCATTAGTTTAAGTAGAAACATGAGACAAGGCTCTTATACCAAGGACCAGTTTGGCTCTTAGGTAGTTCTTACATTTACACCAACTTCTTAGGACTCAAGAAAATGCTTGCAAACAAATGAGTATAAAGTTACCTTAGTCAGAAAGCCAAGTATGCTTCTTTTGTGACCAGAGGGAAGAAATTAATGAACAGAAAGACCTGATGCCTTGGAGGGTGGGGAGGGATGGGGCCTGCAGGAAGGGAACCTGCATCCTCAGCTTTTAGACCTGTTTCTAGAAGGATAGATTACAGGCTAGAGAACCTCAAAAAAGAATAAATCCAACTGCATATAAAATGCCACTAGGAAACACATACAAATAAGAGCAGAAAAAGCTATGTTTTACCTGCAGTTGTTCATTCTCATGACTCTGCTCACAACCCAAGGCACTGAAATACAAACCCAAGGGCTTCCTTTAAGCACCAAAGGCATGTGAAGAGTGCCCCTCTCCTCCCACTCCAGTCCTCCACTACCCCCAGGGCTCAAATATCGGGTACGCTGAAATTCAGGAGCAGCTGAAGTCAAAAAAAAGGAAGAAGCTGCCTGTAAGGTCTGGGGGAAAAAAAAAAAAGAGAAAAGATTATGAGCAATTACACATTTACAATGGCAGTTGAAGAAGCTAATATATCTCCTGCTGAAGTGGGCAGCATGAGAGTTGTGCAAGATGAGATAAGCAGCAGAAATGTATGTTTCTTAGTTAAACTAAAAGCTTAGAGGGTACAATAAAACACTGCAGTTCCACCCGGGTTTTAATGAATGGATTTTCCCCTTTTGCACACTGACATACATTTGATATAGTTATTTATCCTATATATTTCTCGCGGCATATTTCCCAGGAGACCTTGTTTATCTCGCTCATAAGTACATGATGGATGTATGGCGCTTTGGATAAATGGTATCACAATCAGATATTTTTATGGATATAGGCAAACTGGGTTATTAACAAAGGAAGGGCAGAGAGGAACCAGCACGCAAAAGAAAATAGCAAATGATTGATGACAATACACCTGAGGTTGCAAGGTGCAGGCTCCAGATAACCAGCTAACAGAAGAGGAGATAAGGGCAGTGCTTGAGACAGAGCTGTTTTCTACCTCGGGGTCAATGTCACGTCGACTGCCCCAGTGCCTCCATCCCTCTGAGCCTGCAAAAATTCCTCAGCAGAAGCAGCTCAAAAATTATTGCTTTTCTTTTCATACAGTGGAATGCACAGGCACAGGAAGACACAAAACATGTAATCCCATGCCAAAAACCTGAAACAAAAGATATTCCAGATTCTGGCAAGTTTGGTAAGGGACTGATACTTGTGGTGCTGCTCTATCATGCCCAACACAGTGGGATTCATGGTGCTGCATTAAAAATAAGTAAAAATATGTGTTCACAATCATAATAATTACTGTACTCATCTCTAGTTTTGTTGATTTACAGAAGCAGGGTGGTATTAAAATGGTATATAAAAGGAAGATTAATCTGTAGGCATAATTTGACCTGAAATCAGGCAGTTGTGTTGAGTTCTCACTGGGCTCTTCAGCCATCAGAGTGAAACAAAGAAATTCTGGGGACTGTTAACACCTCTGCATGAACTTTCTGAGTTGCTTTCCACTAAATCGATCTGGAAGAGAACCTGGGGAGAAACAATATATATATATTGTTTTATATATATATATCCACAAGAAACAGCAGCATGGTAAAGTGATTTAGCAATACTATGGCTACCAAAGGGTTTGTAAGTCCCCAGTTGCAGTGTGGACCACATTCCAGCCTCACAGGTAAACACAAAATGTGTACATGATATGACACAACAGGGAGCAAGGGAATCTCAGCTGGAAAGCAGTCTGGTTTAACCACACCTGATGGAGATGTTTAGGGTAGCAAGAGTCAAGTCGGTTTTGTCCTGGGAAAGCTGAATGTGACAACTACAACTTACCTGAAATACCCTTTTGGGAGTTTCCAAAGCCATGTTGCCTGGATCCAGCAACATCACAGCAGCATTGTCTTCAGGCAGGGAGATGCAAAAAAAATACAGCTTCTTCATGTTTACCCTCTCTTTTTTCTCAAGCAAACTACTTGTGAAAATATAATATGGGATGTAGTAGAGCCCACTGAGACAAGTATCTTAACCAGAGAAATGGGCTAGAGCAGCACAGGCAGCACTGAACACACACACAGCCTGCCTTCCCGAGTTCTCACATGTGGGTTATTAATCTAAACTTACACAGAAAGTGGAAGTTAGAAACACCAGTAAAAAATAGTACCAAAATTTAATGCGAACCAAAATGAAACGATAAAAGCTTCAGCATAGTATTTTTTATTACCCTCCAGGTTATAATAAATCATTAGTTAGTTGAATCAAAGCACAAAATCACAAGGACAAGATAAAGTTATGTCCTTTATGGGAGCTTCTAAGCCTGCAGGCTGCATATTCAACCACTGTTGAACTCATACTTCAGTTAGACTACCTTGCTGATCTTGACGACTGTCAAATCTCTCCTCTCTTTCTCCAAAAATACTCCCAAATATACAAACCCAGGCACTGCCACTTCAAAAACTCTGGGCTTTTCTGATTTGGGAAGAACAGTTCCAATCCAGGTTGCTACACTTGGCTCTGCTTGCCACAGCCATGGATAAAGGCACCACCACTATGTGTTTAATCGGCTTGATGATCAGGGAAGGTGGTTAAATTTACAAAACCCACTTGACTCATTTGAGAAATTTCCTTTGTGAGATTACATTGATCATTCTCAAGAAGGGCAGGCAATGACACTGAAGCACCTGTCCTTACAGGCACCCAGGAACCACGCTCAGGGTCCTCAGCTGCAGAGCTTCTCGTGTGCCTTCAAAAACTTGGAGGAATGTCATCCTTCACACAAGCAGTGACCTCTTGTGTGAAGGATGACCCAAAATTAATCTCCTGGCAAATTTCTATCACACAAAAGATATCACAGCTGCACAGTGGAAAAGGGAAATGTTTTGGGTTGGCAGCTAAATTGTGAAGCCCATAATGAGTATAGAGCACTCATCTTTTACATATGCAATGTGCTCTGCCTTTCTTAAAGCTGTCACAGAAACCTTGTCGATAAGTGTGGAGGCGGCATGAGGGCTACAACTAAATGCATGTTCCATTGTTCAGATGTCAGAGAGCCTGAGCTGTTCTTATAGGAATTACATTTAGACAACATCAGTCTGAAAGGGGAGAAACTGGCAATACCAACCCACCATCACCAGCACTGCTAAAAACCCTCAGAAGAGTGTTTGACCTTGCGGATGTTAGAAGACTCACAACACTCATGAACAACTTTGCACTGATGGAATTGCTTTTTGGAGCAAAGCTATTTATGGTTATTTTACAGCAGGCCCAGCCAAATGTCTTTGGAAAAATCATTAACCACCAACAAAGCTGTAAGAGGCAAGTCCCCGGAATGATCCAGGCTCAGGTTGGTCACGACATGGTGCACAATATTCTAAGTTCCTCTGATGTTACATCTGCATTATGATGCACAGCTCCAGGGACAGTAATAAAGGGCAAACCATTTGCTTTGGCTCTTTTCATTAGCAAACTCTTTTCAAGTCAGATGTCCTACCCTGAGCGGACTAGCAGTGTAGCTACTGAAATACAGACTTCGATGGGATCAAACAGATGAAACAGAGCCTGCCTGGGACAGAGGCAGCTACTACAGGTAGAACACCTCAGGGAATGTACAACCAATTGTTCCAAAAAGTTCCATTTATCCCAGAGAACCTGTGGCTGCCCCATCTCTGGAAGTGTTCAAGGCCAGGTTGGATGGGGCTTGGAGCAACATAGGATAGTGGAAAGTGTCCCTACCCATGGCAGAGGCGTTGGAAGGAGATGATCTTTAAGGTTCCTTCCAACCCAAACCCTTCTGTGACTGTATGATTATGCTGGTGCTCATCCCGCTCCAGCTGAGGGTCCTGGCATCCTGGAGTGACATCCCTAGTCAAGATACAGCCTCTCCATCAAGTGTAGCCATCTCTCCTGCTCTCCAATATCCCCAAGCAGCAGAAGCAGCAGCTTTCCAGTTCCTCATCCATCCCAGCTGCATCCCGCTGTCCTTCCCTCCCCTTCCCAAGAACCAGAGCACAGATGTATCTGAGCATACCAGGGTGCATCTGATATTTGGTGTATCTCTTCTACCTCAGAAAGGCCAAGGAGGAGGCTCATCTCCTACTGTGGTAGGAGAAAAACTACTGTATAGTCTCACAAGGCTTTGGTGTCACCATTTGGTTTCCACTCCTTGAAGACGATTTCTCATATGACAGACAATTTAAGTTAAATTCAATAAATTGGGCAACTGGGGTATTGAGGCACAGAGGCTTTAAATGTCACATTAGATACTGTTGTGCTCATTGAGATTTGGACTTTAACATGCTGTATTTTGCTCCACATGACACAGCTGTCTTCACAGAAGCTGCATATTAGCGCACATTCTGCCGCGCTTCAGATCAAACAGTCTTTTCTTATCTCAAAGGAACCTTCAAAAACAAGACAGTACAATTTAAAATCGTGCAGCTACCAAATACGGCAGGAGATAAAGCTTGTCTCAGTTAGCCCATTGCAATAAAGACAGGGAAAAGGCAAAATATTAAGGTCAGTAAGCACATTCAATCCCATGGGACAATTGCAAGGCATGTCCAAAGGTGTGATTCATAACACACTCTCAGCTCCCAGTGTCTTGAAATGTTTCTGACTTCAGTACACTTGGATGAGACCCATGAGCAGAGAGAGGCCAACTCAGAAAGCCAGTCAGGTGACATCTTCCCAACCAGTTTTCCAAATGCCCATCACTTTTTTTGTAAGTTCCTAATGATTCCCTCTAGCAATTAACTGTCTCCAAGTCTGGCCCTGAGCACGATGAACCACCATTCTGTGGGGTAGGGTTGTTGCACTGTCGTCTTCTTGTTCTTTGACCTCCCGAGCATGGAGACCAGCTGGCCCAGCAGCCCCAGTTTCCACTAATAGCAGCATCTGGAAAAAAAACCCAAAGCAGGAAATGATTGTCAGAGTAAGGCAGGTCTTTCCATGGGAAGAGCTGTCAGCTTCCATGAATCACATTTGAATACAAACAGTTCTGCCCCTGTCTAACAATATACTGGAGTCATTAACAATGAGTGATTGCTTTAAAGATGTTAATTCTTTGTTCAACATTTCTGGTGTTTATTCAAACTACACTTTAAGAAGACACAAAAGAGGACAAAAAAGGTTAATTAGATTTATATTTTCTTGTAGGATGTTTCTGTCTCTGACTTAGTCCAAGCCTAGATAAGAAACACACCAAGTAAACTTGTCTCAGCCACGTTTTGAGGTGGGAGGGGCAGTGTTAGCACTTCAATGAACAACAGCTTGACTATTCATCTTTCTCTCCATTGCTTTTCCTATTACACTGATTCTTCTGGACCCTGAGCATGTGAGTGACATAAATTCAAAATCCTGAGAATTATGGAGGCAACAGATAAAAGGAGGAAAGGGGCGTGAGAAAGGAAGTTCCATGTTGACAAGTGGATGGATGTGAGTCTTTGGGAGGGTTGGATGTGACTGCACGTGTGATAAGCAGACTGAAATAAGGTGTTACTCTACAGTTTAAGGTTCCACGGACTTTTCTAGAAACACCTATAAAATTGACCCCCTGCTTGGTGAAAGCTTGGCTTAAAATGCATTTCAGCCTAGCTTAGTTAGGACACAGCCATACAGAATGAGTACTGGATAAGACTGTAAACAAAGCAGTGATAAATGCACTGCATCAGACTGGTGCCAGAGCTCTGGGTGCCTGGGATCTGGTATTATTTAGCAAATAAATTAATGAGCTGGAAGAAGTAAACAAAATGATTAAATTCACAGATCATCCTAAACTAGAAGGAGTTAAAAACATCAGTCTGGAGACAGCAGCAATATCAAGTGACCAAGAAGCATTAGTAAACGCTTCAAAACAACATAATAAGATTTTAAGATTAAAATGCATGGTAGCATATCTGGGGGACAACAGTTTGCAACATGCTGGCTTATTCAAAGGGAAAAACTTAGGAAACAGAGCTGTTGGAGGAGACTTGAGGCTTGTCATGGATTGTCAATTAGGCAGAAGTTCATATTTTTGATACAATTGCAAGGCACGTACATGCAGCTTTGAACAGCAAAAATAAACTCTCCTCCTCGAGAGTGCAAAGAAATTCAGAAGAGGGTGGGGAAAGTATATCTGTCACCTCTGCAGATGTCAACTAAGCCCTGGTGCACTGGGCTGGGCAGACTGGGGACAGCCAGCGCTAGGCATCACTCCCCATCCATCAGCTACACTCCTAATGCAGCTGGGACTGTCTCCTCAGACCTGGGGTCCCTCTCACCTTTTCTCTTGCTGATCTCACAAGCGATGCCGCTGTAGCCAAGGGGACATAAGCATTCACATTCTGTTCCTAAAAGGAAGCAGAGATGGTGGGAATTAGAGACTTCAAGTCACATTTCCCAGCAGACGCTCATTTCTTTTCAGCACTTCATATTCTATGAGGAAGGGAGAGTGGGTGAAATGCCATCATTTTTCTGCAATGTTGAAAGGATGAAAGAGCAATAAAGAGGGGAGCTGTCGCTACCCTGCCACCCCTCTTGCCTCCCCAGCCATTTCTTCCTGCCACTGCACTGTAGCTCAACCTCCAACACACTGGAGCAGTAATTCCTCACACCAGGGGTCCACACAGCCCCCCTGTTCCTCTCCAAAAGAGATCACAGAATCACATAATGGTCTGGGTTGGAAGGGACCTTAAAGATCATCTCGTTCCAACCCCCCCCACCATGAGCAGGGACAGCTTCCACTATTCCAGGTTGCTCCAAGCCCTGTCCAACCTGGCCTTGAACACTTACAGGGGTGGGGCAGCCACAGCTTCTCTGGGCAACCTGTGCCAGGGCCTCACAACCCTCACTGGGAAAAATTTCTTCCAAATGTCAAATCTAACCCTGCCCTCTTTCAATTTAAAGCCATTTCCCCTTGTTCTGTCACTCCAGGCCCTTGTCCAAAGTCCCTCTCCCGCTCTTTTGGAGCCCCTTTAGGTGCTGAAAGGTGCTCCAAGTTCTCTCTGGAGCCTTCCCCTCTCCAGGCTGAACAATCCCAGCTCTCCCAGCCTGTCTCCATAGCAGAGGGGCTCCAGCTCTCAAAGCATCTTTATGGCCTCCTCTGGTCTCCCTCCAGCAGCTCCATGTCCTTCTTATGTTGGGGGTCCCTGAGCTGGACACAGCACTGCAGGTGGGGTCTCTAGAGAGAGCTCTTGGTAAAGCTGAGAGGGAGCAAACTGCAGCATCAGAAACGAGTACCTGGGACAGGAGTATCCCAGCTTGGCTTTGTGGCAGAGGAAAAGCCCACATATCCCTGCTCTGGCTGCCCAGGACTGCGATGTGCATCCCATGTCAGGAACCCAGAGGAGAACTCCCACTTAAGAAAATAAATGGTCATTTAAAACCTCTTGTTGAGAAGATCCTAAATGAAACGCTAACCTGACTCAGCTCCTAAAAAGTTATTTAAACAAGGGTCATCATGAGACAAATCCTTGAAGTGCTATAATCAACTAGGTGGTACCTGAAGTGATCGTTTCTGCATTAGATACAATTTGATGATAATGATTCTCATCAGGAATTTTGCAGATGCAGATTGGAATTAGGCACTTGACAAAACGGTCCCTTTGTTAGAAGCTCTCATCACATCATCTATGTCTGTTTAGGCAGAGCAGTTTTCATTGAATTTGATTATTTTTTCCCTTCATTTTTAAATCACAGCCTGCTTACAAAGGAGGACAGCTTCTATCAGAAATGGGGGGAGGTGGTGGTGATCACTGTACTTGGCACTTACATGGTGCTTTTCATCTTCAAAACACTTTTACAAACACTAATTAATGCTGAGACAGTAGTCACTTCTCCAGGAGGATGGAAGCAATCTTAAAAGCAAGGGAGGAGACTTAAAGATGTCAAAGGCTTTTTTTAAACGCATAATTGAGAAGGAACAAATTCTTCCATAAAAGTGATACAAATGGTCACTCCTATTAAAAAGACGCATCCCCTGACTTTACTGTCTTTACTCACCAGGACTCTACAAACAGACCAACTTTAAAAAAATAATTACCTGATAAAGAAATGACAGGGGAAACTAAAGAGCCAACCTTCCTCGCTCCCCACAAATTCCCAAATGATTTCTCTTAAGAGGGTAAAAAAGAGGTTCAAAATCCTTGTACCTCGCAGGAAGGGGGTGCCATTGCCCTGGCATGGAGCACAGCGACAGGAACTGGTCTCCAGCTGAAACTCATCCAGAGCCCGTCGCAGATTCTCTTTTATTGTGATTGCACTGGCAAAGTCATTTGGAGTCACCAGCTGATACAGCGGCTCTGCCTAAATGGAGGCAAGAAACTGCATTAATTTCCAAGTTCAAGATGCTGTGAACATCACAAAGCTCGGTGGTGGCACAGCTGGAGAGGGAAATGAAGGCTGTGTGGTACAGGCTCCAGGTTTCCCATTACTATTTACTTAAACCTTGTGAACAACAAAGCCACGATGTCAGGAGTACTCAGAAGGATGCTCCCCTTGGTTTCCAACACCAAAGCAGTTGGAAATGTGTAAAAAATACAACAGCCAAACTGTTAGTTAACAAACAAGCAAAGTTTCACAGGAGTTCCATTAAATCCTTTCTCATCCATTTTCCTGATAAAGACATTTTTAGATGAGATTTGCTCAAACTTACACTTTCTGAGTGATCTCTTACTCTGATCTAATAAATGTCCCCGAACACCCATCCACAAAAATCTCCTCCATTCCCTCCACAGCCCCCCAACGCTGCCAGAGGCATCAGCCACAGACATTTACATCAGCACCTTCACCTTCACCACTTCTGCATTTCAAGGCTGATTTCTATCTTTATGGAGCCAAGATAAGAGTTTCCACTGTCTTCTAGAAGGGAGAGGATTTGATCTCCATCTGCGGATTGGGTTGGTGGGAGAAGACGAGGGGATGCACAACATGGTGAACATGCAATAGGGGATCAAGGAGACTTTGGTTCACTCATTATTTTTCTCTTGAGAACAACGGAAAGTTAAAGTGGGGTCTCAATATTGCCAGTGGGACGATACTGCCACGTGTCACCAGAGGATCCATCCCAAATTCCCATCCTCACTACAGAGATGTTGCCATACAGGCCACATCAACAAAGTAAGCATGAAAGATCATCTTTCTGCCATCACAGGCTCAAACTACAAGAACTAAAGAATGTTTCAATAAAAAAATACTAATTTCCTGATGCTGTACATCCACTCTTCATCAATTATCTGTGATCCATACTTTGCTTTTTGAATTCAGATCATACAAATGAGGAAATACACTAAGAGTGACCTGCCAAGTCCCTTCAGCAGATGATTTATGAACTGATTTGCTTTAGTTTTCCCTAACTAAGCATTCTTGGGCTGACATTTAGTCACACTTCACTGGCACTTTTGATCTTCAAGCCCCACAGGGATATTGGTATGGAAATGAAGATACCAAATCTAAATTACATCCGTCTGAGGTTTTTCACTGGGCAGCCTGGTCACTGATGCCAGGCAAGACAAAGAACGCAATAATTTCTTGTGGGAGATTTTTCTGTGCATGGGATCTAGTGCAGAGGGTTGCATTTCTCTTGCCTCCTGCCCTGAGACCTCCCAGTGCTTTTTCTGGAAGGTCAATCCACAGCACACTGGGGGCTTGGGTAAGACACCTCTGCTGCAAAAAGTGCCACACAGGCACTGGCTACATTTCCAAATTACTGATTTTTTGCTTGCTTCATATTTTTAAAATTCACCTCTTTCTTGAGAAACAGATGCTTTTCAGAAATATAAGTATTTTTGCCTAAAACTAAATTTTACAATAAAAAACAACCATACAGCAATAAAATCAACTTCCACCACTACCAGTTCAAACCTCTGTTTAAAAGAATGTCCTCTTGCACCTTTGTACTATCCACTTATTTTGACATTTAAAAAGATGAAGCAGAATTGCTACATACAAAGTCTGCTTACTTTTTACACTTCTAAAACTCTTCAGGATCAAAAATCCTTGACTCTTCAAAACCTAACTTCTCTTTTTAAGGTTTAGCTGAACTGCACAAACATCCAGGCATGTATGATGAACTATTTGACCTTCTGAACTGAAAGGATTGTTGCTAAATTGTCACTGGTTCTCACAGAAGATGAGAAATTTCAAGAAAAATAGAAGTCCTTATAAAATCTATGCTGTCAGAAATATATTTTGGTAAGTTATACACTGGTAAAAGAGAAGGTGGATTGTCTTGCCTGTTGCTTGGCATCAGCAAAGAATCATATCTGCACAGCCACATTACAAGGGTCAAAGCTATTCACTCTGTGTACTTCCAACCACACTCTTTTTAAAGCATCACACCTTTGATTTCCTGAATTCCCAATCTTAGAGAAACTATGCTGCACAATAAGGTCTATTATTCCTCTGGGTTTGTTTCTTTAAATCTTGTTTATTTGAACACAGAGTTCTCCAAGGTGCTCATCTAAGTAAGGCTGAATGAAGTGATGGATAAGTACCTTTAGCTTTATGATTTCAGGGTTGTACTGTACAGCATCTCCCCACTCCTGCATGAGTGCAGCTGTTGGCAGGTTTTTGTAGGCCAACGTGGTGATGTGTTCACTTGCTCCGCCACGAACCAGGGCAATGAAATCTTCCACATACTTTTTTTTGGAGGTGCTGTCTGCAAAAACACATTCACAAAGTGGCCAGTTCTGCCCAGTTATGTCTTTGTGGACTGCAGTTGAGATACAAGCTAAGAGCAAAATACCCCTGCACAGGATCCATCACAGTCAGAGGGCAAAGGAAAAATGCTACAAGTGCTTCACACCTGGTTTCCTACAAAGTGTGTCCTATGTCCCTCCTGATCCCTTGTAAGAATACTCCATGCTCCTCTTCTGCACCTTATGTCTCTCCCCTAAATTTCTACCCTATGGTTATAAGCTCACAGGTCCACCCACAGCTCCTCACCACCAAGAGTATTGCTTGTTCTCCTCCATGTATTTTCAGGTGCACCCTCCTCCCACTGCACACCCCCAGCTCCCCACATTCCCTGAGGCTCCTACAACACCATTACCTCCCTTTTTAGCCCATCAGAGCTTTTTTAGGTGCAAAAAGGGGCATGCTGGGCTGCTCTGCTGAGAGGTGGGGGATTAGTAACACAGCAACAGCCAGGTGGGTAATGGTTGATCCTTCCCTGCTTTTCCTGGGGATGCTGAGCAGATATTTACTCCCTACTCAGTAAAGAAAATCCTGGGAAAAACCCAAGCTTTGAGATATCTCCCCCTCTGTTAAGCCTGCCTGGGGTTAGTCAGCAGACTCAAAAGTGGCTGGGAGGAAGTTGGGAAATATTTCAGGCAGGCAAGATCAAAAAAATCTTCTTTTCATTATGACAAAGGCTATAAATGAAATGGCAGAAGTGTTTCATGCTTACCTCCAATCTCTTTTAAAATGGATTTACAGCCAGCTGCATTTATTCCAAGCCTCACATAGACCTCATCAATACTTGCACCAATGTTAAAGCCATTCTGGGTGCATTTTTGGACATCGCTCAGAGAATAACCTTAAATACACAGCAAAAAAATGTAGCATTTTAATACAACTGTTTGATGGTTTATACTCATATACACAGAAAACGGACCTAAAAAACCCTGGTGAAAACTTACAGCCCAGCTCAGTACTGGGGACAGTGAGAAGATGTTGCTACTGCTGCAGGATCCTGATCTAGGTTGGAAGACACTGATGGGTGGAGCATTTTGATGCAAACAATAATACACATTAGTTCAAGCAAATGTGGCTTGTGATGGGCCCACACCAATAGCTGAAATTGGGAAACAGTGTTAAAATTTGAATATGTGAAATCTGAATCTAAATTCTGTCCCTCGGGGCTCTATCTGACTACAGGATAAGGAACTTCCTCGACAGCAGAGCAAACAGATTGAGCATCACCTACAGCAGAGTCCACTAAATGCCTTTGCAAACAGACAGCGGAGGCAAGTCCTCACTCCCATGCCAATGAATAAATAACTGAGAGTGCAGCTATTGATTAATGTCACATAGCTTGCTCTGTCCTACACAACAATCATCATTTCTTGCAACAAAGGAAGCCAGAGTCAAAGAGCAAGAGCAATGTCAGGCACAAGAGTCATCCAGCAAATTATTTACTGTTTCCTACATGCCGGAAAAGCTCTCGAGGCTAAAGGTGTTTCAAAACTGCCATTTGAAAGGCAATGGAAAAAGAACTTAGGTGAAGGTTTTCAAAGCTAACAAAAGTGTTAAGATCCATGATTCTCATTCATCTCAACCTCTTGTCAGCCTCCAAAATGTGTCATCTAAAACACTTGCTAGTGGGCCCTTCTTTGTGAACTGGCAGCACCCACAGCCTGACCACTAGACAAGCCCATGATGCTGAGAATGCTTTGAAAACCTCTTTATTCACTGCCATAAAGCACTTCTACTCCCACATCCTGCAGGACTTTTTTCAGACATTGTTAACTCCTTCTTCCACCATCTCTCTTTTCTCATCTCAGACCTGAGCCATCACTGTGTGCCTGCAGGGGGGTTTTCCCACGAAAAAACCGGTCCCAAAGCTCCTTCGCAACCATCAGATGCACATACCTGCCTTCTGGAGTTCGTCGCTGTTCATGACTAAAGTATATTCGTAGATGCCACCGACAGTGGCCTCAGTGATGTAGTGGGTCCCGTAGTCCCTGTAGAGCTCCCTGTACTCCCCGTAGCTGTACTCTGTCGGGAGCTGGCGGAGCCTCTGCAGGAACTCGTAATGCAGCATCAGGGCTCGGGGCTTCAGCTTATAAACAGCAACAGCCAGCTCAGAACGGGCATGGATGAATTTGCTGGACTACATGAAATGCAGAAACACAAGAGAATCCAGAAGAAGTGAGAGATGTCATTCTCGTGACAGTGTGTGGTTGGTTATTTGCTCTTAAACAATTAGCGCTGGTCAGGATTTATCAATTTTACAGTTTGCAACTGGAAATCTTTTAACTTTGCAAAAGCAAAATTTTTAGTGGTAAAGTTTCTGAAAGTCAGGCCACTCTTGGGACACAGGAAAAGGCAGGGTCCAGGCTCTGCTCTGGCATACCCAGGATGCAAGGACGCAGCAGCACCCCACGAGCCTGCTCCACCCATAGTAACACTGACCGGCCTTTGTCTGTCACAAACTCTCTCCTGAAAAGTTCTGACATCTGAAATCATGATTTATATGTGAAATGGTAATTCTCTGGCTAATCCATATTCATATTTCATAGAATATGCTGTTATCAAAACTCAAAGGAAAGAAGACAACACAAGCACTCCCACATACATGCACACGTATTTGTATGTCTCTGTGTAGATATGCGTACATGGACAAATATTATCTCCCCCCTTTCTGGCATAAAAGTCAGGAATAGAAGATTTCTTTCAACATGTTCAAAGGATTAAATGTCTAGTTGTTTGAGCCAGCAGGATGAGCACATCAGGGAGGGTTCAATACAGAACTCTGCAGCTTATATAATAAAATCAAGACTTAGGATTGGGTTTCTTTTCGGATATCTATTGCAAATGCTTCTTATATACCTCTGATTTTGTTGTGGGAAATGCCACTTTTCAGGAAACAAATGCAAGTTTAATAGCAACAAGGAATACTTTGCCATTCCTGAGTGTACTTCATACTGAAGGGAGACATAGATCAGTGATACTATTAAACCACTGATAAGAGCTATGTTTGTTTACAGCAATAACAGATGAAACAAAGAAAGCAGATGATGATGCACACTATCTCAGACTCAATCTCATAAAGCAGTCCTAGGAGTTACAGATCTCCAGCCAGCTTAAAGCCAGCCTCAGCTCACAGCTGTGACCAAACCTCCGAAGACAAGACTGGAAGTGATGGTGCCTTTTCTATTTCTTGGGGTGTGTGTCCTGCTCTGATGAATGATGCACGTGGCAGACAGATCACATCAGCCAAAGCCAAATGGCATCGGTTAGTCTATAATTAAGCCCACGGAAGGCCTGCTAGCTGTTTTCATTCTATGTTATTGTCAGGGCTGCCCTACAGTGGAACAGCTTGGCCTTGCTGTTTGCATTATCATTTACCACACAACAGCTCCTGCCTTGCTGAACCCACCTAAAAACAGAGATGGCCCTTCACGTGTGAGGTGATACTCTGCAGGGATCACACAGACAACAGCCACCCGTACCCCTGACCAGTGCCTGGACTGCATGTACAGGCGCAGGAATTCCTGGAAGTGCAGAGATCCTATTTGCCCTCCTTTCACCCCAGATATCTCACTTAGTTGCCATCACTCACCAGTGGTTCAAAGGGGAACTCTGGGCTCTGGGGTTCAATAGCTACACCCCGATTCTACCTCTGCAGATTTCCTTGGAGGAGCCACTGTGTTGGCTGCACTTCCAGACTGCTTTGGCATCAGAAGTAAGAACCTCTCATGACCCAGCACCCATGGCCACGTGGGGACTGTCACCTGAACATCTCCAAGTAGCAAGATGACTGTAAGGAGAGGAGACCATTCGAACAGGCTGCTTAGTTTCACTTTTTTAAATGGTTTGACTACAAACATCCAAATGTGGATGCCCAGCAGGACACTGCACAGACCACACTCAGTTAGAATCATAGCATATCCACAGATGAAAGGGACCCAGGAGGCTCACTGAGTCCTCTCAATCATTTGTGGTTGATTCCAGAGGTTAGGCAGCTCAGTTCCTGGCTGAGACGTGAATGGAAAAGCTCCTGGATGCCGTAAACACAAATGAAGGCATTGTGGCTGTAGAAAAGACTTGACCAAACGGCAAAATCTGGTGGGGGAAAAGATTTCATTTATCCCAGTCATGGCTGCTGACCTGATGATGAGCATCAAACTGGCACACACACACTAACAGATAACGTTAGAAGAGAATTAAGTGGAACAATGCTTACAGTTGAAGAAAATCTTTTCATCCTCTGAATGAACTTCTTGAACCTGTTGTCATTTGAACTGTAACCGAGCTCAAACAGTCCTGGTATTTTTATACCAAAGCTGAAGCTTGACTGTGAAGCCTTTGCCTTCAGGACATTGCTTTCATAATTTGAGTAGGAGTCATATTCAGTCATTGTAAATTCATATTTGCCTTTGGTCTAAACAGAAAGGAAAAACAACATGTCTCATTTCCTGCATAGTGATTGTATACCTGAAGCATGAGGAAGGAATGCAGATAGAAATATACTTGTGAATTAATGCTTGCACTTTGAAGATGAAAAGCGTTGTATAATTGCAAAGTACTATTATTATTAACACAGATACTTCAAGAATACTTGATTTACAGCAGCAGGAAAGCTACTATCTGCTCCATACTGCAAGGTCCTCAGGCTTTCACTTAATATGTCAATCTTATGCAAAGAAGGTGAAGTCTTAAACACAGGCATCAATTAAAGTATGAATTCTAAAAGGAAAAGGTTTCCTAGTGGGCAACACTCAAAAATATCATGCTATGTCATCAAAAGCATTAAGGTCAAATATATAATATTTGAAATATAGCTTTGATGCACCACAGATACAACCTTTCATACAAAGCACATGGTGTGCTGCTCAGCCCTCAGCTGTTGTGCAAGGGCAGCTTTCCCAGCCTGGCTCTTAAGGCACTCCACAATTCTGTCTAAAATTAACCTCCCCATGCCCACTGGGTACCTTTTGGGGCCTCTTGGACACTTCTTGGCACTGGGAAGGTAAGGTTCAGCTTTTGCAATGATAAGATCCAAGGGAACACTGTCACCTATTCCAGTGCACATGGATATTATAAGGGGCTGTGTTCAGCATCATGGACTATGTGGAGTACGATCATGTTCTACAATAGGGTTAAATTCACTCTGATCCTATTGGGTGTCAAGAATTTTTTGTAATCTTTTATAAAATGATCTCGTAATGAAGCTTTGTTGGTTTTGTGCACTAAACCTCTTGGAATATATGTATGTGTGTTTATTTGCAGATAAATCTGAGACATACCTCCGGTGTATAGCTTTCTACATTGTATGGCTTTCTGAATCTTGTGTCCATGATATAATGGGAAGAACATGCCCCAGCATAGTACCTGTGATCAAGAACTAATCCTTCCAAGTTGTTTGTGAAAATATTTAACCTGTAGATGAAGCATAGCAGCAAAATTTTACAATATCATCAACTTAAAGGTAAACACTAAATGCCTTGACTGAGAAAGGCAAAAGACTGTTTTGTTTGGCTGAGGACTTTTTGTTTCACACTTCTTTATTTTGAAACCCAAAAGAAAGTTTTGCCTCTTTCACAGTCCAACCAACCCAGCTGCTGCAGAAGAACTAACTAACAAGGAAGCAAAAGGCAGAGTCAAATTTTGACACTTGATAAATATGAAGGGCAATTTTCAGCACCCAGCTATGAATGACACCAGTGTTACTGCCACCAGCACTGGTAGCTTTTGTAGTCTTTGCTGGAACTCTCAGGGACGAGCAGAACAAACCCTCACCAGCCAAATCCTCACCCTGTCAGGCTGCCCACCCTGAGCATTGCCAAATGCTCACTGCATCCAGCAGGAAATTTAAAGACAGGTTTGCCAACCCACGTCATCAATCCAGACCAATTTTTAATTCACATTTCTTTGTTCTGGTTTATCAGTCATGATCTTTGCCAGGTTGGTCAAGGATCAACCAGAGGTCAGTAGAAGAGAGAAAAAATTGTCAGGGTACAAGAATAAAGGTAGTCAAGGAATTGTTCAACTAATCCTTGAAATCATGGGGAAGTTTTTTTTTATTTCATTGGATGATGGAGAGAAATCTGCTCTAAGAAAAGATGTAGCATTGCAATCTTTTTAGATGAGGAGATTAAACTCCATAACATGTTCTTCCTATTGCTGCTGGTGGGATGTATTGCAGTAAAAACCCTTCTGTTGCTCACTGTCAGGACACACACCACCCTCGTGGCACAGAGCTGAGGACGTGGCACTCACTTCCACAAACTCAAATGGTTATAAGTGTAAATAGATAAAACTTCACCAAAAAAAAGAGGATAAATTGCTAGTAGTCCATGTGTGTCCCCATTAGCGTTCCAGGACTCTGTTGGACCTGCCTCTCCTTATTTTGGGGAGAGAGGCTTGCATGATAATGACTCTGAGGCTGTAAAAAATTAACTCTAATTTTAGAACAATCTGAAAAGATGGGAAGTCCACTAAAAGCAAATTACTGAGCAATTGTAGCTTCAAAGAGATGAGAAGCATGTTCCTATAATAGTCCAACATTATTTTTAATTTTGATTAAACTCAGAAGTACAAAGCATTAGCAATGACATGTGCAGCAGCCATATCTCCAGAGAATAACGAGGAAATTATAATTTTTTCCTTGCAATAGGAGTTTTTCTTTTCCTTTTTTTTTTTTAATGTAAAAAGCATTTTTTCCTGCAGAATGAGAAAAAACTCTTTTCACACAGTCTGATCTTACAGAAAGTTGTTACAGTCTTATCTTGTAAAAGCTGGATCAATTCAGACTTGGATTTTAATCCCCACAAAGCTGGAGTTTGCTAAGATGCATGTTAACCCTACTCCAATCAAGCAAAGCCCATAAATTCCTCCATCTTTCACTGTTGTGAAAGAAATCAAAGAAATTTTGAACTCCCTCTTCCTCCTCCAAATCAGTACATGGTAGAAAGATACAAACCCATAGTAAGGTTCATATTTTAGGCAATCCAAGGTACTGATTTCATGGAATCATGGAATGGCTTGAGTTGAGGGACCTTTAAGGCCATCTAGTCCAACTCCTCTGCCATGGAAAGGAACACCTTCCACTGGACCAGGTTGCTCCAAGCCCCATCCATCCTTGAACACTTCCAGGGATGGGGCAGCCACATAATCTCTGGGCAGCCTGTGCCAGGGCCTCACCACCCTCACAGGGAAGAATTTCTCCCTAATCTCTAATCTTAACCTACTCTCTGTCAGTTTGAATCCATTCCCCCTTGTCCTGTCACTCCAGGCCCTTGAAAATAGTCTCTATCCATCTTTCTTGTAGCTCTTTCAGATACTGGAAGGCCACAGTTAGGTCACACCAGAGTCTTCTCTTTTCCAGGATGAACAATCCCAATACTCTCAGCCTTTTCTCATAGAAGAGGTGCTCCATTCCTCTAATCACCTTGGTGACCATTCTCTAGACTCACTCCAACAGGCTGATGTCCACAAGACTTTGGATGAGGTTCCCAAAGGTTTTTGGATCCTAACTCACTTCTGGATACAACAATTGCTAGAGCTTTTCTCTGGTCAGTGTTTATGTCTGAAGCCACATAAGATCATTCCTAGCCTTAAGTAAGAAAACATTTCGTGCAAGTCACTGACTTACCCTTTTGCCAGATTCTCTATTCCCCAGTATTGTTCCATCTTCTGGTCACACTTTTTAAACACCTTTTTGCAGTTTTTTTCATCTGACTGGTCCCCACAGTCATCGTCCCCATTGCAGAGTAGCCTCCGTGTAATGCATCTCCCTAGGATACAAGGTGTAAGACCCACATAAAATAACCTATGATCATACTCTCTGACTCAGTCTAGAAACAAAATAAAAGATTCCTGTAACGAATGGTTCAAATCTAGTTGGAAAAAAAATCTTCATCTGCATGGATCACCAAACTCTTAACTGCTCAGTTTTGCTCAAAACTCTCCTAATCTTAAAATTCATTGCTCAACCTAGAAAGAATGTCAAGGATGCCCCAGTGCATGTTCTCCTGTTGCTGTCACTTGTGCTACAGATTTTACTGATATAACTGGGTTTTAATTTCCTATTTGAAGATGTAAAGACATGCTTTAGACTGACAGATGTTGGCTAATGGACTCACTCAAAACCACTGATGCAAACACAAGCATGGAGCCGGGTCAACTCCCGACATCCCTTTGGCCCAGCAAATCCTTGTAAAAGCAGAAAGTTCAGCAGAGTGGTGTCAGAGATGCCACCTGAGCACCTCCACTTCCCTCTTCCCACTCCACAAGTCCTTACCTGTGACTGAGCACACAAACCCATCACATCTAACTTTATTCCTGCAAGGACTATTCGTAACACAGTCTTCGGTTTCTCTGTCAGAGTGATCACAGGGATCTCCATTGAACTGAGAGGGTTGTTCCAGGTGGGCAAATCTGTACTGTGATGAAATAAAAAATATTGACTCAAGTGTACAGAAATTGTGAATTTTACGCTTCTCTAGTTAATAAACAATCTTTGTGGTGTGGAAAACTGATCTAAGGGTACTGTCATATAAAAAAAAAAGTGTCAGCAAAGAAAGTGTGACATTAGTAATGTGCCTAGTTTCAAAGGTTTCTGATCTGCGACAGTTTTAATTTTATTAAGGAAAGATTGAGGACTGGAAGGGATGAAGGAAAGTTTGCTTTTCTTTGACAGTTGCTTTAAATGAGCCTGACAGGGTAGTGCAGGACTTTGCAAGAGTAAGGAAGGATTCAGTTCCATCTCCTCTCTTTCAATTAGCACTGGTAACGACATCCCTTGTTATTTTCTGTCAGTGTATTTACTTGCCCCTCTGTATCATTAGGGATTTTTTTCCGCCCACAACACTGCTGTGAAGCAGTCAATTACTCCATCCAATATGTTAGCCCTCCTTTTTTCCCCAGCTTCTAAGATTAACTCTTTGATACGAAGCTTCACTCTTCCCAACTCCCATCACTGGTTATTTCTGCTTAAGCCTGGGAACAGCTTCTCCAACTCATTAGCAGAGGTCTCTCTAGCAAGGGGGATTTTGCTCTTCATGCTATTGGGATCATTACTTTCATTTGATGGGGCTTCTCGGGTGGAAAACGCTGGCTGGCAGACAAGAAAAAGCATCTTAATCCTGAGATGCACCAAGTGTCTCCAGGTCCCAGAGGGGACCATTAGTGTAGATGGTGCCTTGCACTAATGCTGGAAGAAAAGGACTGTGTTGGAAAGTCCCTGCAAAAGCCCAGATTTTTACCAAGCCTGGGCTTACACCTTCTCAGGACAGAGAGGCACCCTGGAAAGTACTGGAATTACTGGGGTTGGTGAGCTGAAGAGCCAAAAGCCACCTGAAAGCAAAAGCCCACAGTCTCACCCTTACAGGACTTTCCTCAGCAGCCTCCTGTATGCCCAACCCCACAAATAATAAAGACAAGGCTCAGAGGAGATTCTGCCTCCTGGTTTCTCAGGCTTCATGCCTAGACCACAAACACTCACCCTTTTCTTCTGGCAGGGATCACACTTGCTCCATGAGGACCAGGTGGAGAGCATGCAGTCGCGGGGCTGTGGCAGGTCACTCACGGATCGGATGTGCCTGCTGTTGGCCACGCTCTCATTGGTGCCACTGAGGTTAAGGGACTCTTCACCACTGTGCTCAACAACACGAGAGCTTCAAGGTGTGAAACTACCAATCTATAAGGAGCAACTTGACCTGTACCTGTGCAAAACTACACACTAAAGAGAACTAACACTCGTTAGACCCCATCAAGTTTTGCGGGCAACATCTAGATTTCAGTTCCCGTTCTGTACTGGCATTGGTCCTGTATGAAACCTGATTCCCTCTTCAATGTCCAAGAGCCGGCCCAGTTCTCTACACCACCACCATGAGAATAACCCTGCATTCAGGAGGGGTGACTGCAGGACACATATTTGATCAAGTCAGCAGAGGAAACTCAACCCATGACCCTGCAACCTGAGCTTCACCTCAAGCTGTGCAAGCCCTATCAAATTACCTGGTCAAAATCTGCATCATCAGTTGCTGCCCTTGCCCCACGGTTCCCTGTTGCTTGGTGCATGGGTAGCACTTTGGTACCTCACTGCCATACATGATAAACAGCTCCAAGGTGAGGCACCTCTGTGACAAACACCAGTCCCAATGATAAGGGCTGGTGTGCACTCAGCATTTTTGAAAACCAGGCTTAAGTGTCTCTCTTTACCGAGCAGCCTATTTTTTCCCAAGCTGGCCAAAGCCATTAGTCTTAGACTCTGTTCTCAGTTTACAACAGGGAGTAATTAACCCATTAATCCCTTTCAACCCCATAATGAACCTGAACCCCAAGTGTTAGCCTTTACTTCACCCCAGCCACTATCTTCCCCCTCATGTGATAACTGTCTCCAAGGTTTCCACAATGCCAGAGCTAAAATGGAAAGACTACAGTCACAGTTCTCTGAAGGAGCAAAATGTATTAAGGCACCAGCGAAAGGAACAGCTATCAGCCACATTCTCACTATTTACACACTCCAAGAAAACAAACCCCTGTCTCCCCAGCACTCTGTTGGGCAGCTAGCATGGGAGAAGGCTGCACGTTGCAAACAGTTCCCTGTTACAACACGATTGTGGCAATTTGTCATCTCAAATTTATCAAGAGGATTACTTTTCTGAAGGCAGACACATTGCACTGTGTTGACTTCAAAACAATGTCTCTCGCTATTCATTAGAAATACAGAAATCGCTCAAGACAGCAATTACGGACCACACAACACAAAAGCAGAGAGGCTGTGCTGATCTGACTGTTTATCTTATCATCCCATGGACGTGGCTTCAGAAACAGTCACTCACCCAACGCAACGAGCAGTTTGGATGCCAAGTACAGCACAAAGCAGCAACAGTTTGACAGGGTACAGGGTGAACGTGGTGCGTGTTGTGCTCATCGCTCCCAGGTACCATCAGCGACTCGAAACCACCACTGTTCCCATTCCATCTGCTAGTGGGGGTTTGAAAATTGTTCACGTAGTAGAAGATAAATTACTGAGGCTTTTTCCCCACCCTGTAAACAGCAGATGACCCAGCACCTGGCAGGTTCACAAGGTAAACGTTGCAGTTGTTAGCACACGGCTTTCCGCAGGCAAGCAGGGAGGAAGCAAAGATCTGTCTGGAAGCAATTTACACTTTCATTTGTAATGCTCCTTTCAAGGGATGGGGAAAATGAATATTTCAACAAATGAAACATATTTGAGTCTTGGCAAGAAGGAAGTGATAAGTAAACTCAAGTCGGCTTTCTAGGAATAGAGTGCAAAATCATTTATTTATTGCTGCTTTTCATGTCTGTCTTCCAGAGGAAGGCCAGACACGAGGCATAAGCACTCATTCTTACGCCTCAGGGAAAGCCTTCATCCCGAGAGTGCCCTTTGCTGTCTCTCACCAGGGCTTGGGCTCGTGGTGCTGGGGAAGACAAGAGCCCCAGCTCTAGCTGGGCCACTCCATAGAGATTTTCTGCTCCATGTACCTGTTGAGCCCATGGAAGCCTGTCAGGTATTAAATTAAATGATTTGGTGTTTTCTAGGTACTATGTTGAGTCATTCTCTCTCTTAAATGATCCCACCAGGTTGAGAACTTACCACGGGTCGATTCCCATCAGTTCAGCTGGGCTTTCAAAAGCAGATCAGGACCTTCAAAACCCTGCAGAATGTCTCTTTAGTTACTTGTTGAGGCAGCCTTCATATCCTGCCACTTCTCCCTTCTTTTCGATTCCTGGGACACAATAGTCTTTCCCTTCATTTTCCTAATTAGTCTTAACCTACAATGAGCATCTTAGATGGAGAAAAGTTCTCTGAATAGTGTTTCCCTGTACAAAATGAGGAATATCACTGTGTTTTCCCACCCTTCCTCTTGGTGGACAAGAAGAGGTTCTTCGAAGAAGACACAGCCTCACTCTGTGTGCAACTATGGCTTTTAGCAGCACAGTCTCTCAATGTGGGATAAATCTCTGAGTGCTTTGATGATACAAAGAATAAATACATTTTAATTTTCTCATTATGGGAATGATAGATGCTATATATAAAATGAATCATATTCACTAATACAAAACAAATCTGACAACCTCAGTGCCGTTACCTGGCCAAATGCTACACCCTAATGTGTCACAGTTACCTTACAAATGACATTATTCTGCCTGTGAAGCCATGTCTCTGCAAAATAAGCAACTGGCTGCGACATCTTTCTGGTTTGGCAGCTTGATGATAACAATTTAACACACAGAAGCACATTAACCGAATCCTTGTAGGAATCTGCTCCAAATAAAAGATTGTATTTCAGGCAGCCCATTTTTTAACCCAGAGTTACTGAGCACACAGTTAGTGATTAACAGCCCTCTAGACATGGAGGACAAACTGTTAGGGAAGATGACTTAGGCTGTGCAAAGCTTTCTGTTTGCCTCTTTTGCCTCATTTTTTGTTTCAAATGACTTTGCCCCAGCCTGAACCCAAGATGTGCCTGTGTGATACAGCTTGCTCAACCTTTGACACAACTGATTCAGTTAATCATTTGTCCATAACAAAAAAAAAACCAAGAAACAAACTAACAGAAAAGACCTTTCCATCCAGAGGACCTTTGCTGGCTGGGAAATACAGTACACATCCAATATTTCAACATCAGCAAAAGATTACTAAGATTATATATATAGAGCACCCTCTAGATTTAACTGCAAACCATGACAGTGATCCCGGCATGTGGAATTCTCCAAGCAATCTGCTTCTGTCTGCTGCTTGTCTTTGTTTGCTGCCTCTCACCATGCACATCTCAGTGGTGAACACGCAGAAGGAAGTGGTGCATTAGCAGAAGGAAGTGAGCTTAAAACAGCAGCAGGGACCCAGGAGAAGGAATTCCCTACACATTAACATACTTTTCAGAGAGAACTGAAAAGCACAGTCAAGTTCTACACATAGTTTACAATCTGGTTGAATTAGAGGTAGCTCTAACACATAAAGTTTATGACAACAACCACAGCTCATTTTCTGCTTCCTTGGGTCCATGGATCAGCGGGAATGTTACCCTGTAACAGTGTCCTCTTCCCCCAGTCTTGCTGCTCCTCCGTGGCTAACTGTAGTAGTTATGTCTGTCTGCTGAGCTGTTTGTAAGTCCCAAAGCACTTAGTGCTAACAACACTGTAAGTCACTGAATGTCGCTTTCATCACAGTTGAAAATGAAGCCTTGCTTGTGCCCACTATGAACATCAAGCTTACAAGTGCAACACATCCTTTGCAGAGTTCATAACCCCAACTCAAGCTTGTGACCCCTTGCTCTCTGTAAACAAAACCCATACAGTTTCACCAAACATGATGTTTTTTTAAAATGGCAGTTTCCTGTTCAAAGAAAAACTGTGAAACTCATCAGAGGCGAGAGACCCTCCCTGGGAAACGTCAGACTGGAGCCAGCAAGCAGCTGTTCACAGTACCACTAGTCACTTTTCAAAGAGAGTTTCTTTTTCTCCTTCTCTGAGGCAACTTTTTTATTCCCTGCTTTGGAACTCAGAACACATTTCCTTCTGCAGAAGAACACAACTGGCTCATTCAAGGGTAAGAGGAAGCTTTCCACCAACTTTAATGGTGAAGAACGTAAGATGGCAAACACATGGTAAAATTTAAAACTAAAGAATGTTTTCAAATGTTTTCTACAACTGACTCTATTGCATCACACTTTTTCTTAATAATACAGTTATTTTCTGGTGCTGAGGCTGGTCTCTGAAAGGCCCTGGACATAAAAAACTCACCTTGGTGAGCTTAATTCTCCTCTTCTGGTTTTTGATTCACTAAAAATAATGCCTCATAGTGACTCAGGCCAAATCTGGCACAGGTTCACCTACTCTGAAAGCTCTAAGGTCTTGTGAAGATGGTAAGACAGGGAACTGAGTATACAAAGAAAGATAACCCCACGATGCCCCATCCCTTGTCTCCATCTCCTCTCCATTAGACCTCAAGATAACACACACACAAACTCATTTTCAAACTAGAAACAGCATTTTTAAAAGAAAAAAAACAAGACACTCGTAATCTGAGTATGTCAAATAGTACAAAATTTACAAAAAATGCAACATATCACAGCATTGTAACTTCTGCTGATTTCAAATACAGCTGGCTTCTGCAACTGAGAGCCGTTCTTAGACCTCTAATGACTGTTAAAGAAGACAAAGATGCCAGAAAAGGCTTTTTCACAGCTAGTACCTGGCAATAATTCTTCCTAATCCTTTATTTTCACAAATGTCTGAGGCTGAATGGACAATGATTGCTGCCTGTTAACCTGATTTTCTTTTAATCTATTGTGATTTCCTTTCTTTGTTGGTGAGAAGTATTGATAGAAGTGGTGCTACAGGAGCAATGAAATAGGGCTGAAAAGCCAGCAAACAGTATCAGATCTTAAAAGACCTTTTTTAAAAAAATACATTCTGTATCTGAAAGCCCCTTGAATGGGCAACATCTGAGGCTATTCTTCTCATTGAGATTTTTCAGGTGCTGATAAAACATTTTAGGGTGATAGATGAGCCACAGGGCAAACACATCCATTGAGATAAGACTATTTAAAGCTCTAAAAACTAATAGCCAGAGAGCTGTTTCACTAATAGACCTGATATTTCCTGCCTCCAGTAGAATAATTTTAGAAAGAGACAGGCAATGTCACAGGTACTCAGGAAATCGTATCAGGGTATCTCCCCATATTCCTCACTGTCAAGCTGAAATGTATAATTCAGTTTCCCCACACTTTCAGACAGCAAGAAAAAAACAGCCCTTTATTCTTCCCCATGCCAGCTTTACCTCAGGTATTTAAAAACAACAAAATAAAGGTTTTGAATTGGGCTGATCCTAAAGAACAAATCAGTATAAGACCTTGCCACAAGAGAGTCGACTGAAACACTCTTAAAAATCATAACTTTTGCAATAGTATCATCAGAGTACAGCCAGGAACAGGAGATGAGTCCCACTGATGGCACATAACAGGAGCAGAACTAGAAGCCAGGAGCAGTGCCTCCATTTTCTGGTGGTCATGTGGACTTTCCCTTTGTTCATTCACCACTGTGTGCATTCCACGCTGGCTTAGAGAGGTAATTGTAGAGAACGGACTCAAATCTCTGTAGAAAACTGCCAACAGATATCCCCTTTCATTTCTTTGACGTGATACTCTTCTGACTGAGAAGAGCATTTGCCAGAAGAGTAAAAAATATGAACTTGACAGGAGTTCTTTAGAAAGCAAAGAAAAGAAAAAAGGAAACGTTGCATGAAAAACATATCACAACCTACAAACAGCCAGAAAGAGGTTAACTTCCCTGCTGCAGCAACTGTCACTGACTAGTGATTAAAGCACATAAAACATTGCCTTTAATCCAACGTAAGGGAGTTAAAATTGCATATTCCCAGTCTATACAATCAATTGCTTTCCCAGAAGTCACTGACAGGGAAAAGAGAGATCTGTCAGCGTTCTCACTTCTGTAAAACCGCAGGCTGATTCTGCAAACTGTTTGCTAAATAAATTCTCATTACTGCAGGAGATCGTGGCCTTAATTAGCATTAGTTAAATTGGGACCATTTCTTGAACTAAGCATGTCTGAGTTGGATACTCTCATAAACAATCTACAGACTCCTAGTGTGCTTAAGTTACAGCAGTATTAATGTAATACAGTACACAAACACAGCACAGAAAGAATCAGACTTTTTTCCCCTTCTGAACAATGCCAACACACAGCCAGGTCCTTCCTACTTCAAGATTCCTCACCACTGCCAGATTAGATCTCAAACCTGCTCCTTCTGAATTTTTAAACCGAGTTTACATAGCAACTGTGCAACATAAGCTAACTTTTCTGATTTTTCAACCATCTTCACAGTGAGAGTACCAGAAGAATATCAACAAGAGTAGATTTGGCCTGTATTGTAAAAATGCATTTTCATTTAAATACATGCTTAGTTATGTCTTTTTTCACTGTAAGTTAATTATTTGTAGCTTATTGAGAACCAGAGATCATGTTCTTCCTCCCAAGGACATCTGAACACAGTTAGCCCACATACAAATCAAAATGACATTAATGCTGGTGTGCTTTCATCACAACAGAACGACCTTTATTCTTAGGTGGGATCCAAGTATTTCAACAATCCTCATTGACAAAGGCAATCAATATTTCAGCACGACCTACTGGGCATTTCTGGTGGATGAGACATCAAAAAGTAGAAATACGGTAAAGTACATGTGCACGCATTCATATCTCTCTCTCTTCCTGTATATAAACATGTATTTCTTACCCTTATTACCTTTATTGCATTACCCTCTTGGCAAAGAATGGTACTGTTCCTTCTCAACCAAAAGATCCAGTACTTGGTACCTCTGAATATCAAAACATTATTATTTTGCATGTGGCACTGAGAGTTTCACACCAGCAAACCCTACACATTGCCCCAAGCAGCAGAAAGGTCCCACTGATACAGAAGGTGGTATAATTACCATGTGGTACTGGATCAAAGCTTTGCTTTCAGTTCTGTGCATATTACTGGAAATTTTTTGGGGGGTTCTGGTTTCAAAACTGTCATGTTTAAATGCACATTTTTCATTTCAAATCTTAATTGAATGAAAAATGTGACCAAAATAAATTTCAGTTTCTCATGCCACAAAGGTACACCAGCTTTGGGAGCATCAAACAATGTGGCCTGTCCCACGAATGTGTAATTTTGCAAGAGGTGATAAAAATACCTACCGGTTTGGAATGCTCATCCTAAAACACCCAAAAAGGCTGAAAAAGTGGAGGCAGCAATTAAAATCAGCAAATTACGTATCTGCAAGATAAGCAACACTTAGTGTTTAAGATAGTTATTCCCCAAATTGAGGATTTTCTCCTTTCCCAGATACTTCTACTGTCAAAAATACTGTCCATGCCAAACACCAACACCACACTGTAAGAATGGCAGAATTACCCCAGAAGAGCAAAAGCTATGAAACAAACTTACTGAAATGACACCTTTTTTTAATGTTTTTATTCATAACAGTATTACATGGTGTGTTACAGAAATTAATGGAAAATTTCTAAAAATTTGTTGGTTTCTTTCATTGTTGTTGAATGCGTTATACATAAAGTTAAAAATAATGTGTCCGTATATGTTAACAAATGGTCATTATCTGAGGTAAAGTTAAAGTAGGTTTAGAAATGTACTGCAACAGTCATTTTATCTTTCTCATCTTTATTAAAAAAATAAGTGTCAGAATGCAGAAATAAAAATGAATGAAAACCACGGAGTAAACATCTTTGCAAAGAAGGTGCCCAGTACGTTATTAGATGAAAGGTTTCATCAGACACTTGGATGACTACGATCTATCAAAATATCTTTTCATGACAGGTAAAGATCAAGAACCTACGGGGGATGATTACAGGATGGCTGGTGGGATTCCCTGGTTTTTAAATTTAAAGTGACGAATTTAGTGCTAGTGAAGGATGAGGGATTAAACAATTGCACAAGCTGGATATTTCAGTTATCTACAATACCGGTACAGTGCAGAGGCCCTCCAGCCCTCTCGACTCAGCATCTCAACCATGACAAGGACGATCATATGACAAGACAACTTGGAACTGATTTTATTCATGAGCATTGGTAAAGGTAAGACAAAGGTCCGTGGTGATGGTCCAGCCGTCTCTCAGGAGACACTAAAATTCCAGCCTCATTCCCTCGGCACCTATTCGTTAATGATCCGCTTCCTATAAATATGATGTCAATGGATCCTCTGAGACATAAATCTCTTCTTTCAACGTTTTACCCCATAACTGGAAATGCACTGACAGTACTAAATCTCAAATGTCTATGATGAACCAAAACTGTCTTTGAGGTTCCACGTGTAGGACAAAACCCAAAAAAACCACTGAGGAAGAAAGTAGCACCACTGTGCAAATTATGAAAATATTCTTACAGAAATGTCCTTTAGAAACACTTTTACCTCTGCTTTTAATCCTGAAACACTCAAATCTGCCAAGTTTTAAATATCTTTTCCAGTTAGAAAACTTGATCTTTCTTCAGGTGGGAAAATAAGATTTGCTACAAAGCTGTTTGCACATGACTAAGGAAGAAGCATCAGATGACCGTGAATGAGGATAAAAGTTCTCTGCAGGTTCATTAGGTCTATTCACAGCTAATTTTTCATTCACATACATTCGGTAACGCACATTTCTCTAATTTCTCTAATTCAAAGTAAAAGACTGGAATCATGTTTTGAGATTTTTTTGCACATACCAACAGTTGCCACCCCAGTTATTCTGTCTTCTAAACCATTTTTAGCTTATAACAGAGACGAAAGAAAGTAAAACATTTATAACTCCAGGCCTATTTTAATCATGACAAAAAATGTAAATCCTAATGTGCCAATTTAAAAACAAAATCTGCACAATAACCCTAAAAACTGATTAATCATTTGATTTCTTTAACCTTTTTTCCTTTTTCTATTTTTTTTTTGTTTTTTTTCTTCTTTTTTTGTCTTTTTAGTGTTAAACCACTAAATTCAATATACTGTAACTGCATAGGAACATCAGGAAAACACATTTGACCTGTATAACAATTCTCTGTAGGGCAAAAATATATAGATTCTTTATGAAAATCATGTGCTAAACATATGAACCCAAACACTGCACTTTTGTTTCATAAATGTAAAAAAAGGAAGTTTTAAATTCTTTTGTTCTGCATGTAAACAGTTTGATGACTTCTATGCAGAGGTTCAAAGGAATGTCTATGAAATGTGAGCTCTTGTAAGTGGAATATGTCCGTGTGATAGCGCTAGACCATAAAATCAAGTGTTCCCATTAATTTTACTAGTCGCTGACAAGCTGACTGCTTTTGGCAAATGCACTTGAGCTTCAGCCCATTATTGTAAGCATGTGAAAAAACATGTGATGTGAGAACCACAAATTGGGTTTGCCACCCCTCCCAAGCACTGCAACTTGCTACCTTCTCTACTGTGTAATGGCATTAGTAAAAGAATTTTCATAACATTTATATTTACAAAAAAACTGGCAATTTTCATTCAAACTCCTTAAAGCCATTTCCCCTTAAACATTTAAAGAGTTTAACAGTAAGATTTTTTTTTCAAGTTATAAAATAAAAATCCCATTTGATTTTTCTGATGTACAAAAAGTGATAAAGATGAACAATTTGATCACAGAATCAGTTTGTTATTCCAAAATCCATGCCGTCCTTGTCCCATTTGTAAAGTCCGCTTCAGCCAAACTCTTAAACCAGAAGCATACCAGTATTATTTGGCAAATGATTTTTTTTCATCAAAAATGGCACACAGAGAAGAAAACACTTGTCTGCATAGCATTACAGCAGCAAGATACTGAAGAAATAAAAATATTCCTTTTCTGTACTTTGTTTAGAGTTTCCTAGGAAATACTGACTCTTTCGTCTTTCCTCAGTGGGACTCCAGGTCCTTTCTCTACCCACAACATGAGTATTCCAACAGAAAGCAGCATTTCTTCCTCATGATGTGCTAGAACTTAAAGGTCCATTTGGCAACATTTCAGTCAGGATGGATAAACAACCGAGTTTCATTCTGTGGTTTCAAGTTAGGAATCATTTCCGCAGGAGGCGTTCTGCTGTTAGATCTGTCACTCATACAAAACTACAGAATAAGAAATAAAATAAAAAAAAAAATGACACCACCAGTATTTTTTGTTGTTGTTATTTAAATATGTCTACATAGGGAAAAAAAAGGGTCAGGATCAGCCTGATGTAAATGATGATGAAAAACATGTCACCGTGACATAAAAAGTGCCGACTTGTGCCCCAAAGGCTGTTGAATGATAATGCCACTGCTACATACAGACTCTGCTTTTTGCTCAAAAGAAAAAGGAATGTCTATTACTCAATATGTGGCACACAGAAGACAACAAATCTTTAAAAGAAGACCGAGGAGTAAGATTTCCTAGTCTGGATACCCACCACTTGTGGGGACGGGGCTGGACTCGTGGTATGATAAGCAGGGAGAGTTTTTATTTTGTGCTGCCATAGGAATCTGCCATTGGTTGCCAAAAAAAAACACATCAGGAACACTCGAAGAGCCAGTCCAGAAGGGCAATCTCGCTCCTTGTCAGACAAAATCAATTGGAAAAAAGCATGAAAGCCAAAGGCCTGCCAGGTTGTTGGGTTTCGTTTGAGTCTTGGAGCACCACAAGACTGTAACAATGCTATTTCTTAGGTCTGTTAATCTGGGCGTAGAGAGGTTCTGCTTCCTGGGGATAACAAAAATAAAATAAGCGGAGATGTCTCCAGACAGCATTTTTAGAACATTTTAAGAACATCTGCTTGAGAACAGCAACACTTTGTCAGTCAAAACCCAAAGGAAGTGTTTGCTTTCTGTGCTGCCTTGAGTGATCAGGGTACTCAGGGTAAATTGTGAAGAAAACAGGACATTATTTCAGAAAATGAATGCTTACTAGCAATTTCCTCTTCCAGCACTGGCCATGCACTGATTTTCACTGCTGGGCATAGACATATGAAGAAATTAAATAATAATTTATCTGACTGGATGCTTGGAAGTTTAGAGACCAGAAGTGTAGCCGGTATAAAAGGCTGTTACTCATCCCAGGCTAAGATACCCCCCCCCCCAGCAGCACAACAGCAGAACAAACCTGTGGGTTTTACACAACTCAGGGAGAAAACCACTTGCAAACAGAAACCGCTGCGGAAAGCTGAGCTAATGAAGTTGTGATGGGATTTAAAATAACAACATGAGTTGCCTATGAAGAACGAGGAACACTAGCCCAGCTCAGTTTGATTAGGAGTCTGTAGAACTATTAGTACAATCATTAAAGCCAGGAGGACAGTGTGTCAATTTGCTAACGGATACTTCCTGGGGAATTTCCTGGATGGGGAGGGGGAAAAGCTGCCATGTTCTTCAGCGTTGCTTCATAACTGACACCCTGTGCTTAATACTATGTTCATCTTGGCTGCAGTGGGAAGCAAATCACCCATGGACCCTGGAATCCATTCTACTTCATTTCCAGAAAGTAATTTATTAAACTAAGAATGACATCTAAAAAAAGAACAAGACAGGCAGAAAGGCTAATTAATGCCATACTGCATTAACTCTCCACAGCTTGATAAATATTCAAATACCACGCCACGACGTTGAATTTAACCAAGTTAGAATCAACTCGTGTTACAGCAGCATTAGCAGGAGCTGACTTTGAGCAAAAAAACCTCTGAAAGTTGGCAAATCACTGGGTACTGCGGAGCAGAGACATGTCTGCCAGGGGATGGCACAGGATTTTAATCACTGCTTATACAAATGCTGAGGATGGGAAAAACAGCCCAAAGGGAGATTCGTAGGGCTGTATGTACTCTGTGCCCAGGGTACCTGGCCAGTGTCCTGTCCCAGTGCCCCCTCCTGCTTCACTGTGCAGCTTGTGTTGAATGAGGAGCAAACACAACAAATCCAAAATATGACCTGTTTCCTCCATGCCAAGAAAAGTTGTCTCTTATTCTCTGAAATTACTACATTTCTGGACCGTGCAGGGACCCTGTTTCCCCATCTCCTACCTACATGAAGCCCTTGAGTACACTACAAGCATTATGAGAGGATGAGAGAAATCCTCTGGAATGATTAAATAAAGGCTTCTGAAATTATCCTGAGCAAGAAGCAAATATATTTTGTGACCTTGAAAAACCAAAGGTAATCAGAAGAGATGACTGAGAGTAAATAACTGCATTTCACATACTGTGTGTTAAGTCTACCTGTGCCAATTTTCACGTACCACAGACATGAAGCTGCCAGAATGATCTATCACAGCTAGTTCAGAGAAAATCTGTACTAATTAATGTGTGAACCTGACACACACCAGGCCATTCTTCAGGCAGTTGCTGAACCTGAGGTGATTGCAAAGCGAAGTGAAAAGAAGGAGAAGAAGAAAAGGAGAGGGAGGGAGAACACCCCTTTGGAACAAAAGATGTCAGTTTTCCAAATGCCTTCAGGGGAAAAAAGAGCTTTTCAAAATGTCAAGCCTGCTTGTTAGAGCTGTCCTCAAATATCCTTAAGATATGCAGATGTGCTTAAGTAACAAGTGTCCTAAGGTGCCACTGAACTTGACACCCTTGGAAGAGGAGGAGGAGCTCATCATCGGTCATCAGCACTTTACATCGCACATGAGGCAGCCTTTACATTTAGACCAGGGCATTTTGCATGAAAAGTGTGTTCTTATGTCTTCCTTTCAGTTGATTTCCCCCTTCAGATGCCTAAATGAGAAATTAATTGCAGTAATTGTGTGCAATCTTCCCCGCCAAAGTTTTTGTGTCAATGTCTGAGATTTGTTTTCTAATATTATTTTGAGCTAATTCAAGCAGCACATCGTGCCTGTAGCCCAACATTGCAAATGGTATCTGTAAAGTATTGACACGGTACTCAAAAGGGTAAAAGAGAGCAGAAAGGGATAGAAAAGAGGCAAAAGGAGAGTTGAGTGCTGTTGACTTCATGAGTAGTTTCTCTCACAGTGCTGGGCACTGTTTTGGAGGGTCTCGAAATCAGAAATACACCTCCTTTTTGTACACACTCCATGCAAAAGTCACAGGCTTGTTGTGAAAAGGCAGGTGAGCATAACTCTTCTCACAGTATCAGAACCATCTCAGCAATGTTTTCTGCTTTCTACTTCTACCACTGCATTAGGAACAGACTCGGAGGGAAGGAAAGGAAAGAACTGGTCTTTGTCAGAACAAAAAGAGACAAACAAACAATATAGCAAACAAAGCTGCCAATTCACATAAACCCCTTGAATCTCAAAGTGTTTTCCTTTCTGAACTGGCCCAGAAGCACTGGTGATGTGCTTTCATCAATCTACAGGGAGAAACCAAGATGACAACTGGAAGCACCCTTTTTTTTTGCTGCTATATTCTAGAGATAGTTCATGCTGCAAATCAGTTTATTCTTATTTTAAGACTGCAGCAAACTGTAAGTATTTCTGGTGTAGCACACTACTGCATGGGACAACAAGGTCGCTAATGCATTTGAATAACATTATGTAAATACTAGAAGTAAATTTGCATCCAATTTAAAGATATTAACATCGGCTCCCCAGCAGAACTAATCACTGGAGAACATCTCCTGAAAGACTCAGAACCTACTTAGGCTTGCAGAGGTGAACTCACTCACAAAACATAACACGGGACTGGGTTAGGAAGAGACTATTTTTACCGTGGCAGCCCTTTCATCACTTTGAGACACCCTGCTACGTGCAGAGCTTCAGGCAAGATGTACTCAATTGAAGAGGTGAGGCCTGCATAGATTTCCTTGCCCTTTACAACAGATTCTCAGTGCCAGTTTTACTCCTGGCTGACTGATCAGAAAGGGCAGGCTCAAACGATAAGAGTTTCATGAAATAAGAGTGCTGGAGAGCCAGACAAAATGAGCATCTTGTGCTGGGGATGCAAGTGAAAGGGGTGGGAGTGTGATGCGTCTTCACTGTTTATTGCATGCTGACTCAGCAAAATAGGACATAGTAAAGTTGGCAAGCGGGGATCAAATTAAAGATTTTTGGTGATAAGACAGGTCATTCCTATTGGCCCATTAACAGCCAGTTTTTATTTATTACTTATTATTCATTATTAATTTTTAATATTTAGGGGTTTTCTTACAGCTAACCTCTATTAGCAGCATAAATATACCAACCTTCTAGTTCAGGATTATGACTGGAGAATGCCTCTGTTCTTATTATAAACCTACCTAGGAATATTTCCTAGTTTCAAATATCCAGTTTAATTATTATAATTTTAAAAGTTTCTGTCATTTTAGTATCAAGATGGATGCTGTACATCCACAAAATGAAAAAGCAATGAGAACTACTCAGAAATATGAACCTGCTCCATCTTGGTCCCATTATAAAACTGAACTGCAGCCATGAAACATGCTGATTATTTCTGGGCTCCTTTCCTAACAAAACAGTAGCTACACAATTATACTTCCCATCTACATATCTGCCAATTCTCCTTCAAAACTTCTGAACCCAATGGTCAGTTCCAGTTGTTCAGAAGTCTCAAAGATACTAAAATATCACAAGTAGATTTTTAAAATCAGTTGTGCAGAAGACAGGGAACTTTTAAATGACCTCATTACAGATAAAGTGAGGAGAGCTTATCCCCAAATTGAACTGCTGAGATGCCAGTCAGCAAGGACCGTGGCTCTACATAAGCTACACAGTATGTTTTCTCTTGTTTGGAAGAAAAAGCTAGAGGAATGGAAGGGCACATGGCTACTTCAGGTGGGATTGATAACCCTGGAATAAGTGAGAAGCCTGTGTATAAGCTGGTCACATGAAAACTAACAACTTGGAGAGGACTGTAGCAGTGGAGATGGAGGCAAATCTGTAGGATGGCCCCGTTCACAAAGCAGCCTGAATTTCTCTGCTCATGGCCCTTCAGATTCCCTGGGAAATACAGTGATGAACAACTGCGTATGAGACTTGAAATATAAATTTTAGGATTTCTCTGGAATGAAACAATACTTCCCAAACTGTGATCCCTTTCCAAAGACATAACACTACTTCTCTCAGGAGCACAGCCCTGCTCAGTGCTGTGTCTTCAGTTTGAGAATGAAAGTTCTAGAGCCTACCAAGAACAGGTCACCTATAATCATTATGAATTTCTTGTTGGACTCTATACAGTTCCTACTGAGTCAGGTGAATGATAGGAAGAGGTCTTGCAAATACAGGCTTTAATATGTGGAGCCCATTCCAAATCCTGGTGCAATAGAAAAGGGGCAGAAGGAAGAGGAGGATGAAGAGTCAGCTTGATATGCCCTCCTGAAGATCACTAAGCTCCCAGATAAGCCAGTGCTTTGTCCATAATTTTCTGTTTTCTCTCAACTTCCTAAAACCAGTCCAAATAAAGAATTATAGCAGTCCATCCTGGAGCTGACTAAGACTATTAGGAACATTTATCACTAAGAATGGCATTTGCTCAAAGATAGATGATGGCAGCAGGCCACTGAAGTACCACCAAAAGCTGATAGACAAATATTCTAATGAACTGTTGCTCTCCTGACAGTGCTGATAGCATTGTGAAGGGTGTGACATATTTTGAGGGCTTATAATTGTCTGCACACATTTCACAGAACAACTAAACAATTTTTTCAGGAAGCTATGCTTTAGCCACAAATGTTTTGAAGGTTTCTTGAGAATCTCTCATGAATGATTGCCAGTGCAAGTTTTGAACTGGGCAGCATCTCACTAGAGCTGCATTTGTTCCTCTGTTCAAACTTCTTGCTTTAATGTAAAATGTCAATAATAAGATATGTTTAACACATTGGGTAGAATTGCAGCTAAAACCAGTTCTTTCCCTCTCTCTCCTTTCCTCATAGTTACCCCACACACAATCTAAAGACAGCAGTAGGGATACAACATTAATCAGCTGAAGATGGCAGTCATCTGATTCAGTGTTCTCTTCACCCCTTCTGGAAAAAGACTATCCAACCTCAATGGGGTGCACAAACAAAAGGAAAACAAGCAAATACAAATCTTGCTATATAAACAACCCTGCAAAGAGTTGATCTTATTTCACCTGTGAAAGTTAGGCCTCTCTGCTTCTTATCTTCAACCATAGAGGGACAAAAATGTAACATACCCATAAAGTGTCACATGTACCTACTAAGAATTCATAGCTATTTGTGGAAGAGTGACTTATAGAACAGTTACTGGTAGGATTAGGATTTTGAGAGCTGAAGTTGAAGATTGCAAAAGGAAGAGAGGAAAAATAGGAGAAAAGAAGATAGTAGCTAAATGATAATATAAAGTATCAGAAGGAATCAAGACATCAAATTGCTGTGGTACCTTGAAAGACCAGGGTGCAAAAAGCTAGGCAGGTGAGTATTCTGACTACATCAAGATAAGTAAAGATACTGTATGGGCTGATTTCAGAGATGCTGGGAACAGATATATTTGAAATTTCTGCACACAATACTATGCTGTGCTCCCGAGTGGTCCATTCAGCCGAGTTGTTACTGTGCTGTTCCTGGGGTAAGAACCATGTTCCAAAGAGTGAAGTAATCTCCCATCTAAGCCACAAAAGTGGCTTTTATGCAGACTGTGATTCTTTTGTACTACATGTTTCTCCCCATTAAGTTTCTCTCCAAATGCAGAGCTCAATACACAACTCAGTAGTAAGTCCTGAATTGATAATTTTCCATGGAGATTAGACTTCCCATTGCTCTGATGATACCAGGCTTCAGAATTCGATGGGCTGGCTTTAGCAAGTGGATTTCCTACAGACTGTTGCTGAATGGCTCTGCACAGAGCCACAATGATATTAGTGAAACTTCACTGGATAGGGGCTTTCTTTTTGTTCAGCTTCCTGTTCCTGCCAAAAGCTTCTAGGAATTACTGTAATATGATAATCAGTAACATTATTTAACATTTCCCAGAATATATTCCTGAGAAGTATATATATTTGATGCAAGACTCTGCAGATTAACAAAAAATACAGAAAAACCATATGGAATCACTGCTAATATATTGTTCTTGTAGCTCCCAGATACTCTTGATGGGTAAAAGAGCGTATTTTGCTATGTGTTACATAAAAGCAGAACAAAAGGAGTCCCTCACTCAACTCCCTTACATGGTAGGATGCATTACCAGACTTAAACTACTGTTTCAAGTTCTATCCAGAACTCCTGGCAGGTAAATGTGTGTGATGGTAGTTTAGCAATGATTTTAACTATATCTGTGACTGTCAAAAAATTAGAGATTTTATCATTACTCTCCCCAGGATGAATTTCAGAATTATCCCGAGTATGACAAACCATAATAAACAAATGTATGTGGATTTCCAGAGTGTAGGACTCAGACAAAAGTCAAATCCTCTTTCTTGACCTAGGAAAGAATTCTTGGAGTGGTCTGAAGCTGGGAGAGCTGGTGATGTCAGCAAAGACACAGCCAAATTATTATGTGGCACCATCCACCTGCAGAAGCAGTTCTCACTGGAGTAAATATCAAACGCTCTTGCTAGAGCAGCTCATCCCAGCTTGACTGCATCCTTACACTGTCATTTTTAGACTCAATGAGACACAAAGCTTAAAGCTACTTTTGCTTCAGCCCTCCAAGAGCTGAGCATTACATTGGTGAAGCTAAAGAAGGGGGAGATGCCTTCTCACAGCACCGCATATTATTAAGAGATAATCTTATTCTTCCCAAATGGATCAAAGCTAAGTTGCTCTAAGATTTTTTTAAATCATATTTAATGCACAAAGTAAACTGACTCCAAATGAAACTATTAATTCTGAGTTGAAACCAAGTTACTTTGGCTCAGGATGGGTAAGTCACTAGTAAACCCAGTGCAATTTCTGTACAAAAATGGAAAGGGTTCTACCGCTGTTACTTATTTGCTCCAGGAGCTCTGTGCTGGAGCACAGAAGCCGTATCAGATCACATATTTGGGCAATATCAAATACTGCAGAATGGCAGATAGGGAAAAGACAAGGAAACATATCCTTCAAATAGCAACACTAGAGAGTCTTTGGATGGAACAACAATGCTTAGCCCTCATAAAACTTTGTAGCTTCACTGTCTTTTTGGTAAAACATATTTACTGTATTGAAACAAATCACAGAACATTCACTGGGAGCCACATTTTCTACCATGTTCTGTAACACAAAAGACGAAAAGATTGTTTTTCCCGTCTGTCTGAATTTAAATGACTTACATTGATGAGTAATTTTTAAGACATCAGTATACCAATGCTAATATGAATGATCATAATTTTCTAATGTTTTTAATTTGCAGTCGGAGATAAAAATACACAAACCCATTTCAATATTTTTTACAAGCAGATAATAAACGTGCTTCTTCTACTGATTATCGCATTGATTTAGGGTAGAGACATTCATGTATCATTATATAATTTTATTTAATGATTGTTATGTCTATGGGTAAGATGTCTTATTCCATTTAATATGTTACATCTGACTGAAGGCCAGAGTGGATTTGATTAAAAAAATACATTGTTAGTAATGGCTCAGTTTCCCTATTTGCCCTTAGAATTTGAACACAAAGTAAAATAAGTCTACATTTCTTTAAAGCATGCAGGCAGCTGAAACACACATATTTGCATAAGCTGCAACACTTAGTGAATGGCAAAAGCCATGCAAACCACCAAGCATGAGAAATACACTGTGGATGATGGAGAGGTCAAACGGAAAGATGAAAGGGAAAAATAAACCATGCATCCATGAAAGCAATGGTAGGCACTGGTGGGAGAATAAGTGAACACCTCAAGGTGTAGAGAAAAAAAGGACAGATACCTACCCCAACCTGTGCTATCTAGCTACCGACCTGTGGACTTATAGTATCACCAGTTGGCTCACCAAATGGATCACTTGTGGAGGAGGCCTGAGACCCATCAGGCTAGAATACAAGAACATAACACCTTTTTTTCTCAACAATAGAAAGTGAAAAGTCAACACGAGGTTATTTTCATGCTGTGGGCATAGCAAGTACATCCTATCTCATGAAAATCAGGAAGTGAGACCTCACCCCTGATATGTTCTCAAAAGCCATAATGGTTTGCTATAGCTGATGCAGTCAGGAAAGAACCTCCCCAGTTCCTGCTGGAGCCCAGGCAGAAGCTGCCACAGACCTCAGAAGGTACTGGATCAGGCAAACCAGAACTGCAAAAAGCCCTGAAAGCCAGTGAAACCATGTGAATCAGAAAGAGTCCAAGCTTGCATTATTTTGTACCTTTGGGTCCTTTTGTCATACAGACTCCCTCTTGCCTTTGGCTCACTCGGGCTCTTACCTCCCTAAGACACCTTGGGACTTACAGTCATTGCTTGGATAACATTTCTTGCTTTGGTCCATAAAGGCAAAGAAATCACATATTGAGGGCCAGAACATTGAGGAATGTAACTAGGCAAACAACTGGGATGCAAGAATGTGCAAGACAACATCAACCATCATTTTAACACACAGACTCTCACATCTTTCTTTGCAGCCTCACCATGTTTGTTGTTTTACCTCAGACTTCCTTACCATGAGTAAGTGAATGCTGGTATGCTAAAAAAGGGATTAGATACAACTAACATATACAGCCTCACATATGAACTCTGAGTTTGGTTCCTTGTATGCAATATTAGTGCATATCAATGCAAAAGCCATGCTATCAGCTATCAAACCCAAAGCAGGACGTGAATTCTGTCTGCAGCCCCTCCTTAAGTACCACCCAGCCCTACTGGAATAGTTACTTCTGACACTACAAAACAACATTTAATTAACTTGTGTCTTTTCTAGCTAAAAAGAGACAATAAGGGCTTAGAAACCTTGTTGCTACTCACAGCCTCTGGCTCCTCACTTTTGCTTGGGCTTTCAAACCCCTCTTCAAAGAGGTCATCTGCAGCAGGATCACTCGTATGAGACGCTGATGATTTTGATGGAGAACTCTGTCTGGGTGCAGGGGTTGGAGCTAAACAAAGATTAAGGTAACAGCAACAGAATATATTCTGTTAATTTCTTCAGAAAGACACAGCAGCACAGAATTTGCTCATGCTTTATAGCCTTCAACTTTATTACTCTCAAAAATTATTTTCTGATGAGGAGCTGTACGAGGTAAATTTGAACACATTATCAACTCCATGTATTTGATTTCATTTGGCAACTTCTAAATTAAGTTTGGCTGCATCTGGCCTGTGTCTTCAGGAGCCAGGGAGATGCCACTACATTACATTAAGAATGTGTGAGTTGCCTGCCCTCTGGCAGGTAATTGAACCAGAAGGTCTCTGTCTGACTCCTGGTAAATCTGTGTCTCATGAACTCCTCTTTTCAGCAACCTGCAAAATCCCCCATCTCCATGCTATGAACACCATAAGCTTTATTTTACAACTCTTCAATGTATTTCCCCACATGTCCAGTACATCAAGCTATTAAAATAAATATCCATCCCCTAATTTCTGCAAGGTATGGCTTGCATGGGACATGAGTGAAACCATTTGTAAGTCTGAATGTCATAGGCATTTGCCAAACAGCTTGCATGGCCCTACCACAAAACACATATTACTATCTTAGAAATTAAATTTCAGACTTCAGCTATCTGGGTTGTTGATCTTTGTGATCTCTGAAATTCCTCTCTGATATTTTCCTTTATGGCTGGAACACATTTAATAAGCTGGACATGCATGAAGATTCTCAGTTTGTATCTGTGTTGGAATTTACTATATGAAAAACCAGAAATAAGTACTTTGAGGAGCGGTCACATCTGAGGAAAGGTATGGCTGAAAGCATAGGAATACTCACGTGAATTTGTAGATGGTGTTGTGGAAGTCACAGGAGTCAAATTTAACTGAGAGATGTCAAAATCATCACAATCATCTGCTTCCTGTGCCATCCCAACTTTATTAAAGTAACTTGAGAAGGCCTCTGAGGTACAACTGAGGGAAGGCTGATCTGGTTTTCTTGATGGCACTGGTGGAGGCTGAGCCATCTGGAAATCTTTAAACATTTCTTTTCCCATTTTCTGTCTGGGTCTGTCTGTCTGTGGACTCGATCTGTTGGAATCACTTGTGGGTGGAACTGTAGCTATAGGAGCAATGGTACCTTGAAACATGGCTGCTTGTAAAGGCAAAACAGTTTGTGTTGGCATGAAGGCAGTTGGTTGGAACTGACCAGCTACAGATGGCCACGGCTGCTGAGTAGGAGGAAAAATACCGGGCTGGCCCCACGCTATCGGCTGTCCTCCCTGCATCACCTGAGCAACTGGAGGCTGAGCACCCATGGCCAACTGCTGTTGAACAAGTGGTTGCTGTCCCCAGAAGGAGGGCAGAACAGCTCCCATGGCAACATAACCTTCAAAGAATAAAGAAAGCAGAAGGGGGGGAAAAAATGAGATGAAAGATTTTAATGCTACTATCAACAGCACGCAGAACAAGCACAATAAATCAGAGATGTGCAAGCTACATTAGTGATCCCAGAGCTTCAGCACACTTGAAAAGAAAACTGAAAGACATAGTTGGATTCACATCACTGAGCAAATACTCGTATACAGAACCACAGGCTGGTGGGTATCGGCAATAATCCTTCCTCTCATCTGAACAAAAACCTCTCCTTCCTCAGTGAGCACCCCCTGCACCTGTGAAGACCTGTGTGCATGGACCTGGTCAGCAGCTGGGCACTGGGCAGCTCCCTTCCATGGTGCTCTGTTAAAGCAGGGCCAGTTTGGTCAAACCACTCACCAGAACCACAACAGCTCCCAAACCACTTCCTAAACTCGCCCCCTTCCAGCACAACCCTCCTCCACACCACTGAGTTCTGCAGGCTCTTCTTGCAACCCTGACTGCCCCACCCTCTGCCTTTCGCCTCTGCCTGTCCTTGGAGAAGGAGCTCTGGGACCGAATATGATGCACAGAGTCAGGCTGGGATGGATGCTAAAAACGAGCAGCCAGAGCAAGCAGAGGGAAGGAAGAGGATGCTCAGGATTCCCTCTTGCCTGCTGCAGTTCCTCATCCTTTTCACTTTTATTCTTTGTTGGGGAGAGGGACCCACCAACACCAGTCAACTCCTGCCAATGGCACAGCTGCCAAACTGGTTCTAAGGGGCAGGGAAGCACCTCTATATATGTTATATGACAGCTCAAGGGCTCTCTAATGACAGTGTGACCTTCTTGCAAGAGAACAACTCTTCTGACACAGTTACAGTTCAAACCATTTGGACTCCGAAAAGCAAAGGAAGTGTCTCAAATTGCATAATAATAATAATGAAAAAAAGAGCCCAGATGAATTCCAATTAGAACCCCTCACATGTGGTTATTACCCAATTACTTGAGAACATCAAAAACATCTTGAGCTTCTGCTGCACTAAATACCTAATAACAACAAACTGCTTCAGGTATTAGGCTAGTATAACACCCCTCTGGTTGGGGAAAAAATTAAAGACTAAAACTAAAATTATAATTGCTTCCTGTCAGACCTGAAGCCTCCTCTCAAGCTACCAAGAGGTTGACTGTGTAGGAATTATATCATCAGGTGCTTTTTTATTTACAACAACAAAAAATACTCTGAAACTAAAACTATTATAAAAAATCTTACAAATTAAGTCACCTAATATAATTACGTTCCACTGACAGAAGTACTGTGCTTTACAGATACACTGTTTCACATTTAAATTCATTATTTATTGCTAATACTTTGCAATATGTAACTTCTCTTTCATCTTTAATAGCTTTAAAACTGTTGTTTCTAATTTGAGTGTTTCCTGAGTCCTCCTGTACCTTTTCCTCTTCACTGTATTTCTAGGTTGTTTTGTAATCCTAAATGTGAGGGTGCTTGCAATATTGTAAAGGGAAAAGCCCAAAATAAAATAAAAAAATAGAAACTGAACTTTGAAAGACCAAATTACTGAGTGATGAAAGGAACAGTAGCTCAGATACATTTCTTTTTCAATAAATGGCCACGATGGATTCTCCAGATGTCCTTTCATCTTGCCCCTGCTGTAACCTCATCCCAGCAGTGAGAGTTTTCATCTGATATTATCCCCAAACACTTCACCATCACTGTAACCTTTCTGAGATCGGATGCCATCAGAGAAGGAGTTAACCAATTAGAAAGGCACTATTGAATGATTCAAGGCATTCCTGCTCCTCCTTTCTTTTCCTAAGGGGAGCTGAGAGTGCTGCTTTCGCAGCATATCCAGGGAGAGATCAGCAGTCAAACCACACACCTCTCAGTCTGTGCAGAATGTTACTAAGCTTTGGAATCCTGAGCACTTTGAGGAACACAAGTCTAAAGGACATCTCAGGACTTGACAAAGTGGAACACTTTTGAAGCACAATCAAATTCTCTGTGTCTCAGCCTCTATTTACAGGAGACAGCAGAGGATACTCACCCCTTCCACAAAAAACCCAAAGTTAAACAAAATGCTTTTTTCTCTCTTGCTATTGTACCTAGCAGGTATGTTATCCAGATGTCTGAACTATGCCTGAACTCCCAGTGACTTTTTTGGCTTTTGCTTTAAAAAATGTGGGCAAATTCAAACTAATGTACTCCCTGCTTGTTAAAGACTTGCTTTGCCTTGCCCTGGAGCACCGACCTCAAAAACCTTCCCCACTTCCACCGTGCTAGATTAATGCCCCAAGTACTGAAATGCAAACCAGAGCTACAAACTGATCACCAAATCTGAGTCAAGCCTGTAATTCCAGTACATTTCTTACCTGAGGGTACGGCAGCAGTGCTGAAAGGTACAGAACCAAACATGTCTGTACTAGCAGGAAGTGACTGGGATGAAGATGGGATAAAGGCATCACCTGGAGTAGCAGGAGTCTGCAAGAAGAAAGGAATAAAATCCAAGGGTGACATATGAGCTGCAGCTTCTGCTGCACATACTTTGCTGCCACATCATCCATAACTCTAAAAATCCAGGTTTGGTGTAAAGAAAGAGAATAAAGAAAGAATGAAAAGATGTAGAAGGAAAGAAGCAATAGAAATAAGAGCATTAGAATTTGCTGGTAACAGGATTAAAACAAAGAAAAGGAGAGACTTTCTATTAGAAGAGAAAAATCAAAATGAAATTTGCCTGGAATACATCACATGCCAAATATTGACATAATTTCCTTCTCCAGAACATACAGACTTGTAATTCTAGATATTAGGTGACAATCAGGAGAGGCAGTGACCAAGGCATTAATGTAAGAAACAGTTAAGGTAAATGAAGAATCTGCAGGAAAAGTGAATAAATATTGCTTCTAATTAACCAACAGGACCAGAAACATAGGTCTACACTAAAGGAGAAGCCCAATCCAATTGAGTAAGCTAAGGATGAGCAAGCAGGACTTTGAATATCTAGTGCCAGATATGCTCCAGAATACCTTGGAGATTTGAGGCTCCTGACCTCACATCTCCTTAATTTTCTCAATACATTTATACTTCCTTACAGCTTAATGTAAGGCTCAAAAGCTTTACAGAAAAATGATTGTGTTTTCATTTTATGATGCAGAAAAGCATGTTGAGACAATTTTCATTGCCCTCAAAACACATTCAGCCCTTTCTCTCTCTCTCCCTTTACTGTTTCATCTTCCATCCTTTAACAGCAGTTCTGGGATAGGTGCTTGGTGGAACCAGAGACATGATGTATGAAGCTGTAACTGGATCTTCCTGCAGTGCAGTGGAGAGACAGAGTGCAGTGAAGCATGTCCCTCTGACAAACATCAGGGGAGCAGATCTGCAGCTCAGGTTGTATCATATGTGACACTGAAGGCTATAGTGGAAAAATAAAAATCGAAGATATTTTTGCCCATCATCATGAAGCAGGGAGTCTGCATTCAATTTGCTTCATTTTTATTTTCTTGTAACATAAAAACTAGTTTGAAATTCTCCCCACTGGAATGGTTGATGACCTGAATTGTAAATGTGCTCAATAAATGTGCTGAAAAATATCATGTAAAGTAAAGCACAGTTCAGTTTCCCTGAGTACTCACTGGGGGAGAGGTTACGTCAGGAGGAGTGGACATGTCCCCAAAAAGCTCTAGTTGGGTAACAGCCTGTAAAGAGAAAAAAAATAAAATTTCATTTATCTTTTGAGGAGAAGAAACTGCAAATTAAATGGTTAAAAACAGTAAAGTTATCCAGTAACAGCAAACAATATAAATCCCCCCAAAGGCACACAGACTTCAAATGCCAAGTCCCACATGGAAGAAGCACATGGGTCCAAGATGTGGCATTTTGATATTGCTGATGGACCCAAATAGTCAACAACTGACTCTATAAAACAATTCTGTAGGGCATTGTCCAAAATGAAAAAAAAATGAATAAAGCATGAAAAAATCTATCCAGAACAGGACTGGATGCATTACTGCTCTGCCTTTAACATCAGTGAGCACCAAGCATGATTTATGGCCAGTCCTTTTCCCTGGCTCCTTTTTTAAACACTCATTTCAAGGTCTTAAAACATGGCAGTGGAGTGTGGAGTGACAGAAGGATACAGAAGGGAAGGGCTTTTAAAATACTGCCCGATTTCCCTTTGCCCATGGGACAGGTGTGACCTGGATACGTGGACTTGAAGGAGGATGTACAAATGGGTTACTGCAAGTTTTTAGCTCTACATTTAATTTGTGTTAGAAATATTTTCTCAGGATGTCCTTCAGTTTGAGCTCGAAACAGGTCACCCATATAGACCTCACTAACTGGACCAGGAGAGAAAAAGCACTTTCATAAAAAGAAACACCTTGAGTGGTTGCATAATCAAAGCTCCTAGACATGTTCTCAAGTAAAATTACACGCTTCCACCCATCTGCAAATCAGTTCAGCTGGAGTTCAGGGATGTTAAAGCACAGATTCCTTAGAACTCTGCAGGAAACCTAAATCCCATCTACCACCTTTATCAGGGTGGCTATACTGGAAAGCTTTGATGGGAACACAGAAGTACTCCTCTTCTACCTTTCTTACTGGCTTTCCCTGTATCATACTCAATCACACCTACACACCTGGGAAGGCACAATTCTCATTACAAATGAGATTTAATGCAAATCTCGATTCAGCTCATTGAATCTCCTCCCCAGCTTAGTCACATAAACCTCGCAGCCTCCTATCACATTTCTTTCACTCCTATAGGTTTGAAATCTAGTTGAGTCTTGACCTGCAAAGACAACCCCTCTTAGTGCTTTGGACATTAATGAAACTGGCTGGTCAGGCTTTACAACCTACCAAAGGAGATCACCCCAAGACTTTTTCCTGCCCTCAGCTTTCCAATATAAATGATCCCTTAAGGAATAAGACTACACATATCATAAGTCTATGCAGTTTTTCAATCCAAACTCGATTCCCACATACAAAGATGATGCTACAATCACTTAGACCTGAAGTTCATCTAGCAGCTCAGATGATTCTCAGTTTCATGACAACGATGTACCTAGGGATGAATTATCTCACATTTCCTCACATCATGTCTTATATTAAATAGATCACATTGCTCTAGTGCTATGAAAATGAAATTTCTTCTTAAGGGCTTATATATCCCTCTAACTATCTGCATGGAAATAGAGAAGGGAAAAAGAAGAAAAATCCATGTTTTCTTCGGGGTACACTAATTCTAGTTCATGTTATTGAAATACTGCCAGAAATAGCTTCTGCAAAAAAAAACCCCAACAAAACCCAGCTTGTGAGTCACTTCTGCAGTGTGGACAAACACACCAGGCAGGAGTTGTTAAAATGCTCAGAAAAGTGGGAATGACAACAGCAGCACTCGTTTGGAAATCACTTCAGGCCTCCCGTAGGCACTCCTGACTCAAGAGATGCCAGGTGACACTGAAACACACAGAGAGCCACTTTCTTCTCATCTCTCCAAACTGCTTGTTGAGCATCAATCCTAAACCTGCTCTTTTCCTGCATCACTAGTGAACTATTCACTGTTTGCTCCTTGCTGGTTTGCTGAGGAATACCTTGTGTCCTTTTGAGGAGACCATGAGCAAAGGTTCCCAATGTGCAAAGGTTCCCATCCTATGTGAGGGAGCAGATGAGCAAGCCAGAGAGGATGGGAAAGCACAGGATACATACAGTTACACACTTGTGTGTAGAGTTATACATTTTCTGTGGAACAAAATATTATACGTTTCACAGGAACACTGAAAATTGATAGTCAGCATACTTTTGAACTCAGGATTATATGAATGCATTTGAAAGGTGGTAACTCAGATCTCTGTGCCTCCATTCTCCTGTATAATGGGAATAATAATACTTTTCAGAGTGCTTCAAGGTGATGGATCTTTGGAAACTCTTCGCAGATATAATTCTGTTAAAGCTCTTAAGGGAAACTCTGCAGATGGATTTCTAAACAGGCAGCTGGAGAGAGTGACAGGAAAGTCGACATCACTGTTTGTTATAATAAACCCTCGTTCACAATATTCCCTGGTAAAAAGAAATATATTTACAGAGGAAATATTTCTTTACAGAATAGCAACCTCAAACGCAACAGGAGCTACAGAACTACATCAGAGAACATAAACAAATTTAGTGGGAACACCGTTTATTAATTTACTGACTAGAGGCAGCTTTAAACAGCAATACTTGTAGGTGCATTTTGAAGTCCCAAATGGTTCAGATCTGTAGTAATTTTTCTACAACTCAGTTCTCAGCCTGAATAAATGAATGCATCTTCTCTGACACAGACTTAGTTTTATCCACTTGCAGCATATGAGATTCTGGACACCAAACAGTTATCTTTTATTTTTGTGATTTCACTGTCATTACAGAACTGATTTCACCCATTATGCTTCATTAAATTATTCACATCTGATATTAGCTACGTTCCAGTGAAGTTAATCCCAAGCTGAACATTTTCCAATATCGCTATTCCTATAGATGATTTCATCTATATTTCCTTAAAACATTTTTAGAGTCACAACCTTACCTGAGTGACTGAAACAAGATTTTCATCAATGTCCAGCAATAAGTTTCCATTCTCCAGCTGTAAAGCATGATTTATGAAATGAGATGAATGATTTATGAAAATGACATGAATTTCTGAGCATGAAAATGATAACCTCCATAATTATTGACTTGAGCATTGAAATGAAAACCCTTTCCATCTTGCTGTGAGCACAGATATGAAATCAGGCAGTCAAAACAGAGAGTTTGAATGCTGCTGGGATGTGGGGGCAACATACACTATTTGTGCTAAATCTCATCATCTGGTGTATAAAGCAATTTTACCACTTGCAACATAACTATTCATTTTCTCAAATATTTATTAAATCAACAATAAGCATACCCAGTGAGCTCTGATCCTGCTTACATTAATGGAACTTTTCACTGGCTTGGTGAAAGAAAAGCCTTAGCATCCTCAGGGAAAAAAGGAATAATTGAGTTTTGAACAACAAAAGCCCTTAAAGGCAAGTATTTGCAGGAAAAAGCACGCCTTCCTCTTAACTAGAAGAACTGTAACACCAATTTAAACACATCAAAGATAAATATTTTCTTTCCAATTTCTAAAATTACATAATTCAAGTGACATTTAAATCTATCGTTTGTGTGTGTGTAAATAACTTTGGAGTGTCTGCCCTCAGACACAAATATATCTATATCATCCACATATTTAACACATCACTTCAGTGTCCTCAGAACGCTAAATTTCAGGTAACATTTATTATACTGTTGCAGACTTTATTTCTGAAGAAACAAACATAGCAGCAAGCTATCAAAAATCAGATCTTAGGTGACTGGGAAGTTCATACAAGTTACCAGCCAGTAATCCCACGCTAGCTTAAAAATCTCAGAAACAGCCTAGAAGCTTCCCCCCCCCTGCCTCATCTCATCATAGACGTGAAGAAAAAAAGAAAAAAAGGCTGGGAAAAGGCAAAGCAAAGGCAAAGTCGAAGGAAGATAATGTCATTGTGCACAATCAAGTACGGACTCAGTTCTGTAACTTCGTGGTGTGTTCCCCCAGACCCAGATAAGGAAAGTGCGGAAAAAGCTCTGTCTGTTCATTCAAAGACCACAGACCTTCAAAATATTCTTTATATGACACCAGAAGGGTTTATGCCTCCTCATTTGACTCCCATCCTCCAGCATCAGTGATGCAGCACCAGCTGCACAGATCACTCTGTGAAAGCAGCTGAAGGATAACCCCATCTCAGCACAGAGGGAACACGTGCACGGCGTTCCACGGCCCATTAGAAATTCCCACCTGTGCTACAGCAGGACCCTGCAGAAAACATTTGCCCAACATGTCACGGAGCATCCCCAAGTGCCCAATTATCATGGAGCACTTGAGCCACGTCTTCTATTAGCTCATGTTCTGCATCACATACCAGCGAGGAGACACTTTCTAAGGGTGAAATATCTCTCTCTGTTAGAGCATGGAAGAGCCTGCTCTGGGGGGCCATGGCGAGGCAGCGACACGGCTACCAAGGGCAAAATTTGGCCTTTTGAGCCTTCCTCTGGTTCAGCTTTTCAACACAAAGAGTTTAACCTTTGCAATGAAAGTCAACAATCCTCCCCCTCCTTTCCCAGTGCACAACAGAAAATAACCAGAAGCCTGGAGACATGCTCCAGTTCTCGATCTTTCTCTGGGAAAGATTCCTCCACAGAGTGATGTAAAAGCTTGTTTAATTATTCAAAAAGACATCAGCCTGAACATGAAACACCCCCACCACAGCTTAGTCAACCAGGGGCACACCACTCACTCGTGACCAGCCACGCAGACTGAGGCGGAGGAAGGAGTATTAATCCTTGTATTGCAATGACATTAAACCTGTAATGAAAGCTCCATCTTTCTATATAGGCACGTGAGACATATTGTAAATCTTTTAAACATGAAATATGGAAATCTGGCTTCTTAAAGCAGCAGCAAGTTTTTTGAACCACTCCAAGCCAGTAGTGGAATTCCTCGTGACACTTTCCACTATTCTCTAAAGAATAACATATAATCCAAGAGCTAGAGAAAAATCAAGAGTAGAGAAGCAATGATAATCATAGAATTATAGAATATCCTGAGTTGGAAGGCACCCACAACGATAGGAGATAAGTAAACTGCAGTTTTCATAAACCAAGCCAAAACTGATCCACTTCCACTGCAGTATTCCCTCTGATCGCCCAGTCTTCGGAAAAACATCTTTTCTAAGCAATGCAAAAGTTCAAATTTTTAAAGGGAACTCTAAAACAGGGCTCTTGTGTTCACAGGAGTGCAAAGCACCTTCTTCTTTAACTCCTAGATACATATCAAGACAGAACATTCAACTTCTGTTACTCAGTCTGGTTTTACCAATGGCAAGGGATCTATGCTGACATATGGCACGAGAAAACCTGTTCAATATTGCTACACTTTTGAAAACAAGATGATAAAAGCAGCATCTTACAAAATGTGATTTTGTAGTCTCAGAGAATGGAGCAAAGACGGTGCTTAAGAACATGAAAAAAAATGTGGTAATTAACTTGTACTCTGATACAGAGCTCAGTAAAAAAAAAAAAAAGAGTACGATGGATCCTAAATATAGCAAATAACCAGCAATTAGTAATTAACCTTTGAGTTGAGTATTAGCTATCCAACTCTTTTAAGAAGCAGAGGGATTTAAACTTGATTTCCTGCATTCAGTGGAAGTGCTGTACCACTCAGCCCAGCAGATAAAAGAGGGGTCATCCAACTACACAGCCTCTCTGGATTTCCATTTCCCTTCTTCTAAAATGGATTTTACACTGGAAGTCTAATGACAAATCAAATAGTTGGTCAAACTAAATATTTTTTATCTTATTTTAGTTGAAAATGTAAATATTTTGGCCATGACAAATAATTTTTCTGATGGTTTGAATCACCACTGTAGCTCAAGAAAGCCCCAGTTGTTTGCACAACCCTATACAACAACTTGATATTACTATGAGCTCCATGAGCTTCAAGCAGCTTGCTAATTAACTACAATTCATTCTAAAAAAAACAATTAGAACTATAATGAGGGAGCATGTCGGAATCGTGACTAAACCAATCATCAGTCAAACCATGTCTAGTACATTGAGACACACTGAAAACATCCCACAGACATATTGTTTTCCTGTAAAACTACTGCTGAATTAATGACATCGTATGGTAACTCAACAAAGAATTGCTCAATTACTTCCCAATTAAAGAGAATACGCTGAAGAATACGTGTGTCAAGGAAAAATTGTCAATGCCTCTGCAATCTCCAGCCTCCAACAGATGGTAAAGATCCTCAAATGCCATAAACCTTCCCAGGAACCGAGGGAAGGACAGTCACGATGTTACCCTCAACCCACATTTACACAGGTACAGCTGAGCACAACCCTTCACTTGTAAGGCTGCTGTGAGCATTTAATCGTAGAATCAGGAATGGTTTGGGTTGGAAGGACCCTAAAGATCATCTCGTTCCAACCCCCTGCCATGAGCAGGGACACTTTCCACTAGACCAGGTTGCTCCAAGACCTGTTTAATCTGTTCTTGAACACTTCCAGAGATGGAGGCAATTCCATCTACAGGTCATGCCAGCAACATGAGCTACCATAAAACTACAACAATTTTTATCCAAAATACATGCATTTGGGCATCCCACACTTACACAGAGTACAAATCCAGTGCTCAGGATCCCATGGAACATGGGAATCCTCCAAAATTTCTCTCTTCAGTTTCACAGGGTAACTCTTATTTCTCAGGCTCACTCTTATTCAGCAAATTCTCCTGAAGTCACAAACCCAAGTCCTGGCTTTGGTGTGATGTACCCAACCACAGGGTAACCTTGAGCTTCTTGGCATTCATCAGCTGTCCAGTTTCCTTTGTTTGGTCACTGGATATGCAGGTTAAAAACCCTGTTAGTCAGCCCTGAGCAGCTAAAGTATTGGGATAGTTAAATATAATCGACATCACAGATTACTGAGGAGTTTGAGTGAACTGAATTGCTTTACTCTTGCTCAATAGCTTCCTTTAAATTAAGGAACTCTTCATTTGATCAAAACAGATGCTTACTCATTTGTTTATTTTCTCTTCATTTGCAAGGAACTTAATTCTGAATTCCCTGTGTACTTGAGGTGTTTACTTTTATAGGAAATGGTATTTAAAACACTTCAATTACCACTTTTCTCTGACAGACTCTAATAAATCAAGAGTCCAAAAGAGTGACTCTAGCTTAGAGCCAGACCCCTGCTGCTCCCAGGCAACACAAAACTCAAGATAATGAAACTTCCCAGGGCACAGAGGATGCTGGTACAAAGGTCCCACGGTCACTTCCTAAATATCCTCTCTGGACCCCACACACAGGACACAGTAAGAGCTCAGATAGGTTGGGATAAGCCCTTTAATGTCAGGACACTCCAGCACTGCCTGGGGGCACACTGCAAACAGCCATGGGACACGTGGTGGCTTTCTTTAACAGCAGATGGGAGAGACAAGTGATGATGGGAACTCAAACTTCCACTTGGAAGCAAAACTCCACTTCTAGACTGTGACAGCAGAGATAGCTCTGAATGCTTTCAGGGAATAAACTTAACAATGGAAGAGAATTAGACATAACCCCATACTTACTATTTTAAAATAATTGCAAGGCACAGTTATACAGTTGTATCTACTGCTTTTCAAAACAACAGGTAACTGGAGCTATAACCAAGCTTGAGAAACAAGTTATTTCTACCTTTATTACTGAATACCTTGCCTTCATGGTATTTTCCAAACCTTGAAATCTCCTGAGTTTCAGCAGGCAAAAAAGCCAAAACCTGTGTATTTCTGTACTTAATTATGTAGGGTAGGATTGAATGAATCTGCCATAATTTACAACAACTTCTCCCTAGACTGTGCCAAATACATACAACACTTTCCCCAGACCTATATTACCTTAAATTTGTGAATAAACCCCAAATTGTGCAAATGATATAATTTAATGCAGACAGTGATGCAGAAGAGGCAAAGCCATAAACTTCACTACTTAGAAAGCAGACTGCCTGTGAATAAACATTTTAGCAAATTACTGTAGGGCTCCGAGCAAATCAAAATGTAGTGAATCAACACAAGGTGCAGCTGTCAACTTAATGTATCAGCAGCCATCAGACAAAATCTGCATCAGTCATACTAAAAAAATGACAAAAATTCACTATATGTAACAAAGCTTTACGCCACAATCAGTGAGATCAATTACACTCTTTTCTCCACTTTGGAGAATATCAAAAGGTCCAGAATATTATCCCAGAAAATGCACAGGAACCCAGGGAAATTTAGGAACACAAATGCACATGGAGCCATTAGACATGTGACCCAACAGGCTGGATAACTGTGAGGAGCCACTAAAATGTTTGTCATTTATTTATATTGCTTGAGTTCATTACTAAAAATACAAATCTAAACTCCCCCACACACGGCAGCACCGAAGTGCCCTATATCCAATAAGAAAACTGTGTCACCAGGGCAAAGCCTGCAGCTTTTGTTTGCTTCCTTGTTTCTTGCTGTTTGAACAGTACAGAGAGAGAACACTGGAAAACTGATCAAGGGCAGCTCTGCTGGATTACAGCTTTCCCACACGATGTGATTACGTCCCAAAATCCTAAAGGATTGCACTAGGAAGTAAATTCAATGCTTTGATAGCATGTAATCATTCCACTGGCAGAGCAGGGTTTAGGATCACATTGGGTGAATGGTATTACCAATGCAGGAATGGAAAGCCTGCTAGCAGGACAATTCCTACAGATTAAAAAGAGCTCAAGATGTGGCCCACAATATCAATATGGCATAAAAGAACTAGGACATTATATTAAACTATTTAATTATATTAATTAAACTAGGACATAATATTCTCATCTGTGAAAGAGCATTCCTACACTGACTGCTAAAACCTGCTATTTGACTCACCAAATATAAAATAAGGGATGGACTGAACCCTGAAGTTTGCATGGGCACATTTTCAATGCTCAAAAAATATCCAGATTAAGATTCTTAATCTTAAATAGTCTATACACTAACAACAGATTAATTCAAGCATCTAGCCCTCTGGATTGTTGGAAATCAGACTCTGAATTCAGGTTAACAGCTTTCTAAGTGTACTTGCTTTACCTGACAATGCAAGAACAAATTTTCAAGATTCAGTTGAAAAATCCCTAATTTTGAGCTCAGGTGCTAAGACCTACATAAACCATGTATTTAACACACATGAAGAAACTTCATCACTTTATGTTACAGATGCTATAAACTGGGAGGACTAAGGAGAAGGACCTGGTTTCTGCTTCCTGTGCCAATAAAATTTTTATTAAGGAATAAAGCACAAAATACCCCCAGAAAAAACAGATTTTTATAAAAAAAAGAATAAATGATAGAAAGTCAAACAAAACAATATAAAGACAGATTTAGCTATTAGAACTAGTTAGCAACTAACACCCCACTAAGTATAGCAGCTACAAGCTTATGGTTGTGATCTCTGTAAGACACCCCTGTCAGTGTTCCAGTGGAACACTTCTCTGACTCTATGATTCTAAAAAAAAGCAAAGGCCCACCAAAACATCAACTCGTGCCACAAGACATTATCATTATCTCTTCCAGAGAAGAGCAACAAGGCTGGTGAAGGGACTGGAGCATAAGTCCTATGGGGAGAGGCTGAGGGAGCTGGGGTTGTTTAGCCTGGAGAAGAGGAGGCTCAGAGGTGACCTCATCACCGTCTATAACTACCTGAAGGGGAGTTCTAGCCAGGTGGGGGTTGGTCTCTTCTCTCAGGCACTCAGCAATAGGACAAGGGGGCACGGGCTTAAGCTCCGCCAGGGGAAATTTAAGTTGGATATCAGGAGAAAATTCTTTACAGAGAGAGTAATCAGGCATTGGAATGGGCTGCCCAGAGAGGTGGTGGATTCACCATCCCTGGAGATTTTTAAACGCAGATTGGACGTTGCACTGAGTGCCATGATCTAGTAAATGGACTGGATTTGGACCAAGGGTTGGACTCGATGATCTCGGAGGTCTTTTCCAACCCAATCGATTCTATGATTCTATGATTCTATGATTCTATGATTCTATAACAAACTAATATATTTGCAAATTTTGCAACAAATAGCTGTACCTGTAAAAATGCATGTCCCACACTGAAATATTAAACCTCGTACATGGGGTTTAATTGAGTGTAACTGAGTCAGGATGGTTGAACACAGGTGTCTCTTTTAGCAAACATAAATAAAACTGGACAGCATTCTCATCACAGATGGTCAGAGACTGTATCTGTGCACTTTCTTTCTCCTCACGTTTGAGAATTTGGTCCTGAAAGCTGGATTGTGGAGGCTGAAGTCAATGCAAGTCTGCAAGTTGCTTCTGCAACTTAGGGAAAAGTCAGACATGTAAATGGCACTGTAATCCCAGCCAGAATTAAAACTGAGCTTATCCCAGTCAGAATTAAAACTGAGCTTTCCCAAACACAGCATCCTAATTTGGGCAGAATGACCAGGTAGATCTTATGGCTTCTAAACCTGAGTGTGCTCAGGTCCAGCTTCATCTGCTCCTCCCTGTCCATGCCATCCTGGTTTAATATTCTGCGTGTAGTTGGCACCAGCCAAATGAGTGCCTGCATTGTAAGGCACCAGCTATAGTGCCTTGGATCTTTATACAGCAGTAAGATGAATTGTTTGAAAGCCTTCACAAAATTGTTAAGCAGACAGTTTAGACATTTTGATGAGAAGAGAAGGTTTTATTGTGACGTGACTGACAGTCTCTGTGAAGGGTATTTACAGTTTGACTCTTGTTACTAAAAACACCGTGACAGGTAGAACTTGATGCGGATGTTTAATGGGAGATGAAGGGAAATTATGACAAAAAGAGCTCATTAAACATTTCCGTTTTTTACAACAGTTAATTTCACACACAGAACTAGAATTTCTAAGCGGAGTGTGCACCACTTAACACAAGCTTTTTGGGGTGAGCTTGCTTTCTTTGTCTGGCTTGATGTCTGCTCTCAATGAATGGAGAATAGGAGAACTGGTCTAAGGAAGGAGCAGAGAGAAAATAAGGATGAACACAAGAAGTGCAAGTTGATACAGGAGAAGGAAGAGATACTGGGAGGGAACTGGATACTGTAAAAAGTGTGCGTTAGGAGCTGAGCTGCACAGCCGGCAGAGGAAACCTACAGGAGAGCATGATTTGCTGGGAAGGGATGCAGCAAAGAGACAGGGAAATACAAGAATCATATTGAGTAAGCAATCTTTTCATGCCAATGTCAGAGAAGTGACTTGGCAACCAGCCACCACTCATAATTGAGTTCAGCGGGTAGGTTCAAATCCCGAGATTTGAGACTCATTCCTTTCCGCCTCATTTGCACCGTATTTACATTACTTGATATCGGAGATCATGAGGAGCCAGACTATAAAGTACTTTGGTACCTGCTGACAAATGGCCTCACACAGTGGCACAGTATTGTGTAGGCACATCAGCTATCTCAGTGCATGCACAATGTTCAACACTTCTGCTTCGTGGCACTACCAGGAAGATGCTCTATACCTTCAGCCTCAGTGGGATCCCCCATGCATGGAGAAATATTTGCCCAAAGTTGTCATAGGAAGATGTATCTTACTGAAAAATCAGTGTGAATTACGCTTCCCAGCTTCAAAGCAGACTGAAATGGGGATTCTGGCTTTCAGTCTTTACACTGTGGTGAATCTCACCTCAGCTAAGCCTAACTTTAAGAAGTCATTTAAAATTCATAGTAGCCAATGAAGAATGAAATCTAGACAAATGTTTATTTCCACCTGAGAGGGACATGTCATGCAGACAGAAGGAATTTCATAGAATCAGAGAATTACAGAATGTTTTGCGTTGGAAGGCACCTTAAACATCATCTTGTTACAACCGTCTGCATTTGGCAGGGACACCTTGCACTAGACCAGATTGTTCCAAGCCCCATCCAACCTGGCCTGTGAAGTGCCTAATTCCCTCCATGGGCTACAGAGAGTCAAGGTTGGAAGGCACCTAAATGACTACTTCAGCATCCCTCACTTTTCAGTGCACAGACTAGAGGTAACTTGCCTGGGAACATACCAGAGGAAAACAATCCTAAAATGGAAGATTGATCTCTGTCCAGGGAATATAGGCAATTCAGTTTGAACTGAACCAAAACTTGCTGCATTGTTATTAAGCGTTGAATTTATTGTCAGGAGAGAGGATTCATGGTGCCTGAAACCTATCAGGAGCTACAAAAGGTTTCTCACTTCATTCATCCATTATGAAATTACTGAAAGTAAGACCTCCTAATAAAGAAAGTGTCCTTACATGTTTAAACCAGGTAGATGAGCTAGATTATTTGCCCTCAGACTGAATTTTAGAGGTTTATATAATAATGACAGCTATAAATTGAAAAAAAAATTATGGCAAGCGTCTCAATGACAGAGAGTCTCATACATGGAAGGGTGAGCAATAAATCAGATGGGCAGTGGAATATTAAATTGCTAATTTTAAGAGCTATTGCTCTTTTTTTCTCTTTTAATACATACTAATACAAAAAGGTGAAACAGAATTTCAGCTACCTCTTTCTTCCTCTTCTCTTTTTCTTCATAAATTAAAGTACATAAGTTGTTAAAAGGAAAAGCTTTAATCCCTTTAAATTTAACCATGAAATAGAAAAAAAAAATAAGGTGCAACCAGCTTCATGGAGATGACAGATTAAATGTATTTGATGATTACAGAGTAGGTTCCATGTGCCCTGTATCTCAGTCATGCTATTTACCAGGACAGCCTAGTACCAGGTGTCTGCAGACATGACTGCAAGTGTCCTATACACCCAGTCCTACTGCAGTGACCTAAATTACAGACTATACCCTGAGTAAATCTGAAACATCACTGAAGGAATAATAAAAAAGTCACAAGAAATGTATGGCAGAAGAACTGTAACATTGAACTACATGAAAAGCTATATGAAAAGCAAGTGAAAAATCAACAGCTATTTTGTGCCCACAAATACCTTAATTAGTTATGCAACGTGAGCTATTTTACTAGATTTTCCCAAGCAACATGACGATGCCTCCGTGCTTCTGGTGGCTTATCATGAAATATTTATGGCAAGGTTTATTTGTCTGTGCAAAGCCCAGAGATGTCACAATCCAGGCCCCCATCCAGCCCCTCCCCAGCGTTCATCTTTTTTATTCCACATCTTGGTCTCCACGCTCAGCCCAAGCTGTGTAAGTTACCACAGCCTCCCGTGAAAGGAGTCACTCTCTACTGAATGCAGGCTTCTTTCCCACACTTACAGTAGACTGAAAGTCCTGACCTTTTCCTTTGTTTTTCCCTACTATCACACAAATCCTCAGAAATACTAATTTTCTGTGTAGCCAAAGCAACTGAACAATTTCTTGAAGTCTTTATAGTCGAAATTTATATTAAACAGCAAGTGCACACCCTGTTGCTAAGGCATCTGTCACTCCACTTCTTCTCTCAATCACTTGTTACCATTTCTTACATACTTTGGGGATAAACTCTTCACCTCTTCAAAATGCCAATACACAGAAAGGGAATGGTGATTTCTGGATACAAGAGTATATTATTACTATTTTTTTAATATTTTACTGTCCACGCAAGGCATAGGATAGAGAAAATTAAGCTGAATTAAGCTTAGTCTCTTGTATACTTAGAGCACTAGAGAAATAACGTATAGCAATACTGGGAGGGATTCTCAATGCACTGATTACAGCCCACAGTATCCAGGGAAGGAATGCAATACATAGAGAAAAAATTCTGCCATTCAGGAACATTTTGAGTGAGGTCTTTTTATACACTTAATTTTGTTTTTTTCTTTCAGCATTTCCCACAGCTAAACTGATGGCAATTGCATGTACCTCTGCCCTACAACTCTACAGCACTTACTAATCTACCACAGAAGTTGGCTTTATTGGAAAAATAATTGCTTTTCTATGGTATATGTTAGGTTGGACTTTGATGTAACTTGTTTGGTTTTTTTTCCCCAAATGACAGAAAAGTAATTCTCATGCAAATATCCTTTTTTTGGGTAATATTTGATATGAAGCTCCCTATAAAATCTTTTACCTATCAGCACACGGTATTCACCAGGAAATGATGTGAGAAGAATAGCCATTAAGGCTGCAGAAAATCACTGCAGAGGTCACAATGCTCTGACATACCTCTTCCTAGTGCTACTTCTCTCAATCTCTATTCAGACCTTGCCTCCCCTGCTGTCTGACTAAACCAAGCTGTGAAGAGCACAATATATGAAGTGCAGCTCTGGCAGATCCTACAGGGGAGAAAATGCAGCTCATCCTTGCTCAGAGCAAGACTTGTACAGGTTTGGGTAGTATAGGAACCCTTCTAACCCAAGCAGCAACTCATGCATTAACATGTAAAAGGCTCATTGTCGACTCTTAACCACAAATAACACATTTACACATAGTGACTTTCAAGGAATGAGTTGGAGAAGACAGAAAGGAGATTCAAGCAATGAATGAGATGGATATAAGTGACATTACAATCCTGGTTACTCTGCACCAACCCAACCAACCCATAACACAACACTGATAAAAGTCACATCACAAGGAATGTACCAAATGCTACAGACAATAATGAAAGCCACAGAGGCTTCTTTACTGTATATACTTTCACATCTTTTCTTCACTTTATATAGACAGGGAAGATACTTACACTTACAGGTTGACTTTTTGGCACATCATAAACGCCTTCCTTCTTTTGGCTGGTAGGAACCTGCAAAATCAAAGGAAAACTGAGGTCAATATCCAAGGAAGTTGGATGAAAACCTGAAATCAGCAACTCGTATTTATGTACAGGGTAGTAATTTAATACTAATGAAATCAAGGACAGTTCCCTTCTCATCCCAGTAGCACCAGTAATGTAGAAAATACTGAAGAAATAAAACATCATCTATCTGTTTTTTCTAAGTCCTATAGCTCAGCAGCGTTCAGAAAAGAGATTTCCATTATCAGACAATTTTGGTTGCATGAATTCCAGGTGCACTTGGATCTGCTTCCTACTGAAATGGCTGTTTTTTCCATACAACTTGAGAGTTAGAGATGCGAAGTTATGTGATGGAAGTTATGATCAAGTGAGTATCTCATCTTCCCAGAGACACAGAGCAGAGTTACTGACCTGAGGGTGAGATGTTTCACCTACGGGTTTAGATTTCTCCCTTCCAATTAATTTAATAATCTAAGTCAAGAAAAGCCATAACATGTACCCCTGTAGTGACGGGGCCCTGTGGCTGCTCTGTGAGATATTTGGTTATAATGCTGCAGTTTTAATACGGAATTAATGGCCTCTTGAAGTATGACACAAGAGACATGGACAGAGGACAACACACTTAAAAAACTTTGGATGAGCTTTTAGTTGGGCCAACAGTCATGATTGGGCATTTATAATCTGTTCATGTAAATTCAGTTGCTTTGTTATACAGGGCTGTGCTTGCCCAAGGACCACTGGTTCCCATATTTATAATTTGTGTGTGTATCTCTTTTTCTTCCTAGAAGCACTGAGTGTTTATTGTAAATGACAAAAGCAAAAAGAATAGTAAAAACATCTTCTAAACTGGCACAAATACTCTAAGAAAATCAGGGCTGCTTTTCCACTGAACAGGGCACTGAAAATTACATTTCAGACATCAGTGAAACCTCACAGGTCACTAAAAGATAATATTGCAAATATTTTTTCTAAGACAAAAAACATCTTAAGGTTCTGATATTTCACTCAGACTGATTTAGGGGAAGTTGAAGGAATGATACTTATTCGTTGAGATGTGCTATTTTTTCTTATTCTGAAAAATTATTCTGTATAATATTCTGTATAACACAAGAAAACCTCCCTCTGCTGTTGTCTCTACTGTTCTCTTGCCCACGTTTTAACACTACAATCTTCACAGGAAACTGTGTGTCATTAATTCAGTGCACACTGAAGAAGTTTGTCGAGAGCATGAATGCAGAACCCTCACAGAAACTGAATAACCTTTTCAAAAGTCCTCTTCTATTCCTATCCTGAGAATGATTTGCTTGCCCTGCTTTTCTCAAAGTACTGGTCACTTCCACTAAAACCACCTATCACATTAGATATGTGGAACCGGTAACAGTGGAGCAATTCAATTCCATGGCAGTAACGGTCTGTTAAGAGAGAGAGCTGTAAGTGACTGTGAGAGCAGGAACCAGGAAGAGTCTATTTAGGAAGTGACTAGAAAGCTGAGTCTTCATAAAAAGAGGACAAGTATGGAAAGATAAACTGTTTCTAAATTTTCAACAGGATGCATTTTTTTTGCTCTCTGGAAAGTTTTCCTTTCAGTCATTCTCCTCTTCCTCCTTCCAATTTTTCTATGAAGTCACCCCACTTTGCACATCTGCCTGCAGTTTATTGTGGAATAAACATTTCCCTGCACTATCAATCCCCCTTTTTTTATTCCGGTTTACATATAGAGAAAAGCTGACTCCTAATACACGACAGAGAAACTTTTCTGAAAGACATTCTTCTCTCCCAACGTGATACCACCTGTCTTCCTGCTGTTTTTACTTCCCATGTATCATCACGCTTTTTGCATCGCTACTCACACAGGGGGTCCACAAAGGATTTCTGTTTTTCCTTTGATTAACAATACCAGCAAAGAGGTACCAGCACTGCTGCTGCTGTCAGCTCTGTCTGTGACAGGCTGTGAAATATTTGGATGTATTTGTGTCTCACCAGCAATACAAGCATTGCAATTCAAAAACCTCCATCTCGGACTGTCAACTCCTCATGGAGCAGAACTTGCCTCCCCACAGAGACCAGTGCTGCTGCCAAAGACAACACCAAACCACCTCCCAGAATCCCATCTCCACCTCACCAGAACACCAGGCAAGAGGAGAGATGCTATTAAGCCATCTGACACTAGATGAGAGGATTGGCATGTGCTCAGTGACTGAGTCCTTGCCTAACACATTACAGCAACTTACATAGACAACGTTAAAAGAGCAGACACAGAGAGTCTTCCGGGTAATGTATCAAAGAAAGGTGACAGACAGAGAAAGAATGCTTAAAAAGAAAACTGTGACCTCTATTATGCTAAAGAGAAATAGAAATTGTCACTTTCAGCACATATCTTTCATCTGCAATTCCCCACAGGGTATCTTTTCCACCAAGGGAGAAGTGCACACCAGCAAATGAAACGCCACAGCAAAACCAGCAGAAAGATTTGGTGAGGCTGAAGTAAGGCTGCATGAGGTTATTGAGCAGTTACACATGTAGTATGGGGAAGGTTTTGTAGTAAATAATAGAAGCTGCCACAGCATTGCATCAAACTAAAAAAAACCCACAATGCCAAGCAAACAAACGAAAACACACACACACAAGAAAAAAAAGAAAAAATAAAAAGAGGACCTTTTCTAATTTGATTTTTAATAGTAGCCTGGATGGTTCTGAGAAACAATTTTGTCAGTGATCTGCGTGTAAAATCTGAACTGTGGAAACTCAGATTTACAGTAGCCAAGAGCTCATGAAGCCTGTGGGAAGCTCATGGCTACGAGCCAGTCTGTGGCAGCAATGCCTCAGCATCCATCAATTACAACTGATACCACAAAAAGACCCCTGGCTCCCTAATTTCAGCATTTGCTGTACTCAAGGTACTGCCTGTAGTAAATACAGAGGACAATGCTAGACTGTATATAGTCAGAGTATGGCATATTGACCACAGGTATTTTCTGTGCACCACTGTGGGAGGAAACACTTCATCACATCCAGATACTGTCAAGTAAAGGCTTCAGCAATTCTCTGGTGACTTACAGGACAATAACACCAGTACCTTGAGATGAGGCAAGACCTCACTACCTGCTTATCATCTTTAGTTTCCATTTTAAGGAAAAGAAATTCCTCCAGAATTTCCTCCATAAAGTCCTCCTGTTCATTGGGCCATTCCTCAGAATACAGTTCCAGATTGTTTTCCCACCAAGGTTCGCTCTAAGATCTACAAACACTGTGAGCAACAGCCCCATTTTGCTTCCTTCCACCAGTACTTCTCTAAAATGTCACTAAAAGCTCCGTACTTTGATGAACAATCGGCATTTTTTTGCCTGAATGTAGTTCTCAAGGGATTTTTGTTTGCAGCATAAACCTGACAAATAGAGAAGTAATTTTTTAACATGCTGAAAACAGTCAAACTTTCAATACTGAAAATGTTCAGCCTTAGGCAGACTCTCACCTTGAGAGCTTTGCGTGCCTTGGTCTAGAGATGCAAAAAGATACATATTCCAGTGGGGGTTGTGGGAGTGCCAGGAGATCAGCAGAGATAGATCAAATGAATCTCATATTAATGACCCTGTAATGGTTATTTTCTAATGTTTAACCTGTATTTCCCTTTCTCACTCAGCTTCTTTCTATTTTGGCTTACAGCTACACTATCCTATCATTTTTTCTATTATCTTCCTATATTTTCTCATTACCTAATACTTTTCCTTTTTTTTTTTTATTGTTCTATCCTTGCTCCTGTGTACCTTAAAATCTTTTCCTATTTGCAGATCAACCTCTAGCACAGCTAGATGAAATTCTTAATCACTGCTTGAAACTCCTTCCCCTCCACACTAAATGATTTCCTTGAATCACAGGGTTTTTTACAGCATACAAAGATTTCTGTCTATCTTCAGATTTGCCTCTAGTATGTGATACAAAATGAATTACATTACATTTTAATAAACCTTGTACTGATCCCTTGAGGATAAATTGAATGACAAAAGATTATTTTATATTACTTTCAATGCAATTTTTTGTCAGGGTGAAGAATGTGAGCTTGGGCTCTAACATAACATATGCACTCTGAAAATACTTTCCCTGGTCTGGGGGATATCCCTTGAGAACTCTGAGGTTTTGCTCAGTTATTTCCTTGGTTAGCCAGAAGGAAGAGCAGTACCATCAAAATTTCTAGGAATTGCTTGGATGGTCTGGCCTCTATGATATGCATGCTTCTCAGGATAGGTGTAAAAAATTCCAAAAAATTAACAGAAAAAGAGAATCCACTATTTATCACCTTATATGGTGCATTCAAAAGTTTAAGACCCTTCATAAGTTGACAAAGTTAATATAATTTGTAGAAGCTGAAATGACAAACAACAGAAAAATCACATTGAGACCAGGCAGATAATTCACGTCATGTCACCAGAATGAAATACCAAGACATTTTTGTGATGAATGAAAACTAAAAGTGAACTATATATGAAATGTGCTTTATTAAATGCTTGCAATCGCTGCGATGGAAACACCGAAGGTGGAGATTTTATACCTGATAAATGTTTTCTTCCGTTTCAGGCTCACGGATCGGCTCGTGTCCAGCCTCAAACACAATGTACTATTACACCAGCCGCCAGAGAGGAAAAGTCAAAGATGAAACAGAAGGGAAAAAGGCGATTTGGAATTCCACGTCAAAACAAAGGCAGGCATTAAAGAAACAAGTTCAAAGTACAGGCTGGCAGCAGGATAACCAGTTTGTTGGAAAGCACCAGGTAAGGCTGTTTCATATTTCATAAACCGGCAATGAACAGCCCTAAATCTCCTCTAATGATCATTAGAGCAACTTCCTAGTTCTTTCTCACTAGGGAGACCGCCTGTGGCCCAGTATTAATTTTCTGAAGTCAACATGAATTTTGCCTTTTTTACATAATGGCAATTATTTCCACATATATTTATTATCTATGAATAAAAATGCTAAATCCAAGCTGGGAGAATAGGCTGGTGCACATGGGACAGGGCACATGGCAAAAGGCTGTCACAACATTTTTAATTTTCAGGTTCTTGCTTTATTGTGAAGAGTACAGAGTAAAACTCCTGACATTATAAAAGCTGAATAGTAATTTAGGGCATCCTCATTCTTATCATCTTTCTTGCTGCACCTCAGGCACTGTTCAATATTCACTAATGCTTGAATTGGTTCCTTTCACGTGCCTCCCACTGATATGCCTAAGTGGAGGAACACAAAATCCCCAGGAAAAAAAAGTCAACTATTGCATATTTTTGTTTCAGCACAAAAACATAAGAATTAAAGTACATCTTTTTCTTCTTAACACTCACTAGGATATCAGACATGAATATATTGACGTATTTCTGATAATCATCTTTGCTCCCAGACATTTTGCTTGGATGAAACAAGACTTAAATTTCAGATCTGTTATTAAATTGTAACCCAAACACCAACAAGGGAGTGTGTTACAACATCAATGTCACTGTTGTTTTTTTCCAAATATTCACCCTCTGAATTAAATTCTGGCTCCACAGAAGACAAAAACAAAATGTCAACTTATTACTATCAAAACGAGATGTCACCTTCCCTAATTCTCAAAGTAGCTCCCTTTCCAGTTAGAGTTTGCATTAAAAAATGATGACAAATCTAATTTGGAAACTTAAAATCTGGATGTACAAGCCACATTTTAAGTAATATTTATGACACATTAATCCAACTGAACATATTCTATTCTATTCTATACAGACATATGGTGCTATTACTTACAGCTTAATCTCTAAATATGCTACTTTCTATAAAAATCTTAAAGGTTTCTCACAAGACCTATCTCGGTAAGTTTCAAAACATCTTGTTAAAGGTTTTGACTGTGTTTGAAGATAACATACATCTAGTCATTTCTGAAACTCCAAGGCCATACAGCTTCAGAAATTACCTGGTATACAGGATCTTCTACATCTTCTTCCAAAATTGTCTACAGCAAAGTAAGAGGACAGGCAGTAAAAGCAAAGAACATAAACAGCAGAGATAAAAGAACTGTACTCAGAAATTAAAGGACAGCAAAGAAATAAGCAAAATTGGCAGGTAAGTATAGTTTTGTTTCTTTAGGATACAGATAAAGTCACATTAGTGCACAAAGTAACTTTATTCAAGTTTCATCCGAGTTTAACAATCTGTACCTCATTTGCTTTGACTCAAATACACACATTCAGAAATATATTTAACCTTCCCTAAAGTATCAGACACTGTTAAAACCTGACTTACAACACTGACCTTCATTAAAGTTTTCCTTCTGAATTAGAAGAAACACTAGGCAGGAAATGAGCAGATCATTTCCAGTTGCTAAACAGGTTCATCACACCCCAAGTGACAGCTTTCATCACTTTAATCCTACGTCTGAGCTCACGATGGCTGTTGGGTTCACACTGGTCCGTTTGAAGCCAACACCGTTCAAACCCATTGCTGTTAAGAAGTGCTGAGGATGCTCAGTGCCTCTTTGGAGCAACTTGGGGGGATACTTCAAACCAAGCTTTTCTTGGCAGTAGTCTAAGCTTATTCGTGTACCTGGTATACCGCTTGTTCACACTGTTTGTCCTTTTGTGCCTTTTTTTCCATTTCTTCCCTTTGTTTCAGTTCATAGATGAGCTGAAACAGGTCTCTCAAGTCCAGGATTACTGGTTCAGCCTATGGAAGCAAAAACAGGAAGGAAAATTTCTGCATGGGAAAACATACACCTCTTATCCCACCCTGCTGATAGAGCAGTTACAGCATCTCCACAATTGAACCTCATATAGAATTAATTTCTATTTTAGCATCCAGGCTTGGGTTAATTTCTACTGAACTAACTATACTTGAAAATTAATTATAATTATAGTTATGAATATAAAAAGCATTATGAATATAAAAGGCATATGCATGAATATAAAGGCAAAATTATTAGCGGTTTCACATCCAACAGAATTACAGTAGACTATACACAATGTAGGTTTCAGTGAGTACAGGCATATAACCAAACTTATCTGCATCCAGTCTAGCTTAGCCAGAAAGGAAAACAATAAGAAATGATCATGAAAAACTGGAAATAGTGAAATACATTCCCTTTTGCCCAAGCTGGTTTCATTAACTTGCTATTTAGGAACATCTAAGCAGACACTCATGACTAGTGTAGCAGAATCAGAAACAACCCGAGATTGGCCTCTTGAATAGCTTGCTATGAACAGCTTTTTAGTTGAGTTACATGGTAGAAAATGACAGTGATTTGATACTTACTGCCTGGGCTGTTTTTATTGCCACAAATCTATGATTCCCCTCCTTTCCACACACATATCCGAACGCTCGGTGGTCTGTGATATCCTTTGCGATGTATGAAATTTCATGAACTGCATGGTGATGCTGTAGTAGCTATTAAAAAACAAAACAATAGAGAATTACATCAAAGTGTTGGATTAAAAAACAGTATAATTTTTCTTTCATCAGTGCTTTACCTGGATCTCAATTCACCTATGGAATTCAAACAAGCAAACACATCCTCGTATCAAACCAATTAATATCTGAACTCTTTAAGCCTGGTTTTTCCTCAAAATCTAGACAAACTTGACTTGCTTTAGTAAGTCGACTAAGAGCTTCCACTGAAGATTTTTCTTGGTGTCTTTTAGCGAGATATAATTAAATAAAAAATGTGCTTCCTAGTTATTACCTACACAGCATCCGAGACACAGAATCAGTATTTGTAGGTGTATATATATAAGCAGGGGCTGCAGATACCTGTAGCTTCATACAGGATGACTCTGAGGCCAGGCTGCTCTGCAGGAGCTGCAGAGCTACAGCTGAGATCTCCAATATCTCTAAGAATTGGCACCAGACCTGCTTTATCTCTGCAGCGCTCAACATCAGCCAGTGAGAGAGATTTCATTTCAAGCAGTAATAGAACTACAAACAATTATTTTCCCCAGAAAGCTAATGGAAATGCAATTATTCAACTTGAAATCATGCTAAATGCAAAAGTTCACATTTTACTTAAAATTCCACTTTGGTGAACTGTAATAATAAAAAGACTCAATTTTGGTTTAAATGTATGACTAAAACTCTCCTCAAAGTCAGGACACAAATCTAAGACTCCTATAAGCATCTTTTGTAGTGCCAGAATCTTTCTCACTCTGGCCTAAATAGTATTCTATTATCAAGGTAATAAAGAAGTATTTCTACTTAGAATGATGTCCTTGAAAAGCTTATCTAAAACAATCTATTATTCAATTTCTACCTTCTGATATATTGACCTGCTCTTATATCCTCTAGGGATAATGCTATTTCTGAGAGCAGGCAAAGCCTCACAAAGAATTCTTTTGAGGTCCAGATTCCTGCTGGTTTTGAGAAAAGCACATTTTGAAAACCAGCATGGTATCCAGACAATCTCTAAACAACCAGTTATTTTTAGAGTTTTGAAAAAACCAAACATTTTAAAATTCAAAAGCAGAGAGGATGTCTGTGTGTGCAAGAGAAAAGGCTAAGCGTGTGCAGGGCAAGAGACAAGCGATGGGACTTCTGTAGGACAGGGAGTGAAATCTGAAAGGAGAGGCAGCCTGCAAGAGATGGATGACTCCATATAAAACAAAAGACTGGACATGTTTCATTTTCATTTCACAGTAAATGGCTCTTAACATCCCAAGATCAAGATTGCTTGCTCGTAGGAGAGTAGAAGTGTTGCCATTGACTTCAGGCAGAACGTGGCTGAGCTGAAGGTGCACTTCAGGCTCTCCCGGTGTGTTAAGCGTTTAAAATTAATGACAGGATCTTACTTAGATAATACAGGGATATTGATTTATTAGAGTTTTTTTGAAAACCAAGTTACATGCTATCTGTTACAATGAAATGAAATGTTCCCATCTCTCTATTCTGCATATGACAGGGAACGTTATCTCTGGCTCCTATTAAATCAAAGTCCTTTGACATTGCTTTATTGATTGCCAGGCAGCATTTTGCACTGAAATTAAACTGTGATCAGATGCCTCCTTTGTGGAATTAAATTTGAAGACCACCGTACCATGGAAGAGTATCACTCCCAACGTAAGACAGCAGATGGAGACCCTCCAATTTATTTAGGAATCCTCACTCACTATTACACTTTTAATGGTTATGATATTTTACATACTGCATCAACAGAAGTATAAATTAAGTAAAGGTGACTGCAACATTATCCTTTTAGGTATTTTACTGTATGGCATGTCTAGGAAGAGTTTTTCATTTGTTTGAGGGATACTGAGTTGGAACATACACATGAAATGCAATGTTGCATGCACACATCTGTACTCAAATGTAGATATAAACACTTCTTTGTACATGTTTTTTCACAGTCCTTCATTCACCTAATGTGTCCTTTATACATATTACAATACTCTATTATTTAACAACTTCCTGATTTTTTTGCTCTTGCGAAGCAGAAATAGGAATCCTGTTGCAATCAGGAGAGATTCACCACTGTAAAATGAAAGATCAGAACTGCATCCCTTCTGTAAATATTTATTTAAGGACTCAGCCTGCCCAGGACCCTGCAGAGCCCTTCACAGCAGTGAAATGTGTGCTAGAGCGAAGGACAGCAGAAGGGACAGCACGAGGAGAAACACCATCTCATTCAGTCACCCAACAGAGACAGACACTTGAGGCTATCTATAAATACTCTTTGCATGTTTGGATCAGATGTGTGTCTGATGCATTTGCATAGATTAATCTGTCCCATTAAATGAGGTCAAACAAAAGAAATGTTATGTTTATCCCTCAGATTGTAACTGCTCACATGTAGCCACCCCCTCGCTACTTGATATGAAAGGAAATGAAACAAAAGGCACACAAATTGCTTAGAGCAGAATGGCTGGTCAGTGCTCACAAGCTGATCTGCCCCTCTTTCTCTCCATCCTCTTTTTTTTAATGTATTTAGTATTTTCAAGTCTTTACCGTGACTAAATCCTGTCTCTAGTGGTCATAAGCACAAAAATGAATTATTTCATAACTTGACACCCCTGTATGCCAATGCTGATGGATTCCATCACACATTATTGGGTATTTTTTCTGTATCTGTGCCGAGAGCTGCTACGAACCATTTACCAATTCTTAAGTGAGGTATCAAATTGTTTTGGTGTGCTGCAGTACGACAGAACAAATTATAGAGAAGACTTAATTTGTATTATGGTTCAATACAGTCAATTATATACTTCAGAGATTAAAAAGTAATTTAACATTTAAGTTTCAGTTGTTAAAAAAATCCACTGCCTCCAAATTATTTTAGGTCTCCTGTGACTTTTAGTTATTGTTGGAAACAGAGATTTTGAATGGAAGCACAGATAAAGTCTCAAACTGGCTAAGAAGACAATCTTCTGATACACCAGTCCTTCTTTTTAGGCTAAACATGACATCATAATCATATTTTATTCACACACTAAAAAGTTTTTGCCTGGTGTTAAAATTAAAAAGTCCAAAATACCCACCACCACCAAGGCTGCTGTCTTGCCTCTTCTCCTTAAGTTTGCTCTGGTCTCTCCCACTGGCCATTATTTTCTCTCCTTGTCTCCATTCTATCGCCCGCTTCTCCTCTTCCCCCAGGTTGCTCCCTGTACATCACACTGAATTGATTTAGCTGCCTCTGAGATCTGTAGCATTTCTAATTTCCCTCAGGCTGCTTGGCACCTATCATAAATTTTTTCACCCCTTATCCTCATCTTGCCCCTTTATTTCCATGCTGTAGCCTCCAGTGCCACTAAATCAATTAAGTCAATCAATTAAGTACTTGGAGGGTCCAGCAATCATGTCAAATATGTGAGTTAGGTGGCATGAGAAAGTCACTGCTTTACTATCGCTATTTCTCTTTTAATGAGGTTGTCTATTTAGTGGACCCTGGGGCACAGCGTTAAGAGCCACAACAAAAATACCCTGCAAGCTGCAAAGCCTTCTAGAAAAGCTGCCCCACCAAATGCAGGAAGCAGGTTCCACACAATATTATATCCATAAGGACAAGTTTCACAGGGATTTAGTCTGCACAGCCTTTCAGCTTGAGCATCTAAATGGTGAACCTGGTTTCAAATAGGTGGGATCAACTGGCAGCTCCACCAACAATGGATACTGGGATACTGGGAGACAGACATGGACCAAGCATCCTTGAGTTTCTATTCCTGCCTATTCACTTCTACCACATTTGAATAAGCAGCAATACACTTTAAGTGTCACATAAAGCTCCCCAAACATCAAAGTTACCCATCAAATTGCAAAATTCTTAATGGATTAATAATAAAATAAGTTTGTGGACTATAGATTCAGTCATGTTGCTGTCTACCTTCAAGTCCCCTGTATTCCAACTCAGCAGCATATAAGGAAATCAGGTCCTGTATGTTCAGGAATACCACTGAAAAAATCACAGAAATTGAACCTCACATGGAAAATTAATGGTAAAGCCTTAACAACAAGCTTAGCAAACCTTAAGTGCAATAGGACATCGACCATTACCTACTGCAACACATTCAGTGAAAACAATGACTTGTAAACCACGTGAGTGGCTCTGAGATTAATTTTATCTCATTGCTGCAAGAAACGTGGGTGTGATACAGATGATTCTCCCTCACTACACCCAGGAGGTTGCTGTGTCTCTTAACAGGGCTCAAGATGTGTATGCTATAGCACTTGGTCAAATGTTCTTCGTGGCCATTTCCTTACAATTCCTGTTTGTTTTATCATAGATTTGCAGGGATCAGGGGGACAACAACTGGCCACAAGCATTTCTCCAATTGCCTGTGTTTGTGCTGCAGTGCTTCTCCGCTGTTTCGTTAAAATGCACTTATAGTAGGGTGGTCTGGAGCTGCTCATCTCCACCATAAACACCCCACAGTCCATACAAGTGCCCATGGCAGCGGGGTTGGAATTTGATGATCTTTAAGGTCTCTTCCAACCCAAGCAATTCTATGACATGAAACACCTAAAGTTATGAAGATTTCAGTATTTGGGAGGCATTTCCTGGCACTGGCCAAGATGATCAGTTTTGGTCATAAAAAGAGTATAAATGGAACATACTAACAAAGAGTAGGAACTGAACCCTTTTGCTGTAGGAGACTGAACATGTGCTATGTCCTACTCAGCCAAAATGAATCAGTCCAATCCTGAATCTGACGCAGAGCCACTCATGGAATGTAGGCCGAGCAATAGGTTATGGACTTTCCATCTGCAAAAAACCCACCCCAAGAACAAGAGTAGAAAAGGAAAATGTAACCTCTGGAGTGTTCTCCAGGCCTGAAGGGACTTCTCAGACAGCAGCCTTTAAGCCTGTCTTCACAATGAGAGAAAATAAATCTGTCTAATCCCTGTGCTTCTTCCACACACACTGATTTCGCAGACAATAACCTAAAGAAAGACTTTTCCAAGTGCCAACTACTAAAAGGCGTTTCAGTGCGCAAGCTTTGCAATAAAAACACTTGGCACAAAAAGCTCCCTTTGAGATTATATGCAGATCAAAGCTTGGTCTGTGTATCACAAAAGGGCACATGAAATATGGTGCTGATAAAGAGAAGAATCAAAACAGATTTAGCCCCAGTTATCACAGACTCAGTCCCTCCAGGGGGTCAGCCGTCTGGCTGTGACACAGCACAGCACCCAAAGACGTGTAAATTTAATTTCCTTTTAATAACAGTAACAATAATAAACTCTTAAGAGCCATTCTCTTCCTGCAGCCAAGGAGACTGAAGGAAAAAAGATTATGTGACTTCCCAAGCTTACATGGCAACACACAGCTGAGTCAGGAGGGACGAAAGTCAGTGAGAAAGAACATATGTGTAAGGATAAGCACATCTTCAAGTGAAGGGCTACACTCAGCTCAGTCTATACACTCCACTCTAAATAAAGAGAAGCACTTCACCAAAGTACCCCAGGTAGGAGCCTGTTTGGTTGGACTCAGAAAAAGAGCTTAAAAGGGTACTTCAGCCTCAGCTAAAATCCAAATTAATCCTTACCATTACCTTTGCTTGATGAAAAAAGTATCCTGCTACTGCCTGTATCTTACCTGGGGAGCAAGAGTAGCAAATTCTTAAGAGAGCAGAGGCAAGTGTCCTTGTTGGTGCCTCCTGGGACAGACACACAGGGATGCTCTCGGCTGGCCTGGTACTGTCCTCACCCCAGACCCCTGGAGTCAATTAAGGCAGCAGGACATAGCTTTGCCAGCACAGCAGTCTAATTGTGATGAATGGATCTATGATACTGAGCTAGCTGGACGCTCCAAGAACCTAATTTGTGAAAGAGAACACCACTAAGGTAATAAACTTCTGTCCAGCTCTCATAATTTGTAATAATGTCTGACAAAGACCAGATATGAATTTAGTTATTGTTCATCATCTTCAGAAGCAAATGCTAAGTTGCTCATGCAGAAGATCCATTTATTAGATATATGAATTTGGAAAGGAACAAAACAAAACTGGAACACACATATGGCCAATTTCGTATCTTCACTTCAAAGCTTTTCAATTTTTTATTGTACCAGGAACAAAAGTAGCTAGTTAAATCCAAAACCCTTGACCAATTACTATTAAGCCCAAGTTATATTTTAAATATGTACTTGCAAATATTGTTTCAGGACAAAGAAAATCCTAAAGGGCAAGGAAACATTTTCATAGAGCTTTGAAAAGACAGATGTGCTACACTAAAGCCGTGATACTGGGCCTCCCATGAGTCTTGTACTATTTTCTTATTGCTTCTGCATCAGACACAGTCATTGTTTTGTCAGGATGGTTAAAGCAAAGGATTTGCACATCCATACCAAGAAGCAGCAAACCTGACCCTTGATACCAAAGTCAGTGGCCCCACTAGGCCATAAACAGCTCAGCAATGCAATATGCCCAAAATTGCAACTGAATCTATAGGCTGCAGTACATTGCTCTCCCTTGCCATCTCACTCAGGGTTTCAATGTGCTGTACAACTAACAATACTTGCCTATAAGGTATTATGACATTCTTTGGGATGGCAGCTGCCTAGTGGCCACTGCTGGGTTCCCAGGGCTGTAACACATACATAGGAGTGTATTCCCCCTTAGCACCCACCTCACCACCTTCTGCAAAACAGTCAGTAGAACAAAATAGCCATAAATATGCCAGTATTGCCCTCTACTCTCCAGTGAAAGCTTTCACACAGCTAAAGTGCACCACCTTTGACCATGCCTTGTATTTTTTCCTGATAGACTCTGATGACTGTAAGACTCTTAGTGATTAAATCTCGAATTGGAAGAAGCACAGTTACAATATTCAGTAATGAGACAGTTTGTTACAGCATCACTGAACCTCTCCATATTTTTACTGTGTTCATCTTTGTAGCTTGTGAATGTCTTTTGAGCAGCCTTTACTTTTTACAAGGTTCTTTTGTTCCTTAACACCAACATTTCTCACCTCCTGAAATGCTTTTGATTTACAAGAACAGCACAAGAAATTCCTTCATACAGTTCCTTGGAGACATGGAGGTAATTTTTTTTTGCTTTAACTGTCTCAGATCTTAACTGCTTCAGATTCAGCAAGTATTATCAGTCACCCTCTTCTTGCAGCCTGTGATTTGAAAAACTCATCAGCGAAAGGCAGCCGCTGATTCTCTTGATTTGTCATGCAAACCCCATAAAGCAGAGCTTGCAAAGATCACAAAAACCCTACTCACACTGGCAATGCTAAAATTTAACCTGCACTGAATAGTCATCAAACAACAGCTTCCTTGAACCATAAATCTAGTTGCACAGTGTTACAAACTTTACTGGATAGGGGAAAAAGGACAAGGGGGATTTATTTTATATTTCTCTAGTTATCTCCCAGATACTCTCACTAATTTAGTAAGACTTTAAAGGGGGTTGAGAGACAGCACATGTACAGAGTAAAAAGGGATTCTGTGAATTCACAGAATTATACTGTGTATAATCAGTATGTTTGTTGTGTTCATGAGTCAATTGAAAATTACACAAAACAGTCGAGAATTTCAGGACACAATTTTTATACCTTTCAAATATAAAAGTGATTTCATAATCAGAAATAAACCAAGGCATAGATGCAAGACATCCTGTGTTACACAATGATAGATTGATTTCAGTGGCACAGTAAAGAACTGGACAACAACCACTCAGCCCAACTCTTCCTCTCTAACAGCTTAATTATCTAGTGGCCAATGTATAATTCTACAGCAGCAGCTAAAGTTGACATCCTGAAATCTCTCTTCCACAGACACTGGTTTGGTTATGAGAAACTTGAGTTTATCTTTCATATCACAGGCAGCTTTTCAGCCCACCCTTCTCTACTACTACTTTTGCTGAAATTCATCATCATGAGAAATCCTCCTGGATCCCAGCAGAGACATCTGAACTGCTGGATATTTTTTTCCAATGCAGAACAGGCCTGAGAGGCAATGGCAGATGTTTTGAAAAGACTAAGGAACAACCTCTGCCTTTACTGTAAGATCTCAGATTATTCCATAACTGGAGGTGTACAGTTGCAGAGCATTCTAACCGTGTTGAAGGTGCTGAAGGCTATTGATGGACTTGAGGTACCTACTCGTTAGCAAAAGATGACTCTGGAGTGATGGGTTTTACAGTTCAGAAACAGCATCATGAACTACCTATCCTGGTCATAAAGACCATGACATTTTGTTTTCACTCTTCCTGCAGAAGAGAGTAAACCTTTTCCTTTGAGTTACAATTGCTCATATAAATAAGCTTCAGAGAATCCCATAAATGGGATCATTCATCAATAAATCCTTCATTTGTTCAGGTCCCACAACAGACACTTCACCTTGGATATAAACCATCCATAGCAACATGACAAGTGTGCACAGCACTTGAGCCCTAAGATATGAATAACATAAAATGTAAAAGACAAACCTCAAAGAGACTCTAAAAAAGAACAAAGAACTTGCAGGAAATTTTTTGCTCAATTTTCTTTTTTTCTGCCCCCTGCATTATCCCAAGGTAGGAATTTCTGGAGCTGCACTTAGTAGGTGCTTGGCACATCTTGTTTCAAGAGTTCTACATTTCAACTCAGGGAATAGGGAGTATTTGTAACCTCTGCCCTGGCATCTTCCAAAAGAGATCCCTAAAACCCCCATTTGCACATTGTAATGCCCAGAGTTGTTTCTTCCCTACCCATTTTCATGTAAAGCAGGCTTAATGTTTAGTTTTAGTCTTCTGCTGCTAATTGAAATCTCTAAAAGCAAACTTTGATTAACACTCTGCACCAAAACCTGGCTCAGCTGAGAGCACAGCTCAACTCTGTTTGCTTTTCTCTCTCCTTGTCTTAGTTTTCTGTCCTGGCCATGGGTGTCACACAGGGTCTGCCTTTCAGAAGAGCTCTCTGGCAGTGCTGCCCTCACCTTCTACTTAAAAGCATGCAGTAAGGCCTTTCACAGCTTTGATGAATGGATGCTGGCTTGTTTTCTACTACTTATTCATTTCATTCTCCCGCTCCCTTACAACTTTTGTGCACAGCACATCTTCTCCTAATCAAACCTGAACTTACTCATTACTTTGCTCTCATCACTGCTCAGCCCTGAGCCTTATGCACATACAGGTTACACTCACACGTGCTTTTCACTTTAAAGCACTTCCAAATTTCTGTATCATCCACAGGAAAGCATTTGGCTAATTAAAGATTGCAGAAGGCTGCATATAAAACCTTCTACAAACCAACTCGGCCTTTTTAAAAGCAAGGACATAATCAAAAAGTTGGGTTCGAATCCATATTTTGACTATCTAAAAAGAAAAAAAAAATACTTTGAGCTATGCAGAGCCAGGGATAGGAGCCATATGTAGTATTTTCAGATACCTAGACTTCTTATTTGCTTTAAATGTCAAGGCACTCCAATTAATTAGTGTTCTGCCTCACCTATTCACAATGCTGCCTTTGAAATCAGCAGGAATGTCGCTGCAGAGCACAATGACGCAGAATTAGGATGGGACCCACAAAGGATTAAGAAGTATTAACAGCAGAGACAGGTAGAATGCAACAATTCAGGGACACATCAGGCACTGCTGTAATTCCACAATTACCACTGGGCACTGGGAGCACAACAGGAGATGCTGTTCCAGCCCCCGGGCTCTGTGACACATGGCTGCCCACATGCCGAGCACACAGTGCATCCACCACAAAGGTCACGGAGTACAATGATCGCATTTAGGAGGACAACTTCCATGCCCAGTTATTTTTATATCTACTGGTATCTGAAATTTATTACTTATTCAACCAAAAGATGGGGATAAAAGCAGGTATCTGTATTTGCTAAGTGTTGTTAAATAAGAGCAGCCAGTGGCAGTGGTCTTGCCTCCTCCTTCCACAGGACCACTTATGACATAAACTAGGAGGGAAAATAAAGCTGTTTATTTACCTCTATCAGACTGAACAAAGCTCTTGCTGACTTCCCTGTAAACACAAACATGTTCCTCAGGGCAGAGCATCATCTATCAATTTAATTTCCAATAGGTATCTATTACTATCATCCTGCAAACTCCTGGGATAAATTTAAAAGTAATCCTTCCTCCAGTTTCCCTCTCCCATTGCCCTGACAGTGAAGGACATCTGTCCCCCTTGCATCTGACCCCAGCAGTAGGAGAGGTTAAACAGCCCAAAATGTAGCACAGGAATTCAGAAACATCCTTGGTACTATTGCTACTACCAGGGCAAACCCAAAATTGCAGAGCAGCCTACCAGATAAAATGCACTGAATAGGAAGGAAAATCACCAGCACACCTGGGGTGTAATGTTTCCCAGCCATCTCCACCAAGGAACACTGGGTTTCAAAGGGGGATGTAACTTTCTGTTCTGGCACCTGCTGAAGGTCCCCCACTGCTCTCCAGGGAGGTTTCAGAGCATCTCAGCTGCCTGTGCTATTATTATGTCAGCACTTCTCTTGCTAAATCCTTTCCCAAGCAGTCTGCAATCCAGTCATTGTAATTCCAGGTGTGCTGAAAATGGGCCTGAAATTTTCCTCTACTGTGTGATGCATTAACCTGTCTTAAAAATGCCAATACTTGCACATAACTCTGTATTTTGGGTGCTCTTCTATAAGACAAAATTGCAGCTGGAAAAAGGAATATGGCTCTGCTGGAGACAGCAGGACCACAACGTGCCATTCACATCCTAACTTATTTATCTGGATCACAAAAGGGTAGTGACTACAGGCAAATCTCCCTCCCCCCCTCAGTATAACTCTATACTATGATTTTTCTGCCATGGGACAATAGGAGGGATCCTGTGCAGCTCCACTATGTAACAGGATCCATGACGACAAACATGTTGACTTTCAACTTCTTAGCAAAATTCACCCCAAATTCTGGTTAAGCATACCAAACATTTAAATTATACAAAATCAGAAGTGTTGGCATGTAATTTTTACTACAACAGCTCTGCACACAGATACCCATCCCCATATGCAATGGAAGCCAAATGGCAATTGGGAATATGCCAGTGTTCATAATATCTATTATTGGGAACTATATAAATCACTGTTGTAACAATGTAATAGTGAGATTCTCCATACCATAAAGCAGAATGCATGTAAGCACTACTTCCTTTTCTTAAATCCATCCTGGGGTGCTTGGAATAAACAACAGGAGGCCAGATACAGCCAAATGAGACCATCACTAAACTCACAAAATCTCATTTTCTGCCTCTTTGAAAGCAATCAACTTTTTACCCTTTTCACACTGAAAAAACATAACTACAACAAAATCGCACAAATTATTTCAATTTGGATAAAATGTCTGGAATAGCTTTATTTTATCTTCATGCCAATTAGGGTCAGAAATCTCACGAGGCAGTTCCTGCAGATTCTGACCACAAGAAGGCTGAACTCAGCTCCAGATCAGAGCTTTTCCAGATGAGAGGAATGAGAAAAATTTTCAGCCTTCCTCTGTATGCCAAGTGTTAGGAGGGAAGACATAAGGTTCAAACCAAAGCTCTAGATCCCCAAGACTTCACAATGTACAAAATCACACCCAAATTTTGCCTTCTGGGTTCTTTTTTTCCACAGGAACAAAACTGCCATAACAGATAGGGCTTTTACAATCCTCATACAGCAAACTGGGCATCCAAAGAATGTAACTCTGTGAGCTTGTGGCTATTAAAAATCCCTGTGGAGCACTCTGAACTACCCAAACTGTCCAGGGCTCAGTTTGGAGGGCCAATAATAAATGAATTACAATAGTCCATAAGGGATGTAATTAAGCCAGTAGGTTCTTCTGACATTTACATTTTGCTAACTGTCAAACGTTATTCATGAAATGTGTTATTGTTTCCCTTTTGAAGTATCAGAAGACTATAAATACCTTGCAAGAGTAAAATGCAGGGTGTTAAGCCCTCTACTCTGCCATATTCTAATTAGACACATTTATTGCATGTAGAACAGTAAATGCCATGTTTTACTGTTCATATTTACAAGCAGAAAGATGGAAACTGTCAAGGAACAGAGAATGACTCCCAGTCAGCCAGAGGGATCTTCTGCAGGCAGAAGCTGAGGACAATGCACAAGAAAGGCCCCAAATGTCACCATTTTCAACTGCATGTGCAAAATTTGACTTTGCTCTTTTTCATTTATTGCTCTTTACTGTCATTACACAGTATTTTTATCATTGTAGTCCTCAAAAGTCCTCAGCATGGTCCAAGACCCAACATTTCTTAAAAAAATTTCCTATAAATAAGTAATACTGATTAAAATAACCCCTGAATTAAAAAGGAGTTTACACTTTAATTCTAACTTTTGAGAGCTAAGGGCCAGATGCCCCTCAGGAGACCTCTTGGATGCATGACTGCAGTAGCTCCTCCTCATAAACCAACAACTTCGTAGCGTGGGAGTGTTTTAAAGAAAAAACGTGTAAAGAATTTCTCCAAAGTACGATGGGCAAGATGGGAAGAGACCTGGAGGCAATTATTAGGAAAACTGAATAAATGAATGACGAATGACAGACTGATTCCTTGAAAGCTGGTAAGAGTAAAGGCAGCCATGAAGAGCCTGGACAAAACAGTTCAGCAAAGGGCTGATAAAACAGAGAAGGCAGATGCAGCATAGGAATGCAAAGGGAAGTGTGACATGATCAAAAGAATAAGCTGAGACAGTGATCTTGGCAGTCATGATGGATTTCAAAAATAAAAGCCAAATTTGTCAAGGACAAAGAAAAGGATAACAATTGAGACATGCGGTGAAGAGAGGTAGGACTGGGTTTTAACTGTAAACATGACAGTAAATGCTGTATTTCAGACCAGGTAAGGAAAACTCTGCAAGATCTGGAGTTATCCTGGATTTAAAAATCAAAACCAACGCTGGGTCAAAAAGGCTGCTGAAGTTACAGGGCTGAATAATAGATGATGCTGATATTTTCCTCAACTCTCTGAAAAGGAGGTCAGAGAGAGACCTTTGGGAGTCAGGTTTAGCCACATTAAGCTTGAGCTGTCGGGTAAACATGTAAAGAGAGGGCTGAAGAGACAGATCAAGATCTGAACAGAAGACAGAGCTGGCATCGTTTGTTTTGACACAATAACCAAATCTATAGTTGCAAATGAAATAATTCTGATAAAAAGCATGGCAGGAAGAAAAAGGAGATCAAGGACAGAGAACACCCAGGAAATCCCAGATGAAAATTGCAAGGAGAGAAACTAGGGACACAGGGGTTAAATCCAGAGACAAGAGTCATGGAGGCCAGGTGGAGGACTTTATGCAAAATCAGCTGATCAGGTAAGATACTCTCAAAGTACTGCACCTGAGATGAGCCATGAAGAGGCCAGCAGGAAGTTTAGGAAGTTTGGGAAGTTTCAAAGACAAAAACCACCTCTGGGAGCCCCAGGTAGAGACTATCAGCACTCTCCTGGCCAGTACCACACTCTGGCAAACACAAAATTCAGTGAACTAATCACACCATCTCTCCTGCTCACTGCAGAGCAAGTAGAGAGCAGAAGGAATTAATTCCTTCTTTTATTTCTATTTTTAAGTATTCAGAGATGCTCGGTGATAGAGACTTGACAGTTTGACATTTCATCTGCTCCAGCACATGTGCTTCAAGGAATAACTACAGATTCATAACCGTACCTCGATTTCTGGTCACAGATGCCAAAACCAACAGATTTCCAGTAAAGTCAAGAAGTACCTTTGGTACATTTTAAATGAGGTATTTTCTGCCAAAACTGAGATTTTTAATCTTGTTAAAATTTTCTTTCAGCCAAGTTTAGCTGTCCTGTTAGCAATCTATCAGCATAATTAACACCATCATTCACATCAAATAGAGAAGAGCAGCAAACCCAGGGGTTATCAGCATAAACCTCTTGGAACATGCTGGAAGCTTTATAGAAAGAACTTTGAGAAATCTGTGCATTAAAAGGTCAAGAGAGCTCAAAGGTTCAGGAAGATGGGCAAGATATTGGCATCCAAAACACTGTTTGGAACATACCAGTGCCATAACATTATCTCAATAGAAGAGAACGACACTACCGGAGGACAAACAGAGTTAAGACTTAAAGCAGAAACATAACCACCAGTTCTGTGGCCATCATGAAAAGGAAAATTAACTTTTTTGTATGAAATGCTACAGGTAAGGTCTAGTCCCCCTTCCATGGAACAGGGAAGTGCTATTCACTGAGAAACACCATCTCAGGTAGGTAAACCTCAAAAACAATAAAATAAAATCCTCATCAAAGATAACGAAGGTTGGAGTACCAGGTAGGTAACAGTAACAGATAGTCAACATGGAATACATGTATTTATACATACAGTTTTCCTTTCTGGATTTCATACTAACAGCCTGAAGAAAATGTCTACAAATTAAATTCATAAAACCTGAGTAACACACTGCAATACTTCTCTGTAATACTGTAACCCCATTAGATACTTTTTTCCTAGAAATTTTACAATCCCACAGGTTGTGCCCTATATTTGTTAAAGATATGAGTTAATATCTCTGAAAGACAAGCCAGTCCCTCTAAAGTGCAGAACAGACAATGCAAATGAAACTCACTTTTAGGGTGCTACACAGGACAAAATAGGAAAAAACTGGTGAGATGACTGTCATCTTCATCAACTGGGTTACAATCCATCTGTTCAGGGTATTTGCCATAAATAAACAAGATACTGACACCGATCTACCATGCTTTTTGGACAATGGAGGAATCTAGATAAATAATTAAGCTACAACAATACCTCATACAGAGCTATATATTATGGCATATTCTGGTAATTTGCATATCCGTGATTTATTTAAAATTTTACTTTAACAGAAATAATACTTTAAAGCCAAATAGTAATTTTTTGCTTTCATCTTATTTCTTTCTCACAATGTCTGAGTTTTCCATTAAAGTCAACTAGAAATAACAAGAGTTTAAAAGCACAGCTCACTGCATGAATGTAGAAGAAAATGTTTTCCCGAGCATATTTTATAGAATTTAATTATTAGTTTCAAATACATTTTTGGAAAGTAATCTACAGTAAACAAAGATTTATTGTCACATAAATAAACAATGAGACAATTACAGGCTCTTCATGGAGCCCATATTAGTCACGCACATCTAATGAAGCATTACTAAGCTATCACAGGGAGATGGCCTGATGTGTGTGATTAACAAAATAACACTCATAAATAGCTAACCAACAATGATGGGCCTTTAAAAATTTTGCATACCCTTCTATATGCAGAGTTATGGCTTTTGTTGCTTTCTAAAGAAATCACCAACCACTAAGTTCCACCCTGAAAAGGAGAATATTAAATAACATAATGCAATTATTTGCATTTTTGCCTTCTACATGCTTTTGAAAATATAAAAGAACTCTCATGAAATATGACTAATGAAGAATATACTGCAGCATGAGATATAACCAAGATGGATATGACAGAATAAATGATGAAAAATTATTTTCATATAATATGCAGCCATGAAATCTCTCAAGTGGCAATGGGTAGAGAAAGCATGGGTTTAGCAATAATTATGGTAGATTTTTTTATGTTAAAAAAACAAAGAGATGTATTTCCCTTCTGTGAGGTATATATTTGGCAAACATATTCTGGAGAAAGCAAGTGGGATGGATGGATCCATGGCATGGAATGATGGAATATAAGAAAGGATTGTTATTATTTCTATTGCAGTGCTGTAGAAGAACTATATCGTATTGCATCTACAGTGTAAACTCACAGCAAATCCTTCTTGCATTTTTCTTGGTGAGATAAACTCTTTCCAAATGATATTCCACCTTCACCCTAGTCTCCTTCATGGATAAATTTACTCATAGGGCAGAATTCCTGATGGCTGGAATAATAGCATTATTAAAATCAATATTTTTTGATGAATATTAGGTCTGGAACATATTAAAGAGAGCTATAAAGTACAGGGGGAAAAAACCCTGCTTATCATTTTCAGTAGTAACCCAACTACAGCCTTTCATCTGTAACGAATTATGGAGTAATTCCCCTAAATCATCTGTATGAAGTCAGCTATGACACTGCCAATTTTAAAAAAAATTTGCTAGTTTTGAGCTACAAATTGATTTTTTTATTGTGATAAATTAAAATCCAATGGCAGCCTACAAGACATTCAACATACAGAAGCCCACATTTTTTCAGAATATTTTTTCTCTTTTCTATCACACCAGACTGCCACTGTGGTGGACGTGATAGCAATTGCCAATGCTAAAAGTTAAGAAAGGACATTCTGAAGAGGTAAATAATCTTTAAAAATAAACAATAAATGAGCTCTGTGGCCCAAAATATCCTTTTGGGAATTCCAAAAAGATGGAAATACAACTAAGGGAGAAAGCAATGTGGGGGGCAGAGCGGGCTGTTAAAGGAGGAGAAAGCAAATGCAGGATTATCTGGCTGTTCCCTATTAAGGGCTATTTTTTTCCCTATTGTATGAATGTAAACATTAGTCTCCAAACTTTATAAACTCCAAAGTTTAACATGGATATCAGAAGATCAGTGTGAGAGAAACATAACCTTCTTGCAACCCCTTTTGCTTCCTTCCCATCAAAAGATCCAGGCCAAGAAACTGTACATTCCCAGTTTTGCCAGCTTGTGGGATTTTTCTAAATCAAGGATGGGATTGTCAGTGTTCTGCATCACCTAATTTTGCCATCTAGGAGGCTCCTCATCATAGCAGTGATGCAGCTTTCTTTGGGGTCATTTTAGCACAGAGACATCGAGGTGAGACTACACAGATGGTCTCATTTACTGCTCTGCCAGCTGACATCTCTCAGCATTCCACCAGGATGAGCCATAGCTGTATGGATGAGACATGGTGAATCACCCCTAAATATTTGTCTCTTGTGCTGTGGGAAGAACCTTGCCTCAGCAGTGCTCCAAGAGCCTGGAGACTCTGCCACGATCTGTCCATTAATTTGCATATTTCAGATGTTGAGATTCCCAGAAGGAATGGGAATGAGATGACAACTCGTGGCAAAGCAGAGACAGGCTAGATGAGACAGTCTATGAAAAGAATGGGATGAGAGTGTGAAACTTTGGGACATGGAGAGACCCAAGCCATGGAAAAAGCCAAAGGGATGGTGGCTCTGAAAAACCAGCAGAGTATTTCATGCACTCCTGCTTCAAAACCTTGGCATGGAAAACATGATTCTCCTGCTTTCAAAACACGTAAAAACTGATGTCGAAAGCTCCCCACAGCCCTTTGTCACAGTCCTGTTCCAAGAAGGACAACTCAATATTCCTGTCCATCACTCCAGCAGCTCAGGGGCAGACATTTGGAAGGTGGATTTAGAGGTTTCATTCTAAGCCTCAGTGAGTGAGTGACAGATTTACTATAAGGATGATATAGATGTGTCAGATTTAGAGTACACGGTGTCAGAGTTATGAAATGAAGGAGACTGTTCCCATGTCCCCACCTCACCAGCTGCAGACAGGAGAGCGTGCAGGATGCTGCAGGAAAGACAACTGGAATAAAGCACACCTTTGTTTCTAAAACACATCCCCTTTTCCCTCTTTATTCTATGCAGAGAAATCCAATGTTTGAGAAACTTTCAAAGACAAGGGCAAAAGGACTAGTCTTTCTTCTTTTTTATTTTTCCAACAAAAGGCTTTAGTCTTAGGAAAGTAACTGTGGCCCGAGTGCAATTTTCACTGACAGTCCTAATTCTGACATTTTCTATTTTCTGTAACCCCAGCAATGTTCTCTGCAACACTGCTTTTGTATGAATACTTTACACAGGCTGTACACAACACATCCCAAATGAGCTTTTCATTACTAACTACTCGTATTACGTATCAGTGAGCTCAACGACATTGATTTTCTAATAATATAAATTAACTGGCAAAGATAATTTCATCTATCATCAGTAGGGTTTTATTTCTGGCATCATGTTAAATAGTTAATCTTCCAAAAGATTAAATCAAGAGCTTTTTAAAATTCAAGGCAGAGCTTCAACTGCTGTAAAAATCTTCTTAATTATGATTAAAACAGTTTGTGTGTTGTTGCTTTATATCTAAGTAGTATAATGTTTTGCTTAGGTTTCTTCTTTTGGAGCAATTTAAAAAATCAAACAGGGTATTGCTATGGCAAAAACTGTGTAAGACATGGAAATCTCTGCAACTTCCTCAACCAGATGTTACCAGGGAAGGTGCTGCTTGGCAGCTTTACATGGCAACCTCAAACTTTCCAGTGCCTTTTGGCTCCCATTCCATACAATATATAATTTTTCTACCACTGACAACACATGAGCTCCGATTCTGATGGTGTTGCTGTTAATAGGATATATCACACTATGGTGACTACATACAGCTGCATTCGTGTGGAATTATGGATCTGACAGAAATTCTTATGACTACCCTGGGACATCTTGAGGACAATCCCAGCTAAGTGCATGCTGCTCCCCAGCCCACACTGCCCTTCCTTTTCTCTCCCTATCTCAGGCAATTGGGGGGGGGGGGGAAGATCAGCTTCACTCTTCTGGAGTTGCCCTCAGCTCCCTGTTCCAGCTTGTTTTCATCCCCTCAGCTTACTCTGACACAAGGGGCGCAGTCCAAGGCAATTCTCACCTCTAATCCTAATCCCTTGCCATGAGACCCTCAAAAGTCACCTGACCTGTACTGCTGAGGATCCTTAAGCAGCATCCAGAGGATGGGGTGCAGCTGGACCCAGGATGGATGAGAAAACCTGTATAGGCACAGATACCAGTGTGACCCATGGACTCCTGCAGTCTTCTGCAAATACTGGGCTGGCATTTCAAAGACGTGATTTTTTTATCTGCTGAAGGAAAACAAATCCCTTTTTGCCACTTCTGGACTCAGAGCTGTGAGCATAAGGGAATCTGTGTACTCCAGTAAGTGGTTCAGCAGCAATATCCAGGACATGGTTTTACAATAAACCATGTCTCCATGCTACACTCCACAAGTCACATAATGACTGGCTCTGAGAGATGATAACCCTTTATCAAGCTTCTCAGATGCTTCACGTGTGTTTACACTGGTGAGATATCACAGCCCAGTCAGGAAATGCTTCTAAGAAACATCCATGAAAAGATTCAATTGTGCTCCATCAACTGATCATTTTACTTACCCCTGTCTTTTCATCAAAGATTTTGATTCCCCCAAAGGAAACTGTCAAGAAGACTTTTTGTTTATGTTCTCCTTTCGAACGAGCCGCAGCAACAATTCCCTATGGAAAAAAAGAACAGTTTAGTTGGTTTCATGACTCTTTCAGGTGCCACAGCAGAGCACAGATTTGCTTGTGGACTATTCCCCACTTTTCTGGGAAAATTTCAAGGCTTTCTAGGAACAGTCCCCCTCTTACTTCTGGCTTCTTCTCTTTTTTCAAGGTATCAGATCTCTTTATGCTACCAAGAGAGCATTTCAAATGTGCTCCCACCTCCAACCACTGCACTAGCTAATCCTCCATGAAATTTGTTTTCATGGAAGCTGAAGGTCATCTCTAGCACACTTTTCCCAGCTATAAGCTGCTCTGTTTTCTTTTCTTTTTTTTTTTTTCTTTTTAAAGGAAAAAACCCAACAGGGAGCAGAGGAAAGAAAATGCCAACAAACTTCAGCTTACTTCATGGGCACATTTATTTGGAATAAGCAAACTGAGCTTTTTATAGAAGAAAAACATTCTTCTCAAAATATAACTACACCTGTGCTGTAAACTCAGACTTTTACTTTCTAAGTGAACTTGCTGATATCATCTCATGCACCACTCTACCTCAGTGTAACTATAATAGCAGCTTCTATTTCCACCTTTTCAGGAGTCTGTCCTGACCAACAACACCGTACTAAGACCAAATGCAATCAATTGCACTCCTAAATAAATGAAAATATTTAGCCTTTATCTGGCTATCTGAAATTTCAACATATTTTAAGAACCACTAACTTAAGTTCTAAGACCTTCATGAGATCATTGTTGTCATTACACAGACATGGTATCAAAAGTCACCCCAAAACTTTATGGGTGGCCTTAAAACCCATGTCGTAGGACACTGGATTTCCAGAGCCCAAAACTTCATGTTATGCCACCAAATGTGAATTTCTAGTGCTCCCTATCCTTAACAGCTTTAGTAATTTCCCAGGACTGTTTAGATTAATATTTCCACCATGCAAACAGGTTATCAGGCATCTGGGAGATATGGAAATGGTAATCCATGGAGGAGAGAGACAAAAAAGCTTGTGCAGCAGAACAGTAGCAACTCTCCCCAATTCCTTCTAAAAACTATGAAACAGTGAGAAATATCCAGCACACATTTAAATCAGGTAGGAATATTGTGGCCAGTGTGACATATCAACAGAACACCTTTTAGAGCAGATTAGTTTTTGCTTTCCATAAAACTGATTTGTAAATTATCTACCAGATCTTGCTTTTAGATTGCTGAACCATAGGAGGGATGTCACCCCATGCTGTTTCTTAATGAATAACTTATTCCTCCCAGACAGTTGGGACTGGAACTCTGCAGGTTGGTAGTGAACAAGACACCATTTAGTGATTTCTCCTCCTGAAAAAATCAGCAATAGAAATCCATCAGCTCTCTTGGCAGAGTGGCGGGGAGAGGACTGGCAGGAAATAAAAAAAAGGGAAAAAACTGCAAAGGGTTTACTCCTAGAACTAGCTTGTAACCTACAATGCAGACGGCAAGTCAACAGCCGACACTGCACTGCAGGAAAACACAACCTATCCCTCCTTCCCAACAACACAAGCTCTTCCACATGTTCCAGGGTGAGGGAAAGGATGTTTCCTATAAACAGGTCTCATGCTCTTTGAGGGGTGTGAGAAAAGTCTCAGCCAGAGAGATGTCTATCATCGCTCTGATACCACTGGTGCTTTCAGACTCTGTCTACTCTCCGAGTTCACACTCTACTCAAATCTGCCCTTGCCACTGCTCATTTTCTTCCCCAAAACTCTGGGGACTTCTCTTTATCATTTCATGCTGCATCCTCCCAGTGCACTGCCTCCTGATTTTGTAACCATGAGTCCTGCCATTATAGGTGCAAGGCATTCTCCTTCCAGTGAGGACACAGGTCCCCTCTATATCTGGCTACGTACACCCAACACTGTCACTAACACCTTCCTGCCCGTCCCCATAGGAGGTAATGGCCACAGGCAGGGCTGTAGTTGATTAGCAATGTCATAGAAAATATTCTGATACACCATTTCTCTCCACAGTGCTTTACTTCCCCTTTTGCATAATAAAATTATTCAATTTGCAGATGTGTTGTTTATAATTTGTGGACAAATTGCAGTGGTGTCAATCATGAATAACTACTGAACTCAGAGATAATGTATGAAAATTAAACCAGGATAAGCAATACCAGCCAGGAGTTCATGTAAAATTGACTGATTTCAATACATAATTAACCAGACCAAGACTCAGTGTCACGAAAGGAGAACGAGTAAAAGTTCAAGCTGAAATTTGCTCCCTTTGACTCCATAATATTAAGTATTACAAATTTCACTGCACCTTGAGCTTCATCATGGAGTCTTGGCATAACTTGTCTCCTCGTGCTGCAGAAACCTCATCTATCCCAATCAGTTTTGCTTTGTATCGGACACCGTCACCTTTAAACCTTTTTATTAAAGTGGCTTCGCTGCGATCCTGACCTGAAAAGACAAAAGGGAAACAAGGCAATTTACATGAGTGCAAAGGAAAATAAATGAATAAACACAATTAAGTGGTAAATTAGATCTAACTCCTATCTCAACACCGAAACACGCAAACATTTCAATAAAATTAGAAGGAAAGTACTAGTTCAATAAAACCCTTTGGCCTCACTGCCTCAAATGAATTCACAGTGGAATTGTTGCCATACAAAATCTTCTGCACAAAATTTGCACACAAATTAGGTTTGCAGAAGTAAGAGATAAACCTGAATCAGAGCTCATGGATCTGAAAACTTGTGATCTGTACGAGTTGTTTTAATCCCAATACACATGAGAATTCTACATTTTGCAGACAAAACTCCAACAGAAACATGCTACTATTTCCTTGTATTCTGACTTATCTAATTGTATCAACCATATTTAGACCATTAACATTTGAAAGATGGATAACCAAATTATATTATTTGCCTACAGAATATTGCTGCTTTAGAACCCTCACAAGAAATACTGTCTCCTTGTTCTATTCTTTTTGCTTATAGGCATACACAAAAAAAAACAGAACTAGCAAAGGCTGCTCTTGCAGGCTTACCCTGAGAAGCTTAAAAAAAGGTAAATACGTTTCTTAATAAAAAAACAACTGGGGGTAAGAGAGCACTGAATGGATAAGGCCAGTTGTGCTGGTTTTCTTCATAGGAGCTCGTACGGGGCTGTGTTTTGGATCTGTGCTGGAAACAGTGCTGAGCAGGCTGCCTAGGGAACTGCTGGAGTCACCATCCCTGGAGGGATTTAAAAGATATGTGGATGTGGCACTTGGGGACATGGTTTAGTGGTGGGCTTGGTAGTGCTGAGGGAATGGTTGGACTCAATGACCTTACAGGTATTTTACAACCCAAATAATTCTATGATTCTGTGACTGGCTGCACACTGGTTGGTGGTGAGCAACTGGTTTTCATTGGTATCACTTGTCTTTCTTGGGTTTTATTTCTCTTTTTCCACTATTTTTCTTCCCATTACCAAAATAATAATAATAATAAAAATAAAAATAACAACAACACCTTTTCAACTATTAAGCTATCCTTACCTCAACCCACGAGTTCTCTCACTTTTACCCTTCCAGTTCTCTTCCCCTCATTCTGCTGGGAGAGAACTGAGTGGCTGGGCAGTATTCAGTTGTCAGCTGGGGTTAAATCACACCACCAAATGTACCTAAATTACAGTGCTCAGACTGGCCTGAACCACACGACCGTGACACCACAGCAATTCACAAAAGGGACATCTTTGTCAGGAAGACTTTCCCCCCCTCCCCGAGTATCTGCAGAACAGTTTTTACCGTGTCTTAGCTGGAAGAAATATGTTAGTTAGGGAATAAGTCTTCCAACAATTGATTAAAAATATATTTTGCAGCTGTCTGTGGAATTTCTTGCTAGGACCTCAAAAAACCAGCAGTGAGCTGTAAATAATTGCAACCAAACAGGGAACCAACCAAACAACATTAAAGGTACAAATCAGCAGGCAAAACTGTAAGATCTTTAAAGAATTTGTAGTTTCTTGGACCCAACTAATTCCTCCAAAACAACATGATCTGACATTGCTAAAATTTACACCATTACCACCTAAGAGCTCTAGTCACAGATTCTGCCCCATCATTCCAGTTAGTGTAAAAGAATGAACCAAGAACTTCTATAAATCAACTACAGGTCAGAGCCTAGTTTTAGACACCTACATTTGAGAATTCTGGCCCAAATTTTCTCCAAAGTTCATTCCTATTTAAAAGGTCAGATTTAAGCACTGAAAAATTAATAAAATCTGCTACTGTGCATCTGTTTTTTTGATAAGCAGAAGTACAGAAACTTTGGGGGAAAATGTTATTTTGTCTGGCATTTCTATTAGAAGTACCTTCCTCAGCAGTCAAACTTGGGTCAACTTGCTAATCTACACACCCATCAACTGGATGAATAAACTTTAGGTTCAAAACTATGGAACTGAAATTTTTACAATATCATTATGAGTATATACAACCAGCAAAGAGTACTTCCAAATGAAGATACTCATTTGGTTCTTCTCCCCCCACAGTAGAGCACTGTCCATGCTGTGAGCTAACGATGGATTAAATGTATATTAAAAAATGAAGCTATATTAAGCATTTTCAGATCTTTAAGTATGTTTGAGCTCGCAAATACTATTTCTTTCAAAGAAAAATATCAGCTCAGAGCAATGTTTTATGCCTCAATCATAGCCCCTTAAAAATAAGGCAGCTGCTAAGTGCTGCTGTGATACTTCAGCAGCCACCCAACTGTTCCCCTTGATCTGTTCTCACCCCTGCTCCCTCAAAAGAATTGAACAGGGTTCAAACTTCATACTCTTACATTATATTGTATTAAAAATTAAAAAAAAAAGGCAAATGAGACACAAATGATGCATCAGAAACTCTCAGCAGTGCTAATAACATTCCCCAGGGAAATGTCAAGGCAGATGTTGGCACCACCAGCTAAAAACAACGAAAAAACATTTTCCACTTTCAGCCTCCGGAGCGGGGCAGGAGGGAAAACATCTGGAGACACAACAAAGTACAGTAATAACAGCAGACTTTTCCATATGTCTTTTATACTCGCAAAGGTATCCTGTTGATTTGCAATAAATACAATCCAATTCCAACAGCTTCCTTACCAAAACTTTCCAACTTTATGTCTTCCTTAGGGCCAAAGGCAGCTGTGAGCTAATAGCATGAGTATGTAAGTGTTCAAGAGTGTCTTCTGAGTCCAAGTCGTGACTGTGACCCTGCATTCATCAGTTATTTGAACATTTATACTTATTCCAACCTCTGATCTGTTTTACTGCACATAACTAAATCCCTGACATTAACAGCCCATTCAAACACACCTCGTGGCTGTGTTCCGCTTACGCACAAGTCCCATGTCAATTATGACCCAGATTAAGTAGGATAAAGTGCTTTTGGGATAAATGACTGGGAAAAATCATCAACCTGAAAATGATGTAGATATTTGAAACTGCGGTGGAAGCTGCAAATTACTAGAGAGTACAAACTCATCCGTAAAACCCTAGAGCATATGTCCCGTGCAAGGCACAGAGCATGCACACGCACACTGCCCTATATTGTACATCAGCCATCTGCAACAGTCACCATTTCTCACACATACCCAGATCTCCTCTCATCCATATTCATGCCATATTCCCAAATTTTGGTGCTGTAATCAGCACTGGAAAACTTTCTACCTGCATAGGAAATTACCGTATGACGCTGTCAGTACAGACGATTTTACAGCACCCATGAGGTGTGAGATTCATGTGGGCCAATACTTCGTTTGCACACCGGACACTTAGAAAGCAGATAGTCCAGACTCTCATAAGCACCTCATCATCAAAAAAGAAAAAGGTTTTTTTTTTAATGACAGCTCTTGAACAAGGTTCTTTCTGTATTTGAAACTTCATAAATCAGAGATATCTGAATTACAAGGCTGTAATTCTTAAGTTTCGGGGGAGGGTAAATGATAACATTAAACCACTAAACTAGAGAGCTTGCTGTGCCAGGAACCCACCCAAGAAAGCGCCTCCCTCTTTCCTTCCATGTAATAAGTGGAGTCAATCTTTGCTCCTTCACAGCTTCCACCTTCCGAGGAAGCCAAAATCCCCCTAAAAAGGTCACACAAACTCAGTTTAGGAAGGGGATCACTTTTAATTAGAAAATGTGCCGCTCTTGACCCAGGCAAGAAAAGTTTTGTTTGCAGTGTATAATCCTCAGAGGCCCTTAAAATGTAAATGTTAATTATTTTATTATTATCCACTAATGTAGATGTCACCACACACCCTTAAGCCATATGTATTCCAGCTGGACTCCCTGCTCCTGCATGAGTAGGACAACATGATCTTTGCTGCTGAGTTGTGACATTGCACTTGGACTTTCACGGTCTTTTAGAGAGCAACAAATCCCCAGAGCTGGGTGATGCAAAGTGCTTCTGAGCTCGCATCTACAGCAGAGATATCAGCATGATCAGTGTTAAGGTACTTTATCCATCTCCCTAAAGCTACTGTAGAAGTAATAAACAAGGTTTGTAATGCAATCAATCATTTTTATTCAAGGTAATATACCTTAATTAAACCAAGACTCCATCAGGCAAGCTAGAGACAGCCCTGAACCCAAACCCCCAAGTACTCAACTCCAAGTCCAGTCAATCCCAAGAGGTGACTGGCAAACAGTCCAAGAGGGAAATAAGCTACTGAGGAAGATCCACAGCCCGAGCTGAGTGACAGAGGCAGATGCTCCCAGGGCCGTACCCAGCAGCAGCAGGGACTAGGGCTCCTTGGGAAGCTGCACCCAAGGCAGTACCACACCCTGCCTTTGACGGCAAGAGGGAGAGCTGTGTTCGAATTAAGTTATCTCGCTCCCCACAGTGCTCTTAATTTTGCAGCCTGCAGCTCATTTAAGGTCTGCTTTCCGGGCACTGTGTATTTTCGTGAATGTTTCAAGAAGACTTATCCTCACTCTTGGTACAAGTCAAGGATTACACCTGATTTTGGCTCTTAACCCAACAGAACACTGAGATAACACTGTATTAATATGTTAACATTTAGAGCAAACGCTTTTCGTCCTCCCAGGGGATCTGTAAGTGAGCATCTTTCTTAAATAGAAAAAGAAAATAAAGCAAAGCATCGCAGCAATAAAAACACTGTTGCTCTTTCTGTCCTCGTAACACACTAAACATTCTTCATAGCCCCTGCTAATCTAAGCCAATAACCCCAGAAATGGCTATATCCTTTATTTAAATGTGTGAAGCCCTCAGAGCATAATCTAAATTTCTTGATTTTACCACTGTAAAATATATAATGATATTATCACCAAAGTCAATAACATGCTCCTGGCAATCAATTTGCTGAAGAACGACACAGCACTGTCTTTTTTCTTCTTTTCTAACTAATAAACTGTCAAAGTTGTATTCATTCAAATTATGTACGCATTCAAATTATAAACCTGAAATAACACCTCCTTCTATATCACTGGGCTGAAAAACAATCCCATACACACTTATAAGAGTCTACATCTTCCTGGGGACAATTAGCATTTTTATAGGTTTGTATAGCACCAATGCAGAGGAAAATACAAAACACTGTGGTGCAGAATGACCTCTAAGATACCACACAGATTGAAGAATATTAAATTAATTGCTAAGTGAAAGATATTTCCCATTATCTGTGCATACATATGCACCTATGTGCATATAAATATGCATAATTTTATGTATTTGCACATATGCATACACACATGGTACACAGGTTCATTTGGTACCAATTATCTGAAGAAAACTCACAGTAATTTTAATCAACTACAGATTTCCTTAGAAAAACACACCCAAGTACATAAGCAGGTGTAAAAGAGAAAATACTCATAGGTAATTACATGTACATTTATTTCAGTATAGCATGAACTAAATAGCAATTCATGAAGGAATCATGAAAAACTCTGACTTTTCTCCTTGATGGCATATTTTTCTCAATGGCTTCACAGAACCTCAAGTCCAGTACAGAGGGCTCAAAATTATCCATCACACAAAGGGATAGATCATGATACCACAACCACAGCACCTCGGGAATGCAATTCTTTGTTCTTACACATAAAAAAGTTCAGTGTATCATGTTTATCTGGGATTTTAAAACTAAGAAAATCCCACAAGTTCTCAAGATTCTTTGCTATCTGTTACTCTAATTTTTGAAATTTTCTGCTAGAAGTAGAAAACTTGGAGTTGCCAGCTCATGTATCTGTCACTGTCTTTGGGAGCACAACTGCCCAAACCCCTGTGTGACACCCACAGACCTGCCACAGAAGAATAAAATCTTTTTTCCTTTTTTAATGTAACATTTTAGAAAAGAATCGACATCACACTGGTATATGTGCCCAAAATTTAACTTCTAGTTAATCACTACCATTCTCTTCCTCTAACAATATTTCTCAAATGAGTTTCTTGCAATTAGTCATTTTCGACCTTTTTTTTTTTTTTTGAACAGGAGAAATACTTAAAGTTTTAATTTCAAGATCTATCCTTCATCTTAAGAGATCAGAGTACAGTCACAGCAAGATCTGCTCACAGCATCAACCACTGCTGTCTTTTAAATGAAGACATTGGACTTTGCACTTTATTTCATTGATAAAGGCTAATCCCTAGCAACTGAAAAAACCTACTGATGTAGCAAAATACAACTTTATATGGGGTTACAACCTTAAAAAACATGCTAAAGTTTCAAAAGGAATAAGTACCTCTTTTCTATATAGGTCCCTATACAAAACCTTGATTACAATATATGGGTACAACTTGAATGCAAACTTTGTTCATCAACTGATAGGGAATCTCCTAAAAAGTCTGCAAGATGTGTTCTGGAGTGCTTGTACCTTATCCAGCTCCAGACGGTGCTGTGGAGTCAACACACGAACCCTACTGTCAGGATCTACTATACTGCCAAAGTGACATTGCCATGCGCATAAAACCTCAGCAAACTCTCTGTTAAACCTCCCTCTCCAAGAACCCCACCTCCTCCTAGGAGCTGCCCTTGCCCAGGAGGGCCATCAGGAAGCACATGAGCCTCCCAGCACAGGGAATTAGAGGGAGAACCTTCCTCCCATCCTGTTGCTGCTTCAGTCCTCTGGATCCTTCAGCTCAGAACAAGGTAAAATGCCCTGTTTTGACAGCAACGCAAACATTTGTCTTGGATGCAAAGACCGAGAGTAATTCTACAGAAAATGATAAACCACTTAAAGAGGGGACACACAAACCACTCTGTAGGCTCAATGAACTTCTATTATGGTTTAATTTAAAAACATTACCTACAATTTTAAGCACAGATAAAGGCTCTCCAGGAAAACTCAATCATCATTCAGACTATCATCTCAGCAGTACTCCCCGATTTTTCAGCACTGCTGTTCACAAAACCTCCAACAGAGAGATTTATGGCTTCTGGAATTATTAAGCCAGTGAATTACCGTACTTGAAGGCACCTACACATACCCACTCTTAGAACCAAGTTTCCTCCGTAAGTAAATAAGATGCTCCCATATTATTTGTTGTTTTTAATCAGAGCTTTGTAAGAAGAGATGTCATTCATTAGGGGACAGCAACTTGTCAAGTTTTTATCTTAGTACTCTCCACAAACCAATACAAAACAAGATGTACATTTGACTGTCTCCAAAGCAAAACGTTTGCATGGAGTAGATTAAATTATTTCCTTATAGAACAGTGAAGTACATGTGAGTATGTCAAGAGAAGGGTTCTATTATTTACAGAGAAGGTCTCAGTATAAAATAATGTTTGATTAAAACTTTGGACAAATCTCAGTGATGGAGAGTCAGGGGCGAGCACCAGGGAGATGGCAGTGATTGAGCACACAGGCTCCACAGGCAGATGACAAAGCACTCATTTTCCTTTTAGCCAGAAGGCTCACTGATCAATTTTATTTTCTTAGATGGTTTTTGAGATGACAGTACATGGGCACATCTTCAGACACAGAAATGACCAAGAGCTGAATGTAATTAAACTTCCTTTCAGCCTCTGTACCATGCAAGTCTTCATAAATCTTTGAAAGCCATTTTGTAAGTGGCCTTTTACAAGCTGTGTGCAGAAGCAGCTAAACTTCTAAATTCTACATTGATTTTAAGTGAAATGAGACCCTGCAATAAAACTTCATTTTGGGGTACTAACCTTGTTCAGCAAGCCCCAGGGAAAGACCAAAAGTGAAACAAGGAAAACTTGGCAGTCCATTTTATGCTGTTAGAGAATTAAAATGAGGTTTTCTGGACTAGAGGGAAAGGGAGAAGACAGATAACTGTGGATTTTGCTCTTGAAAGACGGAAGATAGTTTGGAAATCTTTGTTCACCTAACATTTCAAAGTTGGGGTAAATGTTAAAATCAAGCAGACATCAAAATGTCAAGTACATAAAGCCTTTGGGAAACCAAGGTCATCAGCCAGTTCATTCCTTACCCACTTGCCTGGATGTCAGTATTAAATTGGCTGCTTCTGAGCCAAAATCAGTGAAGAAAAGGCAATTGATTTTACAATGATCCTTAATTTGCATTAATATGTGCACTGCATTTGGATGGGGCATGGTAAAAGCCCAACCATTTTGGAAACCAAAGGACCTGTTACAGCTGTACTAATATGGCCAAGCAAAACAGTCCCAATGGGGCAGCAGTTGACAGCATCAGCTGCCAGAAATCTCTGTAAAGGACTTCCAAAGCAGCAAGGAGAGGCCAGTCCAAAGGGGCTGCTAAATTACCCCAGACTGTGTCATTTCTCAACCAAATGAACCTGAACCTGTTGGGGGAGAGGAAGGTAAATTAGAATTGCCTTTCCTTCCAAGCTCCACCATAGCACTGAGAAGCACCTTAAAGCAGCTGAAAAATTAGCCAACACTAGGAAAACTGATCATTTACAGATGAGCATCTAAAGAATTATTTTGGCATGTGAACATGCAGCAAGATCTAGAGTTGTTGAATTTCCTTGATTTCTCTTTAATCCTACAAGAACTGTAAGAGTTCAGAACTCATGAAAAAAAAAATCAAGCTGCTTTTATGTGTCTACCTATACCTGGAAGTATGCAGTTTTCAGGAACAATTTTAATTAGACTGTAACTAATCCAGGACACAGACATGCATGTGCTCACACACGGCGCCCCAAAGTCATGTTGAGACACACAAATTCACAATTTACACTTCAAAGCCCACAAATATATTCTGTTGATGAGTCTATCAAAGAGTTCAGTTTTTGTTATGTATAAAGAAAGAGAAAGGGTGGAGAATCAGTTCACTTCATACAAATGCCAAATTCTTGTGCTGCCCTAAGATAAATGTTAATTCTCCAGGACTATAAAAAGAGCAAGTTAAGAAAAGGTTATGCTCTGCTGATTAACATTCCCAAATTTCTCACATGTTCAATAAGAGAAAAAAATCTTTCCATTCAAGATAACTAATTACAGACACTAAAGTCCCCAAAGAAAAGAGCAATAGCCCGTAACAGCTAAAGCAGGAGGATCAAGCCATTCATTGATTTACACTTCACCCTCTCCTGTCACTGGTGTGGTCTCCCACTGCATCAGTGCTGGGTGCAGGCACAGAAATAGGTCTGTGCACCACACTGGATGCAATCATGGATGTGTGCCAGGGGAACCTTCCCCCTCCAAGCCATCCTCTTTGACAATGTAAGACTTTAATTTACTCTGTTAGAGACTCATGCCAGTGCTCCACAAAATGATGCAGTAAAGCCCATCAGGCTGTAAACATCTGCAAACTGCAGTTATGCTTGTGTTCCTTGACTGATTTCGTTCACCACTGCAAATAAAGTCTCACCTAAATCATAGGATTTGGTCTTCTGGGGAGAGAAGGTGAACATGATACTCTCAGGTACATGGTTTGAGCACTTGAGGATGGTCCTGTGCAGGGCTAAGGGCTGGACTCGATGATCCTTGTGGGTCCCTTCCAGCTCAGCATATTCAGTGATTCTGTGAACAGTCTTGAAGCATAAAAGGTTTCCTATTTGACCTCCTCTGAAGGTCACTCCACCCCACTTCCCATTTCATTTAATCCCAAAAACACTTAAGACACCACTGAGCAAAGACTCCAGCAGAAAAGCCACATCACTTGCTATTCTGTCACAGCAACGATGTCACCAATGTGACATTGCAGCTGCAGAACCACCCTGCACCTTTCTTTCTGTGGAATTAGCAGCACTGACAATTATGTCTGGATTTATTAGACATTCTGATGATATTGGTATAAAATGCAGCTCTGGAACATGCAGACCTTTAAGTTTCTGGTTTAAAACGCTGGCTCCAAGGCCATGACATTATGGGCAGCATGTGGTTTCAGGAGGGAATTATGTACCCAACTTACAATGCCTATTCTCATTCAGAAAAATGAAAAGAATAAAAATGACTTGTTAAAGACGCCCAGTAAATAGGTTTTTAGAAATTATCCTGAGATCACATTAACTCAATAAGAAAAGCAGCTGCTATTTTTTTTTCCACAAATGGAAATACCAGCGTTCACCACATGGCAGTCAACAAAAAAAACAAACCACTATTTCCCTGCTGAAATTGTTCACATTTTGTTATCCAATGTTTCAGGAAGAAAATTATTTTCATTTTGGCCTCCCACTGCCTCTGCAACATCAGAGAATGTCTCTCCCTGTTGGAAAAACAATAGGAGGCAAAGAGGAAAGCAGCTTTTTTCCTGAGACTTTGGGCTAAAAAACACCATCAATTTCAAAATTACAACAGTGGCAAAGTGCTTCTTTCAATCTGGTCCTTTCATTTTTGCCTCCTGCTGCCGTTCCTATTGTCAAAGTGGCAGCAGGAGGCAGAAATGAAAAGACTACTGCTGGCACTCACCCTTGGGCAAAGCGTTGATAAGAAGCGAAACACCCCTGTGCCAGGACAAATTCCAGAGGTAGGAAATTGGGGTTTGAGCATCCCTTGTGTGTGTAGAGCCACAAAGGATCAGCACATCAGGATAACTCCTCTATTTCTGGAGCTACAACTGATCAGGCATCAAGGAAGTGTTTGGGTTGGTACTCAGGAAACTAAGTATGAAACAGAATATTGTAAGAAAAGTAGTAAAATACAACAAAAACGAACTGATAAAAGCCACCAGCCAACTCTGCTTCAAGTAAGAGGAAAGGGTATTACTCAACTGGGAAAAGCTGGGTCACTTTTTCAAGACATGGGTTGAGTTAAAGGCACAAGGACCCAAGTGCCCACCAAAACTGCTTGAATCCAAAGAGCCTGTTGGCATGTGAGGAGAAGCACGACAAAACACCAGAGCTGAGTGCTCAGTCAAGTGCCAAGATTTTTACAAATTTTAACACATTTGCTGAGCCACCTGCAGACCAGTCCAGTATTTCAGAGCTGTTTACCTAAAGAATGGCAGGAAGGTATAGTGCAACCAGAAAGGAATCCCTAACAACCCTCCTTCCAAACTCTGCAAGACAGAGAGAAGCTCCTAAAACAGTGACTGTAACTAACTCAGCCATCACCTCCGTCTCTTGCTCTTTGGTGAAGCTTCCAAAGAATCCAAATTGTTCAGCTGCAAATCAGTGTCCTCCAAACATGACTTATTTTAAAAGGATTCCTTCATTCCCTGAAAGGAGGAGCTCCATCCCCAACTGAGCAGTACCGAAGGTGTCTCTGCTTACAGCCCCCAAGGCTATGTCTGGCAGCTGTGCACTGCAAGGATGACTGAACTGTATCCTTTTTGGAAGAAATATGGGTGCTACAGAGACAGTTTAACCCAGTTCTAGGAAGTTTTAAGCAGCTGAAGCAAATCAAGATAGAGGGTAGGAGCAGTGCTTTGGCCTGGCCTTGCTTAAGGCTTGAAAGAGAACATACTATTTGCCAAGATTATACATGTGTTTTTACTACCTTTGTGGTAACAAGAGTTCATTACAAGAGACCAAAATATCACTCTGAAGACCTTGAGAAAAAAACTGTGAACAAAGTTGATTTCATCTAGAGATTCTTCGAAAACACAGAAAACAACTGGGAAGCGAATAAAGGGGCTACTAAAATTGAATATGATATTATTTTTTCATCGCATTGGTTACATAAAAGGAGGGTTTTCTTCATTGAAGCTGAACCATGACAAAGGTACTTTTCACCCAATAAAAATAAAAAGCAATGGTACTTCACAAATAAAAGCACTATTATTACTTGTGCTAGAACTGAACAACAAAAATTTATGAAGCTTGAAAACTTTATTCTGTGCAATGTGCACCTAAAATGTTTCATCACCTGTGTTTGTTAAAATAATAATGGTAGATGATTAAAAAAAAAATCCATATAAACTTAAAGTGAGAAGAGTCTTTTTCTAAGGTCAGAGTTCTTTGTTAACTTAACCTATACTAAATCGTTTTTATATTAACTTTAAGGACATGAAGATAAAATCAGTCTGCTGAAATCAACACAGGTATAAAGAGCAGCCACAGGGGAAAAAATAGATTCTATTATCACAATATTACCAGATTTTTAAAACACTATTATTCCATTTGCAGTTGTGCTTATCTTCTGAAAAGGGGAAGGTCTGTCTACAGGGTATAATACTCTCATTATTTGGCTTCTGGTACCACCAAGCTTTTCTGGCTATTTCTACTTCTAATAGATTTTTGGAGAACATGCTGAAAACACTGATCAAATGATGCACAAGTCCTTCTTTGGACTGCACCCCAATGCCTTCTCAATATCTTGCCTATAACTTATTCATTTACAAACAAAATTGACTGTGTCTAATTTCCGTGAAGAAAACCCAACAATCTAATAATTTAATGTCTGTATGCAGCTTAGTATGTTATAAGATCGGGCATTGCTATGCCAGGTTAGTCTGCTATTAGCTGGGGGATTCTCGAGCATCTGTCATGCAAAGTAGGTCAATTTCTAGCCATATAATTCTGATTATGTCAAAATATTTATTCATGAGTTTTCTAATTCAACATACTTCAAATAAGTCATATTTATGTAAAAAAAACCATCTAAATTATGGTTGCTAACAACTGGGTTATCGCAGCTTCAAACACTCTGCTAATCCGGAGACGTGGATAATGTTTTTTCCTTACAATGTACTATGTAGTAACAGAATTGTTTTCATTTCCTATTTGCCATTATTTTTAGCCTGGTTTATCAGGGAAACAAGAGTAACACAGCCCCACACTCTCTGGGTGTTATGTGGGAATGTGCAAAGCAATGGAATCCCCCACCCTCCCTTCTCATGCCCACTCTTCCCTGCATTAACACTTCAACCTTTGGGCAAATTTCAGTCAAGTCTTATCTATATTATGAATTTTTCACTTCACCAGTCAGGGGAAAATACACAGCTCAATAGAAGAGAGAGACACTATGGATGGATGTACTGAGGAAAGACCAAGCTGTAAGCTTAGATCAACACCAAGACCCAAGAAACCATGCACAAAAGTCTCTCCATCAAAATTAGAAGATTACCCAGAGGAAAGGGGGGTGGGTATACAATGACTGTCATCCACATGCTCCAAAAGATCTAACCCCTTCCATGGACAGATGAGGAATGACTCCAAGCTGCAGGCAACTCTCCTGCAATACCAGGGAGATGGAAAAGTTCACAGAATCATGGAATCTACCTGGGCAGGGACACCTTTCACTAGACCAGATTGCTCCAAGCCCCATTCAACACGGCCTTAAACACTTCCCGGGATGGGGCACCCACCCTTTCTCTGGGAACAACTTCATTATCCAGCCAAGGCCAGCTCTGACTACTTGATCACATAAAGACAAGAACTTACAACTCCTAAGTTTTCAGTGTTATTGCAAGCAAAGGTCTTCAGGATCACCATTTTCTTCATTCCACTCACCTTGCTGCAGCATTCAGATTACCTATGGATTTCTTCTTGCTTTTACCAATCCTTGCTTTTATCAGCACACAAATGATGGATTCCACTTTTTACCCACCGTATCCCTATTAAATATCCTAAAAACCTTGGCAGAAGTAAAATCTTTTTTCTCCCCAAGTAAGTGCTGCCTAAGCCTATACTTCATCTTCTAATATACTGCCAGGAGTTGTAACTGAAAATGTATGGCATTATCATTCCTAAGGCAAAAATTGATGAGTTTAATTCTTGCTTTACTTTGTTTTCTTTTATGCCATTCTAGCACCACACTGGCAAATCAAAATGAAGGGACACTGTATGCCCACGGTGAGATGCAAAAGACAAAGAAGCTGCATGCAAGTTCTCCTCCTTGATCACATTTAACAGCTTATGTGTGTTTGTGACCTGTAAGATTCTTTACTTTCAGGACAGAATTGAAGGAGTGGCTTTACTTTACATCAGTTAAGAAGTTTTCCCTGAACAATGGAGACACACCAGACTTAGAACCTTCTGATGGTCTTTCATTTTTGCATACTACCAAACCTTCAGGTCACCTTGATACACTCAAGCTAGAAAGGCTGCACCTGAAAAAATCATTAGGATGCTGAAACTCTGAAGTCATTATTCATACAGCTACTTTTATAAGCTTTTAAGTACAAAATCATGTTTCTGGGCACCCTTTTAAGAAGTTGTTTATCACTGTTCAGCCCTCAGTCCTCCGACACCTGCAAGAGACATCACAACCATCACTCCCATGTTTGCTCGAGGTACCACGTATGCACACAGCTATGTTCTGTCAGTGACCTTTTTAATCAAAGAAAAGAAAAGGGGGGCATTAACACTTTTAAATGCTTTCAATTGCCAGTGTACTAATATTAATTTTCTAAATGTTCTTCTACCGGGGTAATTAAACCACAATCTGTGTTCCCTTTGTCTGGCTGCTTCTCATACAGGGATTTAAATGCTATGTTTTGTTTCATCTGTAATTGTTTTCCCTTAGACCTTTCTGGTGGAGACTGCGGGCATTCAGTATAATCTGATTTGTTGATTATGTCCGTGGCATTTATTTAACTGCCTATTGGGTTGGTTTGAAAGAATCACAACAGTGGCTAATACGACAAATCTCAGAACTACCATTTAAGAAAAACTCTTTCAAGATTTAAATGCCAATTCTTTCTTCACTCACCCTCCTACATGATACCCCCAAACCAAAAACTATTCAATATTTAAAGCACCAACAGTGAGTCTGAACCAACAGACCAAAATATTAGTTTACATGTTGAAATACACTTCTACTGTATATACTTTATAGTTTAAAAACTACTGTTATATCCAAAGCCTTTCATATTTTAGAAAACCAAAGAGTATAAGACAAGGCAAGCTGCAGCAGATATTGCAAGATGAGGAAGACTTGATCCTTGAGATCATATTTCGGCAAGTGGCAATTTAAAAATTATGCAGAACTTAGGCAAATTCTGAAACTGCCTTTTGGTAGTCTGTGCTGCCCATCTTTCACTTACACAGTTCATTACCTACAACTCTGTTACTTTCCTTAAAAAAATGTGTGGGTTTGATTTTGTTTCAAATGTTCTGATTTCCAACTCTGGGGCCCTCAACATAAGAAGGATGTGGAGCTGCTGGAGCAAGTCCAGAGGAGGCCATGAGGATGCTCTGAGGGCTGGACCCCTTCTGCTCTGGAGACAGGCTGGAAGAGCTGGGCGTGTTGAGCCTGGAGAAGACTCTTTGAAGACCTTATTGCACATTCTGGTACCTAAAGGGGCTCCAAGAGAGCTGGAGTGGGACTTTTGACAGGGCATGGAGTGGCAGGACAGGGAGGAATGGCTCCTTGACTGCCAAAGGGTAGGGTTAAATTAGATATTAGGAAGAAATTCTTCCCTGTGAGGGTGGTGAGGCCCTGGCACAGGTTGCCCAGAGAAGCTGTGGCTGCCCCATCCCTGGAAGTGTTCAAGGCCAGGTTAGATGGGGCTTGGAGCAACCCGGTCTAGTGGAAAGTGTCCCTGCCTATGGCAGGGGTTGGAACAAGATGGTCTTAAAGGTTCCTTCCAACCCAAACCGTTCTGTGATTCTATGACGTCTCCTTTTCACCACATTAAATATTAAGCATTTGTAAAGTAGACAGTGCAGACACACGTGTGCTTGTACAAAAGGGAGATGTTTCAGCCTGACTTACGTTAGAACCTCCTTGTACAGCAGGACTGGCCTTGGTCAGGATTGAGCTGACTAAACATCCATCTGAATAATGCTGCAATGGAAAGCTCAGCAAAGGAGGTAATAATAGTAGACAAAACAGGATTCATTTAATCAGCCATGTATTTCTCTGATTACAACAAACAAAGAAACAGGATTGTACGACAATTTTGAGAGCTTGGTAAACTTCATCAGTGCCTTGTAATGAAGCCTTGGCAAGAAATAAGTGAAATACAAAGATTTTTCATATTGAGACCGTGTAAACAGTTTCCACTTTTAGACATGTATCTTAGCAACTCACAGAAATGATTTTAAAAGACAGCTGGACAAAACCATAATTTGGAATAAAAACAGATGTAATTGCTAAACTAGCAAGTCTGGTGGTCCCAAGCTGGTCTTGCAGCACCAGCTCAACTGTGATTCAAGATGATGAGAAAAGAAACACCAGGACAAACAGATGTTTCAAAAACAACATCTGAAGGATCAACTAAAAAACATGCATCAGAGTTGGTAGAAATTATTCTCAATTTTGTATTTCTTTCTTACTGATGTAGAAAATCTCTTTGGCTTCCAGTAGCAAGGCCTGCTGGACATGCACCTCCTGTTCTGCATTTGCATGTTGTTAGACAGAGATGCAGGATGTACAACTGAAATTTATGTATCAGGTGTTCACGCAATTCCATTGCAAACCAAAAATTTTTAGTTAGTTTTTCAGGAGAAAACTGAAAGAAGGAACTTGTATAATAATTCACAGACCTTGATTAAATAACTAATCCATAATTCAGTAGAGAGATTCTGCTGACATCACCAGCAACAAAAAGGTGCATAAAATCTATCATGAATACAAAAAGAGCCTAAACTATATTTCAGGATTAGTATTCAGACTACAACTGCATAAGCATTATTGGCAATGGGGATAAACCATGTTTATACACAATAGGTCATGTTTTAAAACCCTCCAAGAAGCTGAAACATGAGAGTAGAGCATCCTACTCCTGAGATGCAAACAGAGAGGAGTCCTCAGAACACACTCAATTCTACCATGGAGGATTATTTTGCTTTCCAACATCTGTTTACATGTGATCTACAGCACACGGCATACAAAAAATAATTAACTATCAGGCTGTAAATTCAGATACTGTTGGGTAATTACCATAGTCATAAATCTTGGCAACTGCAGCCAAAAGTGGTGGTGAATGGCAGCAGATTCCACAGGTGGGCCACAGACAGGATCCCAGTTTGGTGTTCAAGGACTAGGCAAGGGATTCTTGGGGGATGAGGAAACTTTGGGGCATCTTTAGGGGGTGAGGCTGTTTTTAAGCCAACACTTACCATACATTCCCCTGGGCAGCTTAGCTATCAAGGAGGAACTATATTATACTGAAAATCTAATGTGTAAGAAGATTATTTTTAACTATCGTAGATACATATAACTTCCTTAAAATTCACATTTAACAGTTTGCTAGAGGATATTTTTCCCCAAAAAACACGAGTTAATTTTCAGTCTCACATGGCATCCTGAATATTCAAAGGGAGGTTCAACTAATTCTTTGATTTTTCATTTCTCCAAAGGTCAAGTTTTAACAATTTTGTTATAAAGTTTGTCAACAGATACAATACCAAATCAGTCACACACACTGCAACATACTGCACATTTAATTTTGTTTCAATTGGTAAAATACAATCTATTCTGCCAAGTTGCATATAAGGGGCCACTGATTCATTGAAGGGGAGTCTTGTATTACTATTTTTCCTCTATGTGGATTGTTTTATGTTATCAACATAGAATTGTATCTGCTGCTTTGTTGTCCAGTTATTAAATATCATCCTGCCTTTCAATGCTTCACTGTTACTTTCAGTTCCACTGCTCTGGATCATATTTTACTACTAGTGAACATCCCCGCCCCTCTGTCTCCCTCCTTCCTAGCTCATATTACTGACTTCATCATTTTATTACCCCTTCCCCTCTTTCCCAATTCATATATTACTTCTGAACTTTAACACTTTTAGACTTCTCAGTAAAAGGGAAACAATATAAAATGAAGATTAAACTGAAATTCATATGGAGAGCAGCATACCCAACCCTACATTTGGATTTGTTTTTGAAAAAAAACTTAAGATCTTTTGTTCTAAATAGAGTTACTGACCTAGAAACATATATTCATTTCTGGAAATAAATCAAAATTCCTCCTACATTAATCTAATTGCACCAGTGGAAGCTAAGTAGTCCCTTAAGTAATTTAAGTTTCCCTATTTGAGGGGGAAAGAAATTTAAAAAAATGCAGACCTTCCTCATTGCTGGTAGTGTGTTTTGTAGAAGAAGCCAGCTATTATTAACTTCTCTGTTTGCAGTAGGAAAAGCATTTTCCTTTAAAACTGGAATAGATGTGAGCAGACAGTCTGGGTATTAGGGAGCATTGTATTAGCAAGTAAATAAACAACATCAAAGTATATAAAATAGTCAAGGTTTGATTGTTTGCTTTTTGTTTTACTGTCACTGTCATAAAATTTTGCTGATTTATGAAATACAGAAAACTCAGAAACTAGAAACCATTTTTTAGAGGCAGCTGAAATGAAAAAATGAAAAAAGTGGAAACCTTAAAGAATTAATGCTCCTGTTGAGCTTCTTACCTCACGTAATTACGAAGATATTTTATAAAAGGGCAGAGGTGTCAATCATCAACAAGAAGTCTCCTCTCCCTTGGACCAGTCTGTTCAAAACATTCTTGCTCCTTTTCACAAGGCTGAACCACTGAGAATAAAATTTCAACCCCATCACCCCAAGGAGGAGGCACCTCTGCTGACTGAGGTACCATTCTTCCAGCATGACCCAGTTGGACAATCAGGCAAATCCATGTCACAGAGCACCACAGAATTTATTAGGGCCCGTGACATCTTGTGAACCCCTTTTCTGTAGCCAAAATGTTCTCTACAAATAGCTCTTTGTCTAGAGTAATTATTTGGGGATAAGGAAGGGCTAATAAAATCCTCTCTTGAAAGGCTGGATGAATTAGAGATGATAACAAGGTTTTGATGTGCCTAAGGGAGCAGGGGCATCTTTCTGATTGTAATTTAATCAACCTTCACTAAAAGAAAGAAACATTTACCTGTATCCTCTTCAATAAATTTTGATAAAAGTCTCTATTCCAGCAGGCAGCCAATCTATCCTACCTCCCATGCTTACTGTAAATAGGCTAAACACAGATCTCATCTACTTCTGCTCCCAACAAAACCAAAGGAAGACACAGTGGTGCAGTACATACACTAAAACCCAAAAAGAATACTCCTAAAAAACCAAAACACACACAGGGAGTGTTCTCAAGAGACACGGTCCTGACTTCCTCTTTTAATATACTCCAAATCCTTACGTTGGTATTTGGGATAACTGATTGCTTAGATTAGGGATATTTAGCCTGCAGGGCAGTACTGATGCATTTCCACTGCATTCAGCCCTGAGCACCACAGCAGGGATGTAAAATTAGACTTGAGCCCCAAAGGACTTTCCTTCTCTGAGCCAGCAGAAGGACCACTGCAGAGCATCTGGCTTCCTGCCCTCCCAGAGCACCTGGATAAAGTGTTCTGCACCAGCACATACTCCTTTTGGTGAAATGTTCCCCCAGTAACCACCTCTAAAGAAAGAATAAATTAGCTACTTTTTCTTGATATGCTGCAGCTGAGGAGACAACAATAAATAGTAATTATCCGTCCTCTTCCCAAAATATCAAGCCTCTGAAGTTCCAATTATATATTCTCATATACACCAGAGCTCACCACCAGTGTAAATATTTCTTCACATCACTTCTTTCAGACTTTGAAAGAAAAGCCTATGTAGTGAAAAATTTAGAACACAATGGATTGAGTATGAAAAGCTTATTACTTCTGCAAAGAATATTAATTACTGTAGGTCTTACTAATCCAGACAATTAAAGTTTGATTAGGCTAAAGTTATTTTCCTACTTTAGTCATGTAGTTATTGATATTTACATCAAGAGCCCTAAGAGCATATACTTTAAAAGAACCCAAAACAGCCAGAGAAGCACCTACCTTCCAAATGCATGAGTAGAGAAAAACATGAGTCAGTGTTGGTTAATCAAAATAAATCCTAGCAATTGACTGAATTTTCTATATTCTTTACACAAACTGAAACAAGCCAATTCCTGTAAGGTTTTAGAACCCAAGTTTGAATAGGTCAAAAAATAAGAGCACTGAGAATAAATAGACACTGCACACAATACAAATTAACATATTGCAAAATCACCTTCACTAAATGCAAATGGAAGATGAGATTCTTAAATGCTTACTCCAGTATTAATTTGAGTGTGAGTGCTGATGAACCGAGGTGCTAATTAACTTGTAAAGCTATCAGTATTTGGCTCTAATTGATAGGCTGTATTACGGCAATCCTAGGATGCTCAGAACACGTCAAAAAAAGAAAAATAAAGCTCACTTAGGTTCTCACTGTTTTGACACAGTGGCAGTTTTAAAAGCAACAGAAAGGAAATTCAACAGATAAGAGCTGCTTTGCAAAATAATGAAGTGAATTAAATTAAACTATAGTTTGATGAAAATCAGTGAGGAAAACAGCACTAACGATGCTAAGAATGGAATATAACATCCCTCTGCCTGCACCACACATTCAATAAGCACAGTGTGCACATAAAGCAATGTAGTGAGTGCAATAAACATAAACCACAGTAAAAAGGAGAATGTGCACTTTATATTAGGCAGTACACAGAAACCTAGACCAATTACGTACATAAAATATTGGTATATGCTTCACACACAGGCAAGTTAAAAAACAATGAGGAAAAAGCAGGGCAGCAGGTGACATTTTCAAGATGAAAAAAGTCCAAACCAGAACAACGGGAGCTAATTAAAGAGCACATGGCATAGCAGGCTCTTCCCTCTCCCTTACCTTGTTTCAATACCCCTTCAAAACATATTAGACAACATCAGATGAGGCAGGAGATGATCTGGTTGTTACTCTCTCCCCTGCTTTATGAATCCCACCATAAACTGCCCAGCAGCTTTTGCTTTAAAGTTTTTTCCCCTTTCTGTTTTTGACTCTGCTGTGCCAGTTGAATACAGAAGACTCCCAAAGAGGCACTTCCACATCTGGCACAGAGTAAAGTTTAACATCTGAGAGGCAGAGGGGAACATATTGTCACCTACTGAAACTGTGGGGAGATGATACCAGGTAGGAACGGTGGCCCCACAAGCTGAGATCTGTATTACAGTCTTATCACTTCACTGAAAAACCAGCAATTCGCAATTACAACACAGCTAAAGGAAGGAACCCACCTGTTTCTAGATCATTTATGTACCATTTTGTGTTAATTAAGGATCATCTGTACCAAATTTCAAGCCTTAATGTCACACAGTTAATAATGAACAGAAAACAGTCACTAGCTCAGGAAAGAAATATATAGGGAAACCAATTAGCTGGGGAAAAAAACCCTCAAAATTGTTAAATACAGATCCTTAAGTGTCTTATTACATAAATAGTTAATTAAGAATAATTTACAGAAACAATTATCATTACCACATTAACACTAATTGTTCTACCCAGGAAGACAGCATTGTATAAAGCAAAATTGCCTGCCTGTTACTTCAGCACATAAAAATGTCAAGGGACTTTCTTTGGTCTCCTTAATTCCCTTCCAGCCTTTTACCATCTCAAGACAGAAGGGCTGTAAAACAAACTCATAGAACGGGGGGTTAACATATTAAACACACCACCTGCCTACTTTTATTGAAATAAGTCAAGTTATTCTATTCAAAATATTCATCCTTTTTTCCCTTCTTTCATGAAAATATGTCACTTACAACCTTGCTCAGGAAAAAGTGTCATCGCTAATATTGTACAGATAACAAGGAGCAAGATTAAGTAAATAGGAAGAGACGTAATTATGTCTACATAAGGTTTAAGTCTTGAGATTTTAAATTCAATGGAAAAGTCTACAAAAAGAAAAAAAAAAAGCAGTGGATATAAAAGATAGGGGAAAAAAGAAGGGACAAAAAGGAGGCTTTTTGCTCACATGTCCGATGCCAACATTGTTTTCTCCAGTGCTCCAGACGGAAATAGCAGCTCAGTGCATGTACCCAAGCACAGAATCTGGCCCTTCAGCTCAGGGCTGCTGTGCCTGATTGAGTTTAATTTAAGCCTTTTCCAAATTGCCTCCCCTGTTGCCTCTCTGCCAGCAGCTTTCCCTGCACAGCACGTCCTGCCCTCGGGCAGGGAAGGAGGTGGCAGCACAGGGATTTCAGTGGCTGAAAATGGTTGCAGCTCCACAGGTTCCCACTCTGAAGAACCAGCCACATTCTCACCCTCGAGTACCCCAAAGTTACCTGCTTTCCATTACAAATATGCTTGAGTAAAACAACTGTAGATGTGAACACCTTCTCCTGGATCTCAGATACAAGTATTTCACATCAGCCTTCCAAAGATTTTTTTGGTAGGAAGAACAGGGACTTTGAGATTGGAACATTCAGCCACGTGTCCCATCAAACCAATCCAAAACCCCCAATAACAAAAACATTACTGCAACAATGCCCCTAAATACAGTCACCTTCTATTTGCTCATTTAAAAGGCAACCAGACCAGTGTCCTTGGACATTTCAAATAACGTGCTACAAACCAGCTGTTTTTTCCTCAATCTGTGTGACAAAGATGCCAGCTATTTCCTGCCTGCCTGTTCCAGAAAGAACAAAAATTAGAAACAGTATACTTATTTTCATTTAGTCGTGCTTTTCCTCAATTGCCATGTAAATGAGAGGCAGGTGTGGAAAGGAAACATCTTTTAAGTTGTTGACTTCTCACCTTCCACACATGCAGCACTGAGTTCTGTATACCTGCTCAGGTTATCTCTCAATTTCTCCAGATAAAAAAAAAAACAATTGCAGAGAACCAAGATGTATCCAGCACTTAAAAAAAAAATTAGAAAGTTATTTGCTTCACGATGGCTAAATACTAAATGTTGACCTCTGAACCTAACACAGGAGAGGAGACTAAAAGAACTTCCTTTGCCTTTTTGCCCTTTTGTCAACACCAAAATGGAAGAGGATAAAAATGTATCTCAGTTTCAGCTGTAAGAGAATCAAGGTCTCTTTCAGGGGGGACCTTATCACTCTCTACAACTCCCCGAAAGGAGGTTGGAGCCAGGTGAAGGTCACTCTCTTCTCCAAAGTAACAAGTGACAGGACAAGAGGAAATGGCCTCAAGTTGTGCCAGGGGAAGTTTAGATTGGATATCAGGGAAAATTTCTTCACCAAAAGGTTTGTCGAGCACTGGCCCAGCCTGCCCAGGGTGGTGGTTGAGTCCCCATCCCTGGAGGGATTGAAAAGCCGTGTAGATGTGGCACTTGTGGACAAGGCTTAGTGGTGGCCTTGGAGTGCTGGGTTAACAGTTGGACTAGAGAGGGCAAAGAAAAGCTCAATAAACAAACCCAGCAATTACAGTGCAGCTGTAAAATCATCTGTCGGACGTTCGACCGTGCTGGTTGCTCACAGCCTGGTCTGGCATATGCAGAAGATGACTGGAACAGCAACATGACACTGAAGAAACAGGCTGAGATAAACTGTTTTGCATAATTATCTGTGTGAGGGGTTGGACTCAAAGTTCTTCCCAATTCAATAATCTCATGAAACAGAAAGTCTTAAGTTTTTGATGCAGGAGGACAAATGAGATTGATCTAGTAAGTGCAGTAGGTCCTGATCCCTCCATACATTCAAATGTCAATCACTAAGCTATGATTTTCAAGCTGACAGAGGTCTTGGAAACTACGACGGCCTCAAACTCAGCACTAGGTCTGTTGTTTAAGCTCAGTCTACAAGCCAGTATTAGCCCAGTTTTTTTCTAATTATGGCTCAGAGAAATTCCAGGGTGGCAGCAACCTCTGCAGGCTGGCCTGTCACATGAGAATTACTCAGCTTGGGGTTTTTGCTAAAATAGCTTGCAGGAATTAAGCTCTTTTACCTTGACACTGAGTCTGAAGCTGCTGCCTAAACCTTCACATAATCTTTTCCTAATCATCACCTCAACTTACCCATAATTAAAGTGACGAAGGCTTGATCTTAAATAAATGCAACAGTACAGAAGAAGAACAAAGCAGACTTTAACACTGATTGTGTTAGTGCTGTCATTTCAAAATTCCTCAGACTTAAAAAATGCCATAGAAACATGCACTCATTTATACGAGGGCACCTGCTCACAGCAAGGCCAGACAGGTCATTATTCTCTACAAGCTCGTCTTTTAAACAATACAGAAAAATTGCAGACCAAATGCTACAGAAGGACAAAAATGTTACTATTCCTTATGTCCCAAAGCTTTCTTGTGCACACCAAAGCCTGTGTTTGTCCAGCAGTCCCACAAGGCAACAAGGGAACCCTGCACACCTCAGCAGGCACTTTACAGTGCCAGTTTACCTGTCTGGCACATCTCTGTTGACAAATAGGATTTTCAGGGCCAGCTTATTAATAACAATTCTGTGTGGAGGTACTGAATAATGAGGGTAACTACTGGAAGTCATAATGTGCCTCTGGTCCCGGTGTTCGACTCCATCCGATCTCCGAAGCTCCCTTGGATGCTCTCCTGCAGCCTCCTGTCATGACGTGGGAAGCTGAAATCAGAGCTCGAACTCTGAGAGCTTCACTCCAACAATGCTGGCTAATGAAAATGACGGCGGAGGAGAAGGGAACGGTAATGAGACATTTCAAGAGACTCACTCGTGCTTGCTTTAAGGTGCGGGAGCACTGAGGTGCACTACCCTGTTTTTTCAAGTAGATGCAATAATGACTTCTGTAACAACTGCAGAAGCTCCTATGCCGGTACTGGCACCTTCTGATTTAAAACAACTTGTAAGAGGGAAGTAGCACTTGGAAAAACACGAGCCCTGAGCTGCTCCTGAAAGCTCCTCCCCTTGCACAGAGGCTCCAGGGAGCCTCAGCACAGGAGGGGACAGGACGAGGATATCCCCACCATCTCTGAGCTTCCCACCCACAGCTGAAGGATCCCATTTAACCACAGGCTGCTTCTCACCATGAACTTTTCCCCTTTGCTGCCTGTGTTCATCCCTACTCCAGCATAGTCAGCCTGCCCACAGTGTGAAAAGGAAGAGGTGACCTTTTCCCACAAGTCGACTGACTTGAAGAGTAATATTTAACATTTAAATGAGGCACAGTAGGTAAACATTTACAGCTGCCCTATCTCTGACTCTGTGCCTCACTAGCTAACACATCTTTTCCCTTTCAATTCAGTTGATATATTTGCAAAATGAGAAAGTCTCCTCTGGATGGGACTCCACAGGATTTTGCACCTTGAAAAAAACCAAACCATAAAAATCAGGCTATCCAGGTATTCAGAGTAAGTGGAAGCCAGAGAGTCAGGAAAGATTCAAGTGAAGCTCTCCACCGTGAGAAAAGTTGCAACACCAGTAGATGTTTATCATTAGACATTAAATAATACACATAAGAGATAAGAAGACTCTATTAACTCAATTCACTCAAAATTACTCATATCCTCTTTTACTGAAATCTGTGTCAGTTCATAATCTGAACAACAGACAACCAAGGCAACAGATTTTCAAGAGCTGCTTTGGGAATAAATGTTTTTAGGATCATTTTTACAGCATGCTGGAAAGCAAAAGTGAAAAACGACAGTCTTTTACAGAATTATATCCTCATTCTCACAATATACACAAAAGCAAAAGCACTGAAATATAAAGATGAAGGCAAATGTAAGCTATAAATAATATTCAATAATGACTTCAATTTCTTTTCCAAGTACTAGCCATGTATATTTTTATTTGTTAATTGCCATCGCACAAGAAAGTTACAACTTAGGTTTGTTGTACAGGTTGTCCTGGTTTCAGGTGGGACAGAGTTAATGTGTTCTAGTGCTTATTTGCCAGCTGGGCTTAAAACACAACATGGCTGCTGGTTTGTTTTTCCTTATCAAAGGTATTTTAATTTTCTTTGTCATTGTATTATTTTTCTTTTATTCTTTTTTAAACTTTCACCATTCCCCTTGCAGAGCAGCAGAGGTAAAGGAGCCTGCACTTCCATCACTCCCCCTCTCTCACAGGCTGTCAGTGATATCCCTGATCTCCCGCAGCCTGAGCCTTTTCCCTCTACACTGGAACTTGCTGTTCAGTGCCACCAGCACCTCTGTCTCCATCAAGAAGAAAGATGAACAGTCGCCCAGGTAGTCAGGTTCAATTTCACTCCATAGATCAACTAACTAAGAGAGCTGCAGCAGAGCATAATTTACATCCCCCGTCAGAAGTCTGAGTGTAGCTGACAGCCAACTTCACACAGCTTTGTCTGATCTTAATCCATTCATGCACTTTGAGTTCCAGCAGCAACCAGCTCGGCCCAACTGAAACCTTTTAATGTCTAACCTACAATTCCAACTGCTCACTTGCTACAGAAAAGCCTGTTCTTTATGAAAAAAGAAAACCAACCCCAAACCCAACAGACAAGGCAAAGCAGCATAGAGAAATAATTTGAAAATACAGATTAAGCTGTGATGAGCAAAGGCAAAGTGAAATCCAGGAGAATGTCCTCCAGGTGAATGTTTACTAAAGAAAGGGCAGAACTTTCTTAATTTTGAATATTTTAATATAATTTTTGAGAAGCAGATGTTTGTCTTTTTTATTTAGCTACAGGAGTTCATCTCTGAGCAAAGCACTTACAACTCTGCAGGCAGCATTGCTAGAACACCACTAAACTAGGCTACGCCTTTCTATCATCACTATCTAATGGCTCACCTAAAAATGGCTTTGCAATAAAATTATATCAGTTACAGCTAATTCGCTGATAGAGTGTCGACAAAGAAAAATTACTAATGGGACCTGGAGCTCAACATCTTGATGCATTTTGCTCCTGCATCTCTTCAGTGACAGAACCCAACGTGGCACCGCTCAGAGCAGCAGCATCGTGCTCGAACTGTCACCTGAGGAGCTCACATCCAGCTCAGAATTTTTCACAAAAGTGAAGCTGAGTGACACTGAGGTAAAATTCAGCTTTTAACTCGCATTGGAGATTGGAAAGTCAATGAAAACCTTGTTTCTTTCAGACCCATTACTGGTGAGTCCTTCTATAAAAACAGATAGAGCTGCTTGAAATGCTTCAAGCCAGCAGCACACAAACACCTGAGAGTGAAGCCTCTGCAGAGGATAAAATGCTTTACAACCAGGTAGCTTTGCTGGTATAATTTAATACAGAAAACCAGTATTTTCTTTTGTAAAATCAATGTAGTGTATCTGCCCTTCACTGATATATAGGACGAAACACAGACCTTGGTAACATATCATCAGAGACACCACCTAAAGACATTCACATACTGGAAGAACCTTTTTTCCTTTAACTGATGTTATTTATTAGCTAAGAAGCACAAAAGCCTAACTCTGGGCACTGAGTCCATAATTTTACATCTCTGGATTTCCAAGATTTACACCTGTCATAAATATCAGAAACATGAATCTTGGAAATCAAATATTAAAATGGGGGATGATACTGTACTGCGCTGCAGCACACGGTAAATTGCTCTCATTTCTGGAGAGGTGGCAGCATTTCAGTGGTGGCTGATTGCTTTATTATTTTTGCATTCATTGCCCATCACTGATGTATGCAGGTTCATTTTCATTTTTAAAAAGCGGATCTAAAATAAAACTCTAAACGCACTGTTCACAATAGGCAGTGCACATGTGATTTCTAGGCATTATGGTGTGAATTCCTCATCTTCATTTAGTTTCAAACTTTGTACAATACCTTGAGATGTGCGATAAAGAAGACAAGACATCCATCTTCATAGGCAGATTTACAGATGTGTACAGCATCTTTACTAATTTTGAGTTCAAACATGTCCTAAACATCTCCAGCAATAATTATCCTCAGTGTGAGTTCAATAATGAGGAATCATTGTCAGGATCTTTTTATCCGGGTATTTTCAATTCCATGGCAGCAAAAAAATGCTTATTTTAATAACAGTCTAATTCTAGAAAGCTTCATGGGAAGTGTATTATGGAAGAATACACACAGATTAACTTTTTTCCAAGTAAATCTCAGACTACTGTTAGCAAGGATGAAAGTATGACTAGGACTGTGAGAGAGACCATGGTGTCAGTCTACATGGGTACAGTAAAGGAAGCAATAACTGAGGAAGGAGACTGAGGGCAAGCCAGGTTTGCAGAAGGCCTCTAGGATTGTAGTTAGAGAAACTTGGCTAGCAACACCTCCCAGGACACTGTTGTGAACCAGTTCAGTGAGAAAATTTCAGCAACAGGAGGTCCAAAAAAAAAATAAGGCCAGGGCAAATCAAAACAGATGCGGCAGTTCAGTAAGGCTCCTGACACTGCAGGAAAACAATTTCCATACTTGAAACAAATATACTGACATGACTGGTGACTGAGCAGTGTTTAAGTTCTGAACTCCATAACCATATGAGGCTTTGTTTCATGATTACAAAATGCTTCTTCCAGTAATTCATAAAAGTTAAACCCTGGCTCTTTTCCATTAATTGCTCTGAGCATTTGCTGTCTCATCCTTGTGGGACTCCGTATGCACTATCAATTTCTATTCTGCATAGCTGGTATTGCTCTTTACCTGCAGCCTCTGGAAAAGCATTGCATATTATATTTAGACAGAAATGGAAATATGACTGTAATGATGCCAAAGAGCAGTAATTACAGTGAAACAAATTAAATTGGGAAGACAGTGAAAGACAATTTACTTGAAATACTGTATTTCAGCCCACCTAAGGAAAAAAAAAATCTAAACAGTTTTTCATTTATAGTTATGGTTAATTATTTATGGAGGTAAATCTATAAAGACTAACAGCTGTATTAGAGAAATCTTCTGCCTGTGTGTTCGCAAATACTGCAACTCCGATACTCCCAAAGTCACTCCTGGGCCGTAAGTTTTGATGGGGAGGTGAGAAAGAAAGAGCTTTTCAGAAATACCCCAGTAAATCCAATTTCAAAAGAAAAATTTTGATTTAGATTGAGACTATAAAAGGAGTTCAAGAAAACAAAAATATTACGAATCTTGAACAGTCTCATGTATTTACTTATTCTTTGGACTTCTAATACAGATGCTGCCCCAACCAACAAGTAGCCATGATGCAAAGAGGTTGTCCTGACACAGGGTAAAAGCTTGTATGGCTACTCAAAAAATCACAGAATATCCTGGGTTGGAGGAGACCCAGAAGGATCACGGATATTCCTCTTCAACAGATTTCTCATTTCATAATGAATAAATACATAACTAGCCTCACACTCTCATTCTGTAAACACAAACTCCTGCCTATAAACAGTCAAACTGTGAAGCAAAAAATAACTGTGAAAAAGAGAAGGTTATTAACCCTTCTGGATTGGGGGCTTGGAAGCAGGAGTGCAATCCTGCAGCCCTCACTGTGATTACAGCTCCAATGCTGGTGAAAACATTCTCATTTGGGTGTATTTGGACTACAATGGAATCTCAACATACAGGGGATGTTCAGTATAAAGTGACAAATTTAAACAGATGTTTTCACAGCAATCACTCAGTTTAAGAAAAATGCCCCACTAAAAGTGCTTGATATGCTTAAATAATATTTCTAAATAGTTCAAGGAAATACCTGAAATTACAGACCAGTTATGTGGCTAATTTCAATTCAGCATGACAGCGTTCCTCGAGGGGAGACAAGTCATAAATATGAAACTGTCAGAACTTCCTTAAAACTCAAGCATGATATAGCCTAAATCTGCCACACAGCTGAAAAAAAGTAGAAGAAAAATTAAAAAGAAACCTTAGAAAACAAGCTGAAGTGATTTCTTTGTGCCTTTTGGGAAAGGAAATAAAAAAAAAAAAAGAGGATTTTCTGCCAAAGTTATTTTACAAAAGTTGTTCAACCCCAAATTTCCTTTCTGCCTTGGGCAGAATTCTCAATTTCCTAGAAGAAGAGTCCAAAGTGGGTTTGGAGGCACACTGGCACCTCCAGAGCCGTGCAGATACAACACCTGCCCCTGAAGCCGCCTGTCATTTTCCCTGATGCCATCAACACACTTTTCCTACTTTTCTCTCTTCGTTAACTCATAAAGGGAAACTGGGAAGAGAGCAGCTTTTGCTGCCATGCTGCAGGCTGGATTCATTAGGAACATCCTGACAATGTGCTACCAAAGGAAGGGGGGAAAATAGTCAAGAAATACGGTGAATATTTTTATATTTTAATTATGTCACACTGCATATTTTACCTGCGGGAGATGAAAATATTTATGGACTTTTACACATTTACAGCAAGATGTGTGTCTTTTTCTGGGACTGAGGGAAAAAACTGGGTCTAAAAGGAGAGAAACATAGGTTTCTTTTTGTGAAAATGTTCATGTTACAGGACAGTGAAGAACTTGCTCCAACACAGAGCAAGAAGCATTTACCAAGCATCAAACCTAATAAGAGCAGTTTGATTTCTGAAGCAGCTTTTCCATTCTCCTCGGTAGCAATTTCTTTCTATTTCTATGAAAATTTCAGAGAAATTCCAATTTCCATAACCCTCTCTGCTAACAAAGAAAATAAAGTGCCTATATGCTTAATAGCTACTCAGTGTTAAATACTTACCTGCTCCTCTTCCAACAACCTTCCCAATAAGAGGTTTGCCAGGTCTGTCTTATGCCAGAAGATTTTCACAGCATTAAACTGCCACGTCTACAAACCATATTACATTGACCATTCTGAAAACTAGACTGACCTTGCATTGAAAGGTGTATTTATTCACATTTAAAAGATAACCAGAGAAATCACTGACATTAATTTATTTCCCTCAAAGTATTTTTCCTGACCCTGTAAGCAGCAGACGTGGAGTCACATATGTTTATTCTTACAGTCAGGGACCAAAATCCCTTCACAATGACAAGATATTTAAAATCTCTCCTTCCTAGAGAACCAGCTTTATTTCAGGCATCTTAAGGAGAAAATCCCATTCCCTCAACAGAGTGCTCTGTTAAGAGCCTGGATGTGGCTGATGCACTGCCCAGACCCCAGCAGTAAGAGGAATTTAAGGATTTTAGACTATCTGAGGCTTTGCCTACACTGCAGCATTTTGCGGGTTTGTTGTCTAGCAGAGTGTGGGGGAAAAAAGCTTTCATTTTGAGAATAATGCTATTTTTTCTAATTTTTTTTTATCTAAATATTGTTCCATGGACAGACACTTGGGCCATCAATTCCCTGAGATCACTGCTATGTCCCCTGCCCTCAGCTATGTCACAAGACCACTCATTAATGAACACACTCATAACTATTTTTATGTTACTTCCTTCCTGTGTATCACGAAAACTGGTTGCCTCTGAATTTCCCAGCAATATTTAAATGCTTGTCTTGAACTGCAAATCCATAAATCACTTCATAAGCAGCAACATCAACGAGAACATCTTATCATCTTGCCTATGGGTACTGTGACCATCTCAGCCAACACCAGCACTGGTCATCTACAAAATCTTCCATGTGAGTGTGCGTAGCTTGAATTTAAAAAGTGCTACTGTTACAACAAGGCATTTTCCCGTAATGTTTTCATAATTTTTTTTACTTTCTACAGGAACCTTCCAAAATGAACTTGGGAGATGAAACAATTTGCTTACATAACAAAGAAAACGTGCAATGGTTTCAAGAAACATATTTCACTTCTCAAGTGACAAAAAATAAAGTTTCATGAGGAAATAATAAATCTAGGAGCATCCCAGTATTTCTTCCTGTACTACAGCCTATTTCATAATGGGCATACCACAGTTTCCTGTGATGCTTATATTTCAATAAAACAGTTAAAAACCAAATATTATTATTTGTTTTCTGTAATTATGCACTTTTCTACTCCAGTGAAACCTTATGAATCACAATTTAGTGGTCACTTATTAGGAAAGAAGACTATAATAGATAAAACCAACAATAATCAACAAACCAGGCATATCAGCACTAACATGAAATGGTTTTAACTTCTGTTTTTCCACAAAGCTAGCAACCCTTACATACTTAAGCTCGTTCTAATTCGGATGGAATGGTCAAGCTTGAAAAACAAACACAATTTTATCTTAAAAACATACAAAAATACAACCATTTAAAAGTGTATATTCCAGGAAAAGACTTTCCATATTGCAGAAGTCTGGTTTCAGCTAACAGGAACTACAATTGAAAATAATGTCTTCGTTTGGTAACTTCTGGGAAATTTATCTGCACTGATTTTGACACAACTGAGAGCTGAGCCCACCCCACTGAATGTGCAAAACTTTTGCATTCGTTTCAAAGTAGAGTCCCCAGCAAATTTGTCTTAAGTGGGACAGCTCTAGCAAACTAAAAAATTAATTCTCTCTTCTTAATTTCCCATAAGAGTGTAAACATTTTGTGGTAGGTTTCTTGTTCAAATGAAATCTCACCAAAGATACTTTGGCCTGGAGCTTAATGAATTATATGATCCAGACAGAATGTACCTAGTAAATGTTTTCTGATGAATCCACTAACTCAGAAGTCAAGTTAAAGCTGAGATTTTAGAACACCATGTTTATTCCCCACAGTAAGATCTTTCTGTCTGTCATCTTTCACATATGAACTTACCTGAAGAGGTGAAAAGCGAAGATTCCTGCTCTTTTCAGGCGGGTTTTTACTTATATAAAACACATCTATTTCACTATCTCACTAAATGTTTCCAATTTGCAGGTGAGATTTTCTACTTCAACTGGGAAAAAAAATGGAAGCTGTCAAAAACCCTGTCTGAACAATATGTCAGTGTATCCTTGCCCACGCTGACCAACACTGCCATATCAGTAACTCTCACTCCCAGAAGAACTTGCCATTGTTTTCCAGAGCACACGTTCAAGCCACCAAGAACAAAGTTCAAGCCACTCTTCTTTCATTTTCATCACGGAAACAGTTGCACCAGGGGAGGCTTAGCTTGGATATTAGGAAAAATGTCTTCATGGAAAGGGGTAGTAAAGCATTGAACAGGCTGCCAGAGGAGTTTGGTGGAGTTACCATCCCTGGCAGTGTTCAAAAACCATGTGGATGTGGCACTTGAGGATGTGGTTCAGTGGTGAACATGGTGGCGGTGCTGGGTTGACAGACTCGATGATCTTAAAGGTCTTTTCCATTCCTAATGATTCTGTGATTCTGCTGGTGTTCTGACTGTCATCTCCTGCCAAATCCAAATGGGTGTTGCTGTTCCCAGAGCAGCAAGGCCCGATTGCTTCAGTTTCCTATGCATCCATAGCTATCACTTCCATGGCTTTCACCAACTTTCTTAGCTCCGGCTGAATCCCTGTGGTCATGCACCATTTCCTTTCTACTTATGGAGTCAGGAGCAAGCACTCTGGCACAGCTGTGACAAAAACCGACCTGCATGTATCAGATGATAAAGGCTCAACCCCATTTTTAAGATAAAACAGTAATATTTTTGCTGGTACTGTTGAATTTTCCTGGAAACAGCTTCTTCCTTTCAGGCAAAATCCTTAATCATGAAGTTAGTCCATGTTTGCGTGCCTAATTCCATAAAATCTCTAAGCACAGAGAAACCCCAAGCACAAGGTTGGTTTGACTTTTTCTGCAGCACCTGGAGCATTTCTGCAGGAATTCAGCATCTGGAAAGGTAACACCCACTGGAGCCAGTGGTGACCCTGGCCAGTAAAAGGAACAACCTGGACAGCAAGAAACCAAGGCCCACAGCCAAGATAACTTCAAGTTATTCAATACTGATTCAATATTAAAATCCTCTTTGTTCTACTGAAGTCAAAATGAAATATTTTTATGTATTTTGAGCCTTATTAAAACCTATTCTTCCTTTTTAAAACAAAACTTAATTGAAACCAGCTAGAAGCAGAAAGCTTCATTTATCATGAAGTGACATTTTTGTAATTAAAATACAGTTCAGAACAAAATGTTTAGCTGCAAAGGCGTGAATTTTCCCTTCTTCACTGTTGCTGCCAACTTGCCATTATTATGAATGCAGTTGCTTCTTTTCACTGAAAATTAACTGAAAGGAAAACAGTTTGTCTAGAAACAGATCCCACCTTCTTCTCTTTTTAAGGAGGCAAGGCATGGTGCAGATGCAGTGCTGTGACCTTGTACTGAGTTCTGTGTAATAAACAGGATTAACAGCAACAATTCCTTCTCCTTCTTCTCTTCTTGAAGGCTTCATTTTTGGGTCAACTCAGCCTTTAATGAAACAGTGGCTCTGTGTGACTTCCTCTAAACATATTCACATGTTAACAAGGCGGGTCATGTGCAGCAGTAATCCCAAAATCATGCCAGCAAATCTGGGAAGCTGAATTTCAGTTGCAGGAGATAAGAGCAGGGAAGAAGCATCAAGTTACATACACCTCTGGCTACAAGTCCAACCATACTTAAATTTCTGTACACGGGTCTCTAACTGAAAAATCAGGTTAGTTTTAGATGAACGGAATCTTTGGTATCATAACCATGAAAACTGTACATGGTGCACATGAACACTGCCTTTTATACCCATTTCTTGTGCCCAAAATGCTGAAATATGCTGGTAATAACTATAAACTGTTGTAAACTGGAATCCAAAGTTGACTGGCAAATTACTTGGGGATATACTAACTCATTCACTCCTTTTCCTAAACATTCCATGTCCCAGGAGAATCTCTGCCTCTATGAACAGCAGCAATAAATACAAACCTTCTCATGGAGGCACAGAAAATTTGTATGAAACTCTTATTCCTCCAGGTGGAATGGAAGATGGAACCATCATTTCCACTGTAGCCTTTCACTTTGAGACACAAATAAATGAACAGCAAACTCAGAGTGATGAGAACATTCTTACTCCTCTCACAAAGTGAGTGTGCTCCTAAGGCTTTGAAGTAGGTTAATACCATGATTACAGCATTTGCAGAGTTTTGCAGTGGCATGCTGCTCCAATCTCCTTTCGCACTTAGCAACTAAATGAATAAAAATTCTTCTGGCACAAAGGTTAAGTACATTAAAGAAGAGTCATATGAAGCTTTAGCCACACCTCCGTCTGACATATGAAATAAAAACCTGCAGGATCTGATGGCTTGATATACTCGGAGTGATTCAACACTTCTGGCACAATCTTCTCAACTCTAACATCCCTTATGTGCTACAAAATTTTTAAAAGGGGGAGCACAAACAGCCACCTCCAATCGTACAATGAATCCAGTGCTTCAGCTTAATATAATGACTGTTGGGATTCACTTCCAGCTGTGATCCAGTTCCCTTTCTAAACTGGTACTTGAAACACCATCATTTGGAGGAATTCCATCACCTCCATTGCAAACACTGGCCCAGCTGTGCAGACACTGGGACCAAGGCTGTTCCACCTGGACTCCAAACTCTCTCCAAATGGTTGAATTCCAGATTCAAAGTTGAAATTTTCATGAAAGAAAAGTGTTTCCCTCAACAATTGTGACTTAGAATTCACTTACTACTACTTACTATTAGGTTTGAGATGAGTAAACTTGTAAATTCAAGTGTTGTATATAAGTGAAATTCTAATGATTAGGAACTTATTGATTATGAAATCTCAGACCTCAAAGCCCATCACATGCAACAGAGTAAATGAAAATCCTACCCTAAATGCTGGCAAAGGAACTCTGAACAGTGATGAACTTGGAATATTTTGCCTTGGTCATACCAGCATAAGCATATTAATGTGTTTTAGACATGAAAGTCTGGCTGACTAAATACTCATATTCCAGGGATGCTCAGTTTACATAAACAGCACTGGCAATAGGGAACTGCTTGTGTTATACACCTACTATCGGCAATTAAGATAATTCACTTATGAGTGTAAAAATATTAACATTAGTTCTTTAGAAGAAAATACCCAGTTCCTTTCTTCAAGTCTGTTGGGTTTTTTCCCCTCACAGATCCCCATTTCTAAATCTTTCCGCTTGTCAGTTCTGAATAACTTGGTTAAAAAAAATGGTACTTAAAGGGTTTTGAGTTTAATGCAGGCCAATAACCTTGAATATTTTAAAGCAGCTAGAAAGAAGCTTAACCACACATTTCAGCAAGTCTAAAGAGACATAATTTGAAAGGTATTTATAACTAGCGCCTCTATTTTCACATCTCAGGCTTTTAGAACCTTTGCTCTAAACCTAAAGGGGAAATTTTTTCCCTTTGAACTAGGTTACTTCAAATGGAAACTTCATTACTAACCTTAGAGAATTCAGTCTCCTCCAAACATCATCTGCTTTGAGAGAAAAAAAATCAGCTTGTGTTTGGATATAATTAGTGTGAAATGACAGAAATGACAAAATCTGGCCTGCAGAGGTTATAGGGCATTAACAAAAGATGATGTTGTAATAGTTTACACTTCTCTGCTGGAGATAGAGTGTGTGGAACAGAGTAAGAAGAAAGGACAGAATATGTAATGCTGACCTCACCGAGTTCATCTGGTGGTCAGTGAACTCACACGATTTTCAAGTTACATTTCTCAAGATAACTTTGCATTTCTGAAAAAAAACAAATTAAGAGATGCCCCTTTGGTATCTTTTCCCCCTCTGTCTCTCTAACTAGAGCACTATTCTGCAATTCAGCAGTGGAAAACAATGTATAGTATTCACCACACGAGTTTAATAAAACATAAAAGTCCTCTTTGGTAATTTCACACAAATGTGTAGCTCCAACTTTCTTACTCTTGTGTTGGCCAACAACTCTAAATGAGTTTTCTCGTTATGAAACATTCAAAACTATTAATGTTGATATGACTTTCCTGGAAGCTGAACTTTGACTAAAAGGTGAAAAACAAATGCTTTTCAAAATCATTAGGCTTCAGATTTCTTCTGTTGTGAAAGTCCTATTATGAAATTGGACTTCAATAGCAAAAAGTCAGGTTTCTTGTTAAGAGTGACATCTTCATATTTGTCGCTCTTCACATGATCATCAGGCAACAGGAAACATATTCCATAGTATGTTTATAAAAGTTCTTATTGCACTTTTAAATTTGCATTGATTGCTTCATTACCAAAAGGACACAAATCTTCCTTCAAAATCATTTTTTAAAATTATATTTTGTTTTAAGAACTGAGGAGTTTAATACAAAGACACAAAGTATTTAATTTAAATACACAATAATTTCACATAATAAAAATCCTTTATCTGATTGCTCTTTGGACATTTAGCTTCAAATGATTGGTTCCACCACAAGATTAAAAAAAAACAAACCCGAACTTCCTCTTTATCTTCATAATCTTTTCAGTATACTACTAGTTTATGCATTGAATAGAATATGAGGAATTACTGAATTAAGGAATTACTGCAGAGAGTTTACTAGGTTTTTAAATATATGGGATATATATTTGCTTTATCTTTATTTGCTTAAATGACCATGTCCCTGAAAATGGTTATGAGATAATTTAAAATGAATGATGAAATTAATATAACATCTTAAATGTTTTTAAACATAATAAAGATTCACCGCTTCCACAAGATCTGACTCCAGGATCCTTGTTGCTCTCTTAAATTAATCTCTCTAGATTAAGAAAACCCCAGCCATGAACATACAAATTAGCATTAAAATGGGCTTTCAGGTTGGTAGGACTTCTTTCAAGCTGTTTTTGAACACCCAAGCTGTAGTGAGCAGAACTACCTACACTTGCCTAGTAGGGAAGGACCTGGCCTAAAAAGAAAGAAGATAAACCTGCATTATCCTGGGCCTCATTAACATATGCACTTACAGATGAGCTTCAAAGTACGGGCCTTTTCATCATTTTAAACAGAGTTAGGTAACCTTTAATAAACCTCTTCTTAATATCATTAAAGACTGTTCATTCCCCTCTGCTCTAACCCTGTGGCCACGTTAAGCATCCGTATCTTAAACAAATTCTGCAAAACTGCTGCGACCTCAGTCTTTTCTGACTTGTTCCTCTTACTAGTTCCTCTGCCAAAATAATCCCTCATGAATCCTGCTGTGACTGCACCCCTATGAAGCCCTGCACTGATGTCCAGTCATTCAGACTCTTCATCTGAAACTTGTTTTTTTCTTCTTCCAGCTAAAACTTGATAAAAAATAGGATCTACACTGAAAATATTCAGATTTTTCCTATTCTGATATTCCCCAAAAGGAAAACAGAGCTGTAAAAGCAAACGAAGAAGGAAGAAAGGATGAACAGACATATATATATATATATCTCACAGTGGCCCAGGGTAATCACCAGAGATATGAGTTCCTCCCAGAGCCATGCCCCATAATCAGCACAAGGGTCCAGCTCTTCTCCCCTCCCTGAGGAATCCACCACTCCTCTCACACAAAGCTTCTCTGTCTGAAACATTCTCTTGCATTTGAGGAAGTTTCCTCAATGAAAACTTAGTTGAAAACAATACTTCTTTATCGAAAGTTCCTCTGTTAACATACCTGCTCATTTTGTTGAAAAATTATCCAGGAGTAATTTCTCAACATCTACAGTTTCTACTTAACTTAATTTATTTAACTCTCATGAGCCAACCTGTCTCCCTTTTTACATCTACACGAGTATTAACAGACTTTCAAAAAGAAATATATATGAAAAGAATTTTTCTAAGACATAAAGAATTTAGACATTCTAATGTTTCCACCAATATCCATGTATTCACATTCAAGTTGGAGTATCATGCAAACAAAGCAGGCAGCTCCATCTTGACTGTCAAGCACAGAAAGCAGCACCAAATGGAGCACATTCCCTGACCACTGTCCTTCCATTCACTGAACAGGACAAAGGTCTCCAGGAAATAGCAATATGAGCTCAGCTCATTAAAAACTGTATGAAAATGTATATCCTGAAGGGATGTTAAATGAGGCTTACCCAGGCAACTTTGAGTCTCTGCTTCCTTAGAATTTTAGTGCTTAACCTTACAGCCCCAGCATTTCTTTAATGCAATTAAACAGAGGTATCGATATAATGTATTGCTTTAGTTATAGTCTAGCACAGAGAAAGAAAATAGCCAAGACAGATAAAGAATTCTGTAGGTAGTTTTCATTTTGATCTCCACTGTCTCTCTAGCACTGCCATCCTTTTGACATGCTCCTAACAGCAGATGCTGTGTTCTTCCACATCCAGTTTTACTGGAAAGGACTGGTAACACATTATTTTTAAAGAAACATTTCAGATTTGTGATTTTTTTTAAAAAACATATAATCCATAAACATCCCTACACTAGTAAATACAGCAAACACTAAATACACCTAGGTAACCATGTCAATATTAAACTTAAGCCATGCCTGAGTACAGAATACATCCAATTTCCCTGGTGCATTTAATTCACTTTATGCGACTTCGTACATTTGAGTTCAATTTAAAACTTATACAGGCAACACAAGGTATAAAAAGAAGATTAGTTCATCCAGTTACTACATATGTTTTTGCCTTCCACCTAGTTATCAGCACATTATTGTGACGTGTGAATATTACCCTCTTATTACTTCGAGGGCAATTTTATATTTAAAAGTGAAATTAATAGCTAACCTCAAAAGGCGTACTATGCTTAATTTCATTTCATTCCCTGAATCATCCTTTTCACTATACAATTTTTCCTCTAACTAAACTAAGAGAATCAGAGGTGTAATTATAGATCACAGATTATCTGTTCAACATTTGCCAGTAGTTAAGATGGGGTAGGCATTAAAGGCAAGCTGACTCCAGAGGAAGCTGCTGCTCCTGTCATTTCTAGAAGAGTTTGCTGTGAAACATTAATATTTATGAAGTCAAGGCTAAAGCTTTCTGTGCTTCTGGACAACTTTGCAGGGCTCTCCCAAAGCAGGACATCCTACCATCACTGAAACCACTGCCAGGAGGATCTGGGAGAGGATGAATCCCCTCAGGCCTGGTAGCCTGCCCGATTCAATTACCTCTACTGGAAGATCCTGGAAACACAATCATGTTAACATTTCTGGTTCTACATGTACTGACTTTTGTGTTCATGCAGCAACAGCTTGTTTCCTTCCCTCACTGAACCATCACAGAGAGGACACAAAACCCAGACAGACCATACACTACTCACACCTCTACTTCAAATTTGATCTACTTGGAGCAAGGAACGGCAGTTTTGGGACTCGGCAGTCAAATGATAATTCGCCCTACTTCTCCTATTTTCATTGCTGTTTTGCAGCACTGAGTAATGCTGTCTTCAGGAAATGGAAGTGAAAGCTACTCTGCTCTTGTCAGAATAATAATGGATATTGTGTTGGCAACTACTCTCCCATGCTGCACAACTGCATAAATAAAAGGAATTGGGAAAAGCTAACAGTATTATAGTAAATAAAGTGGATAAACTCACCTGCTTGCAAATAAGCGATAACCTCTTTTGTTTGGTGTTTCAGCCTGAGCAACAAGAACAGGATAAACATTATGTCTAAATCAGAAGTGAGTCAACTCCACTGATCCTCCTCTGTGGAGAGAGGTTGTGGGGGAGAAGCACTGGCTGTTCAGGGAGGGTCAAAGAAGAAACAGGCAGTTTGTAAGATGTCGAGTGCCTCCACACATGGTTGTACAAACAGAAACAGACTGAAAGATGGCCTTTGTCAAATTTCAGGTTTAGGTCAGTCCTGGGAAATCAACTTTGGCCTCACTGTTGTTACAAATAGAAGGAAAGATGCCAATAAGCACTAAAGTCATTGCTCCTTACAACTTGGTTTCATGTAGAGTTTCTATTCACAGAGGTCACAATGATTCAAGCAGGGAAGACTTGCCTTCTTTCCCAGTTTGGAAAATGGGTCATCTTTGGAAAACGTCCCTCTGCAGAGCACTAACTGTGAACCACGGTGCAGCTCCTACTCGTGATCAGCCACCAAAAGGCCAGACAGACAGAGCAGCCTGAGCTCTGGGCTCGTGGGATGCAAGCTCTGGTGTGGATACCTGACTGCAGAATGAGTTGTTCAAGACAAGAAGAGACTTTAGAAGGTGGTCCCTAAGGATGGAGGTCTTCAGTGAGACAGTTAATAAGTACCAGTTACTTCATGCACTAAATTTACAATCTTTCTATAGTACATAAGGACCCTATACTTTTCTAAGCAGCACTCACAACACACATCGGACCCTTGGCAATGTCTCCACATTCACTACCCAGCTCTGACAGTGCTTCTGTCCACTGTCACCTTCCAGAGAGACACATCTGCTTTTGTATCCAAAACCTATTTCATGCAGGACTCCAGGATTCTACACACATATTCCTGGGAGAGCAAAGGTACCTAAAAGTACTCTGATTTTTCCTTTCCTGCAAAATCAAAAGCATTCAGTCTTTTTTGGCATCAGTTGGTAGTTACTAAATTAAAAATTCTCTTTCTTGCTCCTCACATTGGAGGGAACCTTGATTATTTTTCATATTCACTATGTCTGCCCAAAATCCATATATTATGTTAAGATTTGATCATTTGGCACTTGCATTAAAATACACATTGAAAGAATTGTAAAAAAAAACAACAAATCAATTAAGGGCATCTAATACACCTGAGTGGATTTAAAAACAGTTTAAAAAACTGAAAAAATATCTTGCTTTTTATTCAGCCCTTTGTTTCCACAAAAAAGACCCCCACAAACACATTACTCAGTTAAACAAACTAAATACACCATTTCATCTGCAAAACCAACCAACTGTAAAAGCAGAGAAATGCTCTTTTTCCTGTCTTTACACTAACAGTAGCTATTATATATAACAGTGTCTAGATAAAAATAATACAAATAATATGTAATTATTTCTGAGGACAAGTTTATCTCAAAGAAGAATTCAATTTCAAGAGGAATGTTATACTTAAACACATTCATCCATTTTACCATTGGACAACCCAAACACAATATGAATTATATATTATATACCATTATTCTGGAAGGCCAACAATGTCCGTATTGATTCTATAGATGCAATCATCTACGAGGATCACAGCCACATCTTCTCTTTACTCATGAGGAGCACAGTGAATGTCTGCCCTGACATATTTATCACAGGAAGTCTGAGCCTATTACTCCACCAAATTCCCTACATATTTCTTTGAGGTCTTAAAGAGGAATTTACCATAAGGCATGAATGAAGGACTTACAATTACAGCCTTAGTATTTCAAAATGCTACCAATTTTGTCAGTAAGTTTTTCTTAACTGTAAGTAGTCAGTGTTCAAGAGGTCTGTGACATTTTAAGGACACCGTTATTTTTCAAGCAAAGTGTTTGTGATTACTTGACTAGTATATATAGCTCATCACTTCTGTTTCAGGTTGCTTAAATACACAAATCAAACCCTGCATGTTTCTGTTAACTTGTACATTGCTCCACAGTTTTTATTTCACAAGCTGATTAAAGAAATTACTGTGATATAAACACGGAGAGAGCAGACATTGGTTAAAGCACAAAATAAGAAACAGGATCCTCAGATTACACATCAAGCTCTGCCCTGATTTATGCTGTAATCTTAGGAAAGTAATTGAGAGATCAGCACTGGCTTTAATGCAAAGATCTAACCACCTCTGAAATCAATTTATATTTCCCCATATGTACACAGGTCACGAAAGCTCATTATTTTCCATAAATTATATAAGATTATATAAGTTTGGAGGAATTTTCCCTAGTAATATGAAAAAGTATTCACTGCAATAATGTGGACAGCAATGCTAAGTGTTACATGTTTATTTCAGGGAAAATTAGTGAGCAACTTAATGCTTCCAAGATTGCTGAGATGCAGCTAATATTCCAAATTTACTTGACTTTGATTTTCCTTCAGCAAAATGGGAGCAGTTATCAACACAGCTGATACCTTTAACTTGCATTACACAGTAACGCTTAATTGCACTGTATGTGCAATTCTGCAAGTAACTATAATGTCAATAGAAAAGGCAAAATGTTTCAGAAAAGTAGAAGTGTTCAAATGCATGTAGTGCAACGTGGTGACAGAAATGTTACTCATTAATATTTATTAGGCAAGCAAATGTCTTCGGATGAAGAATGCTACAAAAACATTATCACCATCAGCATACTTGTCCCTGTAGAGTATTTCTCTGTGAGCCATATTAGGAAACTTCTACTAATCCAAACCTCTGGAGGTATTTTAGCTACTAATCTGGATGAATTAGGTCACTCCTGCTCAGTTATTCATTACATGATAGAATTTTCTTCCCTGAACTCTCTGAACAAAACTTTTCATTTACAAAGGTCTCAATACGAATTTTGCTCGGCCTTTCAATGACTGCAAGCGGAGAAAAAAATTCCCTGAAAATTAATTTCTTTTGCCTCCTTGGAAGTTTTACCTCCTTACTAGTCCCAGCCCCACCTTCTCCAGGTTTCAATCAAATCTCAGATGTAATTTTAGAGTATAAGAGGATGAAGCCAGAAACAACATACAGCACAGGCTAAGGGGGATGCATAGGATGCATAGGTGATCCTCACTGCCAGCAACCAGCAGGTTTCCCAATCTACATCCAGCCTTGGAGCACAGGAACACCCACCTGTATTTAATGACTGTTATATGAGTCAAATCCTCTGTGGAATATGCTTTGCATTAAGCTCCTAATTACTAGTTTCAACTGAAAGGCTTTGACAACTGTTAAAACATTGAGAAATTATAAAAGAAGCCTTCAAGAAATCTTATTCTTAACATTCAACAGATTATTGATTCCTCTACCAAGGAGCAGCAAAGTAACAAGAGCCCCAACCTTAACTCAGTCACATCCCTCTCTCAATTACAAACAACAGTACACATTATAACCACAACAAGATACAACATCCATCACCCCCAAAGAATTAACAATTCCATTAACAACCACAGGCCCCCCCTTTGGTACGTGGTATTTAAAATACAATTCATGAGCTCTCTAATTGATGATAGGTTATTGGATAACTCTTGTTAATTATAGCTACACAATGTCAAAATTAATGATTTTCCCACCCCCTTTCAACTTGCGAATGAATTCATAACTTATATCAAGACTCAAAAGATGTGCAATTAATATTGTCAGTAATCATTTCACAGAAGAGATTTGTTAAAGGCAGGCATGTGGACACAATTAGTGTATCAATTAATGGTGCTGTTACTTGATCTATAAATTATTGAAAACCTCATAGCTACTACAAGGAAACAAAGCAAATCCACTCCCCGTCAATGAAATAAGCTCCTGACTGTGCCCTTCTTTCATTACTCTTTAAATCAAATTTGAATTTTCATGGATTCCATGAATCTTAGCTATGTAATCAGAAAAATAAATGAAACTATACCAACCTGATAACTTGAAATGCCTCATTACAGTGATGATGGTTTCATTATTGTTAGCTGATCACAATATTTTGTTTTAACATTAAATAATTAAAAAAATAATCCACCATTCTTGTTCATAGCACTTATTAATTTAAACTGAAGTTCTAATCTGGAAATGAAGTTGTAAAAACTGCATCAAGATTTTCATGTGTCAGTAAAACTGTAACTTTCACATCAATCACAAACCTCCATTCCTCTCTCAAATTTAGCAATGATTGATCCAAAGACTAGATTCAAATGAGGTCTAAGAAGCCCAAACCAGGACTTGGGTAGCATTAGGCACCTACGATGAAAACTGAAAATGACAAAACATAACCTCATTTAAAGGCTGCCTCCCCCAGAGGCTTTTAAACTAACTAGGTACCTCCTGTTTGATCTTAGTGTGACTAGAGTTTTGCTCTTGGGTATGCAAAGGTTCTCCTTTAGATAGTTAGACAGACCCCAGTCTCTCATTAGTGTTTAAAAGATCCAGGAAATAGATGTGACTCTGCCAGAGGCCCAATCCAACAGACGTGAATGGTCCTGGAGCCACTTCATTCCTTTTAATCAGGAGAGATAAAATGGGACAGTTAAGCTTTTTGCCATCCTGATCCCAAGAGGATCAAACTCAGATCTCCCACCACCAAGAAAGCCCTACCATGAAAAGCCCCTCCTGCCCTCCTAGTGCAAGAGGGGCAATTCCTTACCTGGCATCAACCAGCCCCCTGAGCTCTCCCTCCTCAAGCACGGCTTCGGAACTTGGATATTCATCCAGTTGGAACAAAGTGCCCAGCTCACAAGAAGAGAAGACATCCAGCTCTAGCAGAGACCTAGCACATCACACCCTCTCTGAATTTCCTGTTCCTACTGGCCAGTTACAGCAATCCTCAGCTTGGCGCCCTGCCTGCTGTAAAATCTGCTTCCAGATGCCACGTGCTTCCCACACATTCAGTGGAAACCCATTAAACAGGGGAATTTCACCCAAGGGGATCCTTAGCATCAACAATCATGATGCTGACTGTCAACGTGCCCAAGCTCCTCTCTGTATTTGTTACCATTTTTAAAAGTCCCTGTCATTTTGAAAATTGACTCAAAAGCCTTACTATGGGGGATACAATGAGAAATGAGGTTGCAAAAAAGCCCTAAGCTTCAAATAGAAGAATTACAGAATTTAAGTGCAAAGGGAAGAAACTAAATGTCTAGAAAAGTCTCCTGCCCTCCCCCGAGCAGGTGAAGATCTGCACTGAAATTTGGTAACCTGGCTCACTCCACTGACATCCCATTTTAGTTTTACTGTTTCACTTAATTTTCAAGGAGGGATTTTCCAAGGCAGTTATCAGTGTGAATTCAACATCAATGCAACACATTTCCCCTGGAGAGGTTTCTAAATCAATTTTAATTCTGATAGGCTCAAGTAAATGTTTTCAATTTGATTCAATAATCCATACACACTTATAAAATGGCTTTTCCCCCATGTACTACAAGACAAACATGGTTTATGTTTGCAACAACTTTGGCTAATAAAAAATTCTAATTTCCTATCTTGAATTATACAGACACACAATTTTTATTCACTTCTTAATGAACCAGATGACATAAACAAATGAAATAAAATCAGCATTTAAGAGCATTAGTTGTATCATTAGATCTCTAAATGCTATAGCAACACATGATTTTTGGCAAACTCAAAAAAACCCACAAACCCTAAATCACAGAAAAGTCCTTAAATAGAGCTTTAGAGCTTTCTAAATCTACTGAGAATTTGTCATCATTTCCACTTAGAGAGCAACATGAAACCTCTTAAGGATGTCTTTTGAAATGTGAGCAAGTTCTCAAAAAAGGTAATTACAATAAAGTTACTACCAGGTATCAGCAAGAGTGGCATGAAGATTAGGGCTGGAGGTGAGGGATGGCAGAAATATAATCTCCTCCAATAGCATCTACTGTACTGCAAGCTCAAAAAATGGAATAAAGTGTAGAAAGGACGGACTGTGGAGGTCAGGGTGAGACATGGGCCTTCAATGGGCAAGAATCTTCACAGTAAAGGGAACAAAAAATGACAATCTGAGGACGAAGGGAAGTGCCTGGCTCACCTCCATTTCTATAACTGTATTTCCAAGTCAGCTAAAACTCTGACCCCCTTGCTGGGAATATGACTAGGCAGTGTTTCCAGATCCCATCAAACTCTGGATCCTTAAGATCAATACTGACTGAACAAAAAGCAAAATTCATACTTGATTTTTCAACTGCCTGCTTTTAAGATTATCCAGATGATAATGTTAATATACAAAATTACAGTTTGATATTATCATGTTAATATTGAACTTACCTACAGTACATTAGGAGTTTCTCAGCTGCGACTTTGTAAATAGCAGCTTCTGAGAGGGTTTTGTATTTATGTTTTTGTCCTACCCATAGTAACAATCCTTTAGTGTTGGAACAGGATATTGTCCTACAAACCAGCTCAGATGACAGCTGAGAGAGACTGGAGAGTTGACTGTGACTAGAAAGCTCAGGGCTATAAAAACACTGTGTCTAAAGAGAAGTGTTTCAGAGAGAACTGCTTTGCATATGACTACAAAAAGAGATGTGTCCCCAGAACATAAAAGAAATATTTGGTAAAATCTTTGCATGCCCACTGTCATTTGCCCCCTTTGCAGCAGAAATCAAACTATTTCCCTGTCACCCCACAGTCAGTAGCCAATGCAATAGAGCCTAAAAGCAGTTATAAGAAACCCTAAAGGAACTTCAAACACACATTCCACCCCACTGCAGGGAGTTAGTCCATCCCAGCAGCAGGACTTTGCATTCACACTCACTGATTAATCATGAGATTCCTCCTGGACCTTCCCTCTAACCTCTCCAGGTTATTAAATTGTTAACTAATGACATTACAGTGGTTTTAACTCAAGGTAGGCACTATAACAGAAATGTACAAATCACATCATCTGAATAACCATAATTTTCTTTTTGGCGATTGTACTCAAATAAGCTGCTTGCATTTATCTGACATTTTATCATATTTTATATTCATATACTTTACAAATCTTAGGAATTAAGCCTCATATTATTTCAACACTTTGAATAAGAAACATTAGCTTACTAGATCCTTATACAGACAAAAAGAGAGCTATAGATTTAGCTGACGCTACACCGAAGACTTATGCTTAGATAAAGAAAGAACCCTGTCCCATGCTCTAACTCCATCCTAATCCTCATCCCCTTTCAGTTACCCCAGATCTTCAGCGTGGGATATATCTGTGGGACAGACATTCCATGCAGTGCTGTGAACTGCAGAAAGCAGGAGAACCACCAAAACAGCAGATAATACAGCAAAAGAGGCCCACCCCTGCTCCGGATGGAGATGCCTGCATGCATCTTGCAGAACTACAACAAAACACTGGAAAACACTAGAGCTGAAATTTCTGTTTATAAAGCAAAGACTAATATCTTGGGAATACTTAGTTCCACTGCATAATCAAACTCATTGATTAGCAACATTAGAAACTTCATGTTAGTACTTGCTACCTGCCACTGCTCACAGTTAATGAACTTGAGAAAAAAAGGGGAAAAAAATCCCTGTTTTTCACGTGTCCATCATTCATGGAGGGCTCCTTTGTTGAAATATAGGCAAATGCATACAACTCAATGGTAAGTAAATGAGCACACAAGTTTCTTTTGACTCTCATTATGTGGGATTTGAATAGCAAACAGTGTGTGCATTGTGTACCTTGTCTATGTAAGAGCCCTGGGATGGCTGATGTGATCAGATGCACTCAGACTGCACAGACAATACAGAACAAGATTAATCCTGCAGATGTGCAACTGCCCTGCACTGTCCCTTCCAGCTCTTCAGACACTCATACTTGCTGCAGGGAGCTCTGATCGCTGCCACACAACATATTTTATACTCCCTCTCAGCACTAAAGGTAATTCTCAGAATTTCCATCTGGGGGATAGAATCAGATTCTGTGCAGAGAAGTGTTCAGTTATTATGATTTATGAAAGTGTTTTCAGAACTTGGATGCTGAATATTTTATCAACATAAACATCAAGTTCCTAAAAGAGTTGTTTGCTGCTTTCGAAAGTTTCACCCTCCAGCAGAAGAAAAAAATAGATGGCACACATCAAAAAGATGTTATCCATACTAAAAAGAAGACATTTTTTAATTTCCTGCCTGCCCCAAAAACCTGAATGATCGCACAACTAAACCACTTTCTTTATTTGCCTTAAAAATCTCTCTTAGATCACACTCTAATTTACATCAAAGTTCCCCTGTTTTTGCCTTGCCAAACTACAGCTTTTTTATCTTAAATGAATCATTTTTTCCTTGTAAGTTTAGGCCTAGAGCAATCATAAGGTTTCTAAATCATCTTCCCAAACAAATACTTAAATTTTTTTAATTGCGGTGTCTCTTACAAATTCTAATATAGAGATTCCTGATACAAAAGCTAAAGCAAACACAAGTAAATGTTTTGGTAGAATTGCTGCAGTAAACATTATAACTGCCCAGAATTTCAACCAGTTATCTACAATGAGTAAAATTCACAACACACATATATAAGCAAAGATGAGAACTTTTTTTGTCTTATAAAGATGTAAACAATCCTCAGAATAAATGGCTAAATTATACACCCACAGAAAAAAACAGAATGCCAAACTCAAAAGCTCACATGAAAGTTCAAATCTTGCTGTCTCAGGTATCAAAACTACTTAGTATGATTTTTTTCTTTTTTGTTTTACTTTTTTATTTGAGTAATTCTGTTTTCAATCTCAATTTTATGTATAGGTTTAAAAAACAAATCAAAGATGGCTACACAGAACAACATGAATTACCACTAGAAATTAAGGTCTTGGGCTCCAAGTTCATCAGTATTTAAAACCATAAGCAATAAAAATACTAATAAAAATCTAAGAATAAAAATTCCCACTAAAATAAGTAAGCATAAGCACCAAATTCATATCGTCCCATTTCTCATGGTTATCACTCCAAAGAACTGCCCTACAATCTGAGGCAAAATTGTAAATACAGATATGATCTAACCCAACCATGCATTTATCCATAGCTTCTCCTTGATTTTGAGTTTTCTTCTTCCTCCTTGTTTATATTTCCTTAAGCAGATTACAATTAAATCTCTACAGATTGCTGCTGAGTTCTCTGTAACTTCACAAAGTGTCAGCAAGATTCAACCTCCAGTAACAGAAAGTGCACTTAAGCTCTGCTTAGTTCAAAAGAAAGTAGAAAAAAAAGGCTTTAGAAGAAAATGTATTTATCAAGAGCGGAAAAAGAGTTATCTTTTGTTAAGGGTAATTTTTAAAATTGTATTTCCTTTCGTGAACCATAAATAACATGTAAGTTTTTTCTCACATTTCAGGTATATTTCAAAATGAGGTATTTTGATGTCAGAGAATTGAAACCCATATTCCTGTACCAGAGTTCCACTGAGCGTAACAAATTCCACTTTCACTGAGTGCATAGATAACAGAAGAATCACAGATGCATAAAAGGTGGCTGATGTAGGAGCTGATTAAAGTACAAAACATGTACAAATAAAGAGAAATGAGTCACTACCTTTCTTTTTGGAGTCTTTCTTTGTGCTGGTTTTAACAGCCACTTGAAGTTCTGTCTCAGTTGACATCCTATATCCTTAGTCCTCTTCACACAGATCCAGGATCTCGGTCAGGCTCATTTAGAACGTCTCTCCAAGAGAATAATTTAGCCTTTCAGATACTATAACCCAAACAGTTCATCTCATTCACTCCTTTCGAGTGCTGTTAAGGAAGGAAACAAAAAGGAACAGTCATTTTCTGAGTTTAAAACATAAAAGGAAAAAAAAAAGGCAAACCATTGCAAGTTTACTGAAGAAGAAACATAAAATTCTTCATCTACAGAGGCAATTGTCCATAATTTTGGATGCCTAAACACAGTTATCTCTGACTAGCCTCAAACATCTACATTTTAGATGTTTTGGCATATCTGTTATGTCTTAACAGGCTAGAGACACTACTTAGGATGTACAGAAGACCAGTAGTTCTGGACCAGCAGCTGGAGGACAAAGATTATGATCTCAGAAGTAGTTTGAAACGTCACCAAAAGCAAAAAATTCTGCAAGGATTCAATTCTTAAATGCGACAATTCCAAGGTATAAACATACTGCCAGATAGCAAGTTCAGATTTTTACTCCAGTGCTCTTTCAGCGCCTTCATTCTCTACTTGAACAAAGACAAATGAAAAATGTATTCACTGCTCATGCTGAGAACATCATACTTTGCCACTCCTCTTGCTTATGGTAATGTTTCCAGTATAAAAGAATCTGTCTCCACGCAAACAAAGCTGTAATTTTTAACACCCATCTAGTAATCTTTCTTGTAAAGAACTCTGAGAATTGCTAATTAAACCTATGAAATATAAATGGGATAAGGGCAAAAAGATAACATTTAGAGAGCAAGATACAGTTTTACATAATACGTGTTTGTTGGGGAGATACAAAAATACACCAGCTGTGAACCCACAGCAGAAATGTGCTGGAGCAGTATGAGGGAGGCAGGACTGGGGATGGCAAAGATCACACAAAGAATAAACATCTAAGCAAAAAATTACTCCAATTCTTACTGCTGGTCCTTCTTGCTTTGAAGGATGACCCACCTACTCCAGCCAGTCTGTCGAGGGCAGAGGACCATACCATCCTGGAGCCATTTGTCATGATGTTCCCTCACCAAATGGATCTTCTTATTGCCCTTTCTTTTTGTGAGAAAGTTCTCATTATTAGCACAATTACAGTGAAGTCCATCTGGCCTGTCTGAACAGCTGCCCACTTATTAAATAAGCATTTAATAAAGATATTAACCCAGCATATCAGCTGGTTAGCTGGCCAAAGATTAACTGCAGTTAGTTATTTACTAGTGTCCCTTCTTTGTCATTTAAGAAAGTAACAGACTGCAAACACTGAAATAATTTTGACAGTTTAAATCACTTTTCACAGTGAGGGCTGTGAAGCCACCAGTACTTTCAAATCCAGGCTCTTTCAACATTTTAAAATGCTTCAGTAACATTACACTGCCATGCACCGTCTGAAGTGATTTAATATTGCTGAAGTGTGTCAGGGGCTTTCTTTAATAAGCTCTTCAAGTCTGTCTGTGTATTATAGAATATTCAAAGATAGCTTTTCAAAATCTGCTGAACTGATTTTTAAGTACAAAATTCCCTGTTCCTCCTCTATGGGATCTGAATAAATGCCGAATAGCAAAAAGGAGGAAAAATAAAGCAACGTACAAATTGGAGTCGCAGTGGTTGCCAAATACACCTTCTTGGTGTAATAGACCCAAATAAACTAACAGCATTTTGATTAACATTCTTAGTTAGGAAAACATCAGAAAAGGACAAAGCAAATGAAGGCTGATCACAGAGGGAAAAGGAATAACAGCTCCAGAAGTGACACTTCCAGGATCTGAAGTGCTCTTTGGCCAGGTCCATGGACAGGGAGATGACACTTCCCAAGCACAGGCACGATGGGCCCCAGCACAGCTCAGAGCTGTGCTGTGAGGGAACTCTCTCACCCGGCTGCAGACAGAGCTGCTCTTCGCTTACGCCTCAAATCCCCCCACAAACAGGGAGAGAAGCGCGGCAGAGAACAGATGTCCCTTGCAACCCCCCATCTCCTTCCCCTCCCCCTGCATGCAACCCAATTTAATAATATTTAGTTTTACAGCACAGTAGGGATGCATCAGCCTTTACAGCTCAATGGCACTTACTTAAAGCATCTCTCAAGTCACAGCTGGATTGACAGTTTATTTTTTGAGAATTTGGATTTATATTTACCTAAAGGTTAACTACATAACTCTACATGAACCAATTCACAAAAGGAAAATATTTATGACAGGTCCATTTATTAAAAAAGATAAATTCAAAAGAAATACAAAATACCACTAGGGTCCATAGTTAAGCAAGTTTTAACGTCTTAGAAGACTGTTGTGGGTACAAAGCATCAGGAATGTCATCTGTTGTCAGCTCCTTCCAACAGGAAATAGTAGCATCTGAATGGCACTGAATAATTTAAAGTAACAACATAGGACTGCTATCTCATTTGAAACTCTCCAGAAAAGCTATATCCCCTCGTGGCTATCCTACTGAGTAATATTTTTTAAAATAAATGCATGTCTATTTTTGGACAGGTTCACATATTGATTTGCTTTCAAACCTAATCAGGTCATACTCTCGCAGGCTCATAGATCCTTGAATAAAGTAATAGGTATCTTTGTAAAGGAGCACATAAACATCTGTCAGATGCAAGCTATAGTTCAAACTGAATTTGCTACAGAGACAATTCCTCCAAAAGTATAGGTCTTTATGTAAGCCACATTAGTAAACTTCCATGCACTGTCCATATTTCAGCCGTTTATTACCCAGATGAGAATGGCAGTCAATCTGCTCTTCACTGCAACAGCTTTTATTGTCTCCTCCAATCTAGGTCACCGTTGTTAAACACTACAGTCTCCCAACTGTGGGAAGTACTGCAGCATGTGTTTTATCAATGAGATGCTATTTTCTTTGATCAGTTCTGCCACATTTCTCTCCCTGCTCTAAACACAAAATTTTGTTAGCTGAGTTTCCAAAAAAAAAAAATCCATCATCTTACACGTATCCACTCTAACGATCTTCTTGTGTGCCTTGTTACTGCTCTGGCTATTACAATGTTATGTGCATGCCTCAGCTTTTCCTAAAGAGGATTCAGAGCTCTTAATTTTAACAAAATACTGACATTTTCTGTGGCCTTATTAAGTGGCTACAGCAGGAACACAATCAGCGCATTCTGGAATTAACTGGCTTTTAATTCCAAGAGAAGTCTTAAGCCTGTGTTCTCTATTACTCCTACGCCAGCATGAAACCTAAAGCCTCAGTGAAAAAATATTTCCATAAATTCTCTGCAGTTAGGATTAACACAGGTTGGACCCTTTATGTGTGGGGAAAGTAGTCCCATGCTCCACTTGCCTCCCCCATGCATTTGTAAAACAACGACTTCTGTCAAATCACTTGTCTTTTCCACCAGGCTTGAGCAGGCTCATGAAGGCATTATCAGGAGACTTCCCTGGTCCAAGTTACGAAAGAGGTCAGACCAGACCATCATAATACTTCCCCTCTGGCTTTAAAATACATGACTTAATTAATTTTCTTCAGGGCTTCAAAACTTAAGAAGTTGCCTCCCCTGAAACCAGTTTCCATCTGCTTATGTAAAAGAAAAGCAGTCTTAGAGAGGATTTGTAACTAAGCCCTGGCATTCTCTAGGTATTTAAGTTTTCCACAGCCCCAAAGTGGGATTTGACAAGAGGACAGTACCTCCCAAATGCTGGTTTGACAAAACAAAAGCCGTGCTACCATCCTTAGCTCTTGGCTTTTATGGCTCTGAAGTCCTGAAAACAATTTTTTTTCCTTCAAAGTACCCAATATAATCATGTTGATGCCATAGTTTTGCAAGTGTTCAACAAAGCCCAACATACTGAAAGGGCAAAATGTAAGTGACAAAATTATTTTAAAAGTATGTGATTCTGGAAAACTAAAACCAGTTGAAGCATGAAGGACTGCAATCCAGGGAGAAAATGTTACTCATTCACTTCTCATCTGACCACAAAGCCTAACGCAGAGAACTGCAGTGGGACCACACACGAATAGACGATGGAAAACCCATCCTTGCCATCAGTGCTCTTTCTACCCTCCAGGGAGAGAAGGCCACGAATTCTCTGATGCTGCTCACACTATTTTGTACTCATCAGCTCATTTCCCCAATGGTCAAGGCTCGGGAACATGAGAGTATTCATCTGTTACAGCAGGCACTACACTAATTCCAAACAGAAACCCAAGGGACTGATCCAAACCTCACTGATATACTGCAGTTAATAAGGCCTGTAAGTGAGAACCAGAAAAAGAGGAAGATGAGGTAAAAGAGAGAGCTTAAGATAGTGACACAGAGGAGAAAATGAGAAGGAAACAAAAGAAAACAGGGAAGCTGTCTCTGTGACACTTCGTTACAGCAAATTCTATAATGTGCTTAGCAGCAAAATCTAAGCCAAACCATGCATTAAAATTCTGGCTACCCTGGAACAGAAAACAATCTCTGTTAGGCTGCTGCATGGGCCAGTCCTCTCCTCCAGTTTTGCCATTTACCCACAGAACAGCACAATGCACTGGTTCTAGTGACAAAGTCAAATGACTCTCTCTCCCTGCTCTTTCCTGCCATTTCTTTACTGGTATTTCTGCAGCCTCTAAAGACGGAAGGAATCTTACTGTTCACGTGCACAAACTGAGATTCTACAAAAAAATTCACTCCCTCAGCAGATATGGAAAGCCAAGTGCCCTGTTTAACTCCTCTAATTCCTCTTGCAAACTACAGACCCTCCTCTGGAACTCAGCATCCTGCTTCTCCCTCCATCTCCCTAAGTTACACAGCCTGCAAAGACTCACAACTGCCTCCATAGCTCATACTTAGTTTTGTTTGCTCTAGAGCATTTACCTTCTCACTTCTGATTTTCTATATATTAAGACACAGGAAGGAGATTTAAGTGCTTTATTATGTTTTCTGTACTGCGTCTGTAGTGTCTTCCAGAACAACACTTCCAAATAACCCTTTTTAATTCTTCTAACATCAGAAAACAACTTAGTACTCAAAACACAGCATTTAATTTCCCTTTGCATTTAGTTGCTGTAGTTGACTGTATTCATAAAATACTTCTCTTATCTGCTGAAAACAAGAAGCTCTTTTTTTAAAAAACCCTACATGTAACTAAGGCAAATAACATATTTTATATTTAAGTTTGTTGTGGTTTACAACATTCTTCATTATTCTATTTTTACAGCATCTTTCAGGCATGTTACCCAGTTCCTCAGATGGGGTAAATAGCACCCTTGAAGCTGTTTTACTACTAGAAGAGCATCTTGGAAAAAAATTGACATATAAAATATTTCTAAAGTAAGATTTTTATTAGTATTCCGATGATGGCAAGAATAATTACTGAAATTCCTCCTGGAAATCACTCCATATAGTGGTGAATACTGCACTTTACCTCACCAATTATTCACCAGAAGTGCTATGAATTTTCTACTCATAGAAAATGCTGACCAGATTAAAAAGATGTTTTTCAAAGAAATGAACTGATTTCACCAACATTTATAATGGGGAATTGCTAACATGTCCTTTTAATATTACAGTTTCTTTTTTATATTATGGAGGAGAGCATTCAGGAAACAAAGGCAAAATAGAAGACATGGACCTTGCTTAAATGGAATTTTTTAAATACTTCAAAATATGCCATTTGGATTCAGAAAAAACTACATAATGTGTGTTCATAATTTATCTGAGAAAGAATATTCAAATACTTTTAAGGAAAACCATTAGATTTCAGCCAGTCACTAAAGATCAACAGAAAAATATTTATATATATATATATATACATACATTTTTACATATATATAACATACATTTTTTTATATATATACATACATACTGAGCTAAGTATACCATGCAGTGTGAGTAGCATCACTTTCAGGAGTCTTACAAGGCTAGAAGGGAGAGAATCAAACCCTAAATCTACAACCGCAAAAAATTAAAGGCTGGAAATCAAAATGGAAATGGCAGTCACTAAAACCAGTCGTGGCATCACTGTAAGCCTTCAGTTCCACAAGAATCATGGAATCATTAAGGCTGGAAAATACCTCCAAGACCGTCAAGTCCAACCTTTGAGAAAGTATGTAATTCTGCCGGACCAGGGTATTTGCAGCCTTGAATGAAATAAGCTGCTCCTGGAAAAGGTTAGACATAAAAAACTTCCCAGGACTGTCCTGCCAGACCCCGGGAAGGCAGCGATCCCAAGGCTTATGTTTGCATCTCCTCTGCCTGTGTAGCAGGGAATGCAACTCCAGCCCAGAGAGCTGAAAACTAATAACAAACCCCTCTGTGCTGCGGGTATAAATACAACACTCATTGTTCCTTTAAGTGTACTTTCTGCTCCGAGATGCAAAGCTCCACTCAAAGTGCTATTTGTAAGCTTTTTCAGGGTGTTACATCAAAAAGAGCATTGCCACTGAAAGGAACAGGCTTAAAAACTTCACATCACTCCTCTGGTACTACATTACCAGAAAACAGAGGAAGTCATTCAGACGGGACTAGAGATTCCCTGTGCTCAGTGAAACTTAATTACCTAAATGCTTTTCCTCTATGAACTGCATTATGCCAAGACTCTACTACACCCAGATTGCTGCATTGCTGACCCTGAAGCAGAAAAGAGAAAGAATTTCTGATAATGCTGTGTAAGAGCAAACTAGAAACTGAACTCACACCTGCTACAGACGCATTGCCCAGGCACAGCCCGCCTGCGACCCGAGTTCCACCAGCAGCAAACTGCCTCACCTCCATTAAAGTCAATAAAGTCACACCAGCACAAAATCAATAGCGTTACATTTGACTTATACTGGCGTAACTCCATTGATTTTAATGGAGTTGGAGTTACACCAATTTTATGCTGGTGTATCTGCATTAGTGTCAGAGAAGTTATGCCGGCGTGACTGATGTAAACAATACCAGACCAACCAACCCCTGTATGTCTAAAATTCAACGTCGTTAACTCCAAAGCGACAAGAAAATGCAAATCTGTACATTACCAAAGCAGGGCCTTTGGAATTTATTTTTGCAAAGCAGAAGAACGGCTCTTTTGTGATCCTCTTGACACCAAAGGAACAGAGACTAAGAAGGCAAAAAGGACAAAGTACACAGTTGGGATCACAGTATTCTGTAATTAGAGCTGTTAAATGATTACTAAAGTGCGGTGGTGCAATCATCACACCGAAGGAAAGGGAGAAGAATGCAGTCAGGAACATCACCAGGGAGAAGGTAAAAGCAATGTCAGACACCACATTTCATACTGAAATGCAAATTCCTCACAATCAGAATCTGTGTATTCTAATTGGAAGAAAAGGTTATGGAATTAAACATCTCCTATCCTGGACAGCTCAGCATGTTTTTAAGTGGTACAGTAAGTTGAAGGAAACTTGTTCATGTTCTGTCCTTTATAGAAATATCCTAATTCAGCTATTTTTTTTTATTTCAAGATGACTTTCTTAATATGGCAAGTGAGACTGAACTGAGACTCGCATTCTCATTCATTTTAAATAAAATAACATCACTATACCTACACACTTAAGCTATACTTAGAAATCTGAAGTAGAGCTTGGAATGATGCCTTATACTGACCTGCTTAACGGATGTGGATTTTGCACCAACTTTTTCCGGTCCCTTTGAGATTTTCTCAGTCACATGAGTTGACTTGTACATTGTGCCTTTCCATTCTCTGAACACTTCCTGACATTATAGCAAAGCAAAGCAAACTTTCCTAATGTCAACAACAACAAAAAGCCCCTATGTCAGGATCTTGATTCACTGCTGCTTTTCAACACTCAGCCCTTGTTTCCTGACAGTTAAGTATTAGGAAAGCTAATCAGAGGAATTCACCTTGCTGGAAATGGACTTTTGATTTATTACACCAAACTCAATGACCTGACTTATGCGAAAGTTCATTGTCTAGCAGAGCAAAGGGGAAAAAGTAAAACACTTCTGGGACTATAGGTATGAATTTACACAAACAGGCAAAAATTTTTACATTCTGGTTCCACAACTGACAAATATCACTATTCTAAATTGTCTGGTAAATGGGTGACCTAATTGTGGCCTTTCAGAACCTGAAGGGAGGCTGAAGGAAAGAAACACTTTTTACAAGGATATCTAGTGACAGGACAAGGGGGAATGGCTTCAAACTGAAAGAGAGTAGGTTTAAATTAGAGTAGGAAGAAATTCTTCCTGGTGAGGGTGGTGAGGCTCTGGCACAGGCTGCCCAGAGAAGCTGTGCCTGTCCCACCCCTGGAAGTGTTCAAGGCCAGGTTGGATGAGGTTTTGAGCAACCTAGTCTAGTGGAAGGTGTCCCTGCCCATACAGGGTTGGAACGAGATGGTCTTCAAGGTCCATTCCAAACCAGGCCATTCTGTGATTCTATTATGAGTTTTACCTGCAGAAATAGTTTTGACCAGTCCATTTAAAGACTCCAGTCTTCAAACCAGCAATGTCACTCATGCAGGTAATCCCACAGGAATGCCCAGATGAACAGTGGGCAGGCTTCTGCACGATATCAAACAGAAGTATATTTGAGAACAGCTGCTAGATTTTACTGGAGAAATTTCAAACCATAAATAATTTTCTTGGAGTCACTTATCTGTTCTCATCTCATTTGTGATTGCAGTGCCTTGTATCTGATTATGTTATACACTGCTCCACAAATGCCTCTGCTTTCTATCAGCCAGAATGTTAAACACTTTCAAAGGGAGGAAGCACCTCCCCTAAGAAGGCTCCACACATTTTCTGTTCGTGGATAAAACTGAGCAGTGTTTCTGAATAATAACAGACAGTTCTGGAAAATATACTAAAGGGAAAAAAAGTCACATGACAATATGACCCTTGAAACTGTCTGGGCCAGGTGTTGTTTGCTGTATTGTAATTCCACACTCAGAAACATCCATACTAGGAAACACACTGATCTCCACTCTGCTACGACCATGCAACTGGAAAGGTCTACGTGACCATATCACCCACTTACAGGATCAAAGCCCAAGTGATTCTGGGTTAGAGACCCTGTAAAAGAAGGAAAAAGAAAAATCAAACTGCTGCCAGGTTAAAATGTCCAGGGAAAAAGGAAAAAAAAATATGTGTTTGATAACTCAAACAGTTAAACGAGTATAAGACTTGCATGAGTGGTAACGCATCACAAAATCATGTTTATATTCTAAACATTTTTAAAAATCACCCAAGTAGTGTGCAGTGAGGAACCATTCACCTTCTACTGTCATGCTACAGTTTATTCTCTCTTGGAAGCAATTACAGGACAAATGCCAAGCTACAGAAGGTATTTTTCCAGCAGCAGCATCTGGCTTCTTGGCAGACTCCTCAGGCAATTTTATTGGAAGCTTTAGAGATGCTGTTGGGTCAGTCCTAGTTATATTGCTCAGGAGCTGTCTGGCAGTTTCCTCTTCCTAGATGTCATAATCCTTCTGATTTACTTTGAAGGAATTAGCACATTTCTATCCATTTCAAAAACAGTTGACCTGCAAGGCATTTAGGGGCCATCTACAGAGACACAGTAAAAGTCACTTGTCTAAATCTGTGTGCCTTTGAACCAGCAGCATTTCGGCATCCACTGCCTAATGCCTCATCAAGGAAACAACTAATACATGCAAAAATTCTGTGTATGTGTATGTGTGCATCTTACTGGTAAATCAAATGTATTCCTTAAGATTAAAGGAAAAAAAATAAGATGCATGAAAGATTAGCTAGTAAAAAAAAAAGAAAGGTAGGATGGGCAACAGCAAATCTGTGCCTTTATTTAACATGGACCGCTCTCATATAGTAAAGACAGTCCTGTGCTTTATCCTGTAGTAAGGGAGAGTGCACATGAAGTCAAGAAATGCTTCTGGCAGACAGCAAGCATAAATTGAAATACAAGGGGATCAGCTCAGTCCACAGAAGAAAAACAATTCCTGAGAATCTGCTACTTGCAATTCCTCCATTAACCATGGTGCCTCCAAGGGCAGGAGGAGCACATGGAAGGGAAGAAGGCAAGACAGCCAATGATGTCCTCTGCTCTCCCTACTGCCCATCCCTTCCCCCTCTCCAGCCCCAGCAGCAAAGATCTGCATTATTCTGCAGCTGTGATCATGATTAATCCTCCTCCAGAAGGATGAAGGACAGGGTGCTGGGTTTACCGGCCCTCCTTGCATACCAACAAAACCTAGTCCAAAACAGAAAGCCTTTATGTCAGTTTGGAGCTGTCCTCTAGAATTCATACAGAGAAAGGGGGCACAATGCTATAGAAAGTGCACTTATAGTCCATAACACAGGTGGGGTTTTAGAATACTTTTGTGCAATTACTTAAAAGAAATACGTTCCTTAATTTAAAAAGAAAAGGAGGCAGAAGTGCTCATTACTACTACTTTTTTTTTTTTTTCTAAAGACTCTCACACAAAGACATGCCTAGATGTCTTCTTGGTTTTTTTTTTCTTTCAGGAGTTTTCAGAGAGGCTAGACAAAGAACTTCCCACAAAATCCTCTACCAGGTTATTTTCTAGGAAAAAAGAGTCCTAATGCCCAAAGGTAAATATTACAGGTACAAGAAATGTACTCTATAATTTAATAAAGGGCTATGGCTCTTGGATTTTCTGTAACAGGAGTATACACAAACCAACATGAGAGAAGACTGACAGCACTAAGAAAGATACACATATCCAGATCAAACAAAAAGCCAAACAGAGCCCTGTCATCAGCAGAGTGCAACTAAATCCAACCAGACACAGACTTCAGACTTGGCTAATGCAAATTGACTAATATAATTCCATTTTATGCAGGGCAAGACATATTCTGATTGCAGGGCAGTGGTGCTCACAAGTTCTAAATTTAGGTATCATTAGGGCCAGGTGAACCATTCAGTGAACTAATCTGAATTTTATCCATAGCAAAGATTTGTACTGTCCAGAAATTACCTTCTCAGATTTAAACCACATATTCACTCTCATTACTTCATACATCTTTTGGATATCTCCATTCATTAATTAAAATATGTGCAGAATCACAATATGCATTGACAAGGCAGCCTGGGTTTTAAAATGCTGTGCTATGGCACACACTGAAAAATCAATTATTTAGGCTTCAGTACATGAACAGAAGTTACTGGCACACTAGAAACCAAACCATATTTTAGGGGAAATGTAGCACAGATTCCATTGTTTACAAGCTGGTTTCTGCAAAGTACTGAGAAATCTCAATGATCAGGTGAACATTTGGATACACACTGAAGACTAAACTTCCAGTGATGCCCTAGATTTCACTGACTACACAAGAGATGAAAGCTGCACAGAGAGACAAACAAAAGGTTTCCTCGATGCAGCAAAGATCTAAAATATTCTTATAAACTGTCTTTGATTCTACAGTCTCAACAAGGCCTGTAAACTGAGAAAGCAAACAAGAATAACCATCAAATGAGTGTCCTTTAGTACAGTCAAATAAAAATAGAAGTAAAATGCTGGTCTCCCTTGTACACTGCTCTCCTGAAACATCTGGCACACTTAAAACAATATACTTTATATTCAAAGATAATATAACCTAATCTGAAATAAAGTTTCTGCTACAATGAAAACTAGTTGTTTTGCCAGTTGAGTTTAAAGCCAAAAGGTGAAGAAAACCTAATCCAATTAAAAGGAGAGGGAATTTAGGAATGCAGAATTTAATTACTGCACTTGGAAGACAGCCAGGACCATTGGGTTAAGCCCTTGTGAAAGGGCCAGGGGAACTCAAAAGAATTCCAGTGGTCAGGCCCCCGGCTCCTGAGCAGGGCACCCTTGGCACCCACGTGCCCTGTAGTTGAGGCCCAGGGAAGAACGCCAGCTTCTGACTTCCAGCATTTCCAGCAGGTCCTTCCTCCCAGTGCCCAGCATTAGGCAGACCTGGCTCTGCCCAGCTTGTGAAACCAGAAAGGCTCTCAGCACAATACGGTGAGACTGCAGACGACGGCCAATTAAAACTGCTGGGATAAATACACCCTCAATCAAGTTATTGCCTGTGTGTCACTTCAACATTTTGGTTTGGTTTGGGCTTTTTTTCAGTTCCACAGACTAAATAGCAGGCAGCAATATTAGTTTTGGAAGAAGTATGATGTTTGTGTTACCCACTCCAGTTAATTAATGAAAATAATGACAGTTACAAAATCAGGGATGATTAAGAACTTGAAGACCATCCTACCCATTTCTCTGCCAAGCAGGATTTGTTCTTAATAGCACATAATGCTGTTCTTCAGCAAACCTTTTTAAATCACACCAGCAGCAAGAGTCCCATCTCCTTCCTTCAGAGGTGTTCACACATTCAGGCTGGTTCAGAGGAAGAAGTAAAATCCGAGAACAGACATCCTGCTAACTTTGTATCATTATTCTGAGTTAACTGCTCAGAGATTATCTTCAGCAATTACTGCAAACACATTCCAAATGCCTGTAATCCTCGCAGCTCCACTCTGTCAGTGTTAAACCAATCTATCCCCTTCAGGTAAGAGCTAATGGTACAATCACATACCACTGGGTTTATAACCCAGACTATTATAGTCTCCATTATTAAATATTGCTTATTATTTTGTACTTACGAAGTCAGGGAGATGTGATTTTATCGCTTGCATATCATTCTTACATTAGTCTTATGCTGTTATAACTTCACTCTGCTTTTCCAGATAAGCTTTTTTTGCTTTCTGCATATTTAAATAGTAACTCTAATTATCCCTATTTGATTGCCCTCCTCTTGCAAAGCCTTTCCACAGGATCATCTGCAGCGAATTCTTCATCCTACTTAGATTTTAAGAAGCCTAAGACACACTATATTCTTTAATTTTAGTAAGAGCATAGAGGTGCTTCTTTCATAAAAGAAAAAGACATGCATAATGTGTTACACCTTCAGATATATTTTTTTCAAAAAGAGGAGGGTAGATTATTGATTATTATTACACTGGGAATAGTAGCAGTACAGAACAGTGCCTAACAATAAAGTCAACTAAAAACTAAAGAAACCCTAACAAACAAACAAAAAAACCCTGTTGACATGGTATCACACTGGCAAAGAAAACTTCACTTCATTGTCTAAAAATATTGCTTCTTTTGCAAACAATGCTTATAAGAGTTTTGTGGATTTATTTCCAACCAGTCACAGAAAACACTTTATACTTGTAGTTCATAGGTACATGAAGCTACATGTGGCTACACAGTAACTACAATTAATGGTATTTAATGCATAAACTCAGGTAATCTATTCAAAGATGTGCACATTGCAGTAGCCCAAAACACATCTATAAAATTTGAGTCAAAACTAATGTTTGTTACAATAATTTTGTTAGTATTTTTGGCCGTTTTTAAAGAGATTTTGCTATTTTGATTACTGTCAATACATTTTGGGTTAATTATAATGGTGTTTAGTAACATCACGTGTTGTTAAAGTTGCCTGACATTTCCCTTAATGATTCTCTTTCTAGCTCTTTATAACTTTACCACACCAAACTCTATCTGCCAGAGCTGACATCTTGCATGACACACAGCAAAAGCAGTGACACTCACAGATCAACCTCCAGGACCTTGTCCCGCTGCCCTGAGGCATGCGATCATCCCACTCTCCTCCTCCTCCTCTCCTGCTCACTAAGCAGTGAAGTTTCCCACAGTGACTGCCTTTATCATTCACTCCTGACTTTGATCCTCCAGCACAGACATGTTCCTACTAAGACTTTATGGCAAAGAGAAGTTACTCTGTACACTGCACACACAACTTTGCATTCTGTTATCTTCCATCTGGACAATGTTAAATTTAGCATTTCTTTACTGATGTGCTTGGCTCTGTAACAGTAATTTACATTTTTGTGTGTGTGTGTAGTAACATTCAGGAAAAAAGACGCAACACAGGTGTACAGTAACCATATTGCAGCATCTTGTGGAATTCAGGTCACAAGCTGCATTCTTTCAGCACCTACTCCTGCAAAAGTTACTTCAGCAATAAGTGATATGAGTCTGGCAGTGGTAACTATCTCTCAAACATGACTTGGACTGAACAGGACAGGAAAGAAAAACAGGAGTTTTAGTTGTTAACTGTGACTTTCAGATCCATTTGTGTCAAAACAGTGTCAAAAAGCGTTTGGAAAGACAAAACACAGTCTTGAGCCCCGAATGCTCACAGAGCATTCACTACTTTAGTAAATACTTTTTTATTAAGGACTACTTTAGTAAATAAAACAACCAACCACACAGAGGCACACTCTTTGAGCCAAAGACTTTCCTTAGGAAATGTGACATTCAGCCAAGAAAAATGCCTCTCTCTCATCTTCTCTGGTCCTCCCCACAAATTATACACCCCTGAAGATCTAACATCACCTCAGAAGCACAACAAAGTACCACATTCACACCTGAACCAGCTGGTTTCAGGTACAGCACCAATGAAAGCAGGATGGCAGGGTTGGCAAGGCAATCAACAGGGCTCATCTGACCAAACTAACCATGTGGGAAGAAAATTCTGCTGCCACATACACTCAGCGCCAGGACATGCTGAGAAGCAGCCTGGTTGAAGAAGGCAGGACTGCTTGCCAGTTTAGTTCCCTGCAAAGAGGCCAGCTCAAAGTCCTGTACTGCCCCAGATGATGATAGAGGGGCTGTGAGGGCAAGCTCAGAACACCTGCAACACAGCCTGTGGTTCAAATAGACACGAAAGGATATGTGTCTGTGTTCCGGACAGGGGTTTATATTCCCCAGATTGATGACTTTAAAAGGAACACACAGTAGAGACGTCCCATTGTGATTTATGCTGCACTCTGCTCTCATGCTGCAGCCCTGGCAGGAGCAGCAGCAGGAGGATCGATGCTGCTGGCTGGGTCTGCCCACAGGGAATGAACCTGCTCTGGAGGCAGCACCACGAGCAGAGACAGATCCTCATCAGAGCCAACGGCTCGGAAACATCACAGGGAGATAACCCACACAGATCCTCAGTGACCTTCACAAGTATCTCCACAAAGATGCCCACGACTGAAGAGAAAGTTACACTGGTAACAAGTGTTGAACACCTCAAAGCAAATACTTCAGATTAATAATAGTCATTAAAATATATTTTCTCTTCCATCAGGAAGAACAACTGGTGTCACCAGATCATAAGCAAACACAGGTGAGGACACCCAGTCTTTAGCAGCAAAGTAATCCTCTGACACCCTATTCAAAACCTGAGAATATTCAGAATATTATTGGAAGAATAATTCTGTTTGAAGCGCACTAAGTAAATCCCAGATTTTTATGTGAAGTAATTTAATTCTATTTTTATCTATTAAAGAACATTTGGATTAACAGATTGAAAAAGTTCATTCACAGCTTTATATATAAATATATATATATGACTGTTACAAACCCTCCCCCCTGATGCCCATATAACTAAAAAAAAAAATCAAAGCAGAAATTACATTTACACAGTCTTGAAAATATTTTAAAATCATCACTAACATGTGTGATTTCATCTTATTTTACTTATGAGCCCAAAGTTGTATCCTGAATGCCATTTCTATAGAAATTGAGTGCCAAATATTACAAAGTTGCCATTTTACTATGTAAAAATATCCTGCCAGCATTCAAGGAAAATTAATTTAAAATTAAACTTCAAGCCTTTGCATGCCACCATAATATTTCAGGCAACAACTTCAAGCAAGGAAAAGCAAAAAACAGACTGTGCGTATACTACAGTTCAAAATAGATTTCTCATGTCAAATGGCACAGTTTTTCCTTTTTTTCCATTAAAGAGTTATTTTAAATCTTCTGCTGAATATATTTACATGCCTAATGAAACTTCTTCAGTGATTCTTCTTGAATTACTATATATGCTTTAACACTGCATACACTAATAGTGTACACATATATACAAATCCACACACAAATGTATGCACTCATGCACACCATATTCATGCAAAGGGAATTAATGGGTTTTTTTGACTGGATGCTACCCCCTGTAAATATGTTAAACGTGAATAGTGCTCATGGCTGGGTTCATTAACTAAAAATGTTGCTGTTGTCTGCACAATTCGTGTTGCTCAAATAAGGAGGCATGACATGTAAAATGCTAATTTACAGATTGAGTTCTTTTCAATTTACCATCAAGGTCTCTCTCCATGAGGAAAATCAGTGGTCGCTCACTATAATTCTCATCAAGTAACTTGAGCTGAGACCTCACTTGGCACCTGAAGATAAGACTCTGCAGGTAGCCTTCTCCAAGAAAAACAGGGAAGAAAAAATTATAAAAAGGTTTTGAATGAGCTCTAAACACATTTTCTGACATGTTGTCATGGAAAAATAATATCCAAAAGCCACAGTCCACTGTGACTGACAAACTTCATCTTTCAAGGGAAGAGTCATTATACTTAGAGTGGCAGCTAATGTCATTGTAGATAACTCTTCTCACAACTTCAGCTATTTCTTCTTCAGTCTTTTTCCTAAAATCCCCATCTCTAGAACATCTGTAGTCTGGGAGATCTGCTCACATCCATAAGCGTGAGAGTTACTCTGAATACCCCGAACAAAGCTTGGAATGTCAGTTAAGTTCACACCTGATGTCCCCATTATAGGTCGATGCAGCATTTGATAAACAGATACAATTAAGAGATTAACTTCAAACCCCCATTATTTCTCCAAACTAGAACAGCAGTAGTTCCATCATTCCCTAAAACATTCCAGGACTTCAATCTACCACAGCTGTACCAGTTGCCTCTTCTATAAATACCTATGACACCCAACTACTTCAGGGACCATAAATGGCAACTTAACTGCTCAACACCTAAATAATTTATGTCTTTAAAATTTCTGAGCAGGTTCATCAGTGGGTTTGTCTCCCTTTCACAGATGCAGCTCTGTGTTGTACTTAGTTTTCCACAGGGTCTCACCACCTCCCTGTCCCTTGATGTACAAACTACTTCGGTTTCAAAGATCTCTTCTATACAGGGTGAGTTTTCAGCAGCAACTTAATTCTTTTAAATTCTTTTCTGTCACCTCTGTTAGTTTATCAGAGCAGTCATTAAGGCTGGGCATTCTGAGGCTGGTGGGTATATCTGAGCTAGCTCACTTGGAGCTAATTGTGTTCTATTTGACATTCTCCAAGCACTGACAGTCCTCATTCAAGCCGAGTGTGAAAGTTTTTAAATTAGCTTTCACAGTTTGATTCACAGACAGCAAATGCAAAATGGCACAGGATTAATTTTTCCCCAACAACACAGTGTAACAAAATAGCCCAAAGGCTATTTTACTTCATTTGCTTTAACTATTAGGGAAGATTCACAGCACAGACAATGTTCCAACAGAGACAAAAGCTCCAGAGGACTTTCAAAGCTTAGTATTGCCCCCATTAATTAAAGCACCATACGTCTGTACAGCCTTTCCACTTTGTCACTACATGTTAAAATGAAAGTCTAGACCATTTTAGACAAACCACACTGATTATTGCTTAAAACATGAACATATCAATACAGTCTTCTCAATTTTATTATAGAACACATTTTTATTACATATTAAAGCATGGCATTTGATTTAAATTAAATTTAAAATAGGCTATATAGAAATCCACATTTTCTTGGGGAAGTACAGATCTTGACTTCACATGTTATCTCAGTGTCTTTTTATTGGATACAACTTGAATATTGTATCACCTATTGCAAAAGTGCTTTGGTCACTTCCAGCAAACAATGGCAGAGCAGGATGGAATTTTAGCTTTCCTGGTACTTTTCATTTTCCCAACCATTACCATTAGGCACATACACTGAGTTTATATGGTGAACTTTCTGAACCTGCAAAGTCTCTTAAACAAAACTTCCAAGTACGCAAATTTCCCTTCGAGTAAGCACAGAGGTGTGTATGAGCAGCTCCATCAACAAATTGAAAAGTTTATCACATATTGAAGCTTCTACACTCATTTTTTAGAAGCAAAATATTTCTCTGGTTTCAGAGGCAAACTAAAATCTCCACCAACGGTTTGGCTCATCTTGTCAAAGTACGTATCAAAATATTTCACGTAAGGTCCAAAACTCATAAGCACTCTTCAATTCAAATTAGTTCTAATATTCTAATAACCAATAATTTCAATATAATCTAATAACTGTATCAATAGTGGTAAGTCACATCTCAGATGGAAACTATCTTAAAGTATAAAAAGTATGTACAGTGACATTTAAAAAAATTTTGCCTGCACAGATGGATTCCAGCTCCATACTCCAGATTCCAGATTTGATATAGCCTAGGATATGCAGGTCACATCTGACAAACTGTAAAGTCAAAGGCCCATCTGTAAATGTCAAAATTTAGTCACTAAGATTGATATAATTTAGGTATTTCTTGACAGGATTTAGAATACTAATCTCAAATATTAACCTAGTTTTAAAAGTTTTACAAGTTTTTTCCATTGTGTGTTAAGAAGTTACATACTTTCGATACAGCGATAAATATTTTGTAAATAAGAAACCTTTTTCACAGTAAATTTGCAAGCAAAGAAAATCAGGAAACGTCTGTTACAATTTTTAAAAAGAATCCACACTATTTAGTGAAATGTATTTATAGGACATTTTAAGAAAATCTTGGAAATCTTTCTTCAAGTCAATTCTAGTATAATGCAAAGCCACAGACCAGTCAATGAAACCCAACACCAATTCATCCCTGTCAGCAGGCACTCCAGGCAAGAGTGCCCTTGCCTCGAGTGCCCTTCACACACAAGATCACTACAAGATCACACACAAAACCCACAATCTAGTCAGGTTTACTTTTTTTCTTTTTTTCATTTTGGAACATTTAAAATGTGATGAGTTTACATTTAGAATCTCCAGTTGCTGCAAAAATCCTCCATGCCTAAACCCAGAAAACAGGGATACAGCTTGTGTGAACAGAACTAAGTTAGACCCCAACTAGCCAGAACTAGGCTGTGAAAAGTGAGCCCTGACGGTGGTGGGCAGGCTTGGACAGGCTCCTTGAAAGAGAGCTGGCACAGCTGGCACACAGGTAGTGCTCCTGCTGCCTGGATTAACCTTCATTTGGGTACAGCTACAAAGGCCAGAATTGCAGCTCTCCATGGTAATAGAGAGCAATTTGGATATGTCTTTATAGTTGTTTCATGAAATCTTTTCTGATGATGCTTATGTAGTGAAATGGAAGATGAAATTCCACTGACTTAAACATATCAGAAAATCTAATTTAGCACAGACAAAATAAAGAGCTGAAAAACATGTTTTTTTAAAAATAAAATCACTTTTCTAAAGCCTTTAGACCATTGGATCTTGTGTGTAACTACAGATAATATAAATCCTTAAGACAATCATGAAGTTTTACCCACCTAAATATAAACCAGCCCCCTACACATGGAACTTCTCCTTCGATGGCAAGTACAACTCAAATGTTCTCTGAATTAACTTCCAAAGCTTATAAAGCTTTATCAGCTCAGATGGTAAAAACCAACGGGTTATTTGAGAGCTAAACTTGTCAGAAACTGCAAAAGAGATACAATCCAATTGTTATTGAAAGTTATGAATACAGTTTTCTGGTCACTTCATGTCAGGTGCTAACAGACATCAGAACCACTGAACAACACATTCACATGAGACATGGAGTGCTTGTGAATATTTATGCTTAAGAAACTTTGAATTCTATCCAATTGTAAATGCCACAGTGTAACTGATCAGTCCTGATCATGAAAGTCTTCCAGAGTATTCTCAACTCTAAAACAAACTAACACTTTTACCTTCCTGCATTTGGCAGGAGTTCATATTACAAGAGAGACATTAGATAAAGCAAAGAGGTCTTGCAGGGCGAAAAACTGCTGAACAAATACTCAAATAAGCAGCAAAATAAAGTCACTGCTTCAATATATTATTTTATATATTGACTAGATGGCCTCTGTATGTGTGTATGTAAAAGTCTGTATCTACTTAAGACAGTTTTCAACTGGCAATCTGTAATCAAAAAGCAAGTGTGAACTAACCAAAGAAAGAGTTAACACGTAATCATCACTCAGTTTAATGCAGTTTCTGATCTGTAACAGCAGGGAACAACAACTTCAAACCAGCTCTGCAGGGCAACAGAGCTCTGCCAATTTACACTGAATCCAGGATCTGTCCCATCGTATAGTTCCTTCACTCATTTCATTAAATCATGTTTGCCAGCAACTACAAAGTCCTAATGGGTGCAGAAAGCTATTCTGCACTTGTTGATTGCCAAGGCATCTGTGCAAACCCAGTGAAATGGAAAGAAGTGAAGCAAGGAACCCCACTGTTAGAAATAAACCTAAATCAATACAAATAGAACTTAAGCACTTGCCATATATGGCTGATTTCTTGCAAAGTATAAGACCTATCAGGGCCTGGTTTTAGCCTGAGACTACCTAACAATGTTTAAATAAATTGGTTGATACTTTACCAAACAATACTCTTTACATTTAATTGTCCTAATGCAAAACAATGTCAATATTCAAGTGGCAAATCCTCAAGATGAATTAACATGCTGAGTTTCAGAAAAGTTTCTTTTTCTTTCAAGGCACTATCAAGCTACTTCTGTTTTCTCACCAAGTTGAGTGCTGTTCTATTTTCATAGCTCTGAGAGAATCACAGACCTGGTAGAAAATCTTCAGCTTCAACCAGCACCAAGCAATAGTACAAATCCAAGAAGAGGAATTGCCATGAGATGTTACAGTTCCATGAATAGCTGTTAATGCCAGCTGCAGCAGCCAGAATATCAATTTCCTCATTGCAAAAATTTAGGAAAGCATGATATAAAAGTGAAGGTAGCTTTATCATTACCTGCCTGTTATCATTTCAGGAAGCTTTCCCCCCTTACCTTCTTTAAGTATCTACTAACAATTTTTTTCATTGCAGTTCATCTTGAAAATTAATCATCATAAATTTAAAACCATTCTCTTGCAGATCTGTCAGGTCTGTAGTGCTATTTCATTTATTACAAGACCACATGACGCATCAGAGCTCAGTATTTGAACATGACATATTTTCACTTTGTTGTGATACCACATTCGAAAATTGTTCCTATCAATCTTTCACTGGAGCCAAAACTTAACTGTCTTGTTCACTGAAACATTAAATGCCAAGTCACACAGATGAATAAAAGCATTTGCAAGACGCAAACATTTGCAAAAGTTTCCTGTTGAAAGGGTCTATAGAAGAGAATCCACAAAAATGAACAGAATCCACAGTGAGTACTGAAAGTCACTATTTGTAATCATTTCAGCCATCAGATCACACTGAAAGTTAAAAGATTTCATGAACAGGCACTGATCTTTAAGTAGGATTTTGGAAGTATTTACAGTTCTGATTTCCAAAAAAATACTACAACTTCTGTGCATTTGCCTGACTCAGCTTATGCATTGCTTAAAATCTCTCATTTTCTGCATCGTTCACCAGTGAGGAGTAAAACCCCAAACAAACAGGCCATATACTTACAGTCCCCATAATGCATCATTTTCCCTCTAAACAGTGGCAGCAAACAGGCACATCCAATACTGTATTACTTTCTTCTCTCATTCATGACGATTTCACACACAGGTTCTTTGACTCTGAAAAAGAAGCATTTCCCAGGTTCTAAGGACAGAGGTACCCCAACCAATCCATCATGCTTTGTGTGCTAATGATAGACTCATGCATAAGAGGCACCAGGAGCAGTCAGAGGCAGCAGGCATGAAAAGGAGTGAATCAACTGTCAAGGGTTGTGATCTGAAGGACTGCAAGGCTGTGATTAGAATTTTCAATCAGGACTTCCACAATTTATCATGCTACAAGGGAAAGGGAGGGGGGGACACACATATTTCTTCATCAGCCCTTCCTGCTGTGGGCAAAGCGAGTGTTAAGGCATTAAAAACAGGAAATCTGAACATCTTAGGCTTATAAGCAGGTACTTTTCAGGGAGTGGGAAGTAAAAGATTTTCTGGGACTGCAGGGCTACTACTTTTTGTCTGCACACCCAAAATTGAAACAAGATTATTTGCAGCACAGGTTTTGATATTATGAAAAAGAAACACAGCTCTTCCTTCTCCTCTTACAGGTATACTCAGACACTGAGCAAGAAGTAGCTCTGGAAACCTCTGACTGTTGCCTTTAGGGATATAAAATGGAATAAAACCCACCAGGAATCCTACATCAGAATTCGCTAATACACCCTGTGAAACTTTAGAAAACAAAAAGGCAGAGGAAATACAAGGGAAATATTCTCATAGCCTGTATGAAATCACCTGCAGCACTTGCCAGGAGGCATACAGTCACATTTTCAAAAGGTAAAAAGGAGCAGCAAGTTTACTGAGCGCACAGGTTCACAGCAACCAAACATGTGGTCTAACTGTGGTATTGGTTTGTCTTGGTACTACTACCTCTGCTTAGTAATTCTACATCTCAATAGCCTCAAACAGGATTTGGAGATGGGCTGGTTCTGCAGCTCTGCTACAGCCTCCCTTTTGAAACCACAAGAGTCACAAAACCTCTTCAAATATTTTGCTGCTTCTTCCTCTCCTTCCTCACCTATGAAACACAGCAACTCCATCTCTCTGGACACAAATTTTGCAAGAACTTGTTCCCAGAGGGGACTGCTGCCTCAGAGAGGATGACCCCCAGAAAATCAAAAAATGCCAGCCCAGTAATTAGGAACTGGGAGCTGGTGGCTCAAAGGAAATGCCACAGGGTCTGTACCCATGTCACTGCAGAGTCTTTGTCTCAAACTCTAGATTCAAGTGACAGACCAGGCAGATTAGATATTTATTGAAATATATGAATGAGGCATTATTTTAAAAGGCAATTTTCATGTTAAACTATGAGTAATGAACAGCAAAGACAGATCTTATTTACATAATTAATGTTTCAGTTATTGATATTCCTTCAGAGGGTCACTAGCCTTTTTTCTCCAAGTTAATTAATTAATAAAGCAACTGCTTTTATGTAGGTAATTGTAATCACTTTAATACTCAAAGGCATGTAAAATATCTGGCTTTTTTTCTTTAATGTTGCAACTGGAGTGACAAACCGATCGTTTGCATAAATATAAACACTGAATGAGTCCATTTAACTCCTGACTAGAAAGAAATATTTTGACACTAACAGGAAAGAAATACATTAATTATGGATCAACACAGGAATCTGGGCAAGATCACCTTTTGTCCCTTCATCACAACAATCACGTTTTCCCTAAAACAAATCTCAGCTTCAAGACACTAAACTGCTCATGGTGCAAATCCGGTCTCACTTAGCTGAAGATTGCTCTTTAAAAAAGAACAGACTTTATGGACAAACAAACAAAAACCAGAAAACTGTTAGCAAGCAGAAAGCTTTAAACACTCGGCATTTCACAGGTAATTCAGAACTTTTTTTTTTCCATTAAGAAATACACAAACAAATCCAGCAAGAAGCAGCTTGACCCTATAAAAACCTGTTGCAGAAAAACCTATTCTGCATGGTAAATGCTATTCAAGCCAGGTGAAATGGTTACTTTGCTCAGTAGCCAGAGCTCACGTGCTCCTGCATCACATCAGGCAAAACATTGCAAAACAATCTGGAAAGGTCTAGTGGATGAATTTCTTGAGGAAGACAGGACAGCTGAGAGGTTAGATGGAAGCTTTTCTCCCCTCCCTCATTAGAGACAGTACTGAGTGACCAGGTTCAGTACAACGTGATGAACACCTTGATCCATGAGTTAATTTAAATTCTTCACAGCCCACCTATGAGCTGTTGGCTCAGAAGCCAATTACTACAGCTTCTTGTCTGTAAATCTCAGTCTTGCTCCACTCACAGTCCACTCAAAACATGACTGCAAAAAACATTTTAGTGGCCTCTTTCATAATTCTGTCCTTGATGTGGGAGAACGACACTGGGATTATCATTTTTATCACACACCATGAATAACTTATACTCATCCCATTTCTGACCCTTCCTATCTACAGCACCACAGGTTGCTGCCAAACAAGCATCTTCAGTGCCACACAGTTCTCCAAAGTCAATTATCTGTTGTTAAAATTTCATCTTGAATATGCTATTTATTGTGTGATCTAATCAACAAGAAAGAAAGAGTTAAAGATGTTGATATCTGAATACTGACACCACTGGCTAGCTCATAACCAGAGTCCCGTCATTCTGGTATTTCCTGATCAGAAAATTGCTATAAAACATAACTGAGGGGAGTTTCCCCTGTTTTATACAGTGTCTAGGATCATGCAGGGAAATGAAGGGAAGGAGAACTCCAATGCATCTCCACACTTCTAGGGAATGGGATTGCAATACAGAAAATAAATGTTATTGTTTGTATTATGCACTCATCTGCACCATATCAGCTGCTAAAACCTTGCAAAACATTCCAGACATCATCAAGAACCATTTCAACCTGTTTTCAGACTGTAAATCTTAACTCTGATCTCCCTCCAAGAGATTATAACAAAACGTGAAATAACCTAAATATTGAAAGTCATTTCACAGAAAATTGAAATAGATACTGTAGGGAAAAACACATTCCAGGCTTGCAAATTCTCTCTTTTACGTAATCCTTCTCCAGATTCTTCCAGAGGACTATCTGATCCATCTCTCTCTCTCTGTCTCACAGTATTTTTAACCACTGCAGATCTTTTCAGCCAGTGGCTGGTTGTGTTTTCAACTGGTGGTTGTAGCAAGTGGCATTCAAACCACGCAGGAGTAAGGAATGCAGCCACTAAGTAGATTATGAATAAACCACTCAGGTAGTCTTTTCTGTGTTTCTCAGTAATCACTCACAGCCAAGGAGCACGATAGAGATCTGCTTCTTCAGTGTCTCACTTCTAAAGGATCGATGTGCTGCAAACACAGGCACTACAGGACTTAATAGCAAGTTTTAAGTGCTTCTTACAAGACAAGGGTCTCCTCTTCTTGCAGGCATGGAGGAGCTAAAGAGCTGCTATCACTGGGTATTTGTGCCTTTTTGTCAGAATCATCCTTACTAAACACAGAGAAGCTACAGTGCACAGATCCAAGAGAAGATATAAATGAAATTCTAGATTAACACAGCTCCATTAAATCAACTTAGCAATTTTATCTCCAGGGATAACAATTTGGTTTGCAGTGGTGGGCTAAATAATGCAGTTCAACACATTAAGAACAGATCTGTATTCAGACTGAATGGACTGTTAGCTCAGAAAAGATAGACAGGAGGGAAAAGAAATGCTGAAGCAGCTGTTTCCTGCCCACAGCACATTTTCTCTTCTCCTTTATCTTCCACAACTATCATGTTCATATATCTATCACCATATCTTGCACTTTCCCTATGAAAGAGACAAAACAGGCCTGAAAATCTGTCTTAATGGGTGCCATAAAAAGAAATATCAATTCATTTGGATGTAGCACCTGCAACAGGCATAAAACATCCAGAAATCAGTGTAATCAAGAAGTGGGTCTTCTCCTTTGCCATCCAGTCCCTGCAATAAAATGGGCTGCTTTTATCTTTTATCATTTCATATCACAGATACCTTCACTTCCCCGGAGTGCATTTAGCAGCAAACCTGGAAATTTCTCCTCTGACCAAGAGGCAAGTCCCCTTTTCTCTCCCTGTAGTCACAGTTTCAGCCATGCAGTTTTCCATGAGGCAGTAAAAAGTTTCCCTATTGTCAGCACTAAAAGCTTCTCCTAAAGTAGTTCTTTTTCCATGCAGCCACATTTTCATCAAATTTTAGTGCATACATTTTATGAAACTGTTTGAAAACCTCAGGATTTAGGTTAGAGAAAGAACATGAAATGTAGGCTAGGCTAGAGTGGGCTTTCTAGGGAATACCCCACTAAAGCAGTCTCTTGATAGGTAAGGTATCTTCCTTACTATAAAAGCAAAGATTGTTGAGCACAGATTTTCACAGGGCTCTGGAGATTTAAACTCTTAGAAAGACCTAATTTCATTCAAAACTATCTGCTTGCTTCCTCTGGATTTTATATCTGTATGAGTTAAGGTGGAATATAGAATTGGGCAAAAGAAGGGATTTTACACCATTAGCACAAAACTTCAGTTGAATTTTTCTATCTCTTAACTCTATCATCTAATGCTGTCAGGTTTGCTGTAGGATATTTATTGCTTTGACTATCTAAAAATTATTACTTTTTCAGATTAAAAACAACACTTCAAGGGGGATATAAAATTACATGGTTTCTATTGCAAAAGTCGGCAATGAAAACTTTAATGTATCTGTTCCTATTCAGGCATACCTATGAATATTTTTAAAGCAAAGCTATCATATTCCACCAATGTTTTTACTCCTATTTTTGCTCTAGTTGAGTTATATTTTTTTACTCCAAAAGGGATCCATTGGCACAGATATTCACACCACATTCCCTACTGCAATTCATTTGGTGCAGTTTAAACATTCTGTAGTATAACGTCCTGGATACAGTTAAAAACTTCACAGCTGTATACAGTAACTAGACAGACAACAAAGAATTTCTAACACCCTGCTTTTAATGCTTCATATCACTTCTTTTGTGATGAAAACCCCATAAGTGAAAGGATTCCAGACTCGTCCTTTGTGCTGCCTTTTCAGGACATGCTGAACATCAGAAGTTTCCCACAGACTGTGTGCAGTGTGGGAGACAAGACACACTCTAGTGGGTTTTTTTCCTTTCTCGAGATTTCAGCACATATGTATGACCTCCACAGTTTAACTGATGACTATTCAGCGCATCAGTTACAAAAAAAAGCCATTCTCATTTCCTTTACACTCCTCCTCAAAGAAATAAATCAGTATCTTGACTGATTGAAACACTTAGCTGCCAGTCATTTTGCTTTGTCCCCTCACTGCCTCACACCAGCCTGTGTGAACTCAAGAGACGCAGAGAAGTGATTAAATTGTAACAAGGAGCCCTGAGAGCAATAACTAAGTGAGCGGTTACAAACAAATAACACAGTTCTTCATAATTCAGTAAAATGCATTATTTGATTTTGTATGTGGTTTGGAAAGCCAGTCAAAGCAGTAGTGCTTTTTTACTAATGCAATAACATTACTGCTTAATGGTGGAAAGCACAAGAGAGCAATATATGGCCTACAGATAGGAGTAAAACGTGCAAGCTTAACAATACAAGTTTATCCTCCTTATGAATTACCTAGGCAGTGCTTTTATTAGATGAGATCCATTGTTTCCTGATCTGCAAATTACTTCCTGAATCTATTAACTATAATGGGAGAAATGTATTTTTCAGTCTTGCCCTCTGAAAAAAAACCACCACAATAAATCAGTCTAAGCAGGTGAGACTAAACTGGCAACAAGGCCAAGGTATTTCAAGTATGCAATCCCTGGCTCCCTATAACACTAAAGGATTTTTTTTTTAGGATGGGAGCATAGAAATGAAAGGATTTAAGTGCAAATTATCCAATGATAGTATAAATCTGGAGTATTACCATGCATGTGAAGGATTATTAAAGATCAGGTAGGATTTTTCTTGTCTTACTTCAGTCACCTCCAGGGAAACAAATTCTGAAATGCACCATAGGAGATAAAGAACAACTTGAGTATATTAAAAGACTCATGGATATAATTCCATGAACTACAAGCTTTCTTTGTAACTCAGTTACCTTTAAGTGCACAAGACTTTTATCATAGTCCTTGTATTTCACGTGTCTTTGAAGGATGACATTTCCACTCACTGACTTAGCATTTGCATGTCTTGAATTCTCTAGTGAAGGCCCAAGGACAGTAATATTGTTTTTATTTATATCTTTATTTATATCTTCCTCCAACTGAATTCCAACAACACATCCCAAAACTCACTTTCCTAAGCAAAATGCTTCAGACATCTATAGCCATTAAAGACACAATGATTATCCTGAAAATGTAGAGGTGGAGGTACTTTTACAGATTCCTGAAAACTGAAGTCAACAGTCGATACTGGTATTATGTGGCAGAAGACAGAATCACAGAATGGTTTGGGTTGGAAGGGACCTTAAAGATAATCTCAGTCCAACCCCCTGCCATGGGCAGGGATAGCAACCACTATCCCAGGTTGCTCCAAGCCCCATCCAACCTGGCCTTGAACACTTCCAGGGATGGGGCAGCTACAACTTCTGCGGGCAATCCAGTGCCTCACCACCCTCACATTTATTATGTTCTTGCTAATGACATACCAGTTGCTAAAAAACTCTTGATAAGAAATATCTGAATCACCACAAGGTAGTTTGGCAGCATCAGAACTGCAAAACAATTACAAAAGGCAAAGCACCTGAATCTGCTCAAGAACTACGACTACATGTACTGCATTCCTTCTTCAGAAGCTCTCAATCACTTCCCAGGTGTAAGAGTTCATCAAGCTGGATCCATTTTCCAAGCTCCTCACATTTCACATTCTCTTCTAAGACTCAAACTCCAGCGTAGTTTAAATTCTTCTCTTTCCCATCAACTGGAGTCAACAGGACTCTTGGTATCTTTGACCCTTGTGCTCCACCTCACAGGAGTCATCAGCTGTAACACATGTTCCATTGACTGAAACAAACAGCCCCAGAGTACCTTAATGAGTACATAACCCCTACACAATCTGCTCTTCCAACCACCTCTTACATCTTTGATCTCAAGGTCTGATATATCACCAAAAATTCTGTGCATTTTATTTATGATGCAGCTATGAACAGTAACACTGCTAAATAATTCCCTTAAAGCTACCTATTTTAATTTTCTCTACTCAAAGCCAGGGCAGGAAGCACCACCTGTGGATAAGGTTGTCTGACACTTCCCACTCCCTTCAATTACTCCCTTCAATTACTTTGCAACTTTGCCAGATTTTTAACTGTTCAGGCTACAATTTTACATGTCAAGGGTGTCTGCTTTGGTGTGATTTTCAGGACATGAGGGAAGAGGAATGAGTTGAATCACTTCCAAGATTTAGATTGTAGGGAAATACCGTGTCTTGACCATGTTAAATAATCATTATGAACGTTTCTTGAAAAGCTTTCTGAGTTTTGAAACCGGGAGTAAGTGTTGGTCTCCATACAATGGATCTGGGTTTTTTGCTAATATTAAACCCCCCTCCTCCTAAAAAGCAAACAAACAAAAAACCAAACCCAAATATCCCCTAACAAACAGGCACACAAAAAAAGCCACAATCCAAAAATCCCAAAGCCAAAACTACCTAAAGTAAAAAAATGAGATTTCACACTTCTGCAGGGACGACTCCTTTATACTAAAATCCCTCTACACTATCAACCCTTTTGCAGCCTCCAGAAGGAATTAAAATTTGCATGCACATTCCTATTAACACTGTCCTGGAAAACGGGCTGTTTCTTTAATTACTGCTCTGAACTGAAATTACACAAACCAGTTGAAGTGACAGCAAGAGGTTCGTCTTTCCATCAGGGCACCCAGAAAGCTGCTGACTTTGAATGCATAAAATACAAGTATCAGACTAGAGAAAAAAGGAATAGACTTTGACGTGAAGTCTTGTATCACAAGAAGCAGAAGAGAAGAATTTTGAAGTGCTGTTTAATAATGGAGGACTTGGGAGGTTTAGTCTGGGAGTCAAGAGGTAAAAACTGCTTCAGGGGAGGGGGAGGATTAGAGCGGATGAGACAATCATCTGTAAGAGAGGAGCTGCATCCAGATAAGGAGCCATGAGGAAAGGAGAGCTAACTCAGGGTACCAGGAACCGGTTTAAGAACTCATGTCAAGAACATGCATCTCATTTGCCTCTGTTTAGGGTCACAAAGAACACAGCAGAAGCTGCCGTCACAGCTACTCAATTACACCAAATTGTGTAAGCCTATTCATAGGAAAAAAACCTCAAACTGGACCTGATGATGCACGTGGATCTCAACACACTGAGATTTGACGTTCCTCCCCAGAAAAGGAGTTGTAATTTCCTTACTACATTAAAAGTAAGATCATCCTACCATTACTACTATACTTCTTGTTGAATATTGTAAGCTGAATTATTCCAAATACTTAATTTCATTAGACGAATTTTCTAAGAAGACATAAATTAGGGCATATGGTTCATAATATTTTCACTTCCTTTCCCAGTAACCCATTTCACTAGTTTTACACTTCATCAATTTAAGCATTATGGCTAATACGTAACATTTAACTCTGTCACAAGAGGAAAAAAAATCCAAGTGTCTCATTAGGAAGCTATGATGGCCATTTCAGAAAGTGGTGTTACATTTTCTACCTACGTCCATATATGAAGGCATTGATATCAGAAGCACATGCAGAGCTTACAGGCCTACAGGTTTCTATGCAGGTGAAAAGCTTTTTTTACTGCTCACTTGGATATAAAGAAAACTGGATCCCCAGGGGACAGAACCCCTGTCTGTAAGATTTACTGCTACACAACAACAGCACAAAGCATTAAAGTAGAGCACGATTAGGTCTCTTTTACCACAGCATAAACCCAAGGGCAGGTAACATTTTATTTATGTTAAGCAGAACACATTCCTACACACAACTGAATCAGTAACAACAATATATGAAGATCACATAATGGCAGGAAGAGCATCTCTGACTAACTCCAGAAAAGTTAACAGCAGTTAACACCAGAAAAGCTGTTTTCTACCCAAACCTCTGCACTGAAACATGACAACCATCTTTCAAACATCAACAGGTGTCAGAAAATCATACAAGAACAGTAAGAAACACATCAAAAGCTTTCACAAAATATAAAGGCTGAAGTCTCAATTACAACACACTGTCTAACTTACAATCATTGCAAAGATATACAAGGAACAGTTTTACAAATCTTTGTGAACATATATGAACTCCACTTCTTCAAAATAAGCAGGATACATTTCTGTCACACACTAAGAATTCTTCTACAGGTTGTATCAGTGCCTTAAAAGCATCAGTGATCAATTAGAATTATCACAGGAGGGGATTCAGAGTCATGTCAGGTTTTTGAATGACAGAAATCTGTAAGGCTTTGCACTACAAAAAGACTGTTCAAAAATAGAATACATAACATAATCATCTACACATACTCCTGAAGAAGTAGGCCAGCATATAACACCTTTGCAAAAAACAACTAAAAGGTATCCTACTCCAGTTTATTAACAGACATCACACGGTTTCACAAGTTACTGCTGAATACACAATTATTCAGTGAATAAAAGGGAGGCCGTGGTTAATAACACATTGTACCTATAATGGCAGCTGTTTCTTTTCTGTACCCTGACTCTTCCCTGAGCCGTTTTTCACACTGTATTTTTGAAATATTATTGGGTACACTGCAGCACAGCTCCTAAGGCTATAACAACAAAATGTCGTGGACTTCTCTGACTTTAAAAAGGTAACCTTTGGTATGTTAGACTGGAGGTGGGAGGGTCAATAAGACACTTTTATTGGTGCCAAAACTCAAGAGTTTCTCTTCCCAAGTGTGATTTACAGCACAGGAAGGACATTGACCTGTTCCAGCAAGTCCAGAGGAGGCCACCAAGGTAATCAGAGGGATGGAGCACCTCTGCTATGAGGAAAGGCTGAGAGAACTGGGATTGTTCAGTCTGGACAGGAGAAGGCTTCAAGGTCACCTAACAGCCCTTCAAGTACCTGAAGGAGCCGACAAGAAAGATGGAGAGAGACTGTTCACAGCCTGGAGTGACAGGACAATGGGGAATGGCTTAAACTGACAGAGGGGAGGGTTGGATTAGAGATGAGGAAGAAATTCTTCACCTGTGAGGATGGTATGGCCCTGACACAGGCTGCCCAGAGAAGTTGTGGCTGTCCCATCCCTTCAAGTCTTCAAGGCCAGGTTGGATGGGGCTCTGAGCAACCTGGTCTAGTGGAAGGTGTCCCTGCCTATGGTGGGAGAGTTGGAACTGGATAATCTTTTAAGGTCCCTTCCAACCCAGGCTGTTCTATGATTCTAAGATGTTGTTATGATACCATAAGACCCTATTAGTGACTCCTACTTTTATAGAAAAGCTTTTCTATATCTTATACAATACATATATTAAATATATATATACTAAGATCTTTCTCATAAGCTTTAAATATTAAAAAACTAGAGAGAACAAACATCCTTGATTCATTCAGGCAAAACTGCTTCATTGCACAACCAGGCTCCTACACTCCCAAGCATCCAGTTCTCCTGTGCCTAGTTCAATACTCCACAGGTAAGTTACACCTTCTCCCCACTGTAGTAGTCACGTACACACTATTTGCTCCTCAGAATGAGTGACCCTAAGTCCTTTATCTGCAAGCTCTGCCCAGAGCCCTGCAGACTTCATACTGCACCACGACAAAGAAGTTTCTCTCTCACACCACTGCACAGAGATGCATTAACCAACTTTACAAGTTACTGCTTTTCCAGCATCTCACCAAAACATTACACCAGCATTTTTCACTTAAGGGAAATTTCTTTTAAAAAAGCACTTTGTGAACTCTACAAGTTGCAAGGCATTTTGGTCTCCCATGTCTACTAGTCAAACTTCTATTACAATAAATAATATATGAAATAGATTAATATTTAGAAGAACTTTACTCTTCTACTTGCATCATCATTATAAATTATTCTCCTATTAATGAGTTATTTGATCTCAACATATTAGCACAAAAAATACATTGTTCTCTGTACTTCTCTGTAACCTATGTGCTTGCCTTCTGCTAAAAGCTTCTCTTCGAAGTGCTATTATTAATTGTCAAGCATTGGAACTGTTCCTCCAGACATCACCCCCCTCACTTTCAAGACAGGCAGACAAGATTTTCTCCACTTTTTGCAACTAAAGTACAAGCTAAAGTACATCTGAATACACAATTCATTCTATTCAGCACTGTCCTTTCCCTAATGTACCCAGTATAGCCAACCTCTTACAGGAAGCAATTGCTGGAACAATTAGGACTCTCATAAGGACTCAGCAAGATTAATACACACTATGGCGTCATGTCTGCATCTTATCCCATGCAGTGATACTGAGATGTTAAAGATCTGTGCAGCAGGGACCAAAGCCTGTGCAACAACCTTCTGGAACTCTAGGCTGAGCTTTTCCACACTTTATTAATGTGAAAACTTGAGAGCTATCACAAACTACTTCTATTCCTGTTGACTATAACTTAGGATTAAGTTGGTCTTTTCTAACACCTGTGACATTCACATCCAAAATGGGAAGGAATCCTCAGAGATCCTGATTTCAGTTTGTTTTGCTTTTTTCTAGTATTGTTTGAATATACAACAGTGACCCTACACAGATCTCCAGAACGGGGGTTTTTTTGGAGAAGAAAGCAGATGTACACTCGATGAGCACAATTCCTAGTGGTTTCTTGATGCTTGTTTCTCCTAACAAACCAAGAATGTCTTGGGAAAATCCAGTGTTAGCCTTCCTCATGAAAATATATGTGCATATATGAAAATGAGATACATTCACTATCATTCGATCTAAGAGTACACCTCTTTAAATTAATAAATAAATAAGCACTGTGAAACAGCCAAAAATAAAGTAGCATAGTCCACCAAAATGGGAAAAAGTCTTAGAGCTAGTCCATTAAAGACATTAAATTTGATATTATAGCCCTTTACTCATTGTCTACATTGCAAATTATGTACATACTTTCAGCCACAAAGAAGAAAATCAGCACTGTATTCATCAATTTATTATTGTATTACTGGATCCACAAAACACACGATGTCTATGTGTACTATTTGCTTTCTCTGTACTGTACTAATTCCCACCTCCATCAAAAAGTTCCATCTAAAAATACTGATTAGCAGAGTCAGCCACCCACAATGTGTATGGGTCACTTGCAATCTGTTCTTTGAACTAGAGATGATTTTTGCAATAAAGAACAGAGTTAGTTCTCTACACAGGCTTGAGCAATATTTCGAAGCTTGATGCACATGATCTGCTCCCCTGGATTTCTGCTGCCTGGAAAAAGGCAGCTAGAGTTCAGTGACTGAGAACAGGATTCCTCTCACCTAAATTTTAGCTGTCAGGACTGGACATCCTGTGTAAGTTAACAAACACAGCTGCTTCTACAAACACTGATGAGCGACAGAACCATCCCATGGAATTTCCTCCCTCTGCAATCTCTTCACCTTACCCAAGAGTCTAACAGAACAAATTATGCAAGAATGAAAATCACTTGCTGTTCTTCATCAAACCCAAAGTCAGGAGTGCTGAAGTCTCAGACCCATTTTGAGGTTGCGGCAGAGTTATTTTCTAGTGTTCTTTCACATATAGAGGATTTCATGTCCTCTCCAGGAGCACCCCACACTGAAATCCAGAAACTGAAGCTTGGCACAGTGGGATTCACTCAGTAACAATTCTCACTTTTCTCTGAAGATCTCTATGCACCAAAATCAATTAGCATTTGCTACAAATGTAACATAGCAACAGCGGACAGGCCCTCATTTGATGTAAATCAGTGTAGTGGTTCTGATTTGAAAGAACTTCACCAAATTTCATCATCTGTAACTCTCACACAGTGCTGCTGAATAGCTCCCTCCATCACCAGGGAGGTAAGGATCATAAAATCGAGTGCCAGGAACAGTAAGTGGTCAATTCAATTCGTTATCCTCTTTAGGACTTCACAAACATTTTATTTCTCTTGTTTTCAGAAAGAAGAAAAATAGGTCATAATATATGAAAACTATCACACAGGGACGGTGGACTGTCCTGAAGCCATAATCTGAGATTTGATTACTTCAGCAACCACAATAAAAACCCATTCATAAAGTAATCTTTATTAAACTCACTAATGGTTTTTTACTGTTTTTAAACTTTAGCTAACTGCCAACATGCTGTGTGAAGTAGCACTTCCTGTTGATTTGTTTTGTATTAATTATAGTGTAATTAAAAAAGGGAGTCTTTATTGCAAACATCTACCAGGTGTTACCAGGGCCATAACATTTTCAAATGGCACTGTCAGTGTCACTGTGGCACAATGAACAAATTTCAAAATGTATGCACATCCACAGGAAAAAAAACTCCTAGAATGGAAAAACTTCATTATGTTAAAAAAGAGGGGGAATCCACCTACTGGCAAGACCCTTGATATTTGTGGTATAACTGCTACAGTTAAGACATGAATGCCTAACAGGTCATCTAATCATCTAATGCCATTAAAAGGTTTGAATTTGCCAATAGCCCTCAAAACTTGAAGGAAACTGACATAAAAGGCAGTAACAATACAATTAATTGTGTATTTTGTTGCATAAAGGAATGAGAGGGAAAAATCTAAATATAAATAAAATATTCACTGCATTGACTGTTTATTTCCTGAATATCAGCTGGACTACATCAAAGTAGTATTTAAAAAGTATTTTGCTTCTTTCTTAATTACCTCTGTGCTTGGCTTAATCATGGAGCTACTTGGAAATTCCTAAGCCCTGAATCCTCTACTGCATCGATGCACCGGAGTCCAAGTTATTAGTGCAAACCATCATCACTAACCTCAAGATCAAGGAAGCAGAGTCTCCTATTCCACCACAGCCACAAGCAAAATATGATAGGTTAAAAACTGTTGGATTTGTAAAGGTTATACAAGGAAATCAAAAAGAGGGTAAACCAAATTTTTCGTGCTAAGTACCTGTTAAAAATATCCTAAATACAGAGAAAGCTTTTGTTTCCTCCCATCAACACTGACAGGTTACCGTGAGAGAGAATTAAACAAAAGGTATGAACTCAATAAGGGGAAAATTCAAGTGACCTATTACATGTTAATCTGGCAAAAAGCACATGCCAATTGAACTGTTATGGCCAGTCTCCAGGCAGAGACTGACAGGTCCTGGAAAGGCTGTCAAATTACTAACACTGCCTGCTCCTGCAGGAGCACTGAGTCCTGCCGCCTTGGATCTCTTCATCCCGGCTTGATCTGAGCAACTACTTGAGGCACCTGAATAAATCCAATGAAGGTTAAACAAGTTGAAGTGCTCATTTTCTTTGCTGTTTTAGCATAGTTTATTGAGCTCGATCTCAAGTAACTAGGAACAGAAATGAAGCACTTTTTTTTTAACAGTGTACTGAGATCACTCACAATTTTTCCCTCAGTTACTTCAAGTACTGAAAAAAAAAATAATTATAACCCTTTAGGTTGAAAAACTACCAATATGATGCCTGCTATTCTCTAAGTAACTAATCTCTCAGCGGGGTAGAAGACAGTTATGTAAAAGAAAAATAAGAAATGTATATTGCATCAGTAATTGAAGTTCTTCATTTTCAAATGGGCATAATTAAAGTCTTTGCATTTCCAAATTCTACAAACTGCAAACATCAACAATCTCATTTAAACATTTCAACTGATGAATAAAGTTATATTTGGTAGGTACAACTAAGATAGATGTATGTTCCAGAAGTTACTTTATGCTGTGCATGAGTGATTCAACTTTTAACCAACAACAGTTGGTGTGAATGAAATCAGATGAAAAGATACAATAAAAAAAAAAATTCTCCCATGACCAGAATACAGTAACACTGCAGAACCCACTGCAACTTTGAAACTTTGCTGGAAAGTGTGCATTTCAAGCCATTTAGTGCTGTTTAAAAGTTACATCAACTGATAGTCTTAACGTCCATTATTGTTCAGAATACATATTTTTTCCTTTTTTAAAAAAATATTTTAATGTTTCATAATCTATTATCTTCAGATATTGCATTTTCTTCCTAGTTATGTATGCTGTGAAGCTTAAAGACAGTCATGAGGGAAAACTGTAGCAATGGGCCACTACAGGAATTAGGAAAATGTCTGTTGAAGAACTTCCTTTGCTTTCAAAAATCATTTACATGGGTTAAGAGCACTATACAGTGCTTTATTCTGTTTTGTCTCGTGTTGACCCCACACAGTCCAAGAAAAGTGTAACATCGTCCAGTCTGTTCCACAGCTGGAGAAGAAGTAAGACCTTTCTTATTTTGTAGAGACCTAAACCAAGAAGAGTCACCTGGTGCCTGCCAAACCCACTGACTCACTAACCACTAACCCTGTCTAAAGGGGTGTTTATGCTCAGCTGTCCTAAAATGAAAGTGGAGGGGAAAACAATCTCTAACTGGAAAGCCAATAGGTTTTAAACTCTACATTTTAAAAGGGAAGAGCTACACTTTTAAGCAAAAAAAGCAAGTCTTGGCAGAGTTAAGCAAAACTTTTCTGAATGACACCGAACAAGTGCGAGAGTTCTGCAGTTGGGATAACCTGCTCAGTCAAAGAAAAGGGTTTTGCACACCAGGAATTGCTTTAGGAGGCCACAACTGCAGTGCCTGGATGATAATCAGCTCCCAATTAGCTTCAAAACATGCTGACCCAAACAAAAACATTTACTACCACTTATCATCAGCAACCCTATGAAGACGAAATGCAGCAATCACCCACATCAAACCCCCACCAGTATCCCTGTAACACTGATGATAAAGGTAGTTATACTGCTGTTTGCTACAAAAAAGCATTTTTGGGAGATTCCGGCTCCATCTTTAGTGATAATGGAAGGACTCCGTTATTAGAGGACTCTTGATTACCTTCAATGTTAAACAAGGATACACTCACATTCAGGTATAAATACTTCTAGCAGCCTTAGCATTCTGTCCTGATTGTCTCCCTCTTCACAAATGTCCTCTAAATGTCATTTTCCAGTAAGTACTCACTAAGTAAAAGCACCTCCTAAAACCATAGGGACATTGCCTAACATCTAAATCTGAAGTTTTTGCAAGAGAGCAATATGCCTGCTAAAAGAGAACAAAACAGCAAGCACACATGCATGATAGGATTACTTGATTCAATACAATATAAATTAGGTCAGACTCCTCTATGGAGAATTCTGTGTCAAGAACTAGGTGGTCCACTAAATTTCTATTCATTTGCCTTCAGGCTTGGGGAATTGCAAAGACTCTCAAGAAACTGATGTTCCTCTACCCACAGGAGTAACCACTATGTAGGGGTGGGGGGAATCTCTCAAGTTTAACTGCTTGACGATACCTGGAGACCGGAGAAATCTTTATATAATAAAAAGAGCAGCTAATAAATCCTTGCATACATATAAGATATACATACATTTATCCATACACACAGACATACAAAATTCAAGAGAATAAAAATCATCAAGTGCTTTTGTGTACTTAGGTATTACATTGCCCTATTTTTTCATGTTGTATGTATCATAAAATCACGAAACCACAGAATGGGTTGGGCTGGAAGAGACCTGAAAGGTCACCTCATTCCACCTCCCTGCCATGGGCAGAGACACCTTCCATCAGACCAGGTTGCTCCAAGCCCTGTCCAACCTGGCCTTGAACACTTCCAGCGATGGAGCATCCACTGCTTCTCTGGGCAACCTGTGCCAGGGCCTCACCACCCTCACAGGGAAGAATTTCTTTCCTATATCTAGCCTAAGAAAATATTCTTCTCCTTAAGAATATAAACCATAAGATAAAAAATAAATATAAAAGATAAAATATCCTTAAGAAAAGTAACAATCTATGCATCCTCATTAACCCAACAGTAATGGAATTACTATCTCTAGAAAGTGCAAAGGATTACAGGCTGGAAACTCTGCCTGGAGCCTCTTCTCCAGCAGGCTTTTCCTGCTCAGAAACATTACATTTTTAAAAGCTTGCCCACAGTTATCATCCTTCCTGATTCTATAAGCAAATAAAGTAAATCTTCACGCCTCCAAGGGCCATAAGTTCATGTCAAGTACTTCACATATCTAAGAAGAGGACTGAGTCAGAGCAAGATGTGACAAGCAGCCCTTCAGCAGTCCTGTTGCTCCACTGTGAATGGATCTGGTTAGGTCATGCAGCTGTCATGAGCTAGGACTTGGAGGGCTGCTTCCCCCACAGCTGGGAACACAGCAGCCTTCAGCATCTGCACCTGCACAGACACACAAGGGTCATTCCAGGGTATGAGCTTCACTCCAACTCCTCAAAAAGCAATACACTGATTAGGAGACAAAAGCTGACAGGTCTCGCTCTGATCTGGTTCTTCAATATGGCACAGACCTTGAAACAGATCCACCACTGCAAACAGCCTGGACAGACCCCACCACAACCAGCAAGGATTTGTGCATGTGGCTGAACCACTGAAAATAAACTAAGTTAAGGGCTTTTCATTACATTTGTTTTTACTGCACACTTATAAGCAATAAACACTGCTTGTAACCTGCAACACTTGAAAACGTGTTTGATGGCTGTGTAAGATTAGATACACAGACACGGGTACCTTCCCTGGAACTCAGAGCATTGGGTTTACTCACCTTTTCTAAGTTGTGACAATTCTGCTCCCTTTAAACAGAAATGGAAGATTGATTCATGGATGAAATTCTTAAACCACCACCATGAAATGTAATTTTGCTGTAGCTAGACTGGGCAAAAACTAGTGTTAAGGACAAAATACAGAGCTGCAGGCTCTCTATGTGACAAGTCAAAGTAAGAAAATGAAAATGTTTCAATCTGATTAATTACTTGGTTTAGAATATATGCTTTTCATTCTACTGTATCAAAATACTCATAATAAAACAGTGCAGCTGATGAAGTCAAGCACTGCCTTACAAAGGCTGGCAAATTTGCAGAACAGCACTTGAGGTTCAGATTAGTAAAATCCTAATGAATATCTACTCTAATACCCATGTAATTGCAGGGAATGCATTTGCAAGTGGTACAATTAAAAAAAAAATTTTAAAAAAGAAAGAAAGAAAGAAGAAAAAGAAAGAAATAAAACACTGGTGCAGTTGAAGTCCAGATTGTGATTTTAGTGTCAGTTTAAGAAACTTAACTGACATACTGGAAGAACGAACATGCTTCAGTCTTGCACTATAAAGTAACAATGACAACATAATCAATTTCATTATTTTTGTCCCAGACACCAAAATGGTTCTTATTTTTAACCATTTTATCATTTTACTCATTTTATCCAAGGACTGCTTCATCCAAGTGTCCACTTCTTCCTGCTCACTCTATGAGGAGCTGAGCCCAGAACAGGCTCCTGAAAGACTTTCTTGGAACTACATACATAAACACTGCTGCTGCACTACACGTTGCACTTCCTTTTGGGAGCCAGTACCTGACATCTCCACACCTCATCTTCCTGCCCATAAAGACAGGATAGTACAGGACTTATTCTATCTCACAAATCCACCAGGCAGATAAATGCTTTAAAGACAGAACTAGTGCTGTAAGAACAAAGCCACAGAAGAGCTGAAGGCAAGCACTGCAGAAATAATACCAAATAGCACAGGACATATGAGAGACCAAGTAATCATGTACTTTTATTCCTAAGTAATTGGCTGAGCAAACGTATTGTGATCCAACAACTCTGATTAATTCAGCAAGAATGCTTGGGTAGTGTTTATAAAAACCAAGTCATTACCTTGACTAAACATTGACTTGGACAGTTAACTTTAACCATCAAGACCTTGACTAAATATTGACTGGGAAAGTTAATTTGAACTATAAGGTCTAGAAAATCTTGTTCCTCTTTGCTAGTGTTTGTTATCACTTTAAAATGTAAACACGACTGTAAAAATAGGTAGCTTGGCTGTCGCTAAATTGAACATAACTATCTTGAAAAAATATGAAATCTGAAATGTTTAAAAGACAACGGGCCTGTTACAGATGAGAGGGAATGGTCAATCTTCCTCTGCTTGAGCAAGGATCTCTCAAAAGTGCTAAAAAAGAGAATCACAAGGTTCATGGCTTAAATTAATTTCGATACATATATGCAGGGGTCTTACAAAGTATATTTTAAAAACTGTGCTTTGCCCAAAGAATCATGCAGGCTGACCACCAGGACAAGGGCTTTATTCTGGTACCTCTACTTTTGAAGCCCTAGTAGCAGCTACTTCAAGTCTACATCCTCCACTATTGGCATCACTTCATCATGTGAGGCCATGGGTCAAAGGACATACACAGGGTCTTTCACTAGCTGAGTTAAAAAAAAAAAAAAAAAAAGAAAAAGAAGAAAATCAATTTCAGTCCTCCTAAGATGAAACCACTGATGTGTGCAGTCACTAAAGTCCCAAAGGTAATCCTACAAGAAAATATGATGGTGTCCTCCATCACTGTGTTGAGATACTGTTGAAGTGCAGCAAAATCATCTGTGAGGTACAGTCCAAGATCAAAACACTCTAAACCATAAATGTGAATTTCTAGACCAGTGTGAATAGTGCATGTTAGGTGTTTAATGAAAGAAAGTGGTAATGACAAAGGGCCAAGGAATCTTATGTTTCAGGAAGGTGTTACATATGTGGATAAAGAAATAAACAATGCTGTGAATCCAGCACTAATTCCAGCCACCGTTTCAGTTCAAGAGTTTGAAAGTCCCTTTTAGCTTAGTGTCTTGATTCCTTATTTAATACCTCAGCTGCCTTTAGCACACTGAATGAACAACAGTTTAAAAGCAAATATAAAAGACATAAATCTCAGATGTGAGTGGAAATATCAAACTGGTAAAAACTTGCTCTGCCATTATTTTTGAGTGTAGTAGTAAGGAACAGATTGATACTGGCGTTATGGGGGGTGAGTGGAGAATGAAAGAACAATAAACAATACAGTCATCAGTAGTTTAACACAGCGCTGTGTCTTGCAAAGGAAACATACTGTGAAACAGCTTGCGAGATAAGCTTCGTCAACGATAAGTAATTTTTATTCCGTTTGAGTGGCTGAAAACAATAAACATGATTAAATGCTTCAGACGTGCATTCAGAATTTAGACAAATGGCAAACAGTTCCAAGGACTTTGCTTTTAAAACTACTTTGGAGGAAGACCTAAAAATTGACTCAACCGGCTTGAAATGTACAATAAAATAGAAGTTCACAGGGAAATTAAAAACTTCCCATTTGCCTGCAAGCTCCATGACTCTCCAAGCCAGAAACCAGCTTTGTTATCTACTGTTCTTTACTATGATTACTGGTCCCAGTTTCCCACCTCACCACTTCACCATTTATAGAAGCATTTCAAATGTGCCGGTCATGAACATGAGCTCCCATGGTGTGAAATACCCAGGAAAACACCAAAGGAAGAGGTGGCTCTAGGGAGTTTACAGTCTCGTGCTTGTCCTGCCAGCCCTTGTGGGATATGTCACGACTGTCCCGATCCAGCCCGGCAGCAGCTCCCGCACCCACTTCCCACCGCCGGCAGCGCTCTGAACTTTAATTCCCAGATGCCTGTTCCTGGAGACTCAGTGGCCGTGCACAAACACACAAAAAAAGCACCCCAAAACATTCAGTCGGGGGGATTATTGGGGTTTTTTTCCTAAAGTAAGGGCCATAAAGCAGACGGAAATGAACCTTCAAGTGGTCACTCTGCACCCGCTTCCCTGACCGCTGGAAAGGGGGTTGAAGCTGCTCTCCGGGGACCAGCGGGCGGCTCCCGAGGGTGGTCCCCGGCTCGGGAGGGTGAGCTCGCCCCGCACCCCTGCGCGGCCCCTCCGCCCCGCTCCAGGCGCCATTTCCCCGCCGCTCCTCAGCGCGGCGTCCCCGGCGCTGCTGCACCTTCCCGGGGAGGGCAGCGACGGCGCAGCCGAACCGGGCTCCCTGCCCAGCTCCCAGCCCAGCTCCCAGCCCGGCTCCCTGCCCGCCGCCGGCAATCTGCCCGGCTCCCTGCCCGGCAGAGCGGGCGCCTCCCGAGCGAAAGCGGGACTATCGCTTCCGAAGCTGCGATCGGCGGTACCAGCCGGGGGCGGCAGCGCTGCCCGCCCACCCCGCGGGGCAGCCCGGGGACCCCCGGCACGGCGGGGGCAGCCGGGGGGGGCGCGGCAGGGGAAATCCCGCACCCGCATCGCGTCTGCGGGTCCCTCCGCGATATTTTTTTTCCTTGCCCCGCTCCGGGAGATGGCAAGAGCGGCCGCCTCTGCCCCCGCGGCTCGGCGGGGTGTGGGGCAGCCCCGCGCCCCGCACCCCGCTCCCCCCGCCCCCGAGCCAGCAACTTCCCACGACTCCAAGGGGATTCCAGCCCTTTCCCCCCCATCGGGGGGACAGGAGGGAGCGGGAGGGAGAAGGACGGGCACAAAAAAAACTTCCTTCGGAGAGAAACTGCCCTTCCGTGCCTGCTGCGGAGAGGGGGGTCCCCGCTCACAGGAAGAGCAGTGCACCTCGCACCGGGTGCCCGCCCCGCATCCCTCCCCACCCAACCCCGCATCTCTCCCCCCCCCCAACCCAGCACCTGCCGCCGCGCCCGCCCCGAGGACCGGCCGCCGAGGGGAGAAGGGACCGGCGCGCTCACCTGCCCCAGCGAGCCCTCTCCTCCTCGCATTCCTCTGCTCCCCATCGTGGGCGCAGCAGCTGCTGTTATTCCTTAGGATACACATGGCTCGTCCATGCTGGAGAGCCGCCTTCCCGCGCCGCCTGCCCTCTCCGGCCCCGCCAGCGCGGCGCTGAGGCCAGAGGGAGGGGAAAAGGGAGGTGTGCGGCGGAGGAACGCTGCTGATCAGGGGTCGGTCTCCTCCTCCTCCTCCTCCTCTCCAGCGCTGGGGGTCTCAGCGCCGCTGTGCAGCTGGGCAGGGAGAGGGGGACGGGAGGGGAGGGGGCTGGCGGGGCTCTCCCCGCTCAGGGCGGGGGAGGCGATAGCGTGTCTTCTTGTCCGCAGCCTGTCATCGCCCCCGGGGCAGCCCCCGTGTGCGGAGCGGCTGGCGACCCCCGCACCGCGCCCGCAGCACCGCGCTCCAGCTGCTCATCACCGGGGGGTGTCGGTAGAAGGGGGTCCCCCCCGGGATTACCAGGGGCTTCCCCGGGGCGGCGGAGCGCAGGGAGGGCGGTCAGTGGGTCACTCGGGGCTGGGGGGGGGCGGTCCCTGCCCACGCGTGAAGCCCGGACACGGCGCCGCGAACGCGGCTCCCCCCGAGCCGGGTCGGGGGGCTGAGGCCGGGCCGGGGGCCCCGCCGCCACCAGTGTGCTGCTTTTCTCATGGCTTCTCTCAGTCACCCATGAAAATTTAATGAGGCATTTAGGGCTGTTACCTTCAGAGTCAATGGAGGAAGCATATTTAGCCTAATGCACTTGCTGCCGAGCCAATAGGTCTGTTGCAGGCGGATCAGAAGTCATGGAGAGACTCTCCTTTCAACACAAAATTCACGACCCATTAAACTTATTCTGTGATAACAGCTTCTTTACAAACGGGAACCCATAGAAAACAGAGGCTGTCATACACTTCCCGAAAGGATTTACATACAGAGAGAAGTACATTCGCCAGGTTATTGCCATTTCATTAGTATTATCTCTCATCAATGCATAAAAGCAGCTCTGCTCTCGCTAACTGAGGTAAATGACTAAAAGAAAAGCTTTTTGCAGCCTCCAGATAGATCTGATTCGCCCCCCGGGTCTGAGTGGCCGCATCTCCCTCGGCTGACAGGGAAGACGGCTCAAACCATTACAGGGTATTGGATCTGATTAGAAATTACGAGCGAGATGTTCTGCCGGACACGCAAATACTCAACTGCTGATGTGCACTCTTCGAGATGACAGCCAAGGGGTGATCACCAAGATGCTCACAAAGTAGAAAGATGTCTACAGGTTATTTTACCTCCACCTGACAGGCAGGAGATCTGAACCAATGTGGCAACATGGTTAACAGGGCAAGGAGTGCTCATCCAGGAGCAGAGGGAAAGGCTGAGTGAACAAACTGATTGAAAGTACATGCAGATATCTGGTAACGTTCTCAAATATTATCGGTTTCATCTCCCTCAATTATTCTTTCCGTATCACATTAGGTATTAAGCATAAAAGATAAAGTCATGTAATAACCTTTACAATGTAACAAAAATGCACTTCAAAATTCAAGCCACAATTACAGAAGTAGTTGATGGAAGGGAGGCTTTCCTTATAGACCTTTTTTCTTCATTTCAATTTATTACAGACATGAAAGGTGAGATTAACAATTGAACCCACTTATTCTAATGTGAATTAAAAAAATTAAGTCCTAGTAGTCAACTTAATTGCAGCAAAATTTCCTGTTGGTGAGAATTTCACCATCTAGGAAGACAAAGAACTTAAGTAGAAATAAAGACACAGAAGTCACTTTTTCATTTCAGCATCCTTGAGGAGGCATGTGGCAATGCTTGTCTGTAAGTATTAAGTCCAATAAAATGTTGGTGATCCTTAGTTCCCAAAAGGCATATTTTTTTGTTGGGGAATCAGTAAATTAACTGCTCTATGCCCTTGTCCATTACACTATAAAATGAAGTTGCACTTACTGTGTTGCTGGCCTCACTGAGGTCCTGCAGTGTATAGGAAGGGTGCTAATGGTTGACTAAGAAGAGAAGGAGCTTTGAGTGAGTGCAAACTTCATTCAATTTCTGAAATGGATGGATGCACGACACACTTGCTAACAATATTTTTTAAATATAAATATAAATATAAATTTAACTATAAAAGACTACCAGGTCACAGCTTGTAATATGAATGCAAATGAAGTTGTAATTATACTATGCAATTTTCTACTTAGAAAAAAAGAAAATAGAACAGTCCTGAAGAGTAATATGAACTGTAGTTCTTTATTTTGTTCTTTCATTATGCAGAAGTTGCCATAAGGAATCTGCTCTGTTTTAATGTATAATATTTTTTAGGCCATAACTTTGCAACACAGAATCTCACATGAGAACATATACATGGTCACAGTTCCTTCTCTCTAGTGACCAATGAGCAAAAGAGCAAGAAATTTGGTGTGAAGACTGACATAGACGCCTTTTTTCTTATCTGTAAAGCTTATTTAAACTCATCATTTCTGTATTCTCCTTTCTGATGATGCACTGTGCCATCACAAATTACGTGATAAACCATTAAGAGTTATACATTAAGATCTGTAGGCCAAAGGGGTAATTTCCACTAAGCACTGACCAGCTGGAGGACTGAAGATAGAAACCTAAAAGCACAGTTCTCAACTATTTTCCCATGTGTTGAATAGTCACCTCTGCAGCTCTCAGTCCCTTAGTGTTTCCTAAAAGAACTAAAGGGAAAGTATTATCATCTTCTTAGTTCCTGATTAGATTTGAGAAAACAGGACAACGATCCTAAGCTATTTAAGTGTTTCTGTACACTCAGTTGAGATAAGGATGAATTCAGTGTTACAGCCAACAGCATTGCACAAATTGTTTAAAGAATTGCCTCAAAAAAAACATTAGCATATCCACTACTGATACCTGCAGACTTGTTTTTTAAGTAATTTGTTATACTACCCAATTTCAATGGAACTGCAGTTGTCAGTAAACTGCTGTACCCCACAGAGCAAAGATGTTTACCTGGAAATAAGAGATAATTTGCAAGATAATTATGGATGGTGAATTCACTGTCAAGGTTTCTGACTCCTTAGGAAAAGGGTAGTCAAAAAACTTCCCAGTTTCACCTCCCAGGCAAGTTAATCAGTTTTGTTCAGCTGCAAGCCTATGTGAAATGCCAAGGCAGTATGCCCACTGTAAAACCACTATTATCCTGCAAAAATGGCAAATCACTGGCCACAAATCCCATAGGGTTCTTGTTAGTGTAACAGCCATCAGCATTAATGAGAACTGGACATTCTCTGAGATGGAATATAGGTCTTATCTTCATTAAACTAAGCCATGTATCTCAAGCTGTGCTGATAATAAAGAACTACCAAATAATGGTAAGGAGAAATTTTGAGGGATGTTTGAGGAGTCTTTGGTGGTGCTTTCAAAGAATCTAGAAGGGAACAATACACAATGTTACACTTTACTTGATTCGAGCAGGTATTCAAATATCTGAAGAGAGAATCAGCTGTTATTTCTGCTATTAACATCTTACTAAAATATAGTACAACATGCAGACCCATCCATTCCTTGCCAACTGAGCTCAAAAAATGTCAGCCTCCTCACAAAACCCCTCTTCACATCTACCAATCTATATTGTAGCCCACAGCAGGATCATCTTGATCACTCTGGAGATACTCTACATGAATAGTTCCTCACACAATAGTGATTTCAGTTTAATAAGTTCCTCTAAGGCAATTAGGCACTGACTGAAAAGAATACCTGCTGCATTATCAGTAGCTATGGTAGCCCATCTTTTACCATTGTAGCCACACAGTTATCTCCTTAGCCATTCAGCAGAACAATTAATCACAATTTGGTATTCATTCTCTATTTTCTCAAATGCAAAGAAACTCAGGTCTCTCATTCCACTAAAGACCTATTAGGGATATTTTCTCAGATACCAACTCAGCTGGTAGGTCGCTAAGCAGAATATGTTCCTGAACACAACTCTTGCCCACCAAAAGATCTGTGTAGAAAAATTGTGGTGGTTCATCATGAAAAATGAGAAGCCACTCTATCATCTGGCAGTGACACATCAGCAAGAGGTTATGACAATCCTTGACCACACAGTCCAATCTGGTAAAACATGCATCATCCCAAAAAATCAATGACATCTATCCATTAAAAGCCAGCACGTGGAAATACTCAAAAGGGAATTAAGTCCAGAGACTCATCATGAGTTTCTGAAGGTGGAGTTTCTACTATTATGGTTTGGTCTCAGGAGGAACTCTTCATTCATCTCAACAAAGACTGCACAGTCTTGTAGTTACACATGCAAAAAAAGATTCGGGAGCTTGGTTCAAATCCCAGCTTTGTCAGTGACTAGTTGTGTGGCCTTAGAAAAGTAAACCTACACTCTTTCTATGTCCATCTCTACCACACCTATGTCAGAGGCCTCCTAAGAGACTTTCTCCAGCAATACTTGGAAAAATCACAGAGAGAGGCAAAGACATTCATAAACACTAACCATTGTTATATATATGACCATTCATTCCATTTTGATTCCTGGGAGGAAAAACAGAAACAGGATCTTATCATTACATCTCCTAGCCCGTTATTCTCCATCTCATACTCACAACATTACTGAACTAACCCTAATGCAAACACTTTCCTCAGCTGCAAATTAGCAGCTCCAAGTGTCTCAGACTACCCCTCCAAATCAATCTTCTAGTAGATGGCAGCAAGTAGATGCCTGTCCTGCCAAGTAATGGAATTCGTGAAAGCACTGGAGATTATGATCCACATTATTTCGCAGATGCCCATGAAAGAGTCTATGATTCTTCAAGTACAGCGATCAACTTCTTCACAAATCCAAACTGCTTCATATTTCAAATCCTTTTTGGCAAGGTGCATTTCCCTTCACAGCCAATTAACTGCAAACTAATTTAGAGTGGGTTTGCTTTTGCGAACGTGTCAGGTTCCAGCAGAGAACATGTTGCTAAAAGCAAGATATATGCACGCATTCTGAGTTCTGTTGTTCTCTCATCCCCCCTCCAGTCATCACCAATAATCCAGACAGAGACACCTCAGCATTTAATAAGTTCCTTTCTAGGAAAACTTCACAGATGAAGAAAACTTTCAGCATCCCCTATATCCTGAAAGCCCACATGTTCTGTATTAATTTGCAAAGTGCTCACACTAGTCTTAACACACATAAAAGGGTACCTACTATAGAAATGTATTTCTACTATGGAAAATAAAGAATATCTGCTTATAGAGAATTCTGAAATTTGTCTTCAGTCTGGATTACAGAGTAAAAGGGAGTCTGAAAATTTCAAACTCCCCATTTCTCCAAGAAGAAAGCTTATTGCAGCCTGTTCTTGAGATTTTGTCTGCTCTAGCAAGCAGTCAACACATTTAAGCTTTCTGATTTGGACAATACCGCAACTTCTTTTTACCAAGTATATATTTATCTTCATTATTTCCTTATTTTCAGATGTGAGCTTTACAATGGAAAACTTCAGACTCAGAGGTTCCTAAAGATCTTGCCTCTTGTCATAGTCTGTGATTTTGACAGCAAAAGATCCACTTGCCATTGTAAAAATAATTTTTTGTTAAAAAGAGACAGATAAACATGGTATTTAGGGCTGCATTCCTCTCAATTTCTGCCAAAATAACAGATATTCAGGAGACAGCAATTGTGTGTAGTGAATGTCCTCAACAAGTAAGGTTGTTATTCATTTTCTCTTATGTCACATTACATTTTCCTCTTTATATTTTCCTTTAAATATTTAGACAGAGCAGAGAGTTTAAAACATGTCATTGACACAAATAAATGTTTAGGCAGTCATTCTACCTTGGGTTCAGCTCTTGTCAGATCTGATAAGTTAAATATCACTGGATCTGGTCAGTAATTGGATGGAAGACCTCTGAGGAAAACTCAAGTGCTGAACTAAGTGACTCTGGTTACTCAGTAGGTGTTTTTCTAACCTCAGACTCATCCTGAAAAATGCCCTCAGCATGATAGTATGAGCACTAGCTGAAAAAGGCATTTTCAAGTAAGATTTAATGTATTATTTCTGTTAGGCACTAGAAAAGACTCCTAACACTTTCCTTTCAAACTTGCTTAGCCCACTTTCGACTTAGTTGAGCCCACTACTGTATAAAGCTATATTTGAAAGTATGAAATCAATTTTTCATCGTTTTCCTTTTAATACTAATAAATTTTTTAAAACCATTGTTTAAATAGTCATTTGTACATTTCTTTGCCTTTGATGCCTACATTCCTGACCCTTCCTCTTACTCTCTCATTATGTCTCTGAGGGGTCAGCCTCAGTCCAGCTCATGGACATCCCTGCCCATGGCAGGGGGGTTGAAACCAAATGATCTTTAAGGTCCCTTCCAACCTAAACCATTCTGTGATCCTGTGATGAAGTGGAACTGACACTGATGAGACCACTCCACCCTTCAGGCCGTGGAGTACCCTTGAGGCCAAGGACTGAGGAGTTCCTTGACTTGCTTATGAACTCCAGCCTTCCATGTTATGTGGCTCGACAGTCAACTAAGACCTGCATCTCAAATGCAAGATCTCAGCACTTCTGGGACACTACAGCATGCCATGGAATTAATGAACAGGTAAAACTAGCTCCTGGGATGTCAATTTTCTCCTTGTCCAGCAAAGAGGCTGGACCTTGGAGCTCCCAGTCCCTGTGCCCACTACACAGTGAGGGTTTGCACAAGTCTGGAAACCTCAGCTCTAGGCAGCACGCCAGACTTCAGCCAAACACATTTGTCTAAGCTGATATTTCTGTAATACATTTCAAAACATGACAAATCATTACTTTCTGATGTTTGGTATTCATATTTTTTTTCCTCTTTAAGCTTTCCAGGCAGAAATAGAAATTGCAAGTGCCACCATAGCAACTCAGTGCAATAATATAAATCTTCAAATAACAATTTAAATGAAGGATGTGTGAAGTATTTTTATTTTGTAATAAATTTATAGATGTCAACTAGATCAGGGCTTCATTTCTAAACAGGTTTTGCTGTTTATTTAAAAAGACAATCCTTCACTTGAAAGAGATTATAATGTTAGCCTGAGACAAAACACTGAGGTTTAACAAAACATCTCAAATCCATACTATTTATTTATATTAGAAAACTGCTCACTGGAACAGCTTAGGTTCCTAATTGTCTATGTCACTTTTTACTCTTGGCTTTCTTATTCACATTTAATAAGAAATTATGACAGAACCAAGACAGAATCTATACGACCCAGTTAGGGAATCCTCACCCACTGTCACAAAACCAGGATAACTTCAAAGGTTGTTAACAAGCGGGATTTTTAAAAGACTGACGATTGTATATGCTTAAGGTCCGGTTTGAGACTATACAACACCTACGTAGAAGAGATTATAGTTTTTCACATACGTGGTTCCTCGGGCTGAGCTGATATCTCTCCAAATCAGGATAACACTCAGCTAATCAGGGAATACAGTGGCACCCCTTCAAGCCAATGTAAGGGCCAAGTTCCAGTTTTAGATGCTAAGCACGCACTGTTGGAACTTTTGGAAGGCTGACTTTCACGTATATTGTGCATTAAAGACTGAATCTGTATGCCAACCTCTAGCAAAACTGCCAAAGACAGCAGCATCAGTATCCAGAGGAGTTACAAGGAATCAAGGTTGCACACAGAATAAAAATAAATCTGAGTTATTGTTAAGTCAAATAACCCATTCCTTTCTGATTCCTTCATTTCTCATCAACATCTGCCTAAACGTATCTCCTTTACAATGAATTTGTTTCCTCAACATAAAAATAAATTTGAACAAGAACACCAAGATGTTTGTCAGCTTTCAGAGCAGGGAAAATCCATGTTGTTTAAAAAACAAAGCTTCTGAACACGCAAATATGTTCACTGTGGACTGAAATATATCATAGGCATGGTCTTTAGCAAGGAAAAAACTCCAAACTTGATTATAAATAGATAATTAATTACAAAAGATCTATAGCAGTCAACTGAATACTTACCTTCTGCTGAAGTACAAGTCCTTGGGAGTGACAAATGTCAATACATAACACAACTGAGGAGTGGGTGGTAAGCAAGACTAGATCCATCTGGCCTGTTGATGAGGAAGAAAGAGGGAGTGTGACCAGTAACACATATGCCAGGGCACATACTGGATGAGAAAATGTGAGTGTGGAGCTTCCCCAGCCTCATGCCCTTATGTTAACTTCAAATCTGTGGTAACGTATGTTCCAGCCCTGCACATCGCTGCCCATATTTGTGCTCCATACGTAATCCCCCAGGAACACATGAGCATGACTCGGATTGGAGAAAGTGGGGTTCATGGGAAAATCTACTGAAATTAAACAGTGACAGTAAATGAAATTAGAAGTTGCTGATATTTGTTTCCAGGTAGCCATAAATCCACCTTCCTACTTTTCCTATTCTCTGAACAGCTTCCTTTTCTAATCCATGGAAGGTTTTCCAGTCTGTCTGACACACCTACTCACTGCTTTGCCTCTCCCATAGTCTGGAAACTGAATCCTCTATCTATAGAACCCTAATTTGCTACACCTTCTGAAGATGATTTTGCATTGAGCTCAGGAAGCATGGATTTTATATATGTTTTGATGAGGCATCAACTAGTTTAGATACTATTCACGCTCACCAACAGATTTTGAAATGAAACAAAATCTGCCTCTCATCACATGCACAACAGGATATAACAGATGTCACAGAGAAACCAAGTAATAGCAGTTTTCATGGTTGAATTCAACAATTACCTCTGTGCTCCACTCTGCGGCCTCTGCCATAAAGCCCAATAAAAATGAGACAACTACCCTCAGGAGTCCAGTGTAAACTTTTATAAACAAAGTCTAGGAAGACACAAGCCAGGAAAGCATCCAAATAGACATTGAGAGTTAGGTTATATCTAATCTTGAATGCACTATGTCCTGTTGGAGCAAAGAAAGACGTACACTGCTGGAGAAAGAACAAAACTGATGTCTCTTCTAGGAAGAACAAAGAACATTGTGCCCATGTTTACACTATAACCTCACTCTCATGGTAGTATTTGCTGGCAGGAATGGTATCCTCTTGGTAATTCCATCACTGACCACTTGCAGCCAGTATGAACACACTGTAAACTCCCTCTTACAAAACAACAGCATTTGGCAGCTCCTTCCCAAACCCTCTCTAGATGAAAAGCCCAATGAAGATCCTTTTCTTCGGCTCATTGCACAGGAGTTGTACATGGCTTTTCTGTCCTTGTGTGATTTTCTCCTGCAATGTGTACTCAAGGTTAAAGTGCTGTCCTTTCTCCTTGGTGATATCTGTCACTGAACTATCAAAGTGTGCATGTTAGATCTTGCCAAGTGGACAGTCAAGCGATTCAAAGACAGACCTTTAGTGCATGCTGTGACCTTAGTGCATTCCCTTTAAACATGTAAAAAAAAAAGGAAGGAAAAGCACCTCTTCTCTTTTCCATTTGAAAGGGGAGAGGCCATTAAGTGGCACTTTGGGTGCAGTAGCCCTCATATTTATTGCAATTATTATGGCACCTGGAGGCTTCAGCTGAGACCGCAATCCCTTTATGATGAGCAGTGTAAGACATAAAGCAAGAGAAAAGCCTTATCTCAAAAATGCATAAACAGCTAGTAAGAAAAAATCCTCATCGCTGTTTCCATCATAAGGAAAGGAGGCATAGGGCATAAGTGAGCTTTTCTCCAAAATCCTGATGAATCTGTGGCAAAATCAGGGGGAAAGACTCAGGTCTCTGCCAACTGCTCAGCTGACACCTCCACTTCAGAACAACACATCTACGACACAAACCTCATCTTGCAGGTTCTGCAGCTCTTTCACAGCATGCACAGCCTTTGAAGAGGCTTGTAGCCCAGTAAATCAACATTTTGCAGAGCTAATTTCATACATTGGCCTTTCTCGGATAACACAGTTTGTTGGTTTCTCTGTATTTGCCACAAAACAAGGAAAGAGAAGAAAACCACAAGTTTTGGACAGCACAGATATTACCTGTAGGAAGTGTCCAGGGCATGCATCTGGCATGACTTCCAACTCCTCTCTTCTACCCAGTATGCATATCCAGTTGGGAATGTCCATTTTACTATCAGTTAACCTGGCCTAGTGTTTGAACACTCACTGTGATTTAAACATCACCACACAAAAGAGTATTAAAGCTCAAACATGACTTAGAGCATGGATTAACAACAATCATTTGGGAACTATCTCATTTTAGCTAAAAGGGAGTAGGATTAAATGCAATTAAGAGCTCCCAATGATGTAATAAAGAGAACTAAAAAAATTAGGGCAAGTGGGCAAGAAGCAATCACCTTCTGTCTGGAAACAGTAAAATAATGACAGTCTGATTGTTCTTAGGGTCACCAAGGCCAAAATGTGCAAAATGACCTTCATTAAGTCTTACTTTATACTTCTGCTAGGGGACTGTTGCATCTGCTCCTTTCGATTTGGCTTGTTTGAGTAACAAAGCTCCCAGTGATCATCTAAACCTCATTTGAAGCACCTGTGAACAATTCATTATATTAATATAACAGCAGGGGAGGAGTACAGATACTAATAAATAGGTTGTTGAGCAGCTTTTGCTGCCAAGGTTGCTTTACACAGCAAGGAAATGTCCCCTCCACCCAAAAGCTGAGGAACTGCACTGAGACACTGGGATGTGTTGTACCACGACGTGTCAGAACACACATCTGGTGGTAGAGAAGCATGTAAATTAATTTTTCCTTTCAAAGCAGTTGATAAACGTGTGTTTAATACTTCTGAGAGACTCCAGCATGATTTGAAACAGTTTGTTCTCAGTTAGCATAGAACAAATGTTCTCCAGCTAAAGGTGGCTATGAAAGGCATTTGGTAACGATTTGTACCAGCTGGGCTTCTCATTACTTTGAATAGATTTGTGTAAATCAGCACATAAAAATAAGCAAGTGGTCAATGCCTCTAATTGCATTTGGATGTAGAGTAGTAATGGCAAATATCAGAACTTTTGTATTTGTCCTCACATTGTGCAGTTTTAGAAAATAGATTTCTTTTTTTTTTAATAGAAAGAGCAGCAAAAAGATTTTGCTGTTAACATCTATTTAGTCTGGTTTCACTTAGTCACATTTTGCAAATGTCAGTGAAAAGCAAAGGTCAACTGGGAAAAAAACAGTGTGTTATGGATCGGTACAATTACAGAATGCAGAGTAGCACAGGGTTATGGAATGAGCTTAGGAGGAAAACATATCTGCAGTGTGGGATAGACATGGGGCAAAATACTGCTCATGGACTAGAATACCTATCACCTTAAAGTAGCAGAAAAATACTGTCTTTAAGATATTTTACCAAAGAAACAGAGGACAACATCACATTTTCAATTAATTGCCTTTTTTTTTTTTGATATTTGGGCAGTTTGGAAGTGTCTTGTGTTTGATCACCACTTTGCAAGTCAGAGCATCCTCACTGCACTCTTGCTAGAGTGATTTTTTTTCCATTGAACAAAGGGACGTGTAGGAAACTAGAAGCAAAGTCCCCATAGAAGATGTGGGCTGTATTCCTCTCTCCACAAAGGATTTGGGAAAATACAGTAAGGTCTAACTTTTAAAAGTGTTTAACATTTTCTAAATCAGTATGTGTTAAGTACCTAAAAACCTTTCTTTCTGTCTCTCCTACTATTCTGGGTATGGGAACTGCCTGGGGAAGCTGTGGATTCCCCATTCTTGGAAGTGTTCAACACCAGGTTGGACAGGGCTTGGAGCAACCTGGTCTACTGGAAGGTGCCACTGCCCGTGGCAAGAGGGTTGGAACTGGATGATCTTTAATGTCCCTTCCAACCCAAACCATTCTGTGATTCTGTGATGATACTAAAGCACACTGAGAAACTTGAAAAGAATGTGTGCTTAATAATTATAAAGTATTCTGCCCTTACAGACTTGATTGAGAATTTGTAACTATTATTATTCTGGAAAGCACATAAAATCCATAAAGAAGTGTCTCCAGACAGTTGAACTGGAATAGACTTTGCCCCTTTTCATCCCTTTATATAAAGAAGTGAAAATTAGAAAACGAAGGATACTACATATATCAACAGCCAGGAGGGAGAACATTTTAAACACAGAATTTAATACAATCAATAAATTTTATACCAATATAACAGAGTAAACAACATCAAATTGAAGAATGGACAAAACTGCTTTTATAAAAAAAACAAGCTAATTTTCATCACATTTCTGTAAAGGTTGCTCATTTGAAACCTTTGAGCCCAAAGGAATCACATGACACAAACAGGTTGAGAGATTTTCAGTAATTGCATCTTTCACATCTATCTTCTGCATAGATAGCTATGAAATAAATACTGTGAGCAAGTATAAAAATGTACTTGAGGTACTTCTGTTAGATAGAATCTCATCCTCTTGAAATTGCCTTTCACATGAAAGATGCCCAGTGACAACCAGCAGTTTAACTGGCTGGGGATATATATAGACAGTTACCCCTCAGCCTTAAACTGTTATCTGATTTGTCCCATAAAGCAAAATATATGAGGTACATGATACAGCATGGGGATAATGTACAATAAACATAACTTACACTGCAGGAAAATGAGTTCCTGTTGGATCATCTCACAACAGAGTCAACTGTGCAAGAATACGCCCAATCTGCCCAAACTGTGTTCTTGTTTATATTCCTTTATCCCATAAGCATAATTAAACCCAGTCTTTTTTTTGTAAGATAGTTCTGTGATAGCTTTTAAATTACTTATTCTAGTGAAGCCTGCCAAAACTTCTTTTTTCCCCCTTTTGAAAATGCAATGTACATTATTTGCTGCACTGGCAAGGAGGTACAATCAGGCTGTTCTTTCTCAGCCTGTCCCTCACAATCTTTACAGAGCATGCAATCACCATGGCCTTTTGAGGTTTCTTCTCAGGACAAGAAAAGCTATGGCTTATAAAGAGTGGAATGTATTTAAAGGGCTTTCAAAAATCATGAAGTTAAAAGCTACTGGATTTCTGTAATAGCTCCTAAAAACGTTTACATTTTAACAGGGATTATTAATTTATGTCTCCATTAGAAGATAAAAGGAAAAAATATTTCTTTATAGGACAATTTACAATAGTTATTTATTTTTTCAATGAATGCGAACACTATGTCAAGTCTTATCCATTTTCTGGAGTTATGTAATTTTGTACGTATCAATCATCACTTTAGATGTTTTGTATCCATTAAAAGGTACAAATATTTAGAAAGAAAGTCTTCACATAGCTTGCATTCTCAAATAATGGCTATAAATTCAAAAGCAGAGGTTCTGGGGTGTCTTTCTTCATCTACACATGTGCTTGCATTGAGGAACTTTGAACACGTAACCCAAATGCTGTGAAAAAGTACAGAAGTTGGGCCTAAAGGCCCACTCTGAGTTTGTCCCATTAGATCAGAATAAAAGAGGTCAGGAGGACCTGAGGAACTGTTGTCTAAATAGTTGATAGTCTTTGGCTGGAAGGGAGCCTGGAACATGTATTTTGGTAATAACAAGTGTATTATTCTAATTTGTGATTTCTAAATGAAGAAAAAGAGCATTATTAGGTAACAAGGTGAGAAGAAAAGGAGATGGGGTAGGGAAGTCTGGCAGAGAACAGCATAGTGAGGAAGGCACACATGTGGGAAAGCTGAAATGGGGATACAGTGCTGGAGGGACAGATGGAGTCAGAGCCAGGCTGTGACACAGGTCCCACACAGCTTCTGTGGGTGAGCAAACAACACAGACCCTTCTAGTAGAGCTTTTGCACAGGAAGGTCTATGCATAACAAATTCATTATTGCTTTAAAAAGCAAGCATGTAAAAAACAGCTTTTGATACTGGCCACATCATGATTTTCACCTTTAATGGGCCTCTAAGGTCTATGGTTTGTTAGCATTATGCAAACCTTATTTTAAAGAATGCAAGTTGGAAGAATTTGGCCATAAATGGGTTTGTAGGAAGAGTAATTCCCCTAAGGTTTCCCAAACTTCCCCTTATTGTCACAAGTTCACTGCAAACACAGTCTGAAATTTCATCTATTCTCATTGACCATTTCCCTCTGGCTTTCTTGTGTTGTGTTTATTTTTATTATTCCTTAATTAGATTACAAACACTTTCTACAGAAACAGTAAAACACTGCCTCTGGTTCCTGGTAACAGTACATTTTAAATGTATATTAACTCAATGTTTTAATTTCAAGCTGAATGCAAATTAAATTAATCTTTCAACAGAAGCAGTAAGTTGTCATTTTCCTCAGTGCTTGTCTCATGCAAAATTTGTTCACTGTTTAAAAAGCCATTTTTTAAACAAAATTGGTCACTGACTTCAGAACAAGCCTTGTTGCCTTGTGTTATTCCAGATCTGCACTTCATAGGAGGAAAGTCATCAAGACAGTTTTATCATTTTCCAGTCACTGCTCTTGCTACAAGCTTACATAAAGTCTTGCAAGCAGTTGGAAATAATACTGTACTTTTCTGGAGTACCACTGTCTGCTTCACTACTGGGTGGGATCACTACTGTCTTGCCATCAAGGTACTAAAAAACATATTTCTTGATTTCCTTGACTTAGTGAAAAAGCTTTAACCACAAAATTTCCTAATAAGGAGCCATAGGGTGACTAGTTTTGGCAATTAATGCCTTCTGCTGCAACTGCCAGATTGATGCAGAAAACAGTGGAGTAGGGAGAGTGCAATAGCAAAAGCAGTGATACCAATCTCTCAGTGACCCCCGTGTGCCCAGGGAGGATGACTGGGGAGGTGTCCCTGATCCCATGGGACTCTCTATTTCACAGGCCTGGAAAAGGGCAATCAGTATCAATTGCTCATTAACCTTCTCCACTGCTGGAAATCTATTGGCCTGCCTGGGAGTGAAAACATCTTTATGAGAGCAGAGCCAGGGAAATGGAGGTGCAGGGAGTGGTGGGAAGGTTCACACATCTTCATAACCAAGAAACTAAAGAAAATGAAAGGAAGGGTGGATATGACAGGATTTTAGTTTCCATTAGCATCACAAAAATAACATATTCAGCATAAAAATAACATATTTTCCACAGGACCTATTTACCTCTAAGACCAGAGTCTCTTTCTCCTGACAATTAAATTATGGAGAAATTTCTCCCAGGATTTATCTTTTATTTTAAGCCATTAGTTGTTTGCTGTTTAGGACTGAACAGTTTTAGCCAGTACTGCCTGAGAAGGTTTGCTGTGACATCTGATACTCAGCGTTAGCTCTGTGGGGAGGGCACAGTTATTCTCAGAAGTTTTCTGTGTCTTGAGTCCTTAAAAATAATGTTAGCTGTGAAGCTTAAATCAGCACTGTCGGGGGCACCCAGTGTTCCTCCACACAGCAGCCCAAGGCTGCCAGAGGTATTACCATTGCTCTATTGAAGCTTGCTGTGAGGTGGAAATACTGCCCTGGAGTTCATGACTTTGTAGCTGTAAAAAAAAGATATAACTATCAGATCTTATTATACCACCTCATGCACAACTCAGTAGAAAGGGAAAATCCAATACAGGACTCTGTGGACCAAGAAATCCTAGAAAAGTTATTTGTGGAGGGGAAAAAAAAAAAAGCAAAACCCAAACAGGTAGAAACAGTAGATTTAACTTTCCATCTGCACAGTACAGACATCCCCACTGAAAACTGAAGAGTTTACATTTTTATGATCCTTGTGTGACTGACACACTAATGAGCCATGCCCTCCCTGCTAGTTTTTAATTGTGCCCATTAACCTCCACATTAAAAACATTGCATTTGTTTGAGACTGTGGAGAAATCAGTTTGCCTAAAACATTTTTTGCAAAGATTTCATAGATCCAGAATCAAAATTTTCTGATGAAAATATATGAAAGAGACTGAGATAAGAGAACCTCAGGTTAAATTCATGCCCTCCCTAATTCAAGTATTCCATCTCTCATTCTCCTACCCTTTAGCTCAATGAATATTTATTCTTACAAAGCAGAAGGCCTTTAAACAGAAGAGATCAAAAGCAATAGAACAAATCTGCAGCCTTGTGTCTGAGTCTCCCTCCACATGGGCTGCAGGAGGACAGATTAAAACCCTCCTCCCAGATATGTGCCCATCCAGCTTATCCATATCCTCATCACCACCTCACAGGCCTTCAGAGGGTTGGGAACGGACAAGAGCTTCTGACTCTTGGTCATTACACATGCTATTAATCAATTTTTGTGTTGTTATTAAAAACCATTTCCATTTTTAGAGATGCATGTCTGCACCTGATGCTCACCTGCCCATGCTACCAGCCTACGTACGAATGTTTCAAATATTCACTCTCTTTCCCCATAATGATGTTTCCCTTCAAAGGGTGCTCACTGTACACAGGATACAACACAAATATTATCTCAGGTTATTTTTATGTTTGTCCTAAGTGGTAACATTGCCAGTAAAGTGATCATGGCAGGATTTCATCCATAATTACAGCCTGAGAATGAAGTTTGATGACTTGTAGAAAATATCAGGAGATTGATCTGCTACTGAAGAAATAAGACCTGATTCTAAGAACTATTAAAAATTACTCTAAGCAATCACTTTCTAGGACACACTTGATTTAATTTTTACACAGACCTATGAGTGACACTATAAACACTGCATTTGTTAAAATATTAATACAAATATCTATACACAAGGAAGAAATAATTGGGTGGTGCCTTTACCTTCTGACAGAGGAAAAAGCTAATTTTAAAAAAATCTATTACTTCCCTCAGATGGGTCTTGTAGGTTAGTTACAAGGAACTCATAGGTCACATAAAAGTGCAATGATAAAAAATGCAGGTACTGTGAAACATTTATAAAGTGAAAGTATGAGGGAGTATGTAGTTTAGAATCTGAAATGACATTTTGGCATGGAACAGATCTCCCACAGGGCAGTTTTGAAACTCCCAGAAATTCTTAAAATGACATCTTTCAAAATGAGCAAACATCAAGTGCACTGAAGTCATTACCTCAAAGTGCTTTACAGATAAGTCAGGCTGGGAATATGCTAAAAATAAGTTGCCCAGTTTTACAGCTGGCAGGAGCCTCGTGCCAGGAGCTGTGACCCCTGTGAGTCATGGCCACACCATCCTCATTCCAGCTTATATTAACTCAGGTTTGTTTTGACAGACCAGGAGCACAATGGGGAAATGCATCCATAGCTGGATATACCATGCACAGGGACACACACCTGGGCAGGCACTGACATGAGCCATCTCTGATGAGCTCTGACCCACAACAGGTGATAAGAGTGGCATCTCTGCCCTGTGACTGCCAGGACAGCACATGCTTGTTTTATGTGGTTACTGGCACAAAGAGCTCTCTCGAAAGGCTGAATTTGTATTATTGAGCCTGTTTAGTTTGAAGAGGAAACAAGAGGGCATAAAATGAATGGTACAATGCTGGCATTTAGCCATTTATTTAATAAGTCTGTGGAATTCAGGGAAAAAAAACCCTGTTAAAAGAAAATTCCTTTTTTGTGCAATGCATAATTAACCCATGGACTCCTTTTCCTCAGTCCCTGCCAAACATTAAAGCATAGTAGGATAATATGGATTTGCTACTGTTCTTAGGATTGCTATGGTTCTTTTCTTTCTTCAAAATGGAAAACCTGAGGTGCTAACAATAATCTGACAGGAGTCTGCCACTTACAGGTAGAGTACTTCACAGTAAGTTCCTCTAGCTGAATTGGAATTCCTAGCAAAACAGAATAAAAGAATAAATGTTCCAGTGCTTTCACCTACCATTGATCTCCCTTTAAATGCAGTGATGCTTTTGCATTAATTTCCTTAACTACTACAGATACAAGCAGAATTCTGGCTTCTGCCCCCAAATGGACTTATTGAAATTTATTGAAAACTTTATTGGGAAGTTTATTGAAAATAAGACCTCTCAACTCCAGCAGACTGCAGGAATGCTTTGCACAAAGTCCACTATTATAAATTTGTAGAAACACTTCTGTCATTTTTGTCGTGACTACATGATTCTGAGAAAAGCTGAACTGTGTTGCTGCATCCATGTCAATCCCTTCTCCATCATCAGAGGTTCTATCCAGGCTCATCTGTTGGCACAGCTCCAGAGTGATCACTCAGTTATTTCATTTGGATCTGCTATAGGAATTTGGGTTGGTTTAAACAGGTGTAAGTAGTAGTAGAGGATTTTTTTGCTTCTATGTGCACTTCCATAAATCCAGGTTAGTAAACAACCCTGCATTCATTCCCGTGCTCTTTGGTCTCCACACAGCAACTAGGAAAGGAAGACAAAACCTCACACAAAACACTGAAATAGTCTCTTGTCCACAGAGGAGCCAAAATCCAGAAGGGAAATACAGGTTGAGGCCAGACCCAGAACTGCACCTCTCACACTGCATCAGAACTGAGACTTTGGGAATGTCTTTCCCACACAATTTCAGTTCAGCCCACCTGACACAGATTTTCATTTCATTCATGCAGGCTGGTTATACAGGGAGAGGCCACAAGGGCTGTTCATGCACCAAGCAGCTCTGTAGGAGTATTTCACCTGCCTGGCCACTGTGCAATCCCACACTGCATTTCCTGCAACCATCCAAGCCCATCTCTGAAGAAAGAGATGGCTCATTTCCTTACAGACTGTTCCAGACACTCTGCATTAGGGAATACAAGCTTTCCACAAGTGTTTGTTAACCTCCACAGAAGAGAACACATTATTCCATTTTGTAAACAAGAAGCCAGTGAAAAGGTTGATTTAGGTATTCAAAATCAATGACTAGCTCTTAAGTGTGTAATCCAAAGCACAAAGGTCTGGAGTCTACAAAGAAAAGGTCATAAATATTTTAGGGGACTTCTTACTACAAAAGCAAACAAACAATTTTCCTCCCTTCACCTCATTTTCAAAAGCCATATTGTGTTGCAGGAAAATTTTTCCCACTCCCCAAAGTCAGCTGGAGGCAGACACTCACCACAGCACGTAAAAGACAGGATATATAAAGATCTTGCTTTCAATTGCTCATATCGTTGGAGATATAGAGGAAAAATCAACCTTTTGCACAACAGCAGGACCAGGGCACACACTTCCAGTGAGTGAATGTTTTCTTTGCAATTAAATAATCCAGCTTTATACTAGTAAGGAAACTTAACAGAAAGAAAGAGAATTGGTGCCCATGCAATAACTTAATTCAGAGGGACTAAATTCACTAACCAGAGCAAATGATGACTTTATTAAGTGCTATCCCAGATATTTGTGTGGGTTTAGTACACCCTGATGTGTAATTTTTCAGCTGGAGAAATAGTGGCATAGCTTCACAGGAGTCAATGAAGCTGTAACAGTCCAGCTAAGGATGATGTAGGGAGCTGTATACATATTTTCCTTTCTTTCTTGCTTTCATCACTTAATCATTAATTCTGGTTTCAGAACTTGGGGCCTTGAACAGGAACTGCAAAAAAAGATAGCAACAGCAGCCCCTTTATCAAGCTGACAGCTTATCAACCTGTCCCTCTACTAATTATATGATTCTGCCTTCAGCAAATAGTAAAAATGAGACTTTTTTCATTTTCTCTATGTTCTTAACCACTGATGGAAAATATTTGTTATACGCTTCATATTACAAATAAGGTCCCAGTCCATTGCTGATCTTGGGTAGCTCCACAGGATTTAATGTGGTGTAAGACAGAGAAGAAGTGATTTCACAACTTAAATCCTGCTGTCTCTGTAACACAACAAGATGCAGATGAAAGGCTTTGAGCTATTTCAGCTTAGATTGTGCTACACACAAATCACCCATAACTAGGTTGACTTAACTTTGCTCTAAATTCAATGATGTTAATGAATTTTTACATCTTCTCTGCTAATAGTGACTTGCATGTAATAATCCCAACATTATCACAAATTCCTATGATACTACAATATTAATGGAAATATAAAACTAAACTACTAAAACTTAAAACCGATTAATAAAATATCCCGTCAAACAGATTCATTTCACTTCCTAAAGCAAAGAACTTCACTTGATCTCAGAGCATTAGCTATTTGAAATGCTAAAACATTTTTCTTTCAGTTGTAAAAGATTTTTCCGCAGGCAAGAAGTTGTTTGTCACTACTCACACGGCAGCCTTTCCACAAAAACAAGAATCCTGTTCTGTTTCTCTGCTTAAGCACAGGAGTGTCTAACAAGAAGAGTTAGGGATTATTTCAGTAAGTTAATTGGGTTTCAGAAATGGTTTGGAAAGAAATGGTCTCTCAGGTTTTGTCCTCTGTTTGGGGAAATATGACTTGCCAGTCAAAATTAGGATCTCTGTTAGTAAGGGCGGCACGAGCAAACCTTCACTCCCATCTGCTCAGATAGTCTGGAGACAAGAGTAAAAAAGGCAAATTGAGAAGAGTTCCACAGTAAAGCCCCAGATGTGAAATTTCTCGAATTTGAATATCTGGGTTCAATCTAAATTTGTGCAGACCTTATCAAAGGTGACTTGTCATGGAGACTCAAATCTGAGTTTAACAGAAAAGGCAATTTGAAGCAGTAAAGAACCCACCACATCCTCATGACTGCCAGAAAAAAAACCCACAAACATACTTTTCCTGCTTCTTCTCTGGTTTCAAACAAGTTGAGCACTCTGTACCCTCCTGGGGACACCAACATGAAGAGAATTCCCACAAGACAGGGAAATGTGATCCCAGTACAGGTTCATTCATGCTGGATGCCAGTGGGGACAAGCACGGCCCTCTTTATGCATCCAGCTGTGTTGCAAACTGTGGAGGAGTTTAGAGTTTAGAGCTGCGTGAATTAGCGTGGCAGTGACAGACATCTCCTCTCATCTTTCAGTCAGGAGAAGTGTGATTCACAAACAAGACAGCAGAAGAGAGAGCTTGGGGCGTAGATGCTGCCAGTGCACCCCATGAACTTCATTCCTTGGATTCATCCCACTGAAATCGTGGTTCTGTGCGTATGTAAATACCCGGAAAGTAGCAATCCTCATTTGTGCAAGGGGAGCAAATTGATACAGCTCACAGCTTCACCACAGCACTGCCACCCCTGGAACAGATGGGTCCTTCCAGGAGATGCACTCAGGCTACCCAGACTCGAATAAATCACTGGACCAAAGCCTCCAGCTTTCAAACCTCAGCACAAGGAGCAGAGACACACCCTGTCCTCAGTCACCTGCCACTCTGCAAATCTAGAAGAGGAGGTTTGATGTCTCAAGGACACTACAGGCTCATGGCACCACTCACAGGAGAGGGACCTACCTGTTTATCTTTGGTCAGTGAGATGCAATTTGCTCTCCTGGGCTTTAAAGCAAGGAAGAGAAAGAACCACTCACATGTTCATAAAGCACAGTTTGCATTTAAAGATATCCAACATAAAACTACCCACAGAGGTTTCTCTGCTTTCACCAGAGGCTTCTTTGTTTTATAAGCTCCATTATTATGGCGCTACTAAAAGGTTTAATGATTTAAATAGCACTCGATTTAAGCCAGATGCCTTCACTCTCCAAGTATCAGACTTATAGGCTACTAACACAAACATGAGAAATCTTCTTTGAAATCTTCTAAGGCTGATAGTACTCAATTTAGTATTTTTATTGTAGCCAGAAATTCCTTTGGAAACATTCAGACTTTCACAATATTAAAAAATAACCCACTTAGTAAGTTCTAAATAATATTTATTTTAGCTAACAGCAGTATTTTAAAAATCCTTGGCTCTATAAGCCTATTAACTTCTAATACTACCAAGTTGAGCTACAGAAAAAAAAGCCTGCTCTTGCTGCCTATTGACACTGGATGTCATCTAAATGGCTAAACTGCAATACTGTTCTTAGGATTAATGCTGCACGAGAGAAAGATGTTTAAGAAGGGACTTGGAGAAGGAGCCACACTCACAGCCCAGGCAGCACAGAGCTGGGCCTTATGGGCAAACACCTCCTCCTAATTTCATTGTATTTATAGGTCAGCTAGTTTTATTCTGAAGCACAAGAGATTTACTAGGAAAATTCATTACTGCCACTTGCTCTGATTTTCTTTCTCAATATAATTAAGCTTTGCTAATTGTCTATCATGATTAAAATCATGCCAATAACAACCTTGTTTCCCCATTTGGCTGCGCTCCAGGCTCTTCAGAGCTCTTGTTTAAGGGCAGCTCTTCCTGTAGCAGTTATGAAAGGTCTTTTACCAAACACGTGAGGTGAGCCCTTGGCCTGTTTGCCAATAAATTCATAAGAGTCAGGATTCTACCCATGGATTTGTCAAGGGAAAAAAGATAGTCAAAAAGGACAGATGTGACCAACAACTGTATGTTAAGAAAAAAAGTGAAATCCACCGAAGAGTCAGGATTCGTTCGTGCAGGTCAGAAAAATTATCTCAAACTAGAGACAGAGATATGGAGGTGTTGAAATGAATGATTACTTCAGGGCTGTACTATCCTCCCAGCAGTACAAAAGCCAATGTAAGGCCTGGAAATTCAGCCAGAACACAAAAAGGAGAGAAAAAGGGACAGAAAAGGGGTTGGGCTGGGGAGGGGAAGGAAAAACAGGAAGAAAGAAAGAATCAGTGCTATTGTTCTAGCACAAACTGCAATTTCCTTAACCTAATCCCCTCAGTGGGAGGCAAACCAGGGGTGCAGAGGGTAGGACCATGAGCTGAAGGCAGCTTTGCTTTGCACTGGGGCCCACTCAGTGACATGAGAGGACTCAGACAGGGCTCTGGCAGAGGGGACAGGATACAGAGACAGGAGGCCAAACCCATCCCTGGCTTCTTTCTAGCTTCCTTTTACTGCCTACCCCTTAGGAACTTCCCTTGATAAACACTCAGAGCTTGGCTTTTAGCAGTGTTCATCAGCAAATTTCTGACAAAACAGATTTTTGAGGAAAAATATTGATTCATTGTCACTAAGATGTTTTAACCTCCAATGCCCTTGTTTCCCAATAACCCATTTAATGGTTTGCCCAGGAATCAGGATTCCCACTGTCCACTGTCATGGGCAGTCCACCTGGCACATACTTCTCTCTGCACCAGGGACAGTGATGCAGAGGTACTTAGCTCATGACCACAGACCTGAGGTTTTGGGGCTCTGTGCCCCCCCAGTAAGGGACACAGAGGTAGAATAACAGTGCAGTGTTTTAATCTGTTTAAATGTTTTCGAAACGCTACCTCTATGTAGAAATCCAAGCAAGTTCCAAATGAGTGCTTATGTCTACGTATCACTCGGGTGTCCCAGGGTCTCAATTCCAGAAGTAAAATAACCAGATCACTCTGTGTCTCACCTTTTGGCAGTATAATACATGTATCTGAACTTTTGTAGCTCATTCAGAGCTAACTCTGTGCATTCCTGCTATGTAACATACTCTTTCCCCTTAGGAAATGAATAAAAGCACTGCCTTTCTCTCCACTTCTGTCTAATTTACACTGTAACCTCTTCGGGCCAGGACCTATTTCTTGTTACGCGTTCCTACAGTGCCTAACACAAAGGCAACCTAATCTCAGACCCTTTTCTAATGCAAATATAATAGAGAGCTGGGCTGTTTTTACAGAAAGGGTAATTTTGGTTCCCCCTCGGTAATGGACTTTTTCTCTGGGAACAGATAATTGGGCTGTTTTGTCATTATTCTTTTTAAGTGAGGTTAAGGTCCTATTGGTGATAAAGTGAAGTATGTATTGTGGGCTAATCAGCAGCCCATATCAAAATGTGCCAGGGCAGAGCTCACCCTGCATTTACGGCACTGGGTTGTACTAACACAATTAAAGGAAGAATTTGGCTATGTACACATGTAGATCATTATCATGTAGATCATTATATTCGCGTGTCTTCTTTTAGTGGAGATCATGCAGAGAAGGGTTTGAAGACTAGAACATAACAATTATGGGTCTAGACAGAGACCTGCCTAAAGGCATGAGCTACAGTTAGAGCAGTTTAAGTTACTGCCTCCTCCAGAGGAAGCAATCAGAGAGGCAGTGGTACTTATGTTCCTCATCTACCACAAAACCAGACTTCAGCCCAATGGCAGGGTAAGCTGAGCTGCAGCACTCGGCTTCGCAGAGGACTGGAAGGACACACACAATCAGCCAGTGTACCTCAGCTGGGGGCAGGAGCTTTTGAAGCAATGGAAGTGAACTGCTGGCAGTTGGTTCTGTTCTCTCGCTCCAGAGTCAACAGGGTCAGCGAAGATGCAACCCAGTAAATACAGATTTGATTCTTCATCCTTACATGCCCCTAGTTATCAAGTGGCTGTTTCTCCTCACACAGGGAAACATGTTTTTCATGGTGCCAGGGTACAAAACTGAAAAAAAATATTCTTCAGTACTTCTTCCTCAACTTAGTTTTCAAATACATTTCAAATACAGCAACATTTTGGTGCTATTGGTTTTGGTCCGAGAGAGAGAAAAGGACTGCCAACCTTCCATCTTTTCTGAGCATGAAGGACAGCTTATCAGAAAATAACATCAGTGGCAGACACTTAAAATACCTTTATTCCAAGGTTTCTCCCTTGCTTTCCCATGGATGGTAGATTTAAAATGCAACTAGATAGTCCAAACCAATAGTGGGCTGTTCTGGAAAGTCTTTTAAAACATCCATCTTTTTTACAGTGAACCTGATTTGCTTCCAAGTGCAAGACAGAGTTTTGAAACAAATCACAAAGCCGTATATGAAATACACTTTGGATCTATACAGAAACTTTCTTCCCCTGCAACAGTCACATAACCATGACTTAAATCAAGCAGGCACTTCCCTCTAACATGCAGAAAGAAAATTCCTTAGCTCCAGGATTTACACCTTTAGTAAGATGAATCCTATTTCTGACAACCTCCTAGAGACATTGCAAAGAAAACCTGCTCATTCCAGCTGTTACCTGAGTCTCAGAATTCCTGTTACACTTACATTTTAATCCTCTAATTACATGACTTGTAAGCCACTGAATTCTCTGTTCATGAGAAATTGTCCAGGATATCTTGCAGAAAGAAAACAGTGTACATTTCTGCAGTGCTTAATTCTCACATAACGAGGAAATATTGGACCAAAGCTACACAATCCAATCTGAGTAAGAAAATAAAAAGCATACACTCAGTCCTTTAAATGCCAAGGAAAAATCATCCAATACATTTGAAATTTCAATGCTTTTTTTTCCCTGACACCTTAGGCATTAATAGCTTTTTAACAGGACACAGTCTGTAATTTTCTTAAGGCAATTTTCCATGTTTTTTCACCTTCAGAAAGAATGTGCTGGGTTAATCTTTCCCTACTGACATCATAAAGATGATTTCTCCAGTTAAAAAGGTCTTCAAAACAAAAGGAATAAAAACAAAAGAGTTCATTTACAGTTTCTTTGCTGAGCAGACAAATCATACTGGAGGATCATTCAATGACAGCCAGTGGGACAATTGTCCATTCAAACGATTATCATATTGCAATGTGCATCCCAGCAGTCCCTGCATAAATCCTTACATTATAGCCCAGACTCTGCTGTGTAAAGACTTTAACCACCTCTCATTTGTGACTCAGGAGACCTGGGTTATGCTCCTGGATTTGCCATTGCCCTCTGGTATGTTGCCTTGCAAAAATCTCTGCCTGTCTCTCTCTGTTTTTCCACCTCTACAATGGGAATCAGGGTATCCTTAGAAAACACTCTCGTGCGGAGGGATCAATGGAATTGTTAAGTTTCACCCTTTGAAATGGCTCTCTTGGAAAGCACAGAATTTCAGTCTTCATTTAAAGCATAACAGCCAGTGTGTTTATGGTGTCTTTAAAGGCACTTTCGCATCAAGCTCTGAGGATGCGTAAATGAAAATACCTCTGAAACAAATTTTGTTTGTTTTTCATCCATTGTCTGTACACATTGACAAGCAGTTCATCTTCTCTTCAAGGGAAAAAAAAAAGTTAGCACTTAAGCACTTATTTCTGCTGAAAAACCATTCATATAAATAAAAGAGAGACAAAGTGCTCTGTACGGACACTTTAAGCTGACAGAGAAAATGCTCCTACCACAACAAACTGGAGCATGCTCCAGGAGGACAGCACTACTCTTGATTTTCATCTTTGAAAGAAAATGAAGAAGAATGAATAGCTATGCCTCACTTACTCTTGAAGCAAATCAAAAGGAATATTCTGGTATCTATTTTTTCTCCTCCTGTTCTGGTTAATGAAAACAAAAGACCTAAATATTTGATTACTTCCCTTCTGTGTCAAAAATAATAGTTCATGTCCCTTCTAGTTTGACAGAATGGAGACTTGTTAGATCTCGGTTCTTTCATCTGAAACACTACCACACAGATTTGCACCAGTCTAACCTATTAAAATAAAGTTGAGCTCTGAAATGCTGGGGTTTTTTTCCCTTTTGGAACTGCACTGCAAGCAATGATTAGATTGCATTTGCCAATAAATCTATAGGGATAAGTGAACCAAAATAGCTACTCCCTCTCAAACCTATGAGTTAACAGGCTTCCTTTGTTAATGATGTTACCATTTCATGCTTTGCCTTAAACCTTACTCTGCTTGTCCTGTGCCCTTCAGAACAAAAATGACCCATGTTGAAGGCTGTGCAAAATGCATTCAGGACACCCATGTTTTTGAATTTATATTTTAGCAATTTAGGCAGCATTCGTGATTTTAACTAGAAAGAATTTCAAACAGGCAGGATCTTTCAAAAATCTGTGGTTCGAGTGGAAACATGTCACAGCACAAAACCACTACGTTGGTACAGAAAAAAATTAAAGTGATCAGAAACTGATTTGAACTAATAAGGACAAAAAAATGGTGAGTGAGGATAATTTTAAGACATATGTATGTTGGGATAAGTAATTATATTTCAGAAAATTGCATGTAGCACACAATTACAAAGAGTCATGGAAGTCATGGGAAGAGTGACCTTATTCCACTGAGGTCATTCAAATTATTCTAATAGCAACTTCCTGCTTGTCAGTATTAGCCATAAATATGGGTGGTTTGACTTGTTAATGGTACGGTTTTCCCCTGATGTACTGAATTTTTTACGTTTTATTACAACACAGATTCCATTTCATTCCCACAATTTTACCTCCAACTGCATTTCCAGTTCAGGTGCTGACTCAAAGAACCCAGTTTCTGCACCCAGCTGTACCCCAGTTCTACCACTGCCCCACTTTGCCCCCTCATCTCTCCATCTACATGGACTTGTTTTACACAGTTCTTGAAAATTAATGCTTAGTATGATAAACGATTTTAAGTAGAACTTTTATTTCCACTAATTATGGTGCAGCAGTATTTTTCTGTCTGATGTTTTAAGTAACCTGAAGAGAAAAAGAGAGAGAAAGAAGAAGGAGATAAAAGAGCAGTTTAAATGACTCCATCCTTTTAGCAGAGTTGTGCTGGTCTGAAGCTGAATAGATCATTTGGAATGTTCTTTCCAAATGGTTGTGTAACCAAAAAAAAAGGGAAGTAAATCAGGGCATGTTTAGTTTCTGTAGCAAGAACTAGGTAAGAGAACAAATCAAATTTAACACTAGGAAAGCAATAATGGAAGATGTCTGTCTCACCGACAGTTCCCTTGAGATAAACAATCTGACAGTGCTGAGCTGAACCAAGTCAGACTTCTCACAGGAACTGCAAAAGCTACTTGTCCATGCTGAGAATTTTGTAGAGCAAAATATCAGCTGTAGCCTATCCCTTGTCAGCATTATGGATCTCTATGTTTAGCAAAGATAAGCAATTTAACAACATGTAATAGTCCAGAAACTTATTGGTCTCCCTCTGAGATACTCAATTAACATTTTCACAACTCCAAGAAGTTAAAAGGAGCCAAAAACTCTCAAGTACCTTTGAGAAGATTAACGCTATATAAAGATCACAGTATTTTTTTTCTTACTATTTTCCCCTTCTAACCTCATCATGTAACAGTCTCGCTAATATTTCCAGGCTCCCTCTCTGATCATCACTTCATTACACATTTCCTACCACACTGCAAAAAAGTAGTCACAGGGTGCATGGAGCACTGAATGCAGACAGACTGTTGATGTAAAAAAAAACATATATGGAAACCACAAAAGCTTTTGTTCCATATGATGAAAGCCAACATCAGTATGGATTACACCACTTAAGGAGAAGCCAGCTAATAAAGCACTCACGAATCTTAATTCCCCCATTTTGCTATCAGAATTCATCAGTTTTAGAAGAGTAACATGGCCCTGCCTCAGGCACTACCACATACTCAAGACAACCCAGACAGACATTATATTGTTCAACAGATTATCAGCTGCTGATGTGAAATCAGAATGAACTATGGAGCAAAGCGACCAAGGAACCTCATCTTAGCAAACCAAATTTGCTTGAATGACTGTTACATGAGCTCTTCATATTTCCCGCTCCTATGGCACCAGCATGTCCCAGTCTCTCTAGCTCAGGCCCACAAGCCAAGCTCAGTGTACCAACCCACAAATTCATAGCTTGTGAGCTCCTAAACTGGGGGGAAAATTGAGAAATTATGAGATTTCCACCATGCTCACACAAGTGACGTATCCCTAACAAAGAGTTTAAGAGGGAGAGGCAGCCCTGCGCTGTGAGCTACAACTTCAGCCCTCCACCTCACCTTACCACCCATCAGGATGGCATTTAATCCCTGACTTCTACCAGCCAGGGAAAATGAGAAATTTATTAGGCTTTATAATCATGCATAACAATCTGCTGTACATCACGACTTAAACTGGAAAATATGCCTGACAGTAGAATTTCACCCTTGTTAGATAAAATGAGGAAAGGTGATTGTGTGTGATCCTTGCCCCATGACTCCACTGGGAGAGGGAGAGGAGACAACTGGCAACAGCATTTCTTATTAATTACACATTATCTCTTTGAATAGACAGGGGTATAGAGACCTGTTTTCTTCTCACTCCTTTTGCTGGTGCAATGTAAAGAAACACTTTTATTAATTGGACAGCAATCATTTGAGCTATAAGGTACTTAAACTCCTAAACCCTACAGATGAATCCAGAGCTAAAAATGCGGAATTTCACTTTCCAATACAGATCAAGGTAAATCGATAGTGAATTTTAACATAACTGAAATTATTAAGGCAAAAAAACACTCAACACAACGAGCAATGAGACACATGTGCCTCGTGTCTGAGCTCTCTCCTGCACAAGAGACTTGGCCCCCACATGACATGCCTTGCCTTGACTCCCTTGCCCACATTATTCCTATTAAAAATGGATAAACAAGGAGAGGTGACTGTATTTTTTCAAAACCAGCTAAAGAAAGTGTCTCTCTGTGTTCCTTGGTGGCCTGTGGGAGAATAAATAAATAGGTGTTCAAGCTAGAGAGCCAGAGGCAGCTCCTCAGCGAGAGGCCTCAGTGGCCAAAGCACTCAGAGTGTCAGAAACCCAAATTCTACCTAAAGGACCATCCCCATCTTGTGCAAGAGATCCTGCCTACCACAAATTCCAGATAAACTGAACACAAACATCCTCTGCTCCATTTTCTCACCCTGACACATTTCTAATTACTTCAGGAGGCACTCAGCAGTTTCCAGGCAAGCCAGGTCCCTAAGAAGTCTCCTCTCCTGCTCACAGTCCAGCTCAAGAGCCAGCTCTCCTTGCCAGGAGCCTGTAAGCTGGCAGGAGAGCAGCTCAAACTGCATCGGAATGTTTATATTTATACTTCTGTTTTGCAGAGAGGGTTTTGAGTATTTCAAGTCCACGTCTATAAAGTTTTTCTCCAACAACTGTAAGCACTAGAAACTTAAAAGCAGAGCAAGGTGAGAGAGCAAGACCTGATGCCCTGAGAAAAAGACAAGACACCTGAGAGCTGACAAAACTCATTTAAACATTGACATGATGCTGTTGCACTGAACATGTCCAGAAGTGACTGGGTTTCTTTAAGTACTTACACTGCACTATCACAGGATTTCAGAAACTAGAGATTAGTGCTTTAAAACCTCACCCAACCTAAAGCAAAAGGGATGGGTGCCAAGCAATAGCCACTAATCGTTTGTCAGGGATCTGATTTGCTCTGCTCCTGCACTACTCTGGCTTTGCTTCACGGGTAGTGCCAGAGTAAGGTCCCTTCAGACTACCAGCACGGGTCAGTCATGGTGCTCTGCATATAAATTGGCTGCACTCATTTGTAATGTTTTCTTTCCTCTGTTGCACTGCTTCTTGATTAATTAGTGCCATTAAAGCACCTACACAGAGTACACATGACAACTTGCCTTGCATAACAGTGGGAAGAGAGAGCAGGTCCTTCTGAATTCAGGGAAAAGTCTCTGAAGTGTAAATAGATAAAGATAATCAAATTCAGACGAGATTAAAATGAACAGACTATCAACCAAGTGACACTATTAATAAATGTCCACAACAAGTAGGGACAGAAAGGACTCTGAAAAGACCAAATGTAATTTAATTAAACAAATGAGAACACACAAAAGAAACCATAGCGGATAACTGCACGAAAAGACAAATAAAGATTTCTGCAATAATTGATGTTATATTATTCACCATGTAAAATGAACTGTACCGGTCTTCCTCTCCCTTTACATAGCAAGATGTAGGTGGAAAACCTTGAGATTTTACCTGTAACCTTGTACATTACAGATATTTGTCCTTCACATAAATAAATGTTTTGTTCTCAGTGTTGCACACATTAGGCCATGTGAGTGCAGAATACGCTTATGTACTTACAGCAATCTTGTGATGCAAGGGAATACTATTATTCTGATTTTATGGATAGAGTTTTACAACCTCATTAGTCTTGAGGCAACAAAGCTTTCTTGGTAGGGTTTGGCTTGATATTACAGAGCGTGAAAAATCACATCCCATAATTTACATGACTAAAATAGGCAAAGTTTCTGATGTAAATGCAATAAGGTTGACAAGACCCTGCCCATCAGCTGTGCTTATGTTTATTTGAGTAGCTACACTGGCAGAATTCCTCCTTCACTGTTTCTCCACTGGAATTCAGCCCACCAGGCTGACTGGGGGGAATTTTGTAACAGAGCTGAGCCTCAATCCACAGAGCAATGAAGGGACTTGCCAAGGGATGTGGATTCCTGTACTACAGCAGGGAACCTCCATGAGAAGAGCCCATCCTGGCATGCAGGAGAGGAGCAGGCACAGCAGAGGAAAAGGGCTGAGCAGGGCCTCCACTGAGCCCAAAGGCCAAAGGGACCTGAACAAGGGTGGGAGCACAGCCAGGCTATGGAAGAAGGAATATGGTTGCATTGGCTGGGCATGAAAGGACAGAGGAACGAAGGCTCGCTGCTTGAAACCTGTTTCTTCAAAAGATGAAAGGGAAATCTCGTGTTTCCACATAAACAGTTGAAGGAAAAATACTCTGTGTTACCCCTAACAACCAACAGCATGTGCTGAACTTCCCCTGTGATGCCTGTCCTGCTGCTGGTTAAAGTAATGCTCAGAAACCTCTATTTCTAGCAAGGTAACTCCCCATTCTCACTCACTACACTTAAACAACAATGCAAACTACTGTAGAAAGAAGGTGTGTCAGAACTCACCAGCTATTTGGGGAACCCTCTTATTGATGGTACAGCTCTGCCTATGCAGGTGAATTTATCTTGGCTCCTCGAGGGAAAAACAAGGCCAAAAAGAAAAGAAACTGAAATGAACCACAACCTTTTAAAAAGCACAGACATGTCAATACTGAAGCTTCTTCCAATATAAAAATTCTACCTTAAAAAGTCACAGTCCAGAACAGCTGTATAACAGAGGTTATTTTCTCTATTGAGTTTGTAAGAATTCTTTTAAAAAACAATGCACTACATGGTTTGCCATTGAATTCTACCATCACAGCACTGTCTAATGTGGCAGTTCCCTAATTGTCACTGTTTCCTATACCACTTCACTGATCAATTTATTTGATTTTACTGTGTTTCAATCACTCCACAGAGGAATCACAGAGTGGTGGGTGTTTCTAATGAGATCCTGTGAGGACTCTGAGTAATTGACCCTCAGCTATACAACATTTTTATCAACAAGCTGGAAGAAAATAAGAAAACATTATTTGATAAAAATGTCAAATGACTGACATAGATTAGGAGAATAGTAAATAATGAAGTGGAGAAGGTATTGATTCGAAGCAAGCTGATAAGATCAACACAAGCAAACATTCTGTGCTCCACAGTACAGCTACTGAATGAGTCCTAAATCCTAATTAGGAAATAGGATAAACTGAAGTCCTAGGAACAAAGAACTTACAGCACTTTTAAAGGTCGGAAAAGTCTATTTTGGATAGAAAAGGGCTAAAATGGAGAAAAAAACTTGGAAATCAAGACCAGTCATTGCTGTTGCAGTGAAGAGTCTAATGCGTTGGCTCAACATGTCAGCAGAATAAAGCTACATGGGAATAGAAAGATTATATCACACTGTTAATGTGAATTGGTACAACCACAACAGCAATGCAGCAGTGATTTTCCCCTGGTAGGTTTTGCATCAAACAGCCACAGAAATTATTAAAAGAAGAGTAAATACGTGGTCAGTGCAAAAAGTGAGGAACTCGATCTGTTCAGATTATCAGAAGAAAGGAGAGGGCACAAGCTGATCACAGCTTATTAATACCTACACAGGACATTGAAGTTCCATAATTGCAGCCTCTTTATGAAATAAATGGAGCTATGATACGATCCAGGCGCTGGGAATTAAGCAAGGCAAGCTCTGACTTGAAATGAGATGCTGGATTTTAATAGTGAGAGTAAATAACAACTGGAAATGATTTATGGAGCGTTAAGCTGCATTCCTCAACATTGTAAACCTGTATTTCACAAGTGGATGTTTCCTGAGATATGCCCCAGCTCAGCTAGATTAATTCAGGGTGGCCTTCAGGTGGTCAGAGGACATTATTGCACTGGTCCCTTATGGCTTTACAAACCACAGGTCTCCAGATCAATCCCTGTTCCTGCACCCCTGGCCTCGAGTGTTTCCTTCAGGTCATTAAGTTTAACATCCACTCTCTTTCACTTAGAATATGCAATATAAAGCTATAACTGCTGCCTTAATTTAATGGTAATTAAGCCCGAGCCGGCCTCAGTGTTTTCTGTAACCAACTCCCTGCTGCAAAGGGAGAGTTGGACACAGTCTTGTGGAGCCACCATCTGACCAGGCTGCCAGGAAGGGACAGGGACAACAGCATTCCCCCACAGTTCAGTAACAGCCTGAAATTTAATTAAAGAGCTGTGTCTTTAAAAAACATTTTTGGCATGCAGGACCACAGGGACAGGTGTCAGGGAGCCAGCACAGAGTTCATGGAGTGCTGACATCCAAAGACAATTCTGCCATTGAGATAAGCTTCCCACAGCCAGGGTCCTGGGGCAATGCAGGACTTGCCCTTCTCAAAATCCATTTTCCCCCACCAATGACATCATTTGGACAACATTCCTCTTCCTGAAAATCCTTTTCTCCTTGACTGCAAGTCTGAGCCTGTTCAAGACTCACGCAGGCTCAGTTAAGCACCATACAGTCATTTGGTTACAGTAAAATAAACCAGTTCCAACATTCAGCCCACAGAGTTTTCAAAAGCATCTCTTAACTGGTATCATATGGAAAGACACAGATTCTTATTTAAAATAAAGATGATTTTTAAAGGTTTTCACTGAAAGCTCTTGCAGCTGGTCAACAAATTGTGCAACACTGCAAATATTATTTACAACCAGAGAGTGCAGGACCCAATATCCTGTTGAATAATGCACTCTAAGCAAGTGCCCATCAGTGATGATGATTACACACCAGAGCACCTCATTAAGCCTTTGACTCTCTTGTATCCATCTAACCAGGACAACCGTGAGCCGTTGTCAGCTTTGTCAACTTTGACACGACCTGCCAGGCTTGAGAAGGGGCAACTTCTGAGACTGCAGAGGCACCGCTGACAGCAGTGCAGTGGAAAATAGGGAAAATGCAGCTTGGAGAGGGAATGTTTAAAACCAGACTCCAGTTACTCCAGTCCGGAAAGGCTGATGTTTCCTCTGAAGGAGACATGCACACAAAGCTCCTCCAGGAATGCTAAAACAGAAGCAAAGGCTATTTGCTCCTCTTTGCCTATTCACGCACTTCTCACCCTGTATAATGGGAGTTACAAGCCTGCACTGAGGTCTTTGGAGAACCAGAGAAATGCCTTTAATCTTTATAGAGATATATGCCTTCCCTAAGCTTTACTTTAAATTAAAGGAAATAAAATAGCACTCTTTGACCTAAACCAATGGAGACATAACTGGAAAAGTTTAAACCAAAGACCTGTTTTTTCATACAACACAGAGATTGGCTGTGCAATCCTTTCCTCGTGCTGCCTTGGACATGCATTGCAGAATTTGCTTTTAAAATACTAATCACATAGTGACCACTAACCAGGTATTTGGTATTTTTCCATTTGCAAAGCACCTTCCCTGCTAAGTTATCTAACAACTACTTAACAAAAAACTCCCCCAAAACATAAAACCCAAAAACTAGTATGCATATGATGATGTGGGACATCAAATCTAACAGGTATGCTCTAAAATCTCTTCTGCTTAATGCAGAAGGCATAAAGGAATTTTCTTATAATGTATCATCATGCACATTGCTAATAAAGAATTCAATAAATTGTTAGTTTACAGAGAATGGGGAGATTTATTTAACTAACTACTACTACTATTTATTTAACTACATTGTTTAGCAGAGATGACATAATCCATAACCTCATCACTGAAATAAGTAAGAAAGCCTTAAAGCACTACATGCCACCACCACCACGTGCCATTTCAGATGACAATATAACATAAACAAAATATTTTAAGATAGATAACCTCAGATGAAAAACATTACATTGCTGTCTTTGAATTTTGGTCTGGCCTTAAAATATAACCTGTTTTTCTGTAAATGTATCTGGGCTTAAAAATAAAAACTAATGCTTGTGTACCAATCTATTTGCAGTGCTATAGATCTACCAAGTGAAGCAATAAGGAAGAACAAGCCCCAAACACATCATGGGATTTGGTTTCATTCCTCTTATTAGTGGTGGTAATTCATCCAATGCTGTAAACACATATCTGAGGCCTGAGTGGAGAGGACTTTGGTGAAGGCAGCTTTTGCTTTTACTGAGCTATCAGCAGGGAGGTCTGCAATAAAAAACGTCTTATCTCAAGTGGAATACTTCAAATCTTCTAAAATGAATTTCATTTTCCTGATGTATTCTTGGGAATTTACATGGAGATAAAGAACATGAGTGTTGCATTTATTCCTCAAACGTGATTACACAGAATGCACAAGCCTTTATGCTGAATAGGTTTTAGCTGTAGAAGTGAGAACCTCCTTTTGGCAAGGCTGAGTGGCTTCTCCAGCAAACCAGTATTTCTCCTGCTGAAGAGAATCACAGAAGAGATGTTGGGATCATGTGGGTTTCTCCCTTGCAATGATGCTGATGTCACAGCAGGACTATCTCAGAAGTTTCAGATATAAAGTCTCTGTGCTCTGAAATAAAAATTAGGAGACTAATGGGACTGCAGGTTTCTCAACAGACCGGAGCCTTGTTGGTTTATTGCACACAATTTAGTGAGAGTCATACCTTTCACAGGGTGCAAAAGTGCTTTTTTTTTTAATAACAGCTACAGAAAATCAATAGATTTCATGAGTTCAATTAATTCCTGCAGCTGCTGTGTCAGAAGGAAACAAAGAAATTTTCCAATTCTAAGCTTTGGGACTAAGCTGGTGTATGTAGAGGAGGATGGTCCTTGAGTAACTTGAACTGCGGTTCCCATTAAAGCAGGTTTTCCTGAAATTTGTGATTTTTTAGGTTAAGGCTTTGTAGTTAAAAAGGTAAGCCAGTTCTAGACTCTGTTCTGAAATAACAGTTATTTATATTCCTATTTATTATTAACAGTTATTTATATTTAAATGTGTTGGACATCCCTTAGATACAAAGCCACTAGGATTTAGGTTTGGATAATGGATCAAGATCCTTGAGGCAGCCCATTCTTGCTGAATTACATGGAGGTTCATGCTAGAAGATTTATCTACTGCCGGTACTGATTCTGAAATAATTAGAGGAATGTTGACTACTTGAAAATCCATTTTTACATTTTTTTCCCTAAGGTGTTGATTTGTGTGGCAGCGGATACTCAGCAGGAGGTTGGAGAGCCCTTGCAGGCAACTTTCCAGCTGCACATCATGCTTCACGTCTTCTGGAGGGACAACTATGTCTGTTGTTTGATTCCAGATTAACCCCTGTCATCTGCATGATTGAAACTTGCAAGATACCTCTTATTGATGAGATATTTCCATGTCCAAATTCCAACTCAGCTTTGACAACCAACTACTTGAGAGGGCCTGGGCACCTCCAGCTCTGACTTATGTACACAGGGGACCTCACTGAGATGTGTGACATGCAGCCTACATCTTCCCCAGGAAAAAGGTTAATGTTTTAGTTCCCCTTCTAAATAGCCAGTTTGGGTCCTGCAAAGGGCCTATAAAGCTGGTCTTGACTAATTACTTTGTGGTAAAAGCAGTGACCTCAAGTAGATCACTGTCCTTTATTGCTGCCAGATTTTATTCCAAGACAGTTTTCCTGGTGTAAATAGATGCCTTTTCACATCACAGATAAAGTAACAGCCTTTGCCTTTCTAACTCCCATGTGGAATTTTTTGCCAGTGGCAAATCTGAGCTAAATTTGGAATGTTTATCGAGTGATTCACCTTTTGCACAGCCCAGAACAGCTGCCTCATAACAATGTCACTTCCCAAAAAGAGCAATTTCTACAAAAGCACACAGCACACTGTGACACTGTGAGGGCAAGGGACACACTAAGGAGCTGTGATGGGCAGAGGGACAGGGATAACCCTCAGCCCAGTGCTACAGTCCTGAATGGGTGCCTTAGAGCCCTCAAGGCAGAGGGAGCATCCTTTTGTCAGACTCTGGTGTTTTTTCAGCAATAGAATCAAGAATGGTTTGGGTTGAAAGGGACCTTAAAGCTCATCTTGTTTCACCCCCTGCCATCGGCAGGGACACCTTCCACTAGACAAGGTTGCTCCCTGGTCTTGAGCACTTCCAGGGATTGGAGACCCACAAAGTTTCTGGGCAACCTGTGCCAGGGTCTCACCACCCTCACATATCTATATGTCTGTATGTCACATATCCACATATCTAACCTAAATTTCCCCTCTTTCAGTCTGAACCCATTACTTCTTATCCTACCACTACAGTTCCTGATGAATAGTCCCTCTCTGGCTTCCTTGTAGCCCCTTCAGATACTGGAAAGTTGCTATGAGATCTCCCTAGGGCCTTGTCTGGGCTGAACAGCCACAACTTTCTCAGACTGAAAGAAAATCATTCCACTCTACTCCAACTATAAAAACAGGGAGAAAAAGGCCAGTGCCAAGATCTCTGAACTTCTGGTACATGACAAGCTGGTTTTACATGCTGTATTATCAGTGGGTACATGCCACAGCACTCGTGTGCCCGCTGAAGGAGGACTGGAGGCGTTTCCTCCTGTTGGAGTATGGATCAGTTTGTATTTTTCAACATGACGACTGTGGCTGCCAAACACGATAATGAAAAATTGAAAGTCAAATAACCCCTATTAGTCTGTCAAAGGTTGATGGAGCTGGTATTCTATTTTCCCATTGTGAACGACTCCCATTGTTAAGAGCTGACAGGCGAATCTCGGCAGAAATATGGACTCTTTGTGAGAGCTATTTATAGCAACATATGACAACGCAGTGCTGGAATATGCATACTAAAGCACTGCCCGGGATATAGAAGAGCCCCCTGGTACAACTCCTGGATTGTAAGGAAAAATTCCATTAAGATAAGAACATTTGAGAGAACTAAACAGATGAGATATGGAGAAGTGGGGAGGAATGATTTGGGGGTTGTTATGGCACGGCACAACAGCCCTAAGGATGTACAACGGCCTTTCAGGCATGAGCAGAGAGCATATTTATCAACAGCACATGAGCAAAAAAATGGCAGGTTTGTGTTTATTTTGCTCTGCTTTGCTTTTTTGGTGGGTTTGTTTGTTTGTTTCATTCTGTAATCAGTTAAAAAGCAAAACAAGGAATAAAAAGCATGAATCCCAGAAAAAGAGGATGATAAATAGGGAAGAACAGGAGGATGGATGGTTGCAGGAGGGATTCAGAGGTGCTCTCTGACAAATATCAAATATTAGCTGGGACTGGGTACCCACTCTGCTCCATGGACACAGAAGCAGACCCAGGCTTTGCAGGAGTGTCAGTAAAGTCAGGACAAACCCCAAAGATGAGGATCAAAGGAACAATTTCAGCAGTTTCTGAAGGACTGGATGACACATTGGGAAGACACAAACACAGAGTGCAAAGGCAGGATAAAAGAGCCAAGTTGGCTGAACATACACTAGCATGATTAAGCCTTGTGCAGATGGCTTTCTCCTCCTCCTTGGATGCCAAAATTAATTTTGGAGAGGCAGAGTGGAGCCCTCAGTCTCACCCAGTCCCCTCCACACCACACCCTTCTCTGTGGACATCTGGTCCCGTTCAAGTCCAAAGAGCAGCTGCTGCTGCTTTTACCAGATGTGTTCTGATGCACGTGGTTTTGAAAAGAGAGGGAAAGGAGGAAAGGAAGGGGAAAGGAAAGGAAGGGGAAAAGAAGAGGAAGGGAAAAGAAAAAGTGATACCAGGATGGTTAGTTTTTGTGACTGTTTTTTGCTCCATGTGTTTGAAGCTCCTGCATATTGATATCCTCTGCTACGCCGTGTCTGCACTAGCCACAGCCTAAAAAGGCAAAGCAAGTTCTCCTGGCACTCAGGAAACCAGATTTTGGAATTTTCACTGTTACTTCCCATTTTTAACTCTGAAACACTTCTGTGCTTCCTACTGTCAGGAGGTGGTAAACAGAAGCATTCTGATTTGATGGCAGAAGGTACACGCGCAACACTGTGTGCTTTGCAGGTTGCATGCTCTGCAAACTGGGGCTCATCGCTGCTGTGGTGGCTCTGGGGGATTCTGACCACTGCCTTGGGTCATGCCATACAGCCTGGATGCTTTTGAACCCTATGCTGTATCAACTAAAAGAGCAAAAGCCAGAGTTAACAGGACAAGAACTTTTCAAAGATGAGTCAGTGTGTGGTAACAGGGTAGGCAGTGGAAATGCAGCCAGGTTCCTCCTTCCCCTAACCCAGCATCAATTTTACAAAGCTTCTGCAGTTTCCATTCACTTACCTGATAGAAAACTTCTGAGCATACAGATAACACACTTATAGGCATCAAATAGTTATCTAGCCTGCTGATACTATTATTGTATACAGATAAGATACAACTTACACCCCTATAAAGGATAAAGGCTAAGACTGATAAAACTCCACAAGCACAAAGAGCAGCTTAAGACTCACCAGCCCCTTAGACTCTCATTACCAGCTCTTTTAATTTAAGAAAACCCTACCGAAACAATTGAAGGAAATCCTTAAAATCCTTGAACAGTTCCAGCAAGGTCACCAAATTTCACCCAAGCCACCAGTGCCTCCTGCACTTCTTGCACTTCCTGTGTACACACAAGCTTGCTTTGGCTCCTCACCAGTTATATATTTTCTTCTTTTTTTCCCACCTTTTTGCTAATTTTCCAGTTAGCAAAAGAATAGTGTATATAGGAGGCAATCTGTGTGTTATGGGGGTTTACATTAAAGGCATATGGTTCTTCCCATTGCAGCCAGACACTTTGTCAAGAGAATGGAATGTGAATATTAATGTCTCTTAAACCACACACAAGTGCTAATGAAGCTCCTTTGGAGAGGAAGAAAGAAAGAAAAGAAAGAAAATGGTGCATTTAAGTGATGGCTATGAGTTATATGGGCTCTGAAAAACACCGTGTCTCTTCCAATAAACATGTTTGGTTTTCAAATGGGGTAGGTATTTTGGTATGTTAAAAGATTTTCAAAGCAACCTTTTTCGAGGAGATTAATTTTTTCTTACTTTCCTGTTAGAAGCTACTTTGTGACCATCCCTCTGGACTACTGAGCTGGTTACATATTCAGGAACTATCTATTTTTTTAAAGAAAAAAAATAGAAAAATAATTTTGCATCAGATCTGCACTGCCCAACCATATTTGACAATTGGCTCCAACACTTAAAGGACACAACTTCTATATGATTTAAGATAATTAAAATCTTAAACATTGTGATTTCAGGGGTAAAGCTAGTCTTAAAGCAAGGATTTCAGTTCTAATCCTGGATGAATAATTAGCTGATTCAGATGTGCATTTATGGGGACAATAGTGTTCCACTGGGCAGAAAGACACTACAATAATGACAAGTGAATTAAAGAGCCCACGTTACTGACGTGAGGCAATGACAGCTGACGCCTGTGTTGTCATGTCAGGGAGTGGGTTTGCTATTATTTGGGCCCCTGGAACCCTTTAGGAACCCTTTACACTGCTGACTGAGTCAGATGGTGGAATTATATTTGATTATGGGTGCTCAAAATATTTTGTGCAGTCATGCAGTGCCTTTATCATGAAAAAGGAAAGAAAGGATGGGAAGGCAGGAGCCGAACTTGCTGCGAGACATCACCTTCCACAGCTATGGCAAAGGCAGATCCTTCGAAAAGAAGTAAATTAATAATAATTCCCCATCAGACAATCCTTTAAAAAGCCTCCCTCCAGATCAGTAACCCCTCTGGGAAGCGCAGCTGCAATGTGCAGACACTGGACGTTGCTCCAAAGGAAAAATGTCAACACTTGGTTCTAAAACTGTTTCTCAAGGCCTTCAGAACACACAAATGCAGTATAATTTGGGTGTATTCAGGTGTTAACCTGCCAAAATTGCAAGCCATAAGGAGGAGAGCACACTTACAAGTCTTTGTGTGGAATAAGAATTACTGGTTTAGTTCCTTAAGGACATTAAATAAGAGAGTTTTGACTTTGAATCAATAGAAAAGCTCAAAAAGTTAAATACAGAACACAACAGATTATGCAGAAAATGATCCTTGAAAATTTTTGCACTTAGCAGTACTAGAAGATTTTATCTTCTCTAAGACTGGACGTCTTAGATCATTAAATGTCAATATTTTGGTCTATTACTGCATTTTATATTGCAGTACCAAGCCCATAAATGTGACATGGGGGTCTGTGAGCAGCTGCACTGGGGGGTGGCAATAAAAGATGTATACAGCAGGGCACTGGGTCTTCAGTAAGGAGGAAAGTTGTTGTTCTTTACACAAATCTCAGGAGATTAAGCAATGGAAAAGTGTGTCAGACAGCAGAATTTCACGGTCCAGAAACTCAAAAATAAGATAAAACTCCAAAATCAAATTACCACTCCTGCCAATAAGCTATTACTGTGCAGTTATTAAATACACACAGACATTCCCATGACCACGTTGCACTGTAAATCACACTTGCAGACAGTTCATTTAATGAACAGTGTTTGAGTAGACAATCTGTTTTGGATTATATTAAATATATAACTCCACTCGCTAAGAAATGCATTCATACTTAAACTTTGTTGCAATCCTCACTTTAAAAAAGGGGGAGAGGAGAAGAATAAATCATTGCCAAGTGGCAATTTTCAGTTTTAAACACCAGCAAGTGGGAACCGAAGTTCAATTTAATTTAATAATTTACCTTTAAAGAATTTACCCTGTAAAGCTGGATGATAGCTATGAAGAAAAATATGTAGAATTTTGCCTGAAGTTTTTAGCAATTAAAATATTACATCGTTGATTTCATTTACTTGTGTTACAGTAAATGCTTTTGCCTTGAAATTCACTTTGAGGATGTAAACATTAGATATTGTTCCCTTCTAGCTGCTCCTGTGTCACAGCCATTCCCAGTGCCTGGTAGTCAGCTGGGTCCTACCTCAACCCTGAGCATCCCTCTGGTCTTTGCCACAGAGCCAGCGCCTTCCTGGGGTGTTTCCCTCCCCCTTTGCATTCCAAGGCTCTGGGGCTGCATCTCACCACGTGCCTGGCAGCAATTGCTGATGATGCCTGACCCAGATATGCTGCAATCCCAATTCCCCGGTTTACAGTGGAGCTTAGCCACCCTCTCCCAGGGGCACCATGCAGCCGGATCAGAGCAGAACCCGCCACAACAGGATGAGAACACAAGGAAAGTGACTTCCCCAGGGACTGAACTGTGCCACATCTTCACTGTGCCAGAGGTGATACCTGATGGAAATGGGATAATGTGCATACTGGAGCTGTAATGTGTATTTTATAAGTAGAGGAGATTTAAAGGCGATACACAATCTCATGCCACAGGGGTTTAGCCAGACTCCATTAGGATTTAGGTGCAGATTCTGCTGGAGAAAAAAATGGTGTCTTATCAGGGATCTGCTCCCTGGGGGCTTTCTTGCATTTTACTTGGAAGCACCTCGTGGCCCCTCAGCCCTCATCTGCAACAGCAATTTTTAAATCCCATGCTACTGTGCGATAAGGCTGTTCTGACTGAGAGATGTGATGGCACAGGCTCTGCTCCTGCCAGGAGCTGAAGGTCACCAGCCCTGTCCCTACGAATCAGGTGCACAGAGAGTCCCACACAGGCCCAGAGCCATCAAGGACACCACTTCTGGGCCTGATAAATCAAGTTAAAGAGCATCTCCAAATGCTCAGCCAGATGGATCACTTGAATGGCTAAACACTCTAATACATCTTTTTGAGAAAAGATATTGGCTTGTGCAATGAAACAGATAATTGACTATTCCATGGAAACTATTAGGGCTTTACCTCTGGGATCAGCAGGAACCCATCTCTCTTACTACAGAGGAAAGCCAGCAAGTCTTTGGGTTTGATTTTATTCTCCCTCCCTTCCAGAAAAAAAGATTTGGAACAGAAACTAAGCCCAGGCTGGTCTTCCCACATCAACCCCCCGCCAATGTACTGCAATAATCTGTGACGGAGCACAGGTACAGCAGCCATGTCAGTCAATGCAGAGTATAAGCTTCCAAAATAGCCACAGATACAAGATAACCTGTCCTTAGACCAGATAGATCAGATGGAAAGGAGCTCTTCAAACTACCCCCATCGATCTCAGCAAACTTTCCCTCGCCCCATCAACCACCTGAAATCAGTGTTTTCTCTCTGATGGGCTACTACAGTGATGGAAATGGAAAATACCTGGTTTTTTTTCTGTGGTAGAAGTGGGTGAGAGGAGAGTGTGCCACCCCCACTCTTCTCTGGCTCTTCCCACTTCCAAACACAACATCAGCTCCACAATTTATAAAACTGTAGGGTTGTTTTTTTTCTAATACAAAAAAAATTAATGAAATCCACGTTGTGAAGCTGTAACTCCAGGCAAAGCTCCACCAAAGGCATGGGCTTCTTCATGCTTTATTCGTGTGGTTTCTCAGGACATGAGCTCCTTGATGGAATTACAGTGCTGTCATTCAAGTTGCTTGTTATTTGTTCTGTATGTAAATAAAGGGAATGCATTTAAAGGACTCCACTAATGTATTCAAATATTTGTAGATAATCCACTGTAAATCTCCAGACTGGAGGATTTTGCATAAATGCTTGAATCTGTAACAGCTAGGAGGGAATTCCAACTCCCTGATCAAGTAAATTACACAAAAAAAATAGCAGGATGATTAGACCAAGCACATTAATATTCGCGATAAGTTTTGTCTGTCAGAATGCAGACTGAATTCAGGGATTGCCCTTCTCAATATTTGTATGGCAAAAGGAGAAGCCAGCCACAATCAGAATATAACAGTATCCTTAATGCACATAATTTCACTGTTATAGAGCACCCCAAAACATAAGGAATGGGGCTGCTTATTGTATTTACTTGTAGGTTTCATATAAATTTTGCATGACAGTTGATCAGCTGAGAATTTTTACTGTCCAAATATTCTTTCTCTCCATATTTCAGTAAGTTAGAGAGAGAGGTTCTGACAGCCTTGAGTCATTCAGATCTTCCACAAATCGATTCTACATTTGTCTACCAGGACAGTCTACTATCTCCATCAGTAAAGGTGTTAATAATATATACATGTATTATTAACAGAACTTATTTTCATTTCTTGCCCTGGAGTCATCATTAGTGAAGATTAAACATGCATAAATCAGTCTCTCCTAAATTAGTGAACATCAGCAAATGTCACCTTGTTGAAATGAAAATTTATTTATTTATTTATTTGCCTGTTTATTTATTTATTTTTCCAAAAATTGGATGGTGTTAAAAGATAGATACAATTATTCCACCATCCACCACTTTTTTTAGCCAGGTCACTGGGCTATATCCAGTCGCTGGTCCCATAAGTCTCTCATTTTCTCTAAATCAGGGGAAATCAAGGTCAGGCCTGGAATTACTAACTTCTGGCCTCATGTCTTACACACCTTAATTTTACTAAAAAGTCCTGTGTGGGTTGGAAATCTTATGTGGAGATGACCAAATTATGTCTTCAGTTACTTATATACTGTACAGTGCCAATCATTGGAAGTCTTACACGTATAATAGAGAGAGAAGATTAGTTGTCAATATTGCAAATAAAAACTAATTAAGAGTGAATGGTTTAATGACAGAGGCTCATATTTCAGCACTGCCAGTTCCTGCTATTTTATCACAAGTCTCCTGGAGTTTATTTAAAAGTCTTTCTCCTGAAGTAAGGTGATTACATGAGAATCTCACTGTCATTAACCAGGAGTAATTTCCCAGCCTTTCAGTTGCAAAGAGAAGCTTAAAGACGTTAGCTAAGTACACCTTCAAGGCTCAGAAATGAAAACACTCAACATTTATTAATCTCACTAATTTTTGAGGGCCTGCTCACATTATTAAATGTTCAAGGTTGGCTACACTGAGATAGCAAATGTACCAGAGACATCCCAAATACCGGGAGGCTCTTTGTCCTTTCAAGGAGGGGAACAGTGATGCTGTTTATTCATTGCTCCTAAGTTTAGCACAGCTCCAGGCACAAGGTATTAAAAAACGTACTTATGTTGATTTGCATTTCTGCTAATTATTTCCACAGAGCTGTCACCTCCAACGCTGCCAGACAGAAATAGCTCCCCTAAAGGGCACTGGACAGACAGGCGTGGTGGGGTCAGAGCTGAGACCAGGCAAACAGAATTGTTCTATACACCCTATATCTTGGGGAAAAAATATGGCAATTCAATATTATTCCAGGTTACAGTTGCGTAAATAAGTTATGCACATGTTGGGGGAATCTAGTGACAGAAGTGAATGAATCTAGTGATCCATTCCCTGTATTGCATCTGCAGCATCTTGCTTCATCTTTTATAGATTTTCTTGCTGGTCCAGCATTTTTCTACAAACCGATAATTAACAGCGGTTTGGTTCTGAAAGCCCTTCAGCTGCCTGACAGCCTGGACTTCATCACTGGTTAGGCACACAAATCACAGAATTGCAGAATCATAGAACGGCCTGAGTTGGAAGGGACCTTAAACCTCATCTATTCCAACCCCCCTGCCGCGGGCAGGAACACCTTCCACTAGACTGGGTTGCTCAAGGCTTTATCCAACCTGGCCCTGAACACTTCCAGGGATGGGGCAGCCACAGCTTCTCTGAGCAACCTGTGCCAGGGCCTCACCACCATCACAGCAAAGAATTTTTTCCTAATATCCAAGTTAAACCAACTCTTTCAGTGTGGAGCCATTCTCCCTTGTTCTGTCACTCCAAGCTCTGGTACAAAGTTCCTCCTATTTTCTTGTAGACTCCCTTCAGGTACTGGAAGGCCACAAATAGATGTTTATGAGAAGTCCATGTTTAAGGGAACAGGGAAGACATTTCCGCTTCTGCAGCCACTTGGGGACTCTCCTGCTCCCTGCTCCCACTTTTCTCTGCTGAGATCCTTTGGCCATCAGCAACACACTTTCCCCTTTAGGACCTCGGTGGTTTCATCATGGGAGCTGCCTGGACCCACAAAAACCATCAGTGGCACTAACAGAGTTACCCTGTTCCCTCCCACCAGTGAGAGGATGGCACAGCAAGGAAGGTCTAAGAGAGGTTTTGGCTAAGGTGGCCCTGTTTCACCAAGAGCCTGAGCCTGGGCTTGCTGTTATCTCAGCACTGTAACTTGGGGCTGTCCATATAATGAGATGAGCTCTAAAATTTCTGAGTTCCCTCCCCTTAAAATAACGGTAAAACTCAGCACATTCTATGCTGTGCTGACACAGGCCATCAGTCTTGACACCTTCACATGCTTTGTAGTGTTGACACAGAACAAGAGAAATATCACAAAATTTACCAAGAGTGAAATCAAAATAATCTTAAAAATAATGCTTTAAAAAATAATTTTAAATATTTCTATGAAGTTAGAGAGAAGCGCCCCAGGATATACCACTGAATCACCCCAGAACTGGCGCTGAAAGCGGTTTTGGTTTTGAATGTATCAATCTTCTTTCCCAGTTAGCATTGCTAAAAACATTTGCTGCAGACCTAGGAAATACTGTTCCCATTAACAGCTTGACAGTATCCTGTGAACATGTGCACACAAGCAGATTTTTTTGTGTACTATTACCCTTGAGCGCCAGTTGAGAGAACACGCCTACATACCAAGTCTTGGATAAACAAACACAGGGGGGTAATACAGAATATAAATAGTGAAAGAAGTTTAGTTCATGTTGTTCCCCTTTTCCTACTGGGATGCAGGGCTGTGATAAGGCAGTCTCCTCTTAGTCTCATCCAGAGCCTTTCTATCCATAGAAACGATTAAAAATTAACTAGGCGAGGAAGACAGATCGACTTTATCGGGTACTGCTGAGATCAGATTAACATTCCACTGACACATGGGAGTTCAAAGTTCAGGTTCTTGCATTATTGAAAGTTTAATTTTTAATCTTTCTTTAATAGTTAAGGTCTATATGAGTGCCCTAGATAGGTCCTGGCCCAGCATGAGGGAACCTCAGACCATAAACTTCAAAAGCATTGATAATGGGCATCTGATGTTCTCCAAAGGAAGCACAGTTTCTTTCCTGCTGAACTAGAGGTACTACTAGAGTTAATCATGTGCCACCTCCAAGGACCAGCTCTCAGAGAACCTGTGCCTTACTCCAGCTGAAGGTTTGAGCGGCCAGTGACCATAGGAGCACTTCTACTATGGAGACAGGCCGAGAGAGCTGGGATTGTTCAGTCTGGAGAAGACAAGACTTCAAGAGACCTTAGACTCCTTTCCATTACCTAAAGGGGCTCCAAGAGAGCTAGAGAGGGGCTTCGGACAAGAGCTGGAGTGATAGGACAAGGGAGAATGGCATTAAATGGACAGAGGACAGGTTTAGATTAGAGATTAAGAAGAAATTCTTCTCTGTGAGGGTGGTGAGGCCCTGGCACAGGTTGCCCAGAGAAGCTGTGGCTGCCCCATCCCTGGAAGTGTTCAAGGCCAGGCTGGACAGGGCTTGGAGCAACCTGGTCTAGTGGAAGGTGTCCCTGCCCATGGCAGGGGGCTGGAATGAGATGATCTTTAAGGACCCGTCCAACCCAAACCATTCCATGATGCTATGATAAAGTCAGCAAGTATTTGTGACCTACAAATGTTTTTAACCAACACTGTTGTGTCCAACCCCTCACTTTTGAAAGACCATCCCAGCCAGCAGAAGACACACACTCTTAGAAAGGTAGGATGTTCCACGTGTCTGCCACTGTTTTATCGTCTCCCTTTACTGTACTTATTACAGTTGCTAAGAATTACTTAGCCTAACATCAGCAAATACTTAGCAACAAATGTTTTACACATGATAAATCCTTTGCCTCTGGCCTTTTTAGAAGTTCATGTTTTCTCTCACGCAACAGAGCCTTGGTTAGACTCTCACATCAACTGCTACAAAGGGTACAGGAGAAATAAGAGACTTTTATCTCCCACTCAACCTCACTATCCCTTCAAAACTGAATTGATTGCTCTTGGATGTAGATGGGGGACATTCTGTACCTACACATATGGAGAGTAGATTCTATGTGTTGAACATGCCTGAGAGGTAATATTTCAGCTGAATCTACTGTCTGTCACATCTGGTATTTTGAATAATCGGTTAAGTGAACCTTAAATTAAATTAAGCCAAGCCAGTGTCATAAACCTAAAGTGCATTTCCAAAGGTTCCCCCATATGAAAAGGGAGTTGGCTTAGAAGGCTTTAACATCCTGACTCGGAGACCCTTAACTGGAAATAAATCAACAGCCTATGTGCTTGTACCCATGGAACAGCCCCCCAGAGTGGATTGAAAATAAATACTTGTGAGAAAGGAAAGTGACAACACAGATGGATTTTCCTTCCTAGACTCCTGCCACAAATGAAGGGCTTCTGATGGTGACAGCCAGAGTAAGAGACTAAATTAGAAATATGAGGGGAAACAGTGTCCCAGTGGTGCTTTCTTTGCTGCCCTGGGTCTGCCAGTTGGCTCTGAAGGAGCAGGAGATGCCAGCCACCCTCTCCAGCTCTGGTGGCAAAGGAGCTATGGGAAAGATGAGGTCCTTTTACCCATCTGACACTGGGATGGATAAGTCTGGTCTCCTGAGCAGGGGCTCTGGATATACCCCAGTATTTTCTCCCATCTCCTGAAGCTACTGGCTGAATCACTCCAGTTTAAGCTGAAGGAATGACTTCACAGTCAAGTAACATAAAGCAGCAGCTAATTTGTGAGCTTGTCCTTGGGAATGCTCTACACAGCCTTGTAACTGCAACGATCGTACTGATTTCAGCCAAAGGACTGTCTTTTCGTGCACCTCTAACATCACTGAGCACCACGTTTCACCAATAAAGGGCTAATGAACCACAGCAGTTGTTCATATGTTTTCTTACTCCTTCTCCAAAATGTCACAATAAATCTATATTGCTGGATAACAGCAAGCAGATGGATATCGTAGCTTGTAATTTGGCATAGGTATTCTCAATCAAGGCAAAGATTAATTCCCCCCAATGATAACCAGCTTTTTCATTTGTTAGAAGCCCATTATCATTTTCTAAAAGGTATTTCTCAGGACAAGGGTAAAACCAGCTCTCTTTGTCCTCTTGCTTTATCCATTAAGGAGAGATTGAGGGATGAATTTCTGGAGACAAGGTGAGTTAACCACAGAAAATGACATCCTCAAATAAGCATAGAAACAATGGCAAAAACGCCCTTTAATGAAGTACATGGATTCATGGAATGTATCTCCTGTTGTTTTGTGAGCAGCCCAGGAATATTTTGCCAACTTTGTTACGATTACTACTTCCTCAATGAGACTGAAAAATATACAAAAAACTAAAAACAAAAAACTACTGCATCTTATAATAACAAAATGAATGTGTCCTTTATTCTAAAACCTTCAAACTAAACAACAAAATAGGAAAACTATATGGATTTTGCTAGCTGGGCAAAAATAAAATGGGGATACAGTGCCAGTCCCCTCATGAAATGGAAAGGCCCAAAATTTGTAAGTGAACGCAAACCCTGGCAAGCAAAGTGAGCTTCTGTCCTGACTTCCAGACCTTGCCTTGTCCCTGATCCTGCAGGAGGTGTGCAGCAACTCAGGGAAGAACATTTACATTTCCTCACAGTTCTTGTTCCGATTTCAGGATTTCATTAAATGCTCCTAAAAACATTCCCTTAAGGTATTTGTTACCCTTGAATTTTGTTTGCTAATGAGCTCCTAATTGTGGCATAGCAAGTTCATCAACTATTGTACTTTAATAAAACAAAGTGGTACTGCAGCTAATTATTTGTTAAACTCATTATCAGAGCCCTGCTAGTGCAGAATTTTGTAGCTGTTGAATTTTCCAGCTGACACCCTGCAGCAGGACATGGGGTGAGGGCTCTAGCAGAGGTCTCTGCCAGACCCCACTGGGCAGCTGCAGATGTTAAAGGTGGGTACATAAAAGGTGGCACACTGAACTGGGAGGAGAATGAAAATGTGAGCACGTCCTCATTCTTCCTCCAGCTCTAGAAATGACAATCCCTGGCAGAGAAGATTGGAAATTCCTACTCCCAACAGGAGTCAGCAGTGTCTGTCCAAACTGACTATACACATCATAGAATCACAGACTGGTTTGGGTTGGGAGTTACCTTAAACCACACACCTGCCATGGACAGGGACACCTTCCACTAGACCAGGTTGCTCCAAGCCCCATCCAACCTGGCCTTGAACACTTACAGAAATGGGGCAGCCACAGCTTCTCTGGGCAACCTGTGCCAGGGGCTCACTATCATCAGAGAGGAGATTTTCTTCCCAATTTCTAGTCTAACCCTTCCCTCTGTCAGTTTGAAGCCATACTCGCTTGTTCTGTCACTCTGTGCCCTTATAAAAAGACCCTCTCTGGCTTTCTTGCTGACATTTTTTTTTTCCCCTAGTTGAAAAGGCAGTTTTCAATCAAATTTACCAACAAATATCTTCTAAGGAAAATAAAGTCAGAACATATCTTCAAAAAAGCCTAAGAATTACACAACCCAAGGCTGTCAGTATTAATTTGGGTTAAGTCTGCTTTGAAAACCTTGAAGTGATAAAACAGCAGTGATGAGAGAGGCTTTAGAGTTCCTGCTTTTCTTACCACCTCCAACAGGGCATCTCAGAGCACCCCTAGACACTCACTGAAGTCTAGGGAAATCTCTGCACTGACCCTCATGGGCACTGGGTGGGATCAGTACAGGTAATCGACAAGTTTTCACTCTCTGCACTCTAAAGAACAATATACTAGTAGAAAATTAATAGCTCGGTTAGTTATTGATTAACAGAAATGCTACAGTGCTCTTACGATTTCAAACTGCTCCTGATTAATGGAAGAGGCAATGGAATTTCCACAGTGATCTCATTGTGCTGGAAGCATCACTGGCAGAGCATGGGCAGCAGAGCAGGGGCAGGGAGGTGACCACAGCAGTGACTACACCTTACCCTGGAAATGTGCATTACCCAAGCCTGATAAACAGGCAATCTGAACTGGAAAATATATTTCTGTATTAATCCTGGGGTTAAAACACTTTAGGGTTCTGCCCCAACAGATAACTGTATTTCCTTAATCTGCTGGGTGAATGTTTCATTCCTTTTCTGCCTCACTGTTAGTGCAGGAGTTCAGGTTTCTGGTGTGAGCCCCTCTGACTGTGAAGGCTCCATTCCAAAACCATCTTTACACTATGGTGCATAATAGTTGCTTCTGCCCATTCCCACCTTTTCTTTCTACTCACTGCTCTAGTGTGCCAAGGTTAAGGAATAATGAATAATCAATAAGGCCACGTCTCCACCAGAGAAATGAAATGTTCCAACCTGAACATGAGAGCTGAAAAAGATTTAAATACAGTTTTGTGTCATCCACTCCAGCTTTGCTAATATGAGCTGTGAGTCAGCATTCTCTTAAATCACTGCAATTGCAATGTCCTCCAAGAACAAGTCCTGCAATTCTTCCCACAGCCCCCGGGAACACAGACTTCTGGGAAGAGTCAGAAGCCAGAACTGAAGTGACAGGAACAAAACTACTGACACCACTCAAGTGCTCTCTCAGCAATGGCATCCTTTAAAACAGTGTAAATTGAATCAGCAAGTGCCTTCCAAAGAAGGTCTGCATGCAGAGGAACCAACCAGAGCACCTTCCAACATTGATATTAGTGTTATATATATATACATTTATAGATATATTCTATATATAGAACAGATAAACCACTAAATCTACCTATTTGGTAAAAGGGAGAATTAGATTTCCAAAATTGCAAGTGATGTTTTACACTAAAATGTTTTGGAAACAAGGACCATGTTTCCAGTTCTGACACTGACCATCTCTGGATGTGAACATGGTCTTTGCTCACCAAGTAACATGTAACACAAATCTGCCATGCAGTGAGGCAAAGGGATTGAAAAAAACTTGTGCATCTCCAAGGTAAAACCATTCCATTACAAAATCACATTGCTATGCAGTACTCATTCTTCTGCCTATTTAGGCTGAATGTGAATGCAGGCTACTATAATCTTGTGTTATAAAGAAAACACCAAAAAAACCCCAACCAAAAAAGATATACCAACCTCTACTACAAATATAATCAAAACAGGTTTTATTGATTTGCAGGAAGTACTTTGCCATGTGTATCACAAATAGTTATTCATTTATATTTAAAAAATAATAACCCTACTCTATTTGATAGTTGGCAATACTGAATTAATAATTTTAGCAAATCAGAAGGAAGTTAATGTAATACTCAATTTGCTTTACATCTTCAAAGTCACCCTCGGCATTTTACAAGGCAGGTAATATTATCACAGCTGGACACCCTGGTAATCTTTTGAGCTCTTTTTCCCTCTCAAAATAAATGTTACAGATTTACGATGATACTGTTAAAATAGCTGTAAATTTACTTCCAAAGATAAAACAGGTGAATTAACAGAGCCTTGAGCTCCATCAAACTGAACAGAAATGCCAGCAGGGCACAACACAAATGGGAGTTCCAGGGCTGCAGACGGAGCAGCCACGAGAACCTCCTGACACACCTCCCCATTTCAGGAGAGGTTTGGATCCAACTCCTCCACCCTGGATTTTTGTTTGTCCTTTGATCCAGAGCCATGGGATTTGCAGAAGATGGCAGATGCTCCGCAAGAGCAAACTTGCTATTTGAAAACATCAGGTTGGCTCTTTGAGGCCAAAACTGAAAGGTAACAAGGACCCCAATACTGAACTATTCCCCTCTTCACTCTGGTGTTCACACTCTGAAAACCCCTTGGAAAGCTTAATGGGCTCAAAACACTGAGACTAGGAAAGATTCAGCTTTAATTAGCATCCAGTTCAAAACAGCAATTTTAACTCTTCTTCTTTGAGGGACAACTCCTGTGGAGTTTAACCAGTATCTCACCTCTTGGGAAAAGCAAGGCTGTCCCTATAAATTAAGTTCAGTTGAAAAGCTCAAAGAGGGATGTACCTGCAGAAAACCACTGCCAGCTCTCTCTGCCCAAGGAGACAAATGCTTGATTTGGACAAGCGAGGCCAAATTATGTCTTTTCTACAGAGGACAGATGCTGGATTTATCATCAGCTGGGCTTCTTCCTTACTGAAAAATCCCACAGCCATGAAATGCCTGACCACACCTGCCTGGGGGGGGGCTGCTCAAAGCCTCATGTGCTGCAGTGGGACCAACACCTGCAGCATCTCAAGCTCCCTACAACCCCAGCAGTGCTTTCTTATGGGCACCAGGTAAAAAATTACTGATGTACTTTAAAAGTATCTTAAGGGTTATGATGATCCTATTCATCCCTATGTTGCCTTCCAGCACCACTCAGGACATCTCAAAGACAGCAGGCACAAAACTTGACATCCTCTCCACTCTGTCCAGTGCTCCAAGGAGCAAGCCCCAATGCTGTTGTGTAAGGACCTGGTACAGGAAATCACTTGTAAGTTCATGGTGATAATTAATTTTATTGAGTTTTCTATTGTCTGGCCATGGTTCCTGCCTAACTTTTAGCAATTGTGAAATATTATAGTAAAGGCAGACTTTGTAAGAACCCGGCATAAATACTCCATGAATACTAAAGGGTCTCTCCACTAACTTTCTGGATAGAGTAGTCAGTGCTTAGTCTTAGAGTTCCTTTAAATACATGTTACTCACGAGAACATTCTGCTCAGGTTCTTTATTCAATTGCTATAGGATACTATTTCCTCTTCCTTAAATAGAACTTTAAACAAATTTTTAAAATATACATAAAACTCATTTACAAACATTTACATATCAGAAAAGCCTAATCAAAACCTCCCTGATTTCCATGTCAACTGTCATAGATGTTTTAGCAATCAGCAAGCTGATATAAAAAATAAAACCAAAACATATTTGTCTTCTTACATAAACTGTTACAGCAATATAACGTAAAAAGTTAGAGATCTAAATAACAGTTGAATAGTGGGAGCTGTAAAAGCTGGAATGATTGATTTCATAATGTTTTCAGGCATTATAAATAATCTTTAAGTGTCTCCATTGCTTTGATTTGCATAAGCAATTAACAGTTCATTAAGCACAGATTAAAACAAAGCCGAGGCAATACCGGGAACCTGGGTCAGTCAGTGCTGCTCCAACCCCAGCTCTCCAAAACAGCTACTGCAGATTGTTTGGGGTTTGGCTGGCGAGGGTTTGGTATTGGGGGGCTACAGGGGTGGCTTCTGTGAGAAGCTGCCAGAACTTTCCCCCACGTCCGATGGAGCCAATGCCAGCCCGGATCAACCCACCAGGGCTGATCAGCAGGGTCAGCATTGCACTGTGGAAAAACTGTGAAAATGATGTATAAACCAGGGCTGGAGGCCATGAAACAGTGTGAGACCTCCATAGGAAATTCACAGGAACTTCACAGGATCTCCAAAGGAACTTAGAATCATAGAACAGATCACAGGATCACTAAGGTTGGAAAAGACTCCCAGATCGAGTCCAGCCATTCATGGGACCTTCACAGGAAATTCACAGGATGTCCACAGGGAATTCCCCCCAACATCCAAAGGATTTTCCACCCCTGACACGGTTGGAAGGTCCCCTCGGTGAGCACCCACACGGCCTCACAAACACACACACAGTTTTGTGGCCTTTCCTGCCATTCATGTAAGAAATGAAAGGCTTTTGCTCATGGGCAGCCAGGTCCACGAGCTCTGAGCTGCAGCCCCAGGTAGCGGTTATGGGGCATGAAAAGGGAGGATTGGGAGCACAGGGAAAGGAATGAAGACAAGGGAAGATAATTGAAAGTACCAGTGCACTAGTTATGTTGCATATTTCCAATGTAATTAGTATTAATAAGCTGTCAGTCAGAAGATGTAGTTGTTAAAAGGCAGTTTCAGTGGGGGGAAATGATAATTGAACTCCTCTATGTATTTGTCTGTATTATTTATTCTGTTGGTTTTTTCAGTTCATTGCCACTGATGCGTGTTTAGCAGAAATGAAATTGAAGAAGTAAACTGAGTTTTTTGTTTATTAACTAGAAAAAAAATTATCCACTATTGCTCTGAGAAGTGCCAGCCATAGGAGGGAGGCTCAGGGAGGTCAGTGGGTCAGTTCTGCACTCAAACCACAATGTTTTTAGCCTATAACTTTAAATTAATTCTGTTCTGATATATACACTTGTTCCTGTGGTACCCAGCATGGCACTACTGCTCCTTTCTTCTCTACCAATGGGTAAAGAAACTCCAGATGCTCTGCAGGTTCCTGTCTCGTGGCTTAACACTGCAGTTCTTAAAGCTGCTCAAATCATGTGCACTGAATAAAATATTCAATAATTTCCCTTTTTTTTTCTTAACTTTTCAATTGTCTGCAAGCAGCTTACAGCATTCTCCAAAGCATCTGTAACGAGAAATTAGTCACTAAATATTTTATACAAATAGTTATTTAGGCTCTATCTTGATCACAAGCAGTTTGCTGTGGATTCAACTGGGACAGAAGGATTTGGATTGGATTTGTACTTCTGACTGTAAATTGGCCACATGGAGACAGCTTGCTTTCTCTGCTTTGCAAAGCAGCCCTCATGACAACAGTCAAGGTATTTCAGGCTCCAGCATCCCGATGGCCAAGTTAAAGTTATGTGAGCAGTGGTTGCTCTCAAATATCCCCAGTACGTCACCTACACTGTGGGCACCTCCTACATCTCAGAGCTATGTGCAAATACCACATCCCTATTTAACGGTGGGGGAAGGGAAAACAGAGTCAAACATGACTTTGGCTTCATGGAGGAGGTCTTGGCTTACGGAGAAACCCTGACTTTCATGTGCAGTGTCATGAAATCTTTCCTCTGTGCTTTGACAAAGCAGCCTCATGCATGTTGATATAGATGAGACGTAAGGAAGAAGTTTTCTGCAATGAGGGTGGTCAGGCACTGGCACAGGTTGCCCAGAGACGTGGAAGCCCCACCCCGGGAAACATTCAAGGTCTGGACGAGGCTCTGAGTGACCTGATCTAGTTGAAGATGTCCCTGCTCATTGCAGGGGGTTGGCCTTTAAAGGTCCCTCTGTGATTCCATGTGCCAGACTATGCATCACCAACTACATGGTCCCTCAGGTGCTCCTCCAGTACAGTCCTGTGCCTCCCATCGCTCCTCACATCCCAATGGAGCGCTGGACTTTCTCTTCTATGTGTCCTGTAAGTAAGAAATGCTGCCTTTTTTGGTCACTTAAGCCACCTGGTAAATTTAAGGAGGCTGTAACTCACAAACTCTTGGCAGCTCGGCACAAAGGCTGGAAAATGCTGAGAGCACTGACTACTGCAACCAATTTTAAATTCTGACTTTGTAAAATCCAGGATGAAGTAACTGAGGGTAACTGAAGTAACCTGGATTGTAATAGCTCCCATCAGCTCATGTTATCAAAATAAAACACTCCTGAACCAGTACCATTCCAGGCAAGGGATACAGGACATCTTCTGACTCAGACTACTGAAGGAAAAAATAGACCTTAGAGGTAGTTAGGAAGAAAAATGGGAACTGTGACACTACCAGAGCCCTGCTCCTGTGTCCAACATCCTGCCTTGTATGGGGTCACAAGGAAACCAAGGTAGGGCTGCAGAGAGCCCAGATGTCCAGACTGGACATATCAGGGCTCTTCAGTGGCTTAATGTGACTGATTTGGATTGTTACGGTTGGAGCTTTGTTTGGAAAATGTTGACTGTTTTCTAAATGTAATTAATTGTTATGATTTGTTGCAGTCATTGAGCACAAGGCCCCAGATAGTGCTCAGCAGAATGTGAGGATGCAGAGCAGCTCAATTCATCAGCACCTTCCTGGGAACTGCCTTAGACCCCATCAGGCAGGAAGTCACAAGATGGAAATGGGCTCCTGGAGCTATCTGGGACCTCCCTTTGGTGTCTCCTTCCTTTCTTCCGCCTCCTGCCAAGCTCCAAGGTTAAAATACATGATTTCAGTGTTTTTAAGGACAAGGAAAACCGAAGAGGAACAGATATTCTTTCAAGGCTTTTTACCTTTTCAGGACAGAATATTTTCAAGGAGCTTTGGATGGGGAGAGTTTGTGGTTGTTAAACAGTTTGTCCCATAATTACAAATAAGGATCCAGCTGAGGCACAACTCAGGGCTCATTTTCAGGATGTATGGCTGATCCTCAGCCATGGGGGGACCAATCGCCCACCCTGGCAGAGTAAGAGACTCCCCAGAGACACACCAACAACTGCTGGGGCTCTTCTTCTCAAGCCATTGCTGATACAGCAGCTGGCCCCACCACTGAAGGCAGGATTTCAAGCCATTTTCTAAGTTGCTTATTACCACAAGGACAAAAATTATTTTCTTCCACCCAGGTTTTCTTGTGTCAGCCATTCAACATGTTCCTATGGTTTTTTTCCTCCCTTTCTTATTACCTCTTCTGATAGTAAAGACGTTGCAGATGGGCATCAAACTGTGCAAAATGTAAATTATGATTGGGCAGAGTCAGAACATAAAAAATAAGTTATTTGGATGCATTTTTTTTTCCTAAGGACCACAGCACATATGGTATGCTAAAAAAATGTCTCGTGTTCATTAAGGCTAAATGAGACAGGTTAGAGAATCATGGGCACCAAATGGAAAACTTGGGGGAAAAAAATGCTGGCTGGCAACTCATTCTGCTGATAATATTTTTTGGATGTTTCCCTCCTGCCCTCTCTCCCTTATTTTTTTTTAAACTGCAAGGACATTTTCGCAAATATTTCACAAATATCTGATGGCTGTTGCTTAGGAATCTGTCCACCCCGCTGTGCCTCCCTCATTTGAAGGTCATAATCTTCAGTTTGTGAAATCATAATTATCTTGCTAGCCAGTAACTCTGATGTCACAAATGGAGGATTATGATGACTTCAATGAAAAAAGCAGCAGTGGGAGAAAATGAACTCCTCAGCCACCAAGAGCTTGTTCCCCCCCCTCCCACCAAAAAAAGATATAACAGAGAAAAATATCAGCAGAATAATCTCCAAATAGACTATTTTCTGCATGGTATCAGTGCTTCTTTCAGAATATGAGGGTAATTTCTGGCTTGTGCCAGTTTAATGCAGACTTCCACTTTATTTTAACATATAGCAGATCTTATATTTAATGTAATAGCAGAATCTTGCTACTTCTTGTGGAGCTCATACAGAGACCACACAGTTCTTCTATAAAAATGAAATGAGCCTCCCTGTAACCCTCAGCAAAATGAAACGGCCAAGGTTCACCCCAAGGTCACCTATGCCTGGGGCTTCACTACTGCCAGATAATTCACCACTGTAACAAAAACTATAACAAATAAACACTGTCTGTCAGATTAATAAAGTATTTAATGTCCAACTCTCCTTATTGCTTGTTATTAAGGATCCCTGCCGGCCTAATGCTAAAAATGCAATGACTCAGAGTGGGTGACTTCTCTCCCCAAAAATCACAGAATTTGGAATGGGTTGGGTTGGAGAGGACCTTAAAGACCATCTAGTTCCGACCCCTCCACCATGGGCAGGGAATCTTCCACTAGAAGGGGGGTGAACCATCCACTAAAAATGGAGGAGAAGAGAGACCATGGCAGAGCTTAGACCATCCTGATGCATTTCCCCTCTCTGTATCCCCTCCCTTTTGTACAGACTGAAAGACTCATATGCCCCAGACTTTATTTAGTTCTTGGAAATAGGACTGAGATGACGGCACTGACTTTCCTCCAGGACAGTCCCTCTGGGAACACGATTCAGCAACTGTGAGTGCCGTTATTTTGAATAAAGCTATCAATGTTTCTCCTGAAGAGTTTGGAATACAAGTAGATTTCTGTTGTCACTATAAATGCTGGCGGCGTGTCTCTTGGGCATCAAATAAAATACGTTTCAATGTTGCTGTCTGCTTGAATGAGACATTAAAAGAGCTATATTCCGAATTCCTGCCGTTTTATAAAAATATGAACTAATAGTTCAATGACACCATTCTCCTGTCTCTTCCCACTGTGGATCTTAGGCACTACATTGCAATACCTCCATGTGCAAAAGCAGCAGTGCACTGGGACCAACCCCAAATGCGGAAAATGCAATGGATTCTGACACAGGAATGAGAACAAAAGTATTTAATGCTGGAGGTGTGGGAAAAAACTAAAATTCCCAAATTGCAACCATGTTCCCTGCCACTTGGCACTGGTGCTAGGCTGTGTAACTCGGAGGGGAGTAAGTGGCAGCAATTGCATCCTCGCAGAAGAGATGTCTTCCAAAGGCGTATCACAGCAACAGCATCCTCAACTTCCTGGCTGTGGATTTCAGCAGCAGAGGGGAGAATACAGGAAAATAAAAGCACAACAGCTGTAGTGCCACAGGCCCCTGGCCTACAGAATATGTTAGGAGACCGATGCACACACCCACTATTCTCAATCATTAGAAGCAACATATGGTGGGTTGGTGTTCGTGCTGCCTTTCTCTGCCTGCCCTCTTTCTGCTCAAGGTATAAGTAAATTAAGAGAGAGTCAGGCTGCACACGTGAGCAGGGAATTGCAGAGGGAAGGACCATATGGGGTCAGAAGGACGTAAATTCTTTATTGGGGTTATTTAAAATCTTCACCACTTCTCCATCAATTCTAAAAGCTCCAAAGGCACTGAAAAATAATCCCATTTTGTCTTTGCGTGGCCAAAACCTTTCTGTGCTTTTTTCTGTTCTCACAGCAGCTGATATGCCCCATCATCCCATCATTGTTCACAAACTCCCAAAGCACAGAGCACGGGGGCATAAAACAACACAGCATGTGCAAACAAGGTGACAACAACTGAGGTGGCTCATCCAACTCCGAGAGCACCCTGCAACCTCTTCCCCTGTATTTACAACACAAGGTACACATCAGCTTGTGAAATAGGCCAAAATCCAAATTGTTGTCTTTGGGACAGCCAAAATGGTGTCAGACAAACACCCTGAGATGTGCAGGGTGGTCCATGAGTGCCCAGATGTGGGAGATGGGTCCTGAAAACACCTTTCACGTGGGCTGCCCTGGAGCAGCCACAGCTGCCACTGAGTACGGTGGGCAAGGATCAGTCTTGAAGCAGTAGGAGAAAACACAGGGATGGCATGGGATAGGGGTGCAGATAAAGGCACAGACTCACCGCACTGCAAGGACATCAGGTGAGATAGATATGTTCCTAGGATCTGGAAGACAGCAGGACCAGGATTTGACTGTGAATTGCACATATCATTGGGGCACTGGGAGCACTGCGGCTTGCATGGATACGCGCAGGAAAAAAGAGCAGAAGTCTTTAATTCACCTCTGTCAAAAGCAGGATTATGAGTTTCTCCTAACATTTAGACTGCTTTTGATGCTGCAAAAGGTGATATAAGAAATGTCATTGCTGCCAGAGGAGCGGGGGATGGTGACACCAGACATTGCTGCAGCCGTGACTCATCGCACGAGTGCGGGAGAAATGACACGCAAGTTGGTGTCACAACTGTGGAGTTAACCTTTGTCACCTCTGTATTCAGCTGACTGAGCTTCCCCTTTAATGAAGCAGTTTGATTTATGTATGAGTCATTTGCCTTCATAAGAAATTTATTAAATGATCATCTTTTTTTCCCTCCAGATTTGTCACTTGAAATGTGGTAATTGGTGTTTAAACCTGCAATGGCATGTCATCAGATGAGTTCAAACAACCTTACACGTTCCTTGCTCTCCCGTATTGTAAGGAAGCTCGGCTGTCAGTGGGACAGGAGGACTCCAAAGACACAGAAAAATCCTGGCATGGAGATGCTGCCTCAGGATGCTGATGGCCTGGGAATGGTACATTCTTTTCCCTCCCTCAGTGACACAAGACTTAATAAGAACCAGGAGCAGCATGACCTGCCTTGGTACCTGAAGTGGTATCTGGCTCTAAACCTCCATCTCAGTTCAGCAAAGTGCTTCAGAAAACAAGAAATCCAATGAATTCAATGAGGACTAATTCCATGGTTAACGTTAGACATGTTTGAGTGTGTTGCTGAACTGCATCCTAATCTCCCACTCTCTTGGCATCTCAAAACATGAAAACAATACAACCATGCCAAGAGTCTGCTATAAAAATAATTGCTTTTAGTTTAAAAAATCAAGTTATAAAATATCTCTAGAGCTACTATCAGTCTTAATTTCTCTGCAAGCATCATTTTACATTAGATCTTTGTTTTTCATTCAAAATTTGAATCAAAAAAAGTACTTCTGTTTTAATTAGTTTTATAAATTTGCTGAGCTAAATGAATACAGTAGTAAAATCAAAACTACAGAAAATATGCGTAATCTCAGCAAACTGTATTACTTGTGGAACAAATTGTAAATCTAGTGCTTAATTAAAATTATTTGAAATGCCAAGATGTGAAAACTGTGAATTATGCTGCCACACAAAATCTACAGCTCATTTTAATAAACTATAATAGCCTGAGCTACAAAATTTTGGCATTTGAAAGGTTTCCATCTATACATGTAAATTTTGTCCCACGTTATACATATACTTTTAAGACCTCATTTGCATCCTGATTGGATCAATGATTGCATAAAATAGCCCTTGGGCTTCTGTTTGGAGCAGCAATGACTGAGGGAGTGATGCAGTTGGAAGATAACGAAATTTGGAAACCCAGCTACCAAGGTGTGGATGCATTAGCCCATGGAACCTGGGAGTCCTTAAGGCTTCCTCTGTTTACTGAGAGAACAGCAACTTCCAGCACTGTGGTGCAGCCAGAATTACCTGAAAAGGGTGGCTTTCCCAAAGACCTTGGAAGCACACTCCTGCCTCACCCTGTGGGTGCTCAAGCCAGCACTCTGCTGTGTTTCTGCAAGGACTACAGCCCAGATGCCAGCCTTTCCTCCCTGGAATGTCACAGACTGCCAAGCAGATGAAACCCTCTGCCCCAGAAGCTGTTTGCAGACGAAGCCAAATGTGTCACACTGCAGATGGCTTCTGATGCCCCAAACCACACCTAAACCTCTGGGGAAGGTTTCTGCAGACAACCTGCTCCAGAGAATTCAGCTGGTGTGTGGACACAGACAAGAGTTTAGATGAAAAGAGGAAGAGTTTTCAATTCATTCTGTGACACCAACTGGAGACTTTTGTTCTAGATGATAATCTCAGTTTTCTCAAAACTCATTACAGTCAAAGTATAATTTAAACTATACTTCTTTTTCCTTGTGATGGCTTGGTATCAAAGCACTGTGAGTGGCAGATTAGCAATATTTGATTTCAGCTTTCAGGGCTTTAATAATCATGGGAAATTGCTCTTATGAGCAGCGTTTCCTTGCCCACTGGCTGCTTTGCGGATTGCTAGGACAAAACCTACCTATAAATGCAGAAATTGTATTTCTGTACAGCTCTGCCAGCTGGCCACACCATTATGCACATAATTCCTTCTACTTGGGTATCTCAGTAGGAAAAAACCCAAATCCTAAATTGAATACATCTTAGGAATAGCAATTTAATTAAGAGGATGACAATAGGATGAAAAAGGCAGGAGGGTGTTTATTAGAATAGATTTCTGCCTGCATTGCGTTGATACACCTGTGCCCATGTATTGGTACGTTCTAGTGGAAAAAACCTATGTAATCTGTACTATGTCACAGTGAACATCAGCATCACACATACCTGTTTGGAACTGAGCAAAGGAGACAAAAATCTCACCCTGTGCTGCAGGAAAGGGAACAGATGGTGCAAACATTCACACACACACAAATTCACACTTTTTGATGACACAAGGTTACTAGCAAGATCCTTCCATGCTTATGCTTGAAAGGATTATGGACAGAGTTAGTCATTCTGGATTCACCACTAAAATCGACTGTAAAAGGGCTGCAGCAGGTGAGGAGCTGTGTGGTGGAATAGGGGATGGCCAGAGACCTGCAGCCACGGATTGGGCTCACAGTGAGCCACACGCACACCTCCCTCCACAAGCTCTGAGACATCAGCTCAGCTCTGAGTTTGTGGAGTCTGAATACGTCCCTGGAGATATTCCAGAACCGTCTGGATGCAATCCTGTGCCATGTGCTTTGGGACGACCCTGCTTAAGTAGAGAGGTTGGACCAGATGACCCACTGTGGACCCTTCCCACCTGACCCATTCTATGATTCTTCTCTTCAGCTGACCACTGAGCACTTCCATGCACAGCTCCAGAGTGCCTACAAATCCCATGGAGCTGCCTGTTGGTACCCAACATGACCCAACACACGCAAACAGCAACTCAGTACCCACAGAGTCCTGCGTGTTTTATTTAAGAACACATATGCAGATGATTCTCTAGAAAGCACACCCTATAAATAAAACATGTTTAATAACCTAAGAAAGCCAAACAAAATAAATAAACCATGCTACTGAATGGCAACTTCCTCTGCAAAAGAATCTGTAAAACACTTTCCAGGGTTTGCAAAGTGCCTGCCTGCAAAATATTTTGCATGATACAGTGCTATTCCTTAAACAGCTGTGATGGTCCACATGGTGCATTGCCTTACAAACTCCCTGCTGTACAGCTCTCCTGCTCTCAAACCAAACCAACTCAAACATCAGCGGGAGTCAGCACTCCATTTTATAACTGCAAGGTATGATTTATTAGGAAAAAATAACTCCTATTTTATTTTCCTACTACTGGGAGTCAGTGTGGTCCTTCTGAGGTGAGGAACGCTGGGCCAACCTGTACCAGCTCACTGCCCAGACTGGCAGAGTCCCCACAGACCATTAAGGGAAGCAGTGAAGCCTGATGTGCTGAGTGATGTTCCCACAGCTTTACATCTCACTTCTAGACACTTCTTTCACCTGCAGAATGGAGTGATATGAATCACACTGAGGTCTGAGCTTATCCTGGCTTATTTCCATCTTTGGATGGAAGCCTGAAGCCACCCCGACCTGTGCTGATGCTGGAAGGGATCAGGCAGCAGTCCTGCTCCTGTTCCTGCTGTGAGGACAAAGCAGGAGATGAGGTGCAGGGGGGAAATGTCTGGTCCCAGTCAGACAGTAGGGAGATGTCCCCTTGGGACACAGCACAGGTTCAGTCTGCTGCAAACCTCACTTAAACTGCTCTAATAAATCTCTGTTGCTGTCTCTGCAAAGGGGCTTGTCCACTTCAGCTCCCTGTGGGTGGGAGGCTTATTTCCATGGGATGGGCTGGCAGGATTGAAGCCAGGCTTCTAAGAGGTGGCTTCCAGAGTCAGTTTGTTCTTCTCTGCCCTTTTTTATTCTCTCTATAAAGCTGAGCATGCAGGAGGAGAACCAAATCCAATTCAGCATCAACTAATTTTTCTCAGGACAGAAGCTTCCTTTCATTAAAAAAAAAAAATCGTCAGTAATTCCATACATGTCGCAATCTGGTGAATTACTAGAATGTATTCGAGACAGAAAGCTCCTGCTTTGGAGAGAGCCCTAATTGTTGGCTTCCTTGCTATGCACTACACACAGCTTGCCTTGTTTCACAGCCAGAAGTGCTGCTGTATCTTTTTGTCTTCCTCTCCCCAGCAACTCGGCAATTCTTCGGAGACGTACCGTAAGTGCCAACAGGTGGGATGGGGCGTTGGGAGGGAGAGGCTACAAAGGACCATCTGCATGGGCACAGAATGCACAATGCACGGCCAGCAACGCTAGAACATCTGTCTGCCTCCAGCCTCTTCACCTATTGCAAAGGTTACACACCAGCGCCGTGCCAGCTGCGTCAGGTACTCGTTTGAAAGAAAAACACCCCAGCAGTAGCCTGTGGGGACATATTTTTGGTGTCTTTATGCATTGTAAAAATACAAAATTCTGCCTAATTCAAAGCTAAAGTGTCCTCCCACTTTTCCAGCGCAGGAGATGTTACTGTGGTTGATCAAGTGTGTGTTTACTTGATGAGACTCTCCCATGTGGGTGCAGGACCCCTCTCCACATGAAACCAGTGCACACCATGTGCTCTGCCTGCATAAATCTTGGGATTATACAGGCAGTCAAATAATTTCCAGCCAGATTTCCCAACAATAATATTGAAGCAGGGAGCTTAATACTATTAACACACTATCAATCACACACAAACCCACAGAGTAACCCAGAGACAACAATTTCCCCCATACTCATCGTGTATTTTACTACAAATAAACAAAAGCATTCCCACCCTGCATTTTCCCTTTCCAAGACTGCCGCCAGCTCTGATATTTTTTATATTCCTCTGGCAAAAATTTCCCTATCTTTAACAGCAACCGAAGCAGCAGCTACAGAGGACTCCTGCAATCCTCAATCCTTCACCACAAAGACTAAGCCAAACCCCAAAATTCTCAAACAATTCCTTTGGCTAAATCCCAGAGTTTCATCTCTTCTGGCTTTTCAAAACTGCACCCTTTGCTTCTAGCAAAGTGTGTTCCCCACTGAGAAGCAGACAAGGAAGAAGGAGGAAGATGTTACGTGTCTCAGGTGGTTTGAGTTCAGCAGGATGTCGCATGGGAGGCTGAGCACAGAGGTGTTTCTCAGTTGGCATTTGAAAAGGAGAAAGATGGAAACCTGTCTCTTTACCTATTCAATCTAACATAGCCCGGGAAGTCCTGTCCTTTTTTTTTGTTTGTTTGAACATCGTGTTTTTTAAACATGTTTTTTTAATACTTTATTGTTTTTTTGGGAAATACTTGGAGGAGGTACCACCTAAGGAAATGGAAGTTTCACAGAGTCTGCCCTGAAATGTGGCTCCTCTCTACATGACATTTTGAATTCCCAAGAGCCGGGATTCCTGTCATTTTTATGAAGCTATTTGATGCCTGTTTGTAACTCTCTGCCTTCCCAGGTTTCCTCCCTATCCCTCATACCCAACAAGCTGCTCCCTGACTGACACCGCCGCGCTGGCACCACTGCGTTCACACCCTGCCAGGCACTGCTTTCCAGGGTTTGTTTTTTACACCAGCCACTGGTAAATGAGGCTGGTGTGACAGACCACAGGCTGGATAATGAGTTCATTCTCCAGACCCACCGAGAGCAAGGTACTTTCCTGGCCCATCTGTTCTCTACACTCCTCACGGCATGGCTCCGGGAATGCTGCTCCTAAAGAGAGCAGCAAACACCCGGCGGACTGCTGATGTGCAATAGACCCCGGGTTGATGGCCTCTGTAACACACAGTGCAAAGCTTTCTCAGTCGAAAAATGGGAAGAGACAGAGCACTGGGATTACATCAGAGCCATTGCTGGAAAGTCTTAAACTGGAGAAAAAATCCGGGGGGGGAAGAAAGTCTCCAGAAGGCTGAAACAAATCTAGCACACACATCGCACAGGCACAGTGATCTTCCTCGGCCACCTGTATTTCCTCCACATTTTCTAGGAGAAATAAAAGCTCCAGGCTAGTCACAGGTCTGTAAACAGAAGTGGTGAAAAGTCAAAGCAAAGATCTAGAGAGACTAGAACAAGAAATGAGACTTAAAATACCAAGCCAGGAAGTTTACCTAGTCTTGACTGAAAGTGGCACACCTGACCTCACAAAGGAAAAAGGAAAAAAAAAAAACAGTTAAAAAGCCTAGGTAACATCTGCAAATATTTTAGAGGAAAGGAAAACTGGTACCTTCTTCAACTGGGAGAAGGGATGAATAAAAATTGATGGGGGGTTGGTATACTTGAGTGGCGAGTAGTTTAACAAAGATAACTTGGGCTTCGTAAGGTACCATCTCCTCAGTCCAAAAGTGTGGCAACAGATGACTGACAGCATCACATTTCAAACTGCCTTTAAAAGAAGTTCTGCGTGTTTTTAAACACATTGCCCTGCAGAACTTGCTGCTGCTTGGTATGAACAAGGGGCAGATGTGAGTGATTCATTAATGCCTTCAGGCTGATGAAGGTCAGGAGAACATCCTCACTCACATCCAACAGGACATTGTAACAATGAACTCTCACAGCTAGGGTTGGGATACGAGCCAGCTATTAGCAGATAAGAGTTTGCTCCAGGTAAATCCTTCCACAGCTGCCTATTATGCTCTATCACATTATTTCTCCTGACAGACACAGCACTGTCCATATAGATCACAGGTGCAATCCAGTATGGAAATCCTATCTGGTTGTGCAATACATTACTGTCCTTGCTCTGACTGTAGTAATGTGTGAATTAAACTGTAATATCTCATGACTGGAACCTTTCTTTAATTCATACTGAAAATCACTCACACAATCTATGCACTGAACAAAGCAGTAAATTCACCTCAACATCTTTATGCTTTCCCATAGTCTTTAAATCATTCATATTCAGACTTTCTGTGTGTTCTCGATTGGATGGAAATGTTTCTAGTCCATAACTTTTCCATTAATGTTTTTGTGGAATTAACTCTTTAAAGAGAAAGCTCTGTTCTTTGATAATGAGGAGAAAGAGCAAAGCCCACGCTTCACTGCTGCAGGATGAGCCCGGAGAAGCCCTTGGGCTCTGAGCCATCCTGGAGCAAGGTCCTGAAATCAGGCCCTGAATACAGCCCTAGTGAAGAGCACACATTGCAAATGGGTGGCTGGTGGGGTGGCATCTCCCTCCCTCCACCAGTGCTGAAGGTGTCCTCCCCCTGTATAGGCAAAGAAGTTCAGCAAACTCCCCTTTCTCTCACACGATGTGCTGCTGTGAATGAAACCCTCCAAATGTGTTTGCCTGTAACACAAAATGCAATTATTCTGCAAGACATGATAAAAATCTGAAAAGAAGTTTGAGAACACGCTCCACTGCATCATCTGCAGAAGCTAAGGGGGATGAACAACAGAGCTGCATGGTAGGAAACCAAACACTTCACTGCAGTGCACCTAATTTGTGAGACATCTCCCAAAATCAGCCTCATTGAGACACAGCATGCCAAGGGCTCACAGGTAAAAACCACCACTGAGTACAAGAAAATACATTAAAACCACATTAAGGGATTTGACAGAGTCCTCTAAAATTCAGAGAAAGACCTTCCTCTGCAAGGACCCTGTACACCAAGACACTGCAGCCTTTAGGGTATCAATGACACTCACTGTCCCTCTCTTTTGACAACTGCCCTTTTCTCAATGAACTCTTTTTCTTCCATGGGTTTAACCCAGGGCTGGAAGGTCTCCATAATCACTGCTACGAAGGCTACTGCTGCTAGTCTGTGTATTGTTTCCTTAGGTACTCCAAATTTCTGGCTTGAGGCCAGTCTCTCAAACACAAGGAGTTCTCCTCAATGCCATGTGTTAGCACAGGTCTCTCCCTACTTCTGAACCTGCTCTGAGAAGGCTTGTCCTCCTGCAGTGCTCTGCAGCTGCTCCCAGCTTCTGCCTCCAGCCTCTGACCTTTCCAAGGCTACCTGTGAAATCCCACATTCAGTAAGAGACTTTTTAAAGCAAACAGTTTACATATGATTAATTCTGCCTGTAGACCTCAAAAAAACCCTTCCTGATTAATAAAGGTCACTGAATCTCAAAAGTTTATGGCAAACAATTCAAAGATATTACAGCCCTCCTATAAAAAATGAAGTAGAAAAAGTACCTGTTTTTTTCTGGAGAAAATAGACTGTGGCTGAAGACAAGGCAAGAAGCTGGGTAGATACAAACTGGAAAACTGATAGAAGAGCAGTTGTGGGTTAACACCAACAGCTGGAGAGGCAGGACTTCTTGTCACAGCAATCCCCAGATACAGAGAAAAAAAAATATATCCTAACAGTGAGCACTGCTGGAGCTCCTGTTGGAGTCATTTGGCAGTAGGATATTCTCTGAGTGCTTCAAAGTTGCATTTTCCCTTCAAGGATGTCAAAACATGTTGCAGAGGTATGACATGGCTTTATCTTAATTTACAATGAGGGGAACTGAGAGAAGGTGATGGGAAGTCGTTTTGTCCAGATGAGAGAGAGGGTCATCAGCAAAGACAGAACTCTGGTCCTTAACCCTCCAGCATTGCTGCCACCCTCAGGGAAGACAAGATTTACAAGTGCCAGCAATTCCTGTTGCAGGTTCTGTGCCTTGGAGCATGCCAGGACTTTTCAGTGGTGACAGTCAGTGACAGTGTCACCCAGAGCTCAGCACCGAGGGCCTTCCAGCTGGGCTGGACACCAAAAAGCCATGGTGGCACAGAGACTGTCCTATTGCAGAGCAGGCAGGGATGCTCCAGCCCTTGGTGAGCTTTCACAGCTCTCTGGGACCAGCAGAGGAGCAGCAGTCCTCTTTGCTGAGGAGAGCATATGAAAACATTGAGCGGGAATCCTCAATCATCTTCCCACATGTTCCCATCATACCTTTCTCTATTAAGCAGCCGTGACTTTGCTAACCTGACTGATCCATAATTCATAACTATTATCCATGCTCAATAATTACAGTGTTAATATTTTTGTAATTTAAAAGTACCTTTCTCCAGCTGAGTTCAGCCTGTACCACTGACTAATGCACAATTTAATATTTAAGTGTTTATGAGCAAAAATGTTCTCTCTTCTCTTTCTTCCCAATTCACACCATCAAAACGTTTTCAAAATGTTAGGGAAAAGAGGAATTTTAAGAAGGAATATGATTATGATTCAAAGCAAAATTTAAAAATTATGAAATGCATAATGCCCAATCTATCAATCAAAGCCAATTCTGCAGTACAGACACACTGAAAGCCCTTGAGTTTCTAATCACTAATAGGTAACACTATCAAATTCAGCCCTACACTCTATTAGAATTGCAGTAGAAAAGCACTTAGTGTAATATCCAAAGACAGCTCACCAAATTCTGCTCACTTGGCTCAAAGACAGAACCAAAGATGTTAATAATTGGAAAGCTTCCTTAACCAATGTGCTTTATCAATATGCTCAGAAAAGGAAATAAAATACCTGTACAGAACTTCTGTAGATTAAAAAAATAAATCTAACTTGTATTCAGCCAAAGAACTGTGATTTTCTCCCCAGATTTGTGAATTACCCATGGATGTGTTGCTGTCCCGGATGCAGAGCCCATCATCTCCCAGTTGCAAACCACAGGAATCATTTCCATTCCTTCCTTCTGACCATATTAATTTCAGGCTTGTTTCTAGAAGGATTTTTTATGTCTTCATTTCCTAATTCCTCATTTTCCCATCAGTCTCCCAAGAACCACAAACACCACGTTGGCAGGGCAGCGATGAACTTCATCCAGCCTCCTCTCTTTCAGCTGTGCCTTGTCTTCTTCACCTCCTCCCAGGAAAGGATAGGCAGAGACACCAAGCATCTGTGACCAGGTCCAGTACTCATGTCCTCTCTTTTAAAATTATTTTCAACCACCAGCTTCAGATTTTCTGAGGTTTTCTTACTCTCCAGATTAAATGTCACTGACAGAGCTGCTGTAAAGCAGCAGAGAGGGAGCAGAACCGCCCAGCTGCAGGCAGCAGCACAGTAGTGATGAGGGGATGTAGCAAACACCGAGTTTACACACATACAGAGACACTGTGAGCTGGTGACAAGTAGTACAAAGACTTATTTGATGCAAAGACAGAATGACTGCATTGCTTATGTCAAAAAAAGATCAGTGGAAGCATAACAACAGACCATTCTGCATGCGACACACACTGCATAAAAGCACAAAAAATACTCTTTATGTTTCCTGCACTTTTTTAGCCTGGTTTCTCAGGAAAAAAACAAGAGATGTGCAATTGTTCTGTCAGTCATTGCTTCCCCAAATAACTTTTGAACCTGTTGGCTGATCTCAGGTTTGACAGATAGGCTGAGGTCTCAAAGGGATCACATTCCTATCAGATGCATGAAAATAATAGAGACTCAAACTAGTGCCTTTACTGAGCTGCCCCCCGTGCTGTGGCTGCCTCTGCTCTGTACCTCAGGGGTACCAATTAGCCCATGAGCCAGAGCAGCTCTGTGGATAAGGAACAGCTGGGGTAATGCTTGCTTACACCCTCAGACAATGCATAAAGCAAAAACAACACTGTGAACATTCCAACCACAGGACACACTGAGATGGGGGCTTCTGCCTTCTCAGCTCCTCCAAGCACACAGAAATCCAGAGCAGAATCCCAAAATGCTCATGCTGGCAGCCTGAGCACATGGCCTTGGTGTCTTTGGTGTCCTCAAAACTGAGTCCCTGATATTTGCAAGCTCCCGTGTGCTGTTAGTTAGTGCTGATGCCCCAAGGATTGCCCTGTTTCCTCAAGGCTCAGCAATAAATGGCATTACCTTCCTTGACCTCCCTTGTCTGCCCCTTGGAGCCGCAAACAGGAGTACAACCTTCACTGCTAAAGCACATGTACATTTTCCTGCTGGAATTACAATAAAACAGAGAGGCATTGCCTGGCAAAGAGTAAAATTCCTGTTTAGTTTTAAGGGGATGCATATGACAGGGAAGCTACAGGACTCTCATTCTAATAGGCAATGCTGCTAATTAAAACTGTTTTGGAAGATCTGCAGCCAGCCTATAAATCACCCCTCTATATGCTATAAATAAGAGGCAGATACGGAATTGAATAGCACCCATTTGTCAACGGAATGAAGAGATTTGATTGTGCCTTTTTGAATAATAAATCCAGACATACCTAGCAGGGCACGGAGAGTTGCTCCAAGTGTCTCTTTTATCAAACAACAATGATTATATTATAGGGTATGCATTATGGGGCATCATCCATTTCTCTTGTTTTCTCATTTATTGCTGACATCCTCCCTCCCAGATGAAACATTTCACTCTGTACAGCATGTGTTCATGCAAAGATCTCAGAAGCCAGGCAGGAGCAAACACTACCAAGTCTCCTGATGTGATGTGCACGTACTAGAATGTATCACACAGCAGAAGGGAGATTTGTAGGGAAATTGAGCCATGGAAGCCTAAATACACAGTGAGTTTTTCCTATATATTTGCCCATAGCACTTCTAAAGGACACTCAAAATGCACTGGGTATCAGACAAAGGAAAGTCACATTGTTCTTATTTTCAATGGATGAGCATTTATACAAAACAACACAGAGAATCAAAGCTAAATTCCTTAAGATTGTGTTATAACATCACTGAACAATGGAAACTCCAAAGACATCCATACAAACCACCAGATTCTTAATAATAATAATAATAATAATAATAATAATAATAATAATAATAATAATAATAATAAAAAGTTACCTCACTCCTGTGTGGAAATCTCAATCACTACTACATCCCACTCACAGCCACCATGTCCTTCTCACTGGAAAAAAAACAAACAAATGGGCACCAATTAGGAAATGGCATTTATTAGTGTTAAGTTCAGAGAAGCTTCAAATCTTGCACATGCACTCATAAAACAGGAGATTTAGGAGTCCCTGTCACACAGAAGGCTGCAGAAGGTTAATTGAGTTCACTGTAGAGGTATCATTACCTCTGTTAACATACCTCAGGAAAAAAGCACATCAGTCAGGTTATGAAGATAGATTTATTTTAAGCCTTTGAAACTATTTGTCAAATTTTTGCCCTCTGACAGGACGATGATTCCTCTTGCTTTGTCCCTAAAACCCACTACAACTGAACAGCAATTTCCACAGCATCCCCTCGACCATGGGTTTTGCACTTCCCATGTGCAGATGTCCTCATCCCACCCACTGGTTGACTGAGACACAGAGAAGCCGTGACCTCTGGCATCTGCTTCCATTTACCCAAAGGAAAAACATTCTTTGGGATGGACCATGGGATTTCAAGCAGGCTTTCCTTTCCCCTGCTGAAGGAGCAGCTGCTGGATGAAGCCCATGAAACCACCCCAAGGGGCTGCAGAGAACTTCCCAGGGGCTGTGCCTTTATCTTCACTTCTGTTGGGGCTTAAAGTGGGGAGAAACAAGGGGGAAATCTTCCATCTGGAATCCCTCATTCCCCTTCCAAAACAGCAGCAACTGCCTACAGTCCTTTCAATATCACCAGGATAAACAGCATCCTTGTGGCCTGCTCCTCATCTGCTCAGGCTAGTAAAGCTGTGACCCATGTGTACTTATTTTATCAACAATAACTGTAAATCAGGATGATTTTATTATTTTGATGTTATGTTTGCCAATAAAAAGGAAAAGACAGTGCTAGGCTGAAAGAATTTGATGGCTATGCATTGATTTTGAAATCCCAGCCATGCTGCCCACATCCTGAGGTGCTTGCCTGCCCTCCCCTTGCTCCCTTGAGTTTCTAAGTAATGTTCTAGGCACTACAAGTCAGGCCATGGCTCCCATGTCACCAGCTCTGCAAAGACTTTGCAATCACTGTTTAGTGCCTGATGATGATACAAAAGCTACTGCGGAGCAATTCACAACACACACACACATACAGAGCACAAAGCCAGCAGATGGGACTCAGAGCACAAAGAGGATAAAACATCATTTTAACAAAATCCGTTTGTTCAGATGACCTGAACTTGAAATTAAGGTGTTAAAATCCAAGACAAAGAGGATTTCTGATTGGCAGCCAGTGATGTCAGCCCTGTGCCAATTACAGAGGGAATTCATGTGGCTGCCTTTAAAAAGAAATAATTCCCTCTCTGATACAGCAATAAGACATTGTAGACAGCCCATTTGCAGGGGATTACACGGCACTTCTCAGGTAGTTAAAGTCACTGAGCCTTTTGACCTTGTGCCTCCTAACACTACTGGAGGCATAATCACACTGCTTATCATGTGTGTCTTATTGTTTAAACAAAGCCCAGCCACCCAGCAAACTGAGCCCTGAACCTCGGGCTCATTGGCTATGAATTATTATGCTGAAACAACATAAATGTAATAAACAGAGCTATTTATTAGTTTATTCTATGATTTCAGAAATGACTACACAGACTAAGAAACGAGAGGAAGGCTGTGCCAGGCCAGAATGAAAGCATTTCTCAGGTCACTGCCTTAAACAGAGATATTTCATGCTACCACAATGCTTACACAGGACAAGTAAATCTTTGCACATTGCAGTCTTGAAGTCACTAGAACTAATTGTCTCTCCAGATGGGATCTGAGCTTACTCGCTGTCATAACGTTCACATATAATGAACATCAGGCAAGGTGAAAATTGATATCAAGAGCACTTCTAAGAGCTAAAAAGTTAACACCTAAATTGGAAATCAATATATGCTTTAAGTATTGATCAGCAGAACAGAAATCTTCAGGTTTTTGCCTCTGCTGAGTGAATACTGTTGTAGGTTGAGCTGAAGTCCACTGAAAAACCATACCTTTAACAGCTGTTTTTAAAAAAATGCACAAAGCAACAAACCCTACACTTTATGGAGTCATTGCCTAACTCTACCACAGCCATGTGCACCTGTGCAGAACAACCAGGAACATGCTAAGACACGTGAGGGGTGACTTTTTGTCTGTCTGTTAGTTTTTAAAGTAATGCTTGTTTCCTCAAGACAAACAGCAAAGACCAGAAGAAACCACAGCTGAGAAGCACCACCTTTGAGGAGCATCACCACTGAGGAGCATCACCTTTGAGGAGCATCACCACTGAGGAGCATCACCTTTGAGAAGGATGGACGGCCTTTGGTACAGGCATGGGAAGGGCAGGTCTGTGCCTCCTGATGGAGCATGGGGCAAAGATTTTGAGCTTGCTCAGCACATGGAAGCCCAGATCTCATCTCTGCAATGCAGTTCACAGGCCTCTTCTTACTCTGCACGTAGAACTGCACAAAGGCAACTATATTGCTTTGGGAATTAGTATCTCTACACAGTGCCCTGCTCTGCAGAGGGGACACACCTCCTTGGGTCAGTACTAGGTGAAGAGCAGCTGCAGAATATGTCATCCCATGCTGTGTATCTGCTCAAAGCAAGCTTTTCAGACTTACTGATGAATGAAATAGCTGTGAAAAACAAATGTCTTACTGTTTGAGTCCTCCAGCCTGCAAGGAAGCAGGAATTTCTGTGCACTACATCAAAGAAACACTTGACCCTGTGTGATCAATTCCTCCTCCTAATTATTACACACCAAAAGACCTGAATTCCTGCTAAGTCTCTCAGGTGAAAAGGGCAAGAATATCTCAGAAAAGGTTAGAAAATCCGTACATTTCTATAAATATTTGTTGGTCTGCATTCCTTTAACTTTGCATGATTAAATACAGCCTGCTTCTGTTCTTCCACTTTATCCTCCGGGGAAATTTATCATCAAAATTATTGTATAGCATTCATTACTCTAGCCTCATTTAAAACCTTGCCCTACTTATTATTTAGGCTGCAAAAAAAAATGTTGCTTTGTATAGTATTTCCTATAATAGTCTCAATCATTACATTAAAAGATTGCTGTAAGGCAGCTTAGCCTGCATTAGAGAAAAATAAAGTGGGATGCCATAGTTAAGTGTTACAGTTCTTATTCAGCTTTTGTTTCCCAAATCATAAGAATGCAACGTTTCAGTTCCTTAAAAGGCTCTCACTGCTCATTAGAAACATCCAGGACTTAAGTCCCTGGCTTTAAAAGGTACATCCAGTGCTTCTTCTCCAGTTTAAAAGGTGGTGGGGAAAGGCAGAGATGGGAAGGAATGGAATGGAAGGGAGTCAGGAAGCTCCATCAACTCAGTGGGTGGGGAACACAGCTGTGACAGTCAGAGCAGCAGGGAATGCAAACAAATGATTTTTTTTTTTAACTCTTATTCAAAACTTTTGTTTAGTACAGCAAGACAGACATGGCTATTTAAAAGAAACAAGATGCTGTATCTACAGGGAGGGAGAAAATTGAACTTAAATCCCCGTACCGGTATATGAAGCCTCTTAATTTGGGTTCCTTCATTAACAAGACTACCCTGATGGTAGTGGTACTCAGGTACCACTGCTGGTGTTTCAGATGTGTTTTTCCAATCCTAATGTACCTCTGAAAAAGGATCATTAATCCAAATCTGAAGACACTGGTACAGCTGTTCCTGAACTGCACACCCCCTTGGGGAGGTTATCAGGGAGATGGCATCTCCTCTCCCATTAGCAGCTCCAACAAGGTCTTCTCCTACAGGGATTGCTGAACTGAAGACTTATTTCTAGTTTGAGCACAGCAAATTCAAACTGAAACCACAGGCTGGGCAAAAGCCATGCATGAACACCGACCATTTTTTGGAGGTTATGTCATGTGTTTATTGGTTTGTTTAGGTTGTTCTGACCCTCCTCAGTGCCTTCTCTGGAGCTGGCTGACCCCAGAGGCTTTTTGCTATCCACAAACCTAGCTACTCATCCCACATCAAAGACCTGATATAGGACCTAGGGACATACAAGGAACCCCTGGTTTAACCCTCTGCAATGGTGAAAATTGCCCGGTTATACCTAATCTTTGCTGCAGGTTTTGATTCCCGACTATATTTTTCCCTTTCACCTGCCTTCCTTGTCTTTCTGACTGTTTTCTGTGAGAGGCCTTGCAAAAGACCTTTCAGTATCGTAAATAAATGAGATAAGCCAGTTCCTCTCTCTTCCTTCTTATTGACAAGTTCAAAGACTTCTAAGAGATTAGGAGTGAAAGACTGTAAGTGACCTGCTGGGTCATCAAGCCTAGGCTTTTCCTATCACTTCCAGCCACATCCTACACTACCTTTCTACTGGATAAGCCTGATTTTATCAGCATCTCCCAAATGTTTTCTTTTTTTTTTCTTATCATTTGAACCAGTTTACCAGGTACAAATGAAAGGCTTAGTGGTCTGTAACTCCCTGGATCATTTTCTTCCTGGTGTCACAAGAAGGCATCTTGTCCTTTCTATCCATTGTGCAGACATACTCCTCATCACCCATGGGGAGGGAAAAGAGGTAAGTTTTGGGGGACGGGAAGGGAACAGAACAGTGGAGGTGATGTTCATATAAGATGTACTGCCAACTCCAGTACATGCAATGCACTGAAAAATGGTGAAACAATGAAAATTCTTGTTTTGTCATAGAATAGTTTGGGTTGGAAGGGACCTTAAAGATCATTTAGTTCCAACCCCACAGCCATGGGCAGGGACACCTTCCACTAGAGAGCAGTCAAGGCAGGGATCAATATTTCCCTTGGCTATTATTTTGTCATTAGACTTCACAGATAAATACATATTATTTTCTTCTTTACCCCAATTGTATGGACTCAGAGTTAATAATGAAAAATATGCAACATCCTGCTATTTGTCATGCACCAAACACAGCTTTCCCATCGGTCTGGTCAGCAGAAGCTGTTTCTGATCTGTTCCAATGACTGTGGCTGGAGGGACTATGCTCATTAGCTGTGCTGTGCTCCACAGGGGCAAATTACCGTCCACCAACCCCAAAGCCGCCTCAACACCCAGCTCTGGGTGCCAGCAGCTGCTTAGCACATACAGATGCACACTGGCAATCTCACTACCTTTCAACAAAATCCACTGGAAAACTCATCATGCCAAAATACACCTTTTGCTGTAAAAGAAAGTTTCCCAAGAGGTAAGGATTTTGTGTGTCCTCTCCCCAGCAGCCATTTCAAGCGCATAAAAAGCTTTAGGCTTGAAGCTGGCTGTGAAGAGCAGCAGAGATCTCACCCAAAGGAGATGCCACTTTGGTTCAGGGCCAGGAGAGGTCAAATGTCACTGCAGTGCTCTGGTCACAGGCAATTTCCAGCAGGGCTGAGCCACAGCCCTTTAACCCACGTGCTACACAAATGCTCTGGGTTACAACACTCATAGGAGAGAGAGCAGCTTGCCACCCTCTCTGAGTCCATAACAGCCCCAAACCTCTTCTTACACGCAGCAAACATTTTACTATGACATGATTTCACCTCCTGAAACTGATCTATAAAAACACTTCAGTGCAACCAAAACATCTCCCCAGATCAGGTTCTTGTAGCAACCTCAAGAGCATGCAGGGGTGCACGGGGCTCGAAGTGGGGGCACCTACTAATGCAACATAAACAAGAAGGGGGTGAACCTGAGCAGATCCTCAACACTTGGAGAGCAAGGCGAGGAAGACATTTGGCTTTTTTTTTTTTAGTGATGCATTAATTCTATAATTTGCAATGCTTCTCTCGCTGTCCCACACACAGCGCAAAAAGAGGTCCAGAAACAGGCTGACTTGACAGTTCTGTGCAATCACGGTCTGAGCCCAGCTTCTCTCCAGCCCTATGCTCAGACAGGTTATCATTCAGACAAGAATGGGATTTCAGACAGGTCTTCTGCCCCTGGATTTGCGTCATTCCACATCTGGACAATTTTTCTGAATTTGTTTTCCAGATGCTTCTGGCAGCGTCTGCCCTTTCTCGGTGTGTCACGCCAGTGGCATCCCTGTGGTGAGTGTAAAAGGGTCTGAGGAAGTTATTTCAAGGGATGCTGGGCAGCCCACCTCAAGGAAAAACTACTGCTGGGTAAGAGTCATACTGGGCTCCCTGACACCTACAGTGTCATCCTAAAGCCATGGTTCAGGCATAGAACTGTAAAATGAGCATTTTCCTCACAACGATGCTCTTGTACCTGAGTAGAAAGCAGTTCTCAAAATCCCACTTAGGGTATCAAATATGAACAGGACAAGGCACTGTGGACTTTACCTTCCATACCATTTCTCTCTCTGGGGAACATCTACTAATTTGATCACCTTCCCCCTCTACCTCACCTGTTTTTTGGGCAGACTCCATTTCCATCTACCACTGAGCCCCTCTCCTGCACAGATGTCTGAGCTTCATGCAGCTAAAACCTGTCTGATAACATCCATCACCACCTTGTGTGCTATGGGATTCAACCTGTGCATGAGTGCCACTACTCTGATGAACGTAATGAAAACTGATTATTTCATCATGCGATTTGCAGTGGAAAGAAAGGCTGATTTTCACTTTTGAGTGGTTGGATCTAATTCTTTGTCATGAGTTCACTGTCACTTTCCCCTCCCCAGCCTTTGAGTCTCTTATCTGTTAAAAATGAAAGGTTTTGAACAGGAGCAGGTGAAGGTCATCTCTGCCTGTGCTTCTGTTCCACAGCCAGTGTTGTAGAACAAATACTGATGAGGATCATGATGATAATGAGGAAAATAATAATGAGCATTGATCTCGATGGAGATGCTCCTCCGTTCTACCAGGCCACTGAGATGAGAATCAGGAATCCCCAGACATAAAGGATGTGTCACACTAAAGTTTAATTAACAGCAAATCACAACCCAAATGACATATTCCCCCCCCTCACACTCTCAATTTTCATAACTGACTTTTCACAACAAAACTCCAGGGGACATTTGGAAATAGAGAAGAAAGTAAAAACTTCTGCCTCCACGTACAGCTTGTTACACCAAGGGAGTCAGTCATCCATGATCCCTCTCTGATTTTCTACAGCATGAGTCGTAAGCATCTTCAGTCTAGTCCACGGAGAGACAATAATACAGATGAGAGGAGAATTAGGTCCAAAGTGTTTCAAGAAGACACACTTGGCACATTATTTCACAGCTTCCTGTGCTAATGGCAACACATCACCTTGTGATAATGGTGCCAGAAGTGCGTGTCAGCTCAACACACCAACGCTCTCCTGCTGCTAAAACAGGGGGTGCCGACGTCCAGTCAGACACTCTGCACTTCTCCAGCACGTCTCCTAGAATTTTCCCAACACAAACAAATTAACCTGGGTGAATTGCTCCGGAGAGCACCATTAGAGACAGCACAAGGCCTTGCTGGCAGGGTCCTCTTGTTTTCAGCAAGGAGGATTAGCTGGAGTCAGTCGTGGCACTATGGCACAAGAAGCTCTACAGATTTCTAAGGTTGCTCATAACTCATATCAGGATCAGAAGATATCAATGCTCTAGGGAAAGTCATGTAGCTGTATATAACCAAGAAATAGTGCTCAGGACTGAACTATTTGCTTTTCAGGTATGATTTTTGCAATTGATGTTTCTGTAATATAAATATTTTTATCTAGCTTTCAAGTACCAGACATTTCAAAGTCTTTTCCAATAATTACAAAACATTTTTTGATTGGCACACTCCTCTATAACTGCTCATACAAGAGATCATGAAGGCAAACATGGGTTCCCTTTCTGTCAAGACCTATGGGAGGCCTTGTTTATGAAAAATTCTTTAAAAGACTCTTTTTTTAATAAACACTATGAAGTAGTTGACTATTTTATGGACTAAGTAGGAGGAAGTAAGGAATATCTCAGACAATTCCATGCATTTATATCCATTCCATATTAACTCATTATGTATTGATCATGGAAAGAATAAATTGTTTAGATTAAATCAATCTCCAGAGGGATAAGGTCATAGTCTTGTGCTATTAACTGCAGTTGGCCACTTAACAAGAGATACCAGCAGAATAGTTAAAAAACCAGGTACATCTTCCATTGATAACCTATCTCATAAACATTCCCCATGGAAAACTTCACATAAAACCACAGCTAAATTCAGAACACAATAGGAGATATATAACACATGAGTTTCAGAGGCCCACACTACTATCCAGCCCTCTCTCCTCCCTGCAAGCAGCTTCTGCTCAACAAAAACAGCCCTTCCTGACATGAGGAGATTCATGTGATGAAGCAAAGGCCCAAAGAAGAAGGACACAAAGCTGCACAACCTCATCCCTCCTGCATGGCTGTGCCCTGCATGGGCAGAACCAACATTTACTGGAAGAGTCAGCTCAGGGCAGGCCAGCAGCAAGGAATTCTTGATCCTATCTTTGGCAGAAATAAATAATCATAGTTTAAAAAAAATTAAGTGAGAAATAAAAGGCCAAGTTTGTATAAAATTCAAGCAAGTCAGTCTAGCAAATCATAACTTAGACAGCTTAGAGTGCTGTAAGACAGGGATCTGTAGCCTAATTGAAGTGAATAGCTTGAAGTGCTCTGCTATTAGAGAATCAAAGCTCTGGCGTCTCAGCTCCAGTATCTGTGGAACAGCAGTAATAGTGTTTGCCCACCTTACAGAGATAATAGGAGCGGTTACTTTTATGTAGAAATGTGATCATGTAAAAAGCACTGTGGTATAAAAGTGCTAAATATTATTATTAGGTGTATGTTTTGGTACTCCAAAAAATACAATTCATTCAAGCTCTTCTATTTCTTTGACACTTGTAACAGGCTTCCAATGTGGCTTAAAACCCCTGCTCAAAAATAAACATCAGAATAATGAGCTTTCCTTATTTAATTCACCAAATAGGCACAATAAGCTCATGTTTAAACAAAAAATGAAAAGGAAACTTGCTGCTGTGCCAGAACAGCAGCACAATCAATTTTAATTAGCATTGCTCATTGTGGGAAATGATAAGGTATCAGTCATAGTAATTGGTGGTGTTGACAATTAGTCAAAGTTATTAACATCTCAAGACCCAGGACAAAAAAAGCTCCCTGAATTTTAAATATCTGGAGAAGGCTAGCTTTGAAATTCTTAATTTTTGCACAGTCTGAAAACATTGCTCAGATTTATTATTTGTTAGCTTTCCATCAGAGCACAAGTGCTGGAATAACACAGCCAACCTGACTGTCACCGGTGCTTGATCAATACGAGTTTTCCAGGGAGAGCTGCTGTGAGTGGGGCTCCCTCCTCTCTTCCAGAGCTCTGCTGCCTCCCCGCTTCCCACCCCTCTCCCTTTGTTTCCCTTTGCCTGCTCTGGATGCTCATCCCAGATCCTATCCCAGGCTGAATGGATCAAGGAATGCTCCCAGCCAAGGGAAGCGCCTTCAGGTCAGAGCTGGAGCATCTCCAAACCCCACATGGTCCCATCCAGGAAAACAAGTCCTTAGGGTACACAGAGTGAGGGTGGGTACTGCCATACAGGCAGCTGCTACTTGCAGATACTGGCTGGACCACATCTTTTAATGGCCAGTATGAGCAATTCCTCAGGCTTCTGAGAAGCTCAGGTCTAAGTTGAAGCTCAAGTATAAGTCAAAGCCTACGACAAGTCCCCAGACATGGTATAGGGCACTTCAGGGCTTTGACCTGGTCTCGTTTACCCCTGGGCAACCCCACGACCATCCTGCCTGTGTTTGATATCTGACTGCTGCTGAAAGAGGATCTGTGCTGGCAAAGGAGGCCAGTGATTATATGAACCAGCTGAGCAAACCAGATAGCCCATTTGCATGGTTTAGGTGAGAATTGACACAAAGATTTCTGATGTTTCAGGAAAGTTAATGGGTTAATGTTATTTTGCTCATCATCAAAACCATAAAGTGTCCATGGCACAGGAGATTGCACTTGTACCTTCATGTTTTAGTTGGGAATTACTGAGACACCCAGTAAGCAAATGCTGAGAGCAGATGATCCAGTTGCAAACAGATCACTTATGGACTCAGTTGATGCTAAAAAAGGCAGAAAAAGATTGTCATCTATTGAAGCAAAAAGCATTTAGTCAATCTGAAGGAGTCCTGACCACCCACCCTAGAAGACAAAAATCATGGAAACACTCTGTCAATTGTTTTCTGCTAGAAGAGTTCCAGTGAAAACTTAATATATTCCACTTCCCACACCCTTCTGCACCTTTACTGTAAATAAGATGTGTATAATACTGCAATAACCATCATTCTGGTGTAAGTAGGTGCTACAGTTTAAAATAGCAGAGGTGACATGTATTACTCATTTGTCTTTTTACTTACTTTAATGTGTTTATTTGTATGGAAATTAAAATCCAGGTAAAAATACCATCTCTCTCCCAAGCATATGTATCTGTTACACAACGACAGTGATCCTTCTGACCCTGGGCAATTACCACTCCCAAACTGGCTCAGCCTTTCAAGCAACACAGTAAAATATGAGGCTGCCACAAAGGAATAAATCCCGCCTGGCAGACGCTGCCAAGCAGCACCACTGGCGTAACTGTCAGAGAACACAGTCTTGAAAGAAACTCCTCCAAAATCCAACTGAGATTCAAAGCAAAGAAACTCTGATTTAAATTCCCCCTCAGCCGCCGACCCACGGCAGCAGCAGGGCTCTGCCACTGCGGCCGCAAGATAAACACCATTTTCAAGGTCAATTTCCTATGACCACTTGCTTCATTTCTCATCATTTTCTGTCCAACTTCATAGATTACCACTTAAAATTGATTTATTCTTTCCCTTTCTAGCATTACTTTGCACTTCATTTAAGAGAGGGGCGGGGGGGATTTTCTCTCCGTTCCGTACAACGGCGCTGTCATAAGACGATGGGCTCAGCTGGGTTTCAATTGACTAAAACAACTGCTCAGTAAAGCAGCATGTCATAAAAAGCTAAACCCAACCAAGAGGCATCTTCCAACCATTTCCCCCTCTCCTCCCTACTGCTAGAAATATTGTTTTTCAGATACGGTGACTTGAGTTTTTACGTATGGAGCTCTGATTGTAAAGAAATGTTTTAATAGCCTCTAGTAGAAAACAAAAGTTGTGTTGAGGTCTTCCCAGGGTTTGAGGTTCCTTCTGCAGGCCGGTAGCACTCACACTTGAGATCAGATTAAAGCTGACAGAGATGAAACTGTGCTGGCCCACATCCTTGGGCTTGCTCCAGGGCCTCTCATCTGCATTTCATCCTGATGTAAGCACATGTTCCCATCATTGGTACACTCATCTGCATCACTCTGAATGTTAATCACAGGCTAACCCAATTTCTTCAGCAAATTTATTACTTACTGTTCATTAAAGTTCATAAAACCTAATGTGAGCCTGAAATAAGCAGAACTCCCTTACCAAGGAGTCCTCAGTGACATGGCAATTCAGAGGCAGCAACGTCAGCCCAAGGAGCTCCTCCTTCAGAGGTGGGTGCCAGAATCTTTCGTGTGTTCTCTGTGGGATGCAAGGGGAGGAGAAGCAGGCAATGGGGTACAAAGAGCTCTCACAGCCCTTTAGAAAGCTCTAAAACTGGCATCTTTGTAGAACTCGCTTATCAAAACAAACCCAGAAGTTTTTCAGAATAGTCTAAAGACATTTTTTCAGTGCTCAGACAACAGTCATGTGCTTCAAACCAAGCGTGTGCTTAAATGCTTTGCTAAGCAGGGCCCGAAGAAGCTGCATTTGTGTTTTTCACACTGGAAAGGGATTATCTAATGTATTCTAGTCAACAGCCAGAGAGAGTAAACATTACCATCTACCTCCCCAATGAACTCTGTGCATCTGAAATTATCTGTATTTCCTACACCAGTTCCTCAAAACCTCAGGAACACACACAAATCCAAGCCTCCAACATCCCGAGTGGAAACTGCTAAAATTCTCCAAAGGACATTATGATTGAAATATTCAATCAGATGATGCTACCATCAGAATAATGAAGCCTTTGGAGGATTTGCTTCATTGAGTGTAAAATAATTTTGAGAGACACTTGAAAGGAAGAAACCACATCTGTGGGAAGAAACATGACCGACTTTTTGCCAGAAAGAGGATTATTCTGCAAGCCAGAAAATGACACCTCTTGGTAACCGAACATCAGATCTGCTTCTAGGCTAAAATTAGATGCCACAAAATATATAAATATAATTTTTACACAGCAGTGTAAATGAAAATACATGTGTCGAGAAAAGAAATTACAGATGTTTATTCTCCATTCCTCAAAATTTCCATAACCACAGAACTAATCCAGTCTGAAATTAGAAATTTGCTCTCTCCTTTAATTAAATCCATTTGCATTTTTTCTCAGCTGATTAAATAATAGAAAAGCATAGAGGTGAAGGCGGGTTTTGTGATTAAGACACTGGACAAAGACCCGGGAGAGCTGAATTCACTTCCTGGTCCTGCCACAGAGTTCCTCTGCAACCTTGGGCTTAATCTCCTTGTGCCTCTTTTCCCCATCTGTGGAAGATGAATAATATTACACTCCCACAGTTTCCATCTTGCCTACTAGATCATGAACTCTGCAGGGAAAGGACTATTTATTAAAGCTTGTAGGAACAACACTCCCACAACAGGAAGGGGATTGGAGTGGGATCTCCTGCTGCCCTGCCCCTTCAGATTCACAGTGGCAGCAGAAAGCCCAATCTCTCACCGCCATCACCATGTGGGCCAAGCCTGGGTGCAAGGAATGTAAAATAGGCTCAAAGGAAGCAATGCAGGGCTTCTCAGTGACTGTTGTGCCCATTTTTTACATAAGGAATGCTTTGGGCTTGCTAAGGTAACTCCAAAGCGTGGGTATGTGAGCTGTGCACAGCGATGAAACAGGAGCTCAGCAGGGTGAGGTTTGCACCAAAGGACAAAGCAAGACAAGGCTGAACTTTTTATCACATTCTGTTTTCCAGGTCCTAATCCCATTTCACAGCACATGGCATTATACAGCACTGCATTTTTTGCAAGCAAGGCTGAGGTGCAACCTAATGAGGGTGTAAAACCCGACTTTAATAAGGCCAAAATGCCCACAGCTCTCCACAGGGACAGGGCTATGGATGAAGCCTGCAGCTGAGTGATCACAAACACCGCACAGAGAAAGCGGGAATTCATCTTGGGAAAGAGACTAGAGCCTAACAGAATTATTTTAGAGCACAATAACACACCAAGCTGTCTTCATCACCACTATTACTCTTGCCCAGCTTGACTGCGAGCATATCGCATCAAATCGACGGAAGGAAAATTAATATCTTCAAAAGGAAACAGTTCACCACATCACACATAGTCCAGCTACCATAATGATAAGTTCCCTGATAGCAATCATCTTCAAAACCCCAGTGGTTATAAGAGACTCTATGGAATTCATCATTTTTGATTTTTTTTTTTTTCAATTGAACCCAAAATACAGTTTTGAAAGAATATTCCTAGCTATGCTGTTTTAAGGGATTAACAAGCCATTATGTACTAGAGCATACATACATAATGGAATCAGCAAACAGGAATCAGCGAGTAATCTTCTGTCTCTACGAAAACTAATGTGTAATTGCCAGAAGCACCAGGGGAATTTCTGCCTTTTGTAAAGCTTCGGGAGGTGACTGTCATCAAATTTGACAGAAATACAGAGCACAACGACCAGTTACCGGCATGAAAGGGAATGGTTACTGTTTCATACAATAACAAACTTTCACTACAGTTGGGAGCTAAGCCTGTGTATTGATTTGCAGATGCAAGTGTTAACTGTTATTATTTAGTAGATTATGGGAACAGAAAATAGAGCTTCTGAACACTACAGACAAAGAGAGACATGATATGCAAGATGAATTTTATGAAGCATATTTTCTTCATGGAGCCTTTACATTGATACAGTCTCAGTGTAATTCCATAAACGGATAGCCGTGATCAGACAGCTGATAGGCAGCACACTTCCCTAAGCAATTGCTTTTCCATTAAGAACTTGCATCAAATGAAAACACCATGGGGGAGAGCAGAGCATGAAGAATAAATATCAGAGTGAAACCCAGAAATGTGGCAATATCACAGAACTAAACCAAAGCCTGTGGCTTTACAGAACAAACACATTCACAGTGTTTTGGTGTGAGCGAGCACCAAAAGTGAAGCACCACAAAAAACCTTCCTATGTGACCATCTTCAGGTTCACAGTCAGGGAGATCTGCAAAGTTACCTCCTGGGGAGATGGCTTTACTCACATGCCATGGAATGCTGGAGGAAAGGCTGCATGTCCTGCACAAAACCTCAGCACTAATGTATCCGATCACACCAATTCCACTGCAAGGAATTGTCTTAAAGAGAGAAGCAGCAAAAGAAGCACTTAAACACAGATCCTGCAAGCTCTAAGAGGATTACTGGAGCACTGTTCCAGCTGCCTTCTCTGGAAGGCAGCTACTGGCACCCAGAGAGGAAAGAAAATAGCTGCAAACCCTGCACAGCCTCATGCCGCACCCGAGGCTCGACGTGTCGTCCTGCTCTGACCACAACTTGACGAAGTTCATGTTGAAATTGGACACACTCAGGCCTGCATGCTGCATCTGGCAGGATAACTATTTGCTGAATTTTGCTCTTCCTGCTCTTTTATTCCCTTTTAATAACTGCATTTAGATCCTGTGGCTAAGGAATTACTGATAAAAGCAGCACTTGAAAAAAAAGATTTTTTTAGTGTTTTGAAAGCCATCCCAACCCAGTGCAGCATGTAATAGTGCTTGAAAACAATTCAGCACACCCCACTGTAAACATCCACAGCCAACTTCCACAGAACTCTTCTCATGCTTAGGAATACAGAAGAAGACAATGTCAAGTGGGATTTTCACTGTAGATTAGGAGGTTTCTTCTAAATAACTTATTAAAAGGGCTGAAATGTCCTAATGTGTCCCATGGAAGATGGAAGGCTCCTTTGAGAACACTTCCAGGGAAAAGATGGACAGAAAGACACGTATTTGCCCAAATCGCTGTGACAGAGCTAACTCATGGATTTCTTGGAAAACAAAATATTTCTAGTGTTACACTCTCTACTTTTATTCTTTGAAGTTTTTCACTCTGAAGGAGGCAGCAGAGTTTCTGGTACCGGTACCAAACCCTACTAAAGAGAACAGGTGATGGCAGACTCTTTCTTGAAAGCTCATGCAGTACCTACTGCCATCAAGGGAGGGATGCCAACAAGATGTTATCCAAATAACTTGTAAGATTTGTACAATCCCACTCCATAACACACAATTCCTGCATGCAAATAGAAGGTCTAGATTCCTATCTGGTATCTCTTTGTCCTCAGAAAGATACATGATGAGAAATAAATTGTCAATGACTTTAAAAGCTCAGATCAGATGGTCGTGTCCAAGGCAGTGGAGAAGCCCATATATCCATCAAACTTCAGGTAAGAAGCTGATTACAGCAGCAAGATTTTGAACAGAGCTGCAGGATCACGAGGCAGAGGATGAGGTCTTTTAGTCTCTTATTTTTACCCAATGACTGTGTAAGATGCCGTAATCAATCATAACCATGCTAAGAATAGCATCGCAGTGCTGGAGCAGAGGCAGTCCTCTACAGGCATTGCTTATTCGGGAGCTGCTCCAGACGAAAAGATGCTGCTTGAGAGAGCTGTGGCAGTGTTTTGTGTCCTATGGCTGAACCCCACCATCCAAAGCCATGACACGAGGTTTTACCACTGTAACTGCCTTGTATTAATCCATCACATTAATCCATCGGGAGCTTTGCGGGATAACTTTCCCCCTCTATTTTCTGAGCAAGTCACACACAAACAGCTGCTGGCCAAGCCATAATACCACACGCAGGTGTTCAAAAGCAATGTTGAAAATAAAAAACAATACAGACTGTTAAAATTCATGTAATTCCTTATAGATTTCTATCAGGGTTGAGGAATCAGGTGCATGAGAGCAAGCAATGCTATGGATAACATACATACTTCTTCAAACCTTATTATGCTGTAGCACATCAGTATTCCAGCAACATCTTGGGTAGGAAGTTGTAGCGATATTGATAAATTATATTCTGTCCACATCACTAGGGTGCCAGTAATGTTCAAAATGCCTGGAGGATCAGTGGGCGACTCTTACAATGTATATATAAAGAGAAATCTTGTTTTGTCTCCCTAGAGACAGTTTTTCTTCTAATGGAGTGTGGTCAGAGGGGTTCTGCTTAATTCATGCATTTAACTCTTGATCTCCATCACTTCACAGTGGTTTTGTGCTAACTACAATGTATAGAGGCCATTAGGCAGTCAGACTAAGATTGACTTTTCTTACTTCATGGATTATACAGAAGGAATGGGAGCAAGTCAGGCTCATTAGCATATGTTTAAAGAGTTCGTGGGGTTGGCAGTAGCAGAAAGTACCCAGCAACCAGCAGAGACGTTTAATTCTAAACCTTACACATCAACAATAAAAGGAATATGTCTCCTTCTCACTGTTATATCATTAAATGAACCAGAAGGAGCTAAACCAGGACCTCTGGAGGTGCTGACAACAGAGAGTTGTCTGAGCTTCATGGAGGATAACATGAATTTTAATTATTGTAGCAAACTAACTGTTAGAAGTGCTTATTCCCCTTCAGTGGAATGAATTAGTGTTAGAACGTGTGCCTGAAGTCTTGTGGTGCAGCCAGGCATTCAAGGAGCTGGGCTGCGTGTTTCTAGAGCCCGGGGAGCTCCGCTCCATCCTGGCAGCACCACAACCACCACAGCCTCTCGCCGGACACACCATGGGGATTTCTGGCCGTGTGACCTGGGCTCCTGCGTGCAAACCTCACACCTGAGGTGGGGACTGCACCTGGGAACCCAACAGGTGATGCAGCATCCCTCTGGCATCCTCAGCTTCCTCATCCAGAGAAGCCAAGTAGTGCTGGTTTGCAAACAGGTGCTTCAAGATGGATGAGTGAAGGTTGTTTTTCCACAAGGGACCACCCCTGCAGTGAACTGGCCAAACAGCACATCACTTATTCCTCATATCTCCCATTTTGCAGCTGGGCCCATTAGGGCTGATATGAAAACACCACTGTGCTCAGCATCAGCCCTGATTCCAGGGTTGCCTCATCTGAGAACAGGAACCCCTCAGAGATGGGCATTATGACCAAGTGAGAGCAGCGGGAGTTTCAGCTACTTCCCCCCCATCCTGCTTACAGCCCAGTAACCTAAGCCATTAAATGGTTTTCATGTGCCACTGCCAAAGGACAGCTTGGGAAATCTCACCATGAGCAGTAAGGAGCATGTGAAGGCAAGGAAGATGCAGGGCTTGATGTGGAAAGGGGCAGCAAAAGGCTCTCCTGTGCCTTCTCTGCCCTCCAGCCCCTTTCCCAGGGCTGGTAGCCTCAGCCTGGAGCTGAGAGCAGCATCCAGGCTCTCCCTTCCAGATCACCAGCCGACAGAGAGCCGTCTCCGCAGAGACAATTTAAGGCAGGGAGATAAGTAATGCTTTTTTCACACAAACCTCCGGAATAATAGACTTTGCTTTAACTGAGTTTCTGGGAATACAATAGGGCTGCGCTGCTTAATTCACAGAGACTCTGCATTCTGCTGCTTGTCCCCTCCCCATACACACACATCCAAAAAAGGAAACCATTCCCTCGTGGATGTGAACCCTCTCTCACACAGGACTGTCTGTGGGTGTGAGTCACGAGGGGAGAAGCAGGGTACCTTAACAAGCCCCCATGTGCCTATGCTGCAAACAACCTCCTTGCTGGGAATTTTGAAAAATGTCAGATATCAAGGAGCATATGTTCCTAGTGCCCCTGAGCAGTCACAGAACACTACATTTACAAACAGAGAAAACCAATTTGAATCACTCAGTACATTTGCATGCGCTGTCTGCAGGATGGTTTAGAATCAAGATTAATATGCAGATTGGAGCAGGGGGCTGTGATGACAGGCAGGGCCAGCCGGCTCTGTGGCCAGGGAGTGGCAATGAAGGATGCTCAGGGATACAGGAATGCTTCACAGAACCTCCCCAGGAACAGCATCAGCTTTTGGGTGCCCTGTTGTTGGCAAACGATGATACAAAGAGTATTTACTGCTTTTGCAGGTTCACACCAGGGTGGTAAAGGTCATCTGAAATTAGATCTTAATCTTGTGTCCCAGCAGCTCACAGGGATGCGCTGTGCATCCTCTCAAATGCTCCTAAACCATGGACCCTCACCCTTCAGCATCTCCATCACCTTTCCTCGTGAAGAAATCGAGTTCGAAGGGCAAAATGAGGGAGGCAAAGCTCCCTCGCACATTCTCAAGCTCGTTTTATACAGTCACTGCTTTTAACGAAACAGAGAATTTGGGGGGGTGGGGGTGTTTTAAAGTGCAAATTGCAACAAAAGGCCCTGCTTGCCGATGCCATCACAGTGGGTTCATCCTCAGTAAGATGTGGCTGCCACGCTCAGATTGAGCAGCTGGAGCTTTTGAAGCATAAGGCTCCGGTTTATCAGGTAAATAAGCTGGCGAGGTGATAAGCCACTCTCTGAAAACCCTTCAATAATCGGACTGATATATGCCTTGAACTCACACTCTTTTCAGATTTCCCCAGCTTTTTAATGACAGAAAAGAAGATCTCAGTTTCAGAAATATTCAGTGTTCTCCATTGTCAGTCTCTAGCTTAAAAAATAATTAAGTTTACTCTCCTGCTAGCCTGTTATCAGGTCAGTGCAAGATGCTAAGAGATCAGTATGCCACCGTAAGAAATATTTCTGTCTATTTAACCCACTAATTCAATCTCAGTAAAGAATGAAACCCATGAAGTATCTACTTATAAAGTAAATACAGTAAGCAGAAATCAAATATTGGTCCTGTTTCAGGCCATTAGCTGAGAGGATGCTGGGAAGGTAATAGCCACGATTTTTATGGTGTTAAAAAGAAGTGGTTTGTTCCAAACCATCTTCGTTATTTTTTTTTTTATGCCCATAAGTGTCAACCTGAAATGTTGTGGGGAGCGCTGGAGGAGAAGCCCCCCAGCTGTGATCTGAGAAAACACTCCCAGGACGTGCTGCCCTTCTCTTTACACCACGGAGGTAAAAATATCAGACACCAAAAGGTGGATGCACACAGAATTGAGACAATTATTGCCCACTCTCAACAGCTCATTTCAACATTTCCTTCTGTAAATGCAGCTTTGTGGACTGGCAGTTCCCATAAAGGTATTTGTTCTCCTTGGAATCTTCCAAGTATTTACCACAAAAGCCGGTGCCTCCCAAAAGAAAGTGTTTCCATTCAGCCATCCTCCCTCAGTGCCTTGGGGGGGGTTAATTGGATTACTTCATGGAGATTATTTTCCAGTACAGTCTAGACCTAAATATATTGGGATGTAGCATCTCTCATCACACTGACAGGGGACTCCAGAACTCCATGGGTGGAGAGTCTCAGCACATGGAATGAAATGGAGGTGACATGGACACCGTGGTGGTGCTCACAAAGCCTCACCCAGGCACTTATCAAAATTTTCAGGGAGAAGAATTAAAAAATGTCCAGGTTTTATCATTCAGCAATTATTTTTTGAGCTAAAGCAGCTCATTATGTCCCCTCTTCATCCCCTAACACGCAGTGTTGAGCTGACTCCGGTCTACCTCTTCCATTCTGCAAATCCAGCAGAAACTGTCTATCCTGAATTCTCCACATCCGTTCATCACACAAATTAATGTGGAAGTTTCAAGTGCCAAACTAATACAACTGTGGAGTGCAATTAAAAATGCATTTAATTCCACTAATATTTCACAAAGAATATTTTCACAAATAGCAACTTCGTTCCAAAAAAAAGTACACAGTAAACGTCACTAGAGCCTTAAATAAAGGGAATTGCTATTGATCTCTGGGTATCCTAAATTCAGTAAAATACTGTGGCAAAATTGTGTTCTAATGAAACAGTAATTTAAATGTCATTAATTTCATATTTGCCATTCCCTTTTTACTACACTGATCCTTAATTAAGGGCCTTAATGTCTCCTATGTCATTTAGGGATTTAATGGTTTTGATCCAGATTTAAAGGTTTAGAAGTGTTTTGTTTGGAGTTTCTCATATGCTCTCCTAGGAACCATTAAACCTTTGCCAGAACCAGGATAGGAGCTAATGGCTGTTTCCAGATAAATCTGTATTTTTAAACCAGGGAAGAAACCTCAACATTTTCCATTTTTAACCCACCAGCTCCCATTTCATCCTCTACCCAGCAGAGCAGTGCAGCTGAGGAGGCTTCTCACGGGATGATTTCTGACCCCAAATACAGTTCAGTATGAAATTCCTGATACTTTCTACAACCAGACATGAAAAATAAAGTATGCTAAAAATAGCAAAAGCCTGGCTGTACAGTTTGTGTCAGAGAAAAAGACCTTCTTGTTTCTACAACTACCTGAAAGGAGGTTGTAGCCAGGTGAGAGTCAGTCTGTTCTCCCTGGTAACAAGTGACAGGATGAGAGGAAATGGCCTCAAGTTGTGCCAGGGGAGGTTTAGGTTGGATATTAGGAAAAATTTCTTCACTGAAAGGGTGATCAGGCATTGGAACCAGCTGCCCAGGGAAGTGGTGGTGTCACCATCCCTGGAAGTGTTCAAAACAACATGTTAATGTGGCACTTAGGGACATGGTTTGGTGGTGAACATGTGCTGCTGGGTGAATGGTTGGACTCAATGATCTTGGAGGTCTTTTCCAAACTAAATGATTCCGTGATAACTTTAATGTACTAAAGTTACAGTTGCTTCCCCACATACAAGGATCTCCCTCTTAATTGTCCACATAGAGAATTTAAATAGTTCAATGCGGAGTTGAATTCTTCATTTAAATGGTTTGTGTCTTTATTGGATAATCTCTTACATGTGCTTCATTATATCAATAACAGTAGGAAATTATTGATTTTTCTAAAGACATTAAGTTCAATTAGCTTTTCAATTCAAATGGAAAAATGGTAAATTACCTTCATTTGATGGTAAAAATAGTAAGAGGGGAGAAAAAAAAAGGATAATACCCTAATTTGTGAAGTATGTGAGCAAAGTGGTAAAGGTAAAGCAAACAAATGAATATTTGTGTAATAGCTCTAATCAGCATTGCTCGGCATTTAAAACTGGCATCATTATGCTCACTGGACTGTGCAGCTATAAGTAGTTGTGATGTTGTTTACCCACTTAATCTTGTGAATAAATTATAGCAGAATAAATAATAAACAATAGGAAAAAGGGTGGAAAATCATTTGGAACAAATTAAGCTTCTGCTTATCCTCAGCCTAAGGCACACACGGAATACCCCAAAAGTTGTTGAATATTGAAATGTAGCCAAGAAACACAGAACTAAAACTCTCCAAGGTCTTGGGAGAGAAACGTGGGCAGTCTCAGGGCACACCTGTGTGAGCCCTGCCTGTAAAACTGAGGGATACGCAGATCCACAAATTATGAACTGAAAGCCTGGTATCTATTAAAGCATATGCTAGAGATCAAGGACTATACCATAAGCCACCTGATTTAGAGTGGATTTACTTATTAATTTTAAATGAATATAACATTTTTGTTGCTGTTCACAAACAGCACATATAAATCCAAGCAGAGATAAGACCAATGAAATAGTAAAATAAAACTGAGCATGTAGTAAATGGAATAACATTTAAAAATATCTAAACTTGTATTTTAGAAGTTTACTGGAAAACCATAGCAAAATTTTATCATTTAGTTTCATTACGTGCTCTCAGAAGGGCAAATTCAAAGCTTTTAGCTGCCTTTTTTTCCCCCAGTATATATCAGAATTGGTTCTTTCTCTGTTTACTACAGCACCAAAACGGACTCTGCATCAAGCATTGGGTTGAAGATACTCCAAGGAGCACTTCCCTCCACCAAGTTGGGCTTGAACACACTTCAAACGAAGTCCAGGGAGAAATCTCAGTGCCATGATGGAGCATATGCTGAGAATATCCAAAGTAATAAACTGTCTGACTGATTGACCAGGAAAGACTGAGAGCTCTACATCTTCTCTATTCAGTCCCTCCTGGAAGATCCTGTGCACCTGGGAGGATTGGGGCTGGGATTTGTGAAACCTCCAAGAAAGCTCTGGAGCGCTGCTGCCTTTCTGCCTCGCACTGTTTCAGTTCCCAGCCATGCCCAGACTATTGATTTCTGCAGTGACTGCAATCAGTCATAATGAGGAAACGAGAAAGAAACCATTCATCCAGACGCAAACCCACAATCAAATAATATCTGGGGCTTGGTGCTGATTTAATTTCTACTGACCCAGTCGTTTGGGTTGGCTGGAGGTTTTGTGCACGACTAAAAGTTCACTTTGTGCCCAACAGTAATCTTAGCATTATTACTGTGTTCATCATCTTTAAGGCAGTCTAGAAACAGGAAGAAAACACTTCTTAAAAGTTATTTCTTTCATTCCCACATGTTGAAGTTTATTTGTTTTATTTTACCTTTATGGCTTGATTTTACTAATAATAAGAAAGTGTCTAGTCATTTCCTTATCAAGTGTCACGCTAAACCGTTTTGCTGAATAATTCACCTTTAATGTTCTTTTTCTTTTCCCCCATGTGAATTCCTCCTCTTCACTTCATATCCAGCTGCAATGAACTTTACTGCTTAATCCTATAAAACCCAAATACATTCATTTTCTGGATGAGCAGTATAAACTTTGAAATTATGTATTCCCAAGGCTTTTCACCAATGGCAGCCTTCCAAAGAACTGGAGAGGATGTGCTTAGATCCTCCTCCACTTTTCCTTTTTCTCTGTCCTCTACCCTCCCACATTTTTGTGCCTGGATACCCCTCCAGTTGTTTCCTTTTAGCTCCACACCACTTTAAATTATTTCTGGAGCTGTTTCTTTTGACCAGCTTCATAGCACAGAAAGATCTATACTTCAAAACTGATATATTAAAAAAAATTATCAGTATTTAGATGGAGAAACAGAGGTATAGAGACTGCATGGCTGGATGCAGACCAAGCTCTGGAGAATGCACCACCACAGAGAAATACATCTCGTTCAGCTATTCACACAGTGGCCAGAGTGTTTGTTCAATGGCTGCTCTGGACACGAGATGCAGTTCTTGATCACTTGTGGCCATGGGCTCTCTCTTTCTGTGGGAAAGGCTTCCCTCCAGCTCTGTTTTTTTAGGACACGAACGTGAAATGATGACCAGACCAAAGATACTAATGGTTTTGTCATTTTTTGACAGCTCTGTCCCTGTCTGTGACAGCAGTCCACGAGCTTGGCCCAGGGTATTTAGATTATCCTAAAGTCTGGGATGAAGGCAAAATGCTGGGCTGGTGTCTGCCCACCAAAATTCATCTGTGACTCAGTATCTGACTGAAAAAAGTCTTTCTGTGAGCTACAGAGAATGACTCTGCAGACTGCATGTGCCACGGGCCATCCTTTGGGACTCTTTCTGCACGATGAGTTAAAGCTCACCCAAGCAGAAGGCAGATGTTCTTGAAGGCAAGCATAAGGCTGTGGAATCAACTGCAAAGCTTAGGAGAAAATTCACACCCATCCACCCTGGATGCAGGATCCAAGCCTCGATTCTCCCTGCCTTAACTTCAGGACACAGCAGCTGGTGCATGAGAAACCGAAAAGCGACCGCTTCAGAAAAGACTTTCACGATAACAAAACCAACCAAACAAAACTGCTATTAAAATAAAACACTCCATTGCTCACACTTCTCTTCCTGGGGAGAGATGACAGAATAAACACCATATGATGGATGCCAGGCCTGCTGCTTAATGCACTCCAGGATGGTGCTCTCACAAGAGAGGGATGAAAACAAACTAGGGCAGCAAGCGAGAAGCATCCCAGGCTGAAGTTTCTGGCCCAGGGCTGCTGCTCATTAAAACTATGCAAAAATTGTCACTTCAACATAAAACTAAATGCAATTCAGCACTACTGACTCAATCTTGGAGGTTTTTTCCTAAGCCCGACACTGGAGGGGAACCTTCTAGTGCTCCCGTGGATAAGCTGAGCTAGACCTGCAGAAAGCCTCCAGCTGTGGAATTATGCAGTGTCATCATACAAACACTTTATTTGCTCTGTGCTATGAGATGCTCATCTTGTGCAAAGGATCTTTGCAGGTCTCGTACTATGAAGTTTTTTGGCAATCAGTCAATCATTTTATCCCACTTCCACAGTAAGGCCAAGCTATTGATTTCTTTCTTTATTAATGCAATCTTTAGTAACAGAAGAATAACAAAGCATCTGTCTATCCCAGATTTCAAACCTGCAATCAGATCTCTTCTAGACTTCACCATGATTTAATATCTAGTAAACATTTCCAATGTTAGCTGCTGAAAGTCTGCCTTTTGTAGATGTCAGGAAAATATTTTCCATGTAACATTTTTAAAGAGGTTGTGTATAAGAATTGATTTTCTGGTGTGAAGTTGTAATGTAGAAACCAAACATATTTCTCTACCAAGTCCAATGTGAAATCATACTATCCAGTATAAAAAATAGCCCAACACTAAATATATTTGCTCTATGACTATACTTATTTCTCATTGAACTGATATCTGCATTTCTGACTATGCTCTGCTCATCTTTGACACCTTCAACCACATTTTCAAACACAGTCTTCTTCATAAGGAACCAACATTCACACGCAGCCTGTTATTTGCCATAAAATTATTATAATTGTATGTACACCAGGAAGAAAGGAAGAAATTGTGGTTAAAAACTCTGAATTGGGATTTATTGCGTTTGGGGATCTTTTCCCCATACAAAGCACTTATCCTCTTGGAGCATCACCTTTATATTTTTAAACTCGGATTCTACATATGCCACCTTTCCCCATCATTACACATATATATATTTACATACATACATACATACTTACATATAGGACAAAAAGGTGTTTCAGAGATGCTTTCCAGATTGCAGCACCAGGACTAAGCCTTTCTCCCACAGAAACTGCTGTGTCCTCTCCTAAATTTCTAAATCAGTGTGGTCCCCACCTCCAAAGCTTGATCTTACCACTGCTGCACTGTTAAAAAACAACAGCAATCGCTTTTTCTTTGGAGTTTCTAAGATTTTTGACTAGAAAACACAAAAAAAAAGTTAAAAAAAAAAAAAAAAAGTCCTTCTGCTGAAGAACTGGAATAGCCTAAAGAAGAAATACCTACTCTTTAGCCATTATTAATTAACTACCTAAAATACAGTACAAGTATTCAACTACTTTGTACGTATGCACAGGGGGGCTGAACTTTTAAGAACATGGTTATGTGAAAGCGGAGGGTGATTGGAACAGAAACGTCAAGAACAGAGAAGTATCACACAAACAGGAGTTCTCTGTTTAGTGGTTCCAGAGGGAGCTGAGAGAGAAAAAGAATTAACAAGTAGATGTATTAAAATGTGAGCAGATTCTTAAGCAGCTGTGAGGACACATCCTATGAAACACCTCAGCAGCTAAAAGCAAGTGATGGCTGGTCTCTGCACAGGGACCCAAGTTCACATGCTCTGAACCACACTGATACAGGTCCCTTCCAATATCACATTTTCTGATCAGATCATCAGAATGGTTTGGATCGGAAGGGACCTTACGGATCATCTAGTTCTGACCTACTTGCCATGGGCAGGGATGCCACCCACTACACCAGATGTGACACTGGAGTTCCCATTTGGGAGAAGCAGCAGGTTTTCTCCCTTATTTTTATTTTTGATAAGCAGGACTGGCTGGATTCACCATCATTTCACAGAAGCCTGGGTGTATTGCTGAAATAAGTGCTCTGGTTCAAGCACAAAGCATCAAGCCTGATGAAAGGGTTGTTGAGTGACATCCTCTGGCCCGGGCTATGCAGGAGGCAGGACTGGATGATCATGATATAACCTCATCTGGCTTTTACCATCTGTGAAGCTGCAAAGCGTAGCCTGAAAGAACCAGAGTTTCTGAACATTTGTAAGGTCTAATTGTATCTGTATCCAACGTAGCATGACAGCTGCACGTGCTAGGAAAGAACAGCCAGATCTAAAATAAAATGTGCTTCTCGTGACACTCTCCCAAAGGCCATTATTTGAAGGGCAGTCCCACTGCAAATATATCAGAGCTCACGGCTTAGTTTCAGCATCAGTTTACACCAGCCTGGTTTATATAAACAGAGAGAGGCCACTGGATCCTGAGGTAGTACTTCCATTGAATCAACCACAATCACAGTCAGCCAAATACCATTTAACATTATAGATGATGCAATTCCACTGGGATGTGGTTAAAACGAGTCCCAACTCACTTTCCCTAAAGGAATGCAATTTATCTGGGCTTACAGCCATTGCATTCACAGGATAAGATTATGAAATAATCCTTTCAGGAGCATTAGGAGATATGGGTGGCCAGAGCAATAGAGTCATGCTGATGTCCCGGGAAACGCTCTCACTGCGAACGTGATTTGGGGAAATGAGTGTGCGTCCTGCAGGACCTCTGTGAATTTCAATGTGCCTGCTTGAGAGGCTTGGCTTCTCCAAAGGCTGGGAATTGGGAAGGGAGCCCACTGCATGACCAAGCATTTCATGGGAATCAACAGGAAAAGAAGCAGAGGAAGAATTTAACGGAAACATAACACGAACTCAGTAGGACGGAATTACATCCTCATGATGCTCCTCTGTAAATACAACAGTTTCATGGAGTTGGTGCAAACCCTTACACCTATATGGTCCATGAACACAGTGATGAATCCCAGCAGGTATGGAATTACTGCCTATTATTCATTCCTCCTTAGTAATAATATCAATTTAGCTGTTAGTTTTTGTTTTGACTCCGTGCTTAGGAATCAGCGGGGCGATAAAGCTATTTAAATGGAAATACTATTCAAATACACAATCACCTGATTGGAACACGAACAGCTCCTGCTCCTGAACATTTCTCATATAATAGCTGCTTTTTCCCTCATTAAATGCAGAAATCTGATTAACATTTAGATCACACATGCTTTACTTACAGCAATTAGGACCAGATACTAGAGTTTTGTTAAACTATGTAGGATTTTTATGCTTTATCATGAAGGGAAGAACAAAGAAGCTCCATAACACTACATCTGGTCCTTTCTACTGCTTCTGTTCTGCACACACTCTCAAGGACAAACGTTAACTTTAAAGAGAAGTCTGCAGGGACAAACTCACTGAGAAAAAAATTGGACACTTGGATGAACTCAACTTTGTAATGTAGTACAGTACTTGGTAACACTATAATTCTGTACACTCACTGCAACACCCAATTAAACAATCTGAGGGGTTACAACAGATATAGATTACGAAATAGCTGATAAAATAACATGTACGAGACCTGAAAATTAAAACCTTTTTTGTTCCGATCAAAAAATAATAGTAATCTGCAATTCATAAGGTTCAACTCAAGTTAGAAGGGAGAGTCTTGCTATTCGAAAAGCTTCTGGACTATAAGTGAAGAGGTAATTTAGGATGTGCATTATTTTGCTCAAGCCACGTTGACACATACTTCACAACCTGTCATGTTGTTCAGCAAATGCAAAACACAGAGCTCAGCCCTTTAAAATAAGAAGCACAACTAGAATTTAACAGTAAAACAAAACAAATTAAACAATATCTGAAGAATCCCCAAGTATATCAACATTTCCTGCAACGCTCTGCTTTGACTGGTCTCGAAAGAGATTTAAATACTTTTAATGAAACATTTTCCAAGATTGAATTTCACCCAAGTGAGTAGGATGGAAATGTGCTTCCCAGACAGACAGCAGGGGACAGCACTCCTGGTCACCCAGGGCAGCCCATGGTTTTGGAGCCATGCCCCATCAGGGGCTCAGCAGATCCAATGCTTTTCCATAGGCTGCTCCACCCTCAAGGTCAGGGCAAACCCAACAGCTCCCAGAGGCAGCCACCCACTGCCGTGGGTGAAGGTGCACAGATCTCACAGCCCCACCAAGTCAGAGAGAGGGCGATTTATATCAGCAATTGACTTCTCCAGGCAGTGATCTCCTGGGTTTATGGGGTCTCACAGAACAGGGACTCCATCCAGGTGGCTCCCAGCAGACATGCAGAGCAGCTGCACCACATCCCATGTCAGAGTGTTTGCCTGTTCAGCACAAAGCTGACCTGCAGAGCACAGCAGATCCGACATGTTTCCAGATGCCAGATGTGCTGCTCACACGAGGACCAGGTGCACACGTGCAGTAGGTGTGACATGACACATTCAGGACCCTCTGGCACAGACACCCCCATGCTGGATGGGCTTTGATGCACCTGAACAGCAAAAGCAGAAAGTCAGAAATTATGTTGCCAGGATCTCTAATGGTTTGGCCCCTTTGGATCACCAAAAATGCCATTTGTGTCAAGCTTGTTCCTTGCCTGTGTGCTGCACAAACCGGGGCAGAGAGTTTCTCCTGTCCACATTCCTGTCCGAACCCCCCACATCATCAGGAAACACAAAATGCCGTTTTCCACGTATTCATAAGGGAGTGAGGAGACGTGTGTGTGTGATGGAAAAGATCTTCTCTCCACAACATACAAACCCAAGTTTAAAACAATGCAAATCCAGTTCCTCTCTTTATGGATCACCTTTAATCTTTTATACAAGCACTAACTCAGGTCAAGGTTGAACCGACTTAGGAAGAGGACTCGGAGTCCTTTGAAAGAGCCTGCGAGTACAATCTTGTGTTTGCATTTAATTAATCAGCTGAAGCTTTCAAATCTGTACTATTATCTCTTTAATAGACTGGCCCCCTGAAGGCTTTTGCAACGAGCCCATGGCCCCTGGGGCACACTGATGCAAACCACCGCCAGCCGCAATTCCCAGATTTGAGGCAACTCCACATGACATGAGGCACGCGAACAAAAGAGCTCCAAATTTGAGAGACTAAATATTAATTGATGGTAAACAGAGTAAGATTTAGCGGCAGTGATTAGCTTCCCCAGTTGCTTTACGGGTAATGTTGTTGTTGGTTAATGAACTGTGTCTTTTTCTTTTCTTTTTTTAATCCTGCAGATGTCCGGCGTGCAAGAGCCGTTCCTCAGACGGCTCCCAGATGAACAGCCTGGTGAATGTCTAACTTCCCACGCAGTCTGTATTCCTCAGATACTAATTAGTGATATTTCAGGAGCTGTAAATGATGGAAGAGCCTCCTTCTTTTTTTTCTTTTGTTCAAGACATGTTAATAATCTCAATCAGGCTGCTCTTGCCCTCGTTTCCCACCCCAGTAACCTGATGCCCACTGAAATGCCTTGAGGGCCTGAAAGGCAGACAGAAGGTGCCTCACAGTTGCCTCCTGCCCCGGGTGAGCTGCAGCTTCACTTTCTCAACAACGACGTGATGAAAACCAGGAAGCATTCAGAAACATGGAAGTAAGATGCAGCCTCGTTGATTTGTGCACTTTATTATCCACATCACAAAGGTAGCAAAAGCTTCTGGCTCAGGTGAAAAGTGCCAGTGAGCCACTGTGTTTTCCACTTCTTTTTTCTTTTTTTTTTTTTTTTAAATAACCAACCCCACTAACTGTAGGAGAAAGTGTGGGTTGGAAAGACAGCAAATATTTCCTCTGTCATATTTGCAGTTTTGTAGACGATAAAACCTGAAGGAGCTACTGGAACATCCCTCCTGATCTACAGCAAATAGGACATGGGGCTTGAAATTAGTCACCTATGGAGAATGCCTCCCCCTAAAATACATGGTGGTGATGGTTTCCATTATCCCTCCTATTTAAAGCATGCATCTTGTTTCTATTTTGCAAAAGGCTTATGTTTTCTTGGGACCATTGGCAGGACGAGTGGACACCTGTAGGAACAGAGCAGCCCTGACAAAGGACTTCTGTTCCTCCTGCTTTTTCCAGCTCTGATTTCCCATCTGTCCCACCCACGGACAGTGGGCATTTCCCACAGACTAAAGCAGAATAAAATGTCACCAATTTACGTAGCAGAGGGGAAGGAGCAAGACAACGAGTGTTAATTGAGTTAAATTAGTTTGCCATCAGGCACTTCCCTAGCAAAGCACATACAATCTTTGGACATCTTTAGTTCAGAAAATGCTGCCTGTAATTTGGTGCTGCCACACAAAGCATTCCTAGCTTTGGCGGACTATTATCAGCAGCTGCAAATTCACTCCTGCATCCAAGGCTTTGGGCAGCCCGTGGGAGGGTTTTTCCCCACCTGCCCAATCTCCAATCCCTTTTCCCCTGCAATAACCAAGCTTCTTAACACAAGAAAAAGGCTAAAGGAGATTTTCTGAACTCTTGCTATTCCCCATCCATCACTATATTGGTAGATATGATATAAATACCTGCAAAGTATGTTTTTCTGAGCCTGCTTCACTTTATGTTGCCCAATAAAGGTCCCTTCTTTTCCCCTCAAGTATTAATGAATGACATGATTAGCAAATTGCTAAACATAGGTGGGAAAAACACTCTGAAACAGCCTCTGAGAACTGATCCCCCAACTATTATTTAAGAACCAAAAGGTGAACTAGTCTCACACAGCTGGTTAAATTTGGGATCCTGCTCCCCCAAAGCACTGCATTACACTGGTGGGGTACCATGGACCCTTCACCTACTCTGTCATTCCCAGAAGCCAAGAGGAATCCTGGCTCTTCCAGAATTAGTCCTCACATACAACTATGTTAAATCAACAGGCACTTAGTGTAATTTTCTGTAACAACAGCACATCACATGACAAACAAATCAGTTCCGAGGAAGAGATTACTTTTTTTATTGCTACATCCAATTTATCATTTAGTCTTTCCACAGAATGGATTAAAAACAAAAACATGTGCATTTATGAGGAAGTTTTCCAAGAGAAACAGCAGCAGCTAAAACATGGAAAAATTCCTGCTGAAGTTGTCTCACCCGGATACCCCCCCTCTTCCATTTTGCCTGTCGGGAACCAAATGGTTTAACTATGGCTGCCTTATCCTCAAAGAGAAAGGAAAAAAAGGCACTTACCATGCCTGAAAGAGATCCAGACTTGAGGTCAATTATTAGCAAAGACAAATCCTTCTGTCATTTTCACGAGTTAGAAAAATCAAAGCAACTTTGATACCTGGCTTGTCTCCACAGCCTTCTAACTCCTGGGAATGCTATCAACTAATCTGTCTGTGCTCCGTAGTTTTCTCTTCATTAGCACTGCAGATTAAGGACATAACCAGCACACCTTCAGGAGAAAAGCCTACGGCCTTCACCACGTGCCCACCACATGAAAAAAGGTGACTTCATTTTCCTCCTCTTCCCAAGAGGACTTATGCCATCATTCCCTCCTCAATCATGGTTGCTCCTGCAGTGGCTTCTCATGCTCCAGCCCTATCTCTTCCAGACACACTGAAGCAGGGGAAACAGTGAAACTGGCTCCAACTTCCAAGAAAAAAAAATGCAAATAAGGAGCTTAGAAGAAGGGTCAGGGCTCGGAATGCTGCAGGATAGGACAACAGAGAACCTGCCTTTGGAGGTGTTTCTCCATATAACACTCACCTGCACATTTGTAAGGCATCAGGTCTCCCCCTACTAACACCTCAACACCTAATTCTGGGCCCTAAATTCCTCTCCAATTTCTAAGAGCAAACATTAAAGAGGGGGAATTCTTTTTTTTTGTTTAGCTTTGACTCCACAGGGCATCCTTGGTTGCTCTTTTTCTCATTTAAAAGCAAAAGCTTTCTCCACAACACAGCTTCCAGGACTCACTGCATTACAGAGCAAGGTCAGAGGTGTCCCCTTCAAAGCAAGCCTTTTACATCGGAAACACTGGGAATGTGCTCTGTGCCAGCAAGAAGGGAAAATAAGGTTGGTTGGAGGACCACTCATCCTAGATTTGTTTTGCCCTACAAAGGCTCTTGCAATACACTTACAGCCCCATAAACATCGACAAAGATACTTGGGTTCACCAGACTTTGCCCTTTCACCTGAGATCAGATCCCTTCGGCTTTGGAATAAAGCAACCCCTTCAGCTACCATCAGGACACAAACCTGTCTGACAGTTTGTGCATCAGTCCACATCAGAGCTAAAGAAAGAGAAGGAACAATCAGCCAACATGCAGAACCTGGGATCACAGGCACTTGCTCACTCTCTCTGACAGAGCTTCCCCTGCTAATGAGGGAGCAGCACATGCGTAACCTGCCTTAGGGACATACAGACACTGACCACAGACTCATTATGGGATGCCTCACTGGAACCTCCCATCTCTGCAGAAAAAGGATGTCTGTGTATTGCACTGCACAGAGCCCTGGACACAAGGATGACCAGAAAAACATGTCATGGACACAGTGCTACTAATCTCCAGCATTCAGCAGCTGCATCCATAAGCAGTCACATTTGAGAAACGACTCACTGTTTCTTCAAGAGAAATGTATAAAACTCTACTGACACACCGAAAATCCCTTGCACTGACGATGAACATGGGTATAGCCACTTTTCAAGGTGAAAAAAAGTTAAAAATTATAAATAAGAAAATAAATAAGTCAAACCTAAAGTAGTTCTCTCAACACATTAACCCTTCACATAGCATGGAAAGAGACCCTGCTGTGCCATCCTCTCCTCCAGTGACAGCAAGCTAAGCAACCAGAGCCAACAGCAAGTGTATTGTCCAGACTCACAGTCAAATGAAACATGGGAGGAGGTATCTTGTCTTCGTGTGGCAGAGCAGTAACAAAGACTTGCCAGTACAGTGCTTTTCTGGGAATTTCCGTTTCCTTTGGGAAAGGCCTAGTCATTTGATTGCCAAAAAAATATTTAAGGATTGCTACCCAAAATAATTTCTTCTGCTATTGTACCATATGTTTGTGGCTCTAACCAGGCTAAAAAAAAATAATTACATACTCATTACTGTAAGTATGGCCAGTTGCAACTGAAATATTAAGCTGTCAGAGAATTCCCACTGCAGCCAGTGCCTCACAAGCCCCCGCAGGAGACGGTGCATCTCATCCCAGCTTGTGCATCGTGTGAGGCAGCTCCAGGACAGCGTTTTGCCCAAGTGAATGATGGTGCACTGAAACAGATCAGACCTGAGTGTCAGATTCCCATTTACACAGGAAATTTGATTTAGGTTTAGCAGTACATACATTCCTTTTGGTTTAGTTTCCCATGGTGAGAGCTGATTAAATGTGCAGAAAATGTCACACTAGCTCCTAAGAGCCAGTTCTTTGTTGCAATCAATGTCCCCATGGCAGTTGCTACTCACCCTACAGCCAAAGGATGCAAACAGACTCTACACACCCCAAACTCAGCTGCCAGAAACACAGGCACCAGAAATATCTGTAGGATTGATTCAATAACTGTAAACAAAACAAGCCCACTGCCTTTATTTTGTACTAAAACCCTGCAGTTGTGATTGCACTTAAAGGAGGGAACACAATTATTTATATATTTTATCAGCATTTACTATTTTGCTTTTGAAACTTTAGCACACCTTAAAAACTTATGAAAACTGCAGGTGATTGGCACCAGCTCTGAATCACAGCTGACTTGCAGAATGGATGAAGTGAGTTCACCTTGATAAACCTGGATACCTTGTTGCTTTTTTCCCCTCTTTCTTTGCTTTTCATGGGCTAGTTCAAGAGCAAAAGCTTTCTTTCCTGCCCGTTTGTACCTGGTGCAGCAGTAACACAGAACAAAGTCCTTGCTCCTGGCAGTGCTGCTTCAGGAGAGACATAAGAGCAAGCAGGTGACCAGTGGAGCAAGATTCCACAGTAGACACTACAACAATGGAAAACTAGTATTTATTGAGATTTTGTATGCACAAATGTTAGTTTTCAGAAGAGAAATAACAGATTCTTTTGCAGATGCACATGGAAATCTCCTCATGAATAACAGATTTTAGGAAGTGCCATCAAGTATTTCTGAGATTGGGACTAGGATTATGCTGGTACCCAAAAAGCATTTATCACAGCAGGTTGCAAATCCCTGACTGGGTCTCCTAGACCTTAAAGCAAAAGCCAATGCGACAAGATATGTCTGTTTAGCCTGAAGAAAAGAAGACTGAGAAGGGATCCTATCAACGTCTATCAGCATCTGAAGGGAGGGTGTCAGAGAATGGACCAGGCTTTGCTCAGTGGTGCTGAGCAACAGGCAACAGGGAGAAACTGGAACACAAGGAATTCCACCTGAACGTGAGGAAGAACTTCCTTTCTGTGAGGGTGACTGAGCACTGGAACAGGCTGCCCAGAGAGGCTGTGGAGTCTCCTTCCCTGGAGATACTCAAAATCCGCCTGGACACAATCCGGAGTGACGTGTCCTCAGGACCCTGCTTGAGCAGGGAGGTTGGACCAGATCACCTCCAGTGGTCCCTTCCAACATGAACCATTCTGTAATTCCATGAAGATGATTTCTGTTGAGGTGATAGTATTTTTCCCAAAAAAACAACATGCATAGATACCCATTATTTCCTATCCCTCAGGCAGGTTTGAGCTTTTTGTTATTTTTTTTTGCTTTGTTTTTCCTTAAGAAAGCAGCCAGAAATTGTGATGCTATCTTTGGATAGAGAAACACAAAGACCTTGCATTCTATTTCCAGCTGGATAATCTTCCAGGACATCAATACCCACTAAAACATTTAGAACAATTTATATACTCTTTATACTCTCTAAAAAGGAAATAGCCTTTAAAAGCTGAGTTATACACTATAATCACTCTAATTCTCCACATCTGGCATTCAAAAGAACCCAAATTAAACAGCACTGAGCACCTCAAGTGCATCCATGGAGCAATGAAGGTGGAATTAACTCCAAATTAAATGGGACGTCTTCAGAGACTATCATACCACTATTCAAAGTGCATAGATTACAACCATTTATGTTACTGCACTGATTATTCCTCTTAGGGCAAAGTAAGTATTGTGAGAGTTTGCTTCAACACTTCATAACTTTACTTCAACTATAGAAATGCTTAAATTAGAAAATCCTGGAGCTAAACACCATACATATTGGAGAAGCTCTAGGCTGGATCAGCTCCAAACTCTGCAGATTGGAATTAATCATTGATCTTCTGGTGAATAAAGACTTTTCCTTCCTGATGATAGAGCAAATGCAACCAGTACAGCACACACGGCCACTACAGCTCTGACCCACTGAACATCTACAGCATGGAGAGATTAGGTGCTGTCATTAAATTTAAAGCATGTGACTAAGAGAAACTACAGAGAAATCCTTCTGGGGTTATTTTAGATGTGGTACCTCACATGTCTAAAGGATTTAGGAAGGAGCTACTGTGCTCTTCATCCTCAGTGCAATACAGCCAGTGACCCAAACGTCCCACAAGTAGCAGATTTAATATCTGAAAGCAGCACATCCAAGACAGGTCACGTCAGACCCACACGCTGCCTCTGGTCAACTGATCTGTGCAGATGCGGCAGCCTCTTCCCACTAATCCAGTGTCAGACATCCAAAACATGGAGCACTGCTGCCTACAGAAGTAAGATTTACAAGTCTAATAATTCAGTCCATGACCTTAAAATTGAATGGGGCTGATTTTAGTTCAAAGATGTGAACACTACTCACTGTGCAGCTGTACTCTAACACCTAGAAAAGCACGACTGCACCTAAGGAAGCAAAAGGACAGTCTGTTTGAAGGATGCACCCAAGAGCAAACAATGCCTTCAAGGTGGCATGACAGATGGACAGGATGCAGAGAAGATTGCAGCTGCTTCCCATCACTGATCTACAGACAGAACTGGGTGTTCAGGACCTGAGGCACAGGGCAAGTAAGCTGCAAGCCACACAGATGTTTAACAATGGGCAATCCACTACCACCTTCACGGCGTGCCCAGGGCTCTGCCTCCTTGTCATCCCTCAGAAGAGGACGGAGATGAGAAGACTGAGGATGGGAATTCAACCTACTCTAGCCTGGAGTTGTGCTAGCATCAGCAGCTGCTTCACCAGAAAGAAGAGAACTAATATATCACTGAGAAGACAGAAAGTCACACTTTTGCACTTGGGAGAAGGCTGAGAGTCAAGTGAGTTGTACTAAAGCCACAGAGCAGCCTGGTCGCAGCAACCTGCAGCACAGCAGAGTTCATCAGATTTGCAAATGTTATTGATTTATCTGCATGGCTCTTTATAAACAGTCATCCTACTCCCTGCACAGAAATAGCAACAGCTAATATATTCTCAGAGGATAAATAGTTGAAAGAAACGATCTGGGGGATGAATTTACATTCAGTGAGTACAGAAGTCTTATTCTCAGAGCCTTGAGTGTAATTATAGCACCTCTTCTCAATACTCTCTCCCTTTGCAAGAGGATGGCAATTGTGTGCGTGGAACCAGAAGCCATTACAACAGATTGGTTAATTTCAATAATTGTCTAACAATATAGTATATGTAAGTGTGAGGACAGCACATATATGTGGTTTAAGAGTTCAGGAGAAAATCGTGGCTGCCTTCTGCCATCCGCTGCCTGGGCCTATAGCCAAGAACGACCCAAGCCAAGCTCCACAGGAGTAACTGCAGAGGTATCCCCAGCCCTTTGTTTGCTATCAGATTATTTCAGGTGATTTAAATATCACTCTGCTACACATGCTTTAACATACTGGTTGCTGTAATGCACTGATGATAACATTTGTGATGAAGGCAACATCATCCAACTCCCCTGCTCATCTGTTCCTTTTCCATCTTGTCAGCATACAGCCATGGAGGTTATTTTGCTGCATCTTTTTATATTTCATGCTTTGTCTGTCCATAGGCTTATCTTGCTTTACCATAAATTGTGCAGCCTGCTTATCTGTCTGCACTCTTAATCTATGGGATGGATTCCCAAGTATTATAGGTTGCTTACCTCTTCAGCTCCAACTCTTTGTTTCCCAGTTCTGTGTCACTCTATATCATTTTTTTTATCCTGCTGCCAATTCCCTTTTTCAAGTTATTAACACATGAGGCTTTTACAATTCCTTCTGTTGTTTCTATGCCAATAACTCAAAATTGGTGCAAGTCTTCCAAGTGAAATCCTAATCTCCGAAGTAGACACTAAAGACTTGCTCTTCTCAGCTGCCTGTGGAGGATCAGCCTTGGAATGCTACTGAGTCTAACAATGCTCTACCAAACTTCCAAAACATTTTGACTTTTTTCTAGCTACTGACACAGATTTCCGAAAAGAATTAATTTGATACTGCATATGATTATGTAATTCTGAATGAATATTCAATTATCCCAATTCAAAATAAAGTTTTCCATACTACATCTTATTTAGGTTCTTACAGAATTTCTTTGAGTCTCCCATTTCAGTGTCAGATTTAAAAAGCTGTTTATGCATTCCCTAAGGGACTCAGAAAATTTATCAATGCCTTCCCACACCTAAAACAATGCAATTTGAGTTTCCTCAATCCAAGTAATTTACATTCATTCTATCTACTAAGTTTTCCAGTATATATTTCAATACTTATGGGCCGTAATTTCTGCTGTGATTTCTGCCCGTTCCTCCCCCCCTTCATCTTGCTTTCTTTTAAAAGCTCAGAAATTTACATCCATTTCCTATGGAATTTATATCCCATTTCCCTGGCAACAAAGAGGCAAAGAATTATTATTTTTTATTTGGGCACTAAGTAATCGAAGCAGTCCCACTGTGCAAAGTGTACATGCACGTCTGTTTTGCATCAATGTAGTTACATAGTATTTCAGTCTGGCCTTAGTTAGTAAATAACCTTTACAAGTTCTTGAAGCCCTGACATTTTACATTCAAGGATTTGACAAATGTCTTAATACTTCCATCTATCTTTTATGCATCTTCCCTTCAGTCTCCACATCTGCTTTCCACATCATATTTATTCCTCCTCTTTGCTTCGTAATCTTCTTTATCAGTGTGTTTTATTCTTGATACACGCTTTATCTGTACTGTGATTATTCTTATTTTACCCTTCTTCATTTGTACAGAAGATATTTTAAATAGTTTTAAACTACCTGATGGAATAGACTCAGAGCAGTTCAACATGTCCCGTAGCTTTGAGCTTCTCTGTTACATTCATCACATCTCACTCCTGTTTATCTACTCTTCCAAACTTTGATCTATGGAATTTACACATCCTGATTTCTCTTCCTTTTGGTTGTATCTTGTATTCATCCATCCAAGGCATTTACAGACACTCATCACCGCACATCTAAATGTCAGTTGATTAAATTACAGCCAGTATCCTTTGGATACCCTCTCACCTCTCATCCAATTGTGTCTGGGCACTATGGAAAATGAAAGGTCAGATGCTGCCCCTAATCTGTTTGCAGAGCTCCCCGTGGAGCCCGGGGTGACTCATTCCCACACAAGGTCTCCCAGCCTGTCACCCTGTTATGAGAGTGTTTTACAGCAGACAAAGTGAGCTGAACAAAGAACCAAATCAGCCCCTCAGCACCGTCTGTGTGTGCGAACTAAACAGACTCTCGACAGCCCCCAGACCTGCAAACATTTCTATATGGGGGCCCTGGACCTGTGTAGGACCTGCTAACACCAAACATTTTTTACTTTTCACTGAGCTCCATTCCCTACAAACACCCAGGTGAGCTCCAGTCTGAGAACACAGCTCACCAAATGCCAGCACTTGTGGTCTCTGCAAGGGCAGCAAAATGCTGCAAGCTCTGGCATCACCACGTCAGCACTCACTGCAGCTGGCAGCATAAACCATGGGCCCCCCAGCAGCTTCCTTCTGAAGAGGCTTTTAACCAAAACTCGGGGCTGCTGGCCTGGGAATGCCACTAAGCTGATTACCAGCCAGCTATAGCACCTCTGGCAGATGAATAGGAAAATATTTTTAAAAATACAGCTATTACGGGGGGGGGGGGGGGGGGGGGTCAGTATAATTTTCCAGTTAACAGTAACAGTGCCATCCACTGCAATGTTGATGTACTTGCTGCCCCACTAACAGTGCCATCCACTGCAATGTTGATGTACTTGCTGCCCCACTAGATGCTGCCACAGCCTGCCCATCTCATCTTGGGCACACAACTGAATTCATCAGGCTTTAGAGGAGGCTTTTTTATCACCATCTACCCACACAAAACACATTCACTGGAAGATAGTCCTGCAAGGATGCAGCCAGGGAGCATCTCTGCTGCTAGATCCAGCCCAGCTAATATGGATTATACTCACCAGCAATCCAAACTAAGTTCATGGATGCTTGTACATCTAAGGACCTTGAAAATAGGGTACTAAGTGGACTACAACGTTTCACTGAAGCTGTGACTAATTTTCCAACTCGTAAAACCCAGTGGGTTTTAGTAACCCATGCAGGCAGCCCTGTCAAAGTGTTTTCATACTGCCTGAAAAAAACGTAATTGCCAATTGCTTTTTTTTCTGGGGTTGAAATTCAGTATTAAAACCACGTATTGCCCAAATACAGTTTCCAAAGGAACTGGGGATTCTAATAGTCTAATGACTGTCTCCTAGAGTTCATTTTTCACTTTTCAATAATTGGTTTTTCAGTTGCATTTGCATAGAGTACATGTAAAACTCCATAGCCCATTAAGTTAATCACAACATGAGGCTAATAAGCATGGACATGCAAAGACATACCTAAGCCCAGATCAATTTTTGAAGCGGTGATTTGAAGTTGCAGCAGAATAAGTGTTCCTCAAGCCTGCCAATTTGATAGGTAAGGATGTGTTTTAAGGAATTGAAATTTTACACTGCTGAGAACAGCCCATAGTTATTCAACAAACCTTTACTTAAAGAAAAAAAAAGGAAAAAAACTAACAAGAAAGAAATGATACACTTTGAGATGAGGATTTTAGTGATAGTTCAAGCAATTTAACCTGCAGTTTCCTTTCTCCTCTCTCCATCCTCCACACAACAGCATACTTTGTGCAACAGGCCACGTGCATTAAGGAATGATGCTCTACAGCATCCAGCTCAACACAAGAGCCACTCTTCAAGTGCTCTTAACCACCACATTTCAAATTACACCTCCACCCAACACAACTCTGAGGATCACCTGTGTATCAGCAGGCTCCTTCAGTCCTCACCAGCTGGCTCGGATTCCCATTTTCCAGCCCCTACAGCCTCTTAAACAGCTACACACATGCAGTGTCACTATGTTTCAACCCAGCTGGCTCCAAAAACTGCCTATGGACCACAGGTAGGTTGTCCAGCCCTGCCCAGGACGCTGGAGCCATCTCCCAGCCAGGTGTAGAAGGTACATGGCTCTCTTGCCCTGGAAACCGGGATATTTCCATGGAAAGTTTCCACTTTGCAGAACTGTTCTGTGCCTCCGGCTTCCCATCTGCCTGCCTGGAAGGCTTCACTCCGTCCTGTTCTTCGAAAACAGGGTTTTTGTTCAGGAAAGCCATGCCTGGGGAAAAAAAACTAGCCTTTTCCTTCCTTTTTTTTTTTCTTAATACTGATGAGAATGGGAATTTAAAAAAAAAAAAAAAAAAAGAAAAAAAAACGCACCAAAAAATAAAACGCCCCTTCTTCCGCACGAAAAACAGATTTCCATTTTCTGGCAAGGTCTACTCACAAGGACTCAAACAGAATAGATGATGTCAGAGCTTAAGAGCTTTCAGGATGATAGTTTTATGGTGGCAGAGCTGCTCTCTTTTGAAGCTTAAGGATTTGAACAAAATTATGGGAACTTAGCCAGAGGCGGTTTGTTCAGTGTTGGCTTTAGAGGGGTGGGGGCTTGGCAAACAAAAGAGAAATCGTTGCTTTTCTCAGCAATGGTATTATATACATTTGAAAGCATTTTCTAATTGAGTTCTTGTTCTTCTGTTGATCTGCAGAGTGATATGTTATCTAAAATATATAATGCAGTCAAAGAGTTGAGTTGTTTGGTAGAAGGTGCATTTCCTCTGATGGGAGAAGCACCAACCATTGATTCAAGAGCTCTGGCTTCTCCTAAGAGGTTCAGTGGGATTTGGCACAGGTTTCCCTCTAATGCCATGGCTACTCTTTACTTCTCTGCCATTATTCAGATATGAAGCCTTAATTTTGTTGTTGTTTTTGTTAATCATGACATCATGGGTGGAAACAGGGCAAAGCAAGCAGCCCCAGAGGGAAATAAAAATCAATCCAAGCTGCTCATTAAAAGGTAAACCGTCAATAATCTTTGTCAGGCCTTTTTATCTCGGGTTTTAGCACAGTGTGATCCCTAAGGCAGCATGTGGTATTGAGATTTAAGATGGCTCCGACTTTTCACATCTCCATCAGGAAGATTAACTCCTTCAACACAGGCTGAAATTACCCTGATTCTAATCAGCACATAAAAATGGCACGGGATTAAAAGGGATCATTTTGTAACAGCTTTTCTGTATCTGTGCTGACAGAGAGGGAAAAATCAGCTTCTGAACTTGATTAAAATGGTGCAAGTCAGAAATATCTCCACAGATAGAGCTTCCACAATGAAAAGTGTTGATCAAAATCTAACCACTTTATTCTTCTAAGCATTTATATATATAAATAAAAAGAAGAAATATTAAAGCAAACACTTTTGGGTTTTTCCTAACATTGTAATTTTTTTACATAAACAACTTGCTCTCTAATTTAGGCAAACACCATAAAAGGTGATTTGTAAAGTTTATTTATCTAAATCCTTAGTAACAAGTCTAAAGATTCTCCCATCAATTTTCTTGGAATGAGCCTCTGTACCACAACTTCGTTTTTGAAATTAGGATGAACTCCCATCACATGATTAACAACAGGCCAGTTACAGAACCCATGACAGCTCATTTCAGTAGGAACAGTGTTATTCCTTCCACATACCACATAAAATAAGCTTCCCAAATAAACAGTTAGTGTTCTCAACCACAGTGCTTCAAGCAAACTGCCAGCTATCGTAGCCTACATCTTCTCTTCCATGGATTTACTGCATTGGATAAACCACCATTAGAAACCACAGCATTTTGGTTTTCTCCCAAACATAAGCTTTAGTTCTGGCATTTAAAGAGCAGGTTATGGAAAGGCATAACTGGAGCTCACACAGTTCAAGTCTAACCGTTACCCTGTGCTACAAGTGGGGATTTCCATAAACAAATGGAGTAACAACTACGTTCTTATTCCATCTGTTCAGAACATAGAATAAGCATCTTAATGCACAGGAAGCAAACATCTCTATTACCTGAACAACTCATCTGAATAGTAAAAACATTAGTTCAAGAGATTTAATTATATCCCTGCAGATCCATTTGCTAATGGGATGATCCCAGGATGCTGGCTGTTTATGATGAAGCCATCCAGGACCACAGGAAAGAGTTTCTTTTCCCTGCCAAGACCCCACTAACTTGGTACAGAGGCACATCACAAAGGCAGCACAGCCATCTTCAAACCTCTTGAAGGTGCCATGTGCCAGGAGAACACATTTATGGTTTTTATGCAAGTACAGAAGAAGAGACCAAAGACTCCCCAACAAAGCAAGGGAGAATGGCTTCAAAGTGACAGAGGGCAGGGTTAGACTGGATATAAGAAAAAACTTCTCTCCAGTGAGGGCAGGGAAGTCCTGGCACAGGTTACCCAGAGAATCTGTGGCTGCCACATCCCTGAAACTGCTCAAGGCCAGACTGAATGGGGCTTGGAGCAACCTGGGATAGTGGAAGGTGTCCCTGCCCATGGCAGGGGGTGGAACAAGATGAGCTTTAAAGCCCATTCCAATCTAAACCACTCTGGGATTCTATGAAATCCATCTCCTCTTTCACAAGCTCTGCACAGGGGCAGAGTGGGCCTGTTAAATATAGATGTGTCATTCAAGTGTGATAACACTGAATTTTCTAGGAACCTTGAGGTCTTAAACAGGGGAAGCAGCAAAAACAAAGTAAAACAAAAACATTTCATTCTCAATTATTAAATACTTTTAGAAAAATACAGGGAGCTGACACTCATGCTTTATCATCATTCTGCAGCCAGGTTTGCTTTATGTGACACTTGAACTCCAGCAGTGAGGTAGGATTTAAAAATAAAACCCGTCATGAGCACACAAGCTTGTGATAGAAAACCCTAGTTTTGCAATGTGGGTTTAAAGTGATCATATTAAAAAGACAGGGAAAATAGAAAAGAAATGCAGCTTCAAGAAGCTTTACAAGAATAGTTGTACATAAATCAGAGACCTCCCCTATCTAGAAAAAGCTGAACCAAACAAAACAGCAAAATTCATCTACACTTAGGTATGCACTTACCTTAATCAACACTTTTTATTTTAGCTCATCAGTTTGAATAGAGGCCTAAAAGTGTGCTGAATTATTTAGATTGTAACTGCTGGATAACATATTAGGAAAATAATTTGCTGTATTTACAACACTGAATGGGTTCTGATTTTCATCACTACTTTCCTAGGATGCAAATGTTGAAATAGAAATGCAAAGTTTGATAATGTTTTGTTTGGGACTGGAAGGGCCTAATACAGAAAGATGTGTAATCTGGTTGGTCTAGGGCTAGGGACACAAAGGGATATAAAGTAACTAGTTCCAAAGAAGAACAGAAAGAAGGAGGAAGAGAAACCTGAGGTTGTGTTTCCATTGATGTACATGCATCCAGAAAGAAAGCCTGCAGAAGAGAGGAGTACTTGGACAAACTTAAATCATATTGTTTCATCTCACTGGAATAGAAACTACTAGAGGGAAAGAAAAGTCCTTTCCCAATTTCCCTTCTACAGATATTTTTGGAGAGTCTCTATTGTCCTGGAACAGTTACCTGGCTCCACAGCCAGACAGCTTGTGGCCAGTTCTCCAGGCAGGCACAAACCCATCACAGGCTGACCCACAAATCCTGTGCTATCAACCACCCTGAGCCACCCTCATCACACCACAGGAGCTCCACCTACAGTAGAGATGAGCCATGTAAAGGACCTTTACATTCAAGGGCCACATGAAGGATAAAATGGTGAGTTCTTCCAACATGCATCATTCTGCACCACATTTTGGGGTACTAAATGTCATATTCAGGTACAGCCTGAATCGAGATCCTCATCTATGCTAAACTGATATAAATATGTACTGCCAGGCAACTGAAATCAAACTCTTTGCCACAGTGAACACAACCAGCTGAGTACCAGGGTGGGTATGAAAAAGGCCTTGGAGGGAACTCAAGAAAATTGATGTGCTACACATTTGCTATAGGCTATGAAAACCTAAAATTGTAGGAAAACCGATGCCCAGAACACTTGACACAGTTCATGAGTCCCAGGAAGAATTAGTTCCCTTCATGGTGGCAGGCACTGAATACATTTGATGAAAGAGAAGCGCTATACAGTCTGAATGGAGAAATTGGAATCTCAGACAGACGGACAATCTCACTGTTGCTCGTTACTGATGCTGTGGAATTCACTTGTTAATCAGATATAGCAATTTTTCATGTAATGCAGACCCTGAAAGCAATTGCATTTCAAGCAAACAGCTAATAAAGGCGGAGATTTTTATCTGCTAATTTAACCTACAATCTATCTCTGTCTGAGCTCTTGTTAAGAAATGCAACAATACCAGTGAGCAAATGAATATCTTAACTTTGGCATTTCAGATGAATGTTATGTTGAAAATTGTGCATTTTTGCCTGAGAGATTTCTGGAACACTTGAAGTACTCTCAGCAAGTTATTCCATAAACTATCTACCAGACCATATGTTTGCTGCCTACAAGTCTGGGCAGGAAATGTCCAGTAGGAGCCACATCTGAAAGGAGGAAGAAGCAGCAGCCAACAGCGCTCCCGTCACTAATCTGCATTTGCAAATGCCACATTGGAGCTGGCAAATGAAGCGTTTCAAGTGCAAATAGCTGTGAAGACATTTGTATGTAGCACTGAAATGATGGGTAGATGCTGGGTTTGTTTCTGTTTAATTTTTGTGAAGTTACCTGGGTGCTGGTAGAACAAAGCCCCTTTCCCAGGATTTTTAAATATATATACAGATGATGCTTACATGGGAAAAGCCCATTTCTCTTCTAAATGCTCATTTTGAAGCACAGCTACTTACAATAATTATAATTGCTGTGATTTTTGAGCACAAACACTTATCCTGTGAACAATTACAGGCATACATCTCCAGGCAATATGGTCCTACAAGTATAAAGCACACGCATTAAACATGGTTCTAAAGTTTATAAAAACATATGTACATGTTGCACATATAAGGATATATACAATATGTTTCCTTTGAAGAGTAACTTTATTTCAAAAATTATTTTAGAATCCACTTATGTATGTTTCAAAACGTCTTAATCTTCCATATATTTATACATTATACAGTGTATAATGTGTGTATTATATGTGTGCAATTAGTAGCTCACACACAAGATGATCTTAATGGTTGGACTTTTCCAGTCTAAATGATTCTATGATATGTTTTTCAGCAGCAAATTGATATAAATAGTCTAAGACTGGGATAAATCAACACAAACATGAAATATTATGATCTGGGCTTGCATTTGCAGGATATAATTCCCATCTGATGAAATGGAGTTTCTGAAATGCATCTCTGTCACTTATCATTAATGCTGACCAGACATAACCCCAAGATTATGCTAATAGAAGACAACATTCAATTAGCATACAGAGTGCTCTCTAATCAAAGCCTACACAGTATTAGAGAAACTTCAGATTCTATTTTCCCCCTGCGCTTCTACTCTGCAAAGAGGTTTGAGCAACCTGCTCTAGTGGAAGGTATCCCCGGCAGGGGCTTGGAGCAAGATGAGCTTTAAAGTCCCTTCTAATCCAAACTATTCTGAGATTCTATGATTCTATTACAGAAAACACTCTCCTTCCACAAAATCGACTTCTCAAAAGGAATGTGTATCCTTTAGTTGATCAGCAGTCAATAATGTATTCCTGAAGGAAATTGCCAGACCATACTGATGCAGTAAATTTCTCTCTTCACCTATGTGTTCACCTTCATCCTACCCAACAGGCTCATCAATCTAATTAATCTGCAAAAGTATTTTAAACACGAAATGCATGTGGGCCATGGGAGGTTTTCTTTGTTGTACTAAAATATTTTCTTGATACCTGCTGCAATAGGACAGGGGGTGATGGTTCTAAACTAAAGGAGGGTTGATTTAGATTAGTTATAAAGAAAGTTTTTTTACAGTCAGGGTGGTGAAACACTGACACAAGTTGCTGAGGAGGTGGTGGATGCCCCATATCTGGAAGTGTTCAAGATCAGGTTCGACAGGGCTTGGAGCAACCTGATCTAGCGGAAGATGCCCCTGCTCACTGCAGGGGAGTTGGACCAGATGACCGGTCAAAGGTCCCTTCCAACTCAAACCATTCTAGGGCTCTATGATTCCAAATGCCTCACTGACAGGTGCTCTTTTCCCTCATCCCCCAAATGGTTTCCAATCTCTAGGATGGAGCAGATCAATGAGGTCTGGGACTCCAGGAAGGAGGCAGGAGCCAACAGTGCAAGTACAAGGCTCAGGAAAAGCAAACATTACAGCTTCCATGGTCCCAAATGAGGATTTATCTCTGCAGGGATATTTTCACAAATTGTCACTTTCAAACACAATTTCAGTTCCCAAAATAACCCACCTACTTTCCCAGAGGACTCCGCTTCTGTGGAGCAGCTGTGGCTCACCTCAGGAAGGAGCCCAAGTTATTCAGCTCTTTGTGAAGAAACTGTTCATCCGAGCAATTGCCAGGGGGGCTTGAACTGGTCTTAAAACAACCCAGAACCTCCGAAGTCATCTTGCAAGCACAGCCAGGCAGTGTTACTAAGCCTTCCTCAGCAATGTTTTCCCCATTTTAACCACATACAGTTCACAGCAGTGCTGAAAATAACCACTGTCTAATGACCACATGGATTAGGAGGTTGTGGTTTCACTCAAAGGCAACACCCGTTTGTCCTGTTGTTCCAGGGAACAGATTTGAGGAGAGCAGTCAGGAGGACTAATACACGATGGATTTCAGTGCTTGGGATTTTAAAGTTCACTAAACACAAAAGTAATTAAAAATTACTGGTTCCAATACCTGATCCAACACGTAACCGAGCTGCAGCACAAAACTTGCCTTTTTATCTGTGTTTCAAAGTAAACACTTGTGACTGATCCCTGTTTTATCCTCGCCTCCCACATTGCCATATGGCTACGGATGTTTCAAACAGACATTATTCCAATAGCTCATTACTTACCATATTGCACTGAAGGAGAAAAGCTACAGACAGTTTTGACAAAAACAGCAATTGCCTAAAAATGTTAAGTATCACAGTCTTGCATCGTCTTAGACATTTTTAGTCTGGTAACAAGGATGGGCGCTAATGCCACACGTAGGGAAGAGTGAATCAGCACGTCTGCACCGACTGCGCCGCGTCCCCAACAGTTTGCACTGGTGGAGGCTCTAATCCCGCCCGATTTCATATGGAACAGACACTGCTAATGTGAATTCAGCACACGTCCAGCCTAATTAAGGCAGTATCCTCTTGCTTCAGTACGTTTCTGTAGTTCCTTTCTTAAGTACCACACAAAGATAAGACATCGATCGGGGTGAGCCTCCCACTGTGCCACAACATGGTTCAGAGGGAAGAAAACCCTCCAGTGTTCACCTGTGGTTCACCCATCCCGGGAATCTGCCGAGGGGGACTTGAACACAGAGCATCTGAGGCTGGTTTTGTGACCATTAAATGATGCCCCTTGTGCACTGCTGAAAGATTAGGAGTTTTGGAGAAACGATACTATTGACTGGTCACAGGTGACTTGCTTTTCTTTGGCAGAAGGAAATTCAATGAGGAGCATATTTTTGGATTGAACATGCAGCAGCTCTGAATTTAATGGGTTTCCCTGGGATACAACCCAAGGCTGACCAGATCTCTCTGGCAATGAGGAGAAAACAGGTTTTCTTCCTCCAAGGAAGCAGTAGGCTACTGCAAGTCATCACGTTACTGTGATTCAGCTCCTTGTTGGCCAACACACACGAAGCATCTGTGCACATACCAGCCCTCACAGCTGTCCTTCCTGGGTAAAAGAAACACCTTTATCAACCCCTTGAGTAAATACATACTACCCTGCAGAACAGAGCCGGTCTGAGAGCCTCAACAAGGGCAACTGCACTCTACCAACAGGCATCAGCTTTTTAAGTGGCAATAACCCAAACTCTTGCAAACACTGTCACTGTGAGCTCAGGACAACAGCAATCCAAGGACAGTTCCCGGGTACAGGTTTCCAGCCTGACATGGCAAAGGCTTCCTTCATGTTGATTTTTAAAGGCTGAGTAGATGTGAAGAGAGGAAGAAATAGAAAACATGAAGTTCACCTTGTGTCATCTTCCTGTGAGATTTGACCACCTGCCCAGCCATTTTATCACCAAATGAAAAAGCAACATTAGTTATGAGCAGAAGGAAGCCCATCAGCTTACAATTAAGTGGTTCTGATAGTAGGTATTTTTACCTCTAAAGAACACAAAGTCAGGTGTCCATCCATCATTTCTAGAAGTGTCAAAAAAGGCACTTCATTAGCAATGACAATTGCTGATGAACATCAGGCCAGCTCTTTGCTCCTACACACCAGTTCAGACCACTTCCTACTTCTGACCTATCCTGCTCTGATAGGACCCTGAAAACACCAGTCCTTTTGCTATGAGGAGGCACACATCACCGGAGGCCAAACTTTCAACACATATCAAAGCCTGCCAAGAGCCAGCAACATGATTTCTCGTCCTTGGCAGGTTTTATTGAAGAGCTCCTCTAGCAACATCTGGCTCACTAGACATGCAGCTGGCAGGTCACTGCCATGTTATTGATGAGGGATGCCTGGATTTGAAACATAATGCTTGATACTTAAAATATACCAGTACAACATTAAACAGAATTTTTAATAACTATATATAATATTTTATTATAGATTGCATAAAATTTTTTATATACATATATATACATGTATGTATATAAACATGCCCTAAAAAAATAATAATTAAAATCACTGTTTGTCTCCTTGAAGGGCAGAAGCAAGGCAGGCAAGGAACTCCAAATGCACCAACACAGAGCCAGTCCAACCTTGGCAACTCAAGCAACCAAACCAGACTCACTCTTTTCTACCAGATCAGAATTATGGTTATTGATCACAAGAGTAAACAAAAACACTAAAGGAGGGATCCCAAATAATGCCTTCAAAATTGTACAGGAAGGACTGAAATCAGGATATATCTGCTTTTGCACCACAGTTATTTCCCTTGCTAACACCCAGAACTCAAAACGTGTTTTGATCACAATAGGACCAGGCAGGCATTTGACTTCAAAGTACAGTAAGCTTGAGCCTGCCCTCAGGTTAGATGCTCAGTGAAATTAACTTTTGATTAAGTACTGTATTTAATGTCTGTGACTCCTCAAAAGGTCAGCCTTTTGTGAGTGCATGAGTTTTCCAAGTCAATGGCTTCAGAAGGAAAGACTGCATTCTTCCCACCACTCTTTCCATCCAAATTAAGAGATGCTATTGTTTGTGCCAACAGGTATGTCAGTCCTGGTTAAGAATAAAAACAATTAGAAGAAATTCTACTCCCCTCTCATAGATTTCACCTTCTTTGGAGAAGAGAAAGCCTAGTGTTGCTGTAACAATTAATCCAGGATAAAGAACAGGCTTCGTTTATTTTAGCCATTTAAGGGGTTTAAAGTTTTGTTCTCTGTTTATCAGGATAAATGTGACATTATTCCCTGCAATATAAACCAGTGAGGTTCCTGGGGGTAAGAAACTGCCCAGACTGTGGAAGCCCTGGGTTCAGGTGGGTCTTCAGTGAGGAGGTGCAACAGGATGCGTCTCCAGCAAAAGAGGTGGGCAAACTTGAAAGCAAAACTCTGCTACCAGGATCAGAGAAACCTTCCAGACTACAGCTTTGTTAAAGTTTCCTACAGAAAGGAAAGGAAAGCAAAATAATCAAGATCACATTCAGAAAAAGCTCCTGTTCAGGTGAAACTGTGCTGGGATTAGAAGGGAGTGGAGTTTTCCACTAAGCTGCTCCATCCTCACCTGCCCCAGCTGAGGACAGAGCAATGCTATTTCAAGCTCTCAAGTTCAGTCTTAGACACATCTGCTTCATTTTCTCTAATATCAAGTGACATCACCTACTACTGCATTACAAAGATGATAAGAAAAGCAGCTGAGAACACTGGCAAATTCCCATGGGAGTCAGAGGCACAACTGCACAAACTGATTATATTAAGTACATAAGGTGATAGGAAACTAGACTTTAACAGAACTGTTCCTCTTGGTTTCTAGTCCAAGAACACCTGGTTTTGCTGTATACCAGATACACTATACTTCTTCTTTTTTAACTTCATAAAAACTGAAAACATAATACATTTGTGCAATTTTGATACAACACCTGCTTAACAAAGCCAGTAGTCACAGGGGTGCAAGAGACAGAGCTACAGGTTGTAGGAATGTGATTTAATAGAAGCATGGGATAAATTTGAGAATTTATGTCCCTATCAGAAAGCTCTTTTGAATTTGAAGAAGTTCAAAAGTTCACATGAACTCTGTTTCCAGGAGCTATATTGTGGTTACAATTCTGACAGCTTTTCTATTAGAGAATTTGGCTTTTTTTTTTTTAATCAGAAAGATATAAATACATGTTGTATTAAATTTGCTTCAATACATTACAAGCTTAAAAAGAAATGGACAAAAAATATTGATGGCTTTTTTTTAGCTAACTAAAAAATAAAAATCCAGCCAGCAGCCAGCTAATAATCTCCTAATAAATTCAGCTCTGCATTTTCCAGCTCTCCTTTTTCTCAGTCACACACCAAGCACTTTTATATGGCACTTTTTGTACTATGAATTTTAATAAAACCAGCAAAAGAATTGGGAAGGAAGCTAATTTTTCTACATGCCTCTGGCAAACAGGAAGAATTCAAGAATAAGTTAAAAGATATCTTTCTACTACCGAAAATTCATTTTCCATAACAAGACACTGTCATCTTCCCGAGGAGCCTGTAATTCCAAGATAAAGATGAAAAGATGTTGTTTTATCATAATGACAAGTATCTGCATCCATATTTATTTTGTGCTCCTACATCACCGTACAGTTTGTATTGTCATGGTACATTGGAAAATAGGAAAACATTTAGCTATTTCAATAACAAGAGAATAAAGGATAAAGTACCAAAGAGAAATAGCATAGCACAATCATTTCCGAGTATCCCTAGGAAAATATTTGACCCACATAGAGGGAATACAGAATGTAGTTTGTCTCCTTGCAACTGCTTTTTCCATTTTCTAGTGGCCAGACCACGTATTTTAATCACTAAGTACTACAGCTTTCCCCATCAGGCAGCCACTTCGCGCTGACTACATGGATAAAACCAGGACAGAAGCCAGCAAGCTTCTGGGAGGAAGACCCCAAACCCAGGCAACTAGCTTAGGATGTCCCAGATGCCCAGATTTTATCCCACCTGGAGAGCTTATTGCCACCTGGCCACTGGCTCCACAGCACAGGGTCGAGCACAGGCCAGCACCTTCAGCTATGGCAGCCCTGGAGAGGAAGATGGAATTTTGTCAAAAATTAAACAATAGTGAATAAACTCCTCTCTGTAAATGGCTTAATCACTTTTCTGAGAAAATTCCGAGTGGCTGCCTTGGAAATGTCTCCCTTGCCTGTTACACCGTTATATCCATGTCAGAGAGCATTATGGCAGTGGCTTAACTTCCCCCTTGTTTATAAGGTTATCTTTTCACCTTCTTGTTTAAATAAATTCTGAATGTGTCAGTATCAGTGCCTCTACCACAGATTAATAGAATGAGCCAAAAGGATAGCTGACATTTTTGTTGCCATAGAAACTGGTCATGATGTTACACAGCTTGTCTAGTTCCCATTTGCCATATATCTAGCCAGCTTCTGAACACGGTCCCCTTTTGTTTCATGAGGAATTACATTAAAATATAATTCCATCTTAGTTCAGTCCCCATTCTGTAGCAAAGAGGATTATAGAATATTAAGATACTTCCTAAGGAAAGTGCAAAGTGATGATAATATTGCTGTGTGGCTTATGCGCATCCCAGATTAAAAGAAAAAGAAAATACAAGTGGAGTAATTTATCCCAGAGCCCTATATCCCAGTTATCCTCCATTCAAGTATCTCCATCGGCTTCAAATAAACAGGCGCTTCCTCACTGAACCTCAAAGTGGATGTACTTCAAATGATTGTACAAGACAAAAAACAAAAATAAGAAGACATTAGTGAAGATATTTTTTAATACACCATCAACATTTTTCTGCATAATGTGTAACCTTCTCAGTGCTGCTATCAGGCTCCCCCTCCGCAGAGGCATCACAGCCTCGAGAGAAAACCACTCACATAGAATTAAGATGTGAAGTTTCAGCACTTAGCAATGCAGTGTGGATGGATATTGTGCCACAGGGCACTGTACACTTGGAGAAAATGCAAAGTAACTCAAGCAAGAACAATATCTAAAGACTCCAAACTGTCATGGCCCTCTTGTACCTCTCCCAGACACGTTAATTCTTGTTATTTTAAAGGAGGCCATTTGCTGATACAGAGAATAAGGTGAGAAACAGATTTCAGGCAGTTCACTTTCCCCTCTTTTTAATATACATGAAAATTAAAGGGACAGGCAAAAGAACTGAACTCCAGGTGCTACACAAACAGGTGGCAGCTCCTTCTCCAAAGGGACAACTTCCTGCCAGAACAGCAACAACTGGACATCGCTCTGGTCACACAGAGACATCCAAACCCACATCCTGGCTGTTCTTATTTGCAGGTAAACAACTATGTTACAATCACCACTACCAAAGCCTCATCCAGTCACTGCAATAATCCCAACACCAAGCTTGATCCTTATTTATGTCACCAAGCACCATTTTGGTTTGATTTTCACTGTTCAGGTAAGCACATTCCACTTGTCACTGTGGCCAGGGACATCCCCAAGCTGCTCTCAGGTGCTGTGGCAAAGAGAACAAGCAGACAGGTAATTGTTGGACAGAAAATTTTCCCTGTTTTCCATACTTTCAAGTGTGGTCATCAAGAGCAGTTCCTCAGGGTTTCCCATTGTTGCAGCCATGCGAGAAGTGCCTGAAGAATCTGTTTTACTTCACACAAGAACATGCAAGGCCCACTGACAGATGTCAGATATTAAGCAAAAATTTTGCCCCGAGCAAAGCACTGGGTGCTTAAGCTTACACGTGGCATGTCACAGCCTTGGACTCGAAGATATTCATGTCCAGCATCAGCCTTTTCTTCTTTCTGAAGTCCATAGTTATGCTCCACTCAGGCACAGCAGGAGTGAGCATATGATGCTGGCAGCTTTCAGAGGTGGCTGCAGAGTGTCCCACAGAGCAGCCCCGCATCTGCCAAGCAATATTCCTGTTCCCTTCCCTGGACAGAAGCAGGTGAGATGACCTGAGTGCCTTACAGGATGCCAGAGGAGCAGAAGAGCTGCAGCAATGTCCCTCTCCCTGTCACGCCACAAAAGAAGTTAACCCCAAAGGCCAGATGGCAGCTGGCCTTAGTGTGTGGTGTGGGAAAGGAGAAAAGCAAATTCATACAAGATTGGTTGAACCCACAGCCTCTCTGCAGCACCGGAGGAGTCCTAAGAGTTGGCAAATGGAATACAAGGAGCTGTGGGAACTTCCCACTGCTAAAAGCAAGCTGGGCACAGCCCTGCAGGCAGCACAGTAAGCCACTCTCCTTCCCACGCTAACCCAAAGGCCAAAGAGATGCCCATCCTTTTGAGCAGCCTCTGACAGAGAAACCACATCCAATCCAGTCTGCAGTTACTCCCATTCCATAACCATTACCCAATCACAGCTTTCAAAATACTCCACTCTCCCCATTTGTACAGAAGAAGAATAGGAGGGACGATGGGGAATAACGAGGGTTGTTGAACAAGGCGAGCCGCAGAGGAGGATGTTGTTGTCTTAAATGCCCTGGTTTGATGCTCAGGTTAATTTGGCATGCCTGGCTGCATCAGCGTGGTGAGTTATGCAATGTAGCAAGCTGTCGCACTGTACAAAGCATGACGTATCATCCCATTGATGCATGAAATTAAAAAGATGTGCTTTGCTGGGTCACACACAGATTGACTGAAAATCAAGTTGCGCTTATCTCTTTTTAATTGTATTTAAAATCGCAGAAAGGGGGGAAGGAAAAAAGATTGTTCAAATACCTGCTCATCCACTAATGGTAAATAATTCCAGCTAGTCAACACTAAAAGCAGGTGCAGCAGGGTGGGGATTTTCTTGCTGGTTTTGACACGCTGGTGAAGAAGTGATGCTTCATGATGCTTGTTTGTCCAGCCCAGCAAGGCAGGCAGGGAGTGGAGTAGTCTTTATGGGCATCCTGGGATACCAGGAGGCTGATCCAGCTGTGTAAGCAGTGAGTATTTACTCGCACAGAGTTTGATCTGCCATATTTTATTCAGTGATTTTTTAATCAAACCCACACCATTAAGGCCTAAGTTCACAGAGAAAGCAATCTTTTCCCTGCCCTTGGGTGACAGGAACCCTTGGAGTGGGGACAGCACAAAATCTGTGCATCACCTAAATCCCATTTCAACTTGGTCCAGAGAACTAAGTGGTCTACAGTCTATATTTGCTTCTGCACAGTGGAAATATTTTTGCTATCCATGGGTAAGATGGAATTTTTATTTACATATCAACGCCCTGTTTTCATAGGAACTAAAGCTATTGAGAGAGAAAAGAAAACATAGGAATAATATAATGAGGTAGCCTTGTCAAAAATACAGTACACAATGTATATAATAGATAGTTTTTCTACTCATGCAAAGCATTGTTCAGACTAGTGCAGGCAGTAATTGGTAGTAAAACCATGTTCTTAGCACTAACAGTATAAAACTATCTGTTATGTGCCTATGATCCCTGTGAAACTTCAAGGTTTTCCAAAAATTATTTAGAAACCAGGTAACTTAAACATCTAGCCTATATGACTTCATTTAACAGTGCAAATAGAAAAATAAGTTGAAATTTCTATTCTCCTCCAGCAAATAAACCAATTCAGTTTGGGAAAAATATGAAAAAGTATAAAGCATGAGCCACTATGTAGAGTCAAAACTGCACCACATGAAGCAGCACCGGTTCTTCTGGAAATCTCTCCTGACTTACAGCAGGGTCTGCTCCACCCCAAGCTGCCCCATGACAGAGAGGACACAAGAACAGCTTGAAGCCACTGCCACTTGCTCCAACAATTTGTCATTTTGGCTTTACTCCCCTTGAGAGAGGTTACAAATAACCTTTTTCTCCCCGTGACCTCTGCTAATCATCAAGCATTTCCATATCTCTAGTGGAGAACTGGGAGGTTAATAAGATGCAGGACTCATGTCTGCAGTCTAAACACACCAGAATCATTCCAAGGAGTCATGTATTTATAGCAAGAAATTTCTATTATTAGAAACATAATTAAGGCCTGAATTTCATACACACAACTCTAATCTACTTGAATGTAAGAACATGCAAGTACCCCAAAGCAGAATTTATGCTCCTGTACTCTGATAAAAATACGCTGGGTCTTTGGCCGGATAGAATTTTCAACAGGAAAAAGGAAGAAGAAAAGAATCAGGTTTAATGAGTCCAACAGGTACCTAAAGAAATTAGTTCTGAAAGCCCTGAACTTGGCAGTAATGAAATTCAGAGAAAAATTATAATGTTTTTGTCATAACTGATAATCAAGAAAAATAGATTAATGGCTTTTAGAATAATACAAAGCAATAAAATATGCAGAAATTCATTAATATATCTATTATGTAAGAGGCTGTGAATCACAAGCTTTTGTATTGTTGGAAAAGAAATGCTAAGCAAGAGGTTTGATTTCAATAAAACACATAAGTAGCATCTAATATGATGCAAGAGCCATAATATGATAAAGTGTATTCTTGTCTTCCAAGAAATTCCTTTATAATGGAACATTGCTCATTTCAATAACTTTATCTTGAGATAAAAAAATAATTTATCACACTGAGCATCTGCTTTAAGGAAGCCTAAAAAAAAAAGTTATTTCAAACAATGCCCATTTAGCTGCCTGCTAATGCAAAAGATATCACTCGCTGTGTGTTACAGTGCTCATTTTGCTTCCTTTTTAACTCAGAATGACAGTAAATTTTACTAATTTTGAACACGGACCTCAAATATGGTCACTTCACTTCTGCCATTTCCACACTAATAAATGCATTATGAGAGTTTAGAATGAATTACTAGGCAGAGTTTGACTTCTGACTAGGAATCTTATTAAAGCACAGCTTCAGGGAAAGGTTTATAATGCTGCATAAATTGTCCTGGCAGTTTTTACAGATGGTGTGGCAGTTTCCCCCCTCTTACTTTTTTCCTGTCCAGTTCCAGATTAAGCACAGAGTACTGAGCAGTTTATGCAAAGTGAAGGAACTCAAATCCTTTCCCTGCTCTCCTCCAACTCTCTAACGTTCAGCTCAGGGTTTCCACCTTTGTTTTAAAGACTTTTCCAATGCTGAACTTTGTCATGCAATCCCACTATTTCTCACTATGTATAAAATATATATATTATTTTGTATAAAGTGAGAAATAATGAGACTTTATGTATATATAAATATATGTAAGCAAACATATTTGTTTTAAACCAGAATGATGTGCTAACTCATCCCCAACTGCTTCCAGCACTGGAAGCAAGACAGGCACGTAGCAAAGTGCTTCACCAAACCACAAAAGCCAACCAAGTTGTTCACTTGAGCTGTCTCACAAATATCCACGACATATTTGGATAGGAAAGCATTTGGGAGAAGGAGTCATAGGTTCATCTTAAAACCTTGTGTTTTCCATGGCCAAATCTTGTCTAAGTTGATAACTGCAGCAGCCTTCATGCTAATTGGTGACATTTCCTTGGGGACATCACCATGGGTTGTACATTAGTGTCAGTGCATGGAAACCGCCTTGTTTTTATTCTTGTGCCGTCTGTCAGCAATAACCAAGGTGGGAATTGCCAGGGCTGTCACTGGATTTGCTTCTGTTTTCTCTACAAGTGTTTATTAAACCCACCTTTTCTGTGACACTCCCACCACCTTTGGCTGTAAATTTGCAAAGGTATCACTAAAATAAACACGGCAAAATTAAACAGCGCAGCGGAACAGTTTGGTGACATCCTATCCGCTTCCTCAGCAATGCCAAGCCGACATAGGGAGGTGATGCTAAGCAGAAGTAGCAGCAATAAAACCAGCAGTCCAGAGAGAAACTCCCCACACTGATCCCCAAGGCCAAAGATACAATGAACACACTCCTTCGAGAGCAGACAATGGGAGACCTAATGCACATTGAATATAAAGAATAATCTGGAACAGGGAAAAAACAGAGTGGTACAGATTACAGAGAGACAAAGCAGCTTTAATCCTACTTACAGGAATTTGATCTCCAACATTCAATTCTCCCCATCACTGTAGCCAAGCCCAACCTTGGTGCATTACAGCAAAGGTACTCCCAGCTCACTCTCAGTCCTGGCTCTAACCACAGAGGTGAGGAAATGAGTTAAAATTTAGGGATTCAAATCTTAAAACTCCAGAAAGTAGCTGAACTGCTGCTTACAAATACCTTTGTCACAGAGCTGATTCATACAAGTCTATATACAAATACCTCCACAATGCCCTCAAATCAACAGAATCACACACCTGCTCATGTTTTACAGGACATACACATTTCTATATCACTATACTCCAAGAAAGCACATAATTTAAAAAGAGTACCTTTATACATTGCAGAGCTGCTCCCACTCTCAGCCTTCAAACTGTTCAGCAACTTAGCTAGAGAGAATAAAAAATATCTATCACCAGTCTAAATATTCCAACAGAAACTCAACCTTCTTTCTGTCCCACACATCCCAAAACCAGGTAGCACTTCAGGGCGCTGGAAAAGCCCCTCCTCTTCCCAAATGAGGCCCTTACTCCAGCTGAGCACTCTCAGAAGAATTAGGGTCTGCCCAGGTGTTACCAAGGGCTTGCAGCAGCCACAGCCCTCGCAGAACAAAGCTGATCATCAGCCCCACCATGAGTCAGCAGTCTGATGGTTATCACATGCACATGGCTCAGAGGCTGTGCTTGGAAACCATGTGCAATTGTTATCACCTGTGTCCTTACCCAAACTATTCCCTGTTACACCTCAACCAACAAATAATCCCCTGAGCTCTGATCCCCTTGCTGGTCAGGAAAGCAGGTTTGTTCCTAAAGAAGGTAACTCAATGAGACTTTTTTAAAGAAACATCAGAGTCCTCTTGAACTCCTTTGACTAGCTGGGATCCCAGGGAAACCTGGCTTTTTCACTGGTGCCACAGACCAAGCAATGTTTGTCTCTCAGAGAAGAAGACTAGATCCTGGGTTTGTTCCTGCACAGGGACTGAAGGAGATGCACAGAGAATCATAGAATATACCAAGTTGGAAGGGGCTCACACGGATCATCAATCCAACTCCTGGCCCTGGCCCCAAGAATACCACCATGAGTCTGAGACCACTGTCCAAATGTTTCTTGAATTCTGTCAGACTTAGGGCCATGACTACTTCCCTTGCAAGTCCATTACAGTGCCCAACCACTCTCTGGGTGAAGAACCTTTTCCTAATATCTGACCTAACCCTCCCCTGACACAGCTTCATGCCATTCCCTCATGTCTTATTGCTGGTCACTGGAGAGAACAATTAGTGCCAGCCCCTTTGCTGCAGACCACGATGAGGTCTCCTCTCAGTCTTCTCTTCTCTGGGTTTAACAAATCAAGTGACCTCAGCCACCCTTCCAAGACAGCCTCTCATCTAGACCCTTCACCACCTCCACAGACCCCCCTTGGATGCACTGGATCCATAGGTCAATCCTGTCCTGACTCATCCCTTGCCAGGATGGAACATTGTGACCAATCTCCCTGCTGCATTCATGGCATTTTTAAATGTGAGTGGGCTGTTTCAGTGCCAAGAGGTGATCTAAAGGAATGACATCCACACTTGACCCTGAGGAGAGGGTCAAGACTGATAGTTGCTGTATCCCTACAAGGAATCACTCCTCAGACCCAAACCAGCACTCAGGAATGCCCAGGCGCTGCCCAGAGGAGTTTTTCCCTACCCAGAGACCTCCTCTTCCAGCTGGTCTGAAGAGCCCAGCTGAGCCACAGCCACTAAACCTTCCACTGATTCCTTCACATTGTGTCACTTGAAGACAGACCCTTCTCATAAGCTGCAGTAAGAGGATGTTTTTGGGGAAAGACTGAAAATCTTAACAAAGATGCAATCAATGGTTTAGCTTAATGTAAGAGATCTCAGAAGGGCTCAGAAGACCACTGCACATAAACTATGCACGATGACTTGAGACAACAATCTGGTAACATCTTCTATAATTTAAAGAGGGCTGAATAATTTCAATGATAATAATTTATTCAACGACTTCAGCTCCTTTCCTGTCCATAAATTGTCTTTTAATGAGTTACAATGTTCATAGATTTACTGTTTCTTTTTCTTCAGTTGCTTTGTTTTGGTCTGAAATTCTCAAGCGACGAGCGCAGTGGAGCTACACTAATGAGCTTTGTAGCCAAACAAATCCATGTGCCTGGTTCTGTTCTCTGAAGGCTAAATTGTAACATGAACAAATAAAAAAAAAAAAAGAAAATTGTGTTTCTCCTGTGGTCACTGAAAAATTAGCCTTGTGCAACTCTGAATCCGTGTTGCTGGCTGCCAGACTCCACAGCTCCATCTGGTTCCAGTCCTTCCTCCAACAGGGACCATGATGAGCCAACAGCCTCGGCTCCTCACAATCCTGCTCATGGACACGGGGGCCACACTGGAAACATCTTCAAGACAGATTTCCACATCACCTCATGTAATCTCCTACATTAAATTGTGCTGAAAGCTCATGAAGTAACCTCTGCATCAATTCTGATTTCTGACCATGTTTTCTAGAAGGCTGTCTGACCTCTGCAGGGACATTTAAAATAGGTTGGGTTTCTACTGATTACTTTTTAGCTACAAAGGCATAAGTAACCCAGCCTGGTGATTCCAGAGAATAAGAATATAAAATCAACATAGAGTCTATAGTAAGAATAATAAAAAGTATCATTTCCAACTATGACTTGCCTGGAAAATGGTTTTTTCCTCTTAAGGAATTTCCTCTTCTGATGTGGATATTTAAGGTAAGGACCCAAAATTTAAATGCAAGTGTCTAAGTACCTAATCCATTTTTCAAGGAAGCTCAACACTGACAGCTCATAACACCAAGAGGGGGTCACTACAGGTAGATCTGTCTTCCTTGGCTGCTGAACTGGGAGAAGCTGCACTTGGGGCTGCACAGGAGGAGCCACTGCTGACTCAGTGACCTGACAAGGCATATGGATTGTTATTAGCCCTCCACAGGATTTCCTGCTGGGCATTAACCATGGAATATGCTGGCTTGTCCCTTAGGATATTACCTGCATCTCTACAAAAACTTGGTATTGGAAGGTCCTTGAGGGATACAAGTCATTAATGGAAACCTGAGGGCTCCTAAGAGCAAATTAATAGACATATATATTTTATACATTCATGAAGAAAGGGTAATATGCCTGTGCAGCCATGTATACAGCTTTTGCTGGAAGCCAGAGACAAGTATAGCTCGGGGACACTGAGATCAGATACGCCTCCACATTTTCATTCTGTAACACCTTCAACTGTGCAAGTCCCACAGAGAATCCAGCAGAGACTTCAGGTGCTACCGAGCCAGCACAGCCTTCAACAAGGAACAGCAGCAGAAGAGCTTGCTCTGTCTCCTTTTAATGTCCTCTGGAATCATGGTGAGACACCCCTGCACCAGCAGCAGCAACCTGCTATGCAACCAGCAGCAGCTTCTCTGACTACATGGAAATGACCACACACAGCTTTAGCAAGCAGCAGGATTTTCCCAAACAGTTTAGTCAGGACCAGCAAACTTATTTCATGCAGAACACTGAACTGCAATCAATTGTATCACCTGCTCTCTGTTATCAAGCTGGGGCTGGGCAAGTGGCACAGACATAGAGGTGATGACTTCTGGCTTAAAGTGGCCTGAGAAAGGCTTTTGGCCTTTAACATGTGGATGCTGATCATGGCTTATCCTCAGCATCTTCATGCCTTCTTGGTTCACAGACCCTAAAGTCACTTCCTGACCTGCAAAACTCCAATTACAATTTAGTAGTGAGGGGTTGGTTCAGACCAAGATTTTATCAATAGGCTGTGTGTAATATTTACTATACGAGCACTATTGCAGTGTGTGAGTCTGTTGTGTCAGCTCCAGGAATGTTCTACTCTTTTCAGCAGGGTCTCTGCTGAGACAGCCTCTCTTACAGCTTCTGGACCTACATTTCTGTGCATCTACTTCTGTTAGAGTTACACTGGATTCAGTAATGTAACATATATTCATACCCAGAAATAGTCTGTCTATAAAGGGATTTCCTACAGTGCCTTCTAATCTGCAACCTCGCCCCACACCGAGACAGGAAGGAGGCAGTGAGTCTGTGACGTCTAGACTCTGGTAAACTCCAGACACATTTTTGTAAGAAAAGCACAAAATAACTCACCACTGAGGCTTTCAGGAGCCTCCTCCTCTTATCATCTATTCAGATTGGCTCTACCAGACCCTTTCTATTAAAACAGACATTCAAGAAGAGAGGAAACCCTGATTATGCTGCTGTGCTTTGAAGGATGGCAACCACAAGAACTCTAGTTCCCAAAGAAGGAAAGAGATTCCTGGGATGGAGGGATATCAATCTCCAAAAATGGGAAAAGGCAACCTCCAGCACTCCAGTGCTTATTGTTGTTTGGAGATGATTTCATTCTGAGACACAAAATGTTCCAACATGGGATGTCACACCTTGGCAACTGAGAAGAACAGATCATCTCCCTTCATGCAACAGCTTTGTCACTGAGAAAGCAATCTGAGTAATTGCCCCAACTTGTTCCTACAGGAATATTTTGTTTTCCCAAGGGTTTTGTGTGGGTTTTATGGTTTTTTTAAAGGTACCTGCCATCCTGTTCCATGCCGTGTTGTCTCTGCCATAGAGACTTAATGCCATGGTTTTAATTTGTATTCCCCAATGAATATATGATTAGCAACTTCATTTTTAATTAGTATTTTTGTCATTTGAAGTTCACCAGTTTTGCAGCCAATTATTGAATAAAAAGCTGTTTATTATTTTCAATATATTATTCCTTTATTATGGCTCATTGATTTAAAATACTTAGCTTAATCCTTCGCAGGTCCTTAAACACAAATATGGCAGCTATTAGCAACCTCTTCAGTCAGGCATAAAATTGTACCCACAGGCCTCATAAACAACAGAGTGCTTTGGAGAGATTAAATCAGTGTATACAGCTGCGAGGGAGGCCATTAGGAAATACATTCTCATTCTGCCTTAGTGTTATTTTGTTTTGCCACTGTGCTCTTGTCAAATCTATCACCTACCTGTGCTCTCCTCTCCATAAATAAGAGACGTCACCTCGCCGGGTCCATCCATCAGAAACATTTCAGTCAACATACAATTACATCCTGCGGTCTCCTGCTAATATACTAATTCCTATCATTTGTATTTCGAAGAGGACAGGCCGGATGGCGACGAGCGGAGCCGCGCAAAGGCCGGAGTGATGGATCTCTGCAACCGGGACAAGCAGTGCAGCTCTTATCAAGTCTGTGTGGTATAAATATGGGACTGCTGTCACTCCTGCAGCACCTCCTCAGGTCTGAATTTGGAAAAAATGTCATTCAGGCCAATATGGGAACGCTCTCCTTAGCCTGGCAATCCCCCTTAAAGCACGGAGCAAGATGGACTTGTGATGTAAGAAGTGCTGGCAGCTGCTGAGCACAGAGGAGATACCTGGATTTGTCTGTGCATCTCCCCTGCAGGTGCACCAGGTGCATCCCAAACATCCCTCCGGCCTCCTTCCCTCTCACCCTCTGCAACACTGCAAAAAAAAGATGCACTGAAGACAGGCAGGCCAACGATGAGAGTTCAATATTTGTTCTGCTCCAGCAGTGCTTGGTGGAATTCTTTTCCCTTTCCCATCCACCAGATTATTTTCCCTAAATCTGTAATCCCCTTGAAATCATCAGGTGAGCCATTTTTCCATTATAGTTCTGACTCAAGATTGCCAAGAGCTCCCTGCAGAGCCAACGGTAAGTGCACTATTTGCTAAAGGACAGAACAATCTCAAACGAGGAGGAACTTGTATGGGAAGTAAAAAAAAATGACACAATTATCATGTAAATTATAGTGGCTGTTTTAAATCCCCTGCCAGTGAGACATGAGGTTATACCACATGTTTCTGAGGCAAAGAGAGAATTGCTTTCTTGCCTGGAGACAAGTCAGTAATATTAGAAGAACAACCACAAAAAAAATACTCAACAAAGCAAATCTGTTTCTTTGGTGTAATAAATATCGGCACTACTTGACTATTTTCCATGTAGTGCTTTTTGTATTGATATGCAGAATGGCAGATCCTGTGGGGCAACATTTGTTGTGAAAAATTAAGGTAACAAAAGCAAGAAAAAACTGTGAATAGTAAAAAAAACAAAAATAAAATCATATTCGCCTTTTTCTGTTTCAAGCCTAATTAGGCTTCTTTTCTCCTGCCTGCTCTGAAACAATGCTCTAAGTGAGAGAGTAAGTATTTCAAGAAATAATAATATTGGAAGTCCTTTTAGCATCAGTATTAGTATTAGTATTATCCTTCTCCTCTCTGGTGCATAGAAAGTAACAACTGCAGGCATTTTCCCCCCATGCCTGGTCCCTGGTTGGACCTGCAGCTCAGTACAATGCCTCACATTCATCTTGATGGATTTGTTGGGATTATCTCCTAGGATGGAAGTGAGAACCTAGAGGGAAGATCCTAGATCAAAATCATTCAATTTGAAGCCACCTTTAGAGTCTGTCAGTGCAGGACACAGAGCCCACAAAATATTGTTTTCCTGATCCTACGACCTGGAACTTCTTGATCTTCTAACAGCCTCTGCTGAGAAATCTGAACCCAGATTACTGTGACAGTATTCCCATATCCTTGTTTCTATACTTGCAGACAATATTACTGTGGGTTGTCCCTAAATGACTGACTGGGAAGAAGGCAGGGATAAAAGAGTCACTAAAGTGAGTATTCCAGGTGAAAGAAAGGAAGAAGGAATAAGTCTTCATATCTTAGGCAGGTACTGTTAAGTTTCCAGCAGAGATGTTGAAGCTACTGCCTGTTATGGGTACTATGTTCTTAAAGGTAAAGTATAGGCAAATGCACTATTGCTCCAGATTAGCCTTCTACATCTCCCAAAATAGCTTCTTCCACTTCTTAAGATGCCACCACTGTGCTAAGAAAGTTTTTTTGCAGGAAATGAAAATCTATTAATCAGTATCATCAAATGAGGACATTGCACTGCGATAAGGGAAGGATGAAATCCCATTCCACAACAATGAGTCAATTAACTTCATGCAATTTAAATGAACTTGGCATCAATAATGTTTGGGCAGAGCCAGCCATACTTCCCACCACAAACAACAAGGACTGTTTGCTAAGAAATGCAGCAACTTATCAAGGCAGTAGAAAAGGAAGTGAAAGACTTGGGACAATGTTTGTTTGAAATGGCAACAAGCTCAGATTCTCTGAAAGAAATGCAAAATTGCAAATAAAAGGGAATTCAGACGTATTCTTCCAGTGGTTCTGCCTAGATGAACTTAGATGCTCATACCACACACTGCAATGGGCAGAAACAGGTACCTGATGTAATACTGCATTTCCTGATAATGCCCTGGAAGGTCATTTTCTCCTTTTTTTTATATTATTTTTTCCACAAGGTATTAATATTTTGTGCATTTATTTTAGAAAGCTTGGGCAATAGGTCTTCCCTTGTACCGAAGAATTAAAAATCAGTCTCTCCAAATCTACATGCTGGTCAGGTCTCCTCTGGCCATGATATACAAGTTAGGCTGCAGGACGGAGGGCAGACTGAAGGAAAAACACTTACCCAGGAAAGACACACACAAAAAACCTACTGATTTATGAATGCAACTCTTAGAAAGTGTTGAGCATGCAAATCAAAGCTGCCTTGGAGCAGGTTCATTTTATAGCACCCACACTTGTATGGCAGGTTAATCACATTGATGCTGACACAGCAATGCCAGGGTAACTTTAATAAAGGTTTGGGGCTTTCTTTTTTTCTTTTTAAAGGTACAGTTCCAGCTCATTTGGGTCCAAAATTTAGATTTCTGAGTGTGAGTTTTAAAGGTAAAGGAATGGTCAGAAATAAGTGGCCAAAGTGAGTGGAAGAAAAAGCTTTAGATGTAGTATTTCTTTGCATTGTTGGATAGAGTCACTGCAGCAGGGCATTAATAAATGAGAAATCAATGAATTAAGTAATCAGACTTAAAGACAAACAGGAAACAGCACATGGGTAAAAAATAAAACCATCTGGTAATATCCTCCTGACATTAGTAGTGAAGATGGTGCAGAAAGAGGTAAGGATGTTTTCTACACCTGTGCTTCACATCTTTTTATATATCTTACACTGGTTTTGGAACATGACAGGTTTGGTCAGGGTCTGCTCAGGGTCTCCTTGGTAGAATATAACAAGTATAGAGCAGTAACACACATTTTATCTGCTTTACTCTCTATCTTCCGCACAATTATCTCAAGCTATACTGTGGCAAAAGTGTGGTGTCTTTGGTAAACTTGGAGAAAGGAAACCAGATACACAGGCACAGCATGTAATGAGCCCATGATTCCCCAGTTCAGTCCATCTACAACTGTAGATGTGCTGAGAAACTTCAGGTGACAACAGTTTAGTTACTACATCCGCAGCCACCAGTTCAAACAGTTTCTTTATTGTAGTCTCACCGCTACATCTACATTAGCAAGTAATTTCACACAGCAGAAGTAAATCATTAGATTCAATCTGGTACTGAGGCTCCTACATCTACGCTATATATATTTCAGGCATTCACTGGGGATTAGATTTAATCTGCTCCCCTCAACCAAACATGCCCACCACGCGTGTGGTTCAAAACTTATCACTGTTTCAGACCTTTTATCTCCATTAGAGGTTGGGACGCGTTGCCCGGGGCAGTTTGTGCAGAGCAAAACAGAGCTGTGAATTGAATCAGCTCACAATCAGGGGGGACAATGAGGGCACTGGCTTCACTGCTCTGAATCGAAAGAGAAATAGATGTAGTTGTATTACCTACACTTCAACTAGCAAATCTATGGTGAATAAATTTACTGGCTTTCACTGAGTCGCTGAGATAGATGTTATGTTTCATTAATGCAGCTGCCCCAACCATCCGTTCATGTCGGAGATACACAAACTGTGTAAATAAAAAGTGAAGCCCCTGAAAAGTGCTAGAAACATGCCCTAAGGATGGTATTACATAACCCTGTATTGTACACAGAACTTATGCTTTAAATGAGGGGGAAATTAAACTATTCAAGACATTCCTTGCTATTTGCTGTAAAGCCACAGGTTAGACCAAACACAGCAAGATCTCTGTTGTAGCAGCTCTTCTTGCTCCAGTTGCTTTGTATCACATATAAGAGGTTTTTCTTTTGCATCAGATGTAGAGATTCTATAGAACATTCTTATTATATACGCTACAAGCCTCGCTAGATTTCTTTTTAATAAAACCTATCTCTTTCAATTAACTTGATTGGATGTGTTAATGTTTTGGGACTTGATTAATAATCCTGGGAGATAATTCTGCAAAGGTCCAGAGGCACTAAAATGTCCATGCAAATGGGGAATGATGGAGGAATCGTGAATGCAATCTATAACACTCGGCACAGCGGCAAGCCCAGAGCTGCCACGCTGCTCAGCTGCAAAAAACAAACAACCCATATGCCATAAGTATAAACTATCTGGTAGCTCAATCTATCATCTCTCTCATGCAACTGAACAAGGAACGGAATTAACAGTGTAATACCTTCCTAAGGAGTGCTTTCATCCTCAGGCTTTAATTAGAGATTTATCTGAACTAGAGCTCCAACCATAAGCACACTGAAATCCAGACACGTAATCCTTTGCTTTTTTCCAGCTCCCTAAGTAATGTTGGAGTTACCCAGCAGAGAATTTGCACCCCAAACACAGCACAGGCTTTGGTAAGCAATGACTGCTCTCCTGTGCCACAAGACAGACAGAGCACCTGATGAAACCACCTGAAGTGTTGATGCCCAGTGCGAGCCCAGCTCTGCAGGACAATTTCTGCATCTGCTCCTTGTCTCATCTTCAGAGCAGAAAAATATGCAGAAAAAAAAGACTTTCAAAGAGTTATTTCTTGACCATTGTTCACTCAGATCTGTTCCTGACAGCACACACAGCAAATAAACAGCCCACAGACCAGGTGAGGGGTGTAGGGTTGGCTGCTGTCTGCTCATCCTCAGGCTTTAATACAACTCCCCAGAGCCATTGTAACCTCCTCCCTGTGTTTTGCAAACCAAGGCATTGTTTCTTACCTCCTTAGGAGAGAGAGATAAAGGAAAAAACCATGCTAGGAAAAGCACTGGGTCTTTCCAAAGAGAATCTTTTCCCCTTAACTAGTGAACTATCACAACTTCCCCTTCATTTCCCAGGTTTGGTGGCTCTGCATTTCAGTGTATGGCCACATTTTCATCTTCAGTCTCATCTCCAACTCTCATTGCCTATCATGGTCATCATCTCGCACTTAAAATGATAAAATATTTACAACTAGGAGGCTGCTAAATTTACTCCCCAGTGCCCACATACACATTTTGCACAGCAAGTCCTTTCTGGCTTAAATTCTGCACACCAAACCTTAATTACTGCAGTCTGACAAAGTGAGAAATTGGACAGGAAATACAATTTTGAAAAGCATGAAAGCGACAGAGGTGACTAACAACCATTTTCAAAAGTAACTTTGGGCAATATCTAAAATAAAACAGTTCATAAATTTTTTTTCTTTAACTGGAGCTCATGCTGTTGGTTGAACTACAAGGGGAAGAAACCTCAAAGTGACCAGGATGTCAAAGAAGGATGTCACTCAGGTTTATTGAGTGACAACAAGCAGAGTCACCAGGAAGCCATGCATCTCCCCTCTGGACAAATGTATCTCAGATTTTTTGCTCATCTGATGCACAATCTCCCCACCAAGGTGGTAACTCCCTCGAACAGCCCGGTGATGCCATAAACACTGCAGTTGACTTCTTCCTTTCTAAAATTTTATTTTCCTTTTCAGTTAATGAAAACATTCTAGGCTTAAGCTTTTTGATCACCTGGTAACATTTTCAAAATTCCTACTTTTTTTCCGTGGTTGGAAAAAAAAATTTCCTTTCTCACTACAATCTTACAGTTTTCTAATTTTAAAACTTCAAAATGCAGATTTGCAGATAATGCATGAAAAGCAGACAATTACAACAAGGTAGAGGTTATGGCCACAGGTATAAGTTTATAACCACACTGATGCCAACTTTCTGTAATGATACACCTGACTTTAGTCAACTCAAGAGTAATCTGAGAGTTGTTCTACAGTCATTTAGGTTGGAAAAGACCTCTGGGATCATTGAGTCCAACCACTAACCCAGAGCTGCCACGGCCACCACTAAGCCACGTCCTTAAATGCCACATCCACAGGTTTTTTGAACAATTCCAGACCTTGTGATGAAGAGCACAGATAAAACACGTTCTCCAAGGATTTGATCATCAGAAGATGATGACACATACTCACTGGAAGTCCTAATGGAACTGTGTGTTTGTTTTTTAAATTAAGAGTTAGGTTATTAGAGAAATATTTAAATTTCAGGCCAGGCCCAACTAAATGGCTTTAGATAATATATCATATTTTAATCTAACAAAGGCTTCATCAGTTATCCTGAAATTCAGAATTAGCTAGATGTGTTTCATCTGACCCACTTGTCCTGTATTGTAAAATAATGATGTAATTTGTAATAAATTAGTAACACCGAGTTTCAGCAGTGACAAAGTGTTTACTTAATTCAATAAAATAGTGTCACTTTCATAAAGTGCATAATCTTAGAGAACTCAGCTGGTTGTGAATTGCAGGTTATGAAGAAAAACATTCATGTCAATCTAACATAGAGAAGAAATAAGATCTGAAGCAAACTAACTGCATTCCCTCAGATCACTCTTTTGCACTTTAGTGTCACTCTCAATTTAAGTTTTTTCAGGAAATCAGCCAGCCTGGAAGAGGCAGGATCATTCTCGCTCACTGAGTCTAATATGACATGACTAACAAAAGCAGACACAATATGTCATAGCAATGAATGACTCATCAGGCTGGGAAATTCAAAAAAATACCATTTTCCAGATACAATTTTTGACCTTTACACTCATCCCCAACTTATTGCACACAGACCTTTTAGACACAGCCCTGAGAGCAAGGTGCAATAAAACTTGTCAAAGGAAGGGAAAGGATGGGGTAAAGGGGTGGTATTTACCCACCTTTGGCAATTTTTTGTACAAGAGAAAGTCATCAAAGCACAACCTCAGCCTTCCTGCATGTTCAGCCAGAAATTCCTCCCTTACAAACCCTTTCCTGCTGTCAACTGTTCGGGGGCCCAGGACAGGTGATTTATCCCTGTCACCTACTTTCTCCATCTCTATAATGAGGACCAAGACACTTGTCTGTGCTATACACTGGCTCTGACAATTCATCAGTTAATGCCTGTGAAGTGCTCTGGAGATGTGAAGGATTATTACTGGTATGTTTTGCACTAATTTTTATGTACCCAGTCAACCCACTGTGCCCAAATCCCTGCGTTCTGCCCTGCCTGGGCTAAAAGGAAAGACTTACTGCAGTTTGTTCTGGTGTAGCCAAAAATAAGGGACACAACTAATTGATTCTTACTTTTTCAGACTTGCTTGGAATCTAGTGGTGATTAAAGCACCAGTCTTGCTATGTTTGTGTTTTCACATGAAGCTGTTCTGAAATCCATGAGGTTCCTGATCTGTTTACCCAAATACTGCAGGATGAAAAATTAGGACCTAAGTCATCTTCCAGATTCCTTGTAATACTTTACATTTTCATTTTCCTTCCACAGCTTATATCTAGAAAAACAGTTTTTAAAATAACTTTCAGAAAAATTCAAATTGAGTTAGAATATTAGAATAATAGGCAGTAAGTAGACTACACGATATATTTTAATTTATATTCATAGAATAGTATTTTCAGATGATTATAGTATTTCTTTATGTATATTTTCAAGCAATGAAGTCCATTTTCATTTAAACCATTATTTGAAAACCAAAAACTCCAAGCAATCTCTGTTATATAGAAATCTGCTCTGCTTTCCCTTGCTGGACATGTTATTTTCCCTTGTACTATGAGGTAGTTGGGAGAAGAAGCCGCCAGACAGCTTGGAAGTCATATCTGAAGAGATGAGAGAAGACTGTTAAAAGATAGAAAGGAAATGAGGAAAGATCTGAATGCCAGAACGAATACAGGATCTGTGCGTGTCAGGGAAAACAAAGATGAACAGAAGATCAGGGGATGCAGCGTTGAGCTCATCAGGAAAAGCAAGGCAGGAAACCAAAGCCTGGAAACAGTGAGATGAAAAAGGAGCAATGACAGATCTGTGTTAAGTAAAAAATAGGAAGGAAAGAGGTAATAGTGTAAAGATTATTAGGAAACCTGAAGAAATCGATGATGAATTTTCTTCCACCATTTGGCTTTCGAACCTGTCTGAAACATCCAAGAAATTAGATTTGCCCATCACAGAAATAGGAAACACTGGAAAGAAGGAACACGAGGAGCAGGAGTATGGATCGTGGTTACCACTGGAACATGGATGTGCACTCCAAGGGTCCCTTGTTGTTACTACACCATGGACTTACATGAAGAAATGCAAACCCAGCTCATGCTCCCATAACCCAACACTAATCTCTGTACCTAGAAAGCAGATGGTGCTCAGCTCAACTTTTACTCAAATCATTTACTCATTTAGGTCCATTCCTACAGAGGACTTTATACACAGAGAATTTCCAGGCTTATCTATTCTAAGCTAGCAAAAAATGCAAGAAGAAATTCTAATTCTATCCTTCTATATTAAATCAGATTCCTATCTTTCCTTCAGCAATTAGATTTTTAGGAAATGATAAGGAAAGCATTTACAGTAAGAGGGCTTTTCAATAAATCATCATTAATTATACATGCACACTAAGTGCATCAAACAAGTTTGGGCACACAATTAAGTAACTAATTACAGTGACTCTGCAATTCCAGACTTCAATGGACTCACCTGCCCCCAGATCCACCTGATCATTTCGAGGAGGTTACTTCATTGCTCAGGGGTTTCTTTGCTATTAAGCACCAACTGTTGAAAATTTTTAAGCAACTGCACTTCCATGCTTAATTAATCATGTAATTGCCATCATTATTTGGACACCTTTTTTGATAATTTAGCTTTTGCAATGCTTCAGTTGTAAGAAAGGCAGATGGGAGAATTGGGAAGCAAGTGTCATAGCCACGCATAATCAGGTGGGTGCTCGGCTTGCACGGTGTGGAACAGCCTCAGCTCTGACAGCAGCCATAAGGAATTACATGGTTCAGCAGCAATCCAGGGATGCTGAAGATCTCTCAGGATGTGCCCTCTTACAACTCACCAAACACTGAAAATTATGACAGTTTTATAAAAAGGACATCAAAGTACAGTCTGTAGCTGAATATTAGTGCACACACCTTGCTATTTATACCAGGACAACCAGAATTCCTCCTGGAGATTTGAAAAAACCTCCTATAGCCCCAACACTACCTCTTCCCTAGTTAGCTTCTGCCTGTGCCTTCCCAAACATCTTAAGCTGAACAGAACAAAGCCCATCTCTCTGGCATGAGCATGTTTGGGCAGGGATCACTGCATATGATAAGGGCCATCCAGATCCATATGGGATCTCACATGGTTATCCTCTGGACAGATAATCAATGCTTGTGTATAACAAGCATTTTCCTTGTGCTGTATCTTACTGTGTGTTACACATTTCCAAGCATGGAGATACCCATATATGTGTACAAAGGAATATACACCAGGGAAACTAAACTTACTCAAACTTTTCCCACAGTCAAACGTGTTTAGAAGATGAAAGGGAGCCATTAACTTTTATTTCTTCCCCACCATTTCTCTTTTGTTCAAATCTCCAGCAAAGCTAAAAGTGCAGAATTCAGGAAAAAACAACATCTGTCTCAGTGGCACTTCCAATTGAGCTTTGCAGCCTCAAGAATTTCAAATTAGGTTTGAAAACCATCATCATTTGGGGGGGGTGTGTCTGTGATTACCCAAATGCAACGCAAAAATTCTGATGAAGTTTTGCCACCTCTGGGTTGAAATCTGAGAGAAAGTGAAAAGCCTGAAAATGTGGCTATTCCAGAAAAGTATTAAAATAAAATGACAAAATTTTGTATTGCACTTGAATTGGACACAGGCTGCTACAAACATGTGAGGTGATGTTACGTGCATAATATCAAGAGCTGTGTGTTGAAATTAATGTCTTGGAGTGACAAAGTCAACAATGGGATTTCTTCAGAAATGAGGTATTTACCAGCAGATGAAAGGCCACACTACCCTTTTTATTGCCTATTTAGAGGAACTGATTAATGTTTTCACGAGGCTCCATGTGCAAATTCCACCAAATACTGTGATTTGCATACGTGTGTATGGGGGAGGAAATATTTGTGTAAGATTCAGAAAGCAGCATCTCAGTCTAACATTTAGAGGGTTTTTTTTATCTCGCTGGTTGGCATTTGGGGCTCAGCTCTGCCTTAGTCTGCAACAACTAAAACTATTTCCTACTGATACAGCAGTTAAACAGTTTATTCTCCCTGATGCATGTGATAAATAGAGAAGCTTCAAACCTTTTAAAAATATTAAAGGTTTTATGGCTTGATGTGTGACAGCCTTGATTAATCCTGTGCTGACAGCAAGAGTCAATGTGTGCAGATATCTGCATTCAGGACCTTCAAAGTTCGAAGAGTTTTCTTTGATAAAGGTAAAGAAGCTTTGTAAAATATGGCTTGTGACATGCAGCACTGGAAGAGAATTTTAATGCTGTGGTAGACACTATAGCTCACTAGGAAATAATAAAAAAAAAGTTCTTGTGTGACTGAAAACCCCTTTTAGAAAACTTCCTGGAATGAGTCCAGAGGAGGCCAGGGCTGGAGCACCTCTGCTCTGGAAACTGGGTGGGAGAGCTGGGTGTGTTCACCTGGAGAAGGTTCCCGGGAGACCTTAGAGCCTGGGCAGGGTTAGATGGGATATTAGGGAGAAATTCCTCCCTGTGAGGGTGGGGAGGCCCTGACACAGGTTGCACAGAGAAGCCCAATCCCTGGAAGTGTTCAAGGCCAGGCTGGGACAGGGTTTGGAGTAACCTGGTCTAGTGGAAGGTGTCCCTGCCCACAGCAGGGGGATGGAACTGGATGGTCTTTAAGGTTCCTTACAACCCAAACCATTCTGTGATTCTATGAAAAAGAAACTAGAAGATGAGAAAGAATATCCCAAGACAGAGTTGGTGAGTCTACCCCAGCAATATTTCCCCTAAAATTAACGATTTTTCAATGCAAAAAAAAAAATCCAAAATTAAATTAGTCTGTGGAGCTCCCAGGATCTATAAGAGGGGTATCAGAAAAATGACATATTAAGTGAAAACAATAACATGTAAAAACTTGCTCTTTGGATCATAGAAACAACTCCTCAGTGCAGACGTGTGATAGAAAGGGGTGATGATGTATGACTGCAGTGTGCCTGATACATGGACCCAGAGCAGCACAGCCAGCTGGAGAACGTGTAAAGCAAGTCAAACATCCACAGAAACCATGTCAAAGCAATGACTCTTCAAAAGCAAGGGAAGGGAGGCTGGTGCTTCCACAGCAGGCAACTCCCCGCTGCAAAATGATGTGCAGGGCCGACACTAAGGCAGGTGAGATGGCATTAACCAAGGTACCAGCCAGAACAGCTTCCTGCAGGAAGAGGTTGTTCTCAGAGCAATTTTAAGAACACATAATTGTTTAACTGAGTTAAATCCATACCTGTCCTATCCCATTCTTGGCAGATGAAAGCTGGAACATTTCCCTTTCGGAGCACAGCAGCTACTAACTTCTTTGGTCTGATACGAGCCCTGCAGGTAGGAGGATGCTCAGGATTTATTCCACACCTTGTTACCTCAAAGGTATCTCATTTTTGTGAGCTGTGCCTTCATGCTGGATACCAACAAACTAGTCCAGGGGTTTAATTCAGAAATAAAAAAATAAAAAAACAGAGTGGGAAGGGCTGCCTCAGGCTGTTTTACTCCAGGTCCAGCTTGATTATGATGACAAGTGGCAGAGGAAACCTTCTTGCTCACCCAAACAAAGATCAGTTACTATCTTTTTCAAGTTTCCATAGCAATGTGATAGTCCAGCATAAGCAGAGCTTGGGGGAGTAGGGAGAAACAATAAATTCAATTATCTCCATAATTTCAAATGGCTAATTGGAGTAGGGGGAGCCTTAGGAAACCAGCCCCCTTCCAAGAGAAGGAAAATAATCTCTTTATCTTTGTTTTTTTAATTCTGTCAGAGATGGCCTAAATTAGGGAGTGACAACTTGCAAAGCAGGAATATATTCTCTTCTTAAATCAGGTCTGGAAATGCCGTGAGATGAACTCTGATAATGCAGCCTGCAAGCCCTGGGAGCCAAAGCTGTGCAAAATTGTTTAATATGGTCAAATCCCTTAATCCTCATATCTGCTGATGCAGAAAACAGAATATTTCTGCCATTTATTACCAGAAACATTATTTTCGAACTCCATAAATGTTGCCTGAAGATCTTATGCAGCAGAGAGAGCAGAGGCCTGCATTTCCTTCACTGGACAATTTTGATTCTAATTTATTTAGGCACAAAGCAATACACATAAATGAACAACCGTTGATTTTTCTTCATCTCCTTCAACGATTTATTCCTGAACAACTTTATGCCTTTTCGCCTTATTCTTTAGTACCTGTAAAGTTCAAAAACTTGAATGCTCTGAAAAACTTAGGAATTGATCAGACTTGTAATGAAAAAGGATGTCTTTCTCTCTCCTGTAATACAGGAAAATAAAATATCGTTAACTCTGCAGGGCAGTGTACTGAAGATTGATCAATCCCTCTCTTTTCCTACCATCCCACAATGCAAGAGCAAAAGGGTCAGTCGATAATTGCCAGTAAATTTGGAACAAATAAAAGGAAATACTTGTTCACACAGCCAGCCTGAGGAATTTCTTATCACGGAAGGCCATCAAGTAAAACACTCCAGCTAGTTTTTAAAGAGGCAAGAGGAATTCTGTAAGCAATGATTCCCGCAGCTGGGATGGAGGGCACAGCACCCAAGGGAGATAAGAGAGCAATAAGGTAATGATGATTACATTTCATGCTCCAAAGCATGAAACAACAGGAGTCGGGCCGGATGCCCACAACCCTCACTGAGCTTGTTGGCGAGATGAGTTAGCAGTGGCTGCAGGTATCTCTGCCCAGACACGACCCCTGCGCTCCACACCAACAACTTACTCTGTGCCCAGAAAGCAGCATCGGCAAGAAAGTGAATAATCAGTGAACAGTCCTCACAGTAACATCCCATTTTCCTAACACTGAAAATGATGGGACATTTTGGGGTTTATGGCGCAGTAAGGCATTTGGAGAGAGGGGGCTACAGAAGTCCTGCCTCAAACTGCCACCCTACATCAGTCAGGCTGTCTCCCCTCCATGGCCTGCTCCATGGGGCACATCCTGCACTCCTGCTGCTTTTGAACTGTCTCCCAGCACGAGACACAATCATAAACAACAGTGGTGGGCACAGGTAACGAGCCAGTCTCTATGGGCAGCTTGCCATCAGCCAAGTATCTTTTGAGCAAGAAGTCTCCAAGAGGCAGGAGGGTTTGGCTTTGCCTTGCAGGGCTGTGGCTCCTGGGCTGGCCCGTGGGCCCACCTGCCACACTGACGGGCACATCCCCGTGCTCTGCACTGCGACAACGCTGCTGGAGAGAACGCGGAATTTATGCCTGTGAACACTCCTCGCTCTGCCGGCACTACTGGAAGGCAACAGGGCCCTTCACCACGGATGTTTGGGGTGACCCTTGCAGGTGACCAAACAAAATCCCACAAAATCACTGTTTATTTGCTGTCAGCCAGCTCTGTATCAGAAGCAGCCTGGCCCATTAACAAGCCCATCGGCGTCATTTGTTTCGGAGACCAGGGCCGAGATATCGGCGCGCAGGAAGAGGGACATAATTTGTCCAGATGCAGCGAGGAACCCAATGACTAATTCATGAAAGTGCGATTGATTTTGATGAATCAATGCATTACAGGGTCCAGGGAAGGAGGGGGAGGCACTGGGCATTTTACAGGCTCAACGGCAGGATCACCCTTTGATCTGAGAAACAAAGACAACCTTCTTCTGCATCAGAAGGAAAGCCCTGATTTTTTTTCAGCCAAAAAAGTGGCTTCACTCTTTTAAGAGACAAACATCCCCTGTCCATACATTTTCCAAGGTCCAGATGCTACGAATTAAACTCTCTTGTATAACCTCATTCAAACACTCAATTTTTAAGAATTTCTACTCCAAAAACAGCTCTGATGAGAAAAAAACGTATACAAATCAGAAAAAATAATATTAGTTGTTAACATATTTCCATCCCTGAATTGTTAGATTTTAAAACAGCCTGTTTCAGAAGGAAGCATCTGTAAAGGAGAAATATACATTTATATTTTAATGGTAAAAAAACCAATTTTCCACAGCATGAAAAGATAAATGAGAAATGCCCCCATTTAAGTCAAAAGGAACAAGAAAATCTTTGCTTTCACCATACTTCTATTACAGGTAAGTGGGAAAGCAAATCCATTACTAGCCTCACATTTCAATCACTCATTGTCTATCAAATTTCATAATATCCACTTCCCAGCTGTTCTCTCTCTCTCTTTTTGCAGATCATGAGCAAAACTGAGACACTGCCTGGTTAAGGAGAATTCAAAATCCATTCGCTACTGGGACATGAACGCATCTCTGTGTATATCAGGATGGGGAAAGTTTATGGCGGGTGACTGACTCCAAGGTTGATTTAACATTTGCCATCAAGCAGAAATGCACATTCACAAATACACTAAGACTAGCAAATTGCTCCCTGATTTCCATTCCCCAGGCATCAGCCTGCAAGGAAATCTATTTAGGTTTATTCCTCATATCAGTATCCAAAGTAGTTGTAACCAAACTCTGATTCTGTGCACTTTACTTCCCATTGAGCCAACCATGGGGGAAATCATTACCTTTGACCTTTTGGAGGAAAAGAGAGGAAAGGTGGGTTTATAAAAAAGGAGATTTTACTCCAAGTCTCGGCTCTTTAGGCCTCTGAATGGATTTTCATGACCCAACAAGTATCTGTAGCACTTAAAAAGTGCTCACCTCTATTGAAGGTGAGAGCAAGAGTTTACACAGGCTCAGTGAGCATCTTCTCCTCTGCTGAAAGACAACGTAGTCAAGGAAGGAAATCAATCTCTGCTCTAAAGCATGATCATGATTTCAGCTAAGACCAATGGCTGAGCAATTGAGTGCATGTATTTCAAAACCTGCCCTTTGCCAGGTTAAATAATCAGGAGATTTGAAGGAAAGAAGTCAGAGAAAACCTGCATGCAATAAAAAGGAATAATTATATTCTTATTCCTAGGCACACCAAACTCTCACAGAAGGCTAAGGGACACACATGGGTCACAAATCAAATTGGGAAATTCCTGTTTCTGAAGAACAGTGCTTCAGGATAGGCTCAAAAATTAATACCCTGTGTGTAACTCCCGCCCTTTCAGGGTCATCTCTTATTTCTTTTCTAATAAGATAAACATTACCAAGATTAAAAATGTTCCTCAGGCTCCCAAATAAGTTGGTCACCCCGAGGAAGTGATCTGAATCACTCTGAAAATGAAACTTAAAATTAAATGCCTAGATCATTCCTCTCCTAGCAGTGCTCCTCACACTGATGGATTCACTGGTGGCTCTTTCCTCCCCTCCTGTAGCAGTGGAGACCATGGGGGCTCCCAGAAGAACCACAGGAGGCACAGCCTTGCTGGGCAAATAGTGGGGACACAGGGCAGCAGTGACACTCCACAGGTACTGCTCAAGCCCTGGCTCACCTCCCTGAGCTGCCGCATGTCCCTCCCCTCGCGTGCCAGCAGCACATGGGCTTTGAGGACACGCTGAAGGCTGGGAGCTCTCTGCTCATGCAGGTTCCTACCTGACCTTTACAGTTCTCACACATCCTGGGAGCTGACAGGCAACTGTTGGCTGCAGTCAGTGATTTGCAAAGCAAGATGTTCAACGGATTGAAGCGTGTTTTCCTCTAATTTAAAGAAGCTTAAAATCCATGCATAAACCACCTGAAAATGGAGCTGACAAATCAGGCAGTGCACCACTGAACCCCACTGTGACAGCCAGAAGTAAATCTAATAAAGTACTGAAGGCTGGACTGAGATTCAGCCCATCTGCCTGCACAGGAGACAGGGATGGCTCTTCCAGCCCTGCACAGGCTTCCCAGGGCTGGGATAAGTGAGAGCCATGTGCTTTTGCATGACTCCCTCAGCCCATCTGCATCTGAGGGAGCAGATGGAGCAAGGGTCTACCCTGCCTGGCAGCCAACACACCTGAATTCAGAGGGGAAATGGAGGAGAGTGTTTGAGGGGATAACCAATTCTCCTCCATGACAGGATAGAGGGCTGAGTGAACGACCCCATCGGCCACAGCAGAGAAAACAGAAGGATGCTGAAAGGAGAGAAGGGTTGAGGAAAAGCCTGTGGGAGCAAGCAGGAGAACTGAACAAGGAAATGAAGAACACAACCACAAGAATGAGTACTATCAACGGGCTCAGCCTCAGTGGGATTTGTGAGGTGGAAATGGTGTGACCCACCAGAGCTCCCAGGGGAGCCACTCTGTCATCCCGCTTCCCAGAGATGGCTGCGCAGTACCAACCTTCCATTCCCACGGTTATTTAATAATCCAGCTCCCACTTCTGCCCAGGACCAACTTTCTCTGCTCTCCCTCCCGTACTCCCGTACTCTCTCTCCTGCACTCCCTGCCCTGGTTTCCCTGCACCACTGTCCCAGGCAGCTGAAAGAAAGAAGTTGTCACCCCTCCAAGTGAGAAGAGCAGGAACATGCACCAAGTGACAGACAAGATGCACAAACATAACTCACTGCTGTGAAAGCAATTAATGGCACTCCTGAAACATTTTTCTCAGTAAGAAACATTCAAATTCAGCCAATCTGTCACAACCCTCCATTTGTCATTGTCATTTTTACCATTGTCACGTTATTTGATGCCATTAAGCAGACAAGAGCGAGTTGTAGGAACAACTGAAATAAGCATAAGTTGATAAAATAAATTAGCTCAGAAATTTGTATACACAGATATTAAGTAAAAAGCAGAATGATGTCAAGGTTGAAAGAATTAGGAATTGAATTTTAACCAGCCCACATGTTTATGGCTGATTTGCTGATGAATATTTTATTTTTAATAACCTTCCGATCACATTCACTAAAAGGTCTTACCAAGGATGGATCAGTAAACAAATCTGAGGGGGAAAAAAGGCTGCTCTGAAACATAAAACACTTTCAAAGCACCAACTCCCTTGAGAGTAGGAGTCAAAGGGAACAAAGACAACTCTTAGCATGAAAAGAGAAGACGCCGCGTGACTAAATAAAAGGGCGATATTTGATAGGTACAAATTGGATATGTTTCCTGCTTCATTCCTGCTGCTTAAAAATGTCAAGTCCATATGCAGATTTGCCAGAACACTGATGGGCAGGGGCTCAGACTTGGGCCTAACTCAGAAATCACAATCTTTTCCTTGGTTCTTTCGAGCTAACACATTCCGGAGGGCTGGGACGTGCCATGGAGCACATTGCATCCAGTTCTGAACATCATTCCCATTGCCATAGGGGGAGGTGCTCACGTAGTTGGGAAGTCTCCCCAAATACATTTATTTCATCAAAAGATAATCTCCATTTTTACCTTCAAAAAGGGTAGGTAATTATAAATGCTTTCTTTTTACTCAAATATTTTAAGCAAGTAATTGTTGCCCATGGGAGAGAGTTTAATTATTTCTGATGAACAGCCAAGACACAGAATCAGGAGAACATGACAGGAAGAGTGTGGAAAATGTGTTCCAGTGCTTAATTGTGTGGCTATCTTGCCTTTTCATCCTGAAAAACCAGGCATTGATTTTTTTCCCCCTCCCAATTGATTTCACACAATCTTCAGTTTAGTAACACAAAGCGTATCCAACTGCAAAAGGATCAGAGCTCCCTGGGCCAGGGCATCTATGATTTCCCATCAGGAATAGGCAAATCACATGCAGGTCTCTGGGTAGCCCAGCAGCGAGACATCTTGGGCTTGTCTGTGTGACACGGCTTTGAAAAGAGGAGCCACTTTTTGTCCTCCCCACAATGTGCTCAGCTGAATGGAAGCTGCGATAGACCATGAAAAACAAAATCACAGAACCATAGAACAGAATCCCAGAATAGTTTAGGTTGAAGGGATCTCAAATATCAACTAGTCTCAACTCCCTGTCAGGGACACCTTTCATGAGACCAGGTTGCTCCAAGCCCCGTCCAACCTGGCCTTGGACACTTCCAGGGATGGGGCAGCCACAGCTTCTCTGGGCAACCTGTGCCAGGGCCTCTCCACCCCCACAGAGTGAATTTCTTCCTAATAGCTAATCTAAACCTACTCTCTGTCAGTTTGAAGCCATTCCCCCTTCTCCTGTCACTTCAGGCCCTTGTAAATAGTCTCTCTCCATCTTTCTTGTTGGCTCCCTTCAGGCACTGGAAAGGCCACAATTAGGTAACCCTGAAGCCTTCTCTTTTCCAGGCCATAAATACCAACATTTTACGGCCTTTACTAAACAGAAATAGTAAGGCAACTACACATCCAGGAGACAGCAGCTGCCTTGCCACAACAGGACAACAGCCCATCCATAAGCAGACAGGTTTGGACACTCTGGAGGATGCACAAATCCCTTGACTTATATAGAATATCTTGTCCGTAACAGACTGATCCTTCTGATTTTATATCAGCTAAATCTTGCCATGTGACCTGGAGCACATGGGTTTATAGTGCTTAAAAGAATTAACTATTACTACTCATAAATATTTCCTTTGGTTTCCTGCTCTGTAGCACATATGTACAAAACAGTCTTATTTATGGAAAAAGGCACTGGGAAAAGTTCCATTCGTGTTCTTTGATTTAAAAAGTATTTTGCATGAGTTGCTCAGGTAAGTGATTCATATGTAACAAAGAATTCTCTTATGCATCTCCTGGATACAGGTTTATCACACACTGAACACTTGAACCTAATCATGATGCATCATATAAGGGCTGATTCTGCATTCATAGGCTAATGATGCCTATAGAGAGGGCTGCAGGTATATAAATGGCAGGACAAAAACAGCCTATGTGAATGAGTACATGATACCAGATTATGATAAGTGAATGCAGTAGCAGGTTGGACTTGAAAAGAAAAAAGATCAAACAGGAGCTGGAGAAAATGCATCTCAGCACTCTGCGCTCCGCAGCCTACGCCAGGAAACAGAGCATTTTGCACATTTTCCCCTGGCAGTCATAAAAATAATGCTGAGAAAGCAAATATCATCTCTCCTCCCATGAGTTCCCATTGCCCTCTTCCCAAGAGGTATTCCAAAATATTATCTTTCACTTTTCACTTCCATCGTGTTTTGAAAGGACTTTTCTTTCTCTGTAAGGAAACAGTGAAATCAGGAGAAATGTGATGGCAGAGAGCTGATGAAAAAAGTCCTACAGGAATGTACCCCATTATTGATGCTGTTTCCTTAGGGATGGCCTGTGGTGCAGGACACAGAGGAGCATGATGGATGTGTGAGTCGGAAGAAGCAGCAGTGCCACGGCTGCTGTCCCCCAGGAAAAAGTGGCAGCAGCAGAATGAGGCAGGAATTACCACAGTGGGACTGTGGGACCAGCCCTGACCATTCTCAGCCCTACCTTCCACCAGCATACTTTTTTCCTGTAACTACAGCACAAGTTCCACACTTTCCTTGGTATGGGAAAATCTCTAAGTCATGGTGGAGACCAGCACAGCCTAACAGCAAATAAAAACTGCAAAGCACAATTGCGACAAGCCTGGACAAGCCTGGGTCAGTGACAAATGCCTCAAATTGCTTGGAAATTATTGCAGGCTACATGTCCTGCCTTAAAAAGCCACTCAAACTCAGGAAAACTCCAGCCCTCCAAGGAGAGGACAGGAGCAATGCCAGGAGCCTTAAGGAGCAATTTGCACGTCATAAATTACAAAGAGCGAACAATTCAGCAGCACTTACAGAGCAAAGCAGACCTGTATACTTTGCCAAATTCAGGGAAATAATAAATGCAGTCTCAAATTCTCATAAAGTCTCAGCTGCATGTGTCAGACTGAAACCAGTAAGGAGAGTTTATATATGAATTTGAGTAGAATCACAGAACTGCCTGGGTTGGAAGGTACCTTAGAGTACCATCTCCTTCCAAACCCCTCCCATGGGCAGACACCTTCCACTATCCCAGGTTGCTCCAAGCCCTGTCCAACCTGGCCTTGAACACTTCCAGGGACAGAGTATCCACAGTTTCTCTGGGCAACCTGTGCCAGAGCCTCTAGACCCTCACAGTATTTTCTCCTAATATCTAATCTATACCTGCTCTCAGTTTAAAGCCATTCCCTGTCACTACATGCTCTTGTAATTAGTCTCTTTCCATCTTTCTTGTAGGCTCCCTTCAGGCACTGGAAAAGTAATTTGTCCTTAAGGAAAATATGGATAACTTGAAATTATAGTAACTCTGCAAGAACAATTAAACATTCTCCCAGAGAAAACCCGGGTTGAATTTGTTAGTCTTCACCTTGTGGTTAAAAAACCTTCGTTGGGATTCAGCTCTGTTGGTTTGCTGGTGTTCTTATCAAAGGTGACAGCTGAATTGAAAGCACTCTCCCTGCTCAGCAGATCATTCCACTTAATGAAGTACCTGGACAAACACTGCCAACCCACTGATGAGCAGAGCTGGGGGAGTACAAAGCCCGTTGAGGGTGAGCTGGTGTTTCTCCATCCCGTGTGTTCATTAGCACCCGGCCCCTCGGCACAGAACAAGAGGAGCTCCCTCAGTTCTCTCTCAACAGCCATCTGCAACTAAAAATAACATTTTGGGGCCTTTGATGGTCGCTCTGAACTAACAATTGCCCAGAACTGTTATTTTCATTTATCTCTACTCCTTCCAAAAAAATTCACTCTCTAGCTTTCCAGAACATAAGCCTAATTTAATGAGGCACCTGTTTCACAGAACACTCTGCACCCTCTGCAATCACACAAAGAGGGTTTTGCAACCTGATTGAAATAACCCCAAAATATTGTTACTCTGCATTTGATCTCTATTTTTTTAAGTGTTTTTTCCCTATTGTTGTTTGTGAGGTTTTTTTCTCATTCCCAAATCCTTCAGATGTCACATCACAGTGCTCATCAGCTGGGAAGCCCCACAGAAAGAGCAGATCACATATGAATAAACTCTTTACCAGGAGAAAAATTCACTCACAAGAGCTGGAAACTGCACGTGCTAAGCATCAGGCTTTGCACTTTGTTTTCATCCCTTTTGTCATTTGCCTGATTTACCCCCCAGTTTGCATTTTGTGTAGCTTTATGGCATAACAAATCCAGGCTAAAACTACTTGTTTCTTGACTTTAGAGAAGTACAGAGTATTGGTAAAAGACCAGTATATCATTCCAGCCATCCACCTGCCACTATAAGATTATTCTTCACAGTGTGTATTTATTTTAATGCTTCCTCCCATCTGACTATCTGATGTCCTGAGAGGTGTGATTCACACTGCTACATCCTCTTCACTATGATGAACTGCTGTCAAATACACCCCAAATTTATATTTATTTTTCATATTGGCACACTTCATTGCAAACTTACATCTAATTTGTTTCGTACTATTGCCCTCTTGGTCTATTCTCCCAGCACCAGCCGTGTGTTCCCAAGGAGCTACATATACACCTGCATTTGTATTTTCAAGGTGAAGGCAGTTTATCTTTTTGCCCACGTACCTTATTTCCCTCTTTTTTATTATCTGCAAATCTTCTCAAACTGAGATCATTAATTTGCGCACTTACTCCCTCTCCCAGCTCATTAATGAAGAGGTTAACTAAAACCGGACCTAACACCTTTCCCAGAAAACCCCATTAGGTACCTCTCCTGCCTGCAATCCTTGGCTATCCATCATTCAGCTTCTCCTGCCTGGTCTCTTGGCTGTGCTTCACATCACAACCCTCACTAAACTAATTTGTCAAATAGATTTCTTGAAATGCGATACCCAATGCTTTGGAAAAATCCAAATTTATGACATTAATTACATGACCCGCTGCCAAAAGAGGCAGTGATTCTGTTTTAAGCCACAGTACACTTTCTTAGTGGGATTTACTCTTTATAAACTTGTATTCCTTGCTGCACTCGGTTTCATTAGCCTTCTAACATCAGTGATTTTAGCTCCATTTATTTTACTGATGATAGAAGATACTTTTCAAATGGAACTGCCAGAATCACTTTACATACTGTTTTCAAACTGATAGTCTATTAGCTTTTCACCAGGTAACCCATGATTCCTCCAATTTTATCAGCTCCCCTTTACTATAATTTGCCCGTTTTGTTTACCCAGAGACTGCTAATTAAATCCCGGCAGGTGAAGTTCATTCTTCTACAGCAGACCAACATCTCTGTGTTTATCTTTAAGCTGTGTTTCAAATGGCAGGAAAGGATTGCTTTCTACATTAAAGAAGAAACAAGAGGAGGTACAGTCACTGGAGGGTGTAGGGCTGCCCTAGGCAAATGTCCTGCTGCCAGAGGACTCACGCCAGGGATGCTGCCTTATATCCTTCAGCTGAAAATCCCACTTAATGCCAATTTAGACATATTGTCACACTTTTAGCACCCTCCTGTACTCTCTCCAAGCTTCAGCCACACAGACATCCTATGGCTTGCCCCGGCTCCTGCTTCAGAAGGTGCTAATTACATCAAGGCTTGTAACATTGCACCTCTAAATGTTAGTCAAGCCCATCAGCTCTTCCACTGCTGAGTCACCAGTTTAACTCCTTGGGCCCTGGAACACCACAGAATCTGGCCTTCCTTAGCTGCAAAAGTGCTCCTCCCCACCCTTCATCACTTACATCCACAAATTTATTGCCTCCAGCCTTCCTACGATATTCCTGGATGTCAGAGATAACACACGTAATAACCTTCCAGAACTATTGGGCAAAATATGGCCCCATCAAAAACAAATGACGATCAATACTAATTCCCTAGAGCCAGAAACTAATCTTTCTCTTCGCTATAGAAATGTTCAAAAAGTTTTTTAGCACCATAGCCATTTGAATTACTATTAAATAGACTCTTCTTGTAATTTGTTATAGGCCTGCTCTCCACCTTGAACTTCCTTCTCCTTTATAGATTATTTCTAAGGGAGTTTCTTTTTTTTCTTTTTGCTGACTCCAACTCCAGCTTATCTTTGTTCTTTTGCATTTAACTCAGCTCTGTATTCCTCTTTCACTACTCTGGGCTTTCAACACACACTTTCAGCCTCAGTCTCTGAGAAGTCCCTCTTTAAGGCACAGCATCGCTGATTGTTCCATATATCCCTTCCAGCCATCCCACTTTACCTCCTAAAACTTTCTCAATTCTTCAAAATATGGTTTCCTGAAACCTTTGTATTGCAGCTTTCTGTGAACTAATACATTGCTCCTTTTATCCTGGGTTTTCATTTTCAGCTCCATTGTGCCACAGTGTTTGTGGCTCAGCAAACCTATCTTGTACGATTTGCCAGCTGGAGCTACAAAGGCGCTGAATGGGACAGAGACACAGCCCAGTCCATCGTCATTATTAACCCATTAGATTATAACCCATCCACCTTCTCCTTCCTCTGAGTCTTGCCTGCCTGCTCACCCCACTTTTAGATGGATAACTGGGATGAAGCATATGCCTCCTTTTCATGCAGCGTTGAAAACCCCATCAAACTCGTTAAAAGCCTGTAATGGATTTTAATGTAAACATATTTAATACAGATTAAAGAACCAAGTGGAAATGTGAAAATATGAGTAAAACAGAAGTACAAAGGCCAGAATTACAGAAGTACCTGGCTGAGGCATCAAGAATTTGTACCACGGGTTTTCCTAAGCAGCATACAAAATGATTGATTTTCTTTTATTCTCAGTAGCAATTTCTGTTTGGGCTAAACCAGTCTGTAGTTTCAGATCTTCTCTGTTGTACAATGAAGAAAATGAAGGAAGAAAAGGCCTCAAAATGAAAGGATAGTTATGTACATCATAACAGCTAATGACTAGCACATACTTTAGGGATATGGAAGCTGTGAAGAGATTACATTATTTTCTGAGGATAAGAGATGATGGTCATTTAAAGCCATGTATATTCTCCAGCTGGTTATGGTGTTGTTAGCTGTCATTCCAACAGTAGAGGAATAATTCCTGTATCCTTCTAGTGGGCAGCTTAGATTTGCATTTGTGGATCCTCATGCAAATTTTGGCATTAGTTTCAATACTCACAGCCCTCCTTCTGCCCATTCCCTGCAGTGCTTTGCATCCATGTATAAGGCCTGTTCCTCACATCCTCCAAGCTCAAAGGATGCAATTCCATCTTCTCAATGTTTTAGTATCCACAGTAGCTGCTTGAGCCGGGTCACCCATCTCTGTGATGATGTGCTAAAAGAGACTATTAACTTCACACGAATTTGCAGACACAGTTTTTGATTCCACGAACACTCCGACACAGGCGGTTTAACCAATATAGATTTATTGCTCCGAAAGGGCATCCCTCCAAGTCCTGGGCACCATCCTGCCCTCCAGCAATCCCTGGTACTAATTAGCATTTAGGCTCCTTGAGATCCTGAGGATGCAATCAATGTCACATTCCTCCAACCAGCCCCTCTGCTCAGCAAACCTCTGATTCATGGCAGGGATTACTCCCCACGGCACAGCTCAGCCCAGCTCAGCAGGTGGGGGCCAAGGTCCCACGTGGACCTTCCTCCAAGCTGACACCTGGTGCAGGACCTCCAGGTACTCTAACAGAAGCAAATGCTCTGACGGGCACCACTGGACTGACCACATTTATTATTGTTAAGGCTGGAAAAGAATTCCAAGGTCATTCAGTCCAACTCCTTCCCCAGCACTGCCAAGCCCACCACTAACCCATGTCCCCAAGTGCCACATCTACCTGGACTCCACCACTGGACAGCCTGTGCCAGGGCTTGATAACCTTTTGGTGAAGAAATTTTGCCTAATATCCAATCTAAACTTCCCCTGGAACAACTTGAGGCCATTTCCTCTTGTCCCGTCGCTTGTTACAAGGGAGAAGAGACCGACTTCCAACATTTACCTATTTCACAGGTAAGGGTTTAGCTGTGAAAAAAAAAGTCACACCCACACTAAATTTTGGGTGCAGAGACCAAGTGCAGATAAATTTCTTCCAGGTACCATGACTTGGAGCTATTTGCCAGCCCAGGGGAAGCAGAAGTTACACACCAGGCAGTGTGATTTAAGCTCTCACTTTCACAGCATACAGGGAGGCTGGTGTGACTTCAACTTTCCTCACAGTTACTCTTTGGACAGCAGAGAATTAACTTAAGCAGTTCAGAAAAATCTGTATTTTTATGAGTGAGTTGTTCTCCTCCTGGTCTGTAAACTCTTACATCAACACCAACGCGCAGAGCACGCAGGGAGGAGGTGGGATCCCCACACCTGCACACTGGATTCCTGGGGGTTTCTCAGAGTAGGTTACTTTGTAGCTAACAACTGAATTGCTAGTAATATTCAAAAGAAGGAGAATTTAGCTAGAAAATAAATAACCTTTTACCCTTAATTTGTTCTTCAATTTCACATTCCTCCTGTGCTCATCTGGACGTCCCTCAATAAATAATAAACTCACACTGCCACAACAATCTGCATGTTCACTCCCCTATCAAAGGCACTGAGTGCTCTGAGGAATCTCATTTTTTCCCAGTAATCACTCTGAATAGCAGTTTTTCCTTCTGTTCTCTCCTAACCCCTCACAATACAACGAGAATGGGAGCAGTTTTCTCCCTTTTATTTTGACACTTTTAAAAAATGTTTTCTCTTGTGAAAATCTGTTGAAACTATACTGAGCTACAGTGTCTCATTGTTCATCGATAACTTCAGTTTGGTTTTAGAGCTTTCTAGCCTCATCCTAAAAATCCATGAAAAATATACAGCACAACTAAGTCCTTTCAGCAAATTCTTTTTAGGCACCACTAAAAAAAAAGAACATACAAGAACCGTGAATTCCTTTGGCTCACCATCTACACCAAGGATGGTTTCTCACACCTATTCTCTTATTCCTCTTTCAACAGGAGGTTGCAATATCTCTGAAAGGAGCATTTAATACCTCTAAATATGTAAAACATATTAAGAGTCTGGCTCCTTCCGAAGGACAGAAGAGAAATATCACTGATTTACATAGTTTTGTAGGGTGTTCAGATGACACAGTGATGACTTCATTCAGATGTGCATATCAAAAGAAATTAATAGAAGACTGATATTTAGTTATCTCAGGAATAGGTACTTTAATACCTTCTCTATTTATTTTTATTCTGTGATTGCTCAAACACATTTGTGAAAAGAAGATGCTGCCTAACAAGGCACCAAAAATAAGAGGTTAAAAACAGATTTTTAAAAAAAAACCAAGTGGAGAAATTGCTCTTTCTTGTAGTAGTTGTCTACTGGGTAATAAATGCCGCAGAATTTATGCCATTTTGGAAAAGATACTGCAGAAAACAAAATATTGCAGGTTTAAGTATCTTAATTACGGAAATTTCATATTCAATGAACTCTTGCCAAAATAAACTGTGCACATTATCTAAAAAGCAAATGTTAATTAAAACCGTATCTTGATAGCCTTCCTGGCTCACAAGGCATCCTGCTAGTGGGAGATTAAACAAGGTGCTTCAGCTGCAATCAGTCCTCCAGCAGCAGGTTTCACTTCATTTTTCTGATGTACGAGGGGCCAAAAGAAGTCAATGTGCATTGATGGCCCTTAGCAGCACCTCATCTTTTTGTCTCTAACATTTGAGATCTACAGTTCATATTTCATGAACTCTATTACAGCTGAGAATAGTTTCCTGCAAAACCCTACAATAAACAAAAGAGTTAAGTTCCAAATATTAATTAGCTGCTTAACACAGAGATATCCACTTATCATTGTGCCCAGCACACACAATAATTAAAGCCATAAAGAACAGAGGACGCATTAATATTTGTGTGGTGTGTGGGCTCTGAGGAGGGATGGCTGTGGGTTACAGAACACGCCAGCAAGTTCTTACCCAGCTTCAGAGGGAAATCAGAGAAGTCACTTCTCTTCTCTGCAGCCATTTCCATAAATCCAGGAAAATTATATAATAACATCTGTAAGGAGAAGGGTGACCCACTGCTTAGCTCCTCCAGGTTTCTGGGGGAGAGGTTCAGTGCTGTGTTCTGCACACATCTCTGTAGGTTTGTTTCTTCAGAGACACTCCAAAAGCAGATGCAATGGGTGATGCATAAAAGCACAAGTAAAGCACTGTTCTAACAGCAGAATCCTGCAGCAATAAAAGCACAGGTACATGGGCTTATTAAGGTACATAAAAATGCATGCAGGGATGCTGAGAATGCCTTTACAGCCTGCGGTAAAGCCTGATGTTCCATGCCCTTACTGCTACAGCTACTGCAGCCAAGGCAATTAAGGAAGCACAGGCAACTTGTGATAAAGTCAAAAGATGACCATTCCCTCCACATCGTGGCCTCAGTTCATGCCTCCCAATGTAATGCACTTGAATGAGGCCTGAAAGGTGGGAGCTCAGTCCTCCCTACTCAAAGCAGAAAGAACAATGATACATCCACAGAATCCCTGGGGAGTCTACTCCTCTTCAAAATCTGTAGGTGAAATTTGGCCAAGTATATTCCTCCTTAAATGCCTTGGCAGGTGACACGTTCAGTTATGGGTTGAATCCACCTCATCCCTCCTCAAGAAGAGAGTTGTACTGTCATCCTCCAAATATTTCTGAAGAAGGAGGTCAAGCAAGACTTATGAGAAGTTTGGGTATAAATCAGAATCATAGAAAGGGACCTTCACAATCATTTTCTTCCAGCCCCTGCCATGGGCAAGGACACCTGCCACCAGACTAGGTCACTCCAAGCACCATCCAACCTGGCCTTGGACACTTCCAGGGATGGGGCAGCCACAGCTTCTCTGGGCAACCTGTTCCAAATAAAGACCAGATTATTTCCAGTCAATAATCAGAAAGGTTTTAAGAGCCTAACAAAATACAGTTGCCAAAATAAGCCTCCTTTACACCCTCCTAAAGAAGCTGAAGGCAAACCCAACACACCATCATTGTTAACTTACTCATGCTGGTAAAAGATGACTACATTTTTTTAGCATAAGGTAGTACATATAGTAGTAGTAGCAGCATCATGATAAAGCTGTGGCCAAATCTTCCACATCCATAAGGCTTTAGAGCATCTCTGATACCATCTCAGTTCTGCCTGATTCAGAAAAAGCTTCCTGCAAATACACACAAACATACAAAATCCCAAACGCTTCACAGCCAACCTCTCAATCAGTTGATTTTGGAAAGAGGCTGCTGAAGTTTTCTTTAATCACAGATTTTTGGAGTTCAGCTGGGGAGGTGATGACACACATCAGCTGCAGCCCTTCACACCTGGCCATGTTCCTCGCTCTGGGGTACACAGGTTTCCTTGTAACATGAATTAAAGCAGACTGAGTACAACAAACTGGTATTTCAGTACTGGGGTTATTCAAAGGTCAGGCCAGAGATTTTGTATGTCCAGTTTTCTGCAGTCTATGGCAAGCTGGTCAATATTTCAATTCCTGAGCAGGTATCTTCACAGCAACCTTTCCACATGGATTTGCATAAAGAGCACTAATAAACTAGTAGGGATCTAACCATGTTTTACAGCTATTTCCCAAATCTTTTCCCATGGCAGATGAAGAGTCTTTAAATCCACCTCTAAAAATCGTGCCATGAAGTGAAAATCTCTCCAGGTCCATTTATCTGGGTCTATCAGTCAATACTGGCTGATGAAACCCTCAGCAAAGCCAACAGGTTAGGCACCTGAGTGATTTTCCAAATTGCTTAACTGAATCATCAGGCATCCAAACACCTTTTAAACTCCAGTCTGGGGTGTCTTTAATGCTCAAAACACCATACTGAGACACAGAAGGGCTTGTATTTCTGCTTTACAGAAGTACCTTAGTCAAAATCTCAGAGAAAGCTGTAGTTTGAGGCATACAAACAGAGGTATCCCCATGTCCTAGGGACATTTTCTAACCACTGGCCTCCCCACGCAGCTGGTCCAGAGCCTTTTTCAAGGACTGTATTTAAAATATCAGCCCTGAAGCCCTTGGTGGGAATGTTAGTTGTAAGAGAAATACTGAGCTCAGAGCTTGAACCCACGACTCCCATATGCCAGTGAATCCCACAGCCACTACACCACAAAGCTGACCCTATTTTATTTGATCTTAAGATGTTTCTAAATCTTGCCTTTTTCTATGGTCAAGGGATAGAATTTAGTTTCTAGTAAGCTATTCTGATTTCATACTTTAGGACATCAAAGTATGAATGATATTTTTCAATTTTCTCCACTTAAGCTTATTATAAGAAATATTTTAAGGAGCATTATTCCCTAAGATATTGCACACAAAAATCTACAAAAACCTTCCTCTCTATTGACTTTGGGTCAATGCTGAACACAGACATGATGTGTTTCTTTAAGGACATGTCACAGAATTATACATCTATCACTTAAACAGAATGGCTAAAATACTGCCTGAGACAAAGGGAACCTCACAGCCCATTTGGTTAAGGGGTGCTTTAGGGAAAATGCATCCTAATGAAGACAGATTTATATTCCACTGAATTATTTTCTGTCTTTTCACAAGCTATCCTTTCCCACACTGCACGTAACTGTAAACTGCAAAAGCATGATGATACCCTCCCCCTACAACCAGTTTTAGGTTATTTTCACTGACAGCCCTGTCCCAGTGCCCTGATCTGTCCAACTGCTCCTATTAAAGGACCCATCCTAAGTCCCCAGGTCAGCACCACCCCTGTGATGCCGAGAGGATATTTTCCAATTCCACAACACTGATATTTTCTCCTAAAGGCAGATGGAAACAAGCTGTATCATTCCCATTAGACTAAAAAGCACCAATATCTTGTGAAGTTGCAGCAATATCGTTGGTGGATTTAAACAAGCAACATAAAAGCTTGCTGCCTGAGAGAGCTGACACGGTGCTGTGTGTCACTCTTTATTATGCTGCGATAGTCATTTATATCTGGATGTGGAGCACAAGCCTCACAGACCCACAGCAGCAACACAATGCAGAAAGCACAAGAGCGTGTATTTTAGACAGAACACAGGCATGAAGCTTGTTTTTGTTTGGTTCAGGGTCATTGGGACAGGACAGAAAAGATCAGGATCTAACTGCTGTCAGGGTACCTGAACTTGTATAAGTTCATTCTTTTCTCTCTTCTTTTTCCTTCTCATCTCACTTTTGTCTATCTTTGGACAACAAGCTCAATGTGAGTAACCAGGGTGCTGCTGCAGCCAAAGAGCCAACAGGATGGTTGCACCAACAAGGGCATCACCAGCAGAGATAACAAAGTCATTATCCCACTGTATGTGGCACTTATCAGGCCACACCTGGAATGCTGTGCTCAGTTTTGGTCACTGCTATGCAAAAAAATGTGGACAGGCTGGAGAGAGTCCAGAGAAGGGCTACAAAGATGATCCAAGGCCTGGGAAGCCATCATATGAGGAAAGGTTCAGTGACCTGGGTTTGTTCAGCCATGAGAAAAGAAGGCTGAGGAGAGACCCTTATGACCATGTTCCAGTATTTAAAGGATGGCTACAAAGAAGAGGGAGGGGAGGGTCCCTTTCTACAAGATGAGGGGCAGTGGGTATAAATTACTCTTGGGGAGATTCCTCTTGGACACAAGAGGAAAATTTTTCAGAATTGGAATAATCATCATTGGAATAATCTTCCCGGTGAAGTGGCGGATTCCCCACAATTGGACACTTCAAGATTCAGCTGAACAGAGTCGGGGCCACCTTGTCTAGACAGTGCTTTTGCCGAGAAGAGTTGGAGCAGATGACCCTTGAGGTCCCTTCCAATTCGGTATTCTGTGACTGATATTTTGCTCCTGGAAGACGTGGACTGGTCATGCAGTACAGAACAGCAATACATGGAAAGAAATCACACTAGTCCATGTTTCAAAAGGCATCTCAGAAGTTTAGGTTCATCCAGAAGTGTCTCTGGATGGTACCTTCACCCTGCTGCTCTCAGGACCATACTCCATCACATCCTAATGAATCCTGATTGAATAGGTCAGAGACTATTTCTTATTGAAAAAACAAGTCCTCTTCCCAAATCCCTCACAAAAACCACACACAAACCCCCTCTTCAGAGTTTCCTTTTCCTCCCACACGTCCCACAGCCCAGATGAGAGGTTGCACACCTGAAGCTGGTGGCTGAAAGAACAGCCTGAATGAGTTCAGGAGGCAGCCAAGGTTTTGAATTGGAATTCTGCATTCCAATTTGAATGGATTTCTACAGTCCCGCTGCAGCATTTATCCAAGGCAGCATTTGCAAGGCTGAGGTTATCCACACTGCTGAGCAAACAGCACACAGCTCATTTATCTGGAGGGGCTTTGTTCAGCCCGGTTTCACGCTCCCAGCTCGGACACAATGTTTAGTTCCTGGAAGATACACTACTGTATATTTAGATAGCAATCACACAAGCCATCATTTTAGATGCCAAAGAAAGTAAAATTAAATACCACAGGGATTATATCAGAAACCAGGTTTAGCTAGTATTTCAGCTCTGGGTCATTATTTCGCATGTATATATCAAAGGAATGTGAATATGGAATAGGCTGAGAAGCAGAATGCAGATGCAAATGCCAAAATACTAGAAGACTAATAGATTATTTTTAAGGGGAGGGAATAGACTGAAAATATAGGAGAAAGTTGCTGAAATAAATCAAAGGTGAGCAGATGCACTTGGCCAAATGGCTTTTTCCTTCGTAGTACAGCGATTTGTTTTATCCTTATGCTTCCCGAATCCAGTCAATAAGACTGCATTAAAAATGCATGGGCCAATTTGATGGCTACAACACAGGGGTTTTCAGAAAAGCTGGGGCATTTGGAAGGGCACAAGGACTGTATTTATGTACAGAAGAGGAAAACAGAGGTTGGGAGAGGGAAATACTTGTCAGATGTCAGGTTCCCAATCTAGCAAAAACAATAAATTCCTCTTCTTTCAGGAAAACAGCCTTCTTTATCAAGAGAAGCTGCCACATTCACACCAGGCACTCACGGGGGGGCAGGGAGGGGGGGGAGAGAGAGTAATAGCACCTACGAGAAGAGCAACCTAATTTTTACCACTTCCCTTTGCCACTTGCTGTATTTTAGGACTCCTGTGGATGCAGGCTGGGGATAGGCACTACCAAAGGCTTTCAGGGAAGCTGGCAGACAATGAATTTTCATCAGAAAACAAAGCTGACATTTTCCAATTTTCTGTCTGGACAAAAGAGTAGAAAATACTTCAATTGGAGGGAGCACCCACTGAGCCGGGAGATCTCATCCCTCAGTCTCAGCTGACACGGGTCAGTGGTTGGCTCTATTTGGTGGCAGCACTTCGGACTGAGAGTTCTTTGGGAGCATCCCACCTCCACACCCCTTCCCCCTGCAGCAATTCACTGGTTCTGCTTCCTGCAGTCACTCCAAATCTGTGAAACTGCACAACCTGTCCCACAGACAGTGGCAGCTCCGAGCCCTCCTGGGGCAAACTGAGGCCCAACCTTCCATAGGGTTGGCAACCCTTTCCAGCGAAGTCCTGGTGCTACAGGATCTCAGCAGGCTGCCAGCAGATTATGGAGGCACCCTCTGCTGTGCAGAGACCTTCAGCATGCCTGGGTCATCCTGAACTACTTTCTAAGAGGCTGGGTCTCCCCAACAAGGGCTGACTGGTGCATTAAACAAAGGTTGGTTGGAATGGCTGGATCACTGGTCTGCAGGACAGCTCCCAGCACTGACCTCAGCAGCCCACTGTCAAACTCCTGCTGCAACAATCCTGCTGCCAGGGGCAGGAATTCACAGGGATTTGCCACATTCTTTGGTTGGATATTTCAGATGTTTTAAGAACTTGACCATGTGGGCCTTTAGGCTCGGAGATAAATCAAGGGAGAGTATCTCCATTTGGAAAGCAAGTGCATTGTCCAAGGAGAGGGGAAGAAAAGAGAGGGGGGTGGAGGGAACGAGACTCGCACTTTCTTCATAAAATCTGTCAGAGGATCCATGGCTGATTTGCAGCTCTGCTCTCCCCCTGGGATGCCTGCAGCCAGTCAGGCTGCACAGGAAGGTCTTCCCCGGCAGGAAGGCAGAGAACACATTCTGTGACACAGTAAAACATTGAAATTAAATTTAACAACAGAGGAAAACAACTTCTGAGGGCTCCTCCAGCAGCAGCAAGAGGTTTGTGCCGCTATAGGAACATCTGAATTTGCATGAAGTGTAAACACACTCACACACACACACACATACACACACCCTGCTCCTGTTTGCACTCAGAGTGTTCAGAAAATAGCACATGTTCCTTCCCTCACTTCCACCTCGCTGCAGTCATGGCAGAGCCAAAGCCCTGCAAATGGCTGGAAGGAAGCAGGGCTGTCATCCAGCCGCTCCGCAGTCACAATCCGCTGGGACGAGATTGTTCCAAACCGTTGTTGGGGACCATTCAAGCGGCAAAACATTAAATGTTTCTATTATTTAGTGCATGCAGCTGGTTAAACTGAACAGCCTAGCAGGCTAATGGGAACACAGGAATAACCAGGTCAGCCAAAGAAGGTGTAAGAGTGAGAGCGTGTGTGCGTGTGTGCGCGTGTGTGTATTGCTTGCTGCTTCTTGTATCAAGTGGAGATTTAGGAACAAATAGCCTGTGTTGTAGCACTTTCTACCACTGAGAGCTGTACAAGGCACTGATTAACTTTTTAAAACCTACTGGGGAATGGAAGGATCTCTAGGAAGGTCGTACAGGGGCAAAGCTGCCCTAAAAGAAAAAAAAAAGCAAGAGCTTTCATGCAGCTTCAGGTACAGCAGGACTGCCATGGAAAGGCCTCCTGGGTTTGGGGGCTCAAGCACTTCACAGAAGGATTGTATAAAGCACAGCTGAGGATGGAACTATATTACTCATGCACTGTAGAGTTATTGCTGGATTGTTGGTCTGGATCAGAAATCATTCCCTGTAAAAATCCAACATTTCCATACTATTTTCCAACTCTTTGGAAGCTATTTCCACCATCTGGAACTACACTATCCATTGCAGATCCCCTCCTAAGCATCTTCTATCTAGGCAGAATCATGAGGTGCATCCTACCAATTAAAAATTTATCATCTTAGTCTCTCTCTTTGGAAACCAGCCTGGAAACCATCCTAATATTTAGGGTGACATGGAGGAAAATGAAAGCAAGCAAGCAGAGGCATTTCCATAATGCCAGGACTAATTGCTCTGTTATGGAGCCATTTGGTTGAGAAACAGTCTAGAAAAAGTCAAATGGAAGTCCTCAAGCTTCAGGCATTTCAAGAGTGGGTGGGCAGAGCCCGGGGTAGGAGACCAGACAGCACAAGCTGCACAGCAGATGACTGTGTCTGTTATATCTATATCTAATTTCCTTGGATTTATGGCACCCTCAGAACCAGCCCACGGGCACTGCTCCACAGGGTGTGCAGCCTCAGACCACTGCCTGTCACCCACCCATCCCTCTGATCCATAGGGAAATAAATCATACCTTCCAACTATTTTTATTCCTTTAAAATTCCACCTGATGGTGACTAACAGCACAGTGAGGTATAGTCACCACACACTTTTGTTTTACATTACAAACTGAGTTCTGCAGAAGATCCATATTCGGATAAACAACAAATTTGGAAAATCAGCTTCATTGCAGTTAAGGGGAAATCTTCCCCAGACTGAAATTTTTAGTGCAGGAAACTGCTGCAGAAATTGTTTTGTATAATCAGCAAAATGCTCCATATCAGTCATCCATGTGCACAAAATTAGAAAACTGTTCTAATGAAAGTAAATGAATTCTAAATGAAAGTACAACTGCACGTGAAAGTCAAGACCTTCTGCTCCAAAAACTTTGAGATATTTAGACATCATAACATCTTTCTCTAGATTTTTCTTAGACTAAATAATGTCAAATTCAACTAATTTCACGAAATATTTCTATTCTAATGCAAATGCAGGTCTCATCAGGGTATTGTTGTCAAAATTTCTGCAATTAAATTTACTTGAAAATTAGTTAAGCTGTCCTAGAAGATTTGGGCTAGCAAAGCACCACAAGTTTTACAGCTTTCCAGTTACAAAGATTAAACTTATGCAGTAGAATCACGGAATCCTAGAATGGCTTGGGTTGGAAGAGACCTTAAAGACCATCTATTTCCAACCCCACTGCCATGGGCAGGGAATATTCCACTAGACATATACTGATATACCAGTATGTCCCAGTATCCAAGCTCAGAAAAGGGAGACTGTCATTCTCATTCTATCTATTCACTCCCCTCAATGGTGTATTGTGCCCCAGCTCATTATTTTTGCAGTCTGCTGTGTATTTTTGGCTCATACATGTCTGCTAAGGTAAGCAAACAAAACTTGAAAGACCTACTTCTGCTAAATCAAACTTATGCTACAGTTTCTTTTCATCTTTCTTTTTTTTTCCCCTCTTCTTTAAGGTTCAGCTCCTCACTACATCAGAGTTCATGGCCTTAAAATCTGCTTTGGAAAGAAACGCAACATGGACCCCTGTTGATAATTAGCCCCAAGTCTGAAGGTGGAGAAGGAGGAGGTTAACATTCCCCATCAGCAAACCACAAAGCAGGAGGGTGCTCTCCATCCACCTGCAGCTCTGACATGTAAGAAACATAATTAGAAATTGGTTCCTATATTTTTCAAAAGGAGTAAGAATTATGAAGTAATCCTGACAGGACTCCAATTTTTGCATGTTATCCTATTGGGATATCCACATCCCTCTTCTGAGTTCTCAGGTAAGTATTAATGTGCACTAAAATTTTTTGCATTTTCCCAAGGGGAATTCCCTACACTAGGGGTGGCAGAGCCCGACCAAGAAAGTACATTTCATAGACTGGTTTGGGGGTGGAAGGGACTTCAAAGCTCAACCAGTTCCAACCCCCTGCCACGGGTAGGGACACCTTCCACTGGAGTAGGTTGTTCCAAGCCCTGTCCAACCTGGCCTTCAACACTTCCAGGGATGGGGCAGCCACAACTTCTCTGTGCAACCTGTGCCAGGGCCTCACCACCCTACATAAATGTTTGCCTACAAAAAGAAGGCAAACAATTCCCACCTAAAGGTGGGAGCTACATCCTGACCTCCTTGATTTACAGCAAGGGGAAAACAGCAGCAGAAAAACATTTCTGGAAGGCCTAATCCATAGAGGTAATCCATAGGTAACGCAATGGGAACAGAACAGAGTAACTAATTACGTTTGGAGTGTGTGTGCAGAGCACTTTATTGACCAGACCTCTTAAATTGGTATTTATGTTATTGCTGTCTGGAACCCCCAGGCCTTCTTTGAGTGATATTAGTAGATGAGATAAATAGAAATTATTTTACAGTTCCTGATCAGGTTACTGACACATATGTTTCTTGTTTGTAAATGTCAATTCATTAGCATATGAAGGATAAACTCCTATACTTCAATAACTACATTTTCTGATAAAGCCATTCAAAAGAACAAAGCAAAACACCAACCCAAGAGCATGTTTTCACAACATCTGAATCTGTTGCGAGGCTGCTTTGGAAGATACATAAACCAAAGCTGACACTACACTTGATCTCAGCCAAAAAGCCTAATAGCAATATTATAGCCCGTAATGTTTTACATCTGACAAGCGTGAAGATCCTGTTTGTGCATCTATCCATTATTTATCACCTTAGTCAAAATTACTACCACACACCCCACGTCAGCCATGCATGTTGGGGGGGCAGAATTGCCACCTGGAATGGCAAAACCAGGAACCACTCACCGTGTGGAATATTTTCAAAGTCAGAGGATGTTTTATTTCTGCAGCTGATTTGCAGTCAGGCTGGACTTGGAGAAATAAGTGAGCACAGCTCTAATAGACAGGGCTGGAGAGTCAACCAAAGAAACCATCTCTTGTCTCCTGTCTCAGGAGCTGTAGCTCTGCTTAAGGTTACCCCATTTTCTTTATATTCCACATTTTATAAACCATATCTTTATCTGAGAGGGTGGATAATCCCTGTACATAGGAGCTATTGGCAAGTATAGGAGTTATTCAGATCTCTAAAACACAGACATCTGCTGCAGCTCTCACATGCTTCAGCTTTCACAGGTGGCTTTTTCCATGCAGGATGGACAGCTCAGTGCTGTCCCCTGCAGTGAACAGGTTTTTCTGCTGGAAAACACCCCGATTCATTCCAGTCTTCCTTGAGCTATCTGAAAGGAGTCCATTTCTGTACCATTCTCTGTGTCCTGGCCTGGATCAGTAGGTCCAAAGAGCAAAACTAATGACAAAAACACACACGCTTTTCCCAAAGGTTACATAGATGAAAAATAATAATCATACCACTTTCAGAAACTTTTCCTCTGGATATTGCAGAAATCATGATACTTTTTCACAACTTTGGGATGTTGCTGACAGAGCAGCATCACTTGGGAAGGTTGTCTGCATCCTGGATACTTTTCTTTGCATGATGCCTTTGCTTCACAGTAAAAAACAAAACAGCATCTGTGGAATAAAGCTGAAACTCATGCAGAAAGGCATTTTAAAATAAATATCTATCTTTTTTTACCAGAGTAGATCAGAAAATATTTTCTGAAGGTGAAAGAATAATGAATTATCAATAGGCAACGTGGGTGGAATCATTCGCATCCCATCTGCCTTCTCGCTGCCTAAATCCAGCAGCTCCTGCAGTCCCGCAAATGCTCCTCAGCTACAGCATGTGAACAGAGAGACCTGTCCATCTCCTACTGATTTAAAGATTAAAACCCTGCCTAGAAGAAGCTACCTACCAAGATGTGTTCCAAGTTCTTACAGTCCTGATTCAACTGCCGCTGAAATCAGCGGGAGTCCTGCCACTGATCCTAACAGTGCTCAGATCACGTTTCCCACAGAGAGTTATTCGGGAATCCTAATGCAGACGTTTTGTCAGTAAAAAGAGCACAACTGTAGAATATGTACTGGAAAAAAGGAATTTTATATTGGCAGGAAGATAGATAAAATACCTTAATAGGGTTTTCTTTTCTGCTCTGATTTCTATTATTCATGGAAGTCTAATGATCCCTTCCTGCACGCAAGACAAAAGTAAACCAGAGCCTCCTGATAGCAGGACTGGTACTCTGTCATTAATGTGATGTGGGTATGTTAATGCAACAGTAATTGCCCACCCTACTGCACTCAAATCACCTCGAGCTGCAAGAGTATCACTGTTAGAGTTTCATTTTCATTAAGATGACAAAAAGGACCCCGAGATGACTGTCTGGTTTCATGTGGTATTCATGAAAGTGAATATTAACAGAATTGGGAGGGAAATGAAGAGCAAACCCAGAAATTAGCTAAACTGATGCCCTAACGCTGTAATGAAATAGATGTGGTGACCCGGCATGTCCCCCTCCGGACTGGCCAGAAAGAAGTGGACGGCAAATAACTCAAGAGGCATCTGAACATCAGTGCTGGCTCGTAATAAAACTTTCAAAACACGCAAGCTGCAGTGAAATTTAATCAAGTGAATTTCACATCAACGCAGCTTCTAAAAAGAATTAAAAATCAAGAAGAATCACAATTTCAAGGCAACGTCGCCAGCCAGAGAAAGCATAATCCATATTTGCATTAGGCCCTCATGCATCTTGTCACGTATCTGCTGCACTGAAATCTTCTCCCCACTTGGCACAAAACTTCCTTAGTTTTCAAACAACTACGAAAGAAAGTCCGTAACTAATTTATCAAAGGAGCTCTGAGCCAAAATGCTGAACCCTGTGGGCCACGGTGATGAATTCCTGACTTGGGAAAGAAAAGTTTGAGACAGATATGATTAACTTTCCATGCTGGGAAGTGTGGCTGCCCTGAAAGGGCAAGGAGTGTTGGGAACCGCAGATGGCATCCCAGAGCTCCGCGATGAATCGGGAGCATCTTACGTTCCCTGGGGGGATGTTCGCACTGTGTCTGCGTCTAGACCTGGAAGACGCCATTGGAATGGCAGGACCCATCATCGGCTTGTGAGCCGTACGTGATATAACTCAGTAACTGGATGGGCTGCAAGAAGGGGAATAGAAACATGAAATAACATGTGAAAAGTACCAATTAAAGCACCAATGTGGAGGCTTATATCTCCAAAGAACCCGCTTGGGTTTGCTGAGGTTATCTGTAAGGAGACTCCTTGCCAGCAAGGATCCAGCCAGTCAGAGTTGAAATACGAATTTGTTTTTTTTTTTTTTTTTTTTACTTTTAGGTTACAAGGGAATAGTGCAGGCAGGGAGGGATGTTGCTGAAATCCAGCTCCGTAATGGAAACCTGGATGAAACGGTGGCTGCATCCTTATCACCTCCCTGCAATTCAACACAAACGCTCGCAGCCTGACCACGTGCCCAAGACAGTCGACGGAGTTTATGTTAGTTCAGCCATGTGTTGCTATTCTGATAAAGGACAAACTGACTCGCCATTAGAAGCTAACAACAGCCTTAGAAAATGTACTGTTAAGCATGTTTCTTGGTTAAAAAAAAAATAAAAAATACATTCGATGCATTTTGAAATGATGAAAAAAAAAAAAGGGCCTGAATGTTCAGCTGTGTTTTGAATTGCAGAGTGCGCACTCCACCTGAAAATAATCTGTGCTCTGCTAAAGTCGTTCGTGTAGAGACTTAAATTATTTTTATTCTTTGTCAGTGGTAAAATGATACTTAATATTTTATCTCTTTTGTTCGCAGCAAGGTTTTTTCTTGTTTTGGAAAATAAACGTCTTTCCCTGGGGAGTTCGGCATCAAACAGCTCCTGAAGCAAGTAATATTTTTTGCAGCCATTGTGAGCAGGGTTCATCTGTAGTTTGACTCAGAAGTGACTTGTGCATCACTGGGGTCAGAGATCATACGAGTGGAGAGAATGTCACATAAGAACGAACGAACAAGGACAAAGGAAAAAATATGGGAACAGTTCCTCACGTGCTGGGAATGAACTAATGGTAACGAAAGGGCAATTACACTCCTGAAGTAAAGCTTCTTCTAAATCAAAGTGGCACAGTACAGTATATTGTTACAGACTCACAGCACAAGCAAAAAGAGCAACACAATAAATAAAACCAAAATTCCATACCCTGTCTGCTTGTTCTCCAAATTGAAGCATCTCAAATATTACAGCAATATCTTCTGTATTTCATTACAGAGTCTGCATTTGCCACTTACACACTTTAGCATGGAGGACATAAGTGACTGTAGTAAGTCACTGGCAGAGAACGTGGCTCTATAATGGGGTGCATCCAAAACCTCAGCATTGCTACTCAAAAGGTGAAACCAAACACTGGAAGAGGAACTGAGCCTAAAAACCTAAGGATTCTTACACACCTATGCCATTTGTGAAAGTGGAATGCCAGGGAAAATAAAAAGTATGGAAATATTATCATCTTTTAGAGAGCCTTAAGGACCAAACAGACAGATCAAAGCACAGCTGATTTATGAGCAAATCTCACCTATTCTTTTAAGAGCTTTTCAAAATTACCACTGTATATCGAGGCTTTAAAAACAATGGATGAAAAAGTAGAGGGGCAAGGGATTTCATTCTTCACATAAAATAATCTCTGTGTGGAGCATATTAATGTTCCTTTGAGGGGCTCTATAAAAGCCCCTACATTAGAGAGATAAGGAAATATATTGAAATGGGCCAAACTAATCCACAGAGCTAAAAGACACAACAAAATATTCAAATACCTGCTCTGCAAGTTCTCCCGGGCTCCATCATAAAACCTGGGTCATTTATAATCAGACATAAAGAATAATGAGCAGAGGGCACTTCAGTCCTTTTGCAATGTCCCTTCATTGTAATTCACTGGTTTGTCAGGAGCACATCCTGCTCTGCTCAAACAAACAAGATACAAGATCGTGTGTCTCCAGGGATGGAAAGAGGAGAAAATCCACAGAAAGAACAAACATGTCCACCCTTATGTCCAGCACTGTCATAATTAATGACAGCAAAAAAACCTCAGTGCCTCAGGGGTTAGGTCAGCCTCTAAGTACTATAGATCCAAAGAGACCACACAGGAAATCACATTATTCCATATCTTCCTCCTGCATGGCTCTTTAGACTTTTTCCCCAAAAAGACTGTAATGAATATTGTCAGATACAAGATACTGGAATAAATGGACCTCGGGTCTCACTCAATTCCTGTGGCTATATTGGTATTAGAAGACAAGCTGTCATAGGCATCTAAATGATGATGGAGCCCCTAAAAATGAAAGGGCAGAAAAACCAGGAATGGTGCAGCAGGCAATTCGATCAGCATCTGCTCTTCTTCCCCTCCTTTTCCAAGTACAGCTCTAACATTTTGCATGGCTTCATAGTTCTCCAGACTAGGACTCCAGTCCCACTCCCAGGAAAAAAACCCAGGTTTGTGTACAGTGTATTTCACTTTGATAACTATTTTCCCTAGAAGTTTAATAGAAAGCTCTGAAAACATAACTAATTCTGCCTCCCTAGTGCCTTGTTCATCTCAGCTACCTTCCAGGAGAGACCACCTGGCCCACCATGTGGAAATGAGAAAAGAAACTACAGAGTCAACCCCCCTGGCTGGTAACAGAGGATATTTATTACACTAGTCCACAGCCTTCAAGGAATTGGTATGTTTGTGCATAATTTAGTAGGTAGTTGCAGGAGTTCATTGTTAGAGGCTGAACATCTACTTTAATGGTTATAGATACACTCTGAGTTTTCAATCTGCTTCTCTATTTCCCAAGGGGAAAACAATGTAAATATCTCTCGGAAAACCTGGATATAAATAACGGGGCACAGGGTGGGATATGGAGTTTCTTCCCACGGCAAGCTCCTGCCTTCTACCTCTGGTCACTGCCTTGTGTCCTGTTCCAATCCTGCCTCAAGCAGATGAACTGGATGTGCCGCCTGCCATGACCACTGCTGCAGTTCCAGCACATCCCTGGCATGTGCAGAGACAGAGCCCCACAGAAAGCCCACAAACCCCCTCTTGTGTCTCTTCACCACTGACAAGGTTGGATGGGACCGTGAGCAACCTGATCTAGTGTGTGGCATCCCTGCCCACGGCAGGGAGTTGGAACAAGACGATCTTTAAGGTCCCTTCAAACACAAACCATTCCGGGATTTCTGTGAAAAAAGAAACACCACTGAAAACCAGGAGGTGAATGTGCCACCATGACAGTGTCAAAGCAGGGTCTCCTCTCCTCCCGTCTCACTCGCACTCCCCTCCCAAAATCCAATCCCAAGTCTGCAAAGTCACCACTTGATCATATGATGATGAAGGATGTGGCTGGAAAGTGCCCAAAGTTGAAGGATAGCAGTGAGAGAAATTAAGCCACTGAGAGATGCTGAGGTGAGGAACGCGCTGCCGGCACTTTGGGTAATCGGTGCGATGTTTCTAGTAACAGCTTCATAAAAGCCTAAGTTTAATAACACCTCAGCCCCTTCCAGAAAGTGCTCATTAACTCACTGTCGCTGCTTGGTGTATCCTTAAATTGCTACCTTTAAAAACCTGCAGAAAACTTCAAAGATGGTGAGGCTGAAGAGCAAATATTCACTGGTGTCTTAAAATGAAATCTAAGGTAGGGCAATGAGCAGAGGAACAGTTGGTGAACAGTTGGTGAATGGATATTTTTATGCAAGGAATGCCTGAAGGAAAGAGAAGGAAAAAAACTGTGTAGGAAGAAGGAGCAATTAATATGTTCCCTTTTCCCCCCCCCCCTTACGCTTATTTTGATTTAAAAGTCTATTCTTTCACTACCACAGATTAAGGTCGCTCTACAATTTACCGTGCAAAAGAAAGTGGTCATAGGGGTGGAATCAAGAAATCAAAGAACCTATGACAGAGTTTTTAATTATTCAAAAATGATCACAAAGATATTCTGAATTAATTTTCACATTTTTGCATTTGTACATTTCAAATGCGTATGTGCATGGATGTCACTCAGTTCACTGGGAAGTGGCACCCATCCTTAAGACCAGTTCCCTCTTTAATGTCACTTTTGATTGGGAAGGCCACCAACTGTAACAACATCCTGCTAAAAACATTAAACACTTCAACATTTCACGTGAGCTGTTCTCACCAAAAAGCCCTGACTTCCCCAGAAATATGTGCAGCAACAAACCTTTGATGCCAAAAGCTGTTTAGATAAATATACCAAGTTAAAATAATTTAAAAAAACACTCTGCATCCAGATTCCCTCTTGCATCCTGCTAATTCCAGGGTACAGGCCTTTATGGGTGCATCTTTTAGCTTAATGGGAGCTGTGAGGCACCATCAGAAACAGAGGTCACAAAGAGAGCCTCAGAGAACAGCAGATGCCCCAAGTGAACGTGGGATGAGCTGGACTGGACCCTTCTAGCAGAATTTATCCTGGGAGTGATGTCTTGACTTCCAGCAGGGATGAGGAGAGAAATCTTCACACTCCCAATGTTTTTATAAGCAAGGAATCAATACAACATCAAGGAACTTGTAGATGTGTGTGAGATGTGGACAGTTTTGGGGGTAATTATTGGAAATTTGGCTTTACTGAGAAGTATTAGTATCATGTATACAAAGCTGTGGAGGGTAGACACAGAATTTAATAGCTTTTTATTGAAAACATGCTCCTATGAACAGTCTACAGATTCTTAATTATTATTTTTTTTTAACTATCACCATTCTTAAGGGAAGCTCCACTTTGGAAATGTACGTTTTCACACCTGGAACAGAGATGAGCAGATGGGGAGAATAGGAGAACAGAATAGTGAAGTAAAGATCACAGGAAAAACTGTTTAAGAGCCTCTGCAAGAGAAGGACAAATATTGGCATCAAATATTTATGGACAGTCATTCAATCAAGGTCCATGAGCTTCCGTTCAAGTATTCATTCCTTTTTAATTTACTCCTTGCAAAAATTCACTGCATGAGCAAGGTTTAGCATGACTAGATCTCCATCTAAAATATGCACACTGGATGCAAGTAAGTTTTCACAGTTGTGAAGAATTGGACATTTGTGAAGTGAATGGGAGTGTTGCTGTGGGTTTCAGATACACTGAGATTACCCTCCAGATGTCTTCTAGCTGATTTCAAAGCAAGAACAATCAATTCCACTGACAATAGGAATAGCAAAGCATTCATAATCTTTCATAGAATGAGACAGCTTTTGAAACAAAATCCATTTTCCAAGTTACATCGAATAACATGGGCACTTAAAACCAACTCCAAGCTGAGGAGAAATTCTATACAGTGGCTACTTGCTCGGACAAAGTTAATGGAATACTGCAAAAAAACAGGGAAGGTTCTTCCTGGACCTATTCTACACACACAGACACACACAAACACACCAATTTTTTTGGTTTGACTTTTTTCCTGTTCAGACTTGTGATTTAGGACATTACCCTCCATGTCTGAACTTAAAATTACAGCAAATTGCAGAGCAGTAATTCAGAGGACTGTCTGTCGCTTCTCTCTGAAGACACCAGCTGAGGATTTTCAACGTGCCCATCTTTTACAGACCCGAGTCCTTAGTCACCAGGTCCACATGCACTCTTTGACTCTATGAAATGCTGCAGATGCAGATCCAATATTTGCAACTTAATTTTTCATGGTACAGTTTTTAAACAGACATATAGATTGCAGTCCCAGATGTATCACTGCACACAGGCAGTGATCTCTGGGGTGCATTTCCCTCGTACCCTGTCATTAAGAGCTGTATTGACAGCAAACAAGTTACAGATCTTTTTTTTAACAACATATAATTTTGCTGTTGTTTGCACGTTTTCTCCAAGACATATTGGATACCATTTGCTTTTCATTACAAAAAATGTGCTGACAACAAAATCACATATTCCTGACACACAAAAGAAAGAAGACATAGCTACCATTTTTGGGGCAGGGGAGCTGTTCCATGGGAAACTTGATACACCATTCCCCAGGGATGCAGAGCTTGCCCAGCTCACACATGAACACACAGTACGTGCATCTTTCACAACACAATAGATGGGTTTGAGGCTTCCCAAACCCCTGCCCTTTTTATTCATACTGCAGTGTATTGATGTATTATTTTCAATTATCTGAAGATAATTAGATCTGGATATCCAAGGGTAGCCAGATGCAAACACATCTGAAGATTTATGCAGTTGGCTGCTACATTTCTGAGTGTGTTTATACTATAAAGGCTGTAAGACAGCACTGCAGTGGAGCTACATTAGCCAGGTTAATTCATCACACAAACGCGGCGATGCAACATCCAGCCTAAAGCCAGAGCTAACTTCTGATTCTTCACATTCAAGATACACCTAAATCAAAGATCTGCAGATAGACCTAAATCCAAGATGGGTGTAAGAGCCTTTGGAGAAGCCAAAGCCATTAAAAATGATATAGATCTTCGGTTGAGGTGAGATATACAGCCCAAGGAGTAATTTTACATCAGCCGGTCTCCCTCCCACTGGAATTCAGTTTGTTACACTCAGTTGATACCCGTGTACTGCTCTGTTGGACTAGAGTGAGGCCTCCCAGTTGGACTGGAACCTGGTGGTGGTGGTCTATCAGAGAAAGGAGAGAAGCTGAGAAAAGACAAGAAGCCAAGAAAAGTCAATGTCTATGTATATGGCAAGTGATATCTGAGAGGATACCCCAGTTCTTCTTATAAAATTCCCAGCTTATACTAGAAGGCAGACCAAGAACACTGGCTCAGGAGTCTATGACTTTACATTCATTTTTGGTGAATTGAACTCCACATCCCATATATCTGCTTCATGCTCGGGCTTTAAGCTTACAATGGTCTGTGCAAGAAGATTAAATCCCAGGAGTTCAGGACATGACTCAGCCCAAACCCTCTTCTGGATGCTCAACACTGAAAACAACAGACAGTTTTGTCCAGCCTCTTCCTTCCATAGTTTCCAGGCAAGAAGATTTTAAAAAATCATGTGGGACTACAGAAGGAAAATATGGTGAAATCGACCAAAAAGCTGGAACAGTAGAAGAAATTCCCAAAAGAGCAGCAGGTCCCCAGGCCGTGGCCTTCCCAGTTCTCCGACAGCTTAGGGTACCCCACAGCTGAACGGGGCCTATGGCACTCATCAGTGTGCAGCAGTTCTTCCAACTGCAAAGCATATTGAGAGAGAGGAGGAGAGTAGAATAAAAGTAGCAAGAGGACAATTTTCTTCCTCTGCCTGCTTTTAATTGTCATTTTTATAAAGAGCTCTCAAAAAGAGTAAGACTGTTAAAGCCAAATTGAGTCACTGGAATTTATTGATGAAGGGAAAGGCAAACCCAGCCACTACTTTGTCCATGAGCTGTATTTCTTTATTATTACTAAAAAGCCATACTGATCTCTCTGGAGCTGGACTGTCAAAAAGAATGTACTTGGGTCTAAAATATCCTTTTTTGTTTGTGTGGTCTCTCTCCCTCTCTCAGTTCCCTTTCCCTGTCCTTAGCCAGCTGGTTGGTAGTTAGTGCAGCTGGCAGTGATGCCAAGTGCTTTGCTACAGTGGAGCCCTGGGATTAGGCAGGATAATAATCAGTGCTCAGGGAAGCATGTCCTGAATACACCAGTGACACTGAGCACTGGGCCCAGTGCTCCTCCTTCCGTGCGCTCTGACCCACAGGACAGAAAGGAAGCTGCACATTAAGAACAAGGAGTGGTTAAGCACCAGAAAAATGTTAAGGGCAGCAGTGACCTATGGGGTGTGCAGTGTACACTGGAGGAGGAGGCAGCTGTGTGTGACTGCCAGGGACCACAGGCTGTGTACAGCCCCAAGGTCATGGTGTGGTGCTGCCACAGCTCCACAGCGGGGAATGAACCCACCAGGAACTTGCTGAGTCCCAGTAGAGCTCAGGAATCACCCATCCCAGCACTGACATCCCAACTGCACTCCTGTGCAGGGGGAATACCACAACCTGACTCACAGAGCTGCAGGCTCCAGCAATTCTGTGTACAAATTTGTTGCAAAACCTGGCGTGTTTAATGCAGAGATAAAATTTGGGGAAAAGTCAAATCAAGCCTGTAACCCACCTGTCTCCCTTTCTAAGCCCTGTGCAGTAAATGTTCAGTGACACAATGCTGAGGTCAGCACGGGCTCCATCTACAGCCACAGCAAGGTCACAGGCTCCTTCCTCAAGAGGCAAAGCAGCACCTTGTCTAGCCTGGGTGTCTGATGGTGATCCTTCCTTTGGACAGCCCACACTTCTCTTCATCCCAGAGTCACCCTGATTTTCCACCCTGACCTATCCCACAGTCTACCACAGCAGTAGCTTGGGCGTTACACTCTTCTCCTTTATACCTCCGCTCAGCAGAACTGCAGCAATTAGAGCTGGTAATTCAGTATAGTTGAGTCTCCTGCATTTTTAGTGATTTCAACACCTACATTCCTGGTCAGTGTATAGTGATAGCAGATTTCAGGTGAACACTTACTGCAGTACCAGCCACTCATCCTGACCAAATGGATGAGCAGCAGACCAGCATCCCTAACGAAGGAGCCAGGAAATGACTGGCTCATGGATTTAAACGGCTGGTTGAGAATTCAGCCACTATTTGAGAATCCTGCTATTATTTTTTTTCTCTCTGCAAAATTTGAAGTCATTAAACTGATTTCCTTTTGATGTCTCTTGACTTCTTGTGCTTTGCTGAAATGAGTATTTCCCTTCTGTGCATTACGCATCCTTTCAAAACCCAGCTGCACACCCACGGCCTCGGAGCAGGTCTGAGGGTTCAGGGGCTAACAAAATCTCTGGGAATGTGGTTTTAACACTGCTGATGAGGGTAGGAATCACACAATCTATCAGCAGCAGGTTTGTAGAGCAACACACGAGTACAGCTGCAATTAATTGGGATGGTTTTCAAAAAGCAGAGGCCAAAAAATGAAGAAGCAGAAATAAAGTAACTTTTCACCACTGAACTAATGTAGCAATTGGTGGCCAAGAAGCACAAGCCCAAGACCTGCTCCAAGAGTCCCCACATGAAGCTGGTTAGCAACAAAGAAGGCACAATTATCAAAAAACTAGAAGACAGCAGAAAAAGGCTTATGATTCTGCAGGAGACAGCAATCTTTTACTGGCCTGGGATAAAATGTAGTTTTTATTCAGGTAAAGCTCTCATTAAAATCTGGGAGAATACTGAGTAAGTAAAAATAAGAACCTCAGGGTCCAGCCTATCCTATCTTACTCTCAGATAGAGAGAACAAAATTTTGCCCAGGGAGCAGCTTCCCTGCTCTGCTCCACAATCTCCTGTGAGCTCACAGGAAAGTCAAAACAGTTCATGATGTTTAAATCAAGGCACAAGCTGATTTACTATAGCAGAACAACACGGTGCGTATGCCTGCTTCAGGATTCTTTCTTACCACAATCATCTTTTTACATCTCTTTAGAGCACAGGAAACATACGACACAATCTGAATATTTATGGCACGCTGTGGAAAAGCAGAAGCCCCTCTTCTGTACCCATCTCATTACAGGGGTTTACAATTTTGGAAAGACTTTCTGTGCGGGACTAACCTGAATGTGGTATTTCTACTCCACTGTTCACCCAGACTAATACAGTGGTGTAAATCATAGAGGATTTCAAATCTTCCAGGAGCCTTTTCCAAACCAGAGCCCATGTAAAAGAGTTCAGCTAGCCACTCTCCTTCATCTGAGGGGAAAGCTTGCCTTAGGCACAAACAAAGCTTCAAATTGATTTAATTTAAAATTTCAAACTTCTGTATGCTGCTCAGCTTCCGACTGCCATCTGCTTTTTCATATTGCCGTGACAGAGAGCACATTTTTTAGTATGTTTGTTCAAGCAGGTCCATCAGTACAATATTAATTTCCAGTATTTAGAAGTTCTGTATGCTTTTAAAAGGAACTAGTTATAAATCTAACCAGAAATTACCAACAAAAATATCATGGCTCATTCAGCCTGCTTTTTAAAAATTGCATCTTCTCAGCCTGAAGCCCCATATTCTGTTATCTCCTCAAACTGTTCCCCCTGTTTGTTTGTGCTGAACCAGACACACAGGTCTCTCATGATCTTAAATCAGGACCTTTTACATCAGCCACAATATGAGTCTTCAACAAACAGAACCCAAATGTATTTCGACTACATCAGGTGAAGACACCCCTGCTCAGATATCCCAAGAGAACAGTGGCAGCACTGGAGCAGATCAGTGAAACAGCCTTTCCAGCAAGAATCCAGTTTATCTCAAATCAGAGTTGTCTTGACATCCCATTCCTGGTATTCCTGGGCCTTTCCCCCCTCTCCTTTTTTTTTTTATTTTAAAGCTTCCTCTATAAAACTGATTTTCCAAAGAACAAAGCGTGTGACTTGGGACTTCTCCACCAAGTTAATCTACTTTTCCAAACTGCTTAACTGATGTGTTGCATTGTGCCAAGGCAAGAACAAGTAGAGCTCTTCTTCCACTTGCAAATGCACTAAAATTAAGTTCTTCACTAGGTTTTGTGCTTAAAATATGGATCTTCTGCATGCTTCCAGAATGCCCTCCTTCCAACAAACACGTTCCTGGAGACAGGCATATGTTACAAACATTCTGATAAAATGAACTTTGGAGGAGGCTGCAGCTTGCGCCTGTCCCTGCTGAGAAGCCAGAAACATGCCAAGTCATGGCTAAAACTGGAAAACTCCATTAATAGACGGGATGTGAAACAGCCCAGCCATGAGCAGCTGTGATTAACTCATGGGTGCCCCTCTGAATTCACCCCACGCCACGTCCAGCCCTGCTCTCCATCAAAACCACATCACTGCCTTGTAGGCTGGACTGAAGCCCCCACTTGCTTTGCATAAGGAACTAAGCAGCAATTATTAACTCTTTTAGATGAAAAATAAAACCAGGCCCCTGTCCACACTGGTCACATATGAGTCCAGCACTCTTTCCAGGCCTCGTCTCTTACTAAGTTCCAATTTAGACAGCTGTATCTTCCACCTAAACTCTCCTCCCATCCTCTGGCAGCCAGACACCAACATGGGATTCACTCCCCTGTCCCCCTCCGACCAGTTCTATTTCCATTCAGCAGCAAACTCACAACCCCAGCTCCACACTGACACTCTACACAGCGCTCCAGGGTCTCCCCAAGAGGCAATACATAAATGTAAATTCTATAATTATTTGAAAGCGGAGCCTCTTCCAACCTGAGTGAGATCTGATAGCATCTCTGCCTTATAAATAATGTAATGTGCTGGCAGGGTTTGCTTCTCTGTACAAGGCACAGAAGGCCCAGCTGGAGCACAAACAAGCATACAAGGAAAACACAGTTGACAAAAAATGTACTGGGAGACCCAAAAAGATGTTCTGTATAGATCTCAGCAGAGATGGACAACAGGGCTTTCTTCTGATTTAGGGCAACATCTGATGGATGAAAACTGTGATTCTTTGTGAGAGATATGAAAGCAGAGCTGAGCCACGGTAGAGATGTGAGCGTTACAAATACCCCAAATATTTCAGTCAAATCTCTTTTGTAGTTCTACTTTCAAAGTCACAGATAGTAAATTAATAACGCTGTTGTCAAGATCCTCAAAACAAACAATCAAGGGCAAAAAATGAAAGATAAATTCAGAGGTATCTTACCAACACCCCCCCAGCAGCTCTGCCCTTGGCAGATGCGACACAGATGTGCTTGGCTGTGTCGGGCAGTGACACTGCCTGGGGCACCTGTGCGGGCGAGAGCTCAGCACTCCTTGGACTTTCCCAGCTGGTTTTAGGGCACCAGAATTGGCTTTTTCACTTGTGGGTTGGTAAAAGAACTCAGACACTTCACAGAGCTCACAGAAAGCCCCTCTCCTTTTGCAAACCTCCTGTATTTTCTGAGATAAAAGGCTGAGGGGAAGGATCCGGTTTACTGTAAATAAACCACAGACTACTGGACCATCTGGAGCTTTCCTGTGCTTTCTGCTGGCTCTGCAATTTTAAGGAGACTTGTTTCCAAATGATGACACAGTTTGGGGATTTAAACCATAATCTTTAAAACACATATTTAAAAAGTATTAGCTAATTATTTAGGCCGTAACTGCTGCAAAACCAGCAAATAAACCAAAATTCCTTGAACCGGTGGTTTTGAAGTTAGTGTTTGGAGTGAGTTATAGGTAAGACCATTTGATTGACTTTAGTGGAGACAGACTGTAAATGAAAAGGGGAAAAGGTGCCTGGTCTTTGTGCAGGGAAAAAATCGATAGAGAACCAGTCAAGGAGAGTTCACGTGGGAGGCGACAGCCCGAACGGTGCCGGAGCAGCCGAATTTCACCCACCGTGGCAGGAGCCGCTGTGCAGCTTATAAACCACTTACAACACATTTCAACTTTTCCATAGGCTGCCTGAATAGGAACACATTTTTCCCAGAGAAACTATGACTTATCACAAATTTAATGCTTATGTACTACAAAAATTCTTCACTTCCTTCTGTGCCCGCAGCTTTATTCGTTTTAGTTATCTCTTGTGGGACTGTCAGCCATGCCTGCTCCTTTTTTACTAGCAGACCCATTTTTCCCCGATACATGCTTTCCAAACATCCATTTCACAAAAACTAATCTGAAGCTCAGCATTATTAATTTAAACTTCAGCATGGGAGACCCAAATCAATGTCAATCAGTTACATGCCAGCACATCCCTGAGCACACCTTCCTCAGCGTGAGTCCTGCGTGAGGCACCGCAAGGCACTGAGTTTCTCTCTCTGTTTCCTGATTCCTATAAATAATGTGGGTGACTTATTTTCCGAGTGTCCAGCACCCACATCTGAACCAGACAGTCCTGGGCAGGCCTGTAATGGTGAAGCTTTTGTGATCACTGAGGTTCAGGGAGCCCTAAGTGAGGTAGGGTAAGAAATCCACCTTCCAGAAGATGTTCAGATTGACAGCGGATAAAAACCTGACAGGCTGCCATTTGTTACTATTAATGTTTAATTAAGAGCAGATGTTATTAGTCTTGCATCAGAAAACCAACATGTCTTCTATGCATGGATAGAAATTCTGAATTTGGTGATAAAGAAGCAATTCATAAATGACTGCAGTAGAGAGTTTCTAACAGGGAATGCTGGCTTGTTCCTGACGCCTGAAGAAAACAACATGGGTCTTATTTTCCTTCCTTTTTTGTCATCCCCGAATGTTCATGCTGGGATAGATAGAAAGACTGATAGATCTGGTTTGGGGTTTTTATATAAATCTCTAACCAATTATACATTGAGAAATACAACACCCCTCCCTCATTTTTCTTTCCTAGAAAGTCATCAGACTTTGCAGCATTTACATGGGTCTCTGGACTGCTCATAAATATAAAAAACATAACAAATTCTAGTCCAAATCTTCACTTTTTTTTTTTTATTATTCCATTCTCTTTTTTTTTTTTTTTTTTTAAATAACATTAACCTGCTTCATCTAAGTCCTTATTTTCAGCATTCCACTTCTTTTGGTCAAACAGACACTCGGATGAACTTTGTATCTAAGCCATGTACTCCAGAAAGAAGATACCAGGCAGGCAGCAAACCCATCATGTGTCTATTGTGTTTTGGAAGAGGGTTAGAATTGGGTAAAGCTCTTGTGAGAGGGATAAAAATATTCCTGAATGCATATAAAGGACTTTCAAAAAGCTATAAATACAGTAATATTGTGGACCCCTACAACAAAATGACACGGCTGGAAAATGATCTCAAGAAACAATTTTCATGCCAGTGTAAGTCTTATTAATGACGAAGAGTTTGCCGTTAAAGAGAACGAAGGGAAGGGAATGTGTTGGCATTACATTTCAGTAACCAGGGACCCACTGGAACTGGAACTTCAAAATAGGATTTCTTAAAAGCTTTTTCTTTCCTAAATTCCCTTTGCAGAAGCCTGCTTATTCTTTCATAATCACTTCAAAGCAATCCCCAGCCTTGCAATAAAGTAAATTCAAAGCAATTAGAGAGTAGATCTACACAGCAAGACCAAACAGTGCTTATAGAGGGTTTCTGTAAAGTGGTTCTGCATACATTTTCCTTGGAATGACATTATTTGTATAAAGAAGTAGGGGGATATTTTATGAAGGAAAGAAAATACGAAATAAATTTATGATAGCAAATAGAAACACTGCATCTCTGGAGTGTGATATTATATTGCAGTTTGCAAGCACAACCAATATCACATCGCCCTGTCACGTTCATGCATTTTAGTGAACAATAACAGAGAGGGGAAAAAGAAAAGAGAGGCGTCTCCGCAGCGTGCTACAATAAAAGCCACCACGTACCACAATAACAAGCTACATATGTTCAGGAATAAACAGACCAAGTTTGCATTTTCCTTCCCCAGCTCCCAGAGGCCCTGCTTTGCTGCTTTGCCAATCCACGTTTTCACGAAGGCAACCCTGTGAAATGCAAAACTGCCTCATCCCTTCCGCCGGTGAGGCTGGTGCTGCAAGAGGAGCTGAGTGTGCTGAGCTGAGATGTGGGTATTTCATTGTGATGCAAATAAATGTAACAATTAAGAATATAATTTTGGAAGATGTCAGTGGCGTAATTACTCATATGGCTTCCAGCCAATTAAGCAGTAGGTGAATTAGCCCATTTAATTGGGTTTGGAGTTTCAGCGCAAGGTGTTTTATGCTTTGTATTCTGTCAACATTTTGCTGAACTATACGTTAATAATTCTGATTGCTCTCGAAATAACATCTGGGTAAATTTGGTCTAGGGTATAAGAACCACTGCTTGAAAGGTTGCATACACCTGCGATCCCAGTTGTGCAAGCAGATTGACTCCAACAAAAGCTCCATTCAAGGAAGATGGAAGTCTTGATTGCTTGTAAGCCCATTAAACACTCTGAATGGCCATGAAGATGAAACAAGGAAGCCCTTTAGGACTCTGAAGTTCAAAGTCTCGGAACAGAAATGGCAATAATAAAAGCACAACACAAAGTGATTACTGCCATTATAAAAAGACAAGCATATAACATCAACTGAAGAGGAAAAAGCAAAAAAAAAGTGTCATATCGCTTGCTTGGAGACTGCTGTGATTCAGCTAATCTCCTCTATTAGCAGATGATCACAATACACAATAGTCCTCAGTAAGATGTGAAAACAGACGCACTCATGGGTTAGTGGAGAAGTACTTCACAGCTACCCTAAGGAAGCACAGAATAGACACACTAACATTATGACTGAAGATTACACTGTTAATGACAATAACAGCATACAAATGAACCCTCCTTCATAGGAAAAGATTAGTTGGAGAACTAAAAAATCCCATGTAAAAAGGGGCTGATGAGAGCCTAACTAATACAGCAGCGAACTCTATTAACCACGAGAATGAGAGAGTGCAAGGCCCACATGAGATGCTCTTTTCATGCCAGGAGCTGGTTCTTTTCATTTTACTTTCACATTGTTATTCCCTAAAACTAAGAGGGTCCTAGGGTGTGCTTGGTATCTCTGATTGAAATTCAGTCACTGTTTGCTCAGCCTTGATTGAGTCACTTCATCTGCAGACTTCATTTTTCAGAATTCTAGGAATAAGTGACAGGCTTTGAGTTGGGAAACCTCTGTGTGAGAGATCAGCCGAGTACCACTCCGTGCTGAAACAAAGCAGTGGCAGGGAGGAGCAATGCTGAATGTCTTTATGTTTATGTGGACTGCAAGACTGGAATCCCAGGGATGCTTTCAGGGGAATTACAACATCAGAGCTGGATAACTGTTTTATATAGCTTCAGACTCCTTGTCAGTATTCCTTACACTTCCTAACATTAGAGAAGATAAATCAAACATGCAGATCTTTTCAGTTCATGGGTGATACTCTGCACAATCGGACACCCCTGTGTAACTGTAGAGAAGTCAGAGGTTGGACTGTGCTTCCCAGGGTTGCACAGCTCAGGAACAGCCCACAGGAGTTACACTTGTAAAATGCAAGTCTGAGATCTGGGTTGCAGCCTCGGACTTCTCTACTTCTGTATTTAACACCATAATGGAACAAGTTGTTACATGCCTCCACGCCTCATTCTTCCCACTTTGAATATCAGAATAAATCAGTGATTCATATTTCAAAAGCATTTTGAGATCTTTGCATGTAGCCTGCTCCGTAACATTATTGTTATTTATAATTAACAGCAGGGTTATTCCACTATTAATAACACTTAGCAGCAGTGCTTTTCATCTTCAATCCACTTTCTGAGCACTAATTAACTTCAGACTTCTGTTATTTAGAACATCTTACTTGTTCTTGTTCTGCTTCCCTCACTTCCCAGCATTACAGGGGTAATGGGGAAAACCACACGACCTATAAGCAACTTGACTCTCAATATTTAACTTTAGAGGGTCACTTCATGACTTCCACAGCAAGAATTTGCTCCATCATGACAAGTTTTCTCCAAGGTTTCTTTGTAAGACACAGGAGTGGACCCACACTGCCCCTATATCCTGCCACTGGGGACTGTGCAGACCAAGTGGGGTAGAAACAGTTTTCCCGTGAGTTTCCCACCTGCCTGGGCACTGCCTTTCTCTCCTTGCTGTGATACAGAATTACCAGAGACTGCTGAGGGGTGCTTGGGAACCCTCAAAACATCTCAGCACTTAGTGCAATGGGAACAGAGATGAAAAATGCATTTTCTTCAGTCTGCACTTTATCTCATCCCAAATTTCATTCCACCAGCAACATCTCAGGGCAGCTGGTCCCATTTTTTTCTTCATTGGCCATTTCTCAGGTACAAAAGGTGGCGCACAGTCCATTTTTAGTGAAGGATTTCTTACTCAGTGACTTATTTTATATCTTGGCACCTGTAAGACAAGGCAACACAGGACACCTCTTGATTCTTCACAACGAGCTGGTCAGCAGTGAGCAACAGAATGAGCTTTAGTGCCTCTCCTGCCAGGTGGACGAGACCATCCCACCCAATTTACCTGCCTTGGATGTAATCAGCATCAGGGACACTTGTGATTTATACCACTCAGCATTCAAGGTGGGCTTTAGTAGCACCATGTGCTTGTGTGTAACTGTCTTCCCGTCTGGTCATGAATATAAATGTGTTCATGTTGGTGTATTGTTTTGTTGACTGTACTGTTCTGAGGTTCACAGTCTTTAAATTAATAACTTTAACTGTATTGAAGGTACTTAGCCTCCCGTGTGTTTTTAACAGCAGTCTTTTCTTCTACCATGAAGAAGCCTGCCACTAATGGAAAATGGTTTAGTTATTCCAGGGGACTTCTAGACACCTGGGTTTTCAACAGATTGACTTATCCAGGGCTCTTCCTCACTTCCAACCATCAATAATATGCACTTAGAGTGAAGGAAATCAGTCACAGTCACAGTGGTGACTGTTAGTAGCTGCTCTGTCTTGGACCATTACATTGGCTCCCAGTGTCCTCAGAGCTTAAAGGTTGCTCTTAATTTTGGAAGAGAAATTGAGAGGAAAGGAGCTGTGGGAGAAAATAATATATAGGAATGCAGTGGCAGGGAAAAAAAAAAAACAAACAAGCTGTTCTCTGCTGTTCTGTGTCTCCTTATGAAAAAGAGCCTGTTACAATATTGGCTGCAGAGGCAATCCCAGGAACCTTGCTGCTATAAAGAACAAATGAACAATATCAAAGAAATGTAGATCCTTACCAAAACCCTTTGTCTGCCTGTCCTTTGGCTCCTACACTGTGGGGTTTGGACCAGTTATTTATTGAAGGGATGCTGTTTCATTTTAATTTTCTTGCCAAATTGGTCAGCAGGAAACATAGATCAATACAAAATACTATTTATTAGGTTCAACGTTGCAAACTGCTACCTCCCTACCAGCTCCTTTGCATCCCTGTACTCTACAGAGAGAAGTAAAAGACTCAACCACCAGATGCAATTAGAACTTCACCTACAGATGTACCTGTGTACCCTGGCAGGTACACTGTGCCTCTGCTGTACAGCTTAATCATGGAATGAGGATTTGCATCATCAAGTCTGCATGTATGTGTAAAAAGGGAATGCATTAGCTCACAATGAAGTATGGCTGCAGTTCATGGAATTTTATCTCATCCATCATACTAAAAGCACAGTTATTTATTCCAGGGCTTCCTTTTTTTTTTTTCTGTTTTATGTAAAATCTATAACAGCCAAAACCCCCAATCAGTGAAACCATCCACACTTTTACATGACTGTAAGAAGGTGTTACAGAGGGTAGACAAGTTATGGCCTCTCAGTATATATGTGGCCCTGGAGGTAATGATAACATAAATTCTTCATTGTGCTCTAATTTAACATCCAAAGATGATCATATTCCACCCCTTTTATAAATTATAGAGTTCCCAGCACACTCTGCATTTAAAATCCAAAAGTGAAATGTATGCATTGTTGATTTTAAACAAGAAAATACTGTTTGCAAACTGACAGGGGTCTCTCACCCAGTGCACTGGATTAATGTCCAGCGGAATGAATGTCCATTTTGAAGCAGATGACCCAGTGTGGTTCCTTTCAATCTCACCCATTCCATGATTCTGTGAAACAACTCACGTAACCAGCTGCTGGAGTAAGAGCCAAGTGGCCCAGACTACTGCACCATATAATTCAATTGATTGCCCTGAGAAACAATAATATAGTTATAATACTTCTACTGGCTTGATCCCCAGGGGAGCAAATTTACTTCAGTCTCCCTAACTGGTTGATAACATATTTAAATGCCAGTCAGTCACTAATCCGTTGCTGCTCCATCCTCTGAGAGCTGCTTTATTGAACACTGTAATTGCCTGGATGTTGTTTTTCATTTCTGTAGCTGTTGCTGTTAATTAAATATTTCATAGAAAGCTCTCTCTGACATTTCTTACTGCATTCTTGAATATCTGATAAGATATACAGGCTGAATATCTGTACCTGCTCCTCTTGGTTGATACTCTTGTCCTAGATTCAAACCCCAAAACACTAAAGAAATGACATACTTTTAGTGAAATTAGGACTCACGCTGTTAAAGGGCTGAGGGGAGCTGAATGAAATAGAGGCATATGCCGTGTCTGTTGGATCACAGATGTCAGCTAAAGCAGGATGTACATCTGGACTGCAAAATTTACCTTCCTCTCCCTATACACATGCAGTGGATGTGGGCACTGCACTAGTGGCAGAATTGATTTTCTGGAGTCAAACCTCAGCAGCACGTGTCAGTCTGAGCATTTTTGAAACAAAGAATATTGAAGGCCGGTGAGGTTCAGAATTACCTGATTTTATATATGCCATGATACAAGAGAAAGCAGCATGAAGAGCATTTTGGCAGCTCCTGGGGATGGCAGGTGGGTTCCCTCTTAACACAGTCTTTAAAAGAAGGGGTCAATCCAGCTGTGGACATGCAGTGCTCAGTGGCACAGCAGTACCAACAGGTTAAGGCTGAGTTGGGCATCTCAAAACATCCAGAACTTCTCTAAAACTTGAGACACAATGCTGTTGTTTACTGCATCCCAAATTAACAGGACTGTTAATGAAAAGAAACAACTGTTAACACTCTGAAGTAACTTGTCCAGTGGGGTCTGCCAAGTGAGTCTGGAGCGGTAACAAAACATATTGGGTTTGCATGGCAAGGGTTTGGGAGCGGGGGGGCCACAGGGGTGGATTCTGTGAGAAGCTGCCAGAAGTTTCCTTCATGTCTGATGGAGCCAATACCAGCAGCTCCAAGAGTGACACTGGCCAAGGCCAAGCCCATCAGTGACAGTGGGGGTGGGACAACATGTTTAAGAAGGGGAAAAAGTTATTGTTCAGGAGCAACTGCAAGCAAAGAAGAGAGGAAGGAGAAAGTGAAAGCAAAAGCCCTGCAGACTCCAGAGTCAGTGCAGAAGGAAGGGGAGGAGGAGGTGCTCCAGGCACTGGAGCAAAAATTCCCCTGCATCCCATGAGGTCTTCCTCATGGATGTGAGTCTGCAGCCCATGGAGACCCATGATGGAGGTCCACGGGGGAGCAGAGATCCATCTGCAGCCTGTGGAGGTCTGTGGGGGACCAGATATCCACCTGCAGTCCATGGAGGACCCCATCCTGGAGCAGGGGGATGCCCAAAGGAGCCTGGGACCACCGGGGAAGCCCACACTGGAGCAGGCCCCTGGGAGGACCCTGGAGAGAGGAGTCTATGTCAGTAGGACCTGTGACCCTGTGGAGGACCCACACCGGAGCAGCCTGTTCCTGAAGGAATGCACCCTATGGAAGGACCCACACTGGAGCTGTTTGGGAAGAACTGCAGCCCAGGGGAAGGACTCACTTTGGAGTAGTTTGTGGAGGACTGTCTTTTGCAGGTGGGACCCCAAGCTGGAGCAGGGGAAGAGTGTGAGGAGCCTATCCCCCCAAGGAGATAGGACATCCATCCATGCCATGGAACTACGGGCATTTACAGTGTGCATCCACAGGCAGTGTATGTGTGCACACACATACACCTGCTATCTTAAATGTTTGGATTAGTTAAGCATTTAACTAACACAATTTTAAACTGCAATTCATATGTTTTAAATGTTTAAATAATCAGGATGAAATCCCTGCACTACTTAAGTATTTGACAAAGCCTCTATTAAGTTCAGGGGAATGCAATATTTTATTGGCTTTTCTATTCTTAATTGCTTTAATGCCACCAGTATGATTAGTGATCCATCACATTTAGAAACTAAGACACTGCATGGACAATCTAAGGAACAATCCCTCAGGAGCTGTTTATTACCAGCTCCTGTATGTCCTCTCAGCAAATGGAAAACATCGTCAAAAGTCCCAGAGCTAAGGAGACTGGGATGCCAACAGCTCCATGCTGCCAATATAGAAGAAGATATGTTGCAGAAAACTCATGTAAGGAATAAAGAAAGTTCTTTCTGTAACATTGTTTTGGAAAACTCTGTATGTAAAGTCCTTCATTTACACCACCTGCTTTTTACTGTGTAATTCTGCAGTGTGGCTGGAGACACCTGCAAATGAAATAACCCATATGAAATAAAGCTGCATTCCATGGCCTGAAGAGCTCTTTTTTCACCTGCCCTAAGTAGGCACATACCCACTTCCCTGGAGAGACCACAGTACAAACATTCAGTTGAGTCCCTTAAAGTCTCCCTTCATTTGTAAGGAAAAACCCACTCCTGAAAACACATAGGGAAAATCCCCATGGGAAACAGCTTGTTTCCCTAAGAGGATCCATGGGGACACAGCAACAATTAGAGATCTGGCTTCCTTCCACATATGAGAAATGAGCAGAGGAAGGGAATATGGCTGGGAAGCACTTTCTGTGCTTTATTTGAGCTTTGTCTCAAATCAGGAGTGTTACTTTAGATCGAGGGAGGGTGACAGGAAAGGGAAGGCAGTGACATGCTGCTGCTTCCACCTTCCCACACAGCATCCCTCCAGCTCTCCAGGGAGATGAGCAGCGCATGACCACACACTCTCTCCATGGCTTGGGTTTGGTTTATCTGTCACTCTGTAGGTTTACAGTCAGCTCCTGCTGGTAGCCTCTGGTTTCTGCCTAGTTAAGGAAGAATCAGTGGTGCATTCTTTCAAAAAAGAAATGTTTTCCTTCCCTGCACAGAGGGGGACAATCCCAGGTGTCTCCCAACGCTGGCAGTAGATGGTTTGGAGATTTTCAACAGTCAGAAATCCTTCTGGAGAGACCCTTTGGAGTTTCCCTCTCTGAGTTTAACCTGCCATGTTCCTAATATGATTAGACTCTCAGTTCCCTGCCAGAGTGACAGCATGAGACAAGTGGGACTTGGCAATGATGCAGGAGGATGCAGGGTGGCGAAATCAGGGAGCATTCGACCAAAGTATCAGGGTCCTTTGCATCCAAAGGAGCAGCATTTACATTTCCCAGTGACCACTGCACGAGCATCTGACAACTACAAACTGCCAGATAACAACAGATTTGTTACAGACCTCTGGGCCAAAAATTAAGGGGAGATATATTCTGTTCTTTCTATTTAAAAAGTAAGTGAACACCCAAGCAAGCAAGCAGAAAATGCAGTGGAAAGAACACATGTACTCATGTATCAAGAAAGGAGGTATTTACAAGCTCACGAGAGCAATGTACAAAGATTCTTAAACTACAGATTTCTTTTTGTAAAATGAAAAGACTGAAGACAAATAACCATATTTTGAGGCTGGCAAGTATTCTTAAGCCTTATGAAAGCTTTCTGGGCTGGATCTTCGAGCCTAAATTACATGGTGATTTTAAAGCCAGGTTAATTATTTCAAGCAATCTTCCTCCCCACCCCCAAAATTTGAAATGCAACCAGAGATGGACCAGAATATTCAGAAATTTGTATTAAACATATGAAACTGTTTCTACTCACCAAACAGTTCATGATCTAAAAAAGCAAAAATCCTTAGTTTAATATTTCCAATTTTTAAACCTGAAATGAACTTCCAAGGTTTCCTGCACTGAACACTAAAAATCCTTCCTCCAGCATTTTCACTGTAGTAAGAAATGAGAAAATGTTTCCTTTAGGATTAAACAGAAAATATTTTAAAATAAATAGCAGAATAAAACTTCTGAAACCCTAGATTAGGGTATTGACCCTGGATGAGCAAATTTGTCACCCAACAGGTTAAAAGAGGTTTCTCTGTTGATTCTTCCAACAACTGGAACACTTCAATAAGGTGACAGTAAGACAGGGCCCTCCCTGCTCTCCCTGCCCTGTCCCAGACACACACCTGAACACAGGTCCCCAGAAGCACGTGTTTGTACATTAACCTCAGTGGCTCAAGTGGCCAGTTCTCTACAAATATTCCAATCTGCTAATTATCACCATAACGACTCTGTATTGTCCTTGATTTGTGTTTTAATCTCCGTAATTAAAGTGTCTAGCTGCCACAGCAACAGACGCTATAGAAGCATGTCTGCTGTATAATCATAATATTAATTAAAACCATGAAGTAGCTACACAATAAGGAAAGGACTAGATGGTATGGGAGACTGGTGGCTTTAAAAAAACGGTTTAGAGAACCTTTCACTCTGGTGTGTCTCAGGCAAGGAGCTGATGCTTTTCAGGTACCAGCTGCAAGGCTGACCCGTCCATACGCCCAGAGTTTGGAGGGGCTCATTCCAGCTCCCTGTGGATAAGTGTTTGCATCCCCAAATAATCAGCAGACTGGCCCCTTGTGGACACTTTCAGCAAAGGAACTAAAACCTAAACAATACCAAAAATTAATAAATCCTCTCACCCTGAGCTGTTTAGAGATTAAGGCGTTTCTATTGCCTGTGCTAAGTGTTATCTGCCAAGCAGAGGATGATGCAAGCAGGCACAGCCACCAGGACACAGCACCTGCCTCAAAGATCCTACAGAGCTGCAATTAGCCTGATTATTTCCAAAGCAAAAAAGGAGTATATTCCCCTAACTCCAAGATGCCTTGCTCACTCCAGCTCTCTACTACACAGCAGCATCCCCAGTTTCTTCTAGGACCTGCAGATCTGTAGCTCCCAGCACCCTGAAGGATGGAGAGGGGGCTCTCTGCCCTACCAGAACTGTCAAAATAGGAGGGGCAGGGGGTGCATGTAAGGGTGTGCACCCACAAAATTGGGCTGTAATCCCAAAGATGTCTCTTCTCTCACTTATTTTTGGGCAGGAGATAACCCAAACCTATTAAAAGACAAATCACGAATGAGAACACAGGCTGTGGAAGACGGTAAGCAGGTGAGTAGAGGGGGAAGGTTCAATAAATACCTTTTTTGTTTCTAATCAGCAGCAACTACAGGGGAGAAACCAGCTGTGAACTTGTCAGATCTGCTGATGATACACCAGGATGGGGGGCAGTCAATACAGAGCCAAGCAACAAGGGAACTTCAAAGGGAAACCCCACTTGCTGTGTAATTGGAGTGAAACACGGCAAAGAGAGGGGAACAGAGAAGGATACCTGCTGTTGAGACCTGGGGCTCTGGGGAGGGGAAGTGGTTTTGTTTTGTTTCAAGTAGTAAAAAGGAAGGTAATGGCAGGAAGCAAGATCTGTAAGAAAGCAGAGGGGAGCCTGGACAGTGCATGAAACATGGGAGCAAAGGTCAGCTGTGGCTTTGGACCAAATTCTGGAGAGGACCTTTTAACCCTGCAGGCCAACCCCTCTCAATTGCACATGGATGATGGGGAGGGGAATCAGATGTAAAGGAGGGAAAGGTGAAGGAAGATGAAAATCCAGTTTTACTAATTAATATATTCTGCATTTGGTGGGATAAGGCAGGACTTGAAAGAAGTTTATAAGAAAAAGGTACTTCTTAAACTGATTTTTCAGCTTTGAGATCTTGGAAGTATTACAGCTACCAGGAGCCTTGCTGCTTGCAGGGAAGAAGGGCCTGTGAATAACTCAGTTTTCACTATCTGTGCAGGATATCTGGGACCTTGGGGCTGACTTTAACCTGTTTGAATATATTTAATAAAGCAGCTAGTGCTTTAACTATAAAGTAATCTCCCATCTTGGTATATTAATTCTTGGCTTGATCTGATCTGGTGTGAAACACCATCTCTAACCTAGTGGTTTGTCTCACTCAATTTTGCACAATTTACTGCAAAGTTTCAGCTTGAACATATGTAACCTATATAATGGTCATCTCTTTGATACGAGCTGTAGTTTGTAGCACAGCTGGGTGCTTGTATTGACTTTCCTTTTCCACAACCCTCAGAATCAAGGTAAATGATACTGAATCTTTGTACCACTTGGAAAACCCTGGGCAAATACAAACGAAGTGTGAGAGTGAGAATGGTTTTTATCAAACTTACAGCTAGGCTGAGTGAGAGGGAGTTTGTTTATCATGAAAATAAAGCTGACACTGCCCAAAGATTGACACCTGCATTTCTGTCAGACACCTACACCGCTGGAAGAAAGGTAGCTGGCAGTATAACTGGGGGTCTGTTGTCTGAGGCTGGAAAAGCACAGGCAGAAGACTTGAACCAGGGCTCAGGAACTTGAGATGTATCTGTGGCACTTCGGTAAAGCACATTCATGGAAATACCTCAGACCCTGGGAATGAGAAACGAGGTGCTGCTGGAACAGATTAGTTAACGTGTGAGGAGCCTTGCACTTGTCATTTGCTAGTGCCAAAGAGTAATATTATCCCTTTTGAATCAAATCATCTCAGGAGGAATTCCAGCAAGAAAGATGATCTCATAAGGAATCCAAAGTGCCTTTAACACATCCTATACATGGCATAGAGGTAATGAAACTCAAGACCACCTTATTGCTCTTCTGCCAGCCAGCATTTAAAACAAGTATTTTGTGTTGGCTCTTTTCTCACCACAGCCCCTTGGGTTTTACTGCTGCTGTTTCTCCTGGTTGACCCCAAAACACGGTCTCAACTCATCAGTGCTGTAATTGTTTAATTTGGTGCATCAATCTCTTGGAAATCCTTATTTTGCACAGTATGTTTCTGCTAGCCCTGGGCCATTCCAAGTTTTGGGAAGGGGCCTACAGTTATTTCAGCTCTTAATTAACAAGATGGCAATGGAGGGGGTTGGCATCTCGTCTTACAAGTGTAGGAGGGTTCAGTATCACCCATGACCCTTCCCAGGGATGAGCAATACTCCACAGCCCAACAGTGTGAGAAGCTGAACAGCAGGAGGGCTGGCACGCATCCTGATCAAGACAAACTCCAGAAATAGTATTTGTTCACAAGAAGGAACCAAAATAGATCCTCAGTTGGATCCAGACTGCCTATGAGAGCTCAATCAAAAACAAAGTAGGTTTTAAATGAAATTTCCAGCTATTTTCAGAGTTTTCCCCTCCCTACACAATTGTTTTCCACATTTACCACTCTACCATACATGTGCACAAAAAGAAACACCAGGCACTCTCCTTTCTCTTTCCTCTCCTTTGACCTTTTCTCTGGATCCCCTGGCTTCTCTTCTCTGCAACCCTTTTCCAGCCAAGGAGCATGTAAGCACCACACAGCACTTGCTAAAAGTGGTTTTACTTTGTCAGCAGATGAAAAAAATATCCCTTTTTCTGAAGATTTCTTGGAGTACTTTGTTACCCTTCAAGTGACCTGCGCTTCTCACAGAAAGCAGAAGACCTAACTGACCAACAGGGAAAGGAGACAAGAAAGTCTGGAAGAAAGAAAGATGGAGTGTCCTAAAGGGAAACTGGATTTGACACTGAAAACTGCGGACAAGACAGATGGGGCCCAGAAAAACCAGCATGACATCTGCAACCTGGAAGTGCAGTAGACATTTGGTCCTGAAAAGAAAGAATTCAGGGAGAGTCAGATTTAGGGTTGCTGTCACTTTCTAAAAGTCAGAAAAAACCCAAAGACTTCATTCGGCACTGCCCATCACAGATGCACCTGTCACACTGGACAGTCTCCAGTCCCATTTTCCAGCTGGATTCAGGCTGGTGACTATTCAGAGAAGGTACCTGGGAAACACAGACCCTGCCCAAACCTTTCAGCAAGAGCTCACGTTGCACAGCAGCACGGACTCCTCACAGCTCAGGCAAAGGCTCTGTCCCTCCCCTAGGACAGATGAGGGTATGGAGAGGTTTCCACCAGTGCGTTGCTCAAAGCCTGGATACAGATTCAAGAACAAGTTGCTCCATGAAGGTAACTGCATTGCAGCAGGGGAACGTGCAGTTAATGGAATGAAGTAGATCTGAATTTAGTTTGGAGTAGAAACTAAAGACACCACTCTCAGTGAGCACATGTTGCTATTGCTGCTCTCTTTACCATTCAAATTTCATGTGCAGCTTTTTCAACAAACCATCTACTCATCTCTGGTGTTCATTTACTACCCTTTCCACACATTTGTTTTCGGAGATACCTACAAGCCTGAGTGTACAGGACAGGTTTCTGTATTCCTTCTCTACCCTGCAGCCCCAATCACGTGTGTTTGCACTGACAATTTAATCACATTGCACTGATTTGTCATAAGCGATCACTGACTGGTACTAACGACGTTCCCATTGATTGCTCTGAATGGAACAATTGACAGTGACTGAAGGTCAGGCTGACACGGCCAAGATGAAACATCAGTAAAACTATACAGGTTTTCTTTCCATACATGTACTATAAATTATTTTGAAGGTGATTCATATGAGCTTACAATGAAGTCTAAGAGTATAATTGTCTTTCATTACTATGCAAATTATGCAAAAAAATCATCTAAGATCTAGTTCTATTGATGATACACTGCTTTATCTTCTTTCTCCTCTGACAATTCACATCTGCAGCATACAGAAGTCAGATTATTATCTATACCATTATTAACTCCATTTACTTTTCAAGGTGGTAGTTGTGGTTTTTTTCTTCAAGCAGCTATTTTGACACACAATACTCAGAAACTGTGGAATTCAAAGCCGAAGACAACAATTACTTCAACTTTCTTCACACACTTCCAAGGCAGTGTTCAAACTTTCCAAGTGTGATGGATAACTAATATAATTACACTATACTTGGAAAGAAAGCAGATGGTATAAACCAGGCAAATGAGATACGCACCAGAAATAGTTATCAGCAGTGTGGGGTTTTTTAAAGATGCTTTCTGAAATAGATTCACTATCATATATTACTTTCTACTTAAGAGCTCGAGACTAAGCATGTTCAGCATCTACTGAACTACCCAAGAAGAAATCTTGCACTTTACAGCTGTACTTTCAACTACAGTAATGATTATTTTCTTTAAGAAACATACAGACATTTTAAGAATCAATACTGCAGATTACTTACCCAGCAGCAAATCACAGCGTGCCCTCTGCATAAGTCACTTCTGAAAATAAAGTTGTCACAACTGTCCATTAGAACAGACAATGCTCCACATTAATCTTTCCTGGGATAACATCCTTCGACCATGTGCTACTGCAGAACACAAACAACACAATTTACTAAAGACCACCCTCCAAAAAGGCTCTGGGGAGTAGACCAAAAAATCAAAAGAAGGCATAAAATCTAAACCTCCTTTATCCAAAATGTGTTTCCCCTCTTCAAATAAACAAACACAGGATCTAAAATTTAGGTAAAATGAAATTTAAATCTCATACAGATATATACACAAATGTTCAGAATGTCATTGACCCATGCACAGTTCTCTTCCGCAGGAACAGCCTCCCCTAGGATACACCACATTTTGGCAACACATACTTTCAAGTGTGGCTTCTGTTAACTAAGATCAGTTGTGAGAAACATCACTGTGATAACGATTTTTACTTTATCCATGTTATCATTCTATCTGCATCTTGAGAGCGCAGCTGAGATTTTGCCAAAAGGGAATTCTTCATATAAGCCCTTATTCTGACACCATAAAACAAGTAATTCATATGGTTTCCAAAGACTCACTTCCCAGGGAGAGCTCCCTGCTTTCATCCCTTAAGGCTTGATGTACAAGGAGTATCATGGGACTGGGGAACCGCTGACCCTCGATGAGCACCAAGTGAACAGTGAAATGCCTGCAGGGAAGATCCCAAACATGAGAACAAACAGTGAGTCACAGCCCACAGACAAGAAGAAAGGTCTCTGAGTGAGTCGCCCAACTGCAGCCCAGCTCAGAGTCAGGGCACAGCAGGTGGCACCGGCTGAAGGAATTTCATCAGCCATGGCCAATACATCGCACTTGTAACAACAAAAATACCATCAGCCCCTGACAGATATTCCCCAAATAGGAAAGTGCTCCATTCTTCAGGTAATCTGTTTATTGTGAGCAGCTATGGGAGACCCCCAGGACTGTTGATCGGATTCTGCCAAGCTCCTGCCCCACTCAATAAAAACCCTTAAATACTATTGCACCAGGAACCTGATTTCTCATTCTGAAATTCTGCTCGTCTTCAAAATACACTGGACATTGAAGGAACAGACACATCTGAGTGCTACATGAGCTACTGTGATTTTGCCCTTCTTAAAAAGACACTTGTATGTTTATTAAAATAATAGTTTTAACTAGTATCTTAAGCGTTGAGTGTTTTTAAAAAGCTTGTTTCCTATCAAGTATCTTAGGTTTTATTTCAGAGTCAAGTCTGACCCACTGAAGCAAAAAATACTTACTTCAGTTAAGAGCTTTGCCATGGTAAGGACTACTGGTTTCAGTCTTGAATTATTTAAAGCTGAGAAATCACAGCTCAGGAGAGTTTTACAAAGCTTTTGAAATTATAAAAGAGGTAGAAGAAACACTTTGTCCAAATCACTGCTCTTAAAGATTGTTACAAACCCCTAAAGTCACCAACTCAAGGGAACCATTGTGCTATCAGCCGAGGAAGGCAAACTCTTCCTCTAAATTATCACCCAACACCCACAAATTTTCTTGTAGTTAACAGTGTTTTCTGTGACATTTTAATGTGCTCATGCATGGCTGTCAATTGTCTCAGCCTTGCTGGGATTGCTTGAGGGGGAGCTACTGACATCTGATACCAAGGACAATTTCTGGAGCAAGGAAGATTGTTTTTTCCCCCTCGAGGATCTACATTACTTGCAGGAAGGAGTTGGGTTTGCAGGCTGAAAAGGCAGAATGCCAGTTCTGCTGATATGGGACAGCACATGGAGGTAACTTGCCTGTACTCTCAGCTCCCCAGGGTTAGTTCCCTGCTCAGCAACTAATACACATGTGATATGCCCTTGTTCAGTGACTCCCCTGACTCCAGGAGACTGCTGTAATATTATTTATGCTTCTTAGTCATCAAAGCTTTTTTTAATCCAGCTTAGGTGTGAGATCTTGGGGCCAGGTGAATAGTCGGGTAGAAAAAACAACCATGCATGCCCACTGCAGTGGGTCTTGTCTTCTGCAACTCAGGCTTGATTTCAGTGTGCAGTTGGGTGGAATGAGCTCACTCAGTAACTCAAAGATCAAGGACTTGGTAAATCCCAAATGTGACCACTGAATAAGGCTGGCTGCCTCCCTGCAAACCAAGCACAGCTACCTCTCCATCTGAACTCTGCTCACGTACTAATCTCCGTCCAGATTTAGCTTCAATTTGCCTTTTTGCCACAGGTGGAAAGTTGTCTGTCTTGTACATTGCTGAGGAAGTCACAGACACCAAAAAAGGGATCTGATTTCAACTCTGTCCATTATGCAAATGCAATTAAGGTACATTATCTTCATTTGGTTTAAAACCTTTAAAACACCTTGAGCAGCCAGCCTAATTACACTTTCTTCATCATGTCTTAAGTTTCAAACACTCCTTGCTTTAGTGTAAAAAAAAAAGACTAACAAACAAGCAGAAAACCTTCTCATCAATATTTCTCCGATAAAGAGTAATAATCTTTTATGCTTATTTTGCCCATTTATTCCAAGGAAACACTTTACAAATTGTGAAGCCAAGATCATTTTACCTACCCCTGGGATGGAATGTCACAACAGTTTAATCACACAGCAATACCACACAACATTTGAGGATCAGGCACGAAGAACAATACTAACTCTAATTGAAATTACTGGGGGAATTAAGGCATGCAGAACATAATTACTCATACTGGATTTTGGCCAGTGCAAACTGGAGCACAAGCCAGGACATGAGGTCCAGCCACCTAGTTCCTACCAGAAGTGCCATGAACACAAGTGGCAAGATCCCAGAGTGTCAGATCCTATAAAATATGGCCTTTCTAGAGAGAAAATAGCCACTGAACAAGCTCCAATTTTAATGTAGCTCTAATGCTGAATAAAAATAGAAAAACCTTGCCCCGGCTACTAAACGCAAACAACATCCTCATAAAAATACAAGCTAAGTACTGATTTGGCAAACTTCAACTTGTTTAAGCACTACACACCAAGCATTACACCAAATTCTACACAAAGTCTAATGAACCTCTTTAATCAAACCTCCCTGGGCCTCAAGAACATCAACATGACTCTTTATTGAGGAAATAAATCTGTTCTAGTGGGCTCAAATATCTCTCCAGCCTTGCAGACAGAAGTGCAACAGGGAAAGCAGAGCGAAACCCCAGTATCTCATAGGATTTTTATGCACTCAGACACCCCTAGAAATACATGTCGCTTGTTTAGAAACAGAGTTTCTCTTCTCTCCTTGTGTGGACAGGTACCACTGTCTTTATTGCAAGTCACCACTGTGTGTACATGGATGTTATCCCAAGCAGCTGCTTTCCCATTACTGTTTTTGATGGAGCACAGCACTCCCTTATTCAAGTAGCCCATTCCTTTGGGGCAGATACCCCCACGGGTCTGTGCAGAGAAGCTACTGGAGGAGCAAAAGGAGTCAAGGGAAGGTCCTGGAACTGTACAGCTGGGACCCATCTTTGGCTCTTCCAGCACAGCTTATTGTAATTCCTGCACCAGCAACACCCAATCATTAAACAGCCTGCTCTGGTTTTAAGTGGCCAGCTCTAAAACAGGAATGTGATTTTATCACAGAGATAATGTTTGTCTACTTTTGTAGATGTCCTTGGGATCTAAATCTAAAACGAGTGCTAAGCATTACTGTTATTAAAGCAACAAAACACGTCCTAGGAGCAGTTACAAAGGAGGGATTCTCAAAGCACAGAAAAGCATTAAAATAAGGTCACATTCCTTAGAGTCCCACGGGATCTGAAATACAGATGCTGTGAGTAGCGAGCAACTAATTAGTTCCAAGCAACTAATACATGGTGCAGTGCTAACACACAGATACACAAACATAGCCCCATGTACACAGGCAGAGTATGATTGTGTTTTTAAATATTTCATCTTGCAGGCCAATTATCATAGGGGAACTGATACGTAAAATTGCCGAATTCTCAATTATGCTGTGCTTTCTTCAACTCATTTCCATTTTGACCATGAAACTCTGTGCAGCCCTAAAACAAGTCATCAGTTACAGTAAAATGAAATTCAGTGATGGTGGGGGGTTTAATGCAAGAATAAAATCCCTGGCTGAATTCTTTGCTCCAAAAGATTAAGAACGGACACATAAAAAGTACTTTTTATAAAATAACAGACAAGGAGGCAATTTTTGCCAATTTATATATATATCTTCACAGAATCACAGAATGGGTCAGGTTAGAATGGACCGCAGCGGGTCATCTGCTCAAGCAGGGTTATCCCGGGCACAAGACTGAGCCCAGATGGTTCTTGAATATTTCCAATGAGGGAGACTCCACACCCTCTCTGAGCAATCTGTTCCAACATGTGGTCACTGCACAGGAAAGTTGTTCTTCCTCATATTCAGGTGGAATTTCCGGGCATCAGTTTCTGCCCATTTCCTCTTGTCCTACTGCTCGGCGGCACTGAGCAGAGCCTGAGCATCCTCTGACACCTCCCTCAGACACTGATAGACACTGACAAGGTTTCTTCTCCCACTTCACCTTCCTCCATGTAAAAATATTACCTGAATGCAGGTGGGAGAAAGCCCAGCAGAGCTGTCCCACACAGCCTTGGCTGATGAAGTTGGGACCCCCAGGGCCTTCCTGCTCAGGGATGCCCCCACCCAGTGCGTGCCATGGCCTGAACTGTGCACCACAACAGCCCTTCCCAGAAGGATTCACTGGGTTGGCTTTCATTTGCAAGGAAAACTCTGCCATGGAGTTACCTGGTGGACAAGGCAGCTTAGAAACTGCTGATACCAGCCACCTTAAAACCTTGACTTTAAAAGGCTGTGAAATACAACGGTGCGAGCAGAACGAGCCGGGTTATTCCTGAGACCCAGTTGCCAGCGAAGGGCAGCCAGGCCAGCTAATCCTCCCCAGCCAGCATTCCCAAGTGCATGACAGTTCTTACTTTCCCCCTAAGCCCTCTCACTCATTCTCCCCCTCCTCTGTGCTTACCCTTCTCACATCTCCTCTTTCATGCCTCTTTACCCACCACTCTGCTATGTCTGAGACAATTTCCATTGCCTTGTGTCCTTCCCCAGTGGCCTTGTTATCTTCTTCCCATCCTCCTCCTCAAGCCTGGCTGTGTTCAGCCAGCCTTCCACTGGGAATCTGCACTTTGCACCCAGAAAAGGTGGATAACATTTACAAAAGGATATAAATAACTCCTGTGCTAAAGCTTTATTGACTATCAATGGGATTTTGGATCCTTGTGGTTTTGTCTCCTTTTATTTATTTTGTCTCCCCTTTTTTTTCCTCCCTGCATCACCCTTTATTTAATCCTACTGGTTTAGTTAAAGTGGAATAACATGGTATGGGATCAGCTATATACACACTTGTATTGACACTATGGATTTCCACAGAGGACAAGATACAGGCTGTGTGTATAAATCCCATATAGGCCAAGTTATGGATTTGATCTGCAGTGGAAGCCGCCATAGCACAGAGGGTGAAAGGAATGTGACCCATAAAGGACCAGTACATCTTCACAAAATCTGCATTTACAGGAAATCCCATCACTCAAGCACTACATGCTATCACTGGAGATAGGAGAAAATAGTGAGGTTTCCTCCCAGAATATTACTACATCATGGTTGGAAATGGGTACATAACCTACTGTTAACTGAAAAAGTTTATGGAAAACATTGCTTAAAATTTTGTTAAATATTCTGTGTGCCAACCATGATTTTCTGTTTTCATATTATTCTATGCCAAAAAGATTAAATCTCTCAATAAAGCTATTGACAAAAGGATAAAGTGTTTCTCTAAAAACACACAAAAATAATCTATACTTGTAACACAAGCAAAGCTCCTGCTTTCTCCCCCTTAAACATTTTTTCATAGCTCTCACCAATCTTCAGCCCTTGAAAAAGGGGGTCACCCTTTCAACATTTAGAAATCTTTCCTTTTTTTATTTTATCCTTCCTCTGCTCTTCATCTTTGCGTCCTTAAGAAACCTTGACCACCACAGGTGTGCGAGATAAACCCACATGTCACATGAAGAAGAAACTACGTGAGTTCTGTACAGCTCCATCTAAAATTGAAACCTGCCCCTGCATTTCACAGCCCTCAGCTCCTGCAGCACTAATAACACAGCAGCCACCCCTGGTGGAAAGGACACTAGAAAGAGAAGAAATCTTTTTTGCCATTTAGAAAATTACAGGATCTTTTTTATGTGCAGGTTTTTTTAAGAGAACTAAAATTGTTCAAGCGTAATGGAAAGTGACCTCTTTCAGGTGTATAATTTTCTGAAAACCCCTTAAAACAATAGGCTTTTCTCTACTTCACAAAAGGTACTTATCCCATTATTGACATGCAGGCATGGAATCGGTATTTGCCAGCAGTAGAACTTTTCTCAAATAAATTTGAGAATTTATTTTATGTCAGGTGCAACTGTGAATCTGTTGGATTATTATTATTTATCTCTTTAGTGCTGACAGAGCCTGTGCCCAGAATCTGCACAGCAACAGCCTTAAAAAGAAAAAAGTCTCATTTAGAGAAGGGCCAAAACTGGGAATCCGACATTCCCTCCTAGGGCTGCCTTAGACATTTATTCTCATCTTTAAATATGCAAGTCTCTGCTTCAGTTTCTTATTTATTTATAATAAGAAACTGGTAATATTTAACACAGTGTAAGAGTAGAGAGGCATGAGATGTAATGCATCACTGTGACCTTCAGCTGCAAGGAGCTATAGAAAAACAACAAATTAACATTCTTTGCTGTACTCTCCTGCTTTCTGCTCCTGAGTAGTCTGTGCTTGTGTGCTTTACACAAAATGAACGTTTATTCATACAAAAGAGCCCAATGGAGAAAATCAAAGCTTCACTTAATAAAACTTACTTTGATGTCACTACATTTTTCTTCCATTAACCTTTCAGCTGCCATGGACGTTCTGCCTACGTGCATTCATTTGTCCAGCAAAGTGGAAAATTGCTGGCAGGAGAAGATCTAAAAAGAAACCATCAGATGAGAGAAAAAGAGAAGATTTATGAAAACCTGCTTCATAGTTCCATGCACTGGAGAACCATAAACTGAAAACTTTGCAAATTAGAGTGTCATTTACGCCCTTCAATGTCCGTGTCAGCAAAAGTCATCATACCTGTAGAGTTAAAATTCTTGGAAACAAAAGTTGATCATGCCCAGAACCAGAGATGACCACGTGAGGCACAACACATTTCTAACAGAGATGACAAACAGTTGGTTTTTTAATCTGATGCTTGTTACTGGAGTCACAGGTGGTAAAAAATAACAATCACAGAGCCAAAAATTCTGAAGAGACTATAATGTTCTTCTTGAGATTTGTAGTTGAATTTAGCTTTGCCCAGTGGCATTTGGTTTGTTCTTCAGGTACTGCTCAACCTCTGTAGCCCTCATTCCTGGGTGCTGGAGCGCTCTGTGGGACTTCTCTGCTGCAATGCAACCACTCCAATCTCAGTCCCACCTCAGTCGACGGGAATTTCGGTGTCAGCTTCACTGACCAGGCTCCAAGCACAGAGCCATGCCCAGCCCTGAAGCTGGGGAGCCGGAATTCCATTTTGAGCCACCCACCAGGTGCACTTGTTTACTAATACAACCCAATAAATCAAAGCTATACCTGCACCCTCAACTCTGCCTATCTGAATCAGTGTGATGCAATTGCAAGCACTGGCTGCAGCTCTGTTTTTTCCTAGGGGAGATGGTGCACTCGTCAATGTGCTCTGCTTTTCAGGCTTGTTGCCTTCCCTGCTCAGCGGGCTGCCCTTTAACATGCTCCATCTGGCAGATTGGTGGTGACACCCTTCCCCCCCTCTGTGCTGGTAGGCTTGTGACGGCCGGCTCTGGGATGCCCTTCCTCCCATCACTCGCCTCGAGCCAGCAGAAGAGCAGCCTGCTACTCCTTATTAATTTTCCAGTAGGGAAAAACATCTTGGGGCTCCCTTCCGAGCACATTCTGCTGCTCATGAGCTTCTGTGCGAGGCTTCTGCCTCACACGAAAATTAACTGTGGCTCAGTAAGGCTTTTTAAACAAGCTTCAACCCAGGTTTTTCTCCGGATGCCTCAGGTCTGCTCATGTCCCAGTCTACTTTCCCTGTTCTTTCCAGGGATTGCAGAGAGTCAATCTACCATGGGTGGGGATGGTGATATGCAATCATCCCATTTTGTCTGCAATCACCCCATTTTGTCTGCAATCACCCCATTTTGTCTGCTACACCTGCACTCCTACCACCCCATCCTACTATTTTTATTTCCTACTGTTTGGAAAGGAATTTTTTCTCATTTTCATCTATTCTCCAGACTAAAAATAGGTTTATTTCCTAAATAAGCCACATCCATCTCCCATTTTCCCTTCTTAGTGTCTCTACAGAGTTTTCATGTTAGAGTCCATTGGCTCCATTTGCTTGTTTTCCATTAAGCAAGCAGTGCTGCATCATTCACCATTTTATTATTCAATTTCTTTATGAGCCTTCTATAACAGTGAAGTATTTTCCTTCCTGTTCTAGTGAAGAGACACCAATTCACACAAGGCTTTACTGAACAGAAGTGCAACAAAGGACTGAATGAGGAATTCACACATTGTAACCCAGACTCTCATTAGCAAGCCCAGACTGCTCACATTCACCAGAACTTCCAGAACGAAGTGAAGATGGGTATGGAAAGACATCAAAACAGGCAACAAAAAATCAACACAAATCTCTGGGACACAAAATGGAGTGAAGGGTAACCCCAGTGTGAGTTTCAGCCTCCTCACCTGCGGTTGACACCTGGCAATTTCTCAAAATTACAAGGGAGAATAATTGGAGGTTTGCTCCAATTCTTTCTTCAGTCATAATAAAAAAAACTTTGGAAAACAGTCAAGAGCTGTGACAGGGCAGAAATAAAAGATATTGAAAGGCCAATCCTCACCTTAGAGTATGAAAGTGCAGCAGAGCCACAAAATCTCTCTGTTCGCTATAACAAAATCATCACTGGTAATTTATAAGGGCAACATGTTTGCTACTGAGAGCACAGAAGATTTGAAGAACTGGCTGTTCAATATTTGGATTCAGAAAGCTGTTTCTGATATGAACTGCCCTGGTGGTAACTAATGAAATAAAAATAAAACCTTTGCCTTCATCCTGTCAGAGCCAGCCCTGACCTTAATTTGCCACAGAGATCTTTGATGAGTATGAAAGTGTTTCCCTCCAATATCTTAGAAGGACAGCACACTGCCTAATGAGCTGGAGGTCTCAAACCCACAGGCACCACGGTAATTACAAAGGGGTATTTAATTATCTAACCCTGGCATCTAAAGAATTAACAAACCTTGATAATGAAAGGAAAGCAGTGAGGAAAGAAGAAATCGTCATCTAAGCCACAAAACGCTGGGAAAATCACTATAGAGACAGATTTCACTAGATTCATATCTGGTATTTCTAAAAGCTTACTGTGTACTAAAATGCCAGATGTTCACACATTATGGTTGTTATTATTGTTAACAGCATTAATTGGGAGAGGGAGGAAGTTAATCCAATTTAATTCAGGAAACTAAGTAGAGAAATATGAGAAAACAAATGGAAGTCTGTAACAAAGACAGATACCCAACATTTTGGCAACCTGCACATTTCATACACTGCTGGCACAGTCATTCCAGAAGTGGCCAAACAAGAGAAACGTCCCTCTCTAGGAACTATTTCATTTACATTGGTTCACCACACAAAACATCAAAATAAATAAAACAAAACAATTCTTGATGTTCAGGGCCCTGCTTAGCCCCTTCTCTGGCAATGACAGAGCTCTGTGAACACCTCACCACTGCTCCACTTGTGTTATTTCCTTTGCAGAGAAACTTTTGCCTTCTCAATGGCAGAAAACCACTGGTTGTTTGAATTTCAGCGCTCCCTCAAAAATAAAAGGCACCATTACATGTAGACCCCATCTCCTTGCAAATGTATGCAAATGCATGTGTATAACAAAGCAATTTACATCTGCCCAAAGCCTCAAAGTGAGTGTATTTGCTTTGATCAAAGCTTAAAATGGGATTTATCTGTAGGGCATAAAAACAATGTTTGCCTTAAAGAAAACAGCAGTGGCTTTAGATCGCTGCAATGAGGCTGTTCTGTTCATCGTGGCATTGCTGTTTGTAATGCTGCTAAGGTTGTGTGAGCATTTCCCTATAATCCTCTGCATCCAGAAGCTTACAGCTTGCCAGTGAAATGTCTCTCCAACTTACACTTAGCGTGTAAGACATTAATCTAAGCCTTTTATTTTCTCACCAAATTATTTTTTAAAAAATACCGAAACCCATGTATATTTTCATAAGTTGTATTTTATTATTAACATTGGCTGCAAACTTTGCAAGAAGCAAACCGAATTACCTCAAGATGTTTTAAATCAAGGCCAAAAAGAGCTGTTTTACTTGGAAAACATTTGTCTAAAACTAAAGGCCAGTAAATGTATAATGTAAAAAAAACCTCAAACACCCCAAAACAAACAAACAAAAACACAAACAAACAAACAAAAGCCAAGAGTACAGATATTAAGTTGCCCATGGAATTTTTCCTTCAAATTCTGTCAGTAGAAAGAGATATAGTTAATGGTAAGTGCATATTTTGAAGGAATCCAGAGATGGGTGATGATTTGATAACCAATAATGGATATATTCCAAAGAAATTTTCTCATCTCACAATAGAGAATTCCTCTGTAATGTGCAAGAAATTGAAAAAATATTCAACATTCATCAATTCATCTGATTCACAAAAGTCCACTCACACTTCTGGGTCTACAAACACTTTGGGAAACATGGGCTATTCTGCTCTAGGAAGTTCTGGAGTAACAGTTTCAGACTGTTATTGAAAGTAAAGGAAAGGATGTTTTCAGATGTAAGCCTGCTGAGAGCAGCTTTAAAGCCAAGTGGGGAAAAAAACCCTACATTGAACAATTTTATGCTGCCTATTATCCTTCTGCAAAGGAGACTCCTAGGATAAGACGAATTCAGTGTTAGCTGTTTCTTTTTGTCTTCAGCACTGGAAGTTTATTTCATTCACCATAAGCATCACAACACAAGGGGTGATGTTCCTCACCCAGGTAAACCTCCTACCCGCCAGCAGTCACAACCCAAGGGCAGAATTTTGTCCCATAAATATGAATCCATTCATTAGCATTTCCAGCATCATCTGCATTTCACATGTTAAGGATGTTATTATGAACAAGGAGTCTCAGCTATTGCTTAGTTAACTCTATGCAAGTGTTTCCCAGGCAGACAGACAGGAGAAGACTGCTCATAGGCATGGAACACTCATTGCATATTCATAAGTATCTCAACACACAATTAATTGCTGAGTGGTGAAAAAGCAGTAATGAATAGAAAAGATTTCTACTTTAACACAGAACAAAATCCATATAAAGCTCACACTGTGTGTGTTACATCACCAACGAGCATCCTTGGCTTCACACCTGCCACACACTCATTGTTGCATCAGAAATCAAAAAGCTTTAGTTGCTTAATAAAAAGCAGAGATAGCGTGTCCTTCTTCATTTACTACCAACACAATCACATTAGATCTTGAACTAACTCATAATAAGCACAGATAAGTATTGGAGCTTGTTTTTTTTTGATGTTGGCTTGAAGCAGTGGCAAAGTGCACAGTAATGGGCTGCAACATTATCCTATTGCTTCCCTGTTCGGCACTCCAGTAACAGCTACAACCCAGCAAAGACAAGTCTGCTGATGGCTTTGACACTTCCATTTTCACTTTCTCAGTTTTGAAGCTTCTCATCATTAAATTAAGTGTACTCTGTAATTGTTGTAAAATGACTGCCAGCCACAGAGCCAGGGAAAAGCACTCTAGTTTTGTGTGGACCTTATAAAGCCATTTAACTGGCATGCAGTGGTCAGGCCAGATGAGTTTCTGCTGGACCAAAAATTACACCTCAATATGTAAAATCACAGCACCTTTCCTTCCAGTCTTATCTAGCCCAAGCTTTTTCAGGTTTCCATAGTCAGATTTCCTGCAGAGTTCAACAATCTACATGAATACACTGTCTAGTGACAGCATCTTGATGTTAAGTTTCCCAGTGTCCGAATCCTTTGTTATACTTAGGATCCAGATTTAATCATATAGCTAGAAAATGTATTTGTATTGAATTTATATTGCTCCTAAATTAATGCATACAAGGAAAGATGTTAGCATCAGGATTTAGTACTTTTTAACCTTGAAGATATGCCATATAATAGGTATTGATTTTATCTTTTTTTATTACACAGAAAAAATAATAAAGTATGTCTGCTGGTGAACTGTTATACGACAGAATAAATGGTTAGCAGTGTATGTTATAAAATAGCACGGTGACACCACGTATGTTTGCTTTAAAAGCTTATTATAAAAATCAATGATGATATACATCTTGGTTAGGCTCATTTTTTCTAATTAAAGAGACAGTGTCAAAAAGAGGTTTTCGGTAGTTCAAGCTGTAATTCTTAGTTCTCTTCATCATCTGTAATATTTTCTCTTACTGAGGAGGCCTTGCAAATAATATTTTGCAATATAAAATTTTGTTAATTTCCACTCAAAAATAATACTATGGGTGGCACTGAGGTTAATGTTGTTCTTTTATGTATGATCATCTTAACGTGAGATGCTTCAGATTAAACTGTCTGGTTTTCCTAAGCGGACTCTAAGGAGGAAACTCTGATTGCCTTTAAGTCAAAGAAAAATTTCCATTCACCCCAACAGAGCCAGATTTTACGCCCTGAAGGTATGAAAGCGGCTTCTCTTTCCTCCAAGAATGTAAGGAGTAACCAAGGGGAATAACTCAGTGGAAAGCTACATAAAAGAAAGCTGGCAGGATCTCCTCTCTAAAGGGATCCCTCCCAGCAAAAGAGAGAAATACCTTGGGAGAAATGCATTTCCATCTCCTTGGAAAGTGCATGGAGTCACAGTACAGATGTATTTTTTACCTTAAGTGATTAAGGTACTATTCAGGTTTTAGAAGTGGCTCTGGCACTCTTGTGGTTCAGCTCGAACTCACAAATACCCCTGTGGTACAAATGTATCTGTGGCTACTTCCCTCAGTGTTCACAGCACTTTTAGGATCCAGTTTTTCCAGACAGGGTTCATTTATATCCCTGTTGGTACTTTATACACGTACATAACTTTTCTAAAAAGCCCTTCCTGTACCTTAAATATCTTTGAAACATTTCTTTTGATAGTTGCCCCTTTTAAGCTGATTGGTCTTCCATCAAAATGAAATATATCAAAACTATTTTGTTATTCACCCAGAAAATTCCCTTTCAGACACAATCATCTTTCTTTCCCAAATTCCACCTAATTTGTTAACCTGTTGCTATTATTGAACTACCTGTAGATAAATACTATTTTCCAAGGCAGAAAAAGGCTTTTTGCACAGAGGGAATATTACTTCTCTGGCTTCCAGACAAAATGTCATTGGTATCATAATGTCCTGCTCACTGAGATCTGCATAAAACTCATTATGGGTCATGGATCCTCATCAGAGTGGGGATGGTGCTGAAGTGGGGGATACACAGGGGCAAGAGTCACACACCCAGAGAGGAATGTTCAGACTGGCCATTGGAGAAAGCAGCACAGGCACCCATTGCAACAGAGGCTGTGAAATCTCTGTCCCCTGAGGATTTGAAGGCTTGCCTTGACCAGGTCACAGCTGACCAGGTTAGTGTTTGTGATCTTCCCGCTCCAAGCAGGTTTGACTCAAAACCTCCAGTCCTCCCTCCCAATCAGCACTTCCATGATTTGAAGATCACTTTTCCTTGGTGTCCTCTGTAACTCCTCTTTTCATACTGTTCACCATGTATCGCTTCTGCTGAGCCCTCAGGTGGTGCCATACCAACTACTGCTTCCAGAGGAACAAAGGTGAAGCCATGTCAAAGTCTCCTGCCCACACTTCTAACCTGTCCCTGCCTAGCCTTCAACTTCTACTTCTTCCCTATTGAGAAAGACATTTTCAAATTTTCTTTTTTTTTAACTTGCTTCCTTTTCCTTTTCAATTCTTTGCTATGCAAGCCACAAAATGCAAAGCGATGCCTGCAAGAGAACAGAGCCCTCTCTTACAAGTAAATCCATTTCTGCATTTAGACACAGCGTTCCTCCATTTGAGAGTCAGCAGTCCACAGAGACAGTGTGTGGTCAAACCTCATACACTGTCTTCATAGTGTCTTTAGTTTCCTCTCAGCTTTTGAACAGGAATGTGGTTCCTGGTCAAGGGAACCAGAGAGAAAAGTCCACTGTAGTTCTGCCTTAGCCCTCCTGGGACCTTGGCATCATGCAAGAAAGGCAGGAGCTTAAGAAGTCTTCCTTTTTCATCTAGTTACCATTTTCCTGTCTCTCCATATTCTTCAGACAGCAGTCTGACAACACAGATAACTAGAGTGACCTATACAGACCTCTCAGATATATCTGAATCTTTGGAGAGATCCAAATGGAAAAAAAGGAAGTGTGATCTCACTTGTCTTAAGATACCTTTTATGAGAACTTGAGCCACAGACCGTGTGGCATTTTGTGTTACTACCATTTAACTACTCTCAGATTACCTTATGGGTTGCACTCATGAAGCTCTTACAACAGACTCTTGCTAAATCATATTATACACACATATTAATACTTTTCTGACAATATAATGATGATGTTTATAAAGGCAGTAAGTTATCAGACATAGTTTTAAAATATGAGGTCTGACCACAGCAGTATTTTATATTTTTTGAACAAAAGTGTACCTGGGGGGATACACAGAAGCATCTTGCAAAAAACATAAAAGTATTTGCTTTCAGAGGTACAAGAAATCTGTCTTTTTATCCTTGGCTGAGCCTCAACGACTTGATTTAACCTTTGCTAGCACGACAGTGTCAGCTCATATCCCATTTCCCTTTACTCCATCTCCTAAATCTGAATGTTCTTCAGGGCAAATTCACAAGTGTCGAGGGTTTGGAGAGTCCTGGGAATGGGAAGTGCTGTCATTAGGACTACAAGCCATGTTTCAATGCGTACTTTGTACGTTTTGAGAGCTTACTTCCTCCTCCTGCTCTTAAATCTTTGTTGAGAAAAGATTGTGACTAGGAATGATAAAGTGTGTGAACTGAGGGGATTGTAGTGTCCTTAAAAGAAGAAAGAGAAAAAAATGGCACAGCATTCTTTGCAATGGTTATTATCAACAGCCATCCTTTGTGCCTGAGCACTCATGAAAGCATAAAGTAACTGCAATACATCCCATCTCTATTGATTCAGAAAAGGAAGGTAATTGATTCACCCTCAGGATTTCCTTTAAAAGACACTGGGTAAGAATTATCTCTCCTATATCATATCACAAAACACACTAAGCAAAGCTACTTGAAATTTGTATACTGTCATCCATCACTGGAATCCCCGAGCTCTTTTCAAGTATAATTGAGAGTAGACACTTTTACTTTTGGGGTCGTTGTAGGGTCTCCTCTTCCCTCTTTCAGGGTAAAGCCCTCCACTTGTAGTATTTGAGAAAGTGTTGTCTTGGAATGAAGGAGGATTTGTTGTTTTGCTGATTGAATTGACTTTGAGGCTTAAGAAGATGCAACAAACCGATCAAAGTCACACTGAAGTCCAAAAAACATCAGCCCCTTTGCCCCACTCCCCCCATCATAGTTTCCACTTGAATCCTTAATTTCAGGGCATTAAAACTTGCCCAAGGGCTGAGATAGATGCCCTATGGAAGGAACCTGGGTCACACAAAGTCTTTTCCTCAGCAAATGCGGATCCAATGCTACCATGATAATTCTTACAAAGGACTCCATTTTTAAACCTCCTGAATTATCCTTTTCTACAGATTTGCATATTTTTAACACATCTTGGCATATAACCTATAAATGTTGGCCTTATTTCTGAAACGCTGTCAGTTCTCCTGCTCTATAAAACATCAATCCCATGACAGGGATGCCTTGCTTCCAGTCACTGGCACTTGTAGCTACTTATAAAACCTACTAGATATTAGGACATAAAATTCTCTGATAACATTTGAAAATTTGGCCTGATGGAGCGAAACTTTATCTGATGGACAAATAATTTAAGAAATGGACAAAAAATATGGAGAAAGCTGGGGTTCTAGTCTATAGGCTCCAAAAAATCTTGGTCAGAGATTTCATGAATGGCAGAAGGGGTAACAAAGCACAAGAACCAAAGCCAGCAGCTCCAGCCTTAAAGGTCTTCCCACAGGAAAAAATACACATCTCTAAGTTATTCTGTGCAGGACAGCAACTGATAGCCAAGAAACTGCCTTCCATAATTAACGTGATGCTTTTCTAGATGAGCCTCTTCCCTGCAACATTTTTACTTTGAATTTCTGACGAGTTTAAAAAAAGGAGAAGGGCTGAGTGCTCAGACTGGCAGATTGCCTGAACCTACTCAGAATCACTGACTGATCTCGTGTTGTCACCTGCTGCCACCTTCCCACAGGGGAGCAGATGTCCCAAAACAAATAGTTCTGCTGGAGGGGGGAACGTGAAAGTCAGGTGAGCAGCTCAGAGCTCTCACTTCTCAGGGGATTAAAGCCTGATCAAGCACCCTTTTTGGAAGATACAATGGTACCCTACCCAGTAAGAGAGAGGAACTGTAGAGGTGTGCATGCCACATTAGTCCATTAGACCTTGGTGATGTGAGAACAAAGGGCAACACACAGAGAACTCCATCTCCTGGTGGTGCTGAGCAATAGGACAAGAGGCAACAGGCAGGAACTGATGCACAGGAACTTCCACTGGGACATGAGGAAGAACTTCTTTCCTGTGCAGTGGGCACTAGAACAGGTTGCCCAGAGAGGGTGTGGAGTCTCCCTCACTGGAGATATTCCAGAACAGTTTGGATGCAATCCATGTGCTCTAGGATGGCCCTGTTGGAGCACAGAGGCTGGACCAAATAACCTGCAGTGATCCCTTCCAATCTGACCCATCCTGTGATTCTGTGATACTATCCCAGACTTGCCTCCAGCTCAAGCCAAGTGGGGGTGAGGAATATCTAATTTACATCAGCCCCTTTCTTTTCTGTAAATTGTCTGTGAACAATTCATGAGTGTCCTGACTTTATCACAGCAGACAGTGAATATTACCCAAGATCAGTCACTTAATACCTTGTGTGAACACGCTCTAGTCTGTGACAAGCTTCCAAGTATTTGATTGTGTAAGATACCAGTGTGGATCTGGTAAGACCTAAGTTACACAGTGTATCTGTTCCTTGACTGGAAAAGACAAGCTCAGAGTCAGATTTCCAGGGTGAACAGTCACAAGTACCCATCCCAAATGTTCCTTCTGGAAATATTTTTTCAATCCTCCTATCTCAGTGCTAACTGCAGCCAGAAAACCCACTGGCTAGTACATTTATAGATAACAAATACAAAAAGAAAATAAACAACTAAAGCTGATTTACTGTCATATCTAAAAGAACATTTGAGCAAGCTTACGCAGTCCTGGGAACCAAACCAAACTCAGGCAGAGTGGCTGCCTTTGGAAAGCACACCTGATTCCAGCTGCTACACACAGACACAGGGACTTCAACCTCTTTGAGGAGCACAGGAATGATGCGTGGCTAAACAGCTTACCCAGCTCCAGGTTTGGGGGGGTGGGGGAAAAAACATGATTACCCTAAATATGTTCTCCTCTAAACACATACGCAGCAAATTCCTCCTTTCTCTTTGGACCCTGCAAGAAAGTAGGAGAAAAAACCAGTATTTTTTGTAGAGCACTGGAACTCCTGCAAACCCTCATTAAAGGCCACAGAGAAAACCATACATTTTAATGCCTGCAATGTGCTGATGCATTCCTCTTTATTACCTGGAAATAATAAAGCTGTTGTGTACATTATCTGCATGTAGGCTATCCCTGGCACACTCCAGGCATGCCTCTTGGTAGGTAGGGATAAAATATCCAGGGTGAAATAAGACTTCTAAATCCACATAGAAATGCTGGTTGGAGATTGCCAGCAATTTATATAATTCATTCTCCTGCCTTATGTGTGATGCATATCATTAATGAGCAAATATATTTGCCTGTAGACCAACACCCAAAACTATTCCTGATGGCTACAAGAGGCATGGAACAGGCCCTAAATGTGCTAGTACAAATATAAATCTGTCTTCAGTTGAGCTTAATCATACATACAGCCTAAAGCTTGGCTCTCAGGCAACATTTTCAGGCTAATCAAGAAGACAGCACAGTCCAAGCACTAATAGCTCCTCACTGCAGAGATGGCATAAGGCATCATAATTCACCTCACTCTGCACAGGTGAGAGCGGTGAGGGGGATACTGATGACTGCCCATCCATACTGGAAACAACAGTCTGCTTGGATGAGCCAAAATTTCCTCAAAAGTTAAAAAAAAGTCCACCTGATTCTGGCTTTTGGATGTGTACAAATGATAAAGAGTTGATGGACACTTTTGGGAAAGAGCATTTGGAGCAGTGAAATTCCTTTTTGCACAGGGTTCCACCTCTGTCCTCCAATTACCCTGTGGGGACAACGTGGTTCTAAGGGCAAATTTGCACCTCTGAGCAAAGTCTAGTGACCACAATAAACACACCCTGCCTGGCAAATTTGCAAGAACAAATTGTTCTTCACATCTGCAGGAACAATTTGTACATCTCATCATGAAAAAGACTAGAAAAAAAGTACCATTTTTTTTGTTTGTAAACAAAACACCTTTCTAGAATTGCTGTGCCATACATGTATTTTTGCCCAGCTATTTTTAATCTTCCCTTATTGAAACATAAACTTCAATACACAAACTATTAATTGTTTATCTTAAGCTCCTCAAAGGGCTTCATGGACTCTCCCCGTGCATTACAACAGCCTGTGCAAGGTGCAAGGCTGGGCAAGTGCCAGTCCCAGGCCCCTCCAAACATCAGGGATCCCCATGTTTCCAGTTGCAATGTGAAGAAGTGCACGGTCCACAACAATTTTTAAGAGAATGCATTTTCAGTCCCATAAATAATGCATAGGAAACATACACTTTGCTTGCTACCTTATGGGAGAGCTGTGTTTGATACACATGCACAGTAAGGCTGCAAGGTCTGAGCCTGTCACCAAGGAGCAGCCTGGGATGGATAATCAGCTTAATGAGATGAAATTCCCAACTACTTTTCTCTTAACATTAATGAGAATCATATAGCAAAGGTCTGACCCTAAACCAGCCTCCTGAAGATGGTTTGTCTTCATCAAACTAGAGCAGACATGTGCCAGTGCTGTGCAAACACAACCAGAAGGAAGCAAGACAAAAAAAACTTTTAAAAAGGAATTTTGTGGGAAAATGGCTAATCATTCCCAGGCTTGAATGAAACACAGGAATCCCTTACTCTGAATTATTTCACTTCCCAATGGAGCTGATAAAGGAAAGCAGAATTTCAATGCTTTGAAAGATTTTTCTACTGCCAAATGGAATGTAAAATCAGTGACTTTGGGGTAATTTTGTCAGGTTTGAGATGCCATGGCCAGGAGCTCTCCAACTGTTCGACAAAACAGAGATTAGTTCTCAGAGCTTTTTACCTAATATTTTTCCCCTCTTTGCAATATTACACTGTGTGTTGGGACATCTGGTCCCACTGTGGGAAGGTGATGGAGTCTCCTCGCATGAGGTGAGGTGGATCAGGAAAGCTGCCAGCAAGGTCTGCTCTCCATCCCGGCTTTGGGAGGTGCAGGATGGGGAGTTCCACGTGTTTCCCCTTCCAGAATGTGTTAGGTATGAAAAATGGCTGCGTGTCACCTATTGTTCCATGCAATTAATCATCTGGCTGAAAAAGGCAGGGCACTGGTTGCTCTCCAAATGACACAAATGCATGGCTGTTTCACTCCTTCACACAAACAGGTCCCTTGGTTGAGAACGGCCTTCCCGTTCGTAGCCAGGGACAAATAAACACACAAAGTACACGGGTTATCTGTCACCCATGGAGCTTAAAGGCACTGTCTGACAACCATTCAGGAGACAAAACCTGTACTGAGGGGCTTCAGTTCTGATCCCTGCTTACAGAGGATGTTGGATGAACAGGCCCCTTCGCCAGTTACCTCTCCTTGAAACAAATAAAGGAGACCACAATCAGGCCCAAAATTTCCCTTTAGTCCAATCCTCCCTGATTCTCAGTGACAGCTTGAACAGTCAGTCCTAAACTGTTCAAATGGCACTACGGAACTAACTATGCTTTGAGTACAGAATACAGAAACCTTCAGCATGGACAGAAATTTTCCACTCAGGTCCCACTTTGGATACACCCAGCCAGCACCCCAAGTTACATCTTCATCTGACCACAGCCAAAGTTCATTATTTGGTTCTAGAGCCTTGGGTTGCACCCAACACTTAAATTACCAGCAGTTTGATAACAGAAACAAATGCTGTCAGTTTGGCTACTAATTAGTCAACAACGATGAAAGGAAAAGAAAATAAAGGAAAACTTCTCTTCTCTGACAAGCTGTCACAAGGATATGAAGAGCACAAATAACAAGTAGCTCCTCTAGAGCACGAGACAACACGACAGTTCATTTCAAAGCATGATTCAAACCGTCTCACAAAGGAGAAACCAATGAGTAGATAAGTATCACTGCCAAGGAAACAAGAGGCATAGGAGAGTCCAAAAGTCTTCATAGTCATAGCAGATCAGTTACCAGAGAGATGGTGAGAGAAGGTGAAAAATAAAACCAGTTTGCAGCAACAGTGCTGTCCAACACTGCAGCTGCCACCAGCAAGACAATGGGACTAACAGACGGTGTTTAGAGGTTTAAGAAAATGCTGGGATTTAAGCAATTGTTTCGTGAACAGTAACAATAAAAGGAATTACATTCTCCACTAAGTCCACCGTGGGTGAGTCAAGTTCATAAATTCCCTAAACCTCTTCAGCACACACTCCTGAGGTACCCACAGTGCTCATTAAAACCAGTTCCCTAAAATAGAGGCTGGAAGAAGCCATTCTTCTGCCTAGAGAGCTCAGCAGCTGAGCAGGAAGAGTAGGAACCCTGTTGGCATCTCTTCTCTCCACTCTGAGGTACTGTGTCCCACCAAAGTGTGCTGCTGTTTGGTGTCCAGCCAGAAGGACACGGCACAGCACTTCTTGTGGCACAGAGGAGGATGGAGCCCCCACGCTGCTGAGGAAATGCACAAAAAACAATGTGCCACATGGCAGTAAACATGAGAGTGGGCAGAGGAAGCCCAAACAGCCCAGTGTGACCCACAAAACCCAGATGACTTTGTGTCCTGCTCTGAGCTCCTCAGGAAGGCCCCAAAATGCAAAAGCATTCCAGGCTGCATTCCTCCCAGCTCTCATCTGGGAACCAATATCAGTCCCCTGCACAAGTGTGAAAAAACACCAAAGTATACACCAAAAAACCAACAATTCTAGAGAAGTGAATTCCAGGCACATTGCAAGGAGGCGTTTGGGGACTTGGCAGCAGCACAAGCCTGATTCAAGGTCCTGTGATAAAAGTGAAACGAGCTCACATCTCATCGCTGTACATGCAGTTTATGAGCTGACATATTATTTTACATGGTACACTCACTCCATCCCAGATGAACATAGAGCAAATAAACCCTTGAAGGATTCCTGTGAACTGTACAAGTACTGGAATCAGACATCAGCAAGACACCAGCCTTCAGAAATGCAGATTGGGAATCACACACATACCCCAACGAGAACCCACAGCATTTAAATGAAGTCACCACATACACACCTGCCACATAGGCACATACAGGCTGATGTACTGCAGTATTTCTACACAATTATTTCATTGGTTTGGGGTTCAGCAGTTTGGGGACCAAACTCTTTCAGATTTTCCAGCTCCCTTGGCAAACTCCCAGGCTGATTAACAGGAGGTGACTGAGGGCTGGAGGGAAGCCCCTGAAGCTCTTCGTGAAAACTGACTGTATTTTATATAATAGAAAGCAGTTTCATCTATTACCATCCTGTAAAATACATTTAGTTTATAAAAGCTCAAATCCTTTTTTATCTTCTACAAATGGAAGACAAAGGCCTTTGCTAATCCAGGTGTTAAAACACTCTATAGCTGCCAATTAGGCAGCAGGAGGAAGAATACAGATGAAACAATCTGTATCTCTGGTAATGATCTTCCACTGCAGTCAGGACAAAAAACAAACACCTTCTGGGAAGTCATCTGTTGACAGACATTCAGAAGTTATTGCTGACATTCAATTTGAGAAATATTCAAAGAATTTCTAATTGGAATCATGGAGCCCTGTTTCCTAACTGACCACCCTATGTCAATACTACTTTAATTTATATGCCACCCTTTGTAGTAAACTCTATTCCGAAAGCAACCCTGATGTAACACAGAGCTGCTGCCTTTGGGAGAATAGTGGGAATGATTTCTTACCAAAACATCATTTTTATATGACATTTCACAGGCAGCCAAATGCACAGCTAGAAACTAGGACCTCTGAATTTCCATCATTTTGGAGAACTTCAGTAGAGACTACTTTAAAGTTAATATAATATTGACTTTCCAGCACTGATGATTGAACTGTTGGGATATAGTAAACGATCCAGTGTTAATATTTCACCTCTCTTCGGTACCTTTAATTTTTAAAGATACCCACAGTTAAAGGATATGTGATTGCAGAAGCAGGGACTGGGACTCCTAAGGCTTGTGCTACATTCCTGATTGCAGCCTTTAATCTTTGGGGCAAGCATTACAATAGAAGCTTTTTCCTGTTCATATGAAAAAGAAAGCATATACATCATTACACCTACAGTAGCTTGATTTCATAACACAGGTATTCCCCATTTGACTTACAATGAAGGCACACCTTGATCTAGATATATTTTATTTTTCAAAATCACTAGTGTAGCCTTCAAAACCAGGTTCAAGTCTGTCACTGATCTCAGGTTTGTGGGTCAAGCTGCATCACTTATCTGTGCACATCTTTATGTGTTCAGTGAATAATGAGTATTTTACATTTCTATACTATCCTGAAGAAGCTTTTTCTTCTAAGAGAGTGTTTCTGGCAAATTAATAATTCAAGGATGTTTTCATGGTGGTTCTTTCACCTTTATTTATTGCCCTGACTGGAAGAGACAAAATTTCTCTTTGTAGAACGAAGACTAAGAACATATCATTTAGAACAGCTGCCTCAAAAAAAAGGGATTTTCAAGTCCCAAATTACCTTTAGCTCTGCTGGTAATCTGTCTGCACTATTTAAAGTTCATATTTTAAAAAGTAATAATAGCAGAAAATGCCAGGATCACAGATAAATAAGGTTTTACAAAATATCATGAGTGTAATAAAGACCTATTATTTCTTATTTCATATTTACTTACATTTATGTGCTTTTGCAGATTCAAAGAAGCAAAGAGTTGCTGCACAGCAGCTCTGGAAAAGTTCAGGATACTGGCAGCAAAGGTACAAACCAAGATAAGGAGGTAACTCATATTATCTCCAAACCTGCTCCAGCACAAGTCTTTTCAGTGCACACCTCTCTCTGACAGCCCATGAAATATTTTGCGGCATCAGCACCGTTACCTCTTTTTCATCCCCTCAATAAAAGGCAAAATCCCCTCAATAAAAGGCAAAAACAAATTATAAGAAATGGAAAATAATTTCTCATGGAGATGAACAAACACAGACTTTCACAGAGTGACAGTCATAGAATCCTAGAATTGTTAGGATTGGAAGGGACCTTGAAGATAATACAGTTCTACCCCCTGCCATGGGCAGGGACACCTTCCCCTATCCCAGGTTGCTCCAAGCCCCGTCCAAACTGGCCTGGAACACTTCCAGGGATGGGGTAGCCACGGTTTCTCTGGCCAATCTGTGCCAGAACCTCACCACCCTCACAGGGAAGAATTTCTTCCTCTTTAGGCTTTCTAAAATGCAGTTTTGAACTGAAAAAACATTTTTTACAATTTTAAGTTTCTACTGGTTTTATTCACATATTTTGCCAACTCAAAGAATGAACAGAGTCCCCCTTCTCTGCGTGAAGCTGGATACACTATTAATCTAAAAGTAACTAAGTATTCTGACCCAGGACAATTTCAAATTGAGACAGCACTGGCAGTCAAAGAAACCTTCCCTATGAAATAAACCTCCTGAGATCCCATTAATGTAGACATTTAACTTCAGCAAGTTCAGTATGACTTTGTTTCTTGAAAACATCCTATCATTAGAAAGCTGGACCACCTGCACCCCCTTTTGCCTCCAAAACTCTGCTCAGAATAAGCACTGTCACTAAATTAAATTGGTTTAATAAAGTGAACTTTTACTCCAAAAGAAGTGGAAGAGTTTCTGTGAAGTCTTTCAGGGAGATCACTGAAATTCAAGGTTATATCCTTAAGTTACCTCAAATAACTTGTGGCAAGTGCCAGTATAAAACTTTAAGAAGTATGAAAAAAAGAAACATCATCATAGTAACTTGAGAAATTCCACATGACATGAAGGTGGAAATGCTGCGGTGGATGATTTGTAGCATTTTTATACCAATGTTGTCACCAACACCCTACTTAAAATAGCCCATTCCGGCAATCCTGCTGCTACCACAGCTCTGCTGAAATTACCTCTTAGTGTCAAGAGAGAAAACAAGTCAGTAGTGATTACAGATATTTATTTTTTTAAGTGTATAACAAAATATGTGGGTATGATATGTGAAGGAAAGGAGCAAGGGGATGGATACAAACAACACCCTGAATGACAGAACAGGTTTCTAAGGTTTGATGCAGCGCCCTACTAAGCTGCTGTGTCCTAAAACGGCCCATTGCAATGGGCTAGAAAGTGTGTCACTTCGTTGGGCCACTTCTGTTTTTAGGCCTCTTCTGAGACTGCTGATGAGCACAGAAATTAATGACACCTTTTTTGGAAGGTTTGAGGAGAGGAACACCCTTGCATGGGGGTGGGGAGTGAGGCCACCAGCCTCCCAGCAGCTGCAGGCCAGAGTTTGAGTTTGACCTCGATACATGGAACCTAAAGGTTCCTCTCCCACATGAACACCTTCACTTAATGCTTGCTCCTATCTTTTCTTCTTTCCAGAGATGTTTTTCTGTGGGTCATGTGTTAATACACAATCCAGGTAAGAAGTGTGGTTATTCCCACTACACCCTTCTCTATCAGACTCTGCAGGCAGCTTGAAAGGCAAATACACATCTCCAGTATCCGCATAAATAAAGTGCCCATCTGAGCTTTCCATGGGATTTGCAGTTAACATTTTAAAACATACATGTCCCATAAACATGTGTTATTCTGTAAAATCTGGTCCCCAGTAACTTTATTACCTGAAATACACAGGACTTCACTGCTTAGCATCAGAGTTCCTTCCCTGAAGCATTTTGCCTTTTGGAATCAATCAAACAGACCAGGAAAAACACAATACAGTGGCTTTCATTCAGCTCTCCCTGATTATTTTGAGTCTGCAGCAAGGTCACCATACAAATCAGCATATTCCAGAATGAAATATTTAAAACCAGGCAGCACAGCTTCACCCTACAGACTTCTGAGTTTCCTGGGGTCATTCTCTCCAATAAGCTTTATTGCACATAAAGGTGCAGTTCAGAGAAGAGTCTCTTCATAAGTAAAACAAATAAATTATTCTTCTCTCCCAGAGAGATCCAGAACTGTAAACACCATCCTGTCATGACTGATTTCCATCACCAAAGTTATCAGGCCAGGTAGCTTATAATGTACATGCTTCTGTGACACCTGATTAAGGCTGGTGTCATCACAGTTTTATGGACTACTTAAATGTGGCAATTTCCATTAAGTGTTTTTAAAAAAGCAATTAACAGTTTTAACAAGAGTTCACTAGTTCAAATCATTTCAGCATTGACTGGTAGATTGTCCTCCTGGGTCCCAGGCTTGACATTTGCAATCTCTTAGTCTCTCACAAGTAGCATTTTGGCAAAGTAGGGGGGCAATTATGAACATCACTCGATACAGCAAATATACCTCTCTTTAGAGGAAACAACAGACTAACAGCAAACCAAGGCACCATCAACGAGCAATTAATAAAACTTGCAAACAATGCTACCAGGGGCAGTTTCTGCTAAAGTATCTCCCATCTAGCATGAAAGCAAATCCATCTGCAACAACCCACCAAGAAAAGACAGGGAGGCAGCTGTGTGTGAAGGAGAGCTTGAGAAAGACAGATCACACCTAAATTGTTTGGTGTGATTGGCAGATTTGTAAGGTAAACAAAAAATCAGCAAAAATTAGAGTGCCGTATTAGTGGAACTGAGAGAAGATCAGGTTGTAGCAGGGTCCTAAACTGCATGGAGAGCAGAGGGTCAGCCATGAAGGTGTCAGCCTGATCGTTTGGAAGGCGAACAAAAAATGAATATAAAAAAAAAGACTTCTTAGTAGTTAAATATAAAAATTGTTAATTTGGTGTGTCAATTGCTTAGTTGTCTCAATACCTATTTTGGTATCTCAGTGCCGGAGGTCAGGGCTTTGCAATATGGACCAAGTCATCACTGGACTTCGAGGTTTGAGTCTCTTGTGCCTTCATGTGATGAACCACTGTGTTCCACTGGCACACAGACACTTTGGGGCCACTTATTCATTGATTTTTCAGTATGTCAGGAGAGAGTCCCACAAAGGAAACAGTATGGAAACAATCTGTTTTCCTTTCCCTTCCTCCTCAGGTATCACCAGCCAGGATATGCTTGCACGAGGGACTCGTATCTTTATGCTTCTCCCAAGGGCACAGCAATTCCAGACAAATGCAAAAAGGAACAGTTGCTTTTTTACAATACCCATTTTCGCAGTTTTCTCTCAAACCAACATTTCTTTCTTTAATTAGCATCTTTCATAGAAAAACTACAAACAGACAATGATGTTTCACTGTGACAAATATAGAGCATGAAGAACAGGCACAGGAATTGCCAGCGGTGCGGAGCAGGGATTTTTCTCCTACACCTGGATTTACGTGCACTGGGGCAGCAGGGTTAGCTCACCAAAGCAGCCCAGCTGCAGCTCTGAGATAGCTGCTCTGTCCACACTAGCTGCTGGTGATCCAGCTTCTTGTTAACTAACACGAACCCACTCTGCAGTTCATTTCACTGCTGTTGTATTCTGGCCAAATTGCACTGTTGCTCAGCTGTAACGAGTGCAGCCTGTTCCTAGGAAAGCTGGGCCTAAATAGTTCACAAAGCTCCATCATCTGCAAATCTCTCCCCCACCAAACTCACCAATAAACACGCCCAAGCCAGTTTCTCTGGTTTCACCTATTTTTTCGGTCCCAGTAAGACAGGACGTGGCTGTCACACTGGTCTCTCAGGGAAATCTGTTACACTGTTAAGACATACACAGTATTTGACTGAAAGATAACAGTAGTTCAGAAATAAGATTAGTTTTTACTATATAATATTAAAGCAGCACATTATCTGTTTTGCTTCTTAATTGAGACTTCTTTATATAAATTAAAACAGAGGCTTTCTTGTATCATGTATGCTCACAGAAGTACTAGGAGCACTTTTAATTAAGCCACGAAAAGGAATTTGTTTTCAAGGATGAGGTGGTTTCATCATACTCATTATGGCCTATTCTTAACAGGGGATCTTACAAGAAGTTCTCATTAAACAGCTGTTTGAAATGAGAGTAGGTTGATTCATGCCAGCTTCTCTTGCTATTGCAACATCATACTTACAGCTTAAAACAATTAAAGCTCTACAGTGACCACGGATTTTCTTTATGTTCCTCTTCACGATAAAATTCACCCACAAAATCTGTGACTGCTGCTGAAAGAAACAATTCAGTTATTTGAGAGTCCAAAGACAGCTTACTTGGGTTTTTTTTTCATCACAATCTGTGACGGTGGTGAGGTCCTGGCACAGGTTGCTCAGAGAAGCTGTGGCTGCCCCATCCCTGGAAGTGTTCAGGGCCAGGTTGGACGGGGCTTGGAGCAACCTGAACTAGTGAAAGGCGTCCCTGCCAATAACAGGGGGTGGAATTAGATGAACTCTAAAGTCCATTCCAACCCAAACCATTCTGTGATTGTGGGGTCTGCAGATAAAGACGCCATGTCTGGAAAGAGCCATGGAAGCGTCACTCAAACACCTCAATCTTTCTCACTTTCTTTTTCAGTCCCTGCCAAGGAACTGCCCACATTAGTGCCTGGGTGCAGGGCTGAACTGTGCCCTCCCTTGTAACTAGAAAAAAGCTTGGAGGGCTCTACAGCCAGGAGCATCCCGGGATTCTCTTGTGTATAAGTCTCATTTAAGACACCGTGGCTGGCTCTGGCAGGTAACATCATATCCACTTTACTGAAATACAGAGAGTACCAAAGGCTGGGCAGATAAAAGGAATATAAGTGCCAGCCCTTCTGCAGAAAACCCTGCTTCTTCTAGGGAAGTCTGAAATTCACTGCTCTATATCCTTCTCCCCAGCAGGTCCAGGTTTGAAGCAACTCCAATTAATAGAGCTCTGTCAATGGAACTAAAGCACCTTCTGTCCTACAGCTGATAGAAGCACCACACAGCATTTCTTGGGTTTATCATGCAGTAACTTTCCCCATTCTTTGCAGAAAAACTCAATCAGGATTCCTTTCCTTAAAATATTTGTCATTATGTGACACATTTCCAGGACAAGCCCAGAGGCTGCAGAGACTGTGCCAGAAAGAAAGGGAGCAGCTGAGCAGTTACAGGGAGCGTATCCAGCTCTAGGGTAGCTCACATACAACACTGGACACTTTGAAGACAGTTAAAGGCAATAACAAGGTTTATCCTGGTACAGATGTGGTGAAAAGTCTGACACAGAAAAAGAATTTGTTTGAAGTCACTCAGGAACCCAAGGACTGTACTGAAAAACAAAGCCTAAACCTGCAAAGAAAACAGAAAATTGAATACTATTCAAAATTTTCTCAAAAGCTCTTCAACCTCATTAAAAAAATTCAGTCAGTGAAACCTCTTAAAATCCTGGACTTCATCCTAAAAGGTAGTTAAAAGGAAAAGCCACCGTGGGCAGAAGTTTAATTGCAGAGATGAATGAAGTTCTCATCTCTCAGTGGTAAACCTTTCAGTATTTATGACATTGAAATCACACTGCATAAACAAAGGAAAAGTTAGAAAAGGGCTGCCTTCATAAATTAGAGCCCACTGTTGTGCCAGCCCGATTACCTCATGTCTGCTCTCACACAGGCAGCACCTCTGGCAGAGCAGCCTGCAGTGCCCTCCAGCTCCACAGCCAGGGGAAGGAGGGAATGTCTCCTTTGCCAAAAGGAAAAAGACCAAATGAAAATACCATTTTCACTAGAAAACTGTTCCATAATATAGTATATTCTATTGTGAAACTTTGAGAAGTTGCAACAGGTTAAAGACATCTGTGTGGATGTCTGAGCCAAAGACACCTGTGTGGCACAGTACAGGTGTGTATTCATATGGAATGGGGACGTGAAGCTGGTGAAGTGTCCGTGGGCTCTCTTTGCTCTGAGCACACCCATGGTGATGGTAAAGTGAAGGAAGTGACTCTGACAAAGGAATTACTTGATTCATGAGGTCAGTTCTGGCTCCCTGAGCAACTGGTGCTGAGTTCTAACCTCAAGAACAAGCACATGTGCACCTTGCTAAGAGGCAACTGCTGCACAGCAATACCTGTCCCTGTGTGATTCCTGTCTTGCACTCCACTCCACGTACCAAAATCCCAAAGGTTACAGCCAGCTGTCCGTGGAAAAGACCAGACAAGCAGCACTTGCACAGGAATATTTAGTACCAAGTCTGCTTCTGTACAAATTGCTCTCAAGCTAAAGAGTTTTAGCTACAACTGTGCATATGTTATAGAATTAATTACATAATTTTTAAAGGTGATAAATAAGCAGAGAGTAAGCAAGGTTGGGAAGGGGCAGGGAAGAGAGAACAGGTCGACAGGCAGCAGAAATATGGAGCAGAAGACAGTTAAAGTATACAAAAATTTTCTGATTCTATCTTACTGAATAGTCTTATTGAATTAAGGCCAATAAATAGATTAAATTATATCAGGCACAATTTAATTAGTGAAGTATGAGAAATAAAATGAATGAATGCAATTGCTGGAATTATCTACAGACTCATCTGTATTGCTTCACACAGTGCAGGTATGGACACTGAAGGCAGCTGAATGCACAGGCACAAAGGGAATTTGGTCTGCCTGAATCCCAGGATGCTCCCAACACAACCTTGGAGCCAGCTGGGGTATGTGTATTCAGTGAAATGCAGATATATATGTTTGTCAAGGGTAGTTAATGGTCACACTGGCAAAAAACCAGCATAGAAACAGTGACCAAACCAGACTATTCCCAGTGGTTGATGCAGTCATTAAAAACACAGAGGAATAGGATAAGTTCAAGATATCATCTTGTCCCAGGACCTGCCAGTGCACTGGTGTGCCTGTGCACTTGTTGAAATTAGAAGTTGGGCATTTCCACTGCTCTGCTGTCAACTCTCCAAGGGTCAGGCTGTTCACTTTACCCCTCGTCACCATCTCCCTGAAGGTCAGGCTCCCAGGAACCCCTGTGCTCCAACGACTGCCCTACACCAGAGCTCCTTAGGAATACACAGCTTCCAAAAGGATCAGGGCAACATCTTCTGTATACACAAAGTCTGCAGCAATTATTCCAAAAGGGCCTTTGGGCATTGCTAAGGTAAAGTGCTTATAAAGGTAATAGTTATTCCAACATGGGCCTGAGAGAGCAAGCACAGCATCCTGCAAGTGTACAACAGCTAAATGAGGGAGTAGAGGTGCTCCCAGAACCCACATCCAGTTATTCAACAGAAAGGGAGGAAGTGTTGTTCCAAATAAATTAGTGGAACTAATTAGGAAGCAAGTCGGAATCACACTAAACTACCATGTTACACAGTAAATAAACTCTGCCTTAAGTGCCCCCAGAGAAACTCAATAGAGGTGTCAAGTCTCCTCTTACAAGAGGAGAGGAGGGTTCCCAGCCTCCAGCTACCCAGCTGGTTCTTAGGCTCCCTTCTCTGGCTTTTAAAATCTAGAGTGGGAGGTTGGAGGCTGATCCATATTGTGACCTGGGATTCAGTTCTGTAGTTCTGCTCATCCCTAGGGAGAGAAATTACTGCTCCAACAGTCTGAACAAATATCCTCATCTCAGACAAAAACATCTGGGACTGTTCTCTCCAGCAGTAAGCAAGGAAGTTGCAGTAGATTTGTTGCAGTAGATTTCCCTGCAAGGGATTAACCAAACTGCTACAGCATCTCAGCAGTCAAGGACTGTGACAGACAGCTCACCTAGAGGCAGGAGGGAAGCTGGATCTTGCAGCCTCAGCCCCACTGCAGACCTGCTGCAAATGAGCCAACCTGTCTGTGCCTGCTGCAGTCCATAACACGGGCACAGCCCAAGACAGAGGCATTTTAACTGACTGAATTAAAATGCTTCCAGGTTTTTAGCTGACCTATCACTGCATCAGAAGGATCTGCAAAATCTTTCCACATTCAGACCTGGACACCACAGCCAACACACCAACATACATGATTGTCACCTCGTTAATCCCAACTTTAAAGCCAGTTATAGGTTACCCAATTCAGAGTTTTATTTGACTTTGAATCTTCCATGTGTGCTGGGTTAAACTGCACAGCTCCACTGCTAAACCATGTCAGGTACTGTTACTGTGCCCTTGCTGTAAGGTGAGGAAATTCAGAACTACATTTAATTGCACGGCCCTTTATATTTTGACTTGCCAACAGCCAAGCCAAGTGTCATATAATGAGCTGCATGAACCAGCAAGACAGAAGAGGTGAATTTCTTTAAGCACAGTGCAGAAATCATGTGAGAAATTATTTTCCTGGTTGTTTGATGACCCACAGCTGTAGATCTAATAACCATATTGATGCCCCAGAGGGGAAAAAAACCTCAAAAAACCTACCCTCAACTAAAATCTAACTTTCAACTTGCACCATTTTCCTTAAGATTATGAAGTGTTTATTATCAAAATGCTGATCTACAAGTGGAACTCATTCAGTCTAATGAGTACGTGTGTGTTTGCTGGAGTCCCCAGGAGGTTTCTCCAAATGAGGTATTCACTTCAATGAGCCCAACACGGTAATTAATAAACTCACTAAACAGACTCGGCTGCTGAAGAGGAACAGGATTGAAGGAAGCCCTGCCACTGTGGAAGAGCTTTCTCAAAATACTATGAAGAGTACACAGAAGGAAAGAGATTTTAAGAAGGGAACTAAGGGCAGCTCAAGTGAAAAGTGAAAAAAACAATGGTCAACAAACCAGAGCTCTTCTGGATGGACAGAGAGATCCCAGGCTGTGAACCAAGGCATCCAAGCCTCCACACCATCTGATGCTCCACTCTGGACAGGCTGGGAGGTTTTGTGCTTAATCCTTATTTTAAAAGGTTACATTAGTGCTTATTTTATTTTGCCTGCTGTGAAGTTACGATGTCTCCCCATGAATTGTATTAAACTGATTTTTGTGTCTATTTATTTTGGTGGTTTCTTCCTGGCTTTGTCAATAAATTGGATTCCTAAATTATACATAGCATTATTGAGCATCCCAGTCAATTATTAAAAAAAATACATCAGCGATAACTATCAAAATTTTATTTGGTACTAAAAAGACATTAACACATCATTGCTGGAGGAGTAATTTTTATTTGCTGTTTTTCCATTACGAGGCACTGACCATGATACTGCTCACAGTATGACTTAATTCATTTTCACTTCAGAAGAGGAAACAATTTTGCAAAATTATTGCAGATCTTAATGCCACTGATTTTGCTTTTGTTGACAGCCTGCAAAAATGGGAATAACTGTCTGCTTTGATGGCTTTTCCCTGCAAAGTCTCAGGTCTACCTGATCCAAGCTCTGCCTCCCATGATAGACATTAATGCATCAACTACTGCTGTTGGGTGGTGGTTCTTGTTCTCCACCCTGAAAGGCTGCTCTGACTTCTCCACTCTCCAGTGTTGTCATCGATCCTGATTCCAAAAGCAGGAACTTTTATGAAGCCTGTAAAATGTATGACTGAAGAAATGTTTCTCACCCGGCTATGAAGATCGGTTGATGATGATGCATTTTCACCCTTTCCTCTTTCAGCCAGTCATGTGTGAAAGCAAACAGAATGTGCAAGGGGACAGCAGCTCTTTTGTGCGTGTGACACACACGGCGCGTCTCGGCAGCGAGAACGTGTAACACCATGTCACACTCTGACTTTTCAAAACAACCACAGAGAGTTTGGACAAGCCTTTAAGTCACTGAGCTCCTGGCCATATAGGATGGCTCCAAACTGTTGGAAGTCTCATAACTGCTGTGTAATGCTGCAACATGGAATGCATGTGGTAAATAGAGCCTGTACAGCAGAGGGGAAAGCAGACACGATGACATGTGTTGTTCTGGTAAAGTCGTCCATGAGGCTGTTGATGAAGACACAATGCTGCCCCAACACTAGTGCTGACAAAGCTGTCAGTTCCAAAACTTTGTCCTCCCAAATATAAAAAAAAATAAAAATACAACAACCAAATGTTGCTGCTGTTATCAAATGCTAATTTTAAAGACAGGATAGTCCAAAAACGGGGAAAATTAATGCCTGTACAAAGCCACAGGTTGACCTTCTTAATAAAGAGCGGAAATTCCTTTCTCCCATGATTTGCAGGGCAGAGCCCACCCTGCTGTGCTGGCACAGGGCAGTGCTGTGTCCTCTCCTGTGTTTTAGCCGCCTGATCTCCAGCCAAGTCTCCGTCCTGAATCCTCCCCGTCAGCACAGGCTGGTAGTGATTGATGGAGCAGACAGCACACAGCTTGATTTCTTGGAGAGCAGGTTGCTGCTGCAAAGCTGGCAGTTAAGCCAAATCTCATTGTGAATCTTTAAATGGACGGTATTTGACAAGGAGGTCACTGCAGGAGCAGGAACGAGCCCCGAGATGTAACGGAGGAGAGTCTCCCATCTCACAGCACAACCACCCTTTGCAGAGCCCTGGTACGGATGTGCTTGGAAATACTCTCACAGCAACTGCCCAGGGCTCCATGAACCCACGATGTCAAATCAGCCCAGTCTCAAACCTGAGGAAGGAACTCTTCCCGTTGGCCTCTCTGTGTATGAACTCCAGACTAAATATTCCCTGCTAAATATCTGCAATCACTTTGGCAGAGCATGTCACAGCCATCCCCCTTCTAAAAGCCTACTTTCCAACAAGCCATAGGTCATTTCCGTCCCATATAAGCCAGAGCAGAGGATAAGGAAAGGCCAGAAATGACACATTTTTAATCCTAAATCAGGCACAAGGCAGCAGCACTTCAAAAGTTGCCAAACAGAGGGCAGGAGGCTGAGGAGAAGTGGCCAAGAGAAGCTGCAGAAGCACAATCTTGTCAGAAGCTGGTTTTAATCCTAAAACCAGCCCAGGGTTTATGGGTCAATCCATATTGCAGGAGCTCTGCTGTTCATGACTCATCCTCTTCAGGCAAATGGATCAAGGACAGGCTGTACAGCAACACACGGGCACGCTGGCAGTCATTAATGAGAAATAAGATGAGAAGAACCAAGGAAAAGGCAGAATGAACTTTAAATACACAAAAAGGGCAAAATTGAATCACCAAGTCAGAAGAGAACACCGTGTACCTGACTGCAGTTGCCCACAGTACAACTGGAGCACTCGACAGTGTCCACACCCAGTTGGAAACAGCTCTCATACTACTGGGATGCACGAGCTGCAAAAGCAGCTCATGAACACAGCATTAGAAAGTGTCCCACATGAAATTTTGGAATTCTTTTCACTGGTGGAGTCTACAGCTTAGCAGGATGCTGGGGAACATCTTTGCTTTCCTGACACTCTTCTCCATTGGGAAACCATTTCTCTTTGCTGCATTATGCTGAAAATCTTTACTGTGCTTTAGCCCCAGTCGTCACAATCAGCTCTCACCCCTAAAATTGCCAGCCAGCTCCCCAAGGAGGAAAGGAGAAGCTGTGTGGACACGAAGGTAAGGATTTCTTCTGGTTTTGAAGGAATATGCTGAGAAACTGCGTCCATGGGAGGATGATAGTTTTGGATCCACCTCTAGTATACACTGAAGCAATATTCCTGGTGACAAAGCACCAATTTTCTGCAATTACTGACGGGGCTGCCAAACATTAATTTGGAGAAATGCTGTATCATCCCAAAGAGCCTGACACTCTGATCCCCTTTGTCTTATTGGTGCTCACTCCCCTGGCTTCATCTCAGTCTTCATCCCAAATTTCTCTGATTATCCTGACCCTTAACCTCTTTCCTCTATATACCTTTTAAGATATTCCCTTAGCCACACACACACAATCCCCATGACATATATAATAAAAAACCAGCTCATAAAAACAGGGAAATAAAATTGAATGCTGAACTCTTGACATTTGCTATCCATTACTGTATTTGTACTCACTGTCTTTTCCCACTGTTCATTATCATTTGTCTCCATATCGGCCCTCGTGGGTTTTTAATCCAGTTCTCATAGTATTTGATACTTTATATAATCACTTACTTTGAAAAGCTGGACAATCTCAGCTTCTAAAGTGAGAATCTCAGCTTTAGTCAGTGATTTTCTACCTTCTGGGTTTTAAAAGAGGGGCGCGTGGAAGGAAGAGAAAATGCGGAACACAGAGGGGCTGAAATGACACAATGAGAAAACCAGACCAAAAAACTAAAGGGAAAGAGAAAACATTTCATTTTAATGAAGTCAACTTTCTAAGCCAATCTCATGAGGAAACAGGCATTAAGAGTGTGACCTACATGGCCCCTGGAGCTATACAGGGACTGGTCTAGATGAACACTAATGTCGGGATTAGCCAATATCCTGCTTCAGGAGAGGGGGAGACACAGCATTAAAACCTTCAGAAAGTCTCGGCTCCCTACCCAGACAGATGTGGGCAGAACTGTCTTTAAGGAAAACATTTTTCAAAGCTTTCCACGAGGCACTGAGGTGAATCTTTGTTTAACTGTAATTGGATTTCCAATGGCGAGAAGCTCTGCCATTCAGAAGCAGATAAAGGATGAGCCGGGGACACGGGGGACAAAGTCCCCAGTCAATTCCCAGTTCCTAGGCAGTCGATTTCTCTGGGAAATGGGAATGGGTCAGGGGACCAGGAGACCTTGTGCCCAGGGCTTAACACTCCGAGTTATTCTTGAGTTGACATTTTTCTTGGTTTTGGAAAGTTTTAAAATTCTCCATCAAATCTCTGTTAGTGTCACAAAATGTGGTTTGCACTAAAATAATCTCGTTACAAGGTTTCCAAGGGTTCACAGTGTGCCCTAGAGTTTACAGATGTCTCAAGTTATCCTCAAACATCCCTTTTGAAGTCTGCATGTTAATAAGGTGTGATGTATGAAATTTTCTTTATAACTTTTGCTTTGAGATCATTTTGTATCTCTTTTCTGCTCAGGAAGCCATTGAGGGACTCATTTTAGCTACAAAGCTCTGTCTTTTAATCCTGGTGTGCTCAGGGAAATATTGGAATAGTTTTGATATGATAAATATTTATTTTTTACTTTTGCACAAAAAAAAACCTTTTCCATCCATTTGGAGCAGGAGTTACGAACCTGATTACAAATTTGGAAGCAAACAGGCAGCTCCTAATTACCCCCTTTTTGCATGTTATTTTGTTTTTCACTTCAGGTCTAAATAAAAGCCTATGAGGATATTTGCACCACCTTCTGAGACACAAAACTCAGATATAGTTAATTGCAAAAAAAATATTTGTACATATCTGACAGTCCAACTGCATAAAGAGATTAATAAAAGATTTATTTGTCTATTAATAAACAACTTGTTTATTATTAATAAACAATAAAGAACCTACCAGACTCACTGAAATATTTTGAAACCTACCATGCCATGTCTGCTTTATAATAAGATATTTTTTCTTCTCTATTAAACTCTAAAAAGTAATTACTGACAGTTTCCCTGACCCTTTCAGCTGTGTTTTCCTAATCACAGCTTAAAAAAAATCATCAATGTGATTTCTGCATCCAAAATTAAAGCAATGTATGTGTTACCACTGCCAAAATATATTCACAGAGCAGTACATCTGCATCTACAGACCCTCTCATCAAAATCAAATATTGGATATATGTATTGCATAAAATCAACTCAAGGATGCTGTTAGCCTAGGAATGTAAAATATGCTCAATGCATCATGTTTTGATGCTTTCCCCCGACTATATCATAGCTGATACAGGTCATTTCAGATTGGACTTGAATTTTGAATACATGCATTAAAATGTAACCAGTCCTAGGGAAGAAAAAAGATCCCTGTGCTTCAAACGTGACAGGGAATGAAACAAACTCAATTTTTCATTAATAAAGAATCATTACTCAGTGTGATGTGGAAATTCTAGAGGAAACTTGGGGTGTCCCTTCTGCAGGGCTAATCTGTTCCAAGGACGTACAATTTGACAGGTGGGGTATAAAAACCATCCTTACAGAATATACAGGAGCAATAAATCTATTGACTCAGCAAAGCCAAGAAGGGTCACAAGTATTTGGGCATCCTGTGATGTCACCTGCTTTGCTGACATGATTCTACAAGTTGTGGCTGCCCCATCCCTGCAAATATTCAAGGCCAGCTTGGACAGGGCTTGGAGCAACCTGGGATAGTGGAAGGTGTCCCTGCTCATGGCAGGGAGTAGAACTGGGTAATCTTTAAGGTCCCTTCCTACCCAAACCATTCTATGATACTTATCTCCTCCAAACAGTACCTGCAGAACAACTTCACACACTGTGGTATTTGGTAGCAGACTCACAGAAAAGATTATGAATAAAAACAGCAAATTAAGGGAGGGATTTTCCTCCAGTTTGGCATCATCATCAGACAGTCTGTACAAAAACTGATACTCTTGATCAGCAAATGTTTTGTCACAGTTACATGAGAGTCAAATCTTCCCCCTCACACCTCTCAACCCCAACAGGTAGGATTTCCCAGTACAATATGTACAATCTGCATAAGCATTGAGCTGACAAAGGGAAATCAAACAGCAAGAGAAAAAGTAGAGATGGTGATTTTCTTTAGGCATTCATTAATGTCTATTCAAATATAAATACTGAACAAAAATCTGCATTTCATATTGCGGGAGAGCACACTTGTGCCAAACCCTTTGGAGATTTGGTTCAAGAACAGTTCATCCCTATGTGAAGATTTGCCTGAAATACTGCCAAAAACCACTAAAGCTCTGTGTTAGCTGAAATAAAAGCTACTGTTGCAGAAGAGAGAAATACAAAGGAGCTTCACAGGACTGTGCTCCCACTCCTGTCTGTGCATTCATGTACCTGATCAAACCCTCTTTGGTCTTTGCCTTTCTGCTACAACTTCAACTGTGCCCATTTTAGAAAAGCAGTGTAATACCAATGGCAAATTTCTTCCAAGTCATCCACATCACAATCATCAGAAGAGGCATTCCACTTGTTTTCTAGGCTTTATTGGTGCCTTTCATGTCATCCACAGAAATTAAACTGTGAACAGTTCAGGGAAATTTTTACGTGATCCCTCTTTGCTGCCTCTTCTCTCCCACTCACCAATTCAGGGACCCGGATCTGCACACACACCCCCAGTGAACATCACCATGAACAATTTCACCTTTGGACTCAACAAAGAATCTTTCTGAGAGAATTTCCTGGTTTTAGTGGAACAGACATGGGATTCAGGCAGGGAAGAGACCTCTGAGGTTGAAACGTCTCAAATACCACAGATCTCCAAAACAGATCTCTGCTCTTCGTAGACAAGACAAGAGGTAACAACCTTAAGTTCTGCAGGGGAAGTTTAGACTTAATATCAGGAAAAAATCCTTCATGGAAAGGGTGGTCAAGCCCTGGCCCAGGCTGTTCAGGGAAGTGATGGAGTCACTATCCCTGAAGGGATTTAGAGTGGATATGGCACTAAGGGACATGGGTGGCCTTGGCAGTGCTGGGGGAATGCTTGGGCTTGATGATCTTAGAGGGTTTTTCCAACTTTAATTATTCTGCAACTGTGCAATTATTCTACGACTATCACCAGCAAACTTTTTGAGGAGGTTCCTCCAACTCAGTTAATACACTTTACTGCCTTTCTAAATACACACCTAGAACCTGTAACCCAATGAACAGAAATAGCCAAGCTCATTACAGTAGGCTGTCAAAAACACTCTCAAGAAGAGATTTTGTACTTCAGAGGATTCTCATCAGCTACCAGGTTCCTCTTCAAGAGAAGGAAGAGTAATAAAATGTCTTGATTAACCTGGATTTCTGCAACATCTAACACCTGCAAACAGAATACTCACCAACACCCTGTGAGCTGAAATGTTAGCAGTCATCTTCCCACAGTTTGTTCCTGTAAACAACACCCACCGGAGCAAGCAGGACACAAACAATGCATTTCCCAGCATACTGAATTTATCGACACAATACTGAATAAAATTAACCAAGGGAGATGCACAGACTGGCAGGACTGAAAGCCAGTCACCTGCACTGGTCAAATTAGGGATCTACACTCTCCAACATACTTTTGGAAAGCAGTGGGAGGAGGTTTGCTGGTATCAATTTATTCAGGGTAATGAGGACAAAGGCTGACTGTGAGGAACTGCAGAAGGACCTTATGAAATGATATGACATATGAGATGGCAGATGAAATTCAATAGAGATAAATGTCAAATATGCATGTGGGAAAAACAATCCTAACCTCACATATAAAATGATGGACTCTGAGCCAACCACAACTGCATGGGAGTGAAATCCTGGATTTACAGTGGATAGCCTCACGGAAATGTCAGCCGAGAGCCACCAAAAGGCAAAGGAAAAAAGACAGCAGATCAAATGCTAAGAATCATTAGGGGGAAAGGACACATGGAGCGTGGGCAGCGTGGATGGCGACAGCTTGCTCTTGGAATTTTCCAGTGTTGACACAAAGACCCCTTAAACCAAACTGGAACCATGTCCAACACAAACAAACAAAGGTGATTTTTGTACCTAACAAGAGAAGCTGTGGATGTCACAAGCCTACATTGGCTTAAGGCTAGAGAAGATTAAGTTCACAGAAGAAAAATCTATTCATGCTTACTATCTACACAGAAATCACTCCTGGCACAAAGTCCCTGAGCTGAAAACAGCTGGAGCCTGGGAAGCATCAGAGGAGACACATCGCATGTGCCTGCCCCGTTCATACTCCTCCAGCCCACGGATACTGCTGGAGATGGGATGCTGGGTTGGACCCTGTAAACAGGAATTAGCACAATCATCTGAAGCTCAGCTTTGTATCCTTACAAGGAATTTGATTTTTCTTTTATTTTTAACCCAGCATATGTTAATTGATAATTTCACATTTCTGGTTCAAGTGCTGTGGAAATTTGCAAAATGAATATAAAGAAAAGGGGGGGGGGAAGCAGAGTAAAGATACTGCTCATTGTAAGAAACACACTGGCCTGAGACAAAGCTGACCAAGACTTTTGTAAAAACACCAGCTAAGGGTATTTTCAGAAACTGAGCACGTGCTGTTTACACAACCACTCCAGTTCCTCCTCCTCAGGCATCACAACCCACAACACAGGGACATGTACAACACCTCAACACAAGGGTATCTGTGTGTGGTCAAGAATGTCCATCTGAAGGGTATCTTCTGGAGGAAGCCAAGGAGCCATGTGAAAAGGAGGAGGGTTTGGAATAGCAGCAATCCAAAGGGATGGAAGAGGGAGCTCAGAGCAGTAAGCGGTAATGTGATAGTTGAATCTCACGGTGAGTTTGTGCTCCTGCTATCAGCACTCTTTGCAGGAAATTCTGTTCCATGGCACACTCCCCTCTGATATTAATTCTGAATGCAAGACAGCTTTGTAGTACCTAATCCTATTAGCATGCTCCTGAAATCTGTAAGAGCAGAAATGTAGGGCTGGCCCAGAGACGCAGCTCTCAAGCTCTGCTCCCCATGAAATAAATTCAGGTTCAATTCGACAGCCCTTGGGCCCTTAGGGATGATTAGGTAGAATTTACTAACACTAAACAATAGTTATTGCACCACAATAAGGCAAATAAAAATATTTAAATGAAAATACTTTGGACAGAACATGATTTCTTAATTTGGAGAAGTCCATGGCTTTTTTCTTCCCTACATTTTCACCCAGACTGGAAAAAAACAAACAGCTGGCTACACTTTTTTCCCCACTTTAAATGTTCACTGAGGTCTTTTCCTCAGTCTCTCTACCATCTCTCCTTTTTGTATGAGGCTTTTCCAGAGGGAGGAATTGAAAAATATAAAGAAAAAAACTAGAGAAAATAGGCAGAATAAAGTGAAAAATTAGATTATAGTGATTCTGATAAAGGAGATGAGGTGGAACACATTTGGACAGAAGTCATCCCCAATCTGGGCTTACTCCCTGTGCAGCCATGATGGGTGTCTGCATCCTGAGTTAGATGATCCACAGTGACTCTGGAAACCACTGATCACAGAGAACCCCACAAATCGCCTACAGCAGCCAATGGGAGCACGTTCAGTTAAAGGGATTTCTGTCCAGGTTCTTGCTGCCTGACAGCCAAAATGTTCTAACACTTTTATAGATGTGTTTCAGTGCAGGGGAATCAAGTAGATGTTTTCTAACACAAGCTCTAGGCTGGTGGCTGGGGCTTAGGTCTGGGAGATGGCTCAGCATCAGTCAACGTGATGCAGGATGAAGAATTCCACTGGAAATCCAGCAGTGCCTCTGCCAGTTGCACCCATTTCACTTGATTCAGCAACAGATGTGGTAACAATTCAATTTGAGCTAAAATGATTTTGGTTTTATTGAATTCTGGAATGAAAGCATGTTTTATATCTTTGAGAGATGCCATGAAATAGAATAAGCATCTTGTACTCCACATCCCCTCAGACATACAGTGTCTCCATGCAGAGACAAGAGGTTGGCAGCAGGGAGTCTTTCAGAGTCCAGAAACATGCAATACCTCTTCATGCACATTTGTGTTTTGAGGACAGTTAATTTAAGACAAACAAAAAACAAAACCCCACACCATTCATTATCAACAATTAAATACTGGAATATAATAAATCTCAGTGCTTTTTTATTTAGCTTTTTGCAACACTGGCATTTCATTCCTCTAATATGAGACTTATCCCAAATGATAAGTCTATCAACTGTGTATCAGAATGGGTGACTTCAATTTCACAGCTTCTCAAGAATTGTTATTACACAATAAATCTTAATGAAATACAACACTGGCTGTGATAGAAAAACTATTGCAAAGGAAAAAATACAGCCCAGTAAGGTGACTGATCTCTAGTCAGCACTTCTGGCAACTGCCCAGTGAGGCTGCCCCAGCTTTCTTGGTTCCCTAATCCCAGTGTTACCTGGGATTTCACTGCTCTGGCAGCACTGCTGTTCTGTGGGCTCCTACCAAGGCCTTTGGTCCATTCCCAGTTTTTCACAGCACCTTCATAACTGCTGAGCAGTGTCACATTTGTCACATTCCTCTGTGCAGCAGCAACAGACTCTGCGTGTACCTGACCCACATAAATCAGGGGTTTAGCTCAGGTCAGTAGGTCTTTGCCTAATTATCCCTAGAGCATGGCTGTATCCACCCATGGACACGGTTATCCCCAGAACTATGTGCAAGGAGGGATATCATGCAGGCAGGATGGGGACATTGATGCTCTTCATGGTCCTTGCCAAGGAATTTGAGACTTAAGACCTACAATGTGCTCCAGAGCAACAGGCAGTGACGATGTCCCATCAGCTCACGTTTGCTTCACGCCTGCACAACCTTTACTCATTCCTGAAGGCCTTGAAACCACATATTGCTGCATCTCTAAGCCACATTTGTTTCGGATATGGAAAGAAAAGCAAGACAATGACATCAATAAAAATAGACGAAAAATCCTTTTTTTTCCTTCCAAGAACAGTTTTTGTCTAGGAGAGCATGGATATTCTACTTCACATTTTGTGTTTTCTTGCTTATTCAGTGCATCTATTGGGATTTCTGTTCAACTTTGCCTCTCTTTTCTCCTCCCCCTCACAAAACTCCACGAAATATTGCTCATTTAAAAACATAAATCCAAGATGGGAATTATTTGAATCACCTGTTCCTCACTCCAGATGGCCTCTGCTATAACCGGTGACTGTTACCTTTCATTTTTTCATTTATTTCAGGGCATAAACAATGAGAATCACCACAAACCATAACATTAGCAGTACTGGAGTGTAACTTGCCTGACACTTGTATTTCACAAGTCACATAGAATTCAGAAGTGATTTATTGGAGATTTGAAAAGCTAAAAGGGGTTAAAACTGACTACTCCTACCATGAAATTTCATGCTGACATAACATGTTTTGAAAGGATGATTTAAAGACACAAGGATCCCTCATAAATCAGTCAATATTTGCTTTATATTGAGACTTTAATGCTGCCTTTATCTTTACAAGGTTGTCTCTGAGGTCAAGACTCCACCTCAGTCAGGTTTGGGAAGCCGTGGAGCACATTCAGAAACATTAAATACACTTAAAAATTAAAAAAAAAAAGAGAGAGAGAGAGAGACAGACATCCTCAGTTAAAACTCAACCACAGGACATGACATTGTCTCAGTGAGTCAGACTAAGAAATTAGCCAAAAATACTCTCAAGTAAGTTGTTTCAGGCAGTTCACCTGCTCCTCAGGCTTTAGTTTCTCAGCTGAGTGTCATTTTATAATCACATTTGCCTAATTTCCAGATTTGTTTTTCCAACTGACTACCTAAAAGAGTAAAACAGAATGTACCAAAACAGCTGTGAAATGAACATAATAAATCAAAAAGCAAAGGTTTATTTACTTTCTCTTTCTTTCCAGTTTTTTTAACCTACAGCAATCCTAAGCTTTGCCTGCAAAAAAACAAATAAAACAATACAGACAACAACAAAAAGAACACCCAAAAAAAACCCCAAACCCAAAACAAAACTGAAGGCAGACACTCCTTTCTCAGTCCAAATCCTGCTGTTTGTTAGAGGGGTTCTAGAGCAACAAATCTCCAGAAAATGTTACCCATATCCAAGAAACACATAACAATATTCAACTCTTATGAAAAGAGTTGTTTGTGAGTTCTTTTTTAAAGGAGTTTTATAGAGCTTCACTCAATGTTTTTGAAGCATTCACATTCTTGCAGTGCTACAAGATAATGGCTTATATCCAGAAGAAAAAAAAAAAAACAATACATCTCTTGGCTAACATTTCTTTTCCATTTTGTGATATAATTCACTATAACTAGTTAGCTCCCCTTTGAAGCTAGAAAGGAAATATTGTGAGCATCAGAAAGTAACAGAAATTAAATGAAAACAAAGGGGAAAATCACTTTTATGAAAATATAAAGACAAGGCATTCGAAATGTACTGAAGCATCACACATCAAATTAAAGATATTTGTAAGGAATGGAAGAAAACGTTTTGTCAGAGATAAGCAGTTTGACATTCCCTGTCACAACATGAAACACAGTTAAGGATATAAATCCAGGTAGCTTCTGATAAAATACTGTCAACCTTATTTTGCTTTCATTGCAATAAAAGGGGTGGCTGCCTCCTGCTGGGCTGCTGGAACCTCTCATGTTCCTGGTGCCAGCTGGTCTTAGGAACAAGCTGAATTCACTTACAAACCCAACAGCAAAGGCACTGCTCTTCTGGCACTGTAACCATCACCCTCTTCAGACCAAGCTCCTGTCCAGGGAATTTCTACTTGACACAATAGTCACATGTTCTGGTAGCAAAAACTTCCTCTCTGTTCCTGGAAGGGATTGTGTTGCTACTAAAAATTGAATTTCTGGTTGGTGGCATTTATTTGCTTATAGATTTCAGAGACTATTTTCTTTCACCCTCTGAGTCTGTACTGCTCAAGCTGATCCAGCCCCATCCCACAGAGCTGACTGGAGCAGTTTCCCACCAACATGAGCAGCAGCTGAGTTCGGGGAGCTCCCGGAGATGTAAAGAAGTAAGAAATATGGGAAAGTTTGATGTGTGTTGGAGGAGCAGGCAGGGTTAGTCTAAATCACCATTTACCACAAATCTGCGCTTTTTTAGCAGGGTTTTGCTGATAAATATCAGCTTAATCCTAAAACTGGATGCTTCAATTATGGGATTAATGTCAATCGACACACAGAGTAACAGCAGAACTGCCTTCCTTACGGAGGGACTGAATCAGCGTCTGGTTCCACAGAGCCAGCCTGGCTGCTCTGCAGGGAGATCCCATGCTTCCTGTTCTGGAAGTAAACAGTGGCTTTTTAAACACTTAAAGCATGGGATTCATTGCAAAGTCTTTTATTATGACCTGGGTGGTTTGGGAGTGAAATGCAAGGGGTGAAGAGTCCAGCTGTATCCAGTGCTCCTTCAAAAAGAGATAACCCAAAAGAGGGATTGCCAGCACTAGAGCTCAGCACCCTGCAGCAGTCGGGTTTTTAAATCCTCTCTTTCTATTCCTGAAACAAAGATCCTCCTCACAGCTGAGTATTCCAAAGATACAACTCAGTGAAATGCTAAATCAGTCGAGAAATGCAGAGAAACCCCAGCAAGGCCATGGATAAACTCTCTCCAGAAAGTGATTCCTTTCTCTCCAGGGCCATGGACTCATCCACTAACAAAAACCTGAAAAGTAAACTAGTAAAACAGAAAAAACTACCTCAAATAAAGGGGATCTTTTAATTAACGAAGTGAACAGTGCTCTCCATATCAGCCACTTCTCTCTTTTTCATTTTTTCTTCCTTTTTTTTTTTTTTAAATCCATCTGTTGGAAAGGGAACCTATTTCCAACCAATGCATTGGACATATTTGTTGGCTGGATTCTGTGATCCTTACTCAAAACAACATACTAACGCTGCACACTGTCCAAATGTTTTCCTTAGGAATACAGCACGTGCCACAGACAGACAACAGATCACAGCAATAAGGGGCAAAGTACAATTTAGATTCTATCCTGAGGAAATTCAATAACCCAGAATTAGAAAAGTCTAACTTATTTGACAGCACTTCTTTAAAAAGAGATACTATGAGCTCAGGAAGTAGACACATGCTGCAAGGTTTTTAAGATCCTTACAAAGATGAATCCACATACTGAGGATTTCAATGTAAGGGAAGTACACAAATCCCACCAAAATCATGGGAAATAGCAGGTGGGACGTTGTGGTTACCTTCCCAAATGCAACCCAACTCTGGCAGCTGTGGTTAAGTTTCTTACTTCAAAGAACAGCCAAAGGCACCTTTCAGAAAGAAGAACATGACAAAGGTGCCCGGCGCTCTCTGTGAGTGCCAAGCTGCAGTGGGGACGGTCAGGATTCCCCCAAATCCATGGGTGAACTCCCAGTGCTGGAGTGGGAATGGACACACGCCACACAGGAGCCTTCCCTGCCCTGAATATGCATGAAATGTGTCCTGAAGTGCTCAACAATAATGAGCTTGCACAATCTATGGTAAATTAATTCAATTGCTAAATAAATTTACTATCCTACAGAGACACTGGAGCTGTGAAAATGGATTAAGCAATGTTGCTTATGATATTTTTACCCAAAATAAAAAAAACAGTCAGAGGGGAAAGGAACATGTTGGAGAAGACAGATTTTCACAAATATTTGTATTTGAATTGCTGATGAACTCTTCCTGCTGTTATTTTTATTAATGTTTTAATTATATATGCAATACACTTCAGGAATAGCTGAAAATATACGAGAGAGACAACATTTTACAAGCAAGAGAGACAGTTCTGTAGCCAACTTCAAATGTACTTCCTTTGTGTCAGGGAAACAAAATGCACTGGGGCCATGACCTTTCACAGAATATTTAAAAGTGAGCATGTGATGGAGCAGTTCTCCTGAGCTCCTGCTAAAACTGATGTTGCCATCTCTGGAGCAGTATTTCACTCCATGCCTCCAGGTTTTTTTTAAGATGTGCTGGTCAACAACACAATGGACATGGAATGGGGCAGCAAGTTTTTTGTGGGACGTTACACATTTTGGGATATGTTAAAGATCTCGAGTCCTAGGACAAGGTCATTATTCCCAAAAACACCTCTAAAATGGGTGAAATTTTAAATTTCACGTTCTCGCCAGGGACCTGGTGTGGCAAATCTTTCTGCAGCGAGCAAAACCAGAAGCCCTAATCCTAATGCTAAAAAGCAGTATTTTGAGAGTCAGTTTGACATGTAGGTGAGTTAAGGACATACCTTACTTAGCAAAACAGTTGAGGACTGTCCCTTTGAGTCCTAAGTCAGCCCAAAGCTGTCTGGTTGGCTTTGGACTAAGCAGAGTGTGACTCCATCCCATCAATTGGACGGTGCAATAACCCCGGTGCACTTAACACGCAAGAAGGATTAGACCCCGTGAGTCTTTCCAAGCTCATCCCAACACCCAGGATATTGCTGTGTCAGGTCACTGACCCCATCTGCGTTCCCGGCTTGAGGTCTGCTGGAAACTCACTGTGTTGACCCTTCGGAATAGCACGTAATGAAATCTTTATTATAATTCATTTTCAACCCACACTGCTAAAAAAATTTGTCAGCTGCTTTCAAATGGTCTCTGTTTTTCTGGCCCTGCTTCTGGCAATCTAAGTAGCTGTCATCACTGTAGGAGCAGCCTGCTTGATAAGATTATAATTTTGTTTACATTGTGCTATAGGATGCCACGCTGAGTGCAGCACAAGGAAAATGGCAATCGACAGCATGCAATGTGCATTTCCAGGAAAATGCAGGATATCTCCCTTTATTCCTGCCTCAGAACTGCACCGTTTTGGTTGGTGTTCTTAAAGGTAAACTAGAAAAAATGGGTTTAATGTATATTTCTTTGCTGGATTTTATCTCAGTAAAACCTATAATGGCCTTTTTTGGCACCACACCAATATACAGCATTCAGAAAACAGCTATTTATTGAAGCAGGAAATGCAATACCAAGACTACAAATCACTTCTTACATATAGAAAACTTGAAGTAAATCTGGCTAACGTCTACCTCTTTACCAAAGGTAGAGTTCCAGGCCTCAAACTAGGAGCAGCCAATTCTCATCTGCTGTGTGGCAGCAAGTTAAAGGCCTTAGTGCATCTCATTTCCACTCTCTGTAAAATGGAGATATGGTCATGTATTTTAAGAGAGGGTCTCAAGCTCTCTCAGTACGTGAGGCTGTAAATCTACCAGTGTACCAATATTTTTACAGCAGTCAGTTGAGTTGGTTTTATTAGCAAAGAGCTCTGGGCCAGACTCACAATATTCACAGAATTCCCGGTGCAGTCAGGAAAATTTAACAATTATAACGGTCTTAATATGTATTCAGTCTCAGCCATTAACTGTTGGGAAAATGGGTCAACAATAGCAACTGTATAGTGAGAGGATTTCTTCACCACACATCTAACTGCTGCAGTAAAGGGCAGTGAGCAATGTGAACCAGATTCCTATTACCTTTAGCATGATCACTGCTGTTTTTCCCTTCTCAGCAAGCAAATTTTTTTTTATACTTTTTTTTAACTCGCTGCAGAAATTAATTTCTCAGTTGTGTTCTGCTCCTGCCTTCCTGTGAAAGGTCGGCCAGAGCTGGAGTACGTGGTCCCAGGAGCAAAGTTGAATCTAGGACTTTGCACTGGGAGGAAAGGCACTGAACAGCTTTGTCAGGTCAACCAAAAGGCAACATAATGAATCCTTAAGCAGTGCAAGTGCACAGAGTGGGTATTGCACGTTAATAATTGATGACTTTCCAAGCAGGGTACTGAGTGGTTTTACATCCCAAGGCGGCACTGCTGAGCCCTGTCAACGGTAGGAAGAGAGCAAGCCAAGGAGGTGTGAGCTCCTGAGGTGCATTTTCAGGTTGCTGTGTGGGAGGCAAGTACACAGACCCCAACACAACAGCAAGGAGTCCCTGCACAGCCACCCACAGAACGAGCCCCGCTGCTCCTCTGCCCGGCCAGCGGAACCGAAAACTCCATCGCGGAGCCTGACAAGACAAATTGTGAAATTTATCTTTCTCAGACTGGACTGCCCTCCATGTAATGGGAACAAAAGGCAATACCAACAAAAGAAAGAGCAGCATTAAAGCCCTTTCTGAGGATGGAAAAGGAAGCAGGCATGCATCAATATGTAAGTCAGTGCCCAACACACCATTTAGGTTTGGAGGCTCAGCTCAAGCCTTATTGACCCACACTGCACAAGACCTTGAAGCACAGCTGAGGGCTCCAACAGCAGGACCTGCAGCCACCAAGGAAAGGAAATAAAAGCACAAACAAGAAATGCTTGTCCTTTCCTAACATAAAGCACCCAGCTTTACACAGCTCAGGCAAAATTTTTGAAAAGCACATTTTGCCGATGACAATGGTATTTTGGTACTTGAGGGCAATTGGAAGTGTCAGAATTTATGAAGGTATGAACGTCAAAACATTATTTCTTCATTAATGGTATCAAAGCTGGTGCTTGATTTAACGGTCACAGTTTTAAGGATTCAGTGTCATTCATTTGGAGTCTGCCAAAGTACACATGTAATTTAGTCTGATTGTTTAGGAATATATTTTATCTAACTCCTGTTGTTCAAGAATAGAGTCAGGTGATTTTTGGCTCAGTCTGCTTCTCCTAACAACTGGAAACAATAGGAACATTAATTATACCTTACTTCACCCATTCAAATGCAGAATGACTTGAGCATGTTGATGAGCAAGAAATTGCTGAGACACAAGCACCAAATTTCACGTTTTAGAAGTCTGAACCTCCCATTTGGAAGTACCACTATGTTCCCATGCAGCAGCAAATTCAAAGCATTGAGATACTCCCAGCTTCACTTTACTTAGAGAGGTAAGGAGAAGCTAAAATCAGCATTTACCATGTGTCATTAACTAGCATTGCAAACATCACGACTAGAAATCTGGTCACTCATAATGACATGCTCTTGTTCCTGAGAGAAGTGCGCTAACCTATGGCACAGCACACCCCAACACCTGCACGGACAGTCGCGGCACTTTGGGGGAGCCCATGGTTAATTGATTCAGCATTTTCAAGCTGATGGTTGCTTAATGCAAAATTAGGGCTACATTCTGGCTTTGTTCCCAAAGAAGTAGCACAGGCTGGGCCAAGAGGCAAGAGAGAGACGTGTAGGAATGTATTTTCAAACACATTATCAATCTGTCTTCGCCCACTACTGATAACAACACGGGCAGGGAAAGGCACCAGTAGCAGTGCGTTTCACTGCCACAGGAACACACACACAGGAGGATACAAGGCTCTATGCATGCAAAACACCCTAAAGAAAACTGCATCTACCACCTATGTGCAACTGGAAACTGTGGGCAAAGCTCTTGGCCACTATCTCAAAGGATACTGGAAAAACAAAGGCGAGTAGGTGTAACTGAAAAGGCAACTGGAAACCCGCCCTGAAAACCACATTAGGACAGAGCGTTCCACTGACACTCAGAGCCAGCCAGACACCAATGTCAACATGCAGCAGCCAGGAGTTATCAACCATGACAGGGCAGGAAGGGTCAGGTGCACTGACCATCCCACTCCTCATGCCCCTGACTGCACACGAAGCAGATGGCTTGCCACAGATGCACAGATAACTCTTCTGACCAAAATCAACACGCCAAATTACCCTCCAAACCAATGGCAACTGGAGGACACACGAAATGATATCTCCAAAGCCAGCTGGCACACTGTGTCCTGGGCCTGGATGTGCTCAGTGGCATGATGGGCACACAACTTTGCTTCCATCTGGTGTGGCTGGCAACGGCGGAGGTCGGCACGCAGGCTGAAGGAGGAGAGCGGCACGAAGATGAAGCAGTTGACGGATGACAAGGGAGAATTGAATGTGGAGGGGGAAAAATGACCTGCAACAAATCAAGTGTGGCTGTGTAGATGGGTGTCTCTGCAGCAGACTCAATCACCAGCAAGAGGGTGACAGAGATGCTGAAATGGTTAAACAAATAGCTTCACTTCGGCCTGCCCTGGCTTACCATGAGATGGATAGATCCAACTGAGAACCACTGACCTTAACAACACAGAAAGAAGTGAGTGCTCTGGGAAATACAGAGATAAGCCAAACACACAACAGAAAGATAAATATCAGCATGGGCTACGATTTGCATGTTAATCCATAAAGCCCAAGGTAAATGAACAGACAAATGAGGAGTCTGGATGAGAGAAATGTCAGTACTGCAAATTGCACTGTGCATTGGTGAGTGGTGAACAGACAGACCCCCAAAACCCCACAAAAGTCCTCAATTCCTGACTTATCAACGTGACTTATCTTCAGGCAAAACAACCTCTTACTAGATCTTTTTTCCAACCTTACCTCTCATTTCTCAATGGCTACACTGAGAACTGATCCTATCTTTAGTCAATAAATACTCCCTACAGGTTACAGTTTCAAACAGCAACCTTCAGATTTTATCTACAGCTGATGTGGGCCCTTCCCATGAGCTTCCACCAACTTGTACAAAATCTCCTTATCTCTTTTAAGCCCTTCACTGCAACGCCTTACAAAAGACTTTGTGGAAGGGGCATGCAGGAGCAGTGGCCATGCTGAGATCACCTGTTCTCAGAGTGATTCATTTTCACCCTTTTTTTTCCGCACGTGTCCATAGCAGTGCAGAAAATGTCTCTCATATTCCCAGACTCTCAGTGGGGGGAGACTTTCTTTTCTTTCAATATTTATTTACAAGTACAACAAAGTCCTGTTCCACAGTGAAGGTTCCTACGCATGACAGCAAGACAAATAAGCTGTAGGGATTGCAGGGTACAAAACCCAGTGTGCTAACAAGTGCTCCAGCTCGCCAGCGACTCGTGTTTCTCACACAGGGAGCTTTGCAGAAAGCCTGAAATGGCAAGATGCCAAAGCTGAGCTGCTCAGCACGAAGGCATGTTTCCTGCACATCACCATAAGCAGCAGTAGCTGTGAAAAATCAGAAGTCAAAAGCCACTGTCCAGCTGTAAAAGGCTTAATGAAGAATAAAGGGGAGGGCAGAACTCCCAAGGTAAGGCTACCACCCAACATTAACTAAAACAGCAGCACCTCTCTCCTGTGCCCTCACAGCTCTTCTGCTGGTCCAAGCACACACGTGTTTCTCTCCAACACTGACTTCTCAGTTGATCTCAACAGTCTGACTGAAAAACCCACCTTAATGTAACAATGCTTTCAAAAGCTGTTAATCACTGTAATGTCTATTAACAGACCATTATTGTCCACAGTCTTGACACTGTGTCTAAGCTTCTAACCCCAAGTGCCACAAAAGCAGACAGCTCATCTGAGAGGTGTACAGGTGATAAAGAGAACACTAAAAAGGCATCTGTTCTCCCAGGGCAGTTCTTCTGCCCACTGACATTTCAAAAGAAGCAAAAGTTTGTCTTTTGTTGTCAGGCTTAAGCTTCTTACTGAAGGCAAACGTGCTTGTTTTTTGCCAACCGTTCAAGTCTCCCTTTCTGTTGGAAGAAAAGGAAGGAGCGAGGATTATCCAGCTGAGGTTGGATAATCACAAATCTTAGGGAGGGTGAGATTTTGTGAAAAGGGAGGAAAACGTAAATTGGTCTGATAGAAACATATTTATCTTTTTTAAATTATTTCCCCATGGAGCTTCAGATACGACAGGATTAAAGTGTCAACACATGAAACCTCTGCTCAAGAGCCCTTCTCAAGGTCTCATATGTAAACAAATCTAGAGATCCCAATTCGGTGTCTCCTGTGTTTAGGTCTAAAAGCCAGCCAAGAACACGACACAACAGAAAGACTCCCTTAAGAAACATGCAGAGCACTTAGAAGTCAGATTCCTAAAGATCTTCCAGATGCACCATCATAAAAAAGCCATTAATAGATGAAGCTAAAACCCTGCACCCAACTTCACTCCAATTTAACTTCTATTTTTTAAAAGATACATTTTGGCTTAGGAGAAATGTTTACTTTTCAAGTAAAAAGTAGGTGAATTTTCATTTTTATATCGATGTCTAATTTACTTTTTACTAGATTTTCATCAAAAAGTTCCCACGAGCACGGGGAAAAGAGCAAGCAAAATGTGCCATGTACAAATAATTTTTCTCATTCCTTCTTAAAACCAAATTTCCTCCTCATCTTTCCACTCATCAAGGGTTTATTCTCTGAGAGACTCCCTGTTCAACTCATGAAGAAAGCAAAAGGAACTGGTTGTAAAATATTAACTTATTCCATTTTTTATCTTTGGAAATCAAACACACATTAATTAGCAAAATTCTCTGTGTTTCCCTCCATCATGTCATTAGCCCAATCCACAGGGAAGAACACCCCGCACAGCCCAATTCCAGTTATAATCACCTATATATTTATCGACAGCCAACTCTAATTTCATCTGCTGCTGCATGTTAAGTACATAAAAAGCCAGTGATATCCTTCCAGGGTGGTTGTCTGTGGTATCTCCATTTGCACCTTGGACACAGCCTCCCCCTTCAGGGAAAAGGGACCACACAGACTGTGGCTCCTGGATGGCACTCGACAGAAAATACTGACCTGAATGACAGCACAGCAAGGCAGGACTTAATTCCCAAAATGTCATCTCTCTGCTCCTGCCCTGGGTTTGTTTGCTGTGTTTATTGTAGCAATGTCTTTTTCATTGAACAGTAACTGCCCTTGCCAGTGCACTGCTTTCCCTCAGGCTACTTTAAATCTCTCTAAAACCCAAACAAGCATCCTTATCTTAATAGAAAGTATCTGTGAATAGTTGAGAGCAATACAGAAGAGTTTCAAATTGAGAGACGGGCATCAGTGATGTAATAAGAGCACTTTTTCCTTATAGATAAAGCAGACAGACTCAGTTTTGATCAAAAGCACAAATTACTGGTGCCTGGCCATGGAAGGCTCTCCCGGCCCCAACCCAGCCAAGCCCCTGAATTCACCATCAGCTCTTCACCCACGATTCCCACGTGCCATGGGGATGCCAAAAGCACGGGTCAAGGGTCAAGCCATCCATGCCTGATGCTCATCTGCCACATCCCTACCACCAGTTTGGCACAGCAGGTAAATCATGGATACCAGCCCTTGCTGGGAAAAGGGCCAGCAGTGGCCCAGTGGCTACTTGTGCAAGTTATGATGCCCAGCACAGCCCCTACTCAGAGGCATCTGCCTGGCCAGCCCACGCCTGCCTCCACCTCTTCAATGCTGAAAGTTCAGCAAGAGGCACAAACAAACTCCAGAATCCCTCTTGCTGCTGAGCTGTTCATCTTTCCTGACCTTTTTCCCACTGCTCAGAACAAAACCACTGCACCCTGACCCTGGTCCTGCCTGTCATCAGGGGATTGATTTGTAGCACAGAGCCTGTTTCACTGTCTTGCTCGTCCTATTTTCTTGGTCACAGTTGGTCAGACACACCTACTGGTTGCTGGCCACAGCCAGAAAGTATTTTTTTCTTTTTTAATAACCTCCATGAAGCTCAGATAAAAACTTGATTATGATCTTTTGTCTTCTTATTGAAAACTATTGTATTAAATAAATAAAAACTAAGCAGTAGCTGCCTAGCAAAGATGTGAAGTGCACTCACAACTACGCCCTCACTATCACTGTTATCGAGGACAGTGTCATAGCCTGAGAGGAGAGAAACTGCAACCACTCAAGATGTGAGAACAAAGAGACTACACTCAGTGGCATTACTTCACTGACCACACCATTTTTATTTCTAGCATTTCAGACTATGCAACCATTGATGAGGATGAATTCTAACAAGAAATGCAAGCAAACCTTGTGGGGATTCAGTGCTTACTTGGACACTGCAGGTTAAGCCTTTCCCAGCAAAAGTGAATTTTTTTTTGTGTTCAAATTCCATTTCATGGCACTTCTTTAAGACTAGAAGAAAGAAAAAATTATACTGACATTTAACTCACAGCCTGGAGCCAGCTAATCAGACAGAGCAGGCAAGCAGAGCAGTGTCAGGAAAACCATGGGGGAAGGGGGGAAGGAGGGATATCAGTGGGAATGCAGCTGGAAACCCGGGTGGAAATGGACTGCCATGGGCTGCAGGGAGGCAAGGACAAGGGTGATGGGCACAGGAGGGAGACAGGAGGGAGTGAGCAACAAAGGAATATTGTCTCCAGCACAAGGAGAAGAGGAAAACTGAAGCACACAAGGGGAGAAAATTTGCTTCCTGGGGTAGGAAAGTGCATGAGAGCAAAGGAAAAGCAAAGAGCAGAATGGGAGTGCTGGAAGCATCACTGAAGCATCACAGAACAAAGAGCAGAAGGGGTAAAGGATTTTCAAACAGCATCCAAAAGCAGCAAAGAGTGGAAAAAAGGGAGGAGAAAGACAGAACAAGCTCTAAGAAAGCCAGGAGTTATGGAGGAGCCGTGGACCATTAGGCAAGAAACTCAGAGGAGTATTACAAAATTCCAGAGAATCTAAATTCTTCCAAAGAGAGCGATAACCAAGTTGCATTACGTGGTACCCAGTACATATTTTCAAAGTGGTATGTGAATCATTATCACAGAGTGCATCAATGAAAAACATCATTGTAAACACTCATGGAAGGTGCATAATAAATATACTTACTGTAAAAATGCTCTGCATTTTTTTCCTGATCATTTTCCTCCTAAATAAAATGAGTCCTTTTAGATACTCATGTTTCAGAACGTGGGAGGAGCTTTATTTGTTTCCCCAAGTAATTTTAGACAACATAGCAATGCCTCCAAACATTTCATAAAGTGCTTTCCTTATTTCCTTATTTCAGTTTGGGTGTAAAATTAACCTGAAATACCAACTGCTTAAATGAAATGCATTGGCATCACCTTGCGTCTGAAAGCATTTGTTAACTGTATTTTAAGACTCAAGAACCTCAGAGTGTTTTATAAATACACTGTAACTACATATTGCAAATAATTTCATCTTTATGGGATTTGATCTTTGCTATTCATCTTTATGGGATTTTTATAAGTTCTTCCTGAAAATCACCTGAGCTACCTGACAACTCTGGCAGCTTTTTTCAAGGAGGTGGAATAGAACTTTTAACAATTGTTTTTGTTCCTCTTCACTGAAGGATTATGAGGTATTACTAGATCCAAACAATGACCATATGACGCTCACATCAACACACAGAAAGAAATAATTCTAATAGAATATTATAAAAATAATATGTAAAATCTTTCAGTTTCAGAGGGTTCTAAAAATCTAAATCACCAACAGCATGCAGGAGATTAGCTCTAAACCACTCTAAAATGTAAATAAAGATATACAAATTTTGCAAAAGCAATGATGTCAAGCCCTAAATCTAGAAATTATCCATAATCTTTAGAAGGTTGGACATTCAGAGGCTCATATGAAGCTCCGCTGAGAAAGTGGCTCAAGGCCTGAAGTCACCAACGCTTTCCTGATAAATGATCTCTGAAATGGCTCCAACAGCAGCAATATCAGAGATGCCATTGCTCTTTCAGGACTAAACAGCAAGAACATTTGAACAGCTGTAGATGACACTGAGCTAAGAAATGTGAGCAGAATCAGCAGTGAAAGAATATACCAACAAGTTGGAGACTTGGATACAATATCCAAGAGCTGAAACCTGACACAGTGGAACACTTTCTATTTGTTCATTTTATTCTTCCTTCTAAAATTCATGTGGTCAAAGTGTGAGGTAATAAAAGGCCAAGTATCTGTACTTCAGCCACTTACAATGAATGCAAGTAAAAAATACAGTATTATTGGAAAACCAGAAATATCAGAGAAGTGTGACAGAAACATGATATGCCAAGACCAAGGAGCTTATTCTTCTTTTCCTGTTGTACCATGAAGACATTGACTATCTCAAAAGATATCCCATTTTGAGTGCTACTCCTTAAAATACGGGGAAAGGTCATTTGGAGGGGGAGAAAATAAAACAGACCACCAAAAAACAACCCCACCACAAACAACTCAGTGATTTCACAGGCACCGTCAACAAGAACCAAAATTACTTTTCCTTTCTTCTTCTTCTTTTCCTGCAAAGCAAAGCTGAGATTAATTTAAGGAGGTGCTAAGCATCATCCACAAGTGTCCAACAAGGCAGTGGCAGAAGAGGACATCCATTAGTTCTTCTCCCACAATTGACAGGAGGACAAGTGGTAGAAAGAATTAGGTATTAGAAAAATGAAAGTCTTGTTAACAGTAAGAGTGGTGAAGACCCAGAGCAGGCCGTCTAGGGAAGATGTGAAATCAATATCCAAGGTTTAAGAAGAGGTTAGACAGACTGTCAGCTTCTGGAGGTGAGACAGGTACACTTGATCTCGCCTCAGAGCCTGGCAACGTACTGACTTATCTCCCAAGGTCTTTTCCACATCAGCATTTCTGGGATGTTTTAATGCTTCAAGCAATTTGTCTCAATTATGGGATAATTTCATATATGAAAGAACATATCCAATACTAGTGTTGGCTTATGTTAACTGATTCTCACCTCCTCCATCTTTGTTTTAAAATAGAAGACACTAAATTCACTGAAATTGAGAAATTGAATGGGTTATATTCTTTTTTTCCCCCCTTTTACTTTGTTTTGCTTTCCTGTCTAAGGGCTTCATGCCCTGGGTGTTCATATCCTCCAGTTTCTTTTTCCTCAAAGAATTTTAGGAATAACAAAATATTTTATGATCCTGCTCTAAGGTTATTACACAACCCACCCTTCTTGTAAATCATAAGGTGATGTCTTGGTCTTGTCCTTCCTTTATTTAAGTCCAGAAGGTACCCTCAGGTATGTGCTAATTGATATTACACATCTGCTTGCTCCAGAGAGTAGAATCCACTTGCACTGTGAGTCCCTCTTTCTCTTTCCTAACTGGAATCTCTGACTTGCAGAAATTGGACTTGATGATCTTAAAATGTTTTTTCCAACCTTAACAATTCTAAGTGAACCCAGTAAGGCTGTCCAAGACACACACCCGCTCTCTGAAATACCTCCTACTGCAGGACACATTCTCTTGACTACCAAAAAACAGGACCCCGACAGCAGTGTCCTCACAAACATCCTTTGTGTTGCAAATATCAGCAGATCCGACAGCTGAGCAGAAAATTTCTGACAGAAAGAGGTTTTGGACAAACAACCCCTGTTTGATGAGTTTACAACACCTCACCAAAGGCTTCCAGGTGCTGGGCCCTGGGGAAGCTCTGCAGTGCAGGCTGGCTCAGGGCAGTTCCCCAGTAACTGCAAGGTGGGCCAGATTCCCCTCAGACCACAACTCCCAACTTCAAACACAGAGCTGATTGAAGAGATTGAATTTTACGGGCACTTCAGAAATAGAGAGCAAATTCCTACTTTTTCCAAAACCAGCCAAACACATGCCTTTCAGGCAAAGGAACATTACCAGCACCATTTTTGCTGAGATGGAGGTGTACTGAGAAAAAAGTAGATGTTCTTTTTCAAGAACTGCCTATTCCTCACGGATTAAAACCACTGGGTGACATTTTTAATCAGTATTTCTATATAGCATTGCTAAAATGAGAACATTAGCAAGCTCATTTAAATTTGCAAACGAAACCCATTTGAACAGTACTTGAGCACTAGCAAGTGGCAAAGATACATGAAATTAAAAGACTGTGAAGAACAAAAAGCTCTTGGGCACTGCACCACCCTCCCTGTGCTCCTGCTTCTCCCATCACATTAGAGAACACCCAGACATAGCTCTTTCTATCCCACTCCTATCAAAACTCAGATTAAAAGATCTCCTGTGCAGAGCAAGTACTCTCCATGCAAAATTAAAGAGAAGTTTGCCTTTGGAATTTCAAAGTCCCACATTTTGGAGGACGCTCCATCCTGCAGCTGCCTGGTCTACAGGTGGGGCATTGCCCACACAAAAAGTCCCATCTTATTTCCAAATAAGTTGGTTAATTTAAAAAGAAAAAACACTCAGAACTCCCCATTGTTCCTAAAGCTCTGTGAAATTAAAAGTGCATTTTACTCCAGTTAAAGAACACAAGGATGCAAGACAGGAACGAGGCTGGGTGTGTGACGGTTCAAACATCTCACTTTAGATGATCTTGAACTTCAACACCTGTACTCTCTAGAAATGTTGCATTCTTATCCTTTAAAGAAAGGGAAAAGAAACACAACAGGACAGATGTAGGAAATGTGCTACATGAGGTTTAATTGCAACCATTTGTAACCTGCATTTCACCCAGATACAGATCTTATTTTTGAGAAGATATTCCTAATTAAGCAGAGGACCTGGTTATCGCCAAACGAGCGACTTGCAGAATGGGGTTATCAACACTATCATATAACAAAAGTAACCCCAGATATTGATCCAGAATTAGATAGCCATCACACACTGAAAGATCCCAGGACCAATTAGGGGACAGGGAGGAGGGATGTGAGACACCAGGACCACAGCTCTTGCATCTGAATGAGGACTCAGCACAACCCTAATCGACTTTTGCCTGGGGAGCTGACAGGGTCTGAAATGGGCTATTTACAGCCTCCCATAGCACAGGATGTGAGACCCACTGTGCTCTGCAGGTGTATTCCCATGGCCCTTCGAGGCTGGGAATCCTGCTGCCTCCCTAACCCAAACAATTTACCTGGCACTGCAGAGAGTCAGGAATGGAAGGGGGAATTAAACAGGAGTCCCACGCATTAACTTGCAGGTTAACTTGCAGTGCTACCAGGTCACTGTTCCACTCTGGAGTTGTCATTCCAGGCTAATAAGGTACTGCACAACTGTAGCAGCCTTGCCCAAGTTTTAAGGAAGCCTAAGTATGCAAAAATTCATATTTTGTATTCATTGTGTCTGTCAATCACAAAAGCAAAGCTTTAAGATGAGGAGGATCCTGAACTACTCATGGGTTTGCAGTAACTAAGTTTATAGGGCACAGTGCAGCAAGTTGTTGAAAATCTGAGTACCTCTGGGAACTGAAAAAAAAAAAAGGTTCAAGTAGTATCAACACATCACCATGGCACTGATAGGGATAAGGCCCTCAAGGACAGCATCAAGGTACTGTAACACTGCTCTGTGTTTTGGAAGAGGATCAGAGATCCTGCACCAGGTCCTCTTTCACAGCACACACATACCCGTAATTCCACCTGCACTTTCAGTCCACTCATCAAATAAAATTATATTTTTCCATATCTTCAATAATTTTCTTTCCACAATCTCAAGGTGACATACAGACATTGACAGGAGCTTGGCAATAAATCTAAGAGGCAGGTAAATATTAGCATATTATTTGCTAACATTAAGGCTGAAGTACTGAGGAGTCTCTGGTCAGAAAATCAAGCCCTTCTGTCCTTCAGCCCCTCACTTTTATAGATCAAAGAGTTACAATGCAAACAGTGCCAAAAAACAGGCTCTGAAACTCAGCTAAATGCTCCTGGAAACTTAAAATGAAAAGCTCACCAGTCTGACGTTTCTGTTAAGCAATGCACGCTGTGGTGCTGCCTCACGGGTGAGACAAATTGCTGCTCCAAGTCTATTAAAAAGGGGGAAAAAAAGGCCACCATATGGTGCTGACTGCAGTAGCTCTTAGCAGGTGAAGCCCATCCAGAGCAGTAGCTACCATACTTAATTATTGTGACAAATTCAGTCATTCCAGGTGGGAATTTTTTTGTTTGGGTTTTTTTGTCATTTTTAATGTGCAACCCCCACCCAGAAAATAACACTGGGGAGAAGAGGCAAGAGGAGGAGAGAGAAACCACACATCCCATGCAGATGTTTATGTCACTCAGAAATGGGATGGAGTTCAAGCAGGGAATTTGTGAAACTTAAGTCATCACAGGTGTTGGCACACAAAGAAGGATGTAAAGTAGCAGGGGGTTCTCACACAACTCCCTTGACTTCCCTTACAATCCACCTTGAGCATCTAATGAAGTAACAGCAGCACTAACACCCCACACATGGACACTGATGGAGATGGTGAAGCCACACAGAGAACTTAAGACCCCCTCCTTACACCCAATGAGGAAAATTAAAAAAAAATATTTACAGAAGTATTTACAAGAAGATGGTCTCAGGTTTCATCTATCCCAGATTATGCAAGGTGCACACACACAGTATCTGTCCTTTGATGTGAAAGTGTGCCAAAAAATTACTTGACTGGTTTCAGTGTGGCTGTTGTCTGATCTCAAGGTCTGCGATGCACAAAGGAACAGGAGAGAGAGCAAATCCAAAGAGTACATTAAATACAAACAAGCCTACAGACCAAATGGCACAGAAGTCAATTAGCCCCATGCACAGATGAGGCACATTTCCAAGTTCTTTGCTATTTAGTGTAAAGTTTCACAGGTTACTGCTGGGATCCTCTAGAGCCACACCTGCTCTTCTCCTACACCCCCACTGGAGTTCAACATCCCACTGTCCATGTGTCAGACATTTACAAGAATCAGATTAAGTTATTCCAACAATCTGACTCTTTCCTTTTATAACCTGTGTCATTAGGAGTCAATGACATCATTTTATTCAACAGGAAAAGTCCATGAAAAGTTTCCCCAGTTCCCCCATGCCCTGGATCATTCCTGTCTCTGCAGTATACCCACAAAACATTAACCTAAGTCAAACACCAAGAAATGCCCCTCTCCAAATAATCAAAAAGTCCCTATGAAAGACCCAGAGATTTGATTCCCTGTTTTGTTCCCCAGGATAAGCACTTCAGGTAAACTCAGCTGATCATATTCATCACTGGCTGAGCTCCTGAGGTTCCCATAGCCCAGCAGATTAGTCACCTTGATCATTTCACACCTACAAGTTGTACATTAATTTTTTAACATCATCCTAAAGCCAAACTCTTTAACATCTTGCAGATACACACACGCCCCCATATATACACACACATTTGAAGCAGTGATTAAGTAATTTCCTTTTCCCTAATTTAAAATAAAACTTTCACTAGCAGAAGCAGCTAAGAATTTGCCCACGTCCAAAACCAGAGTTTGCATAATTTTATTTCATTATTTAAAAAATTCTTTAATTACTAGGCATTGGGTTTTTTCCTTCCCTTCATAGGATCCTACTTAAAATCTTAAGGGAAAAAGCCTTTTTGTGGTCCTTCCACATGCTGACTAATTTGTTCAAAAAGCCTACAGTAATTTCCCTGATAGCTTCCAAAATGAATCCCATAATACAGCCTCTCTCACTGGAAATATCTTATCTGTAGGCGAGTCAAAGGATCAGCTTGTTACGAGGCTTATGTGGAGGAAAAATACAAACCAAACCAAAAAATTAAAGCACCCCAGCAAAAAAGTGTTTGTAATTTTAAATTTATAAATACACATTTTAAAGTGTGACTACCCTGAGCTGTAGGAGCCTTTCTGTGAGTCAGAAATACACCAAACACAGCATTTGATGCAACAACAGCAGATATTGTTCATCTCAGAACAGCAAGTCTGACCAGAGGAAGGTTCGAAAAGTAATGAAATACAACCTTGCCAAAAATACCAGCCACGAACTGTGCATAGAACTGATCTTGGGTGGCAGGGAGGCATCTCCAGGGGAGCCCAGGGCTTCCTGGAAAGGTCAGCACATCCCAGCCCAGCCTCAGTGCGGGGACAGATACAGAGGAGCTCAGTGCATGTTTACAGCAGTGATTCCTGTGAGCTTGAAGCACACAGAGCACAACTCAGGGGGCTCAGCAGCCAAACAGGTGTGGTTACAAGCCCTGGCTACAATGACAGGCAAGAATGAACAGGGGTCTGTTGACCAAAACTGGTTTCTGTATGAGGAGTGAAAATTGGTGACTGAAAATTGCTGAGGAAACTTCATGGGAAAACAAACAACAACAGGTTTCATAGATACACCTACCCAGGGTTTGATGTCCCTGCCCAGACTTTGTCCAGCAGGTTCATTTACCTCGAGGATCTCTGAATCGGTTTTTCCTGGCACTGCTGCCATCAGTCAGACTCCCAGGACAGAAAGGGAATCTTCTTTATACAGGATCCTTCCCACCTCTTTTATATTTACTCTTTTTTTCACTTATTACCAGGTTTTTAATCCAACATACAAATTCACACTAGAAAAACATTACAAGATTCAGAAAATGGTGGTTGTAGCCGATGCACCAGCTGAAAGCTGCCTCAGGAACTGAACAGGTTCCTCAGCTGAAATCATTCCTACTCACTGCCTGTGTCCCCTCAAACACACTGTTTGCTTCCATTGGTTTGTCCAAGGAAATTACCTATTACTCTAAACAGAAATAAGCAGACTTATTATTTCAAAGAATAAAACTCTTCTGACCACCACCTGAAAACAGGGGGCACTGGTAAGTCTTGGTTAAGGTTGTTCTGCTGGCTCCATTAATTCTATTGTAGAATAACTCAGATTATGAGCATTTCTAGTGTATCTCAACAAATAAAATCCCAATGTTCAGCAAACATTTCCTGCTATGCTTGCTATGGTAACCAAACAGTCTGAAGGAAATTTGAATTCCCAAACCAATCTAGCTATTTAATGTATTGTGGACACACCTTTTAAACCGTTAATTCCACGGAACACAAACTGAGGTTAAAAAAGAACCACTCACTGTGGGGGCACTGTAGGCTGATAAATTATTGTGAACTTGTGAAAGACAACTGAAGTTCTGTGAAAAATCAGTGTCATCACCTGGTCACAGGCACCCAGAGGGCACTGAGTAACAGAATCAACGTGTCATCTCCACACCTCTGCAGTCTGATGATGTGTGACATGCTTTGCTCCTCAGAGCTCTCTCACCACAACCTTTCCTGTTACCTTCCCTCAGCACGGAGCATTTGGGATATAACCAGCACTGGTGTGTGCCCTGTGCTGCCCAAGCTGCATGATTCCTTCATGGAGAACACAAAGGCCAAGCCACAAAACAGCAGAATAAAACAAATGTGTTACCTGAGCAAGCATAACCAATACCAAAAGCAACTGTAGGAAGAGATTGAATCCTACATACCTCTTTTACAGCCAGCTGGTCTTCCTCCCACTTCCAAAGTCACTAAAATATCTCTTATAAAGGAGAACACACCACATGAGAGCAAGTCACCATTGCTTACCCAAGGCAACAAAAGTAGGAACAAAACAAGGGTGATTCTTCTAACTGCAAGTGGACGAACAGGTGCTTTGGATTCCCAATCAGCTCAATTCAGAACACATGGTTTGCCAGGTCTGGATTCAGGACTAAGCCACCAACACCCCGCACATGTTTTCCTTCTCACTTAATCTGTTATGTAATCCTAAGTGATCTGTAAAAAAAAAGGCCTTACTAATGATGGTAGACCAAAACAGCCAACCAAAGTGTAGAACAGTCTAGGAGGGAACATCCTTCCTAAAGGGCAACTGTAAACCCCCAATTCCATTTTGGAGGGAAGCAAGACAACCACAGACAAATTCTCTAAGGAAAAGCAAAGCTGACATCCCATATTAGGAGTTGGGGCCAGTTTCAGACAGCGATCTCTTTTCCAAGTACTTACCCATCATCCCAACATTACATGCTGTTATCCAGAATAATCACACATGACCACTTATGAAAGTCAAGTTACTCAGCACAGAGCACTCCTGATCCAATTCCAGCAATTCCATGTTAATCCTGAAGCATCACTAGTACTGTGACACGTTTAGGAGTCACCTCCAGTCTGGAAGCATGAGATCATGTTTCAGTTTTGACAGGACACACGTACTGGCATGTTGTTGATCTATGTTTTATCTAGACTTGGGTACTTTCTGCACAAACTCTGAACAGGTTTCATTCCCCCCACTATACCTGCAGTTAATCCAGGATCCAACAGCATACTTTTCCACAAACAGGCTTAAGATTTTGCAGCTAATGCTTTAAGGGACAGCTCAACCCTCTGTTTGATGAATTGATGAATAGAGAGATTTCCACATGAATCCAAGCTTCTTCCAAGAGTGCAATGCCCAGAGCAGACTGCCTGATAAACTCCCAGTCCATGCAAAGAGAAAGGTGGGATACTTTACCACTAAGGGAATGAGAATTCCGAGTAAAGACTATCCCTAGGGATCTGTGGGCCGAGTAGAGGGAAGAGCATGGACACACACACAGCTGGCAAATACAAGACTGAGAACTTCATCCCAAATTAAAATATTTAGACAGCTCAAAAACTTTTTAACCAGTACTCTTGTCTGTAGCATAATGGAGACAACCTTAGACTCTTTGACCACAAACAACTCAGCCTCTCACAGGTGTCCTGTAGGAAAATGCAGTATTAAATCACATTCGAGCATGGCTCAGAATCTCAGCTCCCTTTGTTCCCTGAGGCTGCAAGGAGGAATCTGGGCAGCGAGTGGGGGGAGAGGGAGGGTGTTATGAGCAAGCTGGCACTACTGATTTCTTGTAAATACCATAAAAATGAACACTTGACCATAATCTATGAATTGGATATAAAGAGAGAAGATAACTCTTACAGAAATGAGCGCTTTTAAGTGCTTCTTGAGCATCAAATTGAAGCAAACATTTATGAATTTTCCATCATGGTGTGAAGCACCGTGTCAGGCAGGATCAACCCCATAAAATTATTTTGTGACAATACATGCAAATGGTTTTAACATTCTCTGTCCCTCCAAAGTGATAGCAAAGACTACCCAAGCCATCTGAGAGTTCAGGATTGTAATGGGGCCTTTGAAGAGATTATTTGCAGACTAATCATATATTTTCTCATGGCAGCATTCTACAATGTGAAGTACCACATTCACACAGCACATTTCGCCTTCCACAATTACCTCTGAAAGAGCCACTGAAAAATTATACACTGCGTAGACAAGCATATATCTAAATTATATGCATGTCTAACAGAAATAGATTATTTTCAAGGGGTCCTAAACCCAGCTCTTCCATTTTTTTCATGCAACTGCATGCAATAATAATTTACATATAAGAATCCATGCATTTCAATCAGATACACACAACTCCTAGGGCTGTTTGCTCAGGTTTGCATGTTTATACAAAAAATAATAAAAATAAATGCACTTTTAAAGGTATTACTTTTGGCTTTTTTTATACCTGAAAAAGAATATCTTTACTATCCTCATGATGCTCAAACACCCTCAAAAATGTGATATCTATCAGAACATAGGATTTTAAAGACAGTTGCTTGAAAGCACTCCCTGTGAGATGTCTTCAAGACATCTTCATTGTGGATCCTATGCAGTGCCTTTCCCACAAAACTGTATTCTCTTTATTCCCTACCTATGATTCCCAGGAACTCAGGCATCTACCCTTGGTCTTCTAGATGTCATCCAAGTCAGTTGACTCAAATAGCAACTGGTCAAACGCTTGAGTGTCCCAGTGACATGTACTTCAATGGACCCCACATTCCCATTGGAGTAGGAAATAGTGAAGTTAGACTAATCCACAAAGTATTATATTGATAAAAAACCCAAACCAGACAACCTAGATCACAGACTACAGCTGCCTTTAATACCTTTTCAAACACAAATTAGATTAATCTCATGTTCAAAAAGCCAAGGCTTTTCTCCAATAATAAACTTGTGTCTGTAAAACCCATGGAACAGCAACACAAGGTTTCCTTTTCTTTTGTGTTTAAACCATGGAGAGGGAAGAAGAGAAGAATTTCACTTCACTGCCCCATTCACAGAGCATCTCTGATCCTTGGGTCCTTACTGAAGTTACTGACTTTTGGATGTAACAGCAGGAAGAGTCTCCAAATTGGCTTTCAGTAACTTATTTAAAAAAAAAACAACAAACAAACAAAAAAACAAACAACAAACCAAAAAACCCACCAAACTCACAGGACCTTTTAAATTTTCTTTGTGTGAGGAGCAGTGCATTAGATCAGATATGGGATATTAACTGGCCTTTAGGTCTGACAGCAAAGAGCAGCTATAATGGGAGTCCCAAATTGTGCTGCCAGCAATCCAGTGTACTTACAAAACAGCAACATCAAGATGCCAGAACAGCGCCAGAACAGTTCCTGCAAACCAATTTTCTTCTTTGTAGGGTGGATAGAAAGAATTCAAATGCTTTTTAAGTTCCTTTTCTTTCTGCTGGAATTATGCCTTATCATACACATTTTTCCTAAGTCCAACTTTTCAGTGCCCCACAGCATTTAAAGCTACAGGCTTTAAATTATCTACAGGCTATTTATGCAGTTACAAACAAAAAATACTGCAAAATCGTGTCTAGGCTGCAATAACTGGGTGGGAACAAAATTCTTTGTGTCTCATTTCCCTGCCTTTAAAAAAAACCAAACCCCTTAGAGGGGAATTTTAAAAGAAGAACAATGTTACAGAGGAATACAGGTCACACATTCCGAGGAATTCCTGTGGATTCATTACTGATGGAGTACAGCCCAGCTGATCCTACCAGCTCATGCAAGTTCAGATCTTGGCATTCCACCTCAAAATTACAAGTTTCCCCACACTCTACACCTGTTAGTACTGAATTTTTATAAACAATATAAGCAGGGGAAACACTAAGCTCAGGCCATAGTGACAGCCTTATCTGAGATTCTATTAATGCAGCACCCAAAATAACCACTCCTAGGAGAAGGCAGAACCATCACTAAGGACTGAAAAGGCTGGGAGACTTTTTCCCATCTTCAAGGCTGTTACTTGGGCTTTGCACACAGGAAGACACCTAAATTTCCAACATTCATATTTATCAAAGTGAGGGATTTATTCTTTAGGTTATTCCCGCCCTCTGGGGGAAATTGTATCCTTTAAGGAGAAAATTAAAATCAAAACAACATTTTTAAAAGAAAGTAGTATCTCTGTCCAATTTCTTTTACTCTATTAGCTTTGTGATATCCCTAAAAATTCCAATTTTGCCTCCAAAGGAGGAACTTGGCTCATTTGTTATACACATCCTGCTCACAGTGGTCAACAAGACACCTGAAAGGATTTATGATAATCTTGTTCCCACTGCCCCACCCTCTGTACAGTTATCCTTGCCAAATGCAAACCCTCTCCCTCAGGCAGGGAAATTTGGAAAGAGAACACCTGATGCAGCTTTTATTCCAAAATTGTCACACGTGTGTTGAGTGTCAGGAAGAGCCATGTTGTGCCACAGCACCCACTTGTCTCGGGAAAATTGAAATCGTTCGGTGTCTAACACTTTGAATGATTTCCCAACTTCTCACTTGCCCCATCTGCTCCTCTCAGCTCAGTTTGATTTGTTTTAGCCTTTGTGTCTGCAGTGGCACCAACAAAACTGCAGCATCACTGCAAGCTCCTCTGCTATGGAGCGCTGCCAAGGCAGGCAGATTCAGCCTCCTCCAAGAGAAAAGCACCAAGAAATCGGGATCACTGTCTAGTTCTGCTGTCTCTCCCATCCTCCAACACAATTACAAGCAGCCATCCAACTTCACCACTGCAATCTAAAATAACGTCACCTATAAGATAACCAACATTACAGTTGTAAATCAGATGATCGCCTGAATACAACAAAGCACATGAATGCCACATCTCAGCCCCAATTTTACTCTATTAGCTATCCCGATTAGATTAGGAATTAAGTCAGAATTACTTGAGTTTAGGTAGCATTTTGCTCCTTTGTTGTTAGCATGGTATTTATAGGATGTTTCCGGTAAAAATACCAGCTACTTTCCAATGCTTAAGACACTGGGATTCTGAAACCAAACCAAGAACTTTTAGTTAAGTGGGAAAATTGATAAAAAAAATAGGTAAGATATGCACATGAAAAGGGTTTTTTGGTTAAGACAGGGCATAAGGTAGGCAGTCACAGTGCTGTCCCTGAACTGCAAAAGAGTCAGGAACTACACACCCAGGGTTTTAAAAAGGGCCTTAAATATGATGGAAGAAAGATATTAGAAATAAACACATGGGGAAAAAAGCCCCAATCTGCCCATACAAGCCTCCAGTGAAAAAGACTCAGCTCTGACTGAGCAGAACCTTAACAAAAGAAATGAAAAAAATCACACACACACACTTGCTTATCTCCCCAGAGGCTTGAAGTCAGTGATCACCAAATTAGTGAGGACCCACAAAGGTGCAGATGTACCTGTGAGGAGGGAATCAGTTAAAGACTCTCCCTTCTGAGCCACTAAGGACTGAATACACAATATTGCACAGAGAAAAACAACTGATGGGGAACAGCTCACAGCCCTGACTCATGTTCCATGTTACTGAGAGCATCATGCTGAAAAGAGGTCAGAACTCAGACAGTGGTCTCAAGTTGCTTTAGGTTTACTCTAGAGGAGGTCTTAAGCTCAGTGAAAAAAAATGTAAACCTCTCCAAAACCCGGGCATACACTTCTTCAAGTGCAAAGTAGCAACAACACAAGTGACTCAACACATGGCTTTGTCTGGTAAGAGATGTTCAGGATGGGTCAGGTAACCATAACTTTCTGCTTTACTTCAGTAAAGCACAGAGTGATGCCCCAACACGTACCACCCCGGCACCAGCTCCACTCTGCTGAATCCCTTATCTGGAATTCCTCACATTACCCTCAGTGGTGTATTTTCTCCCCAGTGCTCATTCCCTCCTTCCGGTGAAGCCAATGAAATTCAGCTTTACAATTCCAGAGACTCACGGCTATAACATCTTTAAAGAGAAGTCACTAAACACAGTGCTACTGCAGCATCCTCAGCAGCCAGTCACGAAGCTGGGCTGGCCCTGAATTCAGGGAATGTTGTTCAGCAGCCATTGGGGAGTAAATGAGGCAGAAAGTGAGTTATCCAAGCAACTGCCGAGCTGGGAGCCCAATCAGGTGTGGGAGCTGCAGGGGAAGCAAAGGTGAACAGAACCACAGAGCCAGCACACGACATTTGCAAGGTAAAATATGATGTTTGCAACTAATAGGTAGAGGTAGGAAGAGAAATCTCACTGGCAGAAGAGGCTGGTGCTGCATAAACTGCTCTTGGGAAAGTCTGTCACGCCAGTGAGAGTGTGTCCATTCTGCTTCTTCAATAAAGGGGGAAAATAAATCAGGATACACATCACATTAACTAGCTTCAATGGACATGGCATTTTCCTTCGAAAAGCACAACTGCTGCCATCTCTGTTCCAATCTGTTCACACCTGCTGACAGGTAAAAAACGCTATTCCATTCCCCAGTTTGCACTTCTGGGCTCTATGATTTCCTTGCCAATGTGAAATTCTCAGCAGCCAGGACACACAACATAGCTCCAATAAGGAAATCTTAGTTGGTTACTGGTTTGTTCCACAACACACTGGAAGAAAAGCCGCCAGCCAAATGTCTCCAGCCAACTGCAAAATACATTATTAATGAAATTAGAGCGAGGAACCTTTTTGTGCGGCTCTTTTATTAAATAATTTCAAGTGGTTCCATTGCACAATTACAGCATCTGAACTCTGCTTTTTAAATGCTGCTGTGTGTAATCTCCACTGTGTATTTGCACTTGAAGTGATAATCTGAAGGCAACAGAGTCTCTAATCATCAGAATTACTAATAAACTTACTCTGGGTCCTCCCACTAACAAGTGTCATTGTACCCCCAAGACCCTGCATAAGGTGACACTCTTACTACCAGATTATTATTTCTTCAAAAATTGTATACAGAAAGTTATAGAAAAAAACCAAGCATTTCCACAGAAAAACAACTTGTTTCAAAGACAACCATTTAGAATCAAAAGTAATTCCTTGATCTCCAGAATTAGAAAGAATTGGGCAAACCACAGGACCACCAGTGATGTTCAGCCAAGATCATTCCTCCACATGGGAGGAAATGCCTGGTCTCCTGTGACTAAGGACTAGATAACTTGAACTCGTACCAACCTCTAAAGGATAGAGAAAAAATACAAAAGAAAGAAGAAAAATGCCTGATCAGTCCATATCACCATCACGAAGGAAGGGTTCCACTGGGAACTGAGTTGCTGGAGGAATTGGTAACAGTGCACTGGCATTCCATGTCTCAGTAACCTGTGTGCAAATCTGGCTCAAGCTGATAATGATCAAACCTAATTACAATCTGACAGCCCTTCAGTGGCTTAGACAGTGCTTAAGATTTTATCACAAGTCTCACGATATTTGGCATTCTTCTTGAGCCCTAATTCCTCAAGTCAAGCAATTACCCAAGATTCTCCACTTCCAATAAAAATGGAGTTTCCATGCCATGAGCTTGGAACAAAGCTTTAAACATGACCTACATGCAATATAATGGTTTCTAAACCATTTTTTTTAATACGTGCATTTAAAATTCTGCTGAGTCCCTCTGCAAGCTTTGTACAGCTGTGGAGCCAGGTACAGATATATCCAACATAACTATTGAAGAAGAACAAGCAGCTCCAGCAGACAGATCATTACACTGTCAAACACCAAGGGCAGAGCACGGATCTCCAAGTGAAATAACAGGCTTAAGCCAAAGTCACTGGTTAAAAATACAGCAAAATCATCTGCACGACAGATTACTTCAGTTTTCTACACCTTTGCACACTGGGTGCCTTGCCAGAACAAAACATATTTTCTCCAGCACTGCTGTCTGTCTCTTAGAAACAACTTTTACCACCTCCCATCCTCAAATAGCTTTAACTCAAGAGAAACCCAGATGACAGCAGGGGAGAGGAGATGCTGAACTACACTGGCTTTTGGCTGAGTTCTTACCTCCGTGTAAGAAAGCCCTTCTGGCTCAGCAAAGGGCCAGCTGGCCCTGTGTGCAGTAACCTTGACTCCTTGGCAGTCCCTGAGAGCAGACACATATTGTGATAACTCACCACAACACATTTCCAGCCTCCAGACATTTGTGAGCCTGCAGTGTCTGCACCAGAAGCAGCACCACCCCTTGTCTGGGTCCTCAGTTCCACCACAAAGTTTTCCAGAAGATTGTTTGTTCTGTGTTAGCTTTTAGGACCCTCAGCATCCGAAGGCACCTGCAGAACACCACCTGTGTGAAGCTCTTGTTGTGCCTGCTGCCTGCTTGTTTTGTATGACACCCTTCACTTAATTAAATGGAAAAGACAATTCCTTATTCAGTTCTCCACGTGGTTTCACTAAGTCTTTAGCAGAAGTGCTTTCTTTTCTGAGCTAACCTTTTCCTGTTCCACTACCTCTCTTATGCTGGGGTGACATGAAAGCTTTGTCTAATGTAGCTCTGTGACACTCAGCAAACAGACAGCTAAAAATCTCTCATTTTTGTATCTATAAAACAGTTCTTGCCTTCCTAACCTACTTGTCTAATCTAAACCTAAGCAGAGGAGTCCAGAACCTTTAAAAGCAGGATACTTACCTAATTAATCCAGTTTTGTTCCAGATTATACTTGGAAGACATGACTATACAGAATTCAAATTATGTAGTTCAGAAGGAAAATTAGATATCCATGACTCCTAAATTGAGATCTCTCTGGCTTTGGATCAGGAAACCTTTAGGTCCACCACATCAAAGCAGCAGGGGAGAATTTTGATAACGCAGTGAGAAAGCTGGAAATGCTTCAAGCCCTGACCTGCTGCAACAGCCAAAGGGGTGAATATTCACTGCAACCCTTCTGTTTTCTTTCTACACTTTCTCGACTTGATTCCTCAAGGAACCTCAAATATGCATAATAAAAACTGAAACATGTTAGACACTATGAACAGCTGACCTTTACCTAAAATTATTCTATTTCAATAATGTGTAAAAAATTATGCATTAGTATCCAACATGCCTGTTAGGCTTTGTAAAGATAGCAGGGATGGTGCAAGGCTTTCCTTTTTTTCCCAACAGTATGGATTTCCACAGCTTTAAGCCAAGTCCTAAACATGCTCTACCAAAGCAGAATTATGATTTGAGAAGGTGATGTCCTGATCCCAGGACACATTTTTCCGAACTCTCACAATTCACAATCACATGTCCACTAACCACAGGGCCACTGTTGGAAACTTGTTTGTATGGAAAACCACTGTGGAGCACTTGTGATTTAACTGGCACCATCATGAGCCACAGAGAGCCTGCTCTCAGCTCCAACTAAGGCTCTGCTCCAACTCTGCACAGACCTCCTGTGGACCAAAGCCTTTTCCACATGAAAAATACTGAACTAATATAATTTAAAGCATGAATTTAAGCTCATTTGAAAGGCTGCAAAGCCAAGTGTAAGCATGGTTATTCCAATACCAAAGTTGCAATTCTCAGTTTAGCTTCAGCTTACTGAAGGCATTTAAACGTTAAATCTATATAAACCAGTCCTAATCTGAAAGATGTTTCTGATAAGGGCCTGTACCAGCTTAGCAGTGCAGGGAAAAATAAATCAATTGAAAGTGAGACTTGTTCAGTGATCATGTACATCTCAGACCTATGACTGGAGGGACTTTGGTCTATTGACAGTAATCACACACTTTAACACAAGCCCAACATCATCTCTTCATTCACCAGACAAATAAAATTTCATGTTGGAAAACAGTAATGACAACAGTTAATATTTTCAGTAATAAGTTATCCTCACAAAGAGCACTTGACCTTCGTTGTAATTTCCACACAGTTTGCAGTAAACCACCTGAGTGTGTATAAAATGTAATGAATAAAGAAATATTAAAAACGATAGAATGTTATTAAAGTAGGTCACAACTCAAACAGCACAATTACTGAAAAAATGATGTTTGAAACTACATCACTCTCAATCCTTCTCACACTGGATGAGCTACTCTATAATTTATTTTGCCTAACAACAGCTTCTGTCCATATTCTCTCTCTCTTTATCCCCAAAGACTCTATTAATGCAGCCCACTGTGCCACATGACAGCACAATGCCCACATGAGGCATGAAATGTCACAGATCACAGCTTTACACCTGGCCAGCATAATATATTCATCAAATTCTTTCAAGCAGTGGAAGCATTTGTTGTTATTTTGTGGGTCAAGCCACACAGAGGCAGATGGAATGGGCACTTTATTTACATGGGAAGTCCCTAAGCCCATTCACTTTATTTATGAGGGTCAAAATCCAGCCTTACACATCTAAGAAGCCTTGGACCAAAACCATTGTTATTTTACAAAGTTGAGGAACAGTCCTTTCCTCTGAGGCTTTTGCATGGCAATGACGATTCCTTTTGACCCTTAACATTATATTCCACATATTCTGAACACCTTAGAAAGCTCAGAGTTGGGATTTTGATTCACATCCTAAGAGGAGATGAGCATAGTTAAAACCCAGCTGTATGTTGAGGTAAATCTGACAGTAACAGAATGATGAGACTCTACCCAGCACTCACAGCTGCCCCTCTGACACCCCACAAATTCTATACAAACAGCACCATCACACTGTGTAACAGGTTGGAGTGGTCATTCTTTACTTTTAACCAGAAATTCAGGACACATGGATGTAGATATTGGCTTTACCCATCCTCCCACAAACCACACGACAATCCAAACTGTCCACAGATACATGAAAACATAGAAAGAAAGTCCCTGGATACAAAATGTATCATTTTATACATTATGTATATTTTGAGTGATTTCGAAACGATATTTTAAATTAATGACATTGATGTTACCATGAGAGTTTTGGGGAAAATTCCTATATAAATAGCAAAAATCTTTGCTACAAGGAGAGTATTCTGTTATCTTTTAATTATCTGTGTTGCACACGTGTATCAGTGGTGTATGTGGGTTAGAAGCACAGTCTACTTATGTTTGAGCTTGCAGGAAACCAAAGTCTCAGGACAGGTCTTCCGGTAGGAAAGAAAAATAAAGTATCTACTACTACATCATCCTTTTTGTTAATAAAATTAAAGATTGAAGTCTGGATGCATATCTAATTTTATCTCCCAGCATCTGCTACTGCTTCATGACCTCTAAGACAGTCTGCAAGCACTTTGATAAACAGATTAAAAAGTAACTCAGCAGACACAGAGCAATCCTCCAAGTTTCCACAACCGTATTTGACTGAACTACAATAAACACACCCTCCCTAAACCTCTAAAAGAACCTGAAGCCTCTTTTCCCCTGGCGAAGCACACTGCCATCCCACAGCTTTCCTTGCCTAAATACCAGAAGCACTGATATAAAAATGCATTTGTAACGAGACAATGACTTTTTACAGTGAAGAAATGCTCATTTGTTAGTTTGTTTCGGCAAAGATTCAAGTTCAGATTGCTACAAGGAAAATTGGGAATATAGAGAAGAAAGTATTTTATGCATCAACTCCTTTCTTCAGAAACACCAGTTCCAGTAAGTTTTATCATCTGTTTACTGCTGACAGATAATGCTTTCATCCATGAGTCCTCATAAAACAGGGGAGAAAACCAGCACACTATTGCTTAGGGAAGGAGGTAAATATACCCACAGCAGTGGGACTGGAACCAGGTGATCTTTAAGGCCCCTTCCAACCCAAACCATTCTGTGATTCTATGCCATGGCCAGCTCAAACTGCAGGGGAACTTCTCCATATGAAGCCCATGTAAATTGGAACTGGGCTTTGATGTGCAATGCTGAGTGTCTGGATTTCTTTTCGACTCAGCAGCTCAGGGTGAAGAAAACCCTTGGACATGTGGAATTGCAAGGCAGGTGTTCTGGAGAGCCTTGAGCCTGTGGGAGGAAAGCAGATTGACTAAACCAACTCATCCTGAAGGAAGGCAAAGCATTCACTTCATCCTCATGAAGAAATGAAAGCTCAGGCTTTCAAATGAGATGTAAAATACAGCCCTGACCATTCATCGTCATTAAAGATCCCATGATAATTCCTGCAAGAGTAAAAATGTTAACTAACATGTCCTGGCCAATATCCAACTCGGATAATTGCATTCTGCTTCCTAAATCCCCCTTGCAGTTTCAATTGGATTGATTTTTCTTCATTTCTCTTCCCTAAACCCCTCCTGCATAATGTTTCCATCCCGGAATGGCTGCTGTATTCCACTCCAGAGGTGCGTGAATTATCAGTGCTGGGCAATCCCAACATACATTTTGGATATATTAGTCAGGCAAAACACTCTCTGAGCTGGAGTAATACCCTCACCTCTCACTGAGGAGCATTTAACTTTTCAAATGAGAAATCCCTCTGATGTTAGGCAGATTTATTTTTTTCTCTAAAATATTGCCCTGCGAGGAATGGTACCAAACCAGCCTCCTGCCAATTAGAAAAGTCTTTGCTGGGCCATATCCTCAGCCTAAGGAAACAGCTGCAGTTGCTTTGACTTCAATAGAACCCTGCTTCATTAAAACAGGAGTAAATATTCACACAGTGTTTTTCCACTAAGTCACTCATGTTTAAATGTTGGAAGAATCAAAGGAGTTGGCTGTTGAATGCATCAATCTGTGGATATAAAAGAGGAATATCGGAATGCATTCTCCTCCCTTTTAACTGGCTTGCACAATCTTCATGCTATTTTAAAGGGAAGTTGGAGGTTCTTTAACTTGGCATACTGATGAAAAATGAAAGCACTGTGAAATAGGAATCTCCTGTTGTTTGTTAGGTGTATTCTACTGTAAGTACTCACAATATTGTGGAGGCAAACTGAAAAGTCCTGACCCAGTGCATTTTTTGAAACAGGAGGAGCAAAGGTGATTTATGTGCATAAAAGCAAAAACTGACAAGCCTTTGATTTTCTTGCAGAACAATCCCAAAACGATTGTCAAGACTGCTTAGGATTTTTGCCCTCTGCACTTCCTGTAATAGGACCATTTTATCCAACATGCTGTTTTATAGACACTGTGTATAGGGTCATTTCCACCTGCTATTCAGGTTACTCAAAAGAATACTTCTCATTCCCTCTTCCAAGAGCTTCTAGCAGCAGTTAATATCAGCTTGTTTTCACTTCCAGCCTGCTTTTGCATCTCTGGTAAAGCATAAAATCACAAACATGCCACTTGCTTCCTTCTTTAGAGTTCTGATAGCAGAAAGATATCCTTTAAATCCAAGAGAGGAGTTATAGGCAGATAAATGGGGAGCACAGGGAATATATCCATTTTGGTACTTTCTCAGTATCAGAACCCTCGTCCTTTGCCCCTCGTAGAGGAAAGCATCCCTATCTGCCAGCTCCAGGCTGGGCTGGCTGCAACATCATGCTTACTTCCCTACACAAAGTGTGAAATAGGGTGATGGAAGACCTCCAACAGCATCCTACTTCAACAGCAAACACTCCTAGTGCTTGGGTATGGAATTGAGTGGTAAAATTAAAGGTTGGTACCAGACCGTGAATACCAGGCACAAGCATGACTTTGGCTCATCTGATGAGCACAGATGGATCTGCAAAGGGATTTTATGTCAGAGTCAGATGGTTAGAGAAGCACAAACCATGTTCCTGATCTGCAGCACACACACAAGTTCAGTAAGGGGAGAGCTGAACTTCAGAAGTGATTGACTCACATTCCCTGCTGCTCATGTACTGCCAGTCTTCACTCCAGCTCAGCTCCTTTTGCACACAGTACCTGACATCTACATGGGAAATGATTCCCAAGGGTTTTGCTCCAATGGAGAAATGGGTTTGACCAGGAGAACACTGATGTTGCATCTTTACAATAAGTAGTGTTCCAGATAACCTGGCACTTAGAACAAGCACAGGATGGAAAGCTTAGTCCTCTCACTGAAATCTAATTTCAAAGCACACAACTGTTCATCAATGGCCTCAGTTTCATGAACAACCTGAAAAAAAGACTGGAGTAGGATGTCTCCTTCAGCCACTCCTTCCTCCCCACTTTAATTTCTTTGTAAGACTACTCTATGTGGAGTGGAAATGTTCTCTGAATCGATAAAAAATTAGCATGAGTACAGGAACAGAAGCTTGGGATTAGGGAGATCTAAAAATGGATGGATTTCCCTACACTTCTCTCTGCATCTTAAAGAACCCTTCCAAGACCTGGTTGTAAACGTTTTAATTCTCTGTCAGCTTTCTGGAGGAAATCATTACAGGGGCAGGATCACAGAGCACTGGGTGCCACTCTGCAATAGGTGTCTGTCAGTCAAACAGGCGTCAGCCCACACGTCACCCCGAGCACTTCCAGCCTCCAATCCAGGAAAAGGGTGCTGGAAACGGAGAGCTTGCTTGGAGAGTTGCTTGGAGCACTGCTTGAGTGATCAGGCCAAGACTGTAATCAGCCAGTCATTGGAGCGATAGCTTAATTTTTTATTTATTATTTAAAACAAACACAATTATTCTCTCTCCCAGCTCTGGTTCAAGCAGTTTATACATTTAATTCAATTTTAAGAGCTATGTGTTTGTTTACTAGAGCAAACAAAAACCAGTAATTAAGAGCTGCAGTTAGAGAGAAGAACGAACCTGCTTGTCTTTGGCTCAAAATTAAATTTTTAGCACCAAATATTGACATTAGGAGGTAAGCAGCTTAGTTCCATGTCTGCTTTTCACACCTCCCAAGTACGCACCGGCATCACTGAAGGAGACGTGCTGACCTACACTTTCAGCATTACATCCCAAAGAAACCATGTAAAACCTGGTGAGGTTCCTCAGAATAAACCTTAATCTCTCAATTTGCCAATATCATCAGCCTCAGGAATCTTCCTTCCCTTTTGTCTCTAGTTTTCCTTGCCTTCATTCCTTGCAGCATCAGAGATAGAGTAAACCATACATGGAAGAGAATGATGGTATCAGGTACTACTGCACTATACTTGGTCAAGGAAAGATATTCTAGCTGGAGACCTCCCTGCCAATTAAAGGAAGAAGGAAGGAAGCAAAAAGAAAAAAAAGACAGAAAAAATACCAGAAGAACCTGTTGGGGGGGGGGGGGGGGAAGACAAATTATTGCATTAAAAATAAAGCCTTGGGTTTGGAGCTTTGCTTCTTTAGATTTTGGGTTTAGATTTATCATCTCCATGAATATCTACAAGCAGTTTAACATCAATTAAAAATGCACAATCCGTTCAGCCCAGATTCCTTAAATCCAACACAATTACTTCCCAAAGAACTACTGAAGTCTACTGAAAACGTAGCTGCAGCATTAGAGGGTTATTTGCTACAAGGACCTTTTTAATATGGCTGTATTGTAATACTGCAGTGCAAGAGCCTCTTCAGCCATAAAAAGAAATTTAGCTCAGAAACACAACTTGTGGGCAATGAAAAACACATTTGCTTCCATTTGCCATCATTTAATAATAGCATTATTTAACAAGATCAGTTAAAACGACCAGCCTCACAAGGCACAGCAGTGCACTTCTTCTCACGAGACTCCGAGGGCACCAAAAAGAAATTCATTTCTGCAAACCAAACAGTCAAAGCAACCAGCAGCACTGGAAAGACCATATTTAAAAAGGGAGAAAAACATTTTGTGACTGACCAGGAAAGAAATAGCTCCTCTCTATATCCACACACACACACACATTTTACTTTAAAGCTGCAAGGAAAATAATAGTCTTCCACTGGAAGTAAAAACATATTTGTCATTACACTTTGATTTTTCACTCAAAATCGAGAACACCCTGAATTTGCACACATGGGGAAACAGCTACGAAGATCTGGGTGTATTCTGTAACACATCAGTAGTCAAACCCATATATCCTGGCATAATTATTTTCCTACAAGGTTATGCCTAATTGGCCACTAACCTCACTGATTAATCATCTCCACTACAAGAAGGCGTTGAGAAAAAGGCAGAAGGGCAACAAAATATTTATTCGGGCTGCAAATATTAAACCAAGAAGGGACAGCTGGTTCAAGTTGCTCCTTCCCGGCTGGCACGCAGAGGTGGATGGCGAGAAAACCCTGATCGAGTCACACACACAGAGAAATAAGAAAGGAAGCGGTGTCTCACGTTCATTCGCAGCACGGAGATGCTCAGTACGGCTCTAAGTTGGCTGTGCGCGGCTCTGGAAGTGTTAAATCCTCCCGCACGGCCCCGCACCGCGGTTCCTGCCGCTCGCATCCCCGCCCGCCCGTCCGTCCCGGCCGGCAGCGAGGCGGCCCCGCGCTGCCCGGGCATCCCTCCCCGCCTCCTCGCCGGCTCCGCCGCGCCAGCGCCTCCCTCCCGGCGGACAAACTTTGCGCCCAACTCCGCTCGGCTCCGCGGGGCGCTGCCGGGACCCGCTCCGCGCACGGCGGTGGCGGCGGGCGGGCGGCTCCCCCCGCGGATCCCGCCGCCTCCTCCTACCTGCAGCCGGCGCCGCTCCCCGCAGCGCCCCGCTCATCCTCCTCCTCCTCCTCCTGCTGCTGCTCCCGAGGCGGCGGGCGGGCTGCGCGCCCCGCTCCCTGGCTGGCTGCGCCGCGCTGCTGGCGCGGAGCCTGCGCGGGCGGAGGCGGCTCCGGGCCCGCGGTGGCGGCGCCGGTCCCCTGCAGCCCCCTCGCTACCGCATCCCCCCAGTCGCGGGGAACGGGAGCCCCCCCGCCCCGCCCGGCCCGCGGGCAGGGGGCGGTGCCCGCCGGCAACCCCCCCTCTGGCAGCCCCGGCCCCCCCCGGGCAGCAGCGCCGGTCCCGAATTCCCTCTGTCTCCCTCCTTCCTCCTCCGCTCACTCCGTGCTCGGGGACGCGGCTCCCAACCCGCTGCCTGCCCGCGCTCTGCCCAAACCCCACCGACCCCCGGCGGCACCTCTCTCGTGGCTCCTCTCACCGCTCCCGGCTGCCGGCTCTTCCTTCTGCCCTTCCTTCCTTCGGGAGACGGCTGAAGAAAGTCCTCCCAGCGCAGGGGGGGTGGTAGCGGGGCTGCGCTGGCCATCACTCCCGGCTCCGTGGCAAAGAGGGCTGCAGCCAAAAGCTGCCCGTGGGGCGTGGGACCCCCGAGCCCTCGCCCAGCACCATCCCTCTCCAGCCGTGAGCAGGCAACAGGCAGCAGCTGGGAAGATTCACGTGCGGTTGGGCAGCGGAGGTTGGTCGCTCAGATCCGGTGTAGACACCAAGAGGCATTCTGGGCCCAGTGGGATTTGGCATCGCCCTTCCTTCCCATGCTGACTTCTTTTCCTCGGGATTCTGCCTGGTTGTCCCACAGGAGGTTTCCTTCCTGGCTGCTGTCTCCCCTGTGCAGGAAGGTGTCTGCTCTTGCTGCTTGGAAATGGACTTTGAAGGCAGAAATACTTTTGAGTGACAGCTTGTAGCCACGATAGATCCAACTTCCCTTGCTGTTCACAGGTGGATGTTGAGTGTTTCTCTGGGAAGATCTGGCCTGACCCAGCTCCGTCAATAGGGACTGGCCTACTGGGCAGTGCTCAGGAAGGAGAAGCACCGCCTGTGCACAGATATATTTCTTGCTCTTCTTGTCCACTCCTTCAATGGGATGTCACCAAACAGCAAAATTAATCCCTGGCAAGGAAGAAATTCATGTGTGAGCTCACAAACCACAGCAGTGAGACAGCGATTAAAGTTTGTCTAATTCTAGGAGATCAAGCTTGTAATAGCTAGAGAATGAGACTTAAGCTGCTTTACATATTCCTTCATATGTAAGATCATTAGGGCATCTGTGGTTACTGTACCTCATGGGAGAGGGAGCCTTGCTGGGGGTGTTGATAGTTGTGAAATTTGGTGACTACGGGCATGTGCCACATGACAGGGTGTTAACCTTTTGTCAGTGTGACCTGACACGTTTGACTAAACCACCTTCCCTGGCCCCAATCTCTTACCTGCTCTCCCGTGTCACATATTTATTACAGGAGTAACAGCTCTTCCTGCTTAATGGGCTTCTTTGATGCAAACCTGGGGCTGTTCGGCAATGGCTGCCTCAGACATTTTGTTATCCTTAAATCACGGGTGATAAAAGATGAATAAAGCTGTCAAACACCCTATTGATTATGTGATTGAGATGTACCCTTATTGCACTTCTTATGTTGAGTTCCTTCCATTCTCTCTCTTTCCTGGGGGTTGGGTGAGGATGGGGGGAGGAACCAGACCTACAAAACAGCACTGAACGTGCAGTCTGTCAGACCAATCTGCTCCCACCCACCACATCTCTGTGAGGAATACAACTCTTGGCAAAAATATAGGTCAAATCTCAAGCCCTGCATCCTTCTGGTGTTAAATTATGGTGTCTCTGACTTCGAGGCCCCAGCAGTTTTCTTCTTGCCTGGTTTTGGAGGGAGGAGTTTCATAGAAAATCTTCCAAGTTCACATGTCGATTGGATAAAGCCACAGTTGTGGGCTTGCGGTTCGGGTATCAAGCAGGATGTGAGAGATAGGGGTTAGTTCCAGCTCCAGTACAGATTCCTCCCTGTATTTAGCAAAAATACTTGCCAAAGACAGGCAGGATGCTCAGTTGGGTTGAAGAGCTTGCTGTTGGTGTGATTAACACCCTGAGCTTTGGGAACACCCTCAACTTGCACAGAAAGGGCATAACGATGTGTGTCTGTACCCAGAGCATCGATGCACAAATGCTTCTCTGCAAACCCCTCCTCACAAAGAGACACGCTGAAAGAGATCTATATGCAAGGGATATTAATTTCCATTCCTTAAACACAGATGTCTGAGCAGAAAAGCCGCATAAGTGCCTCTGAATAAGAGCATGCTGGAGTGCTCCCACAGAGCTGTCGGAGCTCCAGTGCCTCGGAGTCAGCTGGGAAGCAGAGTGCCACAAACAGCTGGGCAAGCACAGGAGCAAGCCCCGGGAGAGGGAGCGGGAGCGAAGATGCTGCAGTGCACAACTGCAGTGAGGGACTGATTATACTCGTCTCAGAAGAGGCAGAGTTTGAAATGGAAATGAGGAGGAGATTTCCCTGCCACGCTACCCAGCAGCTACAGCAGACGCTGCTCTGAGACAACAGGGAAGCAGGGAGCACGCTGAGGGGACTTTTGTTTCACCATTATTCAGCTCATCCCAGAGCTCTCATTTAATTGTTACTCAAAAAGTTTCATACAGGAATGAAACATTAACAAAAAACTACTTCTGCCTTCACATCTTAACATTGATATTGAGGTCTCCCTGCATGTGGAGACTTCAGCTTGTGTACTCAAAGCAGAGCAAATTAGCAGTTCTTTACACAAGTCTCATCATTATGGGTTTGGAAACAAAATACCCCTGCAGTGCAATGGAAAGGGCTCCAGAGCCAGGAATTCCAAAGGCCTCATATCTGAGCTGCAGTCAGTACATTGCTTCATAGAGTCATAGAATCACAGAATGGTTTGGGTTGGAAGAGACCTTAAAGATCATCTCATTCCAAGCCTCTGCCCTGGGCAGGGATGCCACTCGCTACATCAGGTTGCTCAAAGCCCCATGAGGTGTCTGAGAATGCCTCAGGTCATAGCAACTACTCAGTCCAAAATTCCCATGAGGCAACCAAACCCACCTTCACTGACGTACTTCAGTTCTCCCCCAAACCTTCAAAACTTCCAAACACAGAACTTCCAGGTGAGAATCAATGCAAACAGCTCATGAACTTCTGCCTCTGCCCAAAAAAGTATTTTGATTTGTCTTGTCATCATCCTTCATTGCAGCTTGGGGATCTCTTCCTTCTTTGTTATGATTTTAGGAAACTCCTGGCTTTCTCAGGCAGGAGATGCATCTTCTAATGGCACCTGAAAAAAACCCAAACAAATAAACAAAACAAAAAAAAAAAAAAAAAAAAAAAAAAAAAAAAAAAAAAAAAAAAAAAAAAAAAAAAAAAAGAAACCTCAGGTCTCTGTTTTAGCCATGACAGAATTACTTATCAAATGCATGCCAAAGAATACCACAAGTCTCCATGTAGAGATAAATGTTCTGAATTTTATACTGCAACACCTTTACTTTAGCACTTGCCATCCATGGATCTCATGGAGCTTAATACAGGTGTCATTACCCCCAGTAATTGTCTGGCCCCCGTTGCCAGACAGTTGGAGTGGGGCAGCTGCTGCTTGACCAGTGGCACTGTCTGGCAGTGGATCAGGTAGCATGGCTTGACTTTGCATTTTTCAGACACATACAGGCACATGCAGAGACACATATAGTGAGTTAAAAGGGAGTCCTGAGATACTTCCCAATCAAATGCATTACATCACTGGAGAATCCACTACATACACTGAACTCCAATCTTTGGATTAATATTCAGGAGTAAATATTAATCTGGATCTACATCTACAATATACACACTCACACCCTTCATCCACTGAAAGAATAACTTAGTATTTTTATGTAGCAGTCACCTCCAAAAATACTACTCTCCAAGGTAAAAGTGAAGAAAAAAAATATTAATAGAAACTGCACTGTTTCTTCCCTAAAATATATCCCTTCATATGATTTCTCAAGTGGAAAAAACAGAAGATCTCTTGTGACTGCCTTGTGTTCCCTTTCTAAAGCATTTGAGAGATCAAACTTCAATAGTTTAAATGAATTTTAAAAATTACCTTAAAAATGAGATTCACATTGCCTAATGTTATGTCTGGACATATTTATACCAGTAGCAATACTGTAGCTATTGAGGATAAAAAACCTAATACACATTTCTCCAGTCACAAATAAACTAATTTCTAAAACCAGCTCTTTCCAGGCTAGAGTTTATATTCTATTCATAAAAATAGAAGGATGGTGGCTTGAGGGGAATTCATGCTTAAAACTGATTTAACAATAAATTAGTGCAAAACATACATAATGTGTGTAGGGCTGCTTTACAGAAATGAAGATGCTAAATTCAGCCAAGGAATTATTTGCTGTGAATTATTCACTTAGTCCTGTCGGTTCCTGAACCTTTATGAAGGTTCTGTGGAAAGCAAGGGGGAAAAAAAATCAAGCATATGCAAAGCAAAACATCATCAAAAGTCAAAGAAGTCTCCAAGGGAGATGAACTTCAATGCCACAGTAGGGTAAACAAATGGAATTATTTACAATATAACATTATCGTTGCAATGATATTTTATTCATTATTTAGTCCCACACTGAGTCTCCCTTGTAGCCTGTGGTAGACAACCCAGGCATTTTGTTCCATCTTTCACCTACCACGTCTGTATATAAATGATATAGTTTATTTAATATTTGTATACATCACACAAGCTACTGTCTCCTGCCTGTTTAAAACGTATCTGTTTCCCTCCACCTGCTCACGGGGCTACAGAGATCTCTGATATTTCCTGCAACTGGGCCTTAGTTTCACTGTCTGTTGCTATTTTTCTTGAAGATGCCTGATATTCAAGCTCAGTTTCAAGAATCTCTTGGTTTCCTTCACAATTTGCATAACCACGTGTCAAATGAGTGCTAATCTTAAGCACCTCTTGGTTTAATCCCCTAATTTGAGGGGGGACAAGGCAGGGGTGGCTCTGCTCAGCAATGGAAATCAGCCAGCGGTGGATACTCCAGGATTAACGTAATCCAACTGCTACAACTATTCAATTTGGAGACTAAGGACGATAAAACCTATTTTCCCAGTCAATCAATCATTGTGATCGACTTGCAAAAAAATCAGTGAAAGTTAATGAAATCAGCAGAATTATGTCAAATGACACTGCTGAGAAGGCCTTGTGTTAGAAACATCCCACTATTGCTGGGAAGGGAAGTCAACAAATTACAAGAATCCTTGTAATTAAGAGCTTATCAAAGCACTTTATCCCATCAAGCACTACCTTACAGATACCAGGTATTGCTTTTCTTAACACTTAAGGAAATTAAGAGCAATGAGGATGCTTGAAACATCACAAGGCACTCGGAGCGAGCTGGGAGCGGAAGGTGACACATCACTGTACCTCCTCAGTGATTAAGGAGGTTACCCAGGGAAACAGGAGAAAAAGAGTCATTGCTGGCTGAAGCTGATCCCTGGTCTGCTGTCACTGCCAGTTCCATCTGTGAGCAAATCCAACTAAAAGACTTCTGAGCTTCCTTCCTAACTTCTTCTGCATGATCCCACCACCAGCCCTACGAGAACAATTACATGCTCCATCTCCTTTCCTTCCTATTGGATTGTCTCAAATAATAAAGGTGTTTGCAAATATTGTCTCACTAAAAACAAAGACCTTCAGCTGGTGATTGCTGCAAATGAGGATTTTGCACTGGAAGAGTGAGCAAAACCTCAGTAACAAATGCAAACCTACAGGCTGTGAACAACCCTCTGTCGCATTCCGGGGCGTGTCGTGCTCACTTTGACTTAACTTGCCAAACTCACTTGATCCCAGTTCTCCGTGCAGCCTAATTAAAACAGGATTGGCTTCATTTACTGTAAGTGATTTCTTAATAGCTGATTCACATTCCCCTAATAACCCATCCCCACCTTCCTCATCCAGGGTGTGCAACTGAGACTTTAACACAGACTCTGACACTGACAAATGCCTCTTTTTGATCACCTGAGGTTGTGTGAATCTATCACACACACATCAAAATCAAACACAACATAAGGGAAGCATTAATTAAACCATATCAAACAAACACCTGACAAGTCTATGATTTAAGTATAAAACAGCCAGAAGAATTGTGAGTCAATACTTTAGTTCGTAACCCACTTTTTATATCATTGTACAGAACTAAAGAAAACTGGAACACTTCCCCCCCACACCTCCTTCATCTGTGTTATTTTATCTTTCAACTCGAGCTGGAAAGTCTGTCTCAGCATCGCCCATGAAAAAAGGTGACATAAATTGCTCAGAGAGTTGAAAGAGAAGAAAAGCTTGTAAACAAGTTTCCTATTCTCATACCTTGTTCCCTAATTCCAAAGAGAGAAACAGCAGCACATCTTGCAGAGGATGCCGTTTCTTCTCCTTCAGCTCAAAGTCTGTGAATTGCTCTGTGCAACACCTATGAAGGTTCCCTAAAATTCTCTATAAAGATTATCCTAGATCAACAGAATAGTCCAAGAAGCCAGTAGGCTTGGGGTGACTTACCAAAGCCTTACTATGGATGTAAATCTGGTACAAAAGCAAATGCTTTGGACTAGAAGTCTTTAGATTAAAAACCCTTTTGAGATTTCTGATACTCCCTGCTCCAAGTTCAGCTAGAAGACGGAAGTTTAGGGGGTCTTGAGATGTACAAAGAATAAAAATTAAACAAATCTTCACAGCTGAATACATGTATCTGTCATTAATCACATAACCACTCCTAAGGTCCATCATGGAGGAGGCAGCTGTAGGCAGGAGCTGAAAGATGTGTGGTACAACAGAGGAAACTGCAGTAAAAGTGTCCCAGAAATGCTCCAGGGCCAGCACTCTGTGGGCACACGGTGCCTCCTGTGTTAATCTGTTAAGTGCTTTCCAGCCTTTCTGCCATCCTTTAATGTCACAAAGGCTCATTAGAATATTGCAAAGGCCAGTCTGGCCTGACATTTGACGCCAGGGGAGGTCAGGAACACAACCTCTGAGCTGGAGCCTGTTGGGAGGGCAACGCTAACTTTCCTTTAACGCCTTGCAATTCCCTTTTTTCCTTGGCTCTGGGTATATCCTCTTTCTTCCTCTTAATTTCAGAGTAGGCTTTTTTCCTTTTTACACCTCTGTGTACAACTCTCCTCTGTTTGCTTCTCTGACTTCACACAAAGAGAGCAAAATAGTGCCTTTGTTATCACTGGGAATTCATCATTTCCACTTTTTTGATAAAAGTAGCTACTCTGACTATCTCATATTTCCACTCATGTATCACTGGCACCCAAAACTCAGCTGAGTCTTGCCACTGTGAAAAGATGATCTTAAACAAGAATAAGATGCAAAATCTTTCCCAACAGTGGAAAGAACCTTCCCTGGAAACCTCCAGCATTTGCTGCAAGCACTGAGCAAGGCTGTTTGCTCACTTTGTAATCTTCTGCAGTAGCCACAGTCTGAGGCCTTTGCAATTCTTCAGTTTTATGATGAGTTTACTACCAAGTGATCTTCAACGTGCTGCTCCGCGCTCGGATGTGACAGGGAATGGAATTTCACTCACAGCAAGATTATTATTATTATTGAGCTGGATACATCTGAAGGAGCACAAATGTCACACCACTGCTCCCATACATCACTTCCCCTTCTTTGCCATCTGCTTCTGGAGTTGTCAGTCAAAGCAGTTTCAGCATTTCCCGTTATTGTCTTCAAGTTTGCTTCTGCCAACCCAGTTTAATTTCACATTTGCAGCATCGTGTTACCCAGCATGCAAATTAGTGACGTTTCTGTGTGTCATTTATCTTACTCCTCCCTTCCTCCAAAATGTGTGCTTTTGGAAATTTGATGTTCATTACTCTTTTTGACAGATCCTGGTACAGCTTGAAAATGTTCCACAAGACTTATCTGCATTGGCCACATCAATTTATCAGATTAATTTAACTTCTTTGAGGAAGCTTTCAGTGACAATCAGCTCTAGTGTGTCCACAAAAGTAATTCTAAATGTAGAAATGTTAATTAAGATCTAAAGTTCTGATTTGCTTTATTGTCAAGATAAGGACAGCTCTGAAATTCAGTTCTGTTTGGCTTCCAGGAGCCCAAGAAGTTCAGACGTCCCAGAAGCAGAAGGTCGTCTCAAAATCCTCTTTCCAAAACGTGGCTTGTTCAGAGCTCTGCTCTCGGCCCTCCCCTGCATTATCATAAGGACAGAGCAACATGGCAGTGGCAGCATTAGTAAGATAAGGCTCCTTATTTCTTGGCACAGGTAGCAGAATAGAAATGAAGGCTTCCAAACAACAGGAAAATGCACAGATAAGACTAAAACTAAACTACAAGATACTAGAACTTATGGGGATCACGAACACAAATTGCATTAAAATCTGTATAACATTTTATTTTTCATAGTTTCCCTCCTATTCTCAGTTAGTGCTGCCATCACTTGATGAACGACACCTCCCTGATTTCCAGGTCAAAACTGGGATTAAAATGGAGTTCTCTCCTAGGATCTTGTCCCAGTGGGAGCAGCATTTGCAAAACTTGATCAAAATACCTGTAGATCGTGTCCTTTCCAGGGTTTTCTCGCCCCCAGTGGGGAGAAAGGGCTTGGATGCTCGTTGCTATGGCAGCTACTAAAACTGCTGCTCACCAGAATTTTTGAATTACTCTCTATATTCAAACATGCTTTGAAATAAGGTTAAAAATCAAGTTTCAGCACTATTAAAGAGCCAATTACTGACTTCTTTATGTTTTCCAAAATAAAAAGAAATTAGAAACAAGTACTTAATGTCCCCTCTGTGTTAATACAAAATCACATGCAGTCTGTAAAGATTCTTCAGAACAGAGATTTGAAGCAGCCCTTATAAATAATTTAAGTTATTTATATAGTTAAATTAGAATATACTATAACTCTTTTTCTTGATAATTTCAGACATGAGCCCCTTTTATAAATGTAAACCCTAGTTGAAGACAAGCTGCATATCAAACAATACTTGCAAGAAATGGTATGAAATAGGTTTCTAGGCATTGTGTGTATTTGTGGGTTGGAAGGTTTTCCAGGTTGTCCCACTGCACATGTTGCACAGTAGCTCCCAGACCAGACTCTTGCACTGAACTCCAGCTCTCCCACTTGCTTGTCCTGATCTTTCCATCCAACCCAAGCAGAGACTTTCCCATGCCATCTCTGCTGTTTCAGAGTTATTTAAATGCAGTTCAGAGCCAGCCCCCACAGCCCTGCTGCTCCCATGGGATGGTACCTTGGGCCACACAGGCACAGTTGTCACAGCCATGGGTGACAGTAGCTCTGAATGAGGCTTTGGGTTGGCAGAGACACCTCCCTGGGTTTGCCGAAGCATCTCTGGAGCAATTTCGTGCCTACATTATGGTAATCATTTCATTATTATAACTGATAATTAAAAGAGAAACATTAAAATTGGTGTATTAGCCCATGAATGAAGGGACTGTCCGTCCAGGATCTTGCCCACTTTAGCCAAGACAACCCATGGAGTTTTGAGATCCACAGGGAAAGGGAACAGTTGATGCTCAAATAACTCCTAAAGAGAGTGAGATGAAGATACTAAGGAGCTTTCCCTTACAACTGCCCTGCAGAGGAGAAATAAAGCAGAGGGCTTGGAACAAAGGCTGTGGTGTTCAAGGAGCAGCTTTGCTTTGCATTACTCTCCGAGGTTTTTGTCTGAATTAATAAGCAATGCCCTGAGGGAAGAGGTTGGAAGAGACTTTGGCAAGATGTTAGTCCTTCCTTAGCTGGGGAGACAAGCCAGCAGCTGTACAGCAGTTATGGAATAATCTGCCCATAGGGAAGCTGCTTCTTAGCTCTCATTAGTTAGAGGTGGGGTTATACCCTCAAGCATGAAGCACATATCTAGGAACTTTAAAAGCATTAGTAATAAAAATCCACTATTAGCATTGTTTCAGCTCCTTTTAATTGACCATAATGCAAATATAGTTAAAATGTTTAAAAGATACTTCAAGAGAATTCCAGCAAACAGTCCTCTCTGCTGCTATCATGTTTAGAAATACAATGCCCAAAGAAAATTAACTCACATCTTAAATAATTCATGCATTCATTGGGTCAGAGGCTCTTTCAGACCTGATGCTCTGCCAATAGAAATGGCAGAGATACAAGTGAGAAATCAGACAGGAGCCTTATCCATAAACTTTGAAACTGGATCTAATCCCAGCTTTCTGGAGGAAGATGTGTTCTGAGAAAAGCTAGTTTTCTGGTTTGCTCCTTCTGACAGTAATCAAGGTTTTCCCAATAGGTGCACTGCCCTCAGGTCATATTAGTTATAGGCAGAGACACCGTTTAGAACAGTAATAACAAAGAGATCATATAAGTTACCTGAATGCAAGGATGAATTTATCCCAGCCACAGCCATATTAAACCTTTCTGCAACATCAGTACCCAGCCAGCACTGGCTTGTAGAGCGACAGGGAGGAAAATATGAACAGTTTGAAGGTGAAAGTGCTGCTGTACCTTTACAAAATCAGTCCAGCAACCGAAGTGTGCACAATATTACAGGTACACTACACCCCAACGCCTCAGAAACACACAGCAATGGCATTTTTCTTGTTTCAGCTCTTTTTAATAGACTGGTAATTGCTTGACATTCCTAATAATGGATTGCCATGAGTCTGAGTGGAACCAAATGAGGAGTGCTTTTGACATGAACCTGCTGATTCCCTTCAGCTGTGGCCTTTAGCACCCTTGGGTAGCCCTTTTGTGGGTCTGCCAACCACCATGAACCATGAACCACAAACCATGCCAGTCCATGAGTAGTTTATACTGCAAACACCCACTGGAGATGAGGTCAGGCCACCAAAGTCACTTGACTCATGGCCATTATTCTGTTGAGGCCTTTGTTTCTAGAGATGGCAAATGACTGCACTGACCCACATGTTGCAAAGTGAGGTACAGCTTTCTGTTATCCTGCACCTGTGAGTCACAGAATCACAGAATCCTGGAATGGTCTGGGTTGGAAGGGACCTTAAAGCTCATCCAGTTACATCCCCTGCCACAGACAGGGACACCTTCCACTAGACCAGGTTGCTCCAAGCCCTGTCTAACCTGGCCTGGAACACTTCCAGGGATGGGACAGCCACAGCTTCTCTGGGCAACCTGTGCCAGGGCCTCTCCACCCTCACAGAGTGAATTTCTTCCTAATAGCTAATCCAAACCTACTCTCTGTCAGTTTGAAGCCATTCCTCCTTGTCCTGTCACTCCAAGCTCTTGTAAATAGTCTTCTACATTGTTCCTGTAGGCTCCCTTCAGGCACTGCAAGGCCACAATTAGGTCACCCTGAAGCCTTCTCTTCTCCAGGCTGAACAATCCCAGCTCTCTCAGCCTTTCCTCATAGCAGAGCTGCTTCATCCCTTTAATCCTCTTGGTGCATCCTCTGGACTACCTTTCCTGTGCTGGGGACCCCTGAGCTGGAGGCAGCACTGCAGGTGGGGTCTCACCAGAGCAGAGCAGAGGGGCAGAATCCCCTCCCTCAACCTGCCCACGCTGCTCTGGATGCAGCCCAGGACACATCTGACAGCGCGACAAACTCCAGGACGAGCAAAACATGCCAGGATTCAGTTAAAATCCTGGAAAGGGAAACTTTTATATCAGTTATTACCAGTGAATTGTCTCTGCTGGAAGCACTCCAGGGATAGTTGAATTAATTCAGCCAGGGTGTTGCAGAAGGCATGGATAAGCAATCCATTTGGGAGAGGTGGTAATGCAGCACTACGCTGCTCCCAGATAATCAAATGTCAGCCTGGCAACTCTGCTGATATGATCATTAAAAGATGGGCTCGATTCCATGAACACTCTCAGGTTTTTCACCCTTTGAGATGGAAACAGCTTCACCCCACTTAGAAGAAAAAATAATATTTGCATATATAAAGCTCTTTTATCCCCAAGGACTTCACTCAATATGGACCAGATTTATAAATAGACACTGGCAGATGTCTTTGGAGTTGTGATCAATTATTGATACTCTGGCCCTACGTGTAGGGTAGAACCTGTTTGTAGATCTCAGTATGATTGTAAACACACAAAGGACAAAGGGATTAGGTCCCCTTGTTTGTCCTGTGCAGGTGGGGGGTAGGCAAGGGAGGATCTGCTTAAAGAGCTGAATAGGTCCATGTAAGACAAATTTTCAGAGGGGGCTCAATTCTGCACATCATTTACTTCTCTGCCCCTGAACAAAAGAAGACATGTTCAAGGATCATTAGAGGTCTTTACATATGGTCACACAATTCTGATGCTCCTATTAAGATTTCTGAAAGTATCTTGGATAGAGTTCTTGTGGAAAGTGTAGCTTTTTTCAAATAAGAAACAAGAGCTCAATTAAATGGCTTTTCCATCATCATCTTCATGACATGAAGCCAACCAGAGAACTCCACATCTGGGATCTGACCTTGTCATCAAATGTGAAACACTCACTTCCATCCAGTTAGTATTTCCCATTAGGAATAAATCTGGGATGACCTGACTGGTGTTTATCATTCTTGTGGACCTGCTCAAGCTGAAGCCGTGTTACTGTCTAAGAAGGCATCAGCACCACACCAGGAGGTTGTAAGAGCACTTAGAGATCCCTGGAATACCTACATTTAAAGAAAGGCCCAAAATCCCAAAATTTTGGGATTAAAGTCATTAAAAACAAAAGCAGAAGCTAATTAGATACCTAGTATGGTTATTTCTTCTTGCAAAAAATTTTTTTAACCCAACCACTTGAACTAATCCACCTGCATATTAAATGGATTATTACTTTAAAGGGGGAGAGGTTTATTCTCACTCCTGGTAGTAAATGGTGAGTTATTTTGCAGTGCAGCAGTATCTGTTTTACATGCATGACATAAGCTAACTGAGAGCACATTGGACAGCAGCTGCATTACCATTAACCAGCATTTACTTCATCAGAAGAATAACAAATGCCACAGCATTTCTTTCAACATATTCTCCCATCCTACAGCTATCCCAATAACCTCCCAGGAAATGAGGAGGTCAAGGGAACAGCCAAAGTTGACAATGCTGAATCTCCAAACTACTATTTTTAAATGTGGCAACTTGGAAACTGAGAATTGCTGATACAAGGATGATGGGCCAGATAGACCAAAGGTGACTGTAAGGCCACAGAGTACTTGAGCAGGACCATCAGCAGGGCAAAAGAGTAAAGAGAGTAAACACTGGTCTAAGGCTCTACACCAATGGTATGTTTACAGAGACAGAGAAATGGGTAACGTATCAAGTAAAATAAATCTATAAAACAAAAGGCAAAGTAAAATGAAATGTTGCATCACACACATCCTCTAACTCATAAATACAGATGCTGGAATCACAGAAGGCTGCTGGACTGAGTCATTTCACAGTCTCTTGGGAGAGAAAATTGCTGTACAGAACACTGGGGCTTCACACAGAACCTTATAAATCAGGACTCCTAAGAAAGGTGTAAACACTTTACAAAACCCACAGTTGTAAGTGAAAGATGTGACTTTTTCAAGAAAGAACCCTGCTGCAAGAATTTTCCAGAAGCACGTGACCATAACATACAAGCGGTTTTCCTGGGAACTTCTCTACACAGCAGCTCCTGGTGACAGCACTCCAGGGTGGCATTTTGGGTAGGCACTACTTAGTACTTTCAGTGATTCCTGACAACGTTTTGATTCACCCAAGAGGACACACGTTCCTAAAGGTCAGCAACACTGCTCTGCTTTGGACAAAGCAGGAAGGGGATTAGCAGCTCCCTTTCACATTGTGTCAGCTCGTCAATAAAGGTTTCCCAGCCACTGATTTTCTCCTTGGTTGTCAATTGTGGCAATGTACCACGACAATTTTACATGAGCACAAACAAGTTAAATATGTCTAATGCTCCATCGACAGCTCGCAGTCCACTGCATAGCCCATCCAGCTTCCCCCTTCTGCAAATCCTCAGAGCAACTGGAAAGGAGAATAGGATTTATTGAAGCAGGACCAGAAGCCCCCAGACGGCAGGAGATTGCAACAGTCATAAGAACAAAATAACACAGCTAAGTAAAAATAAAGCTTACACAGCTACTGCTAAACTTACCAACACCCTCCCAGGCTTGAGCCAAAAGAAGGAAGGACTGTTCAACATCAATCCAGTTGGAATGGAAATCCTGAAAAACTCAGAGTGAGGGCCCTCTTCACATACAATACCCATTTCATGTATGTTCCCAGGGGGAACAGGGTAACGTGAACTCAGCGTATTCTGAATTTCAGGACCTTTTCAGAAATCCAAGTGATCTGTTCAGACAGAGTAGAGGTTCAGCTGTGCTCTACCTCTCATCTAGAATAATGAAAAATAAAGAAATGCTGAATATCCCAAGCAAGCCTGGATCTTCAGGTTAACACAGAAACTTTGCTCCTACAGAGTCAGTAGCTTCTACTGACCTGCAGAAGGAAAATTGTCAGAGAAGGGAAGAGGTTTCCAGATAGGGTCACCGAAGTTATTTTTTTAATTGGGATATAGGATAGTTCGTGTTGGAAGGGACCTTAGAAGGTCATGCAGTCCAGCATCCCACTCAGAGTAGGGTCAGTTTTGAAAGCTTTGTATGCAGCAATTCCAGCTCCTACTCCTCCTAGACAGAAAAAAAAATCCATCAGCCAGAACCCCCTTTCCCAGCCCACAGCTGGGAGAGGCTGCTGAGGTACCCTCTGATCAGGGTGCTTTACTGTCAGCCAGGGAGTGTCTTCTCCCTATTCCAGCACCTCAGGAAAATCCCTTTTCCCAGTTACAACATTATCGGTCAAACTTGGAGGCACTTCTTGGAGCTCCCTGGCTTTGGGATCACCATGGATGCCCCTGTGATGTAGGTCACTGACCTGCTCCTACAAGGTAGATCCTGGCTCAAGGACCAAGCTCTGATCATGAGCTTTTGATGTTTTTGAGGGCAGTACAGTGACAGTTTCACTATTTCAGATTCTCCAGATATACCCCAGAAAATTCACTCCTCAAGTCTCTTTAAAAGAAGGGCAAGATTCACCACTGGAGATACGGTCATGTCTGTACTTTTGTAACAGCAGAGAGACACTGGAGTACATCCTAAAATACAGTGCTGTCAGTTCCCATTCCTTTCCATGGAAAGGCACTGGGGTTTTACATCCTGGCACAATAGATTGCTTTAGAAACTGCTGACTTCTCTAATCTCCAGAGGAAAGGCAATTTGCCCTTCTCAGTGTTCACTAAACCCCTTTGTTTAAGTAAATATTAAAAAAAAAAAAAGACTTCCCCAATAAAATTTCACTCCCTTCTCCCCCCCACCTGTACCTTCCACCCTGTATTTACAGCACAGAAATATGTCATGCAAGACACGGGAAAGCAGTTATTGGTCTGAGGCAGGGATCTGCATTTTGATCAGTACAATCTTTTCAAATTTGTAATTGTGCCTAAATAAATTCTGTTATCACAACAGTCAGTTCTGGGACAGGAATGGGAGGAGGTTCCAAGTCTGGGAATTTGGATGAGTATTTTCTGCTTCTCACACACAGCAAAGAAATTCTAAACCCTTCAGTGCCAACGGTGTGTCAGCACTGGAAGACTAAAATTCTGGAGTCTTCAAGGACAGAAAAGCTGTTCTGGTCCCAGTCCTGCTCTGGAGATCTGATATCAGGATATGACAGCTGCTAACCTGCATGGCTGTTATTCAGATCTTTCAGAGCTTTCACATATTCCCATGCCTGGCACCACTGTGAGTACTAACACAGCATATCTGAGCTTACATCTGCTCCTTATTCAGCCTATTATTGCCTTTAACTAAGTGAAAGGCAGAAATGAGATGTCACCTAACGTGGATTCTCCTACACTTCTTCCCTTGTAGCATTATCGAGGATTCACACGTATTCAAACCCAGAAGAAATGTGCTTGCTTTAGTAGATCTGACATCCTGATAAGAGATGAAACACTTCACACATCAGCCACAATGTTACACTGTGTCGAGTTCAAGAGAATATCCAGGAGATAATTCCATCTGCAGATTTTGAAATCTCAGGTCAAAACAACATACCCTAATACCTCTTATCATTGTCATTTGAGAATGGTAAAACAAAAACCAAAAAACCAAACCCCACAGCCAAATCTAAAGTACTGATGCAAACCCAACCCACATAGGACTTCTTCCCCTTGCACGCTTCCTGACCTTCAGGGTCCCATACAAGCAGGTTTGTTTAACCACCACTTTGCATTGCTGCCCTTCTCCCACAGAGCATCTCTGTTTATACCATTCATTCTACTGAGAGTGATTTCACTATTTCAAACATGTATTTCCTTATCCTAACATATTATCAGAGCCAATCAATATGCAAAATACGGGTGAATCCAACACTTGAAAGTGCAAGTGGTTTTTTATTTTGTTTCATAGATTTCTAGCTCACTTAACACACACAAGTCCCTCTTTCTCAGCCTGATGCTCACCTGCAAGCCAACAGCAATAACTGAACTCTAAGCTGGGGGCCCTGCATTTTGGGGCAGCTATTTGAGAGTAGCCCAAGATGGATTTAAGTGGGCTAAGTGTCCATTAGCAGACAGATTAGGTGCACTCCTGGAGTGTCTCTTCTGACTTGGTTTCATACTAAAAAAATCCACTTTGTGCACTCCAAGAACCACAGTGCAGTGAATGAGAGATTACCTTAAAAGCTTAGTGCTGACCTGAATTAAAGTATCAGGGTAAATACCCACCTGACAAGCAGAATTTCTTTTCTGTATCCAAGTGCTGTTTTGACCTGATTTACAGCACTACATAATACAACCCCAGCAGTTCCAGTTCCCCAATGTTAGTCACTATTCCCTAATGAAAGAAATATTACATTAGATAGTTGATGAAATGAGGCTGACAGGTAAGCAAGAAGAAAAGGATGAAATCAACTTACAAAATCAAAATCTTAGGGGCCATAAATTACTTTTATTAAAATACATAATATTAAAAAAGAAAGAAAATCAACATTTGAAACAAGTTTTCAAAGTCATAAAACTTCCATTTTTTAAAAAACTTTACACTGGCTTTTAAGTCAGTTTTAAAGAAATTAGTGCTTCAGTGACAGCTGTGATCAAAGCTTCTCTCTCTGCAGTCAGGAAATAAGGTTGCTGCAGCTTCCCTGATGACAGATGTGTTTCTAGTGCTTCCATACTCTCTTCCAACCTATTGCCTACAAAACTGATTTATAACCTTTCTAGAATGGCTTTAATATCTGTCTTTGGGTTTTGTTTAGTTATTTAGTATTCAAAATTTCATTTTATTTCTATGTATTAATAATCCCTGTAGAGGTGCTTCTTTAGCACCTTTCAGACATGGTTTGCAATGTAATTTACAGATACAAAGTCTCATTACTGCCCGTGAGGTCCTGCTCTGCCAGAACATCCCACCCTCTCCCTTTGCTTGGATTGCATGGAGTAGTAATTCATTTGAGCTGATGCTGGATGAACCTGGAAGAAACCAGTGAGGCCTTGAAACCAGAAGGATTTGTGAATACAGAGATACACATGCAGCAAACAAGTTATTGGAAACAGGGAAGAAAACAGTCCCGACCATTTATTTCTGTGATTTCTTGAATATTTAAGAACAATTCTATGAAGATCTTAAGAAAAAGCTCTAATCACAGAATCACAGAGTATCCTGAGCTGGAAGGGACCTGCAAGGATCATTGAAGTCCAGCTCCTGCTCCTGCTCAGGGCAGCCCCAAGAATCACATGATGTGCTTGAGAGCATTGTCCAAACTCCTCTTGAGCTCTGGCAGGCAGGATGCAAGCAAAAAGCAGAGTTGTCCAAGGACTATCCAAGGCCTGTACAAGGCACTGTGATGTCGTGTGGGTGAGGAGATACAGACTGGGAAGTGTACAATTCCAGCATGGAAAGACACACAGCATTCACTGAGCACAGTGCATGCAATATAAATGAAGGCTGCACGCAAGCTTTGCAAATAAAATATTCAACCACTTAGGGAGATAAGAAATAGGTGGATGCATAAGAGGATTATGCTGTATAAAGAAGAACTCTAGCTGGAACTGTTTGGGGGTTAAACTCCTTTCCATCTGCTTGATCCCAAGTCCCTGGGGTTATGTTTGCTCTCTATCAAAGACTCGAATAAAGGTTTGTTAAGCCAGTTTCGAGCTGAGCTGAATCTCTGCACGAGTCTAAGCAAGTTTAGACTTACTTAGTGCTCCCCACTACTAGTCCTTGGACAAAAAGCAGCTCCCAGAAGTGACCAGCAGGACTGAGAAGTCCATGAGGGAGGCACCCCTGGAAGAGCTGGTGTTGCCAAGCGCTCAGTGTTTTGACCATTCAATAAACGCATGTTTTAGAAGTAAAATTCAACCTGGAGTTAGATTCTATTTCTTAGAAGTATAAAACCTCCCAAAGTTTCCATTAATCTATAAGTTTTCATTCAATCTATATGTATTTTTAATAAATGACAACTGTGGCACTAACATAACTGAGCAGACACATTTTTAGCTGCAGATGCTAAAAATAAGAACATTCAAAATAAACAGCTCCTGTTTCCACTGCCCACAAAGAAAGCATGAAAACATCTACAGAAGTCTTGACTATCAAAGGCACAGCAAAGGAAATGCCAGATTTTGTTCAGGTGTAGAGGCAGGCATTCATAAATCTAATTTAAATGTGTATGTAATTTCAATAAGCAAAAAGAAAATGATCCTGACAATAGTGGTGTTATTGGATTGTATTTACAACACAAATATGTGCATTTTATGAACAGCAAGCAATTTGCTTTTGTGTGGAGATCTAAATTTGTCTATTAGATTTATACTGGGGAGGTCACAGATTAAAAAACCTTGAGATACAGAGGACTGTTAATACAGTTGTACAGCATCTAGAAATCAGGAATTTTACCAGCTTTCAGGGGTTGGTTTCTGTTGTTTTTTTCCTCCAAAACAATGTTCAAATATTTCAACAATATAAGGAAGACTCTGCCAAAAACACAATAAAATGTATTATGGCTGGAAATTACAAATACTGTATAGACTAATAAACAAGGGGTATTGAGAGACCTGATTTTAATATAACTGCCTGGATAAAGCAAATGTCACCTTAAAATGGCAAAGTAGAGAGGAAAATACCCAGCCTGTATGCATGGCTGTTCAGACAGTTGTAATTCTTCCCAAGGTACAGCCTGAGCTCACTTTATCACTCTCCTCAGTTTCCAGGTGTGCTAAAGCAGGGATGTATGAGGAAGAAAATGTCTCATTTTATAGAGCACAGAGAGCTGGGCGGGGATTGTTCAGCCAAGGCATTAGCAAGGCAGCCACAGCCAGAGCTGGATTCCAGGGAATGGAGGGAGAACCAGCGTTAGACTGAAAAAACCCCAAGGGCCCAGAAGAAACTGAGAGCACAAGCAGTGGTCTGTTGATGCCGCGTCCCACAGGGCTTGTTAGGGAGTGAGGACCAAACTCCCACTAGCTCCAGCTTTCTGTCTCACCTCATATCACCAGGTATGCTTCCTTCCTATCCATTATGTCGATCCTTTGGGTGGCAGAGCCAGGGATCCATCCTCCTTCCCCGCTCAGATTGGCAGGGGGAGCCATGAATCTTGGCATCTCATAATTAATACCCACTTCATCCAAAATCAGCTAAATCAGAGTCTCAGAACACGCTGTGAGAGTCAGCACAAGGTGCATGACAAATCACAGGGCCCTCTTTCTCATGTGGAATTGCTACCCAAATGTGAATGCAGAACACAGACAACCTTATCACATAATTCCTGTTGCTTATCCACTCAGCTAACACTTCATGAAGTGAAAGAAAAGAACATTAAAATCAAAGCACGCTTTAGCAGTAGACACTTTGTGCTGATTTCCTCCCACGAATACATTTTTAACTGGATTTTCCCCTCAATTTAAGATGATACCTTGCAATGATTTAAGATAAGCAGAGGTATGCTCAGTGCTCACATACCTCCTATAGTCAGTTTAGGCTCTGTTATTGATACATCTTATTTTATAGGTATTTTACCTCTGTTGTCAAGCATGTAGCTTATAACTGATCAGGTGGCTGGTTTAAGACCAGGAGTACAAAAACCACTTTAAGCTCTTGCACACAGAGAAAATGCTGGAGTATCTCATCTGATGGCAACGTGCTCCGAGGCCACGGCAGGGTTAATGAGGCTTGTGCTGGGGTACAGCTACATGAACAAACTGCTGCAGACTAAGGCAGTGCAGCAGGACTGGGAATGAGCTGCTCCACAGCTCTTCCCTTGGGGTAAAGCTCGTCCCCATCTCTCCCAGTAGTAATTCACTCTTGTAGCCAGAATCCCAGGAATATGCTGGCATGTGCAACAAGGCAAGCTTATTGAAAGGGGCAGATGTTAAGGATACTTGGAAAGGTTAAGAATCCCAGCATGCCTGAAAAGGGAAGGGAAATACGCTGGTTAGGATTTTAGTTAGGGAGATGAATGCTTGGGCCCCTCTGAAGCCAGAGTTGTACCCCCAGATTGTTACTGGTGTCTGTGTGAACCCTGGCTGCAGCTGGGAGACACTGCGGCAGGGAAGTGATAGAGTGAGAGAAGAAAACAAATTGCTGGGATCTGGAGGCAATCCTTCACAGAGTGACAAGAGTAGGATCAGACCCTCTGAGATTCACCTCCGGATCTCAGCAGGAGCTGTTAAAGCAGATGGAGAGTGCAAGAGGAGATGTCTTCTCTTACAGCAGGATTTACTCCTTCTTTGGGGAAAAGTAGCAAATCACACAGAAATATTGCTCGGGTTGGACCTGGCCCACAAGCTGTGAGTCCAGATACACTACATAAAGTATACGTGCACACACAGCTGCTATCAGGAGCAAAACACTCAAAGCGTAGCAAAGTACCAAGCACAAGAACTTGCCATAAAGGAAAACAGTGCAAAGGTTGCCAAACAGAAAGCAAGGGAGAGACACCACCTTGATTCCTGCCACATTACCCTGTGGCACAGCTCAGCAGGGACCAGGGATGAGCCAGAATGGAGCCCTGGACATCAGGTCTCTGCAGGGAGGCCCCTGGTCAGGGCAATCAGGAGCTGTTGGTGCCCTTGGGCCCTGACACACTGATGATGGTCAAACACTTCCCTCTCTGCCTTTCTGTGAGGAAGAGTTGAGCACCATCTCACTGAAGCACTGGGAGAAAGAGGCTGAAGTTTTTAAGATTTCTAAAACTTTTTCAAGAACGATGGTGACATACAAGTGCAATTAGCATAAATTCCACTCATCTAAGTACACATTTTAATTAAAATCATTTAAAAACCCCTTCAAAATAATTTTTTCCTGAGGTCAATCAACATAACAGCTCTTCATCCTGACCCTACCGAGTCTGGCATATTCTGTATGCTCTGTTTGCAGTCCCATTGACTTTAACACTACTACTGCTAGAAGAAATTATTATAAAGGCAGTGCAGCTCTGTCACTTTGCAGTGATGGAAAAGAGATCAGGTGCATCTTCCTCACTGCACAGTGAATAATAAATTGAGCTCTGTGCTCTAAGCAGTCATCAGAAATACAGCAGAGTGATGTCCATCCCTCTGTGCTCATTCCAGCCTCTAAGCCAACTCCTCTGTTGTACCAGATCCCCTCCCATCGTATTGGTCACCTGGGCTGATCCCCAGTGAGAGTCTCTGCACAGCTGTGCCACTGTCTGTACTCAAACACCAAGAGGGGCAAGGTCAAGTGAAAAGGTTAAGGGCTGCTTAACCCTCACCTGATGCTGAGGGAAAGCTCCCTGGAGCTGTGGCCTGGCTTGCTGTGTTTTGTGTGTTGGCCTCGCTTCCTCCAACTAAAATCCAAAATGGCCTAGTTCTAAAGAGGATCAGCAAAACAAAAGCCCACCATTAATCACAGGTGTCCATTCCCAACTTGATTTTATATTGTTAATCTGTTAATTAAACTGTGTAGTTAAATTTTCTTAGGTAATGTATTCTGCAGGTTTTACTCCACTACTGCACATATTTACATGATGTTAGAGTCAGGCTTCCCAGGAGGTGTTACTGTGGCAGCAAGTGCTAGCAGTGCTCTTTATTTTCAAAAGAAAGAAAAAGAACCTAACACAAAAATAATACTCTTTCTTTACAGACTAAGCTTCAGTAATGAAATTAGGACTCCTAACACAGAGCTATAAAGAGTGACAAATCTCTCTTGCAATTCTTAATTTGCGTTAACCCCTTGACTCGAGCGGGTCTGGAGCTCCTGACATGAAGTGCAAATGCATTTAGCATTAAACACACACTAAATGCATTAGGATGATGCAATGCTAATGGAGGCATTCAGGGCCTGTCACACAGGGCAAGGATTTGCTTCAGCTGGGTGTTTGCTACGAGTGAGGCAGCGCTTCAGCATCAAAGCCTTGTCAGAAACTGTAATGATCTTCATTTGGAGAGATTGCATGGCATTATCATGCATTTCATTTCATTGTTTTTTCTCCCATTTTTACCTGCTGAAGTCTGCAGTTTGAAAGGGTGCTCTAATTAACTTCTTACCACTGGCTCATTGATATTGAATTTATGAGGAACAAAACTTTTTTTTTGCTACATCTCCGAAGAGATAGTTTTTGGATTTAGAATACAGCTTGAATATTGAAATACTGAATAATGAATACAACCTTAAGCACAGTGAGAGAAGAGAGTTCTGTAGTCAGTCTGCCTCCTTTGGTATTGGAGTTCTTGGTAAAATATTACTCCTATGATATATTATGAAGTGCACTGTCAAGCAAAGGCATGGTAACCTTTTTAATACCCAGTGATACAACTGCGTTTTGCAGCATGCAACATGCTTATGTAAATAAACCTCTAAGTATTGTTATTTCAATTAATAGATCTCTATATTATCACATATATCATCATATCAAACAAAGACCCTAAAATATTCAGGCTAAGTAAATTAATATTACATACAAACCTACATACACCAACACACACAGCCCACAGTAACATGAGTTTGGACCCCTGCTCACAGACTGTACTGGAAATTGTGTGTGACTAGAAAAGGGACAGGTTGTCCTTATATATTGGGGTGGGGAAGTCACTCCCAAGGTCTGACTGGTTCCTGCCAGTCTCATCCTCTCCACTGTTGGGTTATTTATCAGCATCACTATGGAAAAACATAACGCTCTGGAGGATTTGTGTTTGCTTTTTAACTTCAGACAATTAGTCACCTAAGTTGTTAAGAATTAAGCACAAATCATCCTGGTAGCCAGAGAACATGTTCAATATTGTCCTCTGGACTTCAGGTTACAAGAGCAATAGAGATTTCAATGCAGACAGAAGCTGACACCTGATTTGGAGCTGCCATGCAAACAGATTAGGCAAATGTCTGTGGGAGCAAAATTCAGGGCACAGCAAATGCTCTGCCTGTGACATATTCCAAGGTTTGTCCAGAGCAGCAGCAGCTGAGAGCTGACAGTGGATGGCATCTGTATTTTCAGAACAACCCCCCAAATGTTTCTTGTTATTCACAGCTGACAAAGCATCACTAAGACATGCTGCTTTTGATTTCTACCTGTCAGGCTACATTCCAGCCTCTGTGATGCATCCACCTGGAAAACTCAGAGAGACAATTTTACGATGGGAGAAATAAGACAGCAACTGAATCTTTGCAAATGAGAAAGCACACGGACTAGTGTGTGTTGTTTCCTCCCGACAGCCTTCCCCATAAGCCATCCACGGGCAATGCCTGGAGTAACCTGACTCCTCACTTTCTTCCATAAAATGCTGTTTATGGTGAAATGCATTTCCAGATTTAAATGCTCAATAATTTAGCATGAAAAGACTGTGACAAACTTGAAGAGAAAAACACAGAGCTGGACTTGCATGGTACCACTCACTGCCTTTGCTTCCCCATCATCCCTCAGCCCACAGGCTGGACGAGGGAAGTCCACAGAAAGCAAACGAAGCTGCAGCCAGAAGGAGCAGATAAAGACAGGCAGTGAAATAATTGGTGAGACAACTCTACCCCACACCACACAACCTCAGAACAGGGAGAGATGTTCTCTTTTCCTTAGACAAACCAGAGTATCAGGAGGAAGAAGATGTCAGTCTTTCTTATATTCTCCGGCAGAAAAGTCCCTGCTGTGTGAAATCCCTGTTTGTGTGCTTTATCCCGGGCCCCAACCAAAATATATGTATTTTGACAGACACTGGCTGGAGCAGGGAGCATCTCACATACAGCACTTAGCACAACAGAGCTCTGCTCTTGGTGGGCTCTTCAAAACAACCACAAACACAATCAGTAATAATAATTCCCACTTAAGTTACTGGAGGTATTTTTAGGCTAATATCCAGCTTAAAAGCATAATTCATTCACAACAATGAATAGAGCCAGCAGAGCATCAGTAATAATCCTCTCACATTACAGAAAGCACCCTGGGATGCTGGAATGGCACAGTTGGAATGGCACTCCTGCCCATTCCCAACTGCGAGCTGCAATCTCTGTGAGGGATCTCAACATCCAATACTGCTGTTCAGTATAGGCAGGGGTAGAAAATGGATGCCTTACACTACTGAATTTAAAACTAGAAAGCCAACCTTTGGAAATGGTTAAAAAAATATGAAAGAAAAAACCCCCACCTGCTCATTTCATACCATGTAAAAGAGTAACTCTGCAAACTCCATGAGTCAGTGTTTCATCAATTAATCTGAATATGGAAGCAGGAGCTCTGTGAAAAGTGCAAATCCTTCAGTAATAATCCCCTTCACATTCTCTCACCCCTATTTTCCCCTTCATTAACAGGCAGAGTGTTTCCTGCTTGTTGCTTCTATACCTGCTTTGGTTTCCTCCAGGAATTTCCAGTGTCTGCCTATGGAGCAGCTCCCCTGTTCCCCAGGTTCATGGCCTCCACTGCATTTCTGCAAGACAGCTGCAAACACTGGGTGTGCAGACAAAGGAGGCTCCACAGTTAAAGAACCACTAAGGTTTACTCCAAATAGGCATAACTATAACACAAAATACTCCTGCTTCCCTCCTCAGGCACCTCCACTTTGGGTGCTTCCCTCAAAATGACTTGTGCTGCAGTGCAACTGTATTTCACATGTGTTGGAGAAACATAAAACACTAATGGAGCCACTGCAGCTGGAGAAGGCTGTTGTTCTCTCCCAGTCACAGGTGCTTTCTACCTGCTCCCTTTTGAAATTCTGTCTCTAAATAATTCATATTTTTTATGATGGGCTCTTCACTCAGCCAGAAAAATCCAGAAATTTATAGATTAATGGCTAAATTCAGCCTCAGGTAAGTGGGTTTTAGGAATGGGGTGGCACAGTGAGATAAATTACATGTGATGATGAGGTCTGAGGAGTGGGACATGTGCTAATAGAGCACCAGGTAACCACGGGAAACACCCTGCACCCAGTGTAGCCCATGGATCTGCAAAAACAGTAGAATAAGATAAAATATACTTCCCTCCTTGTGTTTGTAGTGCTTAAAAATTCACACTGCATTATTCCACCACACACATCAGCAGTTTGTAATTATTTTTTTTAGAATGAGCTTCATCTGCATTAATTTCCCTTTGTCTTCACTTTACCCTGGGACCCAAAAGCAGGACAGGAGTAGGAGGTCATTACAAAGTGCAGAGCTCTGAGGATGCTGTGAGGGAAGGGACCAGAAGGATAATAGGATGCAGGTCTGGTCACCAGACTGGCAAATGAGGTGGCAACTCCAGCAGCACTCAGACACAAGCTGAAAATGCCCTGCGGCACTAAGAAATTCTGCAGACACCACGAGAAAAGGCAGGAGGGATGTGCAGCTACAGCAGTTTGCTCTCCTGCTTTTCCAGGGGCAGGAGGGAGCCTGTGCCCTGCCTTGACAAACCCTCACCCCACAAGTGAGGCAAATCCCAGCAGTCAAGAGTACCTGATCTATAACAATTCTGGGCCAGAAACATTTCTGCCAGGAAGAAATTTGACAAAAAAGCAAATAGCAATGCTGCCTGCATAAAGGGGCTTTGGTGGCAGGTCACCCATGCCAGAAAATAATTGGAAAACCCTCATTACTTGATTTGCATCATTTACATAGGTCAACATCACTCATTTTCATATTGGCATCAAACCATCAAACTACTGAATCTGGGACTTCTGTTAATGGCATCTTCTTGGACATGACACATAAATTGTCCTGCCTGCAAAGCAGCAACAATAGGCAACACAGTCAATCAAACATCTTCTAAGAGTAATGAAGAGCTTTTGAAAAATGTCATGTAAGCCAGTGACTGATTAAACTTCATGAGGAAAAGGAACATGGGCTGCTTTGGCTAATCACTGTTCCATCTCTCTGTCCAAACCCCAAGCCTTCTTTGGGCCAATGAAGATATATCTGAACATATACCTGAAATTAAAGTGATCTAATGCATACCAGTAATTGCTTCCCCTCCCTTTCAGCAAGAAACTATAGATTAACTTGTTAATTCAAAATGTAGCACATTGAACAGTCTTCCCCCTGCAAGGATGGTTCTGGAAAGCTCAGAAATAAACCCGGACAACATTTGTTATTAAACCTGTAAGATTTTCTAAAGTAAACAAGAATCTGTGCAGGTGCTCCACGACTCTGCTTTAAGTTCCTAAAGGCTGCGGGCTGAATTTGATGAGGTCAATTCAACAATACAGACATTCTGAGCTGGTTTTTTCTCAAAAAACAAAGAGATATGCATCAGGAAGGGAAAATTTACAAAACCATGTGGATTCACAGACACACAATAAAAAAGCAAATGCAAAAAGATAACAGACCAAGATGCTATCAGAACTTAATCCTGGTTTCCCTGTGTCTGCATTCCTCCCTCAATACATTACAGACCACTCCTATGATTTTATTTCTTCAAGACCTAAGAAATGGAATGGGAAGAAGGTAATTTAGATCCCTGCACCTGACAGTTCCTGCAGAGGTGACTCATAGAATAAGAGCATCCCTATGCTAGAAAGTTATGTTGGCTGAGAAAGAAACATCATTAAAAATCTTCACTTCCACAGGCAACAACTGGAGTCCATACCACTGTCTGTACCTCAGTTGTGCCACCATACAGAAAACAGCTCCCAGAGACCAGATACTCCTGAAGGCAGATGTCAGGGCAGACCTGAAGGGAAGAGCCTTCCCTCACACGTTGCAGTTCATCATTCCCATTCATCAGCTCTTTGGGGAGGTATCCACCCATCTCTATAGTTATCCTTATAATTTGCAGGAATTTATCATTTCCAGAACAGAATAAGAGATAATTGCTTTCTGCTATAAACCAAAGTGAGCTGATGACTTGAGCCACGTCAGTAACGTGAGGATTAACAAACCCCATTTCAAACGGGGTAACAACTGCTCCCCTCTCCACTGCTCAGGGCATTTATCCCTCCACCTGCACACCTGTGCTCAGAATTCTCTAGGCACAAATTTAGCTCCTTTCTGCCCTTTGTGTTGGAAAAGGCAAGCAGGAAGAAACAGCCTGGACTTCTTCCATGCATAATCAAAAGAACCCAAGAAGAGCACTGGCATTTTCTGGTTTTGTGTCTGAACTTGCAACTGTTCTCTATACCAGATAGGACTGAAATCAGCATTTACAAGAGAAAATTGAAAAGGTTAAGTGTGTGGCTCTCACTGGGATATGAGCTGTCTGCTGCTTGTGAAGGAAAGAGGGTTATCTGACTGCTGGTACCATTGTAAATTTAATCCAGACATAATGTAGTCAGGCTTCGGTTGTTCAATTAAGAGCCTATTTTGCATTTAAAGAATACCCACTATTTGCTTTACAAATTTGTCCTTTCTCAGAGCATATATAACATTTTTGAGACATAAAACAAGATGCATGAGAGTCTTGTGCAAAGACTTGGGTTTTTATTCATAACTGATTCAAATTAACACCATGTTCTTTTTCTCCTCCTACCTTCATGTTTCAAGTAAAAACATGTCAAAGAATGTCAGTCCAAACCTTCTCCTTCTCTGGTCACCTCTTCTTCTACCCCTGAATACAAGGTCCAGAAGTTCCTGTTAAATCTCATTTTCTTGATTATCTTCTTGATTTATATGGAATTTATATCCACACAAGGGATATTTAAGCCCAGCACTGCTCACCACATCCTTCCCACCAGGGATGCAGGAAACAGATGATTTTTTTTCTCTCTGCAGCAGTGACTTACCATGGCCTTCTTTAAAACTACTGTTTTGAAAATCTCATTCCAGGCTCTGTGGGTCTCCACAGCTTTAGGGATCATGGCTAATCCAGTGATCTCCACGATAGGGCACACCTGCATGGTTTGAGGAGGCACCAGCATTACCTCTGAATCTTTTGAAACTACCTCTAACACCTCAGGCTTTAGCAAGGTCATCAGCAAATTTTGGGATTCTTCAATTCAGAATTTGGAAAGCAAAACCTGATCAAATCCTAGTCAGGTGCTGCCAACAGAATTGTCCCAGAGGAAATGAAGAATGTTGCCTCTCTTTCCTTTCAGTCAAGGAGAGGATTCAAACATAACTGGCTATTATATCTTGTCCTCTCTGAGCTGGATGGTTTAGAATTATACCAATTTTGGGTTGGGGTTTGGGGTTTTTTTTCTTTTTTTGTGGTTTATTGTTTTGTTTGGTTGGTTTTGGTTTTGTTGTTAGGTTTGTTGTTTTTTGGGGTTTTTTTCCACAGAGATTCAAATGCTTGTTTAGAGCAAAACTAATTTAAAGTTAATAGAAAGATGGTGTTCAGTTAAAGACAGTGGTAGTTAAACAGTGTTCAATTAACCTGAATTGGAGCCCGTGGGACATTGAGAGCAGAGCTTAGAAAAGCTCAGCAAGAAGTTTAGTGTTGACTTCATACACAAATACATGAGCTAAAACAGCAGCACAATAGTGACTGATTAGTATTTACATTTTAGGGGCAAAGACAAAGAGTGGCTGGAAGCAATCTCATCTCTCTAGTTTGAAACTGTTAAATGCCTCATCAAGGGTTTCTGCCTCTCCTCCCAGCATCAGCCAGTGAGGGAGACTAAATGGATCATTGATTTGTATCCATATTGAGAACTGGCCCAGGATGTGAAGGAAACATCTCCCCACCTTATCTGCACAAGAATATAAGTGAATTTCAAGCCCTGCTTGGTAACCACATACACTGAGACAAAACTTAATTTTCCACCCTCCTTTTTCATATATCTTGATTTTCTCCCCCATTTGTCTCTGGAAATTTCTGAATTCATCTCTTCAGCTTTATGAATCAGACCTTAGAGGGCAAGGAGATGAAACCTTGATGATCTGAATTAACCTCTTTGATACTGCAGCTGCTGCTAGAAATTAGAACAGACCTTATCTCTAGAGTTGCCACTGATCTTGTAACATTTGCTTAAAATTTAAAAAAATTATTCCTAATAATAGTAGAATCCAATTAATAATTAATTTATAAATTCATTGCAAACAGGGAGATGCCAGGGAAATGGTGAAGGGGATCAGTGTTGGCCACACAAGCTGGAACATTCTTACAATTTCTCCACGAATATCTGAAAATGAACATTTTCTCTGCACCTTCTCCCTGAAATGTCCCGAGGGTTCCTAATTGATTGATAAGCCAGTGCCACTTTTCTTCCCAAATAGGCAAGATCACTTACCTCAAAATTTAGGAAGTGTAAAATTGTAGGCTACACTATTATTACTTCTCTTTCTTTGCTTTAATATCTCACTCCTCTTGCCCTCATCTCTTGCTCTTTTGCGGGTAATAGCAATCAGATATCCAAAAAAACTGTTCTAAGCCCTTTCCTTTGTCTTGTGCATCCCCTCCTCCCCCCAGTTTAACACTCTGCACTTGGAGCAGAATTCTCCCCCAGCTACAAATTCAAATACGCCTTGATCTTTCCATTTTTACATCTGATCCCAACTGGAAACAAAAGCAATTTTACAAATAATAGGAAAGCCTGAGGTTTGGTGTGGAAAAGCTGAAATAGGCAATGGGGTGATGTGATCTTTCTGTGATGCAAATAATGTCCTGCATTAAATGTGTAACCAAAAATAAAGCTCCCTGAGGTGTATTTGCTAGTTCAGACAAGAAGAGGCATCTTTAGCATAAAAATACAGAGAATAGGTTGAAATATTTCTCTGTCTCAAAATAGCATAGATTGAAATATTTTTCTGTCTCAAAATAACCAGGGATATAATTAATGTGGTTTTTGGGCTCAATTTTGTTTTTCTAAAAAGTTCAACTTTCTGTTATTTGCGTTGAAAATATTGTCACATTGGGGTGTTTGCACAAAGGTACCACTGTGTACTATTAACCATAAAATGCAACTGGGAGAAAGAGTAAACCTTTTAAATGTCTGAAACATTCAAATTTAAGAAAGTCATGGTAAAAACTGAAAATCAAGGCCGATTCTCCTCTCATCCGGTTTGCATCTAATAATGCAGATGTCCAGAATTAGCAGGAGAGCTTGTAAAAGTTGAGCTGAAATTCACAAAATTTTGTTAAATTTTAGTAGAGATAATTCATTAAGTGATTTAGGGAAAAGGCAGGTTTAATAAATAATTATTAATAAATATATCTAAGAATAATATCAATAAATAAATATGTTTAATAAATAAATATGTTTGGGTGTTTATCCTACTCGAAGGCCAACATTACTAGATTTGATGGGTACAGCTGAATCATGTGAAGTTACAACACTTGGTGGACTGAAGAACAAAAGAGAACAAGTTGGCTGCACTGTCATGACTACTTTGATTCTTCAGGCAAGACTTGAGGAAAGCTAAAACACACACAGAGGACTTCCAGCATCTTTCAGAGGAGTCAGTCAAGGCCTCTGGAATCTCAGTCTATTGTCCAGGGCTGAGGATCACTGTAGCCTGTTACCTGTATGAGATCTGAGAGAACTTACCAGCCTGTCAGATTTGGCTGAAATTAGTTGAGGCCTTCAACAGAAAGGCCAATAGGTTCTGCATACAGACAGATAGATACAACATGCATCATTTTTCTAGAGCACTAGATTGAAAATTAAAGTCTCTGGCCTTTCTGATTGCAATCAGCTCTAGGAAGGAATCAGGACTTGGAAAAATAGTCTACAAAAAGACTACAAAATAGTCTACAAAACAACAGCTCAGAAGCAGGACATGTCAGTCAACTCATCCAGAGTCTAACCCAGACCATTTAAATTCCAACACATTTATTTGAGTGTTTAATCTTCAAATAATAAAGAAGGGTGTGAATCTTTCTTCTGTGCAGTTCAGTCTGAGTGGATCTGGTGCAAGAGCAGCCTGTCAGTCCAAAAGGACACACACCCAAAACAGTCTCTGACAGTCCCACACTCACTCCCATCAAGGCAGAATCAGCAGGAGGAGACCAGTGAGTCCCAGCACAACAATCAGTCATAGTTTGGCTCTTGTGAGCAGCTGAGCTATAACTTACCTGGGCAAGGGTTGTCTGCGGACAGGAAATTTTGCTGATCGACTCAGGGATCATGAAGGGAACTATATGCACGTTTAACTTCAATTTTGCAAAACCTTTTACAATTTATATGCTGGGGAGTTTTTAAAAGAGGGTTACTGACTGTAGCCATAAGTGATGCTGCATTACTAACTCATATATTTATGTTAGATGGGTGCAATGTTCACCCCATCAGGGCAGATTGTGTATTCTGCAGTATGGCAAGAAAGAGGCTTTTATCTTAACCATGTTACTTACACAAAATCAGTGTCATCAAAGACAATGTATAGATCACAAGGTAGATAAATATTATTAAAACTGCTTTTAAAGAAAACTAGAGTGTGGGTAATGGAATCTAAATTAAACTGCTTGTTTCTGGATAAATATTGGTAAATGTAGAGAAGACTTCTATCATTTTTGCCTTAGGAGAGAGAGCCATTACAAAGCTGATGGAACTCCTGACACCATCTCTGGCTGCCTGGTGCTGGCTGTGCCAGGGAGATGATTCTAGGAGAGAATGAGCACTGAGCTGAGCAAGTACTGACAGTTCCTGTACTCCAGCAGTCAGACTTCAGAGTTAAAAGAAACCCTCTCCTTAAATCACTTGGTTTTCTTTGATGCATATTCGCCACTCAGAATACCTGTCTTATCATCTGCCTCACACCAAAGGATATCCTGCCATTTCCTCATTAAAATATAGTAGAAATGTGAATGAGTAAACTCAGTTAATATATGGTCAGCCCGTTTTTTCAAAAAGGTCCCTAGATTCTGATATTGCATCAGTTTAGTTCAGGTATGGGTCACATGCATGTAAGTGGGCTGTGGATCTTTATTTTAATTCAGATGCGGTGAACATCCTTTGCTGAAAGAAACTCCTGCACCATGTCAGCAGGAGACAATGTATTCAGCTCCATAATTATGTACTTGGGTACAATCACATGGCATTATATACAAAATCACCACACGGCTGAAAAAAAAGCCTGAAATGCTAATTAGTTCACAAATTAACATTGATTTGATTTAATGTTGAATAAGGGTTTGCAGCTTATACTTATGAGAGAAGTTCACTTTCAGACATGCTCAGACTCCCGTGTTTTCAATAACACTGTGCTGCCTGTGCCAGGTGCACGGTGGGTTCATTATCTGTGTATAAAGAGGGATGACTTACTCAAAATAAAATCAAGCACGGCGACTCCAGCACAATGTCATCCAGCAGTACAACATCCTTTGGGACTAAGCTACCAAGTAAAAGCAGAGCGTAACAATCATCTGTCTTTGTGCTGCATCATGTTGGGGAAAGGTGAGCAGATCACATTTCCAGTGTAGTGCCCTTTCCTGTCACTGATGTCAGGACTGACAGGTGAAAATCAAAATAATAATGCATATTCTAATAACATTTTGCACTCCTAAGGCACCCTCATGGAAATAACTCAGCTTTCAAAGAGCACTGATGATCTCAGTCCCCAGCCACTCCTATGCTGGCAGGGAAATCACACCCTCCCTGTTCTGTCCTAATTCTGTTCATTCAAGGGGTGTTTTGACATTGACTGAAACACAGTGATGGTTTCACTCAGGGAAAATGAAGCACAGGGGAATTCAAAGGAGGATTTTTAACAGGAGCTGTTCGAGATGGGACAGAGAATACGAACATTAAAACTGGCTGCTCCAGTGTGTGATCAGAGGCAATGCTGCTGATTGCAGTCCTGGAGCTCTGCACCCAGCCATGCACAGAGGGCTCCTCAGCTCAGTACAGGGCTGTGAGAGGAATTAATAGGGCTGGAAGCTGCCAATCCTTCAGTCCTGGTAGTCCCAAAAGCCAGAGTGCCCCTCTGGATCCAGCACACACAGCACTGAAAGGGAGGCCAGGCAGGCTGTGCATGGTTCACTGAGGGGGTGACCACTGTTTGACAAGGGGAACACTGAGCCAGGAAGGGGCAAGACATCACAAGTGCCACTTTCCATCACTGGGGAAGCAAAGTCCTTCCATGTGCTACTTACTGCAACTGCTCTGGCTGCTTACGAGGAAAATGCTGCCGAAGGGAGCAAAGCTGCTTTCTTTGGCCTGGGGAAGCCAAAACAATGGGGTGTGGAGAAAAAAGTAAAACCAGAACTAGTCAATTGAATCCTTCATTCTGTGAAGGGTATGACAGGAGTCAAAGATGCCACAGCTGAAGGGGAAGAAGAAGATGGAGGCTGACTGACAGAGCTGGGCAAAAAAGGCATCAACTGGTATGAAAAGTTCCAACTTCAATACAACTGGAGTTAGAGGGAATACTCCTTTAGGACTCCTTGGTACAGGTGTGAGAAACTAATGTATTTATCTTCCAGATCAAGAAATGGCCACAGCTGTAGGGAAGCAAATGAACAACAACTTGAATGATCAGTTTCTAAAATTCCTGGAGCTTCTTATCTTTTTCTCTCTAGGCTTGTGTTGATATTTGCATCCCCTCCGTTTGTACAGCTTGTAAGCACAAACACCTCTAAGCCTATCCCAAAACATTCTGGTCCATTTCCAAAGCTACAGCCCTCACCAAAACAGCCCATGGACAGAATTTTTGCAAAACACCAGGGAATGGGGGGGGCCATGTCTCAGAGGAACGAGCACAGGGTAAGCAATACACTAAAGCCCATCACAGAGAAGGGACACTGCCTTCCCTTCTTAGCACTACAGAGAAGACCCACAGATCCCAGAGGATCAATAGGAAGCTTTCTAATAACTATGGTGTTCACCCAAGCTTTAGGGCCCTGCTCTCCTGACAGACTGAAAGGTTTTAGTGAGCATGGCTTGACTGTACATTCCATAGTCTGGGCACAGAGGGCAGGGATCATCCATGGACCAGAAAGCTGCATCCCTTCTATTTCTTATCCATGTAGGTGCTCCTTCCACAAGACAGAAGCCCAGTGGAAAATTTGAGATTATGCTGACAAATAAAAGAAAGCAAATATCAGATTTATATGGATATGTAACGAAATTATTCGGCTTACACCTGAAAGTATATCTAAACAAAAGTATCATGGTTTTAAATCCTACTTGAAAACAAGTTTCCTTGTTTCTTTATGCTAACTTGACACTTATTAAGAAAACATGGACTGGGTATAAAACTATAGGCAGTACAACAGAGCAAATGTTAAAATCAGGACAAAAGAATCAGGGATAAATTTAGATTTGCTGGGATGAAAATCTAGATGAAAAATAAATCTGACATTTCTGCTATTCACAGCTGAGGAATAATTGTATTAAATAATTTCACAGTTTTCTGGTTCACTGAGTGCATATTTTCTGATAACTCCCCAAGAAGGAAAGTATTTTGTATCCAGTAACTTACAGCAGTGCATTGCTTCACTCGAGCAGCACTTGACCTGCAATAACTTACTCTGTTAGAGTTCATATTTTCACCCTGTTTGGTTTGATCTCTTCTGCATTTGCTTGACCCAGTAAGCTATTCAGCTCACACATACCATACTGCACAGAATGTAATTGTTGAGTGTCACAAATTAATACCTACAAGAGGCCATCCCCAAATACATAAAAGAGGGGAAGTCATTATTAGAAAGGTTAATCTTCTCAACTGCTGCTATCAGTTTGACTAGATAAACTCAGGACCTCTTTTTGTTTCTTTATGCAAAATGTCAGCTTCTGTAGACTGTTGCCCTCTATGCCCCACACTAAACATGCTACAATTGCATTATCATAAAGCATTATGTAAAATAAAGTGAGATTAACTTTCAATTATTTGGGTCAAAATTTATTCCAAATTGAAACCCATTCCCCTGCAGCAAGTCAGGTCAAAGAATAAAAGCTCTCAACAGCAGGATTTAAGACCTTGTGCTAACCCATGGTGGCTTCACAATTAGTGGCCAGCACCCATGGCTGTCACCTTAATGCATGCATAACCTCTTACTCTGGGATAATTTCATATATTCCTCCCATTTTCAGCAAAAAGCAGCTCCGTGCCAATGGCAGGAACTGGAAGGCATCTGATTTTCTCAGTCACTACGCACTAAATATAATTGCTAATGCAGGAGTAGCTGTTGCATTAATAAACCCAATCAACCGACTCCAGAAAGCTCTTCCCTCTCTTCCCTGCTAACCCCACTGCAATGAGTCATTCCTTGAGGAGTGATCTACAGTTGTATTTTCTGCTAATAGACTCAGGACTTCAAGAGCTGTTATTTACTGGATGGTCACTGGAGATTTAAAAGTGAAGTAACCTTGGCTTGGTTCTGTATGGTAGATTTACATCCAACAAAACAATATACTCACCAACCACTGGGGAGGATTTTCAACCTAGAATAGCAAACTTGACATCAAAATATATGTACATGTGGCACAGAGCAAACATGCACGATCCCAGTCACTTCACTGGCACGGAAATCCAGCAGTGTGAATTGCCACAGCTCTCCTCCTGGAGATAAGGGAGTGACAAGGAGCTGGCAGCAGCCTGTGCCAGAGTTATCTATGGAAGCAGCCACGAGAAGGGGAATGTGCTTTATTCTGTGAACTGTGCTGTCAGCCCAGCCTGGGACCAAATCCTGCTCAGCTCCTCTCTGAAGGCAGAGGAGCTGGACACTGGCAGCTCCCAGAACAGCTCATGCACCTGAAACCACCTCACTGCCTCCTCTGCAGAGACAGGAACTGCAGGGGACACGGGGATCATGATGCAGGTGGGCTGGGGGAAAGGGGATGTTTTCCTCTGGAAAATGCTTAGCTGAATACAGGTCTCCCCACACAAGTGCTACAGCTTTTCTGGAGTGCCCATGAACTGGGGAGTGGGAAGGGAGAAAAGATATTTTAATGTGCTTGGCCTTTCATCCCTTTCAAAAGCCCTGGCACATACTGCCCTCTGGTCTGAATTTAACGTGTGATCCTGGAATGAGGGCATACACTGGCAATTCCATTGGATTGCTGGTGGACAGTAACCTGCACTAGTGGCTCTGCTTCTGAGGAAGAGCAGCAGCACACCTCTGGGCCAGCAGGAACACAGAACAGCCCTGAATTCCTGCAGAAGGGGCTCTTCTCCAGGCAGAAAGAGGTCAGTCACAGGACAGAGCACAGACAGCTGGAAACTCTCGGGGCACCAGGTCCCTTAACCTTCACAGGTGTATCTCCCAGTTGGTCATAAGTTCCGCAGCAAACACAATTTTAAAGGAGTCCAGTATTTCTGTAAAGAGCTTGGTTCTGTCAGTGTGCCTGCATTGCCCTTCTGTCCTCCAACTGGTACACAAAAAGCCCCAAGAAACACTTCTTGAACTGGAGAATTAATAAGATTGCTGGCATTTTTAAATGTCAGTCAGTTTTTGCACAAGCTCTCTGCCTGTGGAAAAAAAATGGGAGAGTCACAATCCATAATTGTCCAGCAGGAGTGTCTCCTTCTAATGAAAATGTTGAGGATTCATTTAGAGGATGCTCAGGAATGGGCATCTCAGGCACTGCTGTCTGGGGGTTGCCCCAGAGCTCCTCTGCAGCCTCAGCAGGGATGGCAGCTGAGACAGATGATAAGATTAAATGCTCTCCTTCCCCCAGGGCAGGCAGCAGCACCCCCACATCCCTGGGGAGACTCAGCAATGAGAGGGCAAGGATCTCCAGGGCTAAGGAAACAAGGACGTCAGTGACTTCTCCTGACAAGTATCTGCCTTGGAGACAGCACTACATGAATGCACTGCTGCCCCTTGTTCCAGGGCTGGGCAGGGCAGGTGCTGAGAGGCTTTGGGGGCTTCTGAAGCAAATGTGCTTTTTGTGGGAATAGTAAAGACAAAAGGAGAATAGATTTTGTCTGGTCTGTAAGTCTCAACTTGAAGTTCGTCTACCAAAATTCTAGATATGATGGAATGGGGTCAGATATTCAGCTCCTCTTAACCCCAGCTAAATCCATGCCTTTAAAACCCCAAATATTTTAGAAAATTTTAGTCATATTTAAAAAAAAAAATCTTATAATTGCGGATGCTTACTTTTAGTTTCTTACAGAATCCTTAAATTCATGCCATCAGCAAAGCTCTTAAAGCAGCCTGTCAGCTTATGCCTCACTCCTGCAGGGAGACATGCTACCAAAACAATCTAACCTTTTAATTCCTTCTGTTTTCATTTTTCAAAATGCCCAGCAAGGACAAAACCCAAGTAAACAGCAAGAAACAGCAAGTACTGTCCATGTTCATGGCAAATATGGACACAGATTAATGAATCAAAAGATGTCCATAACACAGTCAGGCCATTGAAAAGCAAACGTGTGTTCCAAGGTAGCTCAGACTCGCAGCTCATCCTGCAGCCACGGGGGTCCCCACCTGAGTAGGGATCTGCTGATCTTGATTGCTCGTGTGACCTTTGCTGCCTGTGCTCCAGAGCCACACGGGGAGCACAACAAGCTGCTTTTGCACTGCATGAAAGCTGCAGGGTTAACCCTGGAGGCAATCAACATATTCCATCCTTGGCATGGCTGCGATGGATAAATCACATGTACCACTGGTTATCAGAAAAGCCTCTCCAGCTCCTCATTTACATTTGCACAAATTAATGATCCTTATAATTTTTACTCCAATAAATGGGCAAGCTCTTGTAATACATGAGAATTTAAATTTTTCACACTCATTTTAGGCTTAAATCCCACCCAAATGGGCACAGTGATGCAGTTTGACTGCAGGCAGAAGCGAAACCACAACCTCCATCCCCAGGCTCTTGGAGGAGCCAGGGCAAGGGATGGGAATCAAATGGCTTCCCTTTGAGACCCAGAGAAATTTTAGCCAAACTTGTGTTTATCAATTAACTTCACTGCTCTCAATATAAATACTCAATAGGGAAAGGAAGTTTGATCGATGGTTTCTGCAGCCACCTGGGAATGTAACACCACACCTCCTTGCTCCAGAGAATTCCTTCATGGGATTTGGCAAATCCCTTAGGTTGCTTCTTACCCTATAAACGAGTTGCTTCTTTATCTTTAACACGAACTAGTCCTTCGGCTGTAAACTTTGGGCCAACTAAATTTCTATAAAACTAGAACTACAACCAGATAAAGTCTGCCTTAAGGACAGCTTTGCTTAGCTTAGTCATGATAAATCTGCAGCACTTTGCATCCATTGGGATTTTTCACCATAAAATCTGTGGCTGTCTGTGTCTGGTGAAAATGATTACTGTCTTCTCCATTGGCAGGCTGCATAAAAACTAAGTGTCTGTGTCTCATTTAATAAAACTGGTCTTTGTTTGCTGTACACATCTATAGGAAGATGTGTATACACATCTATAGGCTGTGTATACATCTATAGGCTGTGTATACATCTATAGGCTGTGCAGGGTTTCTACAGGAGCGGTGACACTAGAGTTTGTGTTTTCCTATTCATCCTCATTTGAGCTTTTGCAATATTCTCAGCAGCATCTCCCTATCTGGCAGCCAGCCTTAACATCCAGGGAAAAAGGGAAAACACAAAAAGCCCCAGAAGAGGCTGGTCAGAGACAAGCCCAGGTAAGAATATTTTATAGAAAATGCAAAACATTTCTGGTTTGAATTTAGGAACACGCTTGTCCCCATTTACAGCAGCAATGATTGCTAATAGACCTCTGTGAAGAGTAAAAAATTATGTTGATTAGTTTCCAGCAGGGCCATTTGCCTTTGCAAAAGAGCCTCAAGTAAAACGAGTGCGAGAGCTTGTCCATGCTGTGTGAAGGGAAGAATTCAAATTCCACAGCATGCTGGGGAACCAGATACAAACCCAGTACCTGTGACCAGGGCACCTAGCTGAGAACATGTGCACTGGGCAGCCTGATTCCTCTGTGCAAACTCTTACCTATATTTATTGTCCATTTTAAACCTGGGAGGGGTTTTTAATGATGTTCACCTGGTTGTAAATGATGGCAGCAAAATCTGCTGGTCAAATGGTCAAGTGCCTGATGCGAAACCACTTCTTGCCAACAATGAAATGCTAAATGTAAATAAACCTACTGTTCCTGCAATCCTGCCCCAGAGAGACAAATTGATGTTAATTTTTTTTTTAAGGTACAGGGGAAATAGATAGAAGAGAACTCTGCTCTTCACCTCAGACATATCTTCACTTCAGGCACATATTTACTGACCACTCACTGGCACTGGAATAGAAACTCTGCCAGACTGATGTCAGGGAAAAGGATGCTGAATGTTTCCCAAAGACAAGCTCCCCCTAAAGCTTCAGGAAGCAGAAAAGAAGTTGACCACATGGTTTGGGAGCTGAAGGTACTTGCAGGATACACAGACATAACAATCCCATGTGGCCTTAGATGTAGAACTCTGGAATTTCCTTCAAAAGTCTTAAATTACGAGGTTTTCCACCTCCACGCTTTTGAAGAATCTGCTCTTTGATCTGTCTGTGACAAAAATCTCACCCAAACAGAACAGAGATACACTGTCTTAGAACAATAGACAAGGATACCCATGTTCACCTCTGAGAAGCACTCGGGCACCACGGTGATAAACAGTATGGAAATGCTTAAGTAGACAAGTGGGTGTTAGATACTAACAGAGTTCAGAACAATCTCGCTAAACATGACCTTTTCATAACTTGTTTTTGCTTTCATTGCAACCTGCTGCCATACACTGTTGGCTTCAGCCACCTATTCAGCAATAAAAAACCACATCAAGACTTACTTCTCAAATGTCAAAACATGGAAAAAAAATATATCTCTCAAAAACTGACAAAAATGCTTTATCCACTGTGTGTAGCTGATGGAAAGGGATTTTTATTTTGTTTTACGGGTCATCTTCAAAAGAAAAGTTTCTTAAAAAGGTGTTTTCACCACAGCAAACCAAAAGCACAAAAGGTCCAATAACTGCCTAAAGTAGGAGCTATTTAAAGAATTAAAGCTGCTGTGGAAACACTGTCAGCAACTGGAACTACCAGTGTCCAGCCTCAGCTGTGACAGACACGGGAAGGATCCTCTGCAATAGTGAACAGCTGAGGAGTGATGCTCATTCCTATCCTATGACTGGGATATGGCAGGTCAGCCAACTCAGTCTATAGAATGTTTTATTTCTCAGCCTGTCCATGGGACTGGGTGAGACTCTCACAACCCTGAATCAGCTGAGGGACCACACACACAGGTCAGCAATGCAGCATCATTTCCCATCCAAGAGCTTGTGCTTACTGGACAATCCTCCCATGGTGTGGGTGCTGTTGTCCTTGTCACCCTGCTCAAGGGGAATATTAATTTGACATGAAAGAGAAGTGACATTCCCGAGCATCAGGGGGGAAAGCAAGTGGTCTTGGTCCAACAGCTGTTACATCTGGAGGATTCCCCTTTCCTATCCCTCCTTAGTCCTTTAGCAATGTGAGAGTGGACAGGAAATCCATACACAGCATCTGTTCCAGTTCTCTTCTCCCTTGCCTGTTACTTTATCTTTCTTCTACTTTCAGCTCTCCTGCACCAAGAGCCCAGAGTGCAGCAAGGAATGAATCTGCAGCATGGAGGATGTTCCCCTCCATGAATAAATAAGGAACTCCCATGGAAGGGCTCCAACACAGTTGAGAATAAAAGAACCAATCTCTCAGGACTGGCAGCTCTGGGTTAAGTAGGGGTAACTACCTCTTTCCCCTTTGTACTGCCCTGTATATGGTTATCTTAACCTTGTACATATAAGTTCAGACACTACCAAGTGTATTTTTGTAAAAAAACCCTTCTCAGAATTGTTGCCTTCACACATACACACGAAAAGAAGCTGAATATTGGTCTATTTTCCATCCTCCTGCCCTGCCTAACAAGGGAGTTTGACAGGCAGACTGACAATAAAAGTAATGCAGGGCTGTTCCTTCATGCCTGCCTACACACCAGTCACTTCCAGGCTCTGGAAAAAGACATTTGCTACCTGCTGTGCTGTTCTGCCTCCTTCCACAGGGTAACTGCCTTGAAGACAGCTAATGCATCTGGTTTTGCTCTTACCTTGCCCTTCACTTAGACAGTGTATGATTTTAGGTGTAATTCTGAGTTATCTCTGGACAGGGCACACACACATGTGCATGTGAGCACATACATTCATTAACACAGATTTATGTGCTGGTGTTGAGCTGAATTCTACTTAATATTTCAGTATAAATGTGTACTTTGAGTCTGATTTTCAAAAGTAACTTGTCTTTAAACAGACATTTGCACTCACGAACAGTTAAACACAACATCATAGTGTTTATAGCCACTTCACCAGCCTCAGACACCACGGCTGTGGCAGGGAATTGGAGGCAGTCAATAGCTCAGTATATGGAAAATCCAAAGCAGCATCATGTGGGAAGTCAGCTAAAAGGAAATAGGGTCTGAATATGCAGCACAGTCAATCTAAACTGCACAGCCAGGGACAAGAACTTTTAGTAATCTTTAAGGAAAGATTACAACTGAGTTGTTTTCAGGGGGATTTAGGGCTTAATGTTTGCCATTTCTAGAGAGCAAAAGAAAAACATTTAACTTGACTGGTCAGGGCTATGTAGGGACACAGAGATCAAAATGACAGGGAATGACAGGGAGACAGAAAGCTGAGAAACCTGTGCGAGGAGAAAGGGGAGCAGGGGCTCTGTGCTGCCTGGAGCTGGAGTTCCTGTTGTGTTTGTGGGTATGTTTGTGCAGCAAACAAGCAGCCAACTGAATCTCCTTGTAAGACACCAGCATGTTTTCACATCTGACTGCCTGAACCTGAGCACCCAGGCTGTAATTTGGAACTTAAATGTGACTGGCCTCCCTTTAGAACACCAGAAACACTAGGCAAGAAAAACAGCCAGTGTGTGGGGAGGTCAGACCCCTCCAGCTGCCAGAGTTACACAGATGTGCAACTGGAGTCCTGTCACTGAACCATTCCTGTGAATATACAGTTATTTATTCTCAGATGGATGTGTGTGTAGGGAGAAGGCCTCTGCCACGATGGGGACTGTCACCAGTTGTGGGGCAGTCCAAGCCTGTGGCAGAGCTGGCTCTAATAAGCAGTAGCCAGAATAACCTCTTCAGCAACACCCACAGTGACACCAGGACACTGCACTCTGACCTGTGCACTGCTCTTGCCCCTCTCCACGGCCTCGTTCTACTAGTTTAAATTTGGCCTTTTTAGTAATCTCTGAGATTGTTAAAAATCAAGCCCTGATGTAAGAGGTGGATATTGCAAATGTTGGCCTTTGCTCTCCTGGTTCACTTTTCCTATCTGTGAAGTAGGTATAGTAGTTATTTCACAGAGAGATGATGCATCTGATGCATGAGGGTAAACACTGCAGTTACCTCACATAGGAGGCCACTCTGGAGGTGAAATATGTCTGAGTGTAAACACCACTTTCTGAAAACATTCATTAGCAATGTTTAGGCTAAAGGAATCTCCATGGCCATATGGGCTCCAATAGCCTTATTAATCTGCTTCATTAGTGCCAGGCAGAAAGTTGCATTTAGTTGACTAATATTCTCTTTTCAAAGCAGCAGGGGCTTCCCCTTTGCAGTCTGTGCTTCTGCTTGCAGGGTTCTCTTTCTCACATCCCATGTACCTGCAGCTCTTGCCATGCTCCTTCCCCACCCCACTGATTGTAGACTGGCACCTCATTTCTTTCACTACCCCTTTTCCACACGTGTTCTTTTCCTGCAGCAAGGCTTAGTCATAAAATAATCTGGAACTTTTTGCAGTGCTGCTGCCCTTGCATCCTAATCAGCAAAGTCTTCATCTCCCAGCCCACAGGAATGATCAAGCTGCAGGTTTACACAATCCCTTTGCTGCCAGGGTTAGGAATTCCTCATTATTCCCTGAGTCCCTCTCTGAGCTTCATTTAATCTATCAGGACTCAAATCTGGCCTTTAACCTCGATCACCCCCTCTCTCCCAGTCCTGGCCAGTATCACAGTTTGACCTCCCCAGGTCAGTGCCATGGATTTTCTGCCTCCAGATGTTACTTTCTATTCCCCTGTGTAAATACTGGTTGCTACAAGGATAAGATTGGATTTCTCAACTCATGGGTGAAGCACTGGAAAGAAATGACCATTTTAAAAACCCCTGATCACTGATGTTAAAATGATGATTTTATTTTACCATCATTCAGGGCTCTTTTAGATCTTGGTACTTACCAAGCTAAACAAAACCCAGTTTAATCAGTTCTAACGAGATGATAAATATATATACACAGGTGATTGCTGAAATGCTGTACAATTTAATCTTTTTGCTGACAGGAATAACTCCAAATATTGAAAGGGAAAATTTCCCGTTCTCTAATACAAACTTTGCCTGATTTTGGTTCTGTAGTGGATGTTTGTGTTTGATTTTAAGTATTTTTGCTGGTTATAGTCAACAACCATTTAGCAGCACTTTTGAAATACAATTGAAGCAGTCATTTCTGGCCTTGAGTTTCATAACTACTGAGTTCTGATTACAAGATCTGAACAGAGATTTGAATTTTCCCAAGTCCTCCACCTTCACCACAATGACCTGAGGCTCATCTCTAGCACAACTTCATGTAAAGAAAATTAGTTCCTGATTCCCACAGCACAGAAAAACTGAGAGGGCACAATTTTCTGTCGCTTTGGGTTCTTTCAGTTTGCAGAACATAAATGGCGTGCTGAGCACTGGCCTGGTGGCTTTTCTGAGTGTAACAGCTAAAGCACTGTGGGTTACCTGTTCTAACACCTTCTGCATTCCCAGGATCCCCAGAATAACATTGTGCATGAAGCTATTTGCACATCTTTGTTTCATTAATAGATCAGGAATTTAAATAAGGGAATTTAAATCCAGCAATCAAGCTGTGGATTTGGGATTCTTCAGTTCCTGCCTCCCTGCAGTAAAGGTTTCTGTCAGACAGGGTGGCATTGCCATGGCCCAACCCCAGGTGTCTAAAGCTAGTTGCCATGGACTCTGAAAGAAAATTCATTTGCCTCTGGTTCACCCTTTGGAGAAACCAGTTTTTTCTCATAACTCTAAAGGGTACCTACAGCAAACTTCTCGACGCTTAAATTCAGTGGGATGAATCCCAGCTTTGGAATCCAGTCTCCTCCAATAATATTGTCCTACTCCCAGCACATTGCACAGGATCTGAAGGTGAATGAAAAAGGTGTTTTTAGACATTTCTTTGCTGTGGACTTTCCCTTCATCCAGTCTCTCATCTACAAATGAAATGAATTTTCAGAACTAGATCTGGAGAAAGGACCATGCACTGTAAGCACTAATGTAAATTTTCCTTTTCTGATGGAGGAAAAACCTTTGCTGACAAGAAAGGCTCTTGGTCCCCTGGGTGAGTGTAGTCCTGTCTTGCCTGTGGAGACTGACATGGAGATTATTGCTTGAGATCCTGCTCTTTGTGCTGTGGACACCTGGGAAAGGGATTAAAGCCACTGAGCTCATTTGACATATAAGAGACCACCAGCACCTTGGAAAAGGGTAACAGACACCACTGATTGCTTTCAAGCCTTAAGTGTGGAAGGGAGAGTAACCAGTTCATGGTTATTTAACAAACATGGTCATTTAACAAACACATTTGTGATTTCAGTAGGACTCAAAACCACATAGAAGTTTCCTGTATACAAAATGAAGGCTTTAAAAAGATTTTTTAAAAGATTTTAAACCAGAAGTATTAAAATAAAAACAGATCCACCTTAATACAGGATTTCCCTTGGTGCATGTTGAAAATAGGTTTTGCTTTTAATATATTGTAAGACTTTGAAGGTGACTTCCAGAGTAGCTGTCCTAGATCATTTCTTCCCCTTTCCTGATTTCTGAGGATTGAACCAGATGCCATTTTAAGGATTGTTAAGCAATAGTTGTAAACAGCAAGTGACCACACAAAAGAGCCCAAACTCTGGAAAGACTGAAACCAGATGAGGCACAGGCCCTAAAAAATGTTAATGATCCAAAACCAGACCTGACTTTGAAACCAGTGATTCCCTTCTTCTGGGATAAGAACTCCCACCTTCAGCCTTCTCAATAGACAAATTCCTGTGAAAATGGCTGCCTGAGGTTTGACAGCTGGAAACCTTGGGGAAACTCCATATTTTAAAGTAATCCTGAGTATTTCTTCTTGTAGTTTCAGTCCCAGCAATTGACAGCCTTAACTGGTGTGTAAAAGCTAATGGACCTCAGCAGGCACCCGGCTGAAATAATAACCACCCCTGCAATATCAAAAAGCAAGGATTCAGAGCATCTATAACAAGTGATTTACCTTGAAAAATAGGATTCACGTAATTAGCATGTTTTTTCCCCATCTCTAAACACACTGGGCCCAATCCTGCTTTCACTTACTGATCCTGTCAAGCTCAGTGGATTTATACAGGTGGAGCCATGGGGAGAATTGTACTTGCTGTGCTTGGCTTTAATTTTAAAATAAATGAATTTTCCAGAACAGTGACAGTATTGACCTTACATATTATCCAAATAGAAATTTTAATGAAACAAGTATAACACTGAGTATAGCCGTAATAGATATGCAAATATTGGTCTTTTCTTAAAGGTCTCCCTATCTGGTCACATGGATTTTCTTGCCTTTGTGGGAGGAAGGCAGGGAGCATTTATTAGAAGCAGAGCCAGGAAGGGTGGCTGCACAGCCATGGAGAATCAGGCCATCAATTAGATTTTCATTCTCATTTCATGAGAATTCTCCTTTGAACAATGATCACAGGAGAGCTGTAAAATTTGTTCCCTTCCTAATTTCTTCCTGTAATGTGACAGCATCCACCTTTGCTTTGCAGGCAAAAAATCCTATGCACATTGTGTTTTATTTGTGCTCAACTAAACAAGGTGTAGGGAACAATCCACATGGATGGTGACTCTTCAAACGTATACAAGCCAATTAAAAAAACCCTAAAAAAACCCAAGCCTACCAGAATGGTGTCTCCCAAGGTTCCCAGCCCTAGCAGACCAAAATTGCATTTTTGCTTATTTTTAAGCTCCAAGACACTGGGAAGTGAACAGGAGGCAGTACCATGGCCTAGATTCATGCATAGGAGTACAAAGGTTGGGAAATGGAAGGGTTGAAAAGCAATCAGAGTCACCAGCTGAGAGGAGTTTAAAATAACAGCCTAAAATCAGGGGCTTCAAAATAAAAGTCAAATAAAAAAGATCTGCTGAAAAGAGCTAAAAAATACGTGATCTGAAATCGTATTGTCTGTGATTTCTGATACTAACCAAAACCAAATTACTTTCCTACTACATCTGCCTAATATTTCATTAGACCATATTGCCAAGGGCCAGATGGTTAGGGGTATTTAGGCACCTAAAGATATAGGGAGGTGTCTATTGGGATTTGTCACTCTTCCTGGACATCTAGTTCCCACTCAGATGATTTCCATGCACTGTTCTGACCACGTGCAGCTGCCTCACTCAGCACCTCTTAAAATCAGGAGTTGTCAACGAGATTCTCCAAAATCTCCCTTCCCCACTTCTACTTTCCACGAAAAACCCTTTCCTGGTGCCTTTCCTGGTGGGACCTGTGAAAGTTACAATGTTCCTGAAAACTTGCCTTTTAACTCCCTCGGTATCTGAGTTCTCTTGAAAACCATCTTCTCTCAGTCAGGCAAGTGGGGCACTTAAACTCTTCCTCTTCAAAAGAGGGGTTGGGGTTAGGGTTTGTACTAAAAGATGGGTGTATTAAAAAATTATTTATGCAGATTTGTATGTAGCAGGTGCATGGAGTGAATGACAGCAATAAGATTATCTGGTATTCTGAAATTACAATTGTCATTTGCAAATGATCATCGAGGTGCAGAGCTGAACATTTTATAACTGTGTTGTGGAATGATACTTGGTTAGAGAAGAGTTTATACAGGAGTCCATCAGGAGAACAACATCCTCATGGGTTGAGCTCTTAAACATTCCTGGAGCTTATCTGAAACCCATCAAGAGACAAATAAATCAAGGTAAGGCCTTGTGGCATCAAGAAAAGGTTGGGCAGGAGCCCACAGAAAACGGAACAGAGGGTACTCTGTTTGGAGCTGGTGCCCTGCAAGAGCCAACAGACTGAGCTGTGAAGCTGTGTTTACTCAGCTTCTGAGCTGGGACTAATAAACTCTCACAAATGGGCAGTTTGGTTCCTCTCTTTTGGCCTGTTTGACTTAATGTACAGGTTTCCTGTGGGATGCTCCAGCCTAGACAGCAATCCATGAACTCCAACTGCTGCCCAAAGTCAACCCCTCCATCAAACCCATGTCACATAAAACTGATTAGTCATAACTAGGACTACAGCGCTCATTCATTTCCCCAAAACTCACTTCTAAATGCTCATGCTCTCTCCATGCACCAAACTCTCCAGACACTTCTTAACTAGGCACTGAGTCCCTCCTGCTATTTGTTTCCTGGTGAACACCCTGATCTCTGGGGACGCATCTGGTGATGTTGCTCCTTCCTCCTCTTTGGACAGGGCCTGATCTGGGCTCCTTTCTCTTCCTTTGTCTCATAGCTCTCTCTTGCTGTTCCACAATCACTCTGTGCTGACTCACAAATCTGCCTTCCCAACCCTACCCCACACACATAAATCTCTCCAGCACATCATCCAGCATAACCCCCCTGCCAGCTCAAGGGCAACTTGGACAAAATTGAGCACTTTATTTCCCATATCCTCCACCCTCCCCCTTCCTGCCTTTCTCCATTATTTTCTTAATTTCTCCTCCCTCCTGCTCCCTCCCTTTCTCCCAGGCCAGCACTGTCAGCACTGCCTTTTATTCCTCTGCCACCTCCTTCTCACATATGAGCTGATAAGATTTAGTGAACTCACTTCTCCGTAATATTTGACCCTTTATGTCAGTCCAACCAACTCAAACTTCGCTATGCACTTTTCCTCTTCACAACCTCACTCTTCTACATCTCCAGCCTCCTCCTTCCCTCCAGGCTGCTGAAGATCACTGATGTTTCCTCTCCAACCCATCAGCCAGAACCTTGTGCTCCTTCTGTATATTGTTTCACTGACTTCTACTGCAAGAACTTTCTAGCTGTGTGTCCACAGCTCTGCCTCCTTTTTCCTATATTGTTTTTTGTTCCTTTGGTTTCCAGCTGGGGCAATCCTGGCATCCATGCCCCATGTTATATAGAGCACATCCTCTGTGCCTCACAGATTCCAAGTAACAATGTGCCTTTGTCTGTTAAAAATAGGAAACCAAGAACAAAGGAAATTTTGGGTTATTTTTGAAGTGTGAGTTGGGTGGACTTTTTTACCATCTCCAGAAATGCTTTCCTGAAGTTAAGAGCCCATGTTGTTTGGAAACAAATGTAATGGTAGGAGGTGAGTTTTATTGGAAGAATTGTTCTTCATTCCTGCACAATGAAGGTGATGATGCACTGAGACTTTTCCAGCTGTAGAGCTGCGGTTGCTCAGAGTAATTCCATGTATATTTGAATTTCTCTTTAAACAGGATTGTTTGGACATGGCATTCTTTCATGGGAAAGGGGAGGGGACATATTTAGGGTGCACCCAAGGCAAAAAAAGGCTCCAGTACCATCCCTGGGAAGGTCAGCATCAACAAAGGCCCCACTAGGCAGCCCTTCTAAGAGCAGACTGCAAGCATGAGGCAAGGTATGCCTTGACAATCCTTTATTTCTTGGAGCAGGAAGAGACTGGGTCTCAAATATAGGAAAAAAGGGAGATGCCCTAGCTCCTCCCACCTTTCTTTTCTTTGGCTATTTTTACAAGATATTGAAAAGAAAACATTTCATTGCAAGGTCAGAGAACATATTTTGTATTGGACTATTTTACTTCTACATTTTCATTTCAGGGTGAAAAACATCAGATCTACTTTGGTTTGATACAGAGTAAATTTATTTCCTCCAGATTTTTGTTGTGAAATTGGAAAGCAAAGTCTCAACCCATTAGAAAGCTGATGTGTTTTGCTTCCATTCCTCACTAAGGGCAGTTTCAGTTGGGTCTTTTCATCTCAATAGTATAAAAAAGACTTTTTTTCAGTTCTGTCTGGATCCCTTCCAAGTGTCTCTCATTTTTCAGTCTTCCTCTGAAAAATAAGAAAAGGACCCTCTGGAGAAAATTATTCTCTAACCTCTGCTTTGAGTTCCTTCCCAGCACAGCCAGTTCACTGGATTCTCTGTCCTCTTTGTATTTCCCAGTAGGAAATGGTTTGGAGTTTCACGTTCCCCTCAAGTGCCTTATGAATTCCTTCTCCTTATTCAGGGCATTGAGCTGAGTCCTGTGCAAACAACCCTGACTTGCACCCCAGAAAAGAGCCTGGTTTGCCCTTAGCAGTTCCTTAGGAATTTTCCAAAGTAAAGGAAAAGGAAAAAAATCTATTGCATTGGCTAAGAAAGGAATACCAGGCAAAGTCATAGTTCTGCATATTCCTATAATCCTGCAGCAATTCCAGACCTAGGAGGCTTCCTGATGTACTCAATGGCTTTCAAAAGACAAAAGCATCTTTTCTATACCTAGGGAAAATCCTGTGAACATTTCTATCAGTGGCACTGGGAATCCACTGATGTGAGGCACAGTGTGTAAAAATTAACTGTTAATGCAACCAGGTTTTAGCCCTTCTTGACTCTTGGGAAAAGCTTTCAAGTATATCCCAGCCCCTCCAGAAGCACCAGCAAAGGAAGAAGCCCCTGTTCCCACAGAAAAGAAATAATTCCTCCTGGTCAGGGCAGAGCAGAGCTGGCAGCAGGGAAGCAAACCAAGCTGGGTGTTCCCAGCCATTGTTCCACACATTCCCAGATCCTGCACGGGTCACAAAGCAGAAATGAAGATGTTTTGCACAGACAGGTGCAGGCACTGCTGTGATTAATCAAGCCATAATTAGGGACCTGTCGGCAGGCACTAAATATATGTTCTGGGGCTTCAACCCTCTCAGAAATCCATGGATGGAAAACTTGCCAGGGAGGAAATTTATAAAAACAGAGAGTCTTTGGGTGATGAATGTGTACAAGAAAGGAAACTTTCACCAGCCTGGGATAATGACAAGTCTCTCTATTGCTCCACATGTATTATTTTTTTTCCTATTTCTCTGAGCTTATTCAAGTAAATTGACTACATTTAACAGATAAATTCTACTCTCTCTTCAGTAAAACAGGCCCCGTTTCAGCGTCTACAGAGGCGTACGTGTTCAGATGCACTCTGAGAACAAAACTGGTCTCCTCTGCCACTGCCCTCACCTGACATAGCTGTTTACACCTGGGCAAAGGTAAAACACCTCCCTTTGACAGTGAGCAGAGAGTAGAAATTCAGCGGCATTTTATAATCTGCACATGTATTAGTGCAAAGTGAAAGCTTCAGATGTTGTACTTATTTCTATGCAAATGTAATATGGGGCCTCCCTTGGCAGAGCACGACATGACCCTGGGGCTGAACTGCTCAGTACCCACTGAGGAAATTCATGGGGTTCAGGGGAAGAAAAGCAAGTGAATCCTGCTGAGACTTGAGAAGCACCATAAGAGAGGTCCAGGGGAAGCCCAGCAAATGAAACGAGGTGATCTGGGGACTCTGTGCCAGCTAATGCTGCCCTGTTCAGATACAGCAGCTGAGGGGCTGATGCCACTGGTTTACAGCCACCACTCCCACAGATTTTAAGTTTCCACGTGAATATCTCCTCTCTCTGTTCCATTTCTGTCTCTGTATGAACCAGCTCCTTCACATGATAAGACAATTCCTTTGGACTGCTCCAAGATACAAACATGTTTCAGTCACAGCAGCTCACAGATGAACTGTCAATAGCATGAAGGTGCAGGGTGAGGAATTCAGTGCTTAACAAACTGTCCATCCATCCGCCTTCTCAGGGGCCAGTAGCAGGTGCTGAATTTACAGCATTTCATTTCTGGACGGTGGTTAAAATATATTGAGGAAGACAAAGCGTTGGGTGTCAGATTGAGCTCAGTGTTATTAAATGCGAGGGGAAGTCATCTAATGTCTGTTTAATTGTGGCTGCCTTTGGTGAGTAATATTGATGATTAATCAATTGACCAAAGGGGACAAGCTGAGAAGGGGAATAAGGCTGAATCGATGTGCAGGAGAGGATGGGAAGTAAGATGGACTCTGAATCGATGGTGTTGCCACTTGTTCAGTTAGGCTGCAGATTGGGATGTGCCCCCTGCACGAGCTCACGAGCAGTGCAGAGAGGTTACTTCACAACAAAGACATTTCACTGCTTTTTATTTGTATTGATTTCCCAGTGAAGTGTGTCTTGGCATTAGGGATTCCCACTGAGCAAGGAAGAAAGATCAGCTTCTTTCCTCAGAGGGTCAAGAAATCCTGAGTGATGAGTCTTGTCTTCTCAGAAAAAGAGACAGAAGCAGAGGTTTGAATCACAGAATCACAGAATATTCTGAGTTGGAAGACTCTGCGTTGCCTACTAGAAAGGAAGAACTGAAAGTGTCATTAAAAGGGAGGAAATATAAAAGTATCTGAGACTGAAAAGCTGTGATTAGAAAGGAGGAACATGTAAAAAAAATCTGAGCAACAGAAAGATTGATGAGGTGAGTGCTGTCAAAGGGAGTATATCTGATATGTTGAAATTTAATTTGGTATTTATTTAGGGCTTTTGTACTTCAGACAAGTGTATTCCATAGGCACCAAAGCATCACAGGCATGAGAGCTTTCTTTCTCAGCTATGCTTTACTCCCAACCAAGCAGTAAATCGTTGGAAGAAGTGCTGGCCTCTGCTGGAAGGAATTCTCGTGGCTCAGCTGGGTCAGAGTCCCAGTGCTGAGTAAATGCTTGAAATCCTGTACCTGGTGCCACGCAGGAGGGAAGGGGGTCTGTTGGCCTGCACTGCAATTCTCAACTATTTGGTGCCAACTCTTTAGGGTTAGTGGGGCTTTAGCAATACATGGCTCTGGAGTTGTTTCAGGATTCTTCCCTCTTTCTTACTGATAGACAAACTGTATTAAACACAGAATAAATGGCAAAACTAAGACCAGTCCAGGCATCTCAGCTCCTATAAAGTATGCAAACAGCCAGTCACTGCAGCACCAGATTGTGAAGAGCCTCGGTAACACTGATAAATCACTCAGATAATGGTATAAAGGAAGACAGTGACCACTGAACTCTTCCTTGCTGCTTTCTGTGCTTACTGAAAGCCTTGGCTGGTTCAAAGGAGAAAGTGTGTTACACTGCAGGTAAAACAGGCCTGTGAGCAACTGTGCTTCCCTGAGGAGCTCATGAGAACAAGAAAAAGGGCTTGGGACTTTTCCCAGATTCTCTTGCCAGGTGATATTCAACGTCTGGATAATCCTGAGGCCTCACATGTAACTTAAATCTTGCAGAATTTGTGTTCATGCCCCATGAGTACTACCTGGAATATTCCCCCACGTCGGGATGTGGGAATAGACACCAAACTTCACCCTTTCAGCTGCTCCTGAATGTCATTCCACAGCCACCTATACTACACACTAGAACAAATGAATATGGATATTTTTCTCTCTTTTTGTTTCCCATCTGCATGAAACATATGCCACAGACAGCGATTCCAAAAGATCAGAACAGGGTCTATAGTCCACATGCTAAAATTCGTAATAAAATATGCATGACCAAACCTTGCAGAGGAAATCACATTTCAACCCAGGAAAAGAGCCCTCCTTTTTAATGAGGGTTTAATTAATGTCAGATGGGCTCAGTTGGTAACATTCTTGCCTCTGGTGTAGAAGGTCATGGTTTTGAGCCCTATATTAGGCTCTGGGCTCATAACCAATGCTGACACTGCAATGTACTTCTGCTACACTGTTAGAGGTTCTGACCTTCAAATGAGGTGTTTAAACTGAGATTCCTCCTGCTACTCTCTGGTGGTTCTTCCAGCTGGAAGCTAAAGATGTCCTGGCACTTTTTGAGCAGCCCAGGGAATAGCCTTTGCATCCTAACTTACCCTTGCTGAATAAAGCAGGTTATTATATCCAAAGCTGCAACTCTCAGCCATTGCTGACAGTTGACAACACCCACTAATGAGCCTGTTGTGTTTATTTATGTGCTGACTCCACTCATCACCCAGGGAAAGCTGCCTTGTCACAAATGGTGAAGGACTTTTGCTCGATGCTTGAAGAAATATAGGGAAGACATTAAAATAACATTAAAAGGGTTCAGTTCCAAAATGAGAATGCCCCGTGTATTTTCCAAGAAAAATGGTACTACTTAGAATAGGTGAATATTTTAGGCAAGGAGAGACAGAGGAGATTAGAAAAAAAAACTGTGAGGTTTAGGAAGTAGGTAACAGCTGTTTCAAGATTTTTTGCACTCTAAGTTACATTAAAACCAAGACTGACCTTCAGCAGCACAAGGGTTAAAAATCTCAGGAAAATTATTCATGAAATAGCAGTCAGATTGGTATCAATCTGTGTGATCTGTTAATCAGCTGAGTCATCACAAAAGACATCCTATGAACCCATCTGGAAATTACGATCTTTATGATCTGTCCATTCCAACCATCACATATGATTTAGAACTCAATACCAGGACTGCTCCACTTCCAGCCTTGCCAACCCTTCTCCCCCCTGCTCTCCATCCCTCCCCCCACCACAAAATTATTTTAGAACCAAAATAAGGTTCCGATTTCAGCTCCACGGTAACTCTCTTACCTAAAGCAAGTCTATTAATGCAAAGTATTAAATTAGTAAGGGAAAGAAAGCAACAGCAAAGCCCAGAACTTCATCTTAGTGTTTCTCACATCCCCCCCCCCAAGAATGTTTGCTACATCTATTTAAAAATATTAGATATCAAAGCTACTGAACATTGAAACCTAAGAGGCTTCCTAACATGGACTTTTTGTGCTTCTGAAGTTCCCTGGTATCCCTAGTCACAGTGTTGAGCTGTAGGACAAATTCAGCTACATCAAACTTTTTCTATTGACTCAAGCTTGGCTTGGGAGGAACAGCAAACTGGATTACAGAATCAGCTCCTGTACAGCTCCCACAAAACAACTTGTTGAGGATAATCGAATATAGTGCAACAAGCCAAAGCTTTGATTATCTAGAATCCGGTTTATGTCTGGGTAAATAAAATACAATCAATTCACATACAGAAATTTAATTGGATTTATTTCTAAGACATCCTACCTCCTGCCTTTTGTTCACTCTGCTGGGCCTACTGCCACTTGAGCAGAGCAAAATTGAAATGATGCCATTTACCTTTATGAAATTACATCTAAGATATTTACAGAAGCTCATGCCATGAACACGGACTTTTTTTATTCTTCAGTAAATCATTTCTGGTCTTCAGGTAATAATTTTAATGTTAGAAAGGCTTGAAAGTCATTTATGTCTCTGAAAACCAGAAAAATTTGAAAAGAACATATATTTTTAAAGAAGGTAAGCTATAGTTCCTACACATCCCAGCCGAGTTCCCAGCCAGCCTCCCATGGGAATTCAGTCCTGAAGCTTTTGTATGGCTGTGTTATTCAAGACTCTGAGCAGTGATCATAGTCTAACCCTGATAGCATCTGTAAATTCTATAGGTAGAGTTGGTCTTGGTGCAGGGTAAACGTTGCATCCAACTGTATTTCCTGTGATTTTACACACAGCGTAGTGTTAAATCAGCTTCTAAAAAGACACAAGGTTCAAGCACAAAGCTGTACTGCAAGAACAAGGAACTGAAATGTCAGATTTGAGAAGAAAAACTAATCCTTGACTATTTAAGCTGAATAGACGAAGTGCAAACAGTGTTCCTGCTGTCAGAGGAGCTGAAAGCAGGGTGGTGCAGCCACACTGCCCCTCTGAGCAAGGCAGGCACCTGACAGCTTGGGGCAGGTGGCAGGGGCACCTTGGGGGGGGATTCTCTCACCTCATATTTTAGTCTAACTTCCACAGGGCAGCAAGCCTAAATCAGTTGTCCAGGCTCTCACTATATTTATTGAAGAGGGGAGTTCAAAAAACCAAATAGAACAGTCTTAAAATGAGTGGGATGGATCGTTCTATGGAGTTGTGTGTTTCCTTCCTCTGACTCCAGAGGGAATTCCAAAAGGTGAAAGAAGACCTTAATGACAAGTCTGAAGACAGCACATGTCCTTGGTCCAGCACTAAAGATATGCTTGGCCAGGTTGGACGAGGCTTTGAGCAACCTGTTCTAGGAGAAGGTGTGGAAGTGTCCCTGCCCATGGCAGGGGGAGTGGAATGACCTTCAAGGTCCCTCCCAACCCAAACCATTGTGTGATTCCATGATAAGGCAGGAAATTATCAGTAGAAAATGTTGCCCTTTCCTTGTGCTCTTTGCTGCATAATGAATTCAATGTAGAAATGAAAGAGAAAAATGGGAAACTACAGGATTCCCAGACTTGGACACTTGCCCCTTTGAGCTGATGGGATCACTCAGGGCTCACAGATCTACTTTTATCCTTAAAATGAAGTCTCTTTTAAGCAATGTCACATCCTGCTAAACTCCAGTGAGGGTTTCCCAAGGCTTTTTTTAGACAGTGTAGCTATAGCAACAGGAAGGCAAACAACCCCGTTCCCTACATGACATGACTTTGTTGGGTGTTTCTTACAGTTGGAATTCAGCTGTGATCAAATGCACAGGTGACAGCTCTGCTGAGGAGGTCTGACACACACACAGCAGGACCTAATCAGGCTGCAAAGGAACCTGAGGAGATTAGAGCAGTGGGAGCTGTAGGCAACACACATGGATTTGGGAGCAATGCCAGCCCCAAACCACACAGGGAAGAAATCAATTGCGCTGTCACAAAACGAAGATTAGAAATAAGAGTTTCTTCCTCCATCAAAGTGAGGAACATTAATCCTTTTTAGTGTGTTCTTTTATTGAAATGTGCTCTGGCTTTCAATGAGAGTGGCTGCTGTGCTTGGAACACAGGACATGGGGAAGTGCAAAATACTATTTCTGTGGTGAAAATCTACAAATGGTTCCAGAGTCTCTGCCTTGGTGACTTTTTCTGGAGGCCACTGTCCTTGCTCTGCTGCCCTGGCTCACTGGCATTACTTCCAGCAATGAACAGGGTAGTGCCTTGTGCTCATCCCTTGGGAAAAGATATTTTTACAAGTATTGATTGAGCAGGCTGCAGGGCAAGCAGACTGATAGCAGCAAGCTGCTTTTATAGTGTGGCTCACAAGCATGACAGTGAAATCTTCTTTATTCCTCATCATCACCTCTGTCAGTGCATTTTAAAGCAACGTTACAAGATTTAGCATTTGATCACCACAGTGTGTTTAACATCTATACACCAAATGAAAATATATTCTAAGGCCTTTAGAATAAACAAACCCACAAAAGTAACTTAATAATTTGTTGGTATCATCTAACAGTGCCTTTTGCTTAGAAATTCTCCTTAAAAGGAAGCTGATACTGCAGCTCAGCTGTTCTTCCCAGGCTCTGGGAGCATGGCCAAGGGACTTTCCTCTGGAAGATGTAGCCACCTGTAGACAGAATATGGGGCAAACATGTCTTTGGTTAGAATTGAATGGCCACAGTTCAAACAAATCAAACATTCAGGCCTGACCATAAGTCTGATAAAGAGTGATTTTGTTGTTTGCCCATGGCTGTGAAGAAAAGTCAGACATACATCCTTGGAAATGGGAAAAAATGGAAAGAAGGCATTTTTTCCAGAAGGGATGGAAAAGCACTGACAAAAAAATCTTCTTCTAACAGGAACATTTCTGGAAACCTCTTCCCAGTCCCAGGAGAATTATTTTAGCCAGTCGTGGAGAGAAAAGAATGGATCTTCTCCCTGCATTTGCAGAGAAGAGGCCTTTGGAAAAGTGTTCCAATGGGAGTGTATGCCAGAGATGAAGGCTGCAGCACTTGGAAGAGCTTTGGTAGCACAACAGTCTCTTATCACTGTGATCAACTGTCAATAAATCAGAAGTTTATTGGTATTCAGCTGCAGTGTGAAGCAACAGGAGACACAGACTCACTCCACAAAGTGGAGTTTCACGAAAAAATTTATCTATGTTTCAGTTTAAAAAAAAGTAAAACACTTGGCTAACATGATAACTGGTTTTAGTGCATTTTTCCTTTCTTCTCTTTGGGGTAAACCTGAAAATTCAGCTATTCATCTGGTCCCAGCTTTCAGAATACCAGTTCCAAAGTAGCAAAAAAGCCCATTGCTCAGGAGCTTTAATCTGGAGTTTGGTGTCAGAGCAGAGACATAAAAATGTTCAAAAGATTGAGTCAAATTATTGTATCTTTAAGCTCTTCTTCAGAAATCTGGCTCCTGAAGAGTAGGTAAAATTGGCTGCAGAACAGGGCAGATGATACACTACAGAACATCCTAGAATAATTCTAGTCCTTCCCAAATTATAAATAAAGATATGTCTGTGTCTGACATTGCCATTGCATAAAAACTACTGCCCAAATCTCAGTGCATCCAATCACTCAACTTTAACTTAATTCCTCCACGTGACTTCCACAATCCAAGGGCATGAACCCACTCATGAAGTACAAGCATTACCCAACCTGAATATAAGGCAGCAAATAACTCAAAATTGGTCATAACTGACACGTAAAACTCCTGTTATGGTGTGACTAATTTATTCTTCATTCATACTTGTAGCTAAGGAAAATAACTTCCACTGATAAATAATTCCTCACACATTCACTCCACTAAAGAGCTGAACAGGTGTGGCCATGTCCCCATTATCCAAACTGTCCTGGAGATGAGTTTTAATTTGCCATAAATACTTTATGCTGCATCCTTTACTACTGTATTATTCATTTTCTAGCAAAATGTGAGGCAAGTAATTTCACACGGGAAAAGACAGTAGACGGATACTAGCGGGGATTTCTCCCTTTTCCAGTCAGCCTTCAGGGGTTTCTGGAAAGCAGGAAAGACTGCTGATATTGAGAGAAAGTGGCAAGATCTCCAAGAAGTATGTAGGAAAGAATTTCCCTTTTATTGGGAAATACTTCAACATTTTTTAGTGTTCCAGATAACAATAGAAAGTCAAGATGTGAGTTACATAAGAGAATAAATTCCCTCTCAGCCCTGAGAGACATTTCATTTAGATTTCAAATATTCTTACTTCGATAAAAGCACCAAAAGGAGTCATAATTTCACACTAAAAAAACCCAAAATCTATTCATTTTCAAAAGTATTTTATACTAACAGTTTTGTGTTTCTCCTCAAAACTTCACCCTAAAACCAACTATGCTCTAATAAGCTGCCAGCTTTCCATTATGCTAAATTTCTGCATTATTGTGAAAATACAGAAGCCTTTCAGGTGATACGTTGATACCAATCATTCCTTAAAGTACCCCTAAACTCAACAACAACTTGAACCTCTTCCTCTATTCTGCCTCAAAAAATTTAACTCTAACAATCTAAAGATTATCAGGCAGTTCACAGTGGAACAGAACTTCCTGGTGAACATACAGGAAAGTGATCCTCCCTCTCCAGGAAAAAAGTTCTTAATTTTATATCAAATTTTCCTGACAAAAAGCACATTAGACCTGGCTCAAAGCACACTGAAGTTATTTAGAATGTTTTTTATCTGGTTATCAGACCTAAATAAAATAAACCTTGATGTTTCCTAACAAACAAGGAACCTTCAGTGACGTGGCTCAGAAAATGTGTTACAATTTCGACCTTTCAAAACACTCTCAAATCTGGTCTTTCCTCTGTTCTGCTCTGATCTTTCTTCTTCCCCCACTCTGGAAAAGCTGTGTAAACAGCCTTTCCTGCCCTTAGCAGTGTGTCACAGAGTCCATCCCTGTACCAGCCTGCAAACCTGCACATCTCAACCATGCTGCCTTTGGAGGCAGACAGGGAATAAATAGATAATAAAAACAACCCAAGAAAAGGACTCCAGGATCCTGCTCCAGCCCTGCTGAGATTTGTTCCCTTTGAGCTCAGGGTGCAGGTCTCCTGTAAGATCTTTTCAGAGTAACTGACAAGAACAAAGCCCACAATTATTAACCTTTCCACTTGTTCCCATAGTTTATTGTGACAAGACAATGCAATAAGCTTGAAGATAATCAAAAAGCAATTTTGTAGTAGTGAGCTTAAAATGACAAACCTTTCCTTTTCTAAATAAATCACCATTATTCCCACATGGTCCGTGCTTGACAAGTTTGTTTCCTTAGTAACAGAGTACTTAAACAGGGTTTGTGTGCAAAGATTTTACCTTTAGCCACAGAAGTGAAAGAGGAGACAAAAGGACAAATAGTGATCCACCCACCTGAGCCTGTGATTTGAGGATCTGTCAGCTGGGTAAGGACAGGAGCCAAGGCTGTGCAGGAGCCTCTTCCCTCTGTGCTCTTGGTACACTTGCTGGAGTGCAGGGACTCAGAGAGGTTTTCAGACTGCAGTGCCTAAACTGAATGTAACAGTCCCTGATGTTTGTTCAATAGCTCACCTAATGTTGAGGTCAGCTGTCTTATAAATTATTGAGCACATTAACAGTGTTAGGACTGCAATATAAATAAAGTGTATGAGAGGCAGGGAAGACATACAAGTTGTCTGGCTCAAACACAAAAGAGGGAATGGACAGAGGAAAAGACTAATGTGCTCTGGTACACCTGAGAGCTGTCTGTTTGGTTTCATCAGCAATTAAATGAGTGATTGCTTTGTAATAGTAAATGTGTTTGACTGGATACACAAAACCTGATGTTATGTGGTACTGAGCTCAGTCCAGCGTTGGAGAAAATCCTTTGTCCCACTCTGTTTGTCAATGCTTAATAAATTCCCAGCTTTCTTCCATAAAATGTGGTGAAATCAAGTAAACACTGAAAGGCCAGGCCTTAGAAAAATTGCTCTCTGTAATTAAAGGAGGATAGCTTTTCTAGCTTTCAAGTTAAGTTGGTGCAAAACAAATTGATTTTAAGTCTTTTATCATTTTTTAAATATATTTTCCCCATTGTCAGTTGATGGGTTTCAAATTCCCCTTGATAAACAAATGTCCTAAAAGGCTCTACCCAGCCAGCACGTTGATAACTCTAAATCTGATATTATAGAGCCTACAATTTTTACAGTCCTCCATTCAGCTCCCAGCCACTGATACACAATGAGCCAATGTCTATGCAAAATGCCCCATGGATCCAAAATACTTCCCTCCTGACCTGACTGTGTCACCAGCTATCCCAGAGAGCCAAGTCACAGCAGCTTGTCAAGTGCCAAGTAACTTAATAAGAAAAAGAAAAGGAATATTTCTATGTCTTGCATCAATGCTTGAAAGGCAGTGTTGGTAACTGTGAGTAGCAGAGGCAAAGATAGTTTCTGCAGAGAAATTATCTGAATGAGTTTAAGCCCAGATTCAAAACTTAATTCCAAATAAAGCTGGTGAGATTGTAATGATGATGAATTATCTCTATTGTTTATAAGTAAATTTTCTCAGCATATGTAGATGGATGTCCATAAATGGATATTAAACTTGTGAGTTATAAAAAAGTAAGGCAGCAGATATAGTACCAGACACAGCTTATTTTAGATTCCAATCAAAAGCAACAGACTCCAACACTCATTATGGCCTGAAGTCATATTCATCAACACTTTGAAATGACCAGGATGAGCAGAATTCCCATTTCCTTACGTTTCCCAGCAGCCACACAGCTTGCTCACAGTTTGAACAACTCCTCAAGATTACAGAATTTGCTGCTAGTATCAGAAATATTGTAAATGCTGCTGGCCAAGAGACAACCAGATGGGTAATGCTGAAGGTCACCTGAGGGTACTATTGCAATGAATGAGGGGAGGAGCACTGATGGATAAGTTACTCTTGAGGAGAGAGTTCTTACCTTAATCAAAGTCATCTGAGTTTTAGAGATGGGAAAGATTTAAGCAATTCACTTCTGTTTGAACCAGAGTTTTGTCAAAGTGGCCCAGAAAACAAGGCTCACAAGTTGGAAAGTAAGAATTCCAGAGGAAACCTGCAGAGCTGGAGGTTTCATTAGTTACTGAGAAATACCAACAACAGGTGACACAAACCATTTTACTTCATTTGTTATTGGTGGCCACAACAACTGAGAGTCACTACTGGAGATATCAGGAGCATAGGAATGTTAACCCCACAATCAAAAAGCTCTTCTCATCAATCTCCTGCCTGAGCACCCAGTCTCCCTCCTGCATCTTTTAGTGTAGCCAACACTCAATATTGAGCTGTAGGATGAAAATCAAGACAGAGTTTTGCCAGTTAACCATTTACCTCTCTGCATGGGGAATAATGAGCCCTATTCCTTTAACTCTTAGGAAATTAGCCTGTTTTTTTTTTAATTTACTGAAATATAAAACTTGCTAAAACCGAATTACCAGCTTAATAACACATTTGCCCAAACATTCTTGGATGAAACATCAGTGTGGAAGAGGCACCAGATTAGATCCATCAGAAAACATGTTGCAGAGTAATTTAGAAAATATTAAAATGTCAACTTCTCTCCAATCCTCCCTCTGAAATGTAAGAGAGGATATTGTTCAGCTCAATAATTCTATAGCTTTGTTTTCTTTTCCCTTCCCCCACATTATGTTCTTTTCTAATTGTCTCCTCTTACAAGAGAGGGGGAAAATGAACCATTATTAAATGTTTTCACTGAGTGTTTTTTCTTTACTCTCTCTGATCAGGAGTGAAACTTTCTCTCCAAGTACAACTTCCCAGACCATGTGCAGAGATTAAATTCTGCTGTTCTACACACTCAGAGAGAACCTACCAAAATCAAAAATGGTTGTACAATTTTTAAGGAATAATATTTTTATCTTCCATCTATGCCAACCCAAAGTCTATCAGGTCTTTCAGTAAGAAAGTATCATTTTGCATCACAGAGCTGGAATTGAGAGATATATTTGCAAAAAAAATTAGTGTTTGCACTTCAAGCACTGCAGTGCAGATTTATGCATTCCCCACTGGCAATTTGCATTAGCAATAATCAGATGAAAAAGCACGAGGCTGCAAGAAGGACACTTCCTTCTGCACTTAAGAAATCAAGTGTGCAAAGGTATTTTCTAACATTTTTTAAGGTTGTTTTAATCCCATCTATGATAGTCAAAAGTACCTGCAAACTTCACATTTAACCTGTGGTTTAGAATGCTTTTTCATTGACATTGGTTTACTCATTTACAATATTTTATAGAACAGGTTAAGCTGAATCTTGCTGCCAAGTAAAGATTCCAGGTTACTATTTCTCACTCTTCCACAGTTGTCCTGTGTGATCTTTGGTAGATTACTTATCTTTAAATGTGCATATTTATACCAAATACCTGTACAGAGTATTCAGTCCAGTAAGGTAAATCTTTAAGCATGGAAAGGATAACCTACATTTAGGTCATGAGGAAGCCTATGAGCTAAACTGGCAGGATTTAACCTCTGATATGGAAATCCTGACACAACTGAGAAAATAATAACCTATTTAAATACTAGGCCTGAATCTCTGATCCTTTGACTACAAACTGTTGATGCCAGTAAATCCTGAGTGTCAGGAGAGATTCTTCATTCAAATGTTTAAACTGACAGAAGGCAGGGTTAGATCAGATATAGGGGAAAAATTCCTCCCCATGAGGCTGGTGAGGCCCTGGCAGAGGTTGCCCAGAGAAGCTGTGGATGCCCCATCCCTGGAAGGGTTGGATGGGGTTTGGAGCAACCTGGTCTGATGGAAGGTATCCCTGCCCATGGCAGATGGTTGGAACAAGATGGTCTTTAAGGTCCCTTCCAACTCAAACCATTCTGGGATTCTATGGTGACTGACTATACTCTATGACTGAGCCTATTCTCACCTCACTGACAAATCCTGGAAAGATCCTGACACTGGAATAAGGTACTTTTCTACCAACATCCATTTGTGTCCTTCTGTCTCTGGCACTGGCAGTGCCCCTCCTTACTGTGGACCCCAAAATTTAGTCTGTACTAGACTGTAGTAAACTGGTATCACATAATGGACACCCCTCACCCCAGTATCATCTTCCCACTTCTCAGCAGGTCTGTGTGACCCAGCCCTGGAGCAGGAACAACTGAGAGAATCCTCTGCTCTGGAACAGACTCACCTCTGCCCTAGGCATGTCCTGCTGCAGAAAAGACAGGAAAAGGCAGCAGCCCGGTTTCAGGACACTCTTCAGGATGCCAAAAGGTCTGTGCTGAAAACCACTTGCACAGAAGGAAGGTTCATCATCTGTATTTGGGCCTTTGGACACTCAGTTGCCAAGTAGGAACTTCACCATCCTGTGAAGGGGTTTGTGGGTTCCTCTAGCAGGAGCCTGTCCCTCTACAGTCTGCAGGAAATAAATAAACTACTAAACTAATACAAAACCTAAACTACTAAGGAACATTTTGGTGGCCAGAGAAAGAATAATGACTGGAAGCTTGGGTGTCCTGCTCAAGCTCTCATAGGATCACAGCCAAACTCTTCTATTTACCCACAGAGACACCCAAGATGTGCAAAGCTGTGCTTTAGATCTCAGCCATCCCAATTGCACTTACAAGAACGAAGATGTGTGAGAGGAACGCAAGTTTATAGACAGATCAGTGGCATCAGGTTATTAATTACCCACTGTCTGTAAGTCTCTTTGAAATGCAATGTGTAAGCTCACAGCATTATTAAAAATTCCCAGTTACCACGCTGATGTGCAGTTCAAATGGTTAGAATAAACTGTTATCCTGCTCATTATTCAAATCACTAGGATAAACTGTAAAATCCTGGAATAGCATTACTGAGTGTCTGGGTGGAATTTAATAGTTTTACAGCTTCAAGTCCTGATAATATATTCCAAGTGCAACTGAGACAGTGGTGTCCATCTAAAGCTGCAGATACATTGAGACTAATTCTGAAAGTGTGAAATCCGTGGCTTCAAGACTTGTTCCCTTGAAGATTCATCAAGACCATGTACATGTGAGAGCACACTGACAGCCCAATCCAAAGGGACAATTTTCAGCCAGTGAGCCAATTCCTGGGTCTCCCTGCAGCTCAGAGAGCACAACACTGCCTCTGTTGGGGAGCACTGCAGCAGGGAAGGATCAAACAGACTTAGGGAGGGCTGAATCACTGCAGACACCTCCAGTCTGTGGAGTCTCAGATGCCCTGAATTACTTTAGTAATCACTTTAGGCCCAACTGCTTTTAGTGAGCACTTCAGCCTCCTGTGCCAGCAGTTCTTACGCAGATATACAATTTTAGATTAATTTCTTGATTAGAAGCTCATAGTTATCCAAGTCCTTTGCTCATCAGTAGTGTGACATTCACAATCTGCCAACACACCACTCTGGGAGATTAAGCAGAATAGATTTTAAATGCTATGTTATTGATATTTCAATTATTTAAGCTTCAGTAGAAAGTGACCAGATGAGGTTTAGATTATATGATTCGTCTCAGAGAAAAGTTCTGCTGGAAAGGATCAGATGAAAAGAAGGGATAAGAGGTGGCTCAGGTACCTATAGATCAGAGCTGAGGAGAGAGGGAGACAGGTTGGAGAGACTTGTTAAGGGGATGGATCCAAAAGCGCTTCATAAAACAGTGAAAGGGATAGAAATGCTTTTCCTAAATACCTCAGGAAGACAAAATACCTGAAGGAAGAAGCATGAAGCAAAAGGGCACTAACAGCAAGAATGAAATGAAAGGGCAGCCGCAAAACTATTGGTATAAATCAGCCCCAGCAGAATGAGGAAGTTCAGTGGGTGGTTTCTAATAATGAGAAGACCAAGATTCTGGAATAACTCCAGTGGAGGCAAGACAACATAACTATTTGTGAATGGGATTGTAGCACATGCTTGCCAAAGTCAGCAACAGGCAGGGCTCAGGGACTGGGACATCCTTCCTAGCCCCGTTTGACCAAGGAACACAGCACTCCATTAAAACCAATTGTCATATTACTGCTACAAAATGTGAGATACAAAAGTACAAGTGATGTAAAAGCCTGACATTCCTGCTCAGAGGGTATCTCAGGGTTACACCCTGTTCTGTGTGACAGTACCTGCATCCTGGTTGGAAGACTCCAATGACAAAATGTCAGAACCACTGGAAGTCTGTCATTATATGAACCTCACACGTAACAGTCTGCCTCAGTTTGCTTAAATCTTTGTTAAATGTTCTGTGTTACAAAAGGTTGAAAGAGCTGGCCAGCAATATTTGTATTCTTATTACTAATTTTATGGTCACAATAGCCAGACAGAACCAGGTGGACCCTCTAAAGAGGAATAAAATATATGAGGGTTTTGATTTTCAGCTACTGGGGTAACTCTTCCATTTCCAAATAAGTACAAACACACTGAACCTCTTGAGGATGGCTGCAGAGTGGGAAGAAGCAGTGAAGGATTTGAGGGTTTTGTATAAATAATTATAATAATTAAAACTGTCACTGGTAAGCACTGAAAACACAATGGCCAAAATGTCTTTATGCAGACATCTAATTCCAAATCCAGCCACATGAGCAGGGGACTCTTTTAAAAATGAGCATCTCTGGGGGGCTGATCTAAAGAACTTCAATAATCATCTCATTTCTGAACAACTGCACTTTGTCTTTTTAAGAAAACACTTCAGCACGTACTTAAGTGCTGATATAAACTGGGACATTATTTGGGAAATTGAGCAGAGTTTGGTGCCTAATTTAAACACACAAGTTAAAACGCTTTGGCATAAATTTTACAGTTCTGCAAAGACACTCTCGCTCACAGAAACAACAAATCAGACGTTTTTCTTACACTGTAAAACCTCCAGCCAAAGTGTGAAGATGAGGATATTCCCTTCAATTTTTAAAGAATATCTGAGGCACATTAACTGCCAGACTAGGAGGGATGCTCTGCCAAGAAAAAGTGAAAGATTTTCCAAATTTCATTCCTGGGGAAAAGGTTTGTCATGTCACCTGAAGCCATGAAAAGAAAACAGTAAATATAATGCAGCATTAACACCCATCAGGCAGCATGTTTATAGCCAATTGTCTGCTTCACACACCTTGAGCTGTATAATGAGACACAGTGAGTTTTACTACCTATGAAGTAGAGCAATCATCCTCAAATGAGCTGCCTGGAAAGTATTATTGCTGTTATGAAATGGAATTTATATGTAAAAATAACAAAACAGATTTGAGTATTAAGTAGGTCCTTGTTGACATGATTGGAAACAATGAAAGCCAACCAAAAATTGCCTGTGATTTATGACAAAAAAGTGAGATCTGGGAAACTACTTTTTCACTCTTCTACCGACCCTGAAACATTTATTTTTTAACTTGAACCTTCATTTATTCATCACCCTTAGGGCACCATGAAGTTTCCATTAGTAGCTAATTGGAAACTTGTCCCTACCTCAAAATAAGTAAATTCCTCTTTGGTCTTAGCTCAAACTGAATTTTTAGAAGCCATAAACAGGGTTCACAAAGCAGCCAGTGAACTGACTGCCAACCTGAGAGGCTCAGTCTCAAAGGGTGCAGAAAGCTCACCTTATATCCCCACCGGGAGAGGCAGAAGCAGGTCATGGACAGCAGCTCAACACCAATCCAAAAAAAGGCAGCATCACAGACAGACTTTGGCTGCAGGACCAGACATCACTTTTAGAGCTTTCTTCAGCAGGAGGGCCAAGATTCAGGGGAGCATAAATGAAGGGGTTTATGTGTGACAGAACAGCAACTTGGATGTTGAAACCACTCTTCTCCTTCCCCTTTTCCCCCGATCCTTCTCTCCTGTCACTCTACTGTAACAGAAAGCCCAGACACAGATAACTATGAAATGATTAACCAGTGGTTAATTATGGTGTAAAAATAGGGAGTGACTTTCCTGCAAAATTTTCCACTTGTAAGCGCAAAGAAGTGGGGTTGGACTGGATAGTAGCCGTCTGATTCCATCTCCTCTTTGGTGAGTGCACTTCAGACAGCATAACTGAGGAGGGCATCTCTACATGGAGACAAGCAGGCCAATAAATATGAAAACATGCACAAATTATGACATTCTGCCCCACATGTGGCACTCTGCACAATTACAGATTTTCTTTATAGGAACTGAAGAGGAACCTGAGTGTTCTGTGAGCTGGGCCAGCTGTCACATGTAAAGATCTCATACACACAGCCCAGAGGATTTGTTTCCCCAAACAAACTTGAAATCATCTGTCTTTTTAAATATAACTTCTGTGACACACAGAGGAGAATCAGAAAGCAATGCTGAAAGCTTTCCATGCTCTATTAATTTTATTATGTAAATCCACTCCCCAATTGATATTTTCATTCAAAACTAGCACAAGATCCATCATTTTCCTGGATGGGAAGGGAAGCAAAACAAGTAGTATTCAAGCAAGTACTCTCATTTGGATTATTATTTTAATACAGCAGTATTGTCTGTAGGTAATTTTTAAAGCATGTTTGCATAGCAATTCAATGCTGCTCTTTCCCAGAGACTATTTAGCTTTGTCAATATTTATTACTGCTGCTTTTGTAAATACAGTAAAAAGCAGAAATGTTTGACTTGAACCTAATAAGCAGATTTTGAGCAATGCACAACATTGCTTTTTGAGTTATCTGTCTCCATCCCTAATGATGCAGCAACAAAGGGAAAGCCAAACTCACAAAGATCAAAACCCCATGGAAACAAGTGCAAGGCGTCCTCAATGCCTGAACATCAGTTCTACTGCCAGAGGGGAGTGTTAAATAGTTGCTTAAAAACTGCTTTTAGTGGAGTTAATGTAACACACTCACCCAGTCCTATGGATATGCAGACAAATGTATGTATTTCATTTAAATCCTACATTCCTTAAATACCTGGAAGAGGTGTTCCACACCGTCATGGTCTACGGGTTGTACTTGGTCTAAAGGCCAAACACGGGGTTTGACTCTGCTGTGGATACTGGAGCTCAGATAAACCTGCACAACCATACAGAAGTTAATCAGAATAGCCAATAAATCAAAGCAATAGAAATTCTTTTTCTCCACAGAAACATATTAGTTATGTTTTCTCCAAAACATTACCAAATTGTGATTTATAGTACAGAAGCGACAAGTGTTTTCAGGTAAAATTTTTGACTAAACTCTTCAAACACAGAGCAGGAATTAATCCCCAAAGCAAAGAACTTCAAAGCAAAAAAAGACAGCGACAGTAGGGAAATCAAGGCAACACAAAGCAGACGTGATTTGCTCCAGCCAGGAACAGACCCACACACCAGTTCTGTGTGCTGCTTGTGACAATTTGGATACTCAAAGTACAACTTCTGAATCAAAGTTCCTAGGGGAATTTACCAGTACCTGGCAGTGACCATATCATGGATCTGCCAGACTGTCAGGGCTCTGAGGGCACTAAAATCCTTAATGGCCCTGACAAGTCTCACCTCTGGCTTCCACCCACACTCAGGAGACCACAAACTATTTAAGCTCCTTCCTGAGGGGGGTTGGTGGAGTTGTTTGTTTCCACTGTACTGGAGTTGTGCCTGGTCTTGGTGCTCTTTGATCCAGATATCAATTGCAGTCCCACTTCCTGACTTGAGCTTGGCCCTGCCTCATCCATTGGCAAGTGCTGATTCTGACCTAGAGATGAACATCCTGGTTTGATGTCAGACCTGTCTTTTCACCATGATGTCTCATGATCTGGACTCCTAATTGGACTTGGCCACCACCTTTGTCCTGTTTGCCTGGCACAGGTACTGTGGGATGTGGGCCGGGCTGGTGAAGACCCTGCTCAGCTGCTTGTTGTTGCTCCCAGCAGCTGCTGCTGTTCCCTGATAGAGCAGGTAAAGGTGCCCTAATAAAGCATTAATGAAGGTATTAATGAGGTGTGTTTAAGTGGACGTGTTTTCTGGTAGGACACTGGCTGAAACTAAGTCAAGAGGGTTTGGTTTAGGGAAAATGGAAAACTTCAACTCCAGAGCCAAGCAAATAAAACACGCTGCTTCCAGTGCTGGTATTGCCACTTAGAAACCTCATGGCACAGGGATTTGGAGCTGCTGAGCCAAACAGGAGGTGTTTGAGGCCAAACCTGAAAAATTTCTTATTCTATGAGGGAAATGAAAGGTTGTTTCTCTGTAGGACCTGTCAAGGCTGAATCAGAAGCAAAAGAAATGAGTGTTCAGGAAAAGTCAGAACTTGACATTCACACTCTTGACGTGGTTGTTCCCTTTTCAAGGTCCACTACACATTTTCTGTCACTGAACAAAATTCTAGTTGAGGGTGGAAGAAGAGTTTTTCAAGAATCATGTGTAAAAACACATATCCCCATTTAGTCCTGGGGAACACAACACAATCATATTTTTCACAGTTCTGTTTTCAGCCAGTTTTGAGCAGAGCTTAGTTGCTTATAGTTACATTTTGTTTTGGGTGTCTGCATTTTATGGCTTAATTATTCTCCTATGAACAACTACAACAGGGTCCATGTTTTACCAAAGGGAAAAAAAGGCAAGTAAATATTCCAATTATCAAGAGGCAATGTAGCACTTGTGTATATCATTATGAAGCTGTTAACAAAAATGCTACATTTTCATTAGCTAAAAAGCTATTTACCCCTAATGGGTTGTTAAAGACTAAGGGCAAAATTCTGCTTTCAGTTACATCAGCACAAATCTGTGATCTATCCAAGTGCCTTTCCATTTACATTGGTGTAAGTGAAAGCAGAATTTGGCCTGAATGCTCTTGGGTTTGAGTTTGTAATCTGTTTCTACTTTAAGAAAGTTATTGTACACCAGTAAGGACCAATCAATAAAAGTAATACTGGGGGGAAGGAGAAATTAAAGGAAAAATCAAAGGAAATTCTTTCCCCCACCATTGGATTTAATAGGTCAAAGTATTTTAATACGTCTGTTCTTCACAGGAAGCTTTGGAGGCAAAGATTTTTTGTTTGCTGTATTCTGGTACAGTAACAGTAGTAAGTGTAACCAGAAAGTATCACATTCCTGCTTGCCCCAGTTTTTAAAAACCAGCAGACTGTTGCTAATACATGTTTTTTTCCTGTCTTCTGTGATTGATTCATCTATTCCTTTTATCTACTTTCATCTATGAAAGTATTTGCCATCAGTAAACAAATAATATAAATATAATTAAATACAAAAGAGAAGGGAGATGCCTTGCATTGTATGAATTATCACCCAGAAATACATTATAATAAGCATGAATAAAAGAATATTTACTGTAAAAGACGCAGAAACACACAGCTGTATCAACATTTCTCAGTAGTAGTAAAAGTATGATTTCTCACTCTCCTTTTCTTTATTTGTTGAATTTAACTCTATAATCCCATAAGCCACTAAACCCTGGAGAGTATATTTAAAAGTAGAATCACTGAGGGCCAGCATTAATTCACATTACATGGTAAAATATTAATTTACAGTGAAACACGGGGTTTAGGAATCAGCGAGTCCAGTGTGGATATCTGTGTGGAGCAGACGGGGAGGAAAAAACCCCTTTCCAAGTATGAGTTAAGAGAAGAGGTTCCTGTAGTGACAATGACAGCATTTCAAGATTAAATGTCCCAGCTTCTTCCTTCCAAAATATTCTTACCCTCGCTTGTTTGGATTGGCATGAACATGAAGTTACAAGCAAATAGGGATTAGTATCATGATACCACCAAACACCCCGTGGTCCTTGTCCACATCGATCAGCCCTGCAGTTCTAACAGCTGTGTTTTGCCATCCTTTGGAGGTAAAGAAGCAATTGGATCCCTCATTGCTGCTGGACTGGAGCACAACTCCAGGAACTGTTTTGCTTGGGTTGTACAGGAAGCCTGTGACAAAGCAATGAAATGAACCCAGGACTCTTGAGTATAGTCCCAGGCCTCTGAACTATTTATTCTTCCACTCTCTGGGGTGAAAGGTTGGGAAAGCAAATCTATTTCCTTGATAGTCTCCAAAGGAGAACCCAGCACAGGGGCTCAGGAGGTTTTGTTATTTGTGTTACTGGATGGTCTGTGCAGTGCAGCACACATGTTCATCTGTCACACCTTTTCAGTCTTTGCTGAAATTCTCCTTTTTTAATCCTTGCTTCCTCTGCCTTCTGGGTTACAACCTCTTTCCTTCCCTTTATTTCTCCCTCTTAGCATGTTTATCACATCTTTGTACAGTCTCCCACTGTACAAAGCAGCAGAAGCCGGTGGAGGAACTGTGCACCTGCTGCTGATGTGTGTAGAGTACACAGAGGGTAAGAGGATCCCACTCTTCTCTGCATCCTGGCTGTCTGAGTCAGGGATAAACAAGGATTCCTGGCTCTCACAGCTAAATACCTGCTAATTGTGTATTGAGGTTTGAAGTCTTGGGAGAATATCAACCACTGTAGAATTTCTTTCAAATTCTAAGTGGAAAAAAGCAGATTCAATATTCTATTGTTAAGGAGAATGATGTTTTTAAAGCCATAGGGCAGAAAGCTCAAGCCTTAACTGTTTCCAGGTTGTGATGAATATGAATGTCACAGTAAAATAGCAGATACTCTTTGGAAAGCAAAAGTGAAAAGTCAGCCTTGAAAGACAGTTCATGAAAGTGTTACTTGAGGGCCTTGTAAGTGAGCAAAAGTATTTTAAAATCAATATAAAATGTCAATCACAACAAACAGATTTCAGAACTGCACTTGGGCCTGATGTGAAAACTGAAGTTTGGAGTCAAATGACCAAACTAGTTGTTATTTAAGATTTAGAAGAAGATTTGGCCCTCGGCCTCCCAAGTCAAAGACTAGTGCAACAAATATTCAGTCCCATATATTGTTGGTCTTCCTTCCCCATTCAGTTTAACTTCCAAGTCTCATGTGACCTTTTAAAAGCACTCATTTCCTCATCTCTGGCCTTAAAGCACTTGCATCCATTCTGCATGGGCTTCCAAATGCCCTCAGTGCCTCATCAGTCAGAAACACTTGTTCCAAAGCATCATCCCAATCCCTTTTAGTTTGTGTCTTTTTACACTTACTTTCCCATTAGTCTATGGCCAGAATAAAAAGCAGGCTCCACTGACAATACTCCTTGCACAAGTCCATGAAATGCAACCTACTATTTCCCATAAGGATCCCAGCACATTTACTTGAAAAGCTGAATGTTATTATTGATATGCCACTGATTTATATCAGGAAGGCTCAACATCCAGCTATAATTTATCTTGGCCTAGTGTTTGGAAAATGAAGCATTCAATATTGTGTCCTTTGACAAATGTACATAGGCACTAGATCCCAGAGGTAGCTCTAACAAATGGGTTTATTCTTGCATCATCCTAGAGATGCCTAAATGCAGCAACTTCACAGAATTGCTTTTGTAGGTTCACACCAAGTAGTCTCACTGCTTTCAGAGAGAATTAAACCCAAACCACCGACCCTCAAGCTCAAAAGCTACAGAACTCGGTTTTTTAAAAACAAAATAATTAAAACACTAACCACAAAGACTTCACCTTTAGAGTCAAAGAGCCTGATTGAATTTGTCCCTGGAAAACTTATAGCAGCAGAGAAAGAAACACACATTAAAGCCTGGGTTTGCTTTCTGAGTGAATGTTCCACCAAGAAGCAAAAATCTCTTTATTTGCCTTGGAAGCAACCATGTATCTAATCTTCCCATAAATACTGCATGACTGTGTTACACTGATTTAATGGCAACTCCATAAATAAAAAACCCCTTGACCTAAACTACCAGCTCTGCTGCTGCCATGAAGACGCTGTTGGAGCTGAGACTGTGGGGCAGAGTCCCAGAGCTGTGCCCTGGCCTCAGAGACAGGCTATTGACAGCGGAAACTTGGATCCCTCCTTCCCTAAGTGGCTCAGGCGGAGCTGGGAGAGGGTGGTCTGGCACAAATTTCCCTGTGGCAGGAATAATTTGCGAGTTGTTTATGGAATGCTGACTGCAGACAGATGCACAGGGATTGCCACTGGGATGTTGACATTTACAGCTGGAAGTGCTCTGCGTTTCTGAGGCATTCAGGGCATGTGGGGCACTGCAGGAACCGTGTGTACATTTCTCAGAGGACTCTGGGCATCTGCTCACTCATGTCTAACTGTTCTTGGCTCAAGTACAGCCAGGTGGTAGGGCAGAGACACTCATATCCCATGGAACCCTGGGGATGGATTGACCCTTCCCTGCAAAATGGGATTTTGCAGCAGGTAGCTCTAACCATGACTAGACACAACAGCCAGTGCTGACCTGAGAACCAGCCCTGCCTGTGTCCTTTCTCAGCTGATGCCTGACACCATCACCTTTCCCAGAGACCATGTTTCCTATCCACATACACTTTCTGCCAGTGAGAGGGAACTGGGCTCAAGGGATAGAAAAATCCACTGCCTGATCAGTCCAGAGAAAAGAGTGGGCTGAGAGATGGGAGCTGAGCTTGCTGTGCAGCACAGCCCTGTGTCAGCCCCTGCCCTGCCTGGGGAGTGCTGCTCATAGTGCAGGAATCCTCCAGGCAGCCCCAACGTGCCTCTGTGGAGGGGACATCATGATATCAAAATGAAATGAGACTATTTAAATGCAAAACTATGGTGTACCAGTACAATGTGAAAATGGAACTAACTCAGTGTAACCCCACAGGGAGCAAGTTACAGTTTGAGAGAGAAATAAAACAATGTAAATGGATGTTACACTGGACTTAAAGAGCCCACCGAGGCCGGGGTCTGCTGCTGAATTTGTTTGGACATTCAGCTTAATTTGTGCCATATATCTTGAGCTGGATGCATTGTTTTACTGAATAGCTATTAACTAAAATTAACATGCAGCCAAGTGTGTTGGTGTTCAGGCAGGGTTTGACCTAAGCTGTGAAAAGCAAAGACACTGTGGAAGTGGGAAACAACTCAGTGATACAGAATCTACACAATTATGAGTATCCTGGCCTAGTCAAAGAAAGATGTTTACAAACTCATTGGAAACTAAAATGTAAAAACATAAATGATATGGGTGTGTTGGGACTCAGTGTGAATCGTGGCTGGATTCAGGGCAGTGAGAGGGAAGTGAAAATGCAGTGTCATCATTAAGTATCTGAGGGGTGTGCAAAGAGCAAAAAGCAAGTTTTAATCCTTAGGGGAGTTATCAAGGGGTAATGGCACAAAACTGAGAATAAGAACTATCAGTCTGATTACCAGGAACAGTCTTGCATTAGTGAGATCTGCTGGGCTGTGACAGGGTCTCCCCTGGAAACACATTTCATCTGGATCTCTACTGGGAGTGCTGGGATTCCTAATGCAAAAATGCATGTTCATGTGCTGCTTAGAGTGACAGCACTGATGCACATGCTGAGCTGGGCTAAGAACAGCCAAGGAATAGCAGAAAAACGTGGCCTTTTGGCAGCCAAGCTGCAGGAGGTGTTCTGGACAGTCCACCAGGCATCTGCTTAGGCAAAACCTCCAGCTGGAAAAAGGACATAAGCAGGTAGGCCTGGAGGTAAGGTCATCCTCCCACTGCAGTGCACCCATAGCTCAGTGTTTTCAGGTATGAAACAATAACAAAAATGCAAGTAGGTACCAATTTTCCAGATGGCACAAACCTTAAATGAATTAATGAGCAACAGGTCTACAGGACACAGGAAGATTTTATTATATTTTTTGAAGAACCTGACCTTAGCAGTCTCCCAGGAACAAGAAGGGGGACTAAAATTTCCCCTCTACCTGCTAGTGACAAAAGGGATGGATGGAGAGACACAACTAAAATTTCCTAGGTCACCCCAGTTCTTTTATTGACACACAGCATTGCAGTGAAAGAATACAAATGCTCCCAAAGAAATATTATAGTTCACAAAGCCTATAATGTCAACAAGATTCAGGGCATCTGTAATCCAAATAACCAGGAGTACTTCAGCATGTCCTCAAAGAGCACTGAGTTCATGGCAACTGGCCTTACTACAAAATCCCTGGGAAATTTTGGCTTAGAAATACATGCAGACACTACACAATTCCTGCTCTGTTGAAGTTAAATGTATCAGTTACTCATTTAACAAAAACAATAATCTTAAAAAGACACAAAACAAAACAGAACTCAATTAGTCCAGATAAGGGATCAAAGACATGATATATGTTAGAGAAGTTTTTAAGATACAGGAGAGTAAAATAATGTTAACACTGTGTTTGCTGTCCAGCATCATCATTATGAAACCCCTTGACTCCCTGCAGAGAATTAAGAAGAAAAGCACATGGAAACACAGCAGGAGCTGAAAGTACCAAGCTGTGAGGGAAAAAAAGAACAAACCCTTTAAGATCCAACCAGTTACAGCTGCAAATTATCATCCTGACCATATTTAAGGAATTTACTAAGGATTAGAAAAAAACACAACCGAAGGCGTAAAGAAACTCAAGGAAAGATGTACATTCTTATTTTTCCAGAAAGTGGGAATATGAAGAAAAAAACAAAACAAAACTATGAACAGTAAAAAATTGCACTCTGTAAGTCACACAGTTGTTTGGCATCTGAAAGAGCCTGACAAAAACTCTGGTGATGGGGCAGGGATTCAGTGCAGCTTTCTTAGCACGTGTGCCTGGGCTTGTCTAGACGACATCCAAGTTTGTAACATGATTTCTAAGCCTTTCCTGCAGCTCTCCTAAAGAAACACAGCAGACTGTGACTCAGGAGAGGGAATTCCGAAACCAGTGAGTTGAAGTGACTGCCAGCATTCTTGGACATCAATGAAAAATTATTTATAAAAATTTACAGCTGCAGGCTGGTGCCTACAATCTAACTTTGAGAAATCCAGACTTTCCAACTCCACCTGCAGGTTTCAGACCCAGCACGGCAGCTCTCAGGTATATAAAGCCCATTCCCAAGCCATGGATGAGTGGGACTCTGGAAGATTCTGATCTCTGGGTGTGTGACAGATACAAATGGTGTGTGCAGGCCCTGTGACAGGCTGCTCCCTGGGTAACTGATGAGCTGCTGTCCCGGGGAGCAGAGCCCATGTATTTAGCGAATGACAGACCTGCGATGTTGATCGAATCCATGGGAATAGCAAAGAAAAGCAAATACAGGCTCTGCACTAAATGCCCATGATGGATAGATTTGTCTTGCTACTCTCATTCCAATGTATTCATTCAAACTACACATGTAATTCAAAATTTTCCTTGAATTTATTCTTGTTTACAGGAGCTCTGAAGGACTGTGCTTCCAAGTGTTTGCAAATGACAGAGTACTACGCTCTGCTCCAGGGAAGGATTTGAGTCCATATCCTGAATTAAGTCTATAGCACACTCCTGCTGGCTGCAATAAATAAAGGGAAGGCTTTGATTTGTCTATGTGACAGTGTAAATCAAAGCAAGTAGAGGGAACAAAGCCCCAACCACGTGGCACCTATGAAATGAGAAGAGGAGGGGTGGAGAAGGTGGTTCTGCTTCTTCCACAAAGCTTTGGCCAAAATCTAATTGGCTTTGAAAGAGCAAAAAGCTCAAACCTCCCACTTGGATCGACCTCGGACACATCACCTTCATGTTCCACAAACAGTGTGCAAATCCACACGTTTTACTGAAAAATTAATCACAATAGTAGTTTTTTTAAAAATGTATATACTAAAGGAGAGAGTTCTGCAAGATTTTAAGTTTCCTAGGTGACTAGTTTGGGGTCTTTGAAGCCCTCCTGTGAGAATGACAGCTACAGATATAGACTCTCTTTATTTCTTTTTTGCTCTTCCCTTTCTACAAATCATACACAGCTTTATGAGGAACCTTTGCACCAGAAGCTCTGAAGCCTCAGGAAGCCTGTACAAGCTGTATTTTGCCAAGGATTTTGGCATTGATTTTTATTTTTGTATTCTCTGTGTAGGCCATTTTTGTAGAAGCAAAAAAACCTCTAATTAAATTGTCTCAGTATGGACAGTTTCTTTGTTGCATTTTTCCTATTCCCTATTCGCTGGATCAGGCTGATGGCCTGGAGTAGATGTAGAGACATGACCTCACTGAGTCCAAGGAGGTACTGCAGTCCAAACCCATCAGCACTAGCCTAAGAATGTTCTACTCCATATTATTCAGTATTTTTTTAAAATATGTAGAATTTCCTATGCTAGGAAATCAACAAAGATACAGAGTAGCCGTGTCTCATTGAAAACATGGATTCACTTCTCTCTGCTTCCAAGATTTGTCTCAGAATTCAGACTGGCACAGGCCAACCTGCCCATCAGTCTCTGTGACCTGGCAAAGGTCATCCTCTTGGTGGAGGAGTTTTCTGACCTTCTAAAGATGGGGGAATCAAGTTCACTAAGCAGCTTCAACACAAGCCTTTCATCCCTGACCTCCAGCCTGGATTCCTGCAACTCATTATGCTGTTACAGTGGAACAGGCTAATGGATGGCACATTAAGAGTCACTGATGTATCAGCACCCGGGGTGAAAGTCTCTGCAGGAAGAGTTCAAGATGCCAGGTATTACCTGCAGCCACTGCCCCACAGCGTGGGTTAAGCCCCCTCAGCTCACCTGGGCTCTCAGCTGTCAAAGCTTTTCTTATTATTTGAAAACAGAGGCAGAAAGCTATCTGGATTTATCCCTGCATTTTTCACAAGCAACCAAGTTTAACCTAGAAAAGCAGGGAATAAGAAAAAAGGTTAGGTGGGAAAGCCTTAGAGGAAGACAGAGGTCACAAAGCAGCTCTGTGTAGTGTTAAAGAGGAAGAGCTGTGGATTGGACAGGACTGCACATGTGTGTTTTGTTCCAGGAGGGAAAGTTGTGTACACAGTCTATAAAAATGACACCAAGTCCAAATGACTGCAAAGAACATTTTTTTTAGACATGAAAACTTGTAAACCATTATAGCAAAGGGTCTGTACACAGGCAATGTTGTACGTGGCAAAAATATGTTATTAGTGGACTAAAATGAAGCAAAACTGCTATAAATGGTTAGAGGGGTTTTATCCTCTAAAAATAACTATGGTTTCATTATGGCACCTTGGTATGACCCCTCTGACCATCAGCACCCACAACCCTTCACAGCCAGGCCTGACTGCTGCTGGCAGTGAGTTCCAGCCTAACCCAAAATCAGTGGCAACAGAAGGAAATGTGTAAAGCCCCCAGATCTGTTATTGCTCAGGAGACTGCTCTATGTCTCAGAAATCAGCACACGAGAACCTTCTGAACATTTCTCTTTGCTAATGCTGTGCTCGTTTTATCCCCATCAAGTTCATCCAGCTGAACTTCATTCCTGGATGGATCAGCCCACGACAGCCATTAAGAAACATCCTCCACGATGTGATGCCTCTTGACACGTGTGTCCCACAGGCACTGTCAAACTTTAAAATGATAAAACCCAAAGTCCAAAGCTAAGAGATGGAGATTACTCCAGGGACAGCCTAAAAAATTGGGACCTGCTCTCAGAGAAAATCAAGAAGTCCATAGGTCTCAGTGGCTTCCACAGCCACATGGAAAAGTCTTTTCAGTGGATCCTCACTCCTGCAATGCTGACAACAAAAATAAGAGAGGTCAGCATGTCAGAAGTAAGTTATTATAAAAGTAGTTTGACAAAAGAGACCAAACAGCCACAGAGAATTGAAACTAGGACACATTTAAATTCTACACCCGGAGACAGCCACGAGAAGTTCTCTGATTCCACACAGGGACAGGTGTGATATATGTTGTGTTAGCTATGCCCACAAACACCTCCAGTCACTGAAGCTGCAGCCAAGGCAGAAAGGAGCTGTAAGAGGTTTGGGAGTAGAAGATGATGCAGGACCAGTAGCACCACCAGCAGCCACTACTGAACACAGGGCATCAGCCTCAGCACAGCCCCAGGACACACTTCAGCTGGAATACAGAAATGTGCCAGAGGTCACAACCCACCACATCATCCAAAACTGTGTCCATCATTATTCACAATAGTAAAGGCAGAGAAAGCACTAAAGCCTTCCACAGACTTATCCAAGCTCAGGCTTAAGGGTTAGTGTGTGACCAAATTGTGCCATCCTGCATCACATCCTAAATGAGTGTGCAAGTGAGGAATACCTGACAGCTGTGATTCTGACACACATCCACAGCACTGTGCAGCTACTTCATCTAAGTTCAAAAATAATACACATCATTTGAGGACCAGCTAGCTTCCTTGCTACCAAATCAACATAATTAATTTAACCACTATCATTACAGCTGAACTTTCCAGCCCAGTCAAATGAAATAAGTCAATTCCTTCTGTGTACTTTTTTTGGATGTTTTCCTTCCTCTGTGGCTAATTATTGAACATTTTTTTCCTAAGCCCTAATTCATGCCTCCTTCCTGCTGACTGCAGATAAAATGTCATCTGTGCAGGAGCTCATAATCAGCTGATTCTGACAAGCAGAGGATAAAACACAAAAGGAAGAATATTGCTTTAAGGAGGGAGAAATCGAGACCTAACTACTGGGACTTTTGCCAGGGATTTCAATGTGAACAGAAGAGAGGCCTCATTGAGACAGTGAAAATTAGACCCTGTTGCTTCTCAAGGGTTTTGTTTCATTCTAGCTTTTGGGATGAAAAATGGTGAAACACAGACCAGTCCAGCCCCATCTGTATGATCAAAGTAATGAGAAGGTGATACAGCTGAGGATATAGCAAAGGAGGGAGCAAAACCCCACCAGACACAGCCAGCTGAGGTTCTCAGCACTTTGAGGATCATCTGCCATTTTGTTAAAGTGCTTAAGGAAGACATAGAAACCTTCTCCAGGCTCAGAATTTGCTGTTCATATACCTGGCAGTCACTGAAATCCAACAGACACATGTTCAGCTCCTCCAAATACCAACCTCAATTACTGCCCTTCACCTTTTAATTCATGAAATACCTCACATGGAATGGGGGGAGAGAGAGAACACCAAGCATTGAGACCACAAAACCAAATCAGTTGTCCCATTTCATGCCCTCCCGAACAAGCAGGGCTGGCTGATCTCTTCCCCTCTTCATTATTCCTCGTACTCTAAAAATGGAACTGTAGAGAAGAAAATAAGAACAGTCTATCCTAATAAGTTCATTTTCTCCTCACCTCAGATACATCTCCATCCTGATACATCCTTGAACTTATTCTCTCATGTTTTACAGAAGAGAAACTTCCATACTAAAAATCTATGTGCCCATTGTGAGATGGCACAGGAAACTGAAACCTGGAGTCTCCATTCCTTAGCCGGGAACTCCACCATTAGTCCACTCTCACATTATACAGTGGAACAGGCTCTCCTGTCCCAGGATGGCTGTCATGGTGCCCAAATTCACCAGCAGGCCTTAATGCCCTGGCCAGCCTTGGCAGGGCCTCTGCACAGGTACCCACCAGCCAGGGCTCCATTTCAGCTCAGCCCCAGGCTTTAGTGAGCTTTGCTGGAGCCCTGTCCCTGCTGATCCTGACACACTGGCTGGGCCTCCCGCTCTCAACCAGATCTGTCTCCTGGAATTTGTCTGATGATACTGGCCTGTCAATGGGATCCAATCCCACCACCAATCCTGTGCTGCTCACCCTGCTGTAAGGAGACCAGTCAGGAGTGTGGTCACCTCAGCTCCTGGTTCTCTCTCCCTCATGGAGAAGCCTCACTCTGGCTGAGAGGCTGTGGAGGAAGAAAAAAATCCAGGCCCAAGATATCAGAAACACCGGTGGAAACATATCTTTTATCTCCTCAGAGCACAGCTCCTGCTTTAATCATTAGACAGAGAGAAGGATGTTATCAGCACCAAAATAAAATGTTCTGTCTTCATTTGTTACACTGCAGTTGGAGGAAAGCAGATCAGACTTGCAACAGGGGCTCAAAACTGGCTACTTCAAGTATAAATCCAAGGGTACATGGTTAATTTTTCCATGTACAGTTTTTCACTCAGTCACTCCTTTCTGATCATTTCTGCTAAAGGAAAGTGAGGCTTGTCAGACAACTCCACAGAAAGCTGCTGTCTGATATCTGGATAAAGAACTGAGAGCCTTCAGCAGAACCACAAGAGATTCGCTGGCTCACGGGGATGATGTTTCGAGTTTACTTCGGGGAGGACTCACTGACGTTAACACCGAGAGGGAAAATCGCCTGGATAATTTACTGAATCCGGACTGAAAAGGCAGGTGTAGAATCCATGGGTTTGAGGCTCGGCTCGGGCAGCCCAGCTGCCACCTGGTGACTGAAAAGTCACACTGCGCTTTTCCCGCACCATTTACTCCTTCATTACTTTTTCCAGATATGTATGGAATAAATCTGACAACGTATCCCAGGAAGGAGTAAGGAGCTCTGATTCTCCAGAGTCGAAATATATAATATAGATCAATGTTGGGAGAAAGGAAAAAGAGATAAATTTAATTAAGTCTTAGATTGCAGAGTCATTGGAGGGGAAACAGCTGGGTTGAGGTAGGAGTCATCTAAACTTGGGTACTATCCTGTACATACTGACCTGACAAAACAAAACCAACTTCAATATCCAAATGAAAAAACATCCTTTAACATTTTGGGGGAAATATTTTATTTGACACTTGAGTCAAATATCCAAATGCAATTCTAGAAAAGAGGCAGCAAAGGAGTTGAGAGGTACAACTTTTCCAGCAGATTTTTGCATCTTTTGTGGCCTCTTGGGTTGATCTCAACCACAATTTGAAAAGATCTAAAGTGGTATTTGAGGCTGTGAAGAACCTGCAATGAAACTGGCACAAGAACTTCAGAGCTCTCTATTATCAAGTCTTCAGTAGTTTCTGTTGCTTATGCATGGATCATGTCACACCCTTTTTTCTCACTGACTTGATGCTGAATTGTTGGTTTGCTCACCCAGTTTCTGTGGCACCTGGCGAATTTTCTGCATTGGATTGTGTAGGAAAGGCATGATAAGAACCTAAGAAAAAGTGGAGAGCAGTGGCCACGACATCTCGTGAGAACAGGCTGTACCATTTTGATGGAACTTGTTTGAAAAAGTCTTTGTACCTGACCCTACAAACAAAAGACTGAGTGGCCACAAGGCTGTCTACAAAATGTCCCAGTACAGTTCTAACAGCTATTTTTCCCATGGAAATCCACATGGGACTGAAAGCTGAAGGAAAAAGTTCGCTGGTCAGATCACACAGCACATGCCACAAGCAAAATTTTTATTTCCACTTGCTAAATGAACTGATGAGCTATCAGAGTTTCTTCACATCTGTGCCTCCACTGACTTCCCACAGGAAGGTAGCAGCAAAATGACCAGGTTCCAAAGACCTATTACCTTTCTCTTTGCCTGTTCCCTGCAGTCCTAACTTGCACCACTGTTCTGAACTGCCTTGTGAAACTGTGTGCTCTGAAACAGGTGACTTCAGTAAAATGATTTGTAGGCTGAATGCTACAAAATAAATTTCTTTGGCAGATATCACCAAAGAGTGCTGTCAGTCAACAGTGGTTTTATCAAATTAAGATATAGAAGACAACCATAGAAAATAGAAAGTTGTTCTTCAAACTCCATTTTCACATCTGTTTTGCTGATCTCCAACAATATGAAAGACTGTATTAAGGATATTATACAGGTGACTAAGTTACACATCAGATTTCTGTCAACTGTTGTCCCACCAAATGTTGGTCATGGTTGTTAATTAATCCAATATTGTCAGAATCCCATTTTAAATGGAAATATTATAGTAAGCTGTAACAAAAGGCTTAGGAGCATCATTTTTAGAAGGTGATCAATATCAACAAACAGAAGGCTGCTTGAAAAATGTTTATGCTTAAAATATAATAACTACTGCACATATCCTTTTCAACTTTTATGCTCTAGTCAATGTATTATAATTGAGTTCTACTGAATTACTTTTTAGTGGATAAATACTGTACACGCTGCAGTGTGATGAGACATCATGTAATGTATACTAATTAAGCCATTATATCTGTGGAGGAGATCGTATCTGAAATATCAAATTAGCAGGAATTAAGCATCTCAAAGGATTAATGAAATGTTATGGAGCCATTCACTTCCAGGTCAACAGGTTCAATTTCACCTCAGTTTAATAGTTATAATGAATTTATGTGCTGGAGATAACAATTCTCTGCATCCGTTCATAAATCAGGGCAAGAGCCCCCGGCTCATACCAGGAGCAGCAGCCTTGAACCAGCACAGCCAGAACAGCAGAGCCAGGAATATCTGCTAGGCCTGCGTTTGGCACATAGCCCCAGGCTCCAGGAGATCAAACAGCACATTTACTGGATGGCTGCAATATGTGTAGGCAGCAGCAGCGACACCAGAGACACTCAGTCAGTTCTCTTTACAGACCTGCCAACAATTGTCAACCCCGGCAATAAAGTTATCACAGGCACAACATTCCAGCCCGTCTCGTCCTCGGCTCAGTTCAGAGCCCATCCTGCTTATCCTGATCCCTCTCTCAGCAGCCCTTGCTGCTTCAGCCTGCAGCACAAGGAAAAGGTGGGGCTGGGGCACGGGAAAGGAAGAACAGCAGCCAACTTTTATTGGCTTTCTCTTTAGCTGACGAGACCACAAATACCCAGCAAACCCTGGTTTTGCAGTGGAACCACGAATTCGAGACTAAACTTTTTTTAGAGATTAAATAACCACTAAACTTTTTTTTAGAGATCAAATAACCACCACATCAACAGACTGAGGCATCAGCTCCTTAATGATGATGGGCAGCGAGCAAACCACAACGGGTTTGTACCTAAGAGAAAGTAGTTAAGAAATAACCACATCAAGAACAAAAAACTGTATCTAGTAGCAAAGAGGTACATCCAACCTCTGCAGATACACATAAAAAGGAGACAAATTGTAGCAATCACTGAAAGCCCATCAGTTCAATTTGCTGTGAGGACTCTGTTAGACACACACAGACATGACAGTGTAAGTAAGCTAAGGAACAATTTTTTCACAAGATTTTTTCACTGACTTCTGCTGAGCTTTGTTAGAACTAAAATCTCACTGAGCCTCGGTATCTCCGTTACAAGGATCACCTACAGAGGTATTATGGAAAAAATAGTATTTATGAGGTGCTTCAAGTGATCTAGAAATACAAGTTTTTAATATCAGTCCTTCCTGGAGGTGTTTAACCCACACTCTGCAATATGGATTGAGAACCTAAAGGAAACATGCTATACTGTGACAGGAAAGTCTTATGTTGCCACCTCTACCACCAACCACACTTTGTGGTCATCCTGCTCCCCCGTCAAATACTCCCAAGACCTGGAAAACAACAAGGACTTTCAGCAGAGAGAATGTGGATGGCTGTAAAACAGCTTACACAGGCTAATACATTGAAAATAGTTTTTCAACCAGGGGTATTGAGATACAAACACTAGACTGAAAGAAAAGCTGTGGCAGTCTACATAATATATGAAAAAAGCATCAAGCTTGCAGGATTGTTCTCTCTTAGTGACTACAAACAGAATTCAAGAACAAAGAGCATTCTAACAGCTGTTTGCTTTGCTTTCTTGGCACTCAGGTATTTCAAGTTTAAAAAAAAAAATAAAGAAAAAACAAAACAAGAAAAAAAAAGAGTAAACATGACAACCCAAAAGTTATAAGGAGCCATTTTTATTGCAGGACTGCCTTAAATGCACATTCCTGGCTTACAAAATCTCTCAACACTCCACTACAGCAATCAAGAGGTTGAGTGGAATTTGTACCATATATTTACTCTTTCAGCAGGAAGCTGGAAAGTACAGCACCAAGTACTGGAGCTGGAAATGCAGATGTGTTTTTACTGGTCTTTCTTACCTTTTTTCACTTTAGCCACTATTCTCCCTCTTCTATAACATGTGACTTTCAAGTACTGAGTTCCTTCAACAACACTTCTAGATCTACTTTTCCAGTGACATCCTAAGTTGCACAATCGTAATTTAAAGTTTCTACAGATCATCAGAAGCTTGCAACCAGAGCATTTTCCTAAGGGATATATTTTGAAAGTATAATTTTTATGATTAATAATCTGATAATAGATTATAGCTTATACATTAACATATTACATAATTACATATGCACACAGAAAATGATCACTTAGAAGTGCAATTTTTACTATGACTTCCCAAACCTTTGGAAAGCAATTTTTTTTGTAATTTCTCTGTTCAAGAAAGAAAATACTTTAGCAATATAGGCAGATGCAATAAAATATTCAGTAAGAATTTTAAACAAAGTGTCCTCCAAGAGGCAGATGAATTTAAGGCATTTTCTGTGTTGGACATGAGAGGAGCAGGAAGAATAAACCCTTCAAAAGCACTTGAGAAAAGTATTAAGGAAAATTCAGAATGTAAAGTAAAACCTGAAATTTTCAACATCACATACTGGATTTAAAATTATACACTTAAAACCATTTAAACTGTATTTAAAACTAGAGGGTTCTAGTTTAGAGGCCTAACTCCTGTGTGTGTGTTTGTAAGGAGAGAAATATGTTTTATTAGACCACTATAATTCGAAAAAGTACATAATCCTTTTGTCAGTCTAGTATAAGCAACTACCCTTCCCTCGGAACCTTTTCTCTCACATCACCATGATCGTGGTTACAAAACTATCTACTTCCAAAGTTTTTAAAATCTCTCTGTATCTCAAGCATTCCACTGCTGTACTTCAGTCACTTAAAGCAGAGAGGAGAAATATTAAATTTGTGTAGTTTCATACTTCACCTTGAACGCTGTAAAACTCTAGTATGTTCTCCTCATTCCTAACAGACACAAGCATCCAGTTGCATGTCAAGCAGGAGCCCTGGATAACAAAACAAGCTCTGACACTGGAGCGAGAGAGAGGCAGCAGCGTTGGGGTTTTGGTGCTGCAGGATAAACTCTGAGGTCCACAGGGAAATCTAAATGGTGTATTTTTCTGTTTACCTTCAGGTGACAATGTCCAAATGCTGCAACACATCACTGAACGTCTGCTACAAAAAGTCCTGTCACGAAGAATAAGAATGGATGGATGAATAATGGTCAGGCTGGACCTTCTGCCTCCTGCCAGCAGTGCTGAGCAGAGATTTAAAACCAGCTTGTAAGCAATATGCAGCCAATCTAAACCTACACAATCAGCCCTAGAATCATCAACATTACAGAGACATCAACTTACCTCTGAATAGAGATAAGGGAGTTGCTGGTGTTTCTCAGAGGACCCAGCTTCAGGGACTGAAGTCAGAGAAAGAATTACTTCTTTCACAATCTGTTCTCCCAACTATATTCACTGATAGCACTGAACGGGGGGGAGGGATGTTCCTTTTTAAAAGCTTGCATTCTGATTTAATTGAAGAAATATGACAAAGTCTTCCCTTCTCTATAGAAAAAGAATGTTTCAAAATAGGATATACCAGAAAATATTTTTAATGTTTCCTTCATGTAAGACCCTATCATATATGAATGAGATTTTTGTTTTGATCCAAGTAAGTAACAGGTTTCGATCCAAGTAAATGACAGATCTTAAGAACTGGAGGAACAGGATTTCCCTTTTTTATTTTCATTCACTGCCACCTCTTTCTACACCTTCCTGCAAGATGGACATTTTAGTATTTTCACCAACTGCAAAGCAAGGACAGCTCAAACAACTCAAACAGAGATGACCACGCTGGGTCACAGTGGTCCATCCTGAAAGGCAGAGCTTTACCTACACTGCATATTGGCCTCCAGGGCATAAAAAGTGTGGCTTCAGGGGGACTGGGGAGGGAGGGATGCTCAGCATTAGATGCCAGCTTCCTGAAGAGAAGTCACCTTTTACAAGATACAGTTGTAAAAGCTGTGCAGTCAAAAAATCCTTATATTTGTCTTACTACATAATATATTCCACATCAGCAATCATTTCTATCCAAATGGATATATCCAAATTAAATGTTGTTGCAGCAAAACTGCTCTTTGATGAGGCACCCTGATCATTTAAAAAAAGACAACAGCCATCCTTGCAAAGCATCCTAGTGCTACAAACTGTGGTTCTTTCAGTGCTTCTTTCAAAAGAAAGACTCCCCTGAAAATTATTTAACTCCTTTTTTTTTAAACTGAACTTCATGCAATCCTTTCAGGTTACTTTGAAGAAAAATGTTGAATCAATCCACATTCTAAAATGCCTCAGAAAGAAGAAAAATCCCAGCAGTAAATCCACCTAATTAAGTGGGGGTGTATCTAGCCCACAGCTATTATCACTTCTCAGCTTAATATTTTTAAACAGCCTGTATGTGGAGCAGGCAGTGAGCTCTCCTCATTATTTCTCAAATGAAGCTGAGTAGATTTAACCCAAATTATGGCAAGATAAACCAGACAACTTAAGTGATGAAAATTGTACTTTTCCCTCTGCTTTAGGGACGCTTCTGGCTCATCTGTCCTCTGATCAAGGTGAGCCTGATAAAGCTGAAAATTACACTGTGTCACTGGATTGTATGAGATTATCTTTCCCCTGAGAAGTGATTTATTTTAGTAACTCTTAATGAACAAGAAACTTTCTGCTCCAACACACTGCTCTTCTTGTGTGGGCATGGTTCCTTATTGCTTTGAGTGAGGGAATCACATAAAAAGAATGGAGAATCTGAGTGGCTACATCTCCTTTATGGTTCAAAGACAAATTTATGTTATAAGACAGACCTTCAGGGACCACCAGTTCCATAAAAAGGGAAAATCATTGTCATTAGTTTGTAGGTTTAACTGCAAAAGTTACAGGCATATCTTCCACTTTTTGAGTGTGAGCAAAGTCTGGTTTTGGCTTTGAGGGATCTTGCTTTGTAGAATTTGGGGCTTCTCGATCTTTAGACGATTCCAGGAGATGTTGCATGTTAAGTTTGAAAATAAGGCGAGGATCTGGTCCAGAAAGAGATGGGCAATTGCAGCTCTCTCTTATTTTAAGAGCCTGTGAACACATAGGAAAACAAATCAAGCTCATTTAAACAGGAAAAACAAAAAAGGTTTCAGTCAGTGACTTGGCTTTCCACAAGGTTTGCATTTGCACATAAAGCTTAGTGAGTGTAATGCTGAGCCTGAGTTGTTACTGAACAACTTTCCAACAGAAACCAAGAACTCCTGTGAAGAAATGCAGCAATGTGGTAAAACAATGGGGAAAATGAAGAATGAAGAATGAAATGATTTTCTCACAGTGTCTCCAAGGATGGATACTGTAAAAGGCACAGCACAAATAGATAGGAAGCTCTCTAACTGTTTTGTGTGATACTTGTGCACATCAGTACCTTTTACCTTTTAATTTACATTCACAGGTAAATTGAACTTTGTGTAACCCTTTCAGGTTACTTTGAAGAAAAATGTTGAATCAATCCATATTCTAAAATGCTTCCGAAAGAAGAAGAATCCCAGCAGGAAATCCACCTAATTAAGTGAGGGTGTATCTAGCCCATAGCTATTATTGCTTCTCAGCTTAAAATTTTTATATTTATATTTCCATGTAAATGAAAATGACTGCATCAGGGAAAAAAGGTCTCTGAATTATTTACTTCATCAGGTATGTTCTATTATTGATGTAACTATATATAGATGCCTGACTCAAAAAAGGAGGGAAAAATCTCCAATAACATAATGGACATTTAAGTGTTTGGCACAGAGACAGTTCATCAGCATAGTTAAGGTCCAGTTACACAAGTGATCTCATCTCTAAGAACTATTTGGATACACAGCTTCCAAGTATTAGGAGAAAATAATGTCTCTGGAATGTAAAAATTTACCTGAATAAAAAGATTAGTACTAAGAGACCAAACTTTAAGCTCACTGAGTAAGTGCCATTGCTTCCATTTTACAGATAAGAAAGCAGAGGCACGAGGGAGGCAAAGAATTCCCCAGAGAGACAAAATTCATTAGCACAGGCACATTCCCCCCAGATCATCCTGTGCTGTGGGGAATGAAGGTGTGACAATGGATGAATCTCATGGCTCAAAGGCACTGTGGAGAAACTGGTATCAACTTGTAAAAAGTCAGTTGGTTTAAAGGATGCTGAAGTTGGTGTTCATTGTAATAAACCTGACCATGCATTAATTAGACCACACAAACAGGCAGCTCCTGGTGGGTGTGGCACATAACTAACTGATGCAGGGGTTGTACACAGACCTTTGTCTTGGCCTCAATTAACAGCATAAAACCATGGGCACATTTACATCCTGCTTTGGTTTTAATCCTTTCATGGGAAAACAAATTCAAATGTACATTTTATTCCACTTCACTTTATAATCATGGATTCTTGAAAAGTAATGGCCAGACCTGGCCTGAGTTGTATCCAGGTGCATCCTGGCCAGGACTCAGGACTGTCAGCAGAAAGTGTGGGTCAAGTCATTCCCTCCAGATGGATTAAAGAGGAGGAAGAAAGTAACAGTTTTCCCAGCACTCCTAGAATTGTACTTTGAACAGAGCAGAAATTTTTAATCTGTTTTATAATCACTAGCTTTGGCTGAAGTAACAAATCAAATATTCCAGCACAGGTATGCATAAGCATTTGCCCATCATTTTGAAACACTCTGCTATTCTTCCACAGGAGACACTGGAAACATCTTACTACAGCAGATTTTAAAATAGAAGAGCAGAGCTTTTTAGCTCATTTCTTTGTATAAAGGGATTTCAAAACATATTTCTCCCTAACTTTACTACAGTAAACTGATAGAGTTTGCTGTAAATGCCTAGAACCAAATATATTTTAAATTTAACAACTGGTTTTGGAAAAAGACACATTCCAGGAATGTAGCAAGAGTCTCTCCAGCCATTCCTTGGTGAAATGTAACATTTAAATTACTGGATACACAAGTCTGGATTAGGCATGAAATATTGCTCTTGTCTAACTTTTAAAAAATATGAATAAAGCTTTCACAGCTTGTTTTTCTACAGCATGATCTTCTACATAGTCACCAAATGTAACTATACTGTGAACACTCTTCTGCTTCAGTGACCAATTAATTTCTAAACTGACATTTATGACAAACCAAGAGTTTTCTCTTGTTCTCTCCTAGAACATAAGCTGCTGCAAGACTGCATTAATGTCAAGCAGTGTTATTCAAGGCAAATGGAAATACAAAGATTTAGGCTGCATCCCGGAAAGGACAAACTAATCCTCTTTTAAGCTAATTTGGCAATTTCGTATCCCTGTGTTTTCCTGGCTATACAGTGCCTGGCCTATTTCCATGGCTTCACTTACCTAAAATAGTAAAGTCACGACAGCAAAGGTGAAAAACAGCACTTCAGAGTTAACATTTTTACATCATTAAAATGCCAATTACAGGCTGAGGAGCTTAAAACATCATTTCTCCTGAAAGATAAACCAGCCCAACGTGGTCAGGTGTCTGCATTTCCAAAATCACTGGTAACTTCAAATCTGGTAATTTAATATTGCTCAAGTAGACTGGGTTTTGACAGTCTGGGTAACCAGAGTACAGGTAAAAGCATTCCCAGTGAAGCACATGCATATTGATATTATAATAAGAACATGTTTTATTGACTGTTTTTACCGAAGAGCTTTCTCAGTAAATGAGGCAGGATGAGCCAAAGTTAACTAGCTGGAGTGAGTATGAAGATTCACCTGGGAAGTGAGAGGATTTTAATGCTGTTCTTTCCAGGTTAACCTCAAGAGCACAGCACTGCTGCTCACAACAGAGACCCCCTGCCTGCTCACTGGTTCAGGAGATCCCAGATCAAATATCCAAACTATTGCTTGTGAAGTATCACAGGTGAAGCTGTTTTTCTTATCAATACAATCACAGTCACCTCCTGCAACGTGCTGGGAGCAGGGAAAGCGTAAGAATTAGGGGTATCTGCCTCATCCTCACTGTCATGTAAAGCCTGCCAGGAGACAAATACAGAAATAAGGAATTTTTAGTTCCCAGCATTGATCCTTCACACTGTCACAGACACCAGGCTACCTGCTGCATCTTGAGCCCTTACAGTATTAATGAAAGAGCAGTAAAAGATGATTAAAAGAATTGATAGACTTTACTTGATAGAGAAGAAAAGCAGCTTATATACAATGCTAATACTTCCAATCTTTCACTGCCGTTGGCACAGAAAGGAAAAATTGTGACAAAATATTTAACAATTTTATGGGGAGGATAGAAATGCAGGTCAGTGGTTTTTATTCTTGTTTTCACATTGATAGGGCTTAATTAACATATTCTAGTACTAGAACTATCTGAAGTAATCTCCATATCACAAGCAAAGGGCAAATATACCAACCCATTTTTGAAAAGAAGGCAAAATAAATGTATCTTCCATATCCACAGGGCAGCAGATTGAGTAATAATCAAAAGCTACACAAAAAAATAATAGAAGTAACAAACAGCCAGGGTGGATTTGACAAGAACAGGTGTTGCCAGAGTAAATTAATTACATTTTCTTTGACAAGTTAATTGACCTAGCAAACAAGACAAGCAGTGGAGTTGATGTATCCCAACTTAATAGTAGTCTCTAAATGATCTCACTATGGCATTTCTACTAGGAAGAGTGGGAAATGTGAGTTACAGGGAATCAAAAATGGAATCTGAGCCAACAACACGATGCCAAAAAAAAAATCAAATGTCATGTCAAGATGAATTTTTGTGTCACAGGAAAGGCTCAGTAGATAACCTTCTGCTTTATTCAGTGTGCTGTTATCCAGGAACTTCTCTCTGGCACTACAATTCTGTGATTTTTCTTTCCAGAGCAACACTAAGCACCCTCCCCACTATTACAAAATCATTTTAAGATTTCTCTTTCTGAAAATCAAATGCACAGGCCTTCGAGTATCTCACCACCTTCCAGGCAGGAATTCTAAGAGATTTCAGTTTGCTATTTAAGAGTATACTCTGTTTTCCTAGTTTAAAATCCAAAGCTCTCCCTGAGGGGGAACTGCTTTAAAAACATGGTAAATCTTTTTCATTTGCTTTATTTCATTTCCAGGACTCTGTAACTGCTCATAGCTCACTATTTACTGATTCCTCAGCTTGGCTGTAGGTTTCAACTTGCTCACAAAACCAACGGTCATTTGATTTGTTCCCTGTCTTCTAATTACATATAAAGAGAATCCCTGTGATGCTCCTGCTTTAATTTACATTTCCTGGGACTGTTCAGTCAGCTCACTGAGATGTGACATTTCCTTACCTGAAGAAAAACTCTCACTTTATATGGTCACATTTTATTGTGAACTTGCTTAAAGTCTGTAGAGAAAGATCAGCGTGGCCTGAGAGGTCCAAAAACTTGTCCCAATTTGTCCCAGCTACAGTAGCTGGTCTAATAATAGATATTGTATTGTCCCCAAAACCAGTTCAGCTTCAAAACCAGCAGCACATGAACACAACAGTGCTCACCATGGATCTGATACTGAGTCTTAAGAAGTACCAGTTTCTTCACAGAATGATACTAGAGATTAAAAGGCCTTTTTTGAAATCTGGCTTCTCTCCCTGGGCTCTGAATATCTAATGGCTATTAACATATGGTAAAGATACTGTTCTAAAAGCTTTAAGTATGTGAACAACTGAACAAAAAGATGCTGATATTGAACAACAATAATGCCCTGGGATTCCCTTTAAATGCCTGAGGTGCAGCCTCCAGGCAGCAGCTCCCAGATGAAGGGAGTCAATGCCTCAGACAAGAAGCCTCCAACAACACCTCTACACACTTCCTTTCATCTTTATTCCACATTTGTAGTGCCAACTTCACTTACTCAGTCAACTTGTTAAAGACAGGAAGTCTTTTTTCTCATCCTACTCCAAAGAATGTTTAAGGTAAAAGGCAAACAAAAACATGTCCCCCTCAATTATCTTTTGGAAGAAAACTTCCCAGCCTCCCTTGCTCTTGGAAGAGAGAGTACCTATAAAAAGATGAAGTTGCTCCACCTGCTAAACTATTAGAGATAAGACAGAAATAACAGTTGTACACAGTTGCTCAGTTATTTAACAGGCCAGGTGTAGAACACAAGAACTAATTTATTTCGTTACCTCTTTATAAACCAGTCAGCAACTATATGAAAATAAGCAATCCTGAACCCTTAATGTTCAATCTACCTAAAACTAAGGCTCCACAACAAGTATCATTTTCCATTCAGCTGCTCTAATGTGTTAAAAATCCATCTAAAAAAGTCATAACCTGCTTTTGCAAAGTACAGACTTTGTGTATATTAATTTAAAATATTCAGTCTAGCCAGTCTCCAGCCTCCTACCCCTAACGCTGACTTTGATTTGCCACCATTTAGAATATTTACTGTATTCATCCTCATCAAAGGATTTGTGAAAACCTTTCTTTCTCCTTTGAAGTCAGCAAACACCTCAACATTTTAGTGCTCTCTCTGCCAATACATCTTCAACTGTCTTTACAGTTCAGAACTGAGAAAGACTTTAGGTGATTGAGAATTTAAAAAAAAAAAAAAAAGAAATCACTAGTTGGTATAAAAAAGAGTATTTCCAAACATAGTTTAGCTGCTGAAAAACAGTGTCATTTTGAGGTGCTTTTGAGGTGCTTTAACATTCTATTTCAAAACGAAAAAAACTAGGCAAAAAAATCCATTTTATTTTTCTGTAGTTAAAACACCCACATTTAAAGAAATAGTAAGCAAACTAAGATTACTAAACCTCAAAAGTTCTCTGTCCTTCAGCTATCAGCAAATAGCACATCAAACTAAGATAATCCTCCAGTAGCTTTCCACTTGGCATTCCTCTGAGAGGAAATCCAAAAGAAAGCACAGGGAAAAGGCTGCAGATTGATGGGCAATTGTGTGAATTAGTTCAAGTTTCTTGGAGTGAAGTAAAATTTGCTCCCTAATGTGCTCTCAGGAAATCTTCTCCTGGGGATCTGACATCCTTCTGAAGCTCAGCCACTCGAGGTGTGTTCAGTGTCACAGCAGTGAGGGGGCAGGATGGAGTACTCTCTATTTGACAGCCTAGGCAAAGCTACAAAAGCAAGAGAACTCACCACAGTTTAGGGATCCAACTTAAAAATTGGCTTCTAAAGTGGAAAAAAAAAGAGGAAAGAGTGGCTGAGTTCCTGACACTGTCACATGTATAGGAGAAGGCCATTCAAAAGCAAAGACTATACTTTGATCAGAAATCAGAAAAAAAAAAAACAAACCTGGAATGTAATTACATTTTATCTGTGCTATCGTCATTTTCCTCATTTAAAAAAAAATTAAGGTTGAGAGCTTTGTAGCAGAGAATTTGTGGAAGGATGAAGAGAAAGATAAAAGTGTAGATTGTGAATCAATCCCAAAGTAGCTCCTGAACCAACATCAAACCTTCCTAAGAGGGAAAGACGCTCCCTGCAGCTCTGCTCACCTGTGGGATCAGCTCTGCTCCCCTGTGGGATCAGCTCTGCTCACCTGTGGGATCAGCTCTGCTCACCTGTGGGACCAGGCCCTGCTCCCCTGTGGGATCAGCTCTGCTCCCCTGTGGGATCAGTTCTGCTCACCTGTGGGATCAGGCTCTGCTCACCTGTGGGATCAGGCTCTGCTCACCTGTGGGATCAGTTCTGCTCACCTGTGGGATCAGTTCTGCTCCCCTGTGGGATCAGGCTCTGCTCACCTGTGGGATCAGGCTCTGCTCACCTGTGGGATCAGGCGGTCCAAATGCTCCGCCCTGTTCTCATGGGAAGGGTGTGTGGAAAGCCACTCTGGGATCTTGGGCTGCCCTTGGATGGTTTCTGCCAGTTCCATCTGCTGCCAGAACACGCTGCTCGCTCTGACATCCACACAGGCCTGAAAACAGAGAGCAAATGGGGACACCACTGAATTTTTAAGCTAATAAATGCACACTCTAATAGATACTGAATTATGAAATTTCTTCAAAAAAACCCTCAGCTGTGAATTCTAAGTTATATTTGCTACATAAAGTACAGCAGAAGAAGAAATTAATCATCTCCACAGATACAGGCAAATTTACAGGAAGAAGTTTAGAGTCTAAAATAGTAAGTGATAATAATTCAACCTTAAATAGCTCTAAAAATGAGCTGCAAAAGCATTTCTGTAAGTGATTACATGCTTTTTTCAGGGGTGATCTCTGTAACCCATAACAGATTAAAACAGTAATTCTGCAGAATTCCTGACTCTCTCCACAGAAGTATATATTTAACCACAGAAAGTCATGGAACAGTAACTTTTAGAATAGCTTTTGTGTATCACTAACAGACTCCTTTATTTTTGCATTTAAGTGAAGGAGAAAAAATAACATGATTTCTTACACTGACTTCTATTTGTTAAGAAAATAAAAGACTACAAGTTGTCAGAAGGTAAGAAAATTACTTCTTCCCCCCCACCCCGAAATACAGTAGTGGTGCTTTATTCTTTGAATTTATTTCTTAAAATTATTATTAAAAAAAAGATTACCTGCACAAGCAGAGAAATGCTGTGCTTATTTCTTTCTGGTATGGCCCTAAATCTTTGGTATCACAAAACCCTGAGCACAAACACAGCAATTATGTTTTTTTTATAGATTGTATTACTCCCTTAAATGACTTTAAATTAAAAATGCAGTTTCAATCTCAAAATCAATTTTAAAACTCTTCCTTGAAGAAACATAAATAATTATTAAGAAAAGGAAGTTTTCCTTATGAAATATTAACACTAGATGGTGCTGCTCACACTGTTATCTGACACCTTGCTCTATATTGCACTTTGCTAGAAACCAAAAAGTTTGTTTAGTTTCTTTAATATCAAATTAAAATCCAGAGGGAGGTGAAAAAAAGTAACTGAAAAAATAAATTCTGAGAAAAATGTTGAGTAGCTTCTGGCCAAATTTTTGTCTTACTTTAGCAAAGTTACACTGTTCCTATGGCTGCATTTAGGCTAAATGTTTAAATCTTTACACACAATTAAAACCAACTTATGGTTTAGCATTCTCCTTGTTATAAATATGTGGGTTTTTCTTCTAATAGTAATAAACTACACAGAAAATACACTGTGCAGTTAATGTGCAACTTTACAAACTTCCATTTTATGACCTGCAATTAGGCAGCCTGACTTTGTCTTCCCCTAAAAATTGTTTTATTTCCCACCACTTCATCAATCTACAGGTCTTCAAAAATTCACAGCTTACCTCTGTATGAAGTGTGAAACTCCCTTCAATTTAAACAGAAACTGAAAACATTGTTAATAAAACCAACCAATTCCAGTTACCTTTGCTGCAAACTGCAGTCCCACTTTATCAGCCTCAGCCTCCAGTGTTCTGCTGTAGGGTCTGTCAAACATGAACTGGAAAGAAGCACATCAAAGCTTTTTTTTTTTGGGTTTGAATGTGCACAAAGCTGGAGTATTGTAACTGTCTTTCTAACCTTCCCATAAGAAAAGGGGTTTATCTATCTTGTTCACATTGTACGTGATCAGTATTAATTTTCTTAATGTAATCTTTAATTCCATTCTATGTAACTCATTGATCCTGTATTTAGTGGAAATCAATTCAAATTACACTTATTTTCATGGCCACTCTCACCAGCCAGTCCCACTTTGCAGCAACTGAAGGCTCAATACCAACTTTACACTAGAATTTTTTCACTTCACTCTTTTATTGACACCAAGATTTTGTTGTAGCAACTGTAGGTAAAAATTCCAGTGGTTCCCTAAACTTTTCTGCTGACTGCCTTTAAGCCTGGTATCATCTATTCTGCATGGCAAACAGTGCACAGTGTGGAATGTAGCCACGAGTGTTTCCATGCAGAAATCCTTATAAGTTTCAGGGGGAAAACAAACCACCAAAACCCAAACAACACAAACCAGTTTGAAAAGAGAAGCACCAAAGAAGGGGAGCAATCCCTTGAGTACAGAAAGGTAACTGTAACTTTTTGCTTCTTTCCAAAGTAGCAGTGATAGTTTTTCTTTACTAGGTCAAAAATAGAAGCCAACCAAAGCTGATCCTCTAAAGTTTTTTCTAAAGCCAAATACCCTGGTTGATAAGTAAGCACTTATATGAGGTCACTTTCTAAATTCTTGGTTTCCATACAAACCTTAAATATTGCAATTATAAATATATTTTTTAAATCCTCTGATGATAAAGTCATTCCTGGAAGGGGAACACATACCTCTACTGCCTCAAAAATCCAGGTCTGCAGGTGCACATATGTTCACTGAACAGCAAAGATGCCCCTGGCTGGTCTGTCATGTGTTCCTGAAGCACTTCCCACTTAGCCAAATAATCTATTTGTTTAATTATTAAATATTTTTTAGACAAGGAAATTAAATGGGTTACATAAAAAAGAGTCCAGAGTCATCTCACACACAGTACTTACTATTCATCTGCTACTGAAAAAATGAAATGGTTTAAAAAACCTACTGTGAATGTGCTGGAATGAAAAACTAGAACCACAAACTCTGATCTAAAATCCTTGTCTGAAACTGGACATAATAAGAGGGATTTGAGTTTTCAAATGAGTTACCAGAGCTGTCTGTGGAATACAGATCTGTGAGGTGGACAAGGAAAGGAGTGTGGAGTACTGCAGCTGTACATATCTATGTGCAGGACATGAGCAAAACTCAAAGCTATGCTTTGAGCTATTCCAAGAATAATTCCTAGCTTTAGTTCCCATATAAAATAACTGCTACTGTATAACAAAGCCAACATGCTTCAGTTCAGAAATACATGACTAAAGAACAACCATAGATGAACAGCATAAGGAAACTTAACAATTTATTAAGGAAAGCAAACCCACCAGCCTTTGGGGAAAAGGCAGAACTGGAGCTCACATGCCCAAAGACCTACAAAGAATCACTAAGAACTACTTAGAGTCAATAATAAAAAATACACAATAGTCAGTAGGTCAAAAAGTTAAGCCTCTAGGACATAAGAGAAAAACAAATATACAGAGAGAAGCAAGCACTGTAATGTGGCTTAAATAACCCTTTCACAGAGTAGGAGGCTAAGGCTTTAAAAAGCAAAATACGGTTATGGAAGAAGAGGACAAGAAATATCCTGAGAAAGTTTGCAGAAAGGTTCACTTTCATGGAAGCACAAGAGGCAAATGTCGAATGGAGAAAACAAACAGACGCTGCGCTCCCGGGTGACTGAAAGAAATGAAATTTTCCATTCAGCATCTTTTTCATCTGGGGTGAAAGGTCTGCAGGTATCAATCACTTCAATATTACTGAAGGTGAGTCTGATCAGCCTTTTAACCCAGGACATTGCTGTACAGCATGAGACATGTTTCTCACAGCACACCAGGACTATGAGCTTAAACCCCAATTCCATTTGCAACCTAAAGCACAACTCCAGTCCATGATTCCCAAATATCCATGCAGTTAGCCTAGGACAGGAGAAGAGATGCTGACAGGGAGTGGAATCTTGCTGTCTGAATTATGAGCAGTCTCAGGATTGATTCACACTCGTTCTTTGCCAAATTCAGCTCTTCAAAATGCTGGCCAGTGTTCATCAATGTATTGGTTTCTCAGCTACTTGTACAAAATATCCCAGCTCCTTAGAGATAATTTATGCTCAGAATCCACATATCTCCTCATTAGCATAAGAACTACCAAAACAGATTGATTCTGTTTAATTTCATGTTTTTGAGGAACTGGGGGAAATCTCAGGAAAAGCATCAAGTCCAAGTAATCAAAGAGCTCTTTCACTTAAATTCAGATTCAAGTTTTATGATCTAAGCAAAATTTATTTTTAAAAAACACACTTTTATAAAAAATAAATGAATCAGTAACTGTCCAAAGGCAGAGAGAAAATTAGACTGTGGAAGAAAATTGGCACCACAGAGCCTCTGAATTTTACTTTGTTGGAATATATGCTGGTTGAAAAGATTATTTCAGTAAGTTTTACTACAGCATGATTTAAACACTCTTAAGGAGTGTTTAGATTCTCAAATTTTTAATCTTGGAAACCATTCTTACCACTACCAATACATCTAAACAATTCCATATATTTTATTTGCTTTAGGAACAATTTAACAACTAGGTAAAAGAAAAACATGGCATTTTAACATACATAACTTTAAAGGGCAAGTTACATTTCTAAAAGATAATCATCTGCCTTAATTGGCAGCTGGTACCTGGAGCCTGTGCAGCTCAACCAAGTCATGTAGGGAGATCTAAAGTTCTTCATGATGACAAATGAAAGTCAGCACCAACCACAGCAGAATCAGATTTTTAAAAATGTATTTCCTTCAATAACATGCTCAAATATTAATTTTTGCTTATATTTCTCCTCTTACCTTTTTCCCAAACATACTATTTACTGTAGTGAAAGATTCAAAATTATCATTAAAATTAAGATTAAAAATGTCTTTCCGAGGAAGTCAGGGAGGATAACACAAAATGCCAATCTTACCTCCTGCAACTTGCTCTGAATCCACTGGCCAACAACTGCCAAACTATCCCGAGGACAGATGGCCCAAATCATGGTGAGAAAGATGAGGGAGAGAAAATCCAGGATGTGCACCAGGCTGGCTTTCTCTGCCTGCAAACAGAGATTGTCCCATTTTCATTCCTTACAGTCTGACATTTCCTTAGAACACAACAGAATTTGGAAACACTTTAAAAATCACAGATTTGGTTTTTTTTCTGTGCAGCCACGGGAACAGGGCACAAGATTCCCTGCTTGAACAAATAAAAAAATCCAGTTGGATACAAGGTACTTTCAGTCTGGAATCCACAGCAGCTGTGGAATACAGCTGGAGCAAACACATCTGGCCATCACCCTATTTGAGAGACACAAAGCTGGAGGTAAGATGGGGATGACATACAGAGAGTTCTTCAGTAAAAAGGCCAAGAAACACCCCAGTTGGAATGAAAAATCTATAAAGAGACCTCAAAGACTGTTCTTTACATTAATTTGAGAAGAGACAGACATCACTGAGACAGGATCCCTAATGGGAATAGGGGACAGTAGACATAATGTATTTATCTTTTGTTTTCTGCTGCACTGCTTTCATTTCAGAATCTGAGAGATCCTGAAGAAATAAATTGAAATTATCCTGTTTTCCAGAGCTCTATTTGACATGGAACAAATTGATCTGAGCACTTACAAGTGGGATCATGCAATAGTTCTCTTTATGCCAGCTGGGTGACACAGGTTCCACATAAACAAGGTAAGTTCTTTTTACTATGAGAAATGCATTTTTTAGAAGTTCAAAGGGGTAGTTTGGCTCAGCTGAGCCCAAGAAACAACATTGTGAACTGCTGCTCACCCAAAATCACAAGAATCAAGCTCCAGGCATTCCAGAGTTTGACATTCTAAAACAGTGTGTAACTATAATAAAAACACTACGGGTTTTAGGATAATTTTTTAAGTATATCCACTTCTGTAGGTATTAACAAGTATAGGAGTAACAAACTGAGTTGCTGAGTACCTCCAGTTCTTTATATCTGAGCTATAAGAGAGGCATTTGCAGACCAAGTTCTACATGACTGTTAAAAGTGAACCATAATCCATCTGTGCAGCTGTGAAAAAAACACTGGCAGACTTTGTGCTAACAGGGACCAGTAGAGGCCTTCTGACAGTTATTAAGTATTACACCAATAATAAGGATCTACTGTAGTGGACCAGACATTTCAAATTCCATTTTTCATAATTAGAGTCACATTGAAAACTTGGTTGGTATAATATGACCAAAATTAAAGTAATTAGAATAATTTAAGAACATCAGACAACTTTCTTTAAAAACTTACTGCATGTTCCAGCACAGCATGAGCTATTTCATGTCCCAAAATAAATGACAGCTGATGAATATCAGAAACTGCATCGAGCAATCCAGTGAAAACAAACACTTGCCCATTCTGTAAACAAAAAATGAATAAAAATTAAGTGGAAGACACATAAAGAAAATGCTGTTTCAATATTATTAATAATGTTTGCATTGTGTTCAACTTACTGGAAGCACAAAAGCATTTACACCTGGTTCATCCACCACGTGAATCACCCACTTGAGTGCTGAGACCTCTGGGATATCCTTATTGCTTTCAGACAAATGCCCCACAACTCTCTCCACAACCTGGTATCTTGCATCTGTCTCAGGCAACATTTGATTTTTGAACTCCTCCATCCACTGAAAAAAAAAAATTCACTGATTGCCATGCAGAACAAACACACGGTGAATGATTAATTAGTAAACTAATTTAGTGGCTACACACAACTTAGGTAAAACTAAGTTTCAATACATTTTTCTTTCATATAGCCAACGTCAATACCTTAGAGTTCAGGCTTTGAGACCCACAAGCAAAAGAATAATAAACTTAAAAGACAGTAAACTGATCACAGATCAAAAATAAGATAGTATAAACTTGGTGCTACAGCCTCCTGTATCTGGCATTTTCCTAAACACAGTTAAGCTTGGCATCACAATTCAGAGAACCTTGGTATCCCCTCTTGAATTTCCATCTGAATTTGTAATTTTTGTCTATCTGAATATTCCTGTTGTAATTTGTAAAGTGGGTAAATTTATACAAATTATGTATTTTGAAAATATCCTTGTACTTGTTCTGTTCTTAACTCATATCTGAGAGAAAGGACTATAGTGACATTTGGATATGGTTCATCAAGTTTCACTGACTTTAGAACAAGAAGACACAGAACTCAAAGATAAAGAAACTAGTTCTGAACAGTTTAAATAGGCAGTTTAAAAGAAGCCAATTAAAGAATAACAAGCTAATCAAATACACACACAAAAAAAAAGAACAGAATGCAGGTAGAGAGTACTACCTTACAGTGACAGCTTCAAAGAGAGGACAAGTGCCAAAGAATGCTGCAATCAGCTCAGAAACTGAGACAAATCTCAGCATACACCTGTTCTTCTAAGATCTTACCAGATTTCCATATTTCTTTTATGAAATTCTCTTCAATCACAGTAACACAGAAATGTTTGTTACATGCATGTCATGTGGCTTTAATGTGCCCCTGATGGAAAGGGAACTCTTAAAAAGGATGGGAACAAGAGGAGAAGATAACAGATGGGGGGGCTCAGCAGGGTTTTGAGTGTGAACTTCAAGACTTATCAAGGACACCACAAGGTTTGTTTGCCCATCTCGTTAATAGGGTTATCTCATCACCTAAAAAAAAAAAGCATTCACAATTCTAGAGTATTTTAATTTTTTTTCTTTAAAATCTTACCATTTCATATTCCATCTGTGACAGTTCCCTAAAATGCTCCTTCCCAAACACCAGCAGTCGAGCACGCCCAGTGATGGGTGTCTCCTCCAAGTGAGTAAAATAAAACATGATAAATACAACTCCTAAGCTACTGACACCCAGGAGGATCTTCCATTTATTTTTTCTTGCACTTTCTTTAAACAGTTCCCGTTTATTAGGAGGAAGTGCCTTCCACCAATTTCTTATGCTCCTGTAAGATACAAATAGTGTTAACTTAGGACATAGTTAAAAAGAAATTTGTTAGTGTCTGCTCTTGCTGTATTCTCTGTTATAGTTTCATCTCATGTAGCAGCTTATGGAAGGTTATATTATAATTGGCTTCTACTCCACTCCATTTCTTCCCTCGAACATGAGAAGAAGGAATGTCCCTCAGTGTGTTGGTTCACCTTCCTCTACCACATGTAAATGAGAAGGAAAAGAGCAAAAGATACACCCAACACCTCTGAAAATGGAAAAAACCCTTCTTGTTGAGCAAACTGTCAAACAATACCACAAACACCTGCCATCCTCCACAAACTCACACTTTGCATGATGGGGTCTTGCACTGAGAGCGAAGTAACAGTATTTTACCTGCCAAGAATGATGGCAAGTAATTTCTGAGCTGGCTTAACAAAGATCCAGAAAAGGGGAACTGGCGCAGCCTGAAATGCTGGTGATGTGCGAAGAGACCTGATGATGTGAACGTTCCAAGCAGAACAGTGATGTGGGAGTTCCCCTACGGAACAGATCTGGAGGGATGTGGTCTTCTCCCCCTGTGGCCGAGCAGACTGAACACAAAACCTTCCCAAACTGTGGTGTGCATTCCTGTATACTCCTGTATTTGGGACATTCAAAACACACTTCAGTCCTTTACTGATGAAGTTTCTGTGGCAGACAGGTTTTCCAGTCAAAAAATAGTTTCTAGTATTATCACTCAAATCCAGCCTTTGGCATCTAAATCTGTTGATGTGAGTTCGGCACCATCCTGTGTAAGACCCAGAGAGGTTATTGCACTTCCCCTGCTTGCTCAAAGATGCCAAATGAGAGAAAACACAGTTCCTGCCCGGCAGCTTTAGACCACAGATGATATTCATAACTTCTTTGGCTGGTTACCCTGAAACAAAGAAAAGAAGTAGCAGAGAGGCATTAAGAAATCCCCCCGAACACGAAACTCTGAATCATTATTTCATTGCTCCTGAACAGATACTGTGTATTTGTTTGCCAACAGCTGCATTGCACAAAACGGTCACAGTCACAAGTGCACCCGGTTGTAGTTTCAAGATACCAATCCTTCCGACAGTGAAGGAAATCCCTGTCGAGTATCACTGAAAATAAAACAAGGTGTGATTTATTTTTCCCTTTCACTTTTAGTACCACCAGTCCAGAGTGACTGCAGGTGTCCCTTGGGGAAGACACGTGTCACCTTTCCCTGCTGCCCTCGGGTGTCATTCCTATCTACGAGGAAAACCAGGATCTATGAGCATGTTACTGCTACTTTGCTCCGGGCCTAGTAACAAAATGACTCAACGCAGCGAAACCAAGTGTCTGCCAGCCGGGATCCTCTGACTCACGGGCGTGGACATGGGAATGCCTTGGGACGGACAAGCCCCAGCCACCCCCTCGCTCATTTTCACCCCCTCGCTCATTTTCACCCCCTGGCTCCGACCGCGGCTTTCGCTCCCTCCCTGACCCCCCGAGGGGAACCGCGACTATCGTGACATGGGCTGACGGGAGGGGGGAGGGGGGAGAAGGAGACGCGTCACTCGGAGGCGCCCGCCGGCATAATGGCGGGCGGGGGTGGGGGGAGCTTTGGCCGGCTCTTAGCTGCACGTCCCGGGGACCGGGAAGGACCTCCTGCACCGGGCTCCCCTACTCACCACCGCGGGAGGCGGAGGAGGAGGGGGCGGACGGCGGAGACGATGTCGATACCGGGGCGGAGGGCGGGAAGCGAGACGGGCTCCGCGTCCCTTCCTTCAGGCGGGGCGGCCACCGCCGCCGTCGCTTCCTTCAGGGGCGGCCGCCATTTTGTGTGGCGCGGGCAGCGGGGCTGCCCCTCGTGAGGCGCGGAGCCCGCTCTGCTGAGCGCCTTAACCCTGGCTTTGCCCGCGGTGTTGCGGTGTCACCTTGTTGCAAAAAATTTAGTATATCAAAATTGCCATAAACCAGGGTGTTCTTTGATGTAGGATCTTCGTGTGCTTTCGAGCCTAAATCAGCGGAACAGGCAGCAGCCAGCATCCCCTACTTAAGGACATCCAGGAACTAACAAGCTACAAGGATGCAGTAAATCAAAGATGATGATGTATATCTATGCACACATTGCTAACTTGGCAAAATACAGTCCATGTATCCTACAGCTGAACTGTGTTCATTATAGTACTAAAAATCACGCCTACAGGTCAAAAAGACCCCTGCCCAGGTCAAGACCCTTCTCCTGAGCATGTGTAGAAGTTCACTGGGGTTATGTTACTTGTATGGAAATTCCTAATCAATCATAATACAGGGGCTGTGCTTGGAAAGTTAGTAACTCCGAATTTCTGCCTGTAAATAATAGTGTGAAAAGTCCAGTGGCCGTGCTTGATTCATGGAACACCACTGAGCACCCAGCCTTGTGCAGCTCTGAGATAAATAATCAGCATCTCTCTCTAGTGTGTCATTACTGGCTTGTTGCACACCTGGTTAAAAATCTGATTTTGAGGGCAACAACCTCACAGCCCTGAGTCCTGACTGGTTAAGCATCCGGAGCCAGAGTGATGTACTGGGATGTGTGGTAATGGCAGGGCAGCCCAGGCTACACACAAGTCTTAGTGCTTTGCATGTAAACAGAGGCCCTGTGGTTGTGAAAAGTAAAGAAACACAAATCTTTGCCTTTCGCAGTCACGTCCTCTCTGTGAACACAGTGAAGTATTGTTCAGTGTTTGTTGAGACTCATTAGTCCATCTCTTTTTATCTGCAGAGCCCTCTGCTGTGACAGTTCTTAAGCATTGACGTCCACTGCCTATGAAAATATGTAGTGAACAGATACTGGAGTCCAGGCCAGAAAGAAACTTCATTTAATGGTAAGTAGAAAATCTGTTTTCATCAGACACAATTCCTTTAAGATCTGCCCAGCCTCCATTGTCATAAGAGGCATGAAGAGTAAAATCTGTCAGTCAATAACATGGCATTAATTTTTGTGACTGTCAGCTCCAATCACAAAACCAGCTGAGCTGTAGCAGCAGAAAAGCACTTTGTCTAACCTAAGGCTTGTGTGTGTCCCAGCTGCCAAGAAATAAAGAACTGAGATGGAAACCCTCATTAATATCCTTATTAGACTTTGTATTTGCTTGCTCTTCTCGTCTTCTTTATCTAGAATTCTCAGTTCCTAAGCCAAGCATTAGGGCTTTCTACCATTTCTTCTGTGGAGCAAATGTCATTTTTCCACCTTAGAGTCTCCACTTTATATCAAGTCTGCTGAAAACATATTGTTTTGTATTATTTCTTGGCATATTTCTTTTTCCTATTACTTGTTTCTCCAACTGCATTGTTTAACTGTCTGCATAGAGGGTACAGGAGCTATTTCAGCATTCCTGACTCGCCTGAATTCCTGTTAAACACAATGGATGTTTTGAGTGTGCAAGGACGGGGATAAAAGTTGTGTTCTGCATTCTGCTTTTCTAAAGTGGCATCGCTTACAATTAAAACTTCAAAGAGACAAGCAGCAAATACAGCACAGGTAATTATAGGATATCGCTATCAAATACCAACACTAAATATATCTTAGATGAAAATCTGGTAAACAGTTGAGCAATTGGAGAGTTATAAAGTGTTTTTCTCTAAATAGACATGTTGTGAAAAAAAAACATTCTAACTAGTAATTTATACCGTGGCTTCTCTTGAATTTTAATTAATTTATATGCATATAACCATTTTTTTCTCTGAGAAAATAAAATAGAGTATTCTGTGATAAAGAGAGTAGG